>NC_064931.1:97188145-98438145 GCF_023897955.1 Schistocerca gregaria
AGAGAGATAGTGCCAAATTCCATCCAACTGGTGAATTAGATTGTCAAAATCCCGAAATGGTTGGAAGGCCCTGCCCATAATGCTCCAAACGCTCTCAGTTGGGGAGGGATCCTGCAATCTTGCTGGCCAATATAGGGATTTCCAAGAAGAAAGACAAGCAGTAGGAACTTATGCAGTGAGCAGGCAGGCATTATCTTGCTGAAATGTAAGCCCAGGATGGATCGCCATGAAGAGGAACAAAAAAGGGGTACAGATTATCATCACTGTATCACTGTTCTGTAAGGATGTCATGGATTACAGCCAAAGGAGTCCTGTTGTGAAAAGAAATGGCACCTCAGACCATCACTCTCAGTTGTCATGACTGTATGGTGGGTGACAGATGGGTTGGTATCCAAGCACTGTCCATGGCATCTCCAGACATGTCTTCAGCTTGCAATCTCTCTGACTGGAATAGAATTGTCTTCATTGATGAGTCCCACTTCAAACTGAGCCCCACTTCAAACCGAGCCCCAATGACTAACACAGATGTCTCTGGAGATGCCTCAGGCACTGGGGGGAGGGGTAGGAAACTGACTGTCAACTGCCATACGGTCCAACAAAAGGGAGTGATGGTCTGGAGTACCATTTCTTTTCATAGCAATAGACAATGTCATCATGTATTTGTTGACACCAAGAGCACCCACCAAGAGCAACCAAATTAAATAACTCTGGTGGGCTCTTGCATTAATAATATATTAGTAAATGAGTGTTTGTAAAATGATTCTTTCATATAGTGTTCACTGAAAAAAATTACTGTCATTCCACTTGGGACCTGTGGAAGGTACATTAGCTTATTTGCTTCAGTTGTGAATATTTGTCATGTATTATTGTTTTTCTGACATGTTCTACATCCTGGAGGACCTCCTCACTATGGATCAACTGGAATGAAAGTAAATCTAATCTAATCTAATCTAAAATGACTACAGTTTATTCAGAAATCTAATTTTTGCAGTATGATTGTTCAAGAAACCAAAAAACACAATAAATTGTGAAAGTTAAACTTAAAAACATGGACTTGGCTACATTTTTGTTTCATCATAGAAAACCCAAATCATACATCAAGGAGAGTAATGCAGATCAGCATCCCTAACCATGGTCAGATTCATCACAAAATCAGATGACTATCTCTGATTCCAACTTAAATGCGTATTCCACTCTCTTAACATTAAATATCATGTGGAATAATCCTGTAAAAGGTATGTCACTTGAGTTACCATATGAAAGTTAAATTTAGTATCCAGTAATGGACAAATAACAAGCAGAATTGACAAGCAGCAGATCTCAGATCAGGAGTGCATGATTTGTGTTTAATTAGACTTGCCTTGTAGGTCAAATCAAGGATGCAAGTCATATTAAGACCATTTTCATAAGTAAAAGAGTAGAGAAAGTGTATAAATTTTATTAGAGATTTTCAATGAAAGTTTTCTCTATCAGCCAGGTGACTATTACATTGTGAAATGAAACCCAGATTGTAACTGATCATCGTAATGTGGTTTACGGCAGTGGATGTTATTTCAACTTCATGGAGGAATGATGGAGCATTAATTGGTTTGCAGAATGACACATCTTTCAATGGAGTAGATGAAGAAATCAAACCAAAAGAGGTTAGTGGTCTGGAAAATGGTTATTGTTGTACCTTTCAAAGACCTTTTGCAATAAAATGGTAAATCTGGCAGATGTTTTCATAAAATACATTTCTTTTTGTCTCTTGTATAAGTCTGGAAACATTTCTGAATATATATATATATATATATATATATAGTCATTTTAGATTAGATTAGATTAGATTAGATTTACTTTCATTCCAGTTGATCCATAGTGAGGAGGTCCTCCAGGATGTAGAACATGTCAGAAAAACAATAATACATGACAAATATTCACAACTGAAGCAAATAAGCTAATGTACCTTCCACAGGTCCCAAGTGGAATGATCGTAATTTTTTTCAATGAACACTATATGGAAGAATCATTTTACAAACACTCATTTACTAATATATTATTAATGCACTGAATTCAAATTTTTTAAAAAAAATGTTTTTTTATAAGGTAATAAAAATGTAATAGAACTACTACTCTGACAAGTTATTGAAAATGTTTGTTCCTGAATAATGCACACCTTTTTGTACAAGAGTAAGTGGCTTTAAATCCTTGTGAAGATTATTCTTATTTCTTGTATTGAGTCCATGAATTGAGCTGTTGGTTTTAAAAAGTGATGTATTTTTAATGGCAAATTTCATTAAAGAATAAATATGTTGGGAAGCAGTAGTTAGTATCCCTAGTTCTTCACCCCTCTCTTTCAATTGCCAAGGAGCAATATACCCTTAACCATGAAAGAACTATATCCCCAGATTTGTGCATTAAAGGGACTGCTATTTAACAAAGAATTCACACATGTGTAACACTGTGGTCAGCTAATTTTTCGTGTACCCATGGAACACTACTCTCACTGTCTACAATGACAGCCCCAAATTCCCCAGCACTAAAATGACCCTATACAGAAACCTTGTTAAATAAATCATTACCCAAAATCAATCTCCCCTTTAATGTTATGCATTATGATTAGTATTGGTGGATATTGTCAAACAAGAACTAATCTCTATGTATGCTAGGAACACTACATTTGAAATAACTCTTGAAAAGACTCCTAGTTAAAATAACTTCTTTTTTGTTCAGGGTGCAATATGCTGACAACTTCACTGGTGTCTTGTTCTAGTGTCATAAACAGAAATTCAAGACTGGAGACAAACTGTCAAAGTAACACCCATTTCACAAATATGTACTTGTTCATTTATTCACACATCATGTGCTGTAGATCCCATCATGGGAAAGAAACTTGAGGGGTGCAGGAAAAAGATACACTTTTAATTTACTTTTGAATTTCTACTTATACATATTTCTCCATGAACCACTGTACTGAGTGCAATGGAGAACAGATGGTGTACCAGTATCATATTACCCCTTTTCCTACTCCATTTCAGATGGTACATGATGGTCAGAAAGGCTTTTGATTCTGCAGTGAATGATACTGGCTTTCTCTCTAATTTTAATGTTGCATACCCAATGCAGGATGTATGTTGAAAGAACCAGTCTGTATATAAACTTGTTTTTACTTATTTTGGATCATGGGCTCTCAGGATTTTATTAGTAAGGATCTCTGTGCTGCAAAATTTCTTTCTTTTAGCATCTCCCACTGTAGGTTGTTGAACATCACACTGACATTATCACAATGACTAAGCAAACCTGGAAAGAATCATACATATCTTCTACAAATATTTTCTTTCTCTTCTGTTCATCAAATTTTGTGAGGGTACCAGAATGATGAACAGTACTCAAGATTTTGTTGAACAAATGTTTGTAAGCAAGCTCTTTGGTATGTTACAAGTTTCCTCACCTAGTGTCAAGACTTCGGTAGCTTTGAAGTTGGTCAATGACAGAAGTCTTCCTTGTGCTGAAAGGATTTGACATATATATGTCAAAATAGGTACACTACACTGCAGTAATTAATTTTCCATTTCTTTATGGTGTATTTACAATCCATTATCCTTGTGTGATGATTACCTTTGACACAAGTGGGGGCATATGAACCAGGAGAACAGTTACATTCATGGGCATTATATCACAAACTTGGGGACAAGAACGGAATCAAAGATTGTTATAGCAAGATCGAACATGATGTATAGAACATGGTACTTTATAGAGCAACACATAAGATTGACTGGACAAAAGTAATGCAGTGTAAAGAATACAATGAACACTCATTTGTGATCACTTAAATAATTTTGTTTCTTTGGCGGCTCAGCAGAGCATGCCAGGGGGCTGACTTAGGTGGCCTCTAGAAGTGGACCTGTGGACTGTAAGGATGTGTACTCTCTCAAATTGGGCATGTAATGAGTGACGGTACATCAAATGGTTTACTCAGAGTTGACATATGCCAATCTACAATGTTAGGACATGTAATTATGAAGGTAATTGAGCTGAAATAAGCTTATAGATTAAAATATAATATAAAGCAGTATATTTTCTACCAATTTTGTCCTACTGTGACATAATATATGCTGAAGGTCCCACAATAAAGATACATTTTTTTTTGTCTTTTTACACACATTTCTTGTTCTTTAGTGTTCAACCCTGATGCTGATTTGCGGCAGTGTATTATTCCACCCTCCTGTCTGCCCTCCTCTTCATTTCCACGTATGTAACACATCCAACATGATTCATGATCTGCCACATTTATGATACACTTCACTTGCATCAGTAGCTCCTTCTGCTATTATTCCAACGATGTGATTGTGTCTTAAAATGTTTCCCATGTTTTTGTCTCTTCTTGTTTGTATGTGCCTCCAAGAACTCTAGTTTCCTGTTCTCTTCTCAGGACCTCTTCATTGGTAACTCTGTTTCTCCAATTGATCATCATTATCCTTCTGTAGCACCAAATCTCCAGGGCTTCTAGCCATCTTCTCTCTTGTTTTCCTATTGCCCAACTTTCACACCCATATAGGGTCACACATTTGGCCTGCTGTATTTTGTTCATAACTTGTTTTCACCTTCTACCGTCTGCTATGATCCTGTTTTGCAAACAGGTAAATTTCTCTTTCCTCATCTGTTTCTTTCCAGCTTCTGTCAGCCCTTGCACTCTTGCTTCGCAAATAGCTAAATTCCTCTGTCACTTCCAACTCTTCTCTTCCAATTCTTGTCCCTAGAGGTTCATATTCTTCTTTATTACTACATACAATCACTTTAATTTTTCTCTTGTTTATTTTCATGCTATACTGATTACAAAAAATCCTTTCCATTCTGCTAAGGACTTTCTCTAGATCTTATTTCATCTCTGTGGCCACAGAAATATCATTTGCATAGTTCAGCATGTCAACCTTCTGCTCATTAATTTTGATCTCCACCACACTTTTTTACAACCTTTATCTATAGCTTTTGATTTACAGCTTCTGGATGTTACATGATTTGACCAGAAGGCCAAATGGAGACCCTCAAAGATACCTCTAAAACTCTATCAGGTGCTGATAACACTGTCTCACGTGAGAATGTGGCACATCCATGTCCCTCACAGTGAGAATTCAATATCTGATACTGTTTATGCCACCTGTGTACACAACCAAGTCTGATAACAATGCTAGACATAAACAACACTTTTGGACTATTGTTCCTGTTATATCTGTCATGGAGAATTGTAGCTCTTATTACTCATATACCCCTAGCTTTGTTTTTTCCCTCCAGGTGCCAGTCATTCACAATTCCCTCTGCATGTCATAGTAAGCTGTTAATTATGAAACAGACTCTCCTACAACTATGGCATTATCTCTCATGTCATTTATATAAACTGCTAAAAAAATAACAAATAATCCTGTTGTCAGAACACCCACAACTGAGCATTATAGCAGAGGTTGAAAATACCACTTCAGATGTAAATTACTTTATAGCACAGCTACGACACCTGAGGGTGGGCTTATAACAGTCCAAAACCAGTAGTGTGGAAATAAAGTAATTTACAACTGAAGTGGTATTTTCAACCTCTCCTAAGAAAATTTTAGCACAACCCTCATGACTCACATAGTTCTTGTTTTCTTTATCAGAAATCTGTTTCTCAAAACTCTTTTGAACACACGAAATCACTAAATATAGCCCCCTGAATAATGGTGGTGAAAGTACAACAGCATTCTCATTGTAGTTCAGTGGTACGTGCTGTGTCTGTGTCAAGAATGGGACAATGCAGCTTGTGTACACTGTTCTGCCTGTCATCACCAGCAATCATTCACAGACTGCTGCTCACCCTCTCCATCAGATCACTTATGGATATAAAGAGTGGTCCTATCACACTACATTTGGGCATACCTGACAATGCCTTTGTCTCTGATCAATACTCATTGTTGAGAACAATGTACTGGAAGTGCATGTAATAATGCTGAATGACCAGTAAAGAATCTGGATCTGAATCTGGGTTCTATTACTTAAGAATCTTTGAGCCACTAACATATCTGAGAAACTATTCTGTATGCTCACATCTTCATTAACCATTTGCAGTGGAGCACCATGTCAAATGCTTTCCAAAAATCTAGGAGTATGGAAACTGTATGTTGCCCTTCATCCATGGTTTCCAGAATATAATGTGAGAAAACGCCAGATGGGTCAACAAGTTGCTGGATAGGGTCCTTCAACCAACTTAACAATTTTACACTGGACCAGAATTTTCTCACATTCTCAGCAATAGCTTTTACTAAGGTATGATAGTGGCAGTTGCAGGCTTTGTGCATTTAACTTTTTACAGAGGCATGAATTTCTGTTAACTTTTGGCTGTTATCATTTGCACATTCTTTTTTGTACAGAGAGTGCAACAGTCTCTGCTCCCCCACCATTTTCTGAGTTTTGTTATTAAACCATGGTGTGTCTTTTCCATCCTCAATCCAGAGTGCAATTTATAATCTGTTTAAATTGTTACCATAATTCCTCAATATCTACTGTACTGGAATTAAATGACTTACTGTCTAACTGGGATGTTAACAACTGCTTATCAAATCTTTTCTAGTAACATACTCTCATAGTTTTCTTGGTGAATTTATTAATTTTAGTAACCTTTGTTGCTATAATGACATCTTAAACACTAATCCCTGTCTCTATATTGTCACTATCAATAAGATCAGGACTGTTTGTAGCTAAAAAGCCTAAAAGTTTTCCATTGCACATGGGCTGTCAAACTAGCTGCTCAAGACAGGTTTCGGAAACCATGTTCAAAAGTATTTCACAAGACTGGCAGTCTATATCACCTGCAGTGAATCCATAGAAGTCCTAGTCAATACCCAGTAGGTTCAAGTCACTACCAAATAACATTGCATGATCTAGGTATTTCTGTGTGACTGTCATGGTGGAATCAGGTGGCTGATAAAACATCCAATAATTAACTTGAATTCACCTAGACCCCTTTCTACTTCAGGTTTCAGACAGCTCTTGGTTCCAAGGACAATTTGAATGTGACAACTTTCATAGAGGTCAGTAAATTCAGGACTTTGTCACAAAATACTTAAAAAATTTAGTGTTAACATTTTGACAGTCAAACTGTCTTTACTTTAAATGTGGTCTGATTTCACTCTGTTTATAGCAACTGGCAAGCATTCATCTGATGCCCTCAGACCACTGCCTAGCATTAAAAAAAAACTACATGCATTCAACAAGTACTCTAATACCTGAGCAGTACTTCCTTTGTGAAGTGTACCCCTGACCTGTCAAAAGGAATCCTACAATACCCCACCCAATAATTCAGGTCCAGAAATCTGCAGCCCAGATAATCAAACAATCAGCGGAGCCTTTGGTTGGGGAGATCCTCAACTCAGCTCCACACAAAAAGGACCCCAATCAATCCTGAGAATGGTGCTGCAAACTGTGAAATCTGCTTGCTTCCCCCCAGAAAGGTCAGCAGTCTTCACTACCTCTGCCATCCACCAGTACTAACTGAAGATGACCTCAGAACTGAAGTGAGAGGTGTCATACATGTCAACATGAGCCACAACTTGCAAATGACTGCACCCTGCATGATCGATAGCCACAGCCAGGGTGCTGCCATCTGCAAGTTGTGGTTCACGTTTGCACATATGACATCCGTCGCTTGTGTTTTAAGGCCATTCTTGATTAGTATAGGCAGCTGGCAGAGATAGTGAAGGCTGCTGGCCTTCCTTGTGATGTGCAAACAAATCTCACAATGCTCAATAGTAACAGGCAGGGCCTCCTCCACATGTTAGACGAGGCCCCCCACCATACATATCAAGTGCTTATTGGATTTATTTCTGACCCTGAATGCTATTTCCCTGTGGGACTCTGTAACATACCGAACATTAGGGCTCCTGATAACTAACAAATCTGTCCCTCCTGTGTGACTCCTTGGAACCTGCTAAGTAACCAGCCACCTGTCCATTCACATGGTGAATGCGTGAGGCCAACCTCCATATAGACTGTACGCCTCAAGGTACCAAAATTCTTTACCATCTGCCTCTCACCCTGTGGTGATGGTGGACCCCACATACTAGGTTCACTGCAAGGTGTCTCAGAAGCAGAGGCCATGGGTGAAAACAGCAACACCTGGTATTTCCCATGTGATGCACCAGATTCTCCACCACTGCTACTTCCTGAGGCAGCAGCCTGAAGAGAGCTAGCCAAGGCCAACAGTATTTTCATCTGTTCGTGAACTGTGGCCAGGTCCTCCTGTATCCGCACACAACATGCACACAGTCTGTCCATACTAGTACTACTAACTTAAGAATAAGCTATAAAAGGACACAGAGCAAGCTAAGCATGTAATTTGAGCTGTGTAGCTGGCTGTTCAAAAGAAATGACAACTGCACCACAGAATATCCAAATCTTCATTTTACAGTTATTAAAATGCAAGATTACACCTCTTAAATGCAAAAACGTGATAGAAAATTAAGAATACAACTTAAAAAAATAAAAGAAAAGAAAAGCTAAATAAGTAACTTGCTGCTCTACTGGTGTGTTACAAGTGGCAGCTGGTCGCTGACTAGGGTGAGACAAATTGTCAGTGGCACTTCAAACCAAACAAATGACAACTGCACTAAAGACTATTAACTCTATACTTTACCATTATTTAAATGTGAGATTACACCTCTTCAATACAGAATACACAAGGACTTTAAGAATTAAACTAAGAAAAAACATCGAGAAACTATGGAACCACAAAGTTTCGATAACTGGTGTACGTGTACAAATAGTGTGCAGAAACAATTGGGGTTTTCAATAGACTAACACCCTTTCTTTGTGCTAAAGGAGGGAATCATTTTCCTGGGCAGTTTCAATGGTCCCACTGGTAGCAAAAGTGCAAATAAAATTGTTGGATGTTTTTGGGGGAGAGACAGTGAATGGTGATGAAGTAAGATTAATAAAGGTAACAATAATGTGGGACTGTGGGCCTGCCTTGATGCATACAAGAAAGTGTTAACATAAAGGTGGACCTACAATCCAATATTGTGTTGCACAGGCATGTACCAACAAAAGAAGAGTTCAAGTTAGAATGATTGTTAACAGACGTATGAACAGTTTGGCTCAGAAATCTCAAACAATTTTCTTTCTTCTCACAGAAAAAGGTACACAGATAATCTTTGATTTATATGAATGCATGGCGTCTGTTCTTTTGGACATGTCTGAGGAAACAGACAGCACATGGAATTTGCAGCTGTGATACATATTATGTAAGTTAAAGGTGGATGGGAGACAATGGAAATGAAAGGAAATGAACTTTTATGTCAGCTATATTGGGACTTAATGTAGAATCGTCAGTGGTGAATGAAAATGTATGCCAGATTGGGATTTGAATCTGGGATCTCCTGCTCACTAGGCAGTTGCATTAACCACAGTGCCATCCAGATGCAGTGTTTATAGCAATTGTGTGGATTGTCTCAGTGCACCTCCTGGCCAACTAGCACTCCCTCTCAGCTCACCTATCTGCAGTCCCCCTCCATTTCCTGCATGCTCACTACTTTGAGATTCCCGTTGCACGTTGAACATACTTGTGCATCTGCAATGAAGGTAGTGAATTCAAGGTGTATCAGTTATGTAAATTCACAGCATCTGTTCGTTTGGCTGGGATGCATGCTGAAATGGTTTGCACAATTGTAATAAACACTGTGTGTGGATGGTGCATTGGTTAATGCAACTGCCTAGTAAGCAAGAGATCTTGGGTTTGAATCCCAGTCTGGGCACAATTTCACTTATTGCCACTGATTCTGCATAAAGTCCCAATGCAGCTGGCATCATGCTCCCACCTCTCCACCTTTATTATCTTGGACTTGGCTGACAAGAAACTCATAGCCAGTAACTGAGTATGTCAGATGGATGGTTGTTAGAATGCAAAGAGGAGTATCCTGTGGATCAGATCACTCTTTAATGAAAGGTGAAGTACATTTTATCTTTTTCATTACATAAGCAACAGAAGAAGAAATGCAGCATAAGAGTCCAATACATAAAAAAGGACAAAAAGAGAGCACAGTAGTTATAGGGGACTACACATTCTGTACAGAAGATAGGACAAAGAATGAGTTACTGTGAACAGTTTACTGGTAGGATTATTCTCATCAGAATCAACAGGAAATTGACACCAACAATAATTGTTCAGACAGACATAACATTGTGGAAACAAAGTGTACCACCACTTAACTTAGAGCTACAGCCAATATTTCCGTGCTAAGTTTTGAATTTAGTGGAACATTATTGATTTGACTCAACTGTTGACAAAATTAACCTGACTTCTAATTAGACAGCTGAATAACCTTGACCAAACTAGTGCTGAAATCTGATGGCTGAGTTACCAAATAGTAGAGATGAACAAAGATGACCCCAGGAAAATGAAATGGCTTACATGTAATGACTTACGCCATCTAGTGGGCCAATCATAGTGCCATCTGGTTTCCCCCTTCAAGCTACATGAGTTTCGTTCTTTGTAGGATTTTTGTTTGATGCTTATTTCGTGAGATATTTGGCCCAGTCACTATCAATGGACCACCCTGTATATTCTGACAGTAATGGCAGAGGAATCACAAACATTTTACAAAATGATCACAGTGTAAACGCCACAAGTGGCATCAAACTGGGAGCTCCTATGTGTGAAGTCATTAAGAATTGCTCCAATAAAGAATGGTGCATGTTAGTAATAGCAGGTGCTAACAACGTGTACAAAAATGAACTCAAAGAAGCCACTAGATGCTTAATGTAAAAACTGAGATCACAGGACAAGCAAACAATGATTGCTGTGGGAATTCCACACAGGTACAACCTTCCAGATTTCTCCTGTGTGAACAGAGAGATCCAGAAAGCCAAGAGACTGTATTACAAAATCTACCAAGCCTTTCAGAATGCATTATTCCTCCCTACAGGGGACATGGGCCATGAATTCTTTACCAGACATGGCATGCACTTCAATAGGAGGGGATTGGTTGTTTTGTGGAAGGAGACCAGACAGCGAGGTCATTGGTCTCATCAGATTATGGAAGGACGGGGAAGGAAGTCGGCCATGCCCTTTGAAAGGAACCATCCCGGCATTTGCCTGGAGCGATTTAGGGAAATCACGGAAAACCTAAATCAGGATGGCCGGACGCGGGATTGAACCGTCGTCCTTCTGAATGCGAGTCCAGTGTCTAACCACTGCGCCATCTCGCTCGGTCAATAGGAGGGGAAAATCATTTCTCAATAAAAAAAAAATTGTGGAAATTTGGAGAAGTGCTCATTGCACACCTGATTTAACAACCATTCCTCTACCTCAGACAGTACTAACAGTTTCACAGAACGCTAATCATAGTCAGTCAAAGTGCAGTGAAGTGTCTCAAACCACAGGAAGAGCATCAGAAGATTGCTTTCACACTGACAGCAGGCCTACACAATCGGTGTCAACACCAGATACCTCTCAAGGAAGATACCCAAGAAAAAGTTATGATAGCATTGTGAATACAGGTGCAGAAGTCCCAGCTTCTGCTATAAATACAGAAGAAACAACACCGGCAGCAGTGTCCATTGAGCAGGGCAGAAGGGAAAGAGTACTGCCTTCCCACCTGAATGATTTTTTAGTAGAAAACAGAGCAAAGAAGAACAACACAAGATAAACAGGGTCAGGACTTTATTTGAGGTGAGTGGTTCACCAGAAATGACTAAAAGCAGTAGCTGCAGTAAGCAAATTAAATCCAGCCTTCTGCCATATCATATAATGTATCATAACATTCAGTCTCTGTATAACAAATTGCAAGAACTAGAAATAATGCTGTGTTCTGACCTAAATGTTGATGTTATCTGCATAACAGAACATTGACTAGAAGAACTGCAAATAGAAACACTAAAGATCCTTGGTTTTTCTCTAGTCAGTTTATTTTGCAGGTCTTATTATAAACATGGAGGGATAGCTATCTTTGCAAAGCAGAATTTAAGAAATAAAGCAATCCAACCATATCCTGAACTGAATAAAGAAAAAGTCTTTGAAATGGTGGCTATTATACCTTCTGACATTCAACTAGTTATTATAACTATATACAGATCCCATGATGCTGACATAGAAGAATTCCTGTGTAAATTTGAAATGTTAAATATTGTAGAACCGAAGAAAAAGAAAATCATTTATGGAAACTTCAACAGAGACTTTTTGAAACCCTGAAACTACAAAGATGAATTACTATATATGACAAAGAGTTTCAACTTAATCCCCACAGTAAATACACCAACATCACTAGGCATAGTAAAACTGCACCAGACCAAATTTTTATTCAAGAAACCTTTTCTCCATACAGTAATGAAGCAGTTAAGATGGGATACAGTGAGCATGAGGCTGTGTTGTTCTCAATGGAATTATGTTCAGAGAAAATATCTCCCATTAAAATAACTGAGTGCAGGGAATTCAGTGATTGCAATATAGCAAACTTTTGTAACATATTAAGCCGAGAAACATGAGATGAAGTGTTCACTGAAACAGATGTAAATAGAATGTTTGATAACTTTCATGGATCATATAAGTACTATTTTGACATAGTATTCCCACTAAAGCAATGTAAATTAAAATCAACCAGAAACAAAAGTTGGATTACTAAGGGCATAAAAATCTCCAGTGCAAGGAAAAGATTTCTACATTCATATAAAAAACAAAATAATATATCATTAGAAATGCAAAATTATATCAAAGGATACAGTAAGATCTACCACAAAGTTATTAAAGAGGCAAAGAAAAGGGGAAATGTTGAATATATCTGCAAATCAAAAAACAAAATATGGGCCGCATGGAACATCATCAAGTTTGAAACACACACAAAACCAGTGGCAAAAAATATTAACTTAAACCTGGAAAACAAACAAGTATCTGATGCTACCTCTGTAGCTAACATCTTCAATGAGTACTTTGGCAAAGCTGCAAATAATCTTATCCAAAGCAACTTTCAGAATACTAATATGCACTACATTGAGAACTGTAAACTTCCCATTGGGTGTATGTTTCTCAAGCAGGTCACACAGAGTGAGTTCATACTGGCAATCAGCTCATTAAAGAAACTTTCATGTGGTTTTGATGAAATTCCAAACACACATTAAAATATATGAAACTTCCGGCTTTTCAACTCACTGAATTTTTTAAAGATTATGTTGTAGTTAATACCAGCCACTATTTCTGGTTCAATTGATAGTAGTGACAATGCAGATAGTCTTTCTTGGCACACTGTGCTTCTTAAGTATGTCTTAATCAATTTTAACTTTGAGAAACTTCTCTCAGCAGAAGCTGTACTGACCTAAGCTGTGAGCATTGTTCTGATTGTTATGTACACATTCGGATATACTTCTTCCAAATTATTTTCTAATATGTACTGAATAAGTTGTTTTTCAGTTTTGATTGAGTCCTGTAGGTTGGACTTTAAAAGATGCAGTTCCTTATAAAGTTTGAAAGGCTGCATGTTGCTATTTTTGCCTTCTCGAAGTATTGTACCTAAATCATTACAATGTTTGCAAAGGTCATCCCGTTACAACAATTTCAAATAATACATATCATAAATAAAACCACATCATTCAAAATATTAGTTGAGCACTTTGAATTGACATTCAGTGTGAATTATTATAGTGTTTATCATTGTATTAAAAAAAGCTAGCTCTGTACTGCATTTCAGCAGATTGTACAGGTTCATAAATTTGTTCATAACCAAACATTCATTTTTTCTGAGCTATTTTTTTTCAAACTGAGGCTCAATTTCATAATTACTCTTTTCTACAAACACTCGAGCATGTGCAATGTTAGTTTCAAATCCTGTGTTACAAAATTCTTGAATCCAGTCACAAAATTAACATAAAGTATCAACAGCAACTTTCAAGTTCACTTGAACCAATTGCCATAGTTAACTTTTATTGTTGACATGTAGTAAAATCTTGTACCACATGTGTATTGCAACAAGAAACTCAAAAGTTAACATTTCTTTCAAAACTGCTTCACAGTTGCTAAGAGTTTCGGAATCATCAGTTCTACTTTTTAGATTACTCACATGATATCATCAAATTGCAAAACTATCGCTTTTACAGCTGTGATTCTACTTTCCCATCATGCTTCAATGTCAATTTCAATTTAGTTTTTATAGGATCCCAACATTTGCTTGATTTTGTAAAAAGGGTATAAACTTTATTGATAAAGCTGAAAAACATTTTAGCTTTTGTAGAAGTGTTAGCGGCATCTAGCAAAACGAAATCCCAACAATGGCATCTGCACCATGTGAACAAAGTTCATGGATTAATATTGAGTACTCTTGTTCTAACACCTTTACTAATGCCAACCATACTGACATTCTTGTCATATCCCTGTCGTCAACAGTTCTGGATGTCTAGGCCATTATCTTCTTGCTCCTTTAAATGGCATTTGTTAAATACACTCCTGTTGTTTCTGTGACAGCTGAGGAATTACAAAATCTTAATATTATTGACATTTATTGCACATGGCTCGAAGCCCTGGTACAATCAAGCATGAAGGCTTAATATTTTGCTTGTTTATAATTTCATTGAAAACATATTTGAGCATTAATGTAATTAATTCATTTTGTATGTTGTGGTTCAGATAACACTGACAAAGTTGCTTTTTGTCAATATGTTGCAAGTGCTCTTTTAGTGTTGGGTAACATTTTAAATAGGTCTATTAATTTTCCACTGTTTCCACTATCATTCAGGTTAAGGGATTCTCGATGCCCTCTAGACACCAGATAATGTGAAGCTAAGTAGTTTATAATATCAATCAATCTTTCAAACAAGTTGTACCAATATGTTTGTGAGTCCCTAATCAGTCTCTCATTTTCCTTATCTATTATTTTTCCATATTGGATTCCTTTACAGAATTCCATCTGCCTAATCATGCACTCCATGTGTCCTTGAATTTTTTCATGCCTTCGAAATACCCTACTCAGGTCTTTCCAGTCACAACATCCTTCTATCCTTCTTTTACCATCTGCATCTGCAAATGTGAAAAAGTCAACATGGAAAGCAGTAAACTTTGTCTTGAGATATGGCGTAAGCTAAACATCTGCAATGTTGCTTTTTGCAATTACTTGATTATCTAGTAAAATGAAATATAGTAAAATGTCTTATTTGCATCTTTTGGGTAACTTTCATCTGGTTTCTCTAGGTATTGTTGGGGACCATTTTGAATTAAATCATGACACTGTGAATCTGTTACTGGAAATACCCACTTTTCCAGATCTAGTTCTATAAACGGCTCTCTTACATGAACTGTTTGCTCTTGATTGTCACTTTTGAAGTCTTTATTCAGCTCAAAATCTTGGATCACAGCAGGTTCACACAATTCTGATGCTGTATCAGAAAGGGTAACAGATTCATTTGACCCTGCAGCTGGTTCTGTTTCAGAATTAAAGTCACTTGAATAAGAGCTTCATCGAAGGTATCTGAAGCAGTTACAGCCAAAGTTTTCTTAAGAAATTTTGTTATACTCCTCATAGCTAGGTTGGATATAATCATCTCAGCCTTTCTTTTTCTTTTTGATGCGCCAGATTCCCATTCCCTTCCTATGTCTCTGTCTCCTGAGGGTCCTCTAGACATGATGGTCCTAAACACATTTTTTTTCTAAATACATTGATAAGCACAGTATGGTACTTAAAGTACTCACTGTCATAGTACACAGCAAATAGGCTGTGTAAATATCATACATAGCAGAATATTATTTTTTATTCTGTCTTGTATGATAGCAGTTAAATAAATAGGCCAATAAATGCATTTGTATATTGACTTACCATAGGATGGGGTTCCTTTGGTATGTATGACTAAAATATTGGTATAATCCACCTTCAGAGATAAGAGACTTGTTCACTTGTACCAGTTAAATAACTTGAGAAAAGAGTGAAATGTCACTTGGTAGGATTGGTTTCAGAAACCTGGCATTACTGGGCAAGGCAGTGCTCTTGTCTGTATTGTCTCTGCCAGAGAGTATTGTTGCGCTTGGTAGTTGTTGGATCGAAGTGACAATTCAGAAAAACTGGGCATACCAAGCAGGCTGTGAATATTGTATAAAGAAAATTAAGTGTATTTTCCATTTAACATGTATCATTCTTTAATATGGTAGTCATATTCCTCTCTAAGAATATAATTTAATAGTTTATTTTACAAAAATTTTTAAATCTCTATGAACAACTTTACATCAAAACAGTCTCCTTTCCATGCATTACTGCCACCTAGTGTGCATGCGTTGATTCATGACAGGTATATACCACGCAAATTGTGTAATGCAATAGGCCTACCAGAACAAGTCTGCAGTTCCAGACTTGAACGCTTCATGCACTGCCGCATAGGTGTACATTTTAGTTGCATCTTGTAATGGGGCTTAGTTGTCATAATGTTGCCAGATGATCCTAGATAAATACTACTACATTCATATGGAAATAGAGACAGACAACTAAGTATCTAAAATTTTAACAATCCCATGTGGAAGTTTCTTTCTATTTTATTTACATCTTCATTAATTTGAACCCAACAATTAAGTACAACTTTGTATCATAATTATTAATAAATGTTATTGGTTACTTCTTACTGTGTTTCCACATTTCTGTTCTAGCCTCACCCTGTCAAGCAAGTCGTTAATAAGTGATAAATACTGTGGAAAATGCAATGCATTTTATTGAACCATTGTAGAATTAGGTTTTCTACCACCACAGATGTTTCGGCTGAATTAATGGTATCATCGAGTTACAACATTCCAGTACTGGTGACAAGGCAAACTGAAAAATGTTGACAACAAATTTCTTGCCAGTTACCAATAAAGGCAAAAAGGCAAAGTTTATAGATTTTCTGAAAAATTTCATTCAGACCCAACTCTGGCAATGAGTTAAATCGGGATTCATGATATTCTTGTCAATTGCCAACACTGAGAAAGAGCCTGTGAAAACCCACAGAAGTCTTCTCAACAACAGTGCTGAGCAAAAGGCATCAATACTGAAAACAAATGAAGGGCACTAAGCAGGTAATTTAATTTTCAATTTTTCCTTTAAGTACAGCTATTACTTTAATGTTTGTGGCAACACTGTGTGGCTTAGAATTATCTGTACATATCAGAGTCTTAGGATTGCTAATCTTTTTCCTTACAGGAAGATTTTTGTGAATTTTGTAAACTTTTCACGGCATAAAAGTTTATTTCACAAGCAATCACAGCTAAAAAACTTCATGTTGAGTAAAATACACAACTGCAGCTGTTTCGTTACTTTATTTAAAAAGCAGATCAGTTTTGTAACGTTAGTCACACCACCAGGTGAATTCCTCAGCAGAAAGAAATTTTGAAATAATAGCAGGAAATGACAACCATGGACAAAAATTATATCAAATCATTGACAAAAGTGGCTGAAATCAGTGATTCCCAGACTGTCACTTCATTCTAAAAATCATGTCACATTCCATGATAGACTAATGTAGAAGGGGACTCCATAGCAACTAAGTTTTTCGAGCAGTAGTTTATGATCAATAATGTCAAAGGCATTTGATAAACCTAAAAAGACCCCACAATATACTTCATTATTATCAATGGAATAAACTGTTGTCCCTGAACCATTTACTTGCTTCAACTGTTCTTGTTTCAGTTTTCCTGTTAAGGTCAGTCTGATTCTGAGCTTTAATAAAGAGACTTGTATCATCAGCAAAAAGTACACAATCAGCTTGTGTTAAATAGTTTGGCAAGGCATTTATAAAGATCAAGAGCAAATGGGGTCCCAACACCAAACCTTGGGGCACCCCATAACTAACTTCCTTATAACCAGAAAAGTATGACTTTCCATCATGAACTATTTATACTTTCTGGCATCTGACAGATAATTATGACTTAAACCATGCATGTCAAAGGCATTTGATAAACCTAAAAAGACCCCACAATATACTTCATTATTATCAATGGAATTTAGGACAAGTTTTAGAAAGTTGTATATAGCTGTTTCAGTTGATCTATTCTTTTGAAAGCCATTTTGTTCATTGACCAATATTCCATTTTTTTTTAGGAAAGTAGAGTGTCTTCCATACATTACTCTTTCTATAATTTTTGATAAACAAGATAACATTTATAAAGGCCTGTAGTTTCTTACATCATAACCATCCCCATTTTTGTATAATGGTTTTATAATTGATTGTTTCAGCTTTCTAGGGAAAGTGCCAGTACTGAAAGATGCATTAATTATATCTACAAGAAGAAGAGTAATATATTTGTTGTGTTTAATGATTCTGTCTGGAATGCCATCGGTGCCACAGGATAATTTATTTTTTAGTTTGCTGATGGCATTCTCTACCTCATGTACTGTTACAGGATACAAAAACATAGTTTTAGGATTCAATGTTATGTTATGACTGATGTCTGTACTACTTGGGGTTCATATGAGGTTTTGAACTACACTTGTAAAATGAGAGTTGAATATATTGGCAATGTGTAATGGATCATTTATGGTTTTGTCCTCACTTTTAATAAAAATGTTGTTTCTTACTTTGCTTCTTCCTAAGTTACTATTGATCACTTTCCAAATTGATTTCATTTTTTGGTTGCCATTACTTCTACTGATATATGAATCATTATTTAACTTTTTTGCTGCAGTAATTACTTTCTTGTATAATTTCCTATAACACTTAACATGGTGCATCTGCAGATCTAGCTGTTTTTTCATTACACTTAGCAGGGGTCTCATCAATTCTTGGTGCAGTAAATTTTATTACAGTAGCAATTAATATAAGATCAGAAAGTATAACTTTAGACTGTATAACTTATTTGTCTGGTCTGTCACCATTACAGTTCTTCACCTTCTTCTTTCACTTCCTGCTTTAGCAGGGGCTATTACCATATTTTTAGCAGACTGAAACCTAAACACATCATTCTTTGACCCTGCTGGAGTGCAGGAGAAGGGGGGGGGGGGGGGGGGACCCAATTCTATACCAACATTTATTTCGATTCTTTACACACCCAGAGGTTTATATTTTAATTTTACTAGGATTTGGTATTATTTCACACATTATATGCCAAGAAAGAGGGAAAATTGAATCATTTGGAACACTAAGTATAATTTATGTGATACTATCAATTGGATTAATAGGATTTATCATATGAGCACATCATATATTTACAGTGGGAATGGATGTTGATACATGAGTATACTTCACATCAGCAACAATAATTATTGCTGTACCTATGGGAATCAAGGTATTCAGATGATTAGGCTCATTATATGGGACTAAATTCAAGTTTAGCCCACTGTTATAATGAGCTTTAGGATTTATTTTCTTATTTACAATAGGTGCATTAACAGGATTAGTATTAGCAAATTTATTCCTTGATATTGTATTACATGATGCATATTATGTAGTAGCCCACTTCCACTATGTATTATTTATAGGAGCAATATTTGCAATTATAATAGGTTTTTTTCAATTATATCCACTGTTTGCAGGACTAACCATGAACAATACATGATTAAAAATTTGGTTTACAATTATATTTATTGGAGTAAACTTGACTTTCTTCCCACAACACTTCTTAGGATTAGCAGGAATACCACGATGATATTCAGAGTACCCAGATGCATACACATCATGAAATGTAGTTTCAAGAATTGGATCAGCAGTTTCTATTATAGGAATCATTATATTTATTGTAATCAAATGAGAAAGAATGGTTACAAACCGAGCAATAATATTTAGAGCTAATATAAGTAGACCAACAAAATGATTACAAAATAATGTTACTCAGAATTATGATTAATTTCTAGATTCTAATATGACAGATTAGTGCAGTAGATTTAAGCTCTACAAATTTATTAGAAATTTACAATAGCAAAATGATCAAATTTATCACTTCAGGATCAAGCTTCATCATTAATGGAGCAATTATCATTCTTTCATGGCCATATTAAGGTTGTATAATTACAGTAATTGTACACTATGCCCTAAGATATATACTATTTATTGCTTACACAAACCAAAATATACTTCATGGGCACTTAATTGAAACTATTTGAACAGCATTACCAGCAATTACTTTAATTTTTATCGCAGCTCCCTCACTACGACTATTATATTTACTTGATGATTCAGTAGATGCAATAATCACAATTAAAACAATTGGATGACAATGGTATTGATGATATAAATACTCAGACTTTGTAGACATAGAATTTGAAGCATATATAACACCAGAGCAAGATCTAGAAAGTAACGGATTTGGATTTCTAGACACAGATAATCGGACATTTCTACGTATAAATACAGAAGTACAAGTATTAACAAGAGCCTCAGATGTCCTTCACTCATGAGCAGTACCTGCTCTAGGCATTAAAATCGACGCCATACCTGGCCAATTAAATGAAGGAACATTTTCAAAATAAATCAGCCTGGACTATTTTTTGGTCAATGCTCAGAAATTTGTGAAGCAAACCACAGATTCATACCAATTGTAATTGAAAGAAATTAAGTAAATTTATTTATCAAGTGATTATCTAAGATAATTTAAGGAGTTAGTTAAAATATATAACATTAGTGTGTCAATCTAAAATAACTAAATAATTAGTACACCTTGAAACATCAGATGACTTGAAAGTAAGTAATGGTCTGTTAAACAAAATAACAGTTAATTAATGACTACTTCTGATGGGGAAATTTAATCCTAATCCCTCAAATATTTCCAATCATATGATTCTCTCTATTTATTATATTTTCAGCCACTTTAATTTTATTTAATGAAATAAACTTTTTTCCTTTAAACCTAATCTTATTTAAAGAGCAGAAAAAAACAACTGAGATAAAAAATCGAAACTGAAAATGATAACAAATTTATTCTCAGCATTTGATCCACCTGCTGACATCTTTAACTTATGATTAAATTGAACTAGAACGTCTCTAGGACTATTATTAATTCCATCAGTATTTTGGCTTACGCCATCACAAATTAATATTATCTGAAATAAAATAAACTTAACCTTACATAATAAATTTAAAACATTATTAGGACCAAAATCATTTAATGGAACAACATTCATCTTTATTTCAATTTTCATTATAATATTATGCAATAATTTCCTAGTATTAGACCCTTATATTTTTACCAGAACAAGCCATTTAGCATTAAAACATTCACAATTGCTTTACCTGTAAGATTAAGATTTATATTATTTGGATGAATCAGTCACACTAATCTCATATTTACACACCTTGTTCCCCAAGGAACCCCACCCACACTAATGCCATTTATAGGACTAATTGAAACAAATAAATGTGTTATCCCACCAGATACATTAGCAATACAAATAGCAGCAAATATAATTGCTGGACATTTATTATTAACCTTATTAGGAAATACAGGCCAACTATAGCAATGAATTTAATTTCATTCCTAATTATTGGACAAATACCTCTATTACTCCTAGAATCAGCAGTAGCTATAATTCAGGCTTTCCATTCCATTTGTAGATTATAGACCTTGACCATTAACAGGAGCAATTGGAGCAACAGTTCTAGTATCAGGGTTAGTAAAATTATTCCACCTATTCACTATTAATCTATTCATAGTTGGATTTGAAATTACTTTATTAACTATAATTCAATGATGACAAGATGTAGTCTGAGAAGGAACATACTAAGGATTACATATAGAATTTGTATCCATTGGACTACGGTGAGGAATAATTTTATTTACTGAATCAGAAGTTTTATTCTTTACATCATTCTCCTTTAGCAGAAGACTAGCACCAACAATTTAATTAGGAATACTATGACCCCCAATATGTACATTAATTCTGTCTCGGGGGAGATAAGGGTGGTGGCAGGAAGGGCATCTGGCCACCCCTTAAATTAACCTTGCCAAATCCAAATACCCATGCTGTCCCTGTGTCACTGCAGGAAAAAGGCACAAGCAAAAGAAGAATATACTATGACCCCCAATAGGAATTTAACCTTTTGACCCTATACAAATTCCATTACTTAATGCAGCCATTCTTTTAGCCTCGAGGTAACTGTAACATGAGCACACCACAGTTTTATAGAATCTAATCATACTCAAGCACTACAGTGCTTATTCTTTATAGTACTATTAGGATTGAATTTCACAATACTTCAAGCATTCGAATATTGAGAAGCACCCTTTACTATTGCAGACACAGTATACGGATAAACATTATTTGTTGCGACAGGATTCCATTGGCTTCATGTAATTACTGGAACAATCTTTTTAACAACATGCCTACTTCAACATTCAATAAATCAAATCTCACCAAGACACCACTTTGGATTTTAAGTAACAGCATGATATTGACGCTTCATAGGTGTAGTGTGATTATTCCTATATATCGCTATTTAATGATGATGTAGATAGTTGTTTTTGTGGTATAAATAGTACATCTGACTTCCAATCATAAAGATTGATATAAGTCAAGAAAAACAATGCTAGTCCTATCTGCAAGAGTTTTCATTAGATTTATTATTTCAATAATTGTTATGATCCTCGCAACAGCACTATCAAAAAAATTAGTTAATGACCACAAAAAAAGATCACCATTTGAATGTGGGTTTGATCCAAAACGTCAGCACAAACACCATTCTCCCTCTGATTATTCCTAATTGCAGTACTCTTTCTAATCTTTAATGTAGAAACTGCATTAATTCTACTAATTGTAATTATTTTAAAAACATCAGACTTCATAATCGGAACAGTATCAATAATATTCTTCATTCTAGTCCTATTAGCAGGATTATACCATTAATGAAACCAAGGGTCCTTAAAATGAGCAGAATAAAAGGTTGTAGTTAACTATAACACTTAGGTTCCACTCAAAAAATATTGATATAATCAATCAATCTTAAACAGTATAAGAAGTGAAATATTTCAGCCAGTTTTGACCTTAATATCTAATTATATTTAAATCAGCATATAAATATACACAAATTACAAAAACAAAACTTGACAGGAACATTAAAGAACCAACCAACCATCAGCAATTATTTAATAAACAAAGAGGGATCAAAAAACAGTCATAAATAAATATTTTAACATAAATACAATCCACAACAATTAAAAAATCTATTTCCATGTGACCAAATTATTGAAACCAAGGTATAAAGACCTAAAGCTGCATTTACTTACATGTAGGATGAGGAATCTAGCAGTAATAGTAGTAGTAGTAGTAGTAGTAGTAGTAGTAGTAGTAGTAGTTATTGGAACAGTAACTCTGTTCTTAGTTCTTACAACTACATTTATAGGGTATGTTTTACCTTGAGGTCAAATATCATTCTGATGTGCAACAGTAATTAATAATTTATTATTAGCAATTCCATATTTACGAACAGACTTGGTTCAGTGTGTATGAGGAGGATTTGCTGTTGACAACGCTACATTAAATCGATTCTTTACATTTCATTTTGTATTAACATTTATTATTGCAGCTATGGCAGCAATCCACTTATTCTGTCTTGATCAAACAGGGTCTACTAACCCTTCAGGATTAATGGAGATATTGAAAAAATCCCATTCCACCCATACTTTACGTTTAAGGATTCGATCACATTTGTATTAATAACATCATTATTAATTATATTATGTCTAATTAATCCCTACCTTCTAGGAGACCCAGATAATTTTGTATCTGTGAACCCACTAGTAACATCAGTCCACATTCAACCAGAATGATATTTCCTATTTGCTTATGCAATTCTACAGTGAATTCGTAATAAATTAGTAAGTGTTATTGCATTATTTTTATCAATGAGAATCTTAATAATTTTACCATTTTACAACAAATCACCAGTCTGAGGTATTCAATTCTACCCCATTAATAAAATTCTGTTTTGAATCATAGTAGTTGTCATATGCTTATTAACATGAATTGGCAAACGACCAGTTGAATAACCATATATAATAACAGGACAAATCCAAACAATTATCTACTTTTCATACTTCTTAACTAATGTTCATTTTGCAAACACAAGAGACAAGTTAATTAAGTAATAAGTAAATAAGTTAATTAGCTTAGGAAAAGCACACATATTGAAAATGTAGAACTAGAACTTTAAATTTAACTTTAACTTTCCTCAAAAAATTTCATTAAACCAATAAAGAAAAAAATTCAAAGACAATGGCATCACTAAAAGGTTGAGGAATACCTCAAAACGCAACTTTATTTGGACCTTTATGAATCTGAATATAACCTGTAACCTTTCGCACCACTAAAGTTAAAAAAAGCTACACTAATTAAAAAGAAATAACCAGCAAAAGTTCAAAACAAACATAAATAAATCATAAAGTAGCAATACTATTTGTAGAAAACTTCTACATAAATGAATTCTAAATTCAACACATTAATCTGTCAGAATAGTAAATTAATTAATATTAATTTTATAACATAAAAAATATTTTAACCATATGGACCTTTCGTACTAATATGGCTTCATAATCTTAGGATAGAAAGTGACATGGCTCATGCCTGCCTGAACTTAGATCATGTAAAAATTTAAAGATTGGACTACCTAATCACTGGGCTCCTGCACCCAAAATTTTTCTTAATCCAACATCAAGGCCACAATCTGCCTTCTCAATATGGGATCTCAAAAACAATTACACTGTTATCCCTAACATAACAACAAACATAAATAACAAAAAAACATAAATCAATGACATAATAATGAAGAGTTTATTTATTTTTCATGTCACCCCAACAAAGAATCGTCATTAAATATAGAAAGACCAACAAAAAACTCCTATAAAAGTAAAATGTGAAGCTCTATAGGGTCTTCTCATCCTAAAGGTAAATTTAAGCCTTTTGACTTAAAAGTTAAATTCAAAAATTTATTAAGAAACAGTTGATTTCTCATCATGCCATTCATTCATGCCACTAATTAAGAGACTAATGATCATTCTAACTTTGCACGGTCAAAATACTGTGGCTCCTTAGCAATTTGCTCAGTGAGCAGACAAGACCTCAAAACATTTTCAAGAGGATATGTTTTAGATAAACAGGCAGAAATCAATTTTGCCTAGTTCCTTATAATAAGTTAATAAGGTAAAATTTTAATACAAATAAATTACTAATTCTATCATTATTAAATTAAATCAAGAGTCTTGATATAAAACCTAAAATTATTATAAAATCAAAATATAAAATAATGAACTAAAATGTAATCTTAAACATAGCTGGTTTAAAGCCTACTATTATATTTCAAAAATGAAAGTATAGGTTAGTAACTTTAAAGCTTAACCCTTAAAGAGAAAATTGTGGTGTCACCGCCAGACACCACACTTGCTAGGTGGTAGCTTTTAAATCGGTCGCGGTCCGGTGGTATACGTCGGACCCGCGTGTCACCACTATCAGTGATTGCAGACCGAGCGCCGCCACACAGCACATCTAGCGATGGTTCACTGACAAATTACACTCTCATTTGCCGAGACGATAGTTACCATAGCCTTCAGCTACGTTATTTGCTACAACCTAGCAAGGCGCCGGTATCTGTACTATTGATATTGTGAATCATGTACCATAAAGAGTGACGTTCTCCATGAATGGATTAAAGTTAAGTATTCCACCAGCTACGTCTGTTTTTCTCAATTCTAATTCCCTTGTCATGTTCCAGACCTCACGCCAGCCTAAGTGAGCTGAGGCACGTGCATTTCGGCCTCCTTTAGAAAAACAAGGTTGGCTCTCCTGCCAACCAGAACAAAAATAAGTTCATATTTATACTTTAAAAAATAAATAAAAACACTTAACTTCAGAAAATTAAATTTTTTCAAAAGAAACTAGATATCTTAGGAAATGATTAAAATTTCATTTCTATAAATAATTTAACAATAATTATGACACATTAACAATAAATTATTTATAAATCAATCTAAATTGAGACAAGTAAAATAAATACCAAAATTTTGATAAACCCTGATACAAAAGGTATAGCAAATAAAATCTACTTTTAAAAATTTTAAATAATATTTCATAAAACACTTCCATTACAAATACAAATTTGAACAATCAGTTCCATAATATATGCTAAGAAAAACAAAATTATTTATATTAAATAATTAAATAAACAAAATATCAATATAATAAAGCAAATAATCAAGACATCCTGATTGGCACAGAAAAATTTTCAGTGTAAGTGAAATACTTTACTAATAAGTTATATCTTGAACCTCTTCCTAGATACACTTTACAGTACATCTACTATGTTATGACTTATCTCATCTAAATTGAAGCTACCTTAAAATAATTCAAATAGAATAATCAATAATGAGAGAGACCGGCGATGTGTTCACACCTCAGAGCCAATACCAGTTAAATGAAATCAATCAAATAACTATCAAATCCACCTTCATCAACAGTATTTCACCATCAAATCCATTATAAACAAAAATCCATTGTAACCCACCTCCTCTTAACTATTAGCTGCACCTTGACCTGAAATATTTTATAATTATAAATCCTGAGAATTATAGTTGTAAATGAAATACGAGCACGCAGCAGCCTTATCATAAAAGACAGTCCCACAGAGTATGACTGTATACATTTTTTTTTTAAAGAAAATGACATTACAGACGAAGGAAATTAGAAACCACATTAAATGGAAACTACAGCAGTCTAATTCATTCAGATAATTGGGCTACCCTAGATCATGTAGTGAAAATAAATGAATAGAGAAGGTTTTGTGAAAGTAGAATACCATTATGTGGCATATAAATGTACAATCTTTTAGGTGTAAAATCAATGAATTACAATACTGGCTCGATCAAATCAACTGCAGTGTTCTATGCATCAATGAACACTGGATAAAACACACTGAAATAACCTTGGATATTCATTAGTTACAAGCTACTGCAGAAAAAGTATTGCACATGGTGGGGTCTCAGTATATTTCAAAAATAATCTTGAATTGCATTACTCAGTTATAGACCTTTGTAGAATATGCCTTGAAGCTACAATAGAAGTTGCTGGTGTGGCAATGCATGAACAGAAAACTGTAATTGTCTCAATCTATCTAATCCCAGGCTCTGATGAGATAGTATTTACAGAAAAAATTAATACTTTAATATTGCTGTTGTCAAAATATAAACAACATAGAATTGTAATTGTAGGTGATATTAACATAGATATAAGGGCAAAGTGAAAAAATGTTATTCATATGATTAACACTCTGAAGTCATTAAACCATTACTGTCTCAATGAAAAACCCACTAGGCTGAACGCATGCCTTGACAACATAATTAGCAATGTACAAAGAGACTCCATATAATGTGATGTAATAGAATTAGGAATATCAGATCAAGCAGGGCTATGGCTTCAAATAGAAAAGTCAGCTTACAGTTCTACAGAGAGAGAAGTGACATATAGAATTCTAGATGAATCCAATGTAAACAAAATGATAAACCAGTTGAAAGAAATGGATTGGAATCATGTAATGGATACAAGAAAATGATTAATAAATGTTTTTCCATTTTCCTGGCAGAGATCAAGCATATAGTAGAAATGACATGCCCCTTGGTAACCAAAAGGTACCAAGGTGATACTACTCATAAGCAATAAAATACTAACAAGTGGTACACTCCACAACTTAACTCAGAATACTATTGATGATTATGAAAGACAAATCTCATAACAGTGATATGAACAAGGAAAATTAAACTAAAATGAGAAACCTTTACAGATTATAAATAAAAATGCTAAGTGCTTTGCAAATTATGAATATATTTTAAATTCTAAAAATAAATGTAAAGCTGCCTGGACTGTCATTAAAAGGGAAATTAATAATACCAATAAAGAAAGGAGTATCCCTACAGACTGCAATATTCTCAATGAATATTTTGTAAATAGCATCACCACCCCTTCCCCCCTCCCCCCCATCAATTCTGACTCTGAAGCAGAAGCATTGCTCACTTGTGCAAAACAGACAAGAAGTGAGAAGTTCACTTGGACCCGAATCACATTAAATGATATTCATAAGCCAATAAACAAATTAAGTAATTCCAAAACAGAAGACTATTATGGACTTAGTAATTTCATCATAACATGTATAGCAAAAGAAATTAAAATGCCACTTCTCTCACTATCAAACAGAGTACTTCATGAAGGAATATTCCCCGGCTGTCTTAAGCTCACAGTTAAATTGCCTGTGTATAAAAAAGGTGAAAAATACCTCCCAAATAACTACATACCCATTTCAATAGTACCAATTGTATCCAAGTTAGTAGAAAATTGTGTGCATAAGCAGATATACAGGTATTTTGAAACCAACAAAATTTTAAATGAACAACAGTTTGGCTTCAGGTCACACCTATCAATTGTAAAAGCAGTAAAAGCTTCGGTGAGCAATGTTTATGAAGAGTATGAAAAAAGGGTATCAATGTCTGGAACACGTATTGACCTAAGTAAAGCATTCTACTTGGTGTCACATGACATACTCATCAAAAAGTTAAAATACTATGGCGTTGAAGATGATACACTCCATCTATTCAAATCTTATCCAAGCAATAAGTTACAACTAGTATATGCAAATAAGCAGAGGTCAGAAATACTCCCTATAGAAAGAGGAATACCCCAAAGCTCTGTTCTTGGACCTTTTCTGTTCCTTGTCTATGTTAATGACTTCTCAAATTACATACCATGTAAGAACATAATATATGCTGACAATATGACATTAATAAGTACAGGTGCATACTTACAGAGTGTACTGGACAAAAATAGAGAAATGATGCAAATGGCTAATTACAGGTGTCAGGCTAACCAGCTGTGCATAAATCAAACAAAAACAGAAGAAATAATATTTAATCTCAAAGTAACTAAAAATGAAAACAAAACAGTGAAATTACTTGGACTAATCATTGAGCAAAAACCTCTCATGGGAAGGACACACCAATTATCTATGTAGTGAACTACCACAAGTACTTTTCTTGTTGTATAAGTTAAGAAGCAGTGTGAGCAAGCAATTGCTACTCCACTCACACTATGCTTTTTTTTATTCCCAACTGCAATATGGAATATTGCTTTGGGGTAACTCCCCAAGGGGCTGAATGTACACTCCTGGAAATTGAAATAAGAACACCGTGAATTCATTGTCCCAGGAAGGGGAAACTTTATTGACACATTCCTGGGGTCAGATACATCACATGATCACACTGACAGAACCACAGGCACATAGACACAGGCAACAGAGCATGCACAATGTCGGCACTAGTACAGTGTATATCCACCTTTCGCAGCAATGCAGGCTGCTATTCTCCCATGGAGATGATGGTAGAGATGCTGGATGTAGTCCTGTGGAACGGCTTGCCATGCCATTTCCACCTGGTGTCTCAGTTGGACCAGCGTTCGTGCTGGACATGCAGACCGCGTGAGACGACGCTTCATCCAGTCCCAAACATGCTCAATGGGGGACAGATCCGGAGATCTTGCTGGCCAGGGTAGTTGACTTACACCTTCTAGAGCACGTTGGGTGGCACGGGATACATGCGGACGTGCATTGTCCTGTTGGAACAGCAAGTTCCCTTGCCGGTCTAGGAATGGTAGAACGATGGGTTCGATGACGGTTTGGATGTACCGTGCACTATTCAGTGTCCCCTCGGCGATCACCAGAGGTGTACGGCCAGTGTAGGAGATCGCTCCCCACACCATGATGCCGGGTGTTGGCCCTGTGTGCCTCGGTCGTATGCAGTCCTGATTGTGGCGCTCACCTGCACGGCGCCAAACACGCATACGACCATCATTGGCACCAAGGCAGAAGCGACTCTCATCGCTGAAGACTACACGTCTCCATTCGTCCCTCCATTCACGCCTGTCGCGACACCACTGGAGGCGGGCTGCACAATGTTGGTGCGTGAGCGGAAGACGGCCTAATGGTGTGCGGGACCGTAGCCCAGCTTCATGGAGATGGTTGCGAATGGTCCTTGGCGATACCCCAGGAGCAACAGTGTCCCTAATTTGCTGGGAAGTGGCGGTGCGGTCCCCTACGGCACTGCATAGGATCCTACGGTCTTGGCGTGCATCCGTGCGTCGCTGCAGTCCGGTCCCAGGTCGACGGGCACGTGCACCTTCCGCCGACCACTGGCGACAACATCGATGTACTGTGGAGACCTCATGCCCCACGTGTTGAGCAATTCGGTAGTACGTCCACCCGGCCTCCTGCATGCCCACTATACACCCTCGCACAAAGTCCGTCAACTGCACATACGGTTCACGTCCACGCTGTCACGGCATGCTACCAGTGTTAAAGACTGCGATGGAGCTCCGTATGCCACGGCAAACTGGCTGACACTGACGGCGGTGGTGCACAAATGCTGTGCAGCTAGCGCCATTCGATGGCCAACACCGCGGTTCCTGGTGTGTCTGCTGTGCCGTGCGTGTGATCATTGCTTGTACAGCCCTCTCGCAGTGTCCGGAACAAGTATAGTGAGTCTGACACACCGGTGTCAATGTGTTCTTTTTTCCATTTCCAGGAGTGAATTTTCAGATGGCAGAAGAAAGCAATCAGGTGCATGGAAGGGTTAGCACACAGAGAGTCCTGCAGAAATTATTTTAAATCTCTTGGCATAATGACAGTGCCAAGCATGTACATATATAACTGTTTAATATATGTCAGAGAAAATCTGAAAAAACTGATCATGAGATGTGATGTGCACCTGCTGGACTTGCCTTCCACAAGACTTGCTGTAGTCCATAATAACTATAAGTACTTAAGCATAAAATTTTTCAATAAGTTACCATGCACAGCTCGTACAGTACCACTAAATAAATATAAGAATACAACCTGGCTAAAAAACAACAAATTCTATACAACTGAAGAATTCTTAGAAACTGATCATCAAAATATATATTTTACCTAAGTTCTGAAGAAAATGTTTTGATATTATATAAACTAGTTATTTACTGTTATTCTTTTCTTACATGTGTATTTAATTATTGTATAAAACATTGTTTTACATAATGCTGAAGAAAAGGTCTTTAGTTCCTTTTCTCCCCTTTCTGTAACTATTTGAATATCGTACTGAAACTAAAACCCTCTGTAAACTTTGACGAAGCCAATTGTATGAAAAATACTGAAAGGCTAATAAAAATATTCTATTCTATTCTATTCTATTCTAACTCTAAAAAGATTATCTGATAACAGAGATCTACAAACAAGTAAATTACATAGAGTAAATCATGTATTATCTATCACGGGGTAGGTTCTTCTGAATGGGATGAGATACTGCCAAATACTTTGGGTTTGAAGACTTTAATTAATAGTACCCTGGTTAGTATAATTAACATTTAAAATAATAGCATATATAATCCTAGTTTATAATTTTAAATTTCTTACAGATTCATAAAAAGAGCTATAAATAAATTTTAATATTTCATCTCACAAATTTATATTTTCACCCAAATAATATAAACAACTGTTTTAACCAATAATATTCACTTTCATCAATCATATAACCACAGCTGCTGGCACAAATTATACCGATACTAAATCAATTGCTGAGTCGAAACTCACTTGATTTAGTTTAACAAAACTAACATATAATACAAAGAAAAAGTGAATAAGCAAAGCAAGAATAAAACTTTTAGGAATAAACAATAAAGAGGAAAAAAATTAAATCTCATAAGAAATAAGAAAAATTAAAAATATTTCAAGAAAATAAAATAAAAAACAAATGATAAAAAAGAACCATGCTCCCATTCATGACCATGTAATGGTTCATGCAATGGAGAGGATGGGTGGACAAACCATTTAGCACATATCAGATGTAAAAGAACCATCCTGCAATGTGAGGAAAATGTCCAAAAATGGCAAAATTTTAGTAGCAGTACACCCAATACTGAATACCACATGCTCATTGAAGCCTTTAAGGTCATGAATAAAATAGTTACATTCAGGAATGGGTCCATTAGATAAAAGGAAACTGTGACCACAGTACCTATTTCTCTAACAACTAGTCAACTCAATAAATACCCAATGTTCCAAACTAGTCATAAATATATTAGCCAACACCTATGACAAGGACGAACTGATGACGAGTCAATGCTGTGAACATAGAAATAAACCCAAAACCTAAACTAAGTAGAACCAAGTACTAACTTCAGGAGCTGTAAAATTTCATCAGTTTCATCTACTGGCCTCCCACTGCACTACCTGATGTTATCCCTAACACTACTAATGACCTGATCGGAGGGTACACTCAAGTTCATATTCTTAACACCAAATAAGACCATCACCACACCAGTTGGGGCAGACAAACCTGTCAACCTCTTAATCAATTCCTCTCTATTATAAAAATGAGTGAAATATGATATCCAAAATATTTCTTAAACTATTTTGTTATGTTTCTCAATTAGGTAATACAGTCCAATCCTGGCATTTATTATGGGATGTATAAGGAAATTGCACCTACATATCTTAACAACAGCCTGTCATTTGGAGTCACAGGCATTCATGGGCACAAAAGTGTGTCTTACATATTCATTAAGGAACAATTTCAGAGATTTCAGATATGCTTAATATGAGTGAGATATTTAGATGTAAGATCAAATTTGCCTATACCACTATTCTCAAAGAACTTATGAATGTTGTTCACATAGTCTCCCTCGTAAATAATTACCACTGCCATTGACTTACCAGCACGCATTACCACCAACTTACAAACCTTGCTAACATAGTCTTTTTAATAGATAATTACCATTGCCTTTGACTTATCAGCATGTGCTACGAGGGCCTCTTTGTTGGTTAGTTTGTCATTAATAATAGAAATAATACTATTTTCAGAAGACGCAGATGATTTATTTTTAAACCCACCTGATTTACCCAAATGATGCCTTGTCACTTTATTGACATTGATTGCTACTTCATTACATTTGGCTGTGGTCGACAACAGACCATCCTGTGGTCGACAACAGACCATCAATGGCAGATACTGCATGGGAAACCAACAAATCAGTCTGTTGTTGTGACAGACTGTTATGGGGATTGTAGATAAGACCTTTCTCTAGTAAATTCAGTTCCTTTTGATCATAAGGAATGTTAGTTAAATTTTATATTTTCCAATAAACTGACGTTTTCAGTTAGTAACAGGTGCATCACAATAACTTTCAGACCCAGCTGAAAGTTAAGCAAACTTAAACTTATGACCACCCAAGCCAAACTTCTTCCTAAATGTAGCAAATACATATGTACAGATTGGGATACATAATAAAACAGTTTACCACATAACAGCTGCAATAAATGTGGGTGAGAAAGATACAAATAGTTGTTAATACTTTATCTTTTCATATTATGCTCACTCTTCATTTCTCAAATTAAAAAAAAACATAACATTATGTAACTGAGAATTAGTTAGAGAAGATTTTCTGCTAAACTGATGTCTTATAAAGTTGTGGATGATCCTTTTATGTTAAACACATTTTACTGAATCTAATGTTGGGAGTCATATTTTTTTGAAGATTTTTTCAAATTCAGGTGCTTGTAAAATGTCTTTTTATATAGGCTAGGCAGCCTTGAACGCCAGGCATGCAAGATGACTCAGTTTGTAGCATTTTCTAATTAACACCCATGACTTTGTACAGAATGTTAATACAATCATTCTTAAAAAACTTAAAGGTTCCTCAACTCCACCTTTGACCAGCAAGAGGTTGTGATTACATTAGTTCCATTAGGTAAATGTACCACTAAGATGCTTCCATATCACAGAGTTCCATACTATGGTAAGATTTCATGTCATGTTGGTAAACAGCTTTCCACTTGGAGATTGTCCCAGCATATTTCATTCCCAGGAATGACAAGTAGAGGTTCAGACAAAGTAAAAAAATAAAGGGTGATATTTTTAAGTCACCAGGGGTTTACAGAATTACATGTAATGACTGCCTGTGCAAATATATTGGCCAGCTGGATAGAACATTTGGGATCAGGTTTATGGACATTTATCTGGCTTGAGATCTAACTCAGCTTTGGGTACCCATTTTTCTGTGACGGGTCATTTTGTTACCAGTATTTCATACAACCTTTCAGTGTTGCATAGGGCAGCACACAGCTCTCCTGGTCATTACGATGGTTTTCTTTGACCAGAGCCACCACTATTCAGTCAAGTAGCTCCTCAATTGGCATCATGAGGCTGAGTGCACCCTGAAAAATGGCAAAAGTGGATGGCAGCCCAGGTGGTCACCCCTCCAAGTGCAAGACAAGTCCGACAGCACTTAACTTTGGTGATCTGATGGGTACTGATGTATCTACTGCGGGAAGGCCATTGCCAATGTTCTAGAAGACCTAACGATTTACTGTGCCTTAAAGCAGTCTCCTAGACACACTCTCAACACCCAGGTTGAACTGAAATATAAATCAGTCTTAGGTAATTTTGACTCTCTCAATGGATAAACCATCCCATCTACTTGTTTGTGCATTGCCTCCTCCCCATCTTGCCCCCATCTTTGGGGCTTTTTACTGTTTGATGCTTTAGGGGTCCCTCTCCTACTAGTTTTAAAATGAGTTTTAATATTTTTAAGTTTCCCACATTATGCCATTTATGTCTTCCATTAGTATCAGTTCTCACACCATATCTGACTGTTTATTTACATTCTAGGACAAAACAAAAATGATACACCATGAAGCAATTATTGGAACATTACAGAAATCAGTGGATGTGATGTACATGTACAGACAAAGAAATTATTCAATTTCAGAAAAAATAGATTTGTTCAAGAGGAAGACCTTGACAAATTGAGCAAGTGTGTAATGCATTGGTCCACCTCTGGGCCTTATCCAAGCAGTTGTTCAGCTTGGCTTAAATTGGTAGAGTTGTTGGATGCCCCTCTTAGGGACATGGTGCTAAATTCTGCCCATCTGGTGCGTCATATTGTCTAAATCCCAAGTTGGTTGGAGGGCCCTGCTCATAGTGTTCCAAACATTCTCAACTGGGGAGATATCTGGTGACCTTGCTGGACAAGGTAGGGTTTGCAAGCATGAATATGAGCAGAAGAAACCCCTGCTGCGTGTGAGCTGGCATTATCTTGCTGAAATTCAAGCCCAGGATGGCTTGCCATGAAATGCAACAAAATGGTTCAAAGAATGTTGTCAAGTTGCCACTATGTTGTAACAGTGCTTGAATGACAACCAAATGTGTCCTATTATGAAGTAAACTGGCACCCCATACCATCACTCCTGGTTTTTGGGCCATATTGTGGGTGGCAGTCAGGATGGTGTGCCACTGCAGTCTGGGGCATCTCCAGACACATCTTCGTTGGTCACCAGGTCTCATTTCAAAGTGGGATTTATCACTGAAGAGAATTCTACTCCAGTCAATGAGAGTCCATGTCCCAATGACCAGCACAGAACAAAAATCAGCTGTTACAAAAATATGGTGGTATTTTTTCCTGAGGCAACAAGCAATATGAAAGGTTATGAGGCACACATTTTGCTATAGTTTGGTACAGTGCCACAATTTCACAAATCACACAACATTCATTTTGCATTAAAAAATAAAGCTAACCAGGAACTCAACTTTCTTGAATGGAATCAAGTTATAGAAACCATTATAGAAGCCATATTCAGTAGCCAAAGGGCATTGCTGATTGTAGTTGTATGGAAACTGAACGGATCACTACACATCTGTGGAGATTTCAAGGTGATGGTTAATACTCAATTTACTATAGACTCATATCCCATTCCCAAGAAGGAAGAATTTATGTCAAAGTTATCTATTATCTTTTCCAAAATCGATCATAAAGAAGAATGTCTGCAAATCCTTTTGGATGCAGACACATAGAGATCTATGGTGATAAATACTCCGTTTGGTCTCTACCCTTACAAAAGGTTATACTCTACAGAACAGCCAGCACACTGAATTTGTTCCAGCAGTATTTAGAACAATTAATTCAGAAACCTTCAAAGCTTGATGACATATTTGTCTCAGGCACAAGTCCACAGGAATTCTTACAGCCTTTGGACTTGAGGCACATACTGTCTGCACATGGCATCAAATTGCCACCACAACATTCTCACATCAGTAAAAACCTTCTGGCTCCCAAGGACATGAATCAATTTCATGCCATATTTGGAAAAGTAAATTATTATTGGAAGTTTCTTCTTCATGAAGTTTCCATCAATGAACTGCTGCACAAATTGTTACATAAAGGCACCAAATGGAACTGAAACAGTGAACACCAATGCACATTTAACAAATTAAAACAGTGTTTGCTTGATGCCAAACATCTTATGATGTATGATCCAAACAAAATGCTCTTGGCTGGTGTGCCTGCTCCAGACTATGGTATAGATGCCATTCTGTCACATGATTTTAAATGGCCAATTGTGCCTACTTAAAAGATTCTGACAGTGGCACAAAAGAACAAGAAGGAGGCTATCAAGATTATACACTAAATGTCACACCAAAAAATAAGAAATGCAGAGTAATGAAATTCTGGGAATACATTTTTCTAGGTAACATATTTAAGTGATTAACATTGCAAGATCACAGGTTAATGTAAGGCACTGCGAAAATGAAATGCTGGTACATTAATAACTGGTGTAACCAACAGATTTTTAATGCAAGCATGGAAACGTGCATGCATTGTGTTTTATGGGTGCTGGATGTCAGTTTGTGGGTTGGAATTCCATACCTGTTGCACTTGGTTGGTCTATACAGCGATGATTAATGCTAGTTGTGGATGATGCTGGAGTTGTCATCTGATGATGTCCCATCTATGCTTTATTGGAAACAGATCTGGTGAACTAATAGGTAAAGGCAGCATGCAGACACTCTGTAGAGCATGTTGGGTTACGACAGCAGTACGTAAGTGAGCATTCTCCAGTTGGAAAACACCACTTGGAACGCCTTTCACTGACAGCTGCACAACAGATTGACTCACCAAACTGACATACAAATTTGAAGCCAGGGTGCATCCAAAAGCCACAAGAGTGTTCCAGCTGTTATATGAAATCATAGCCAGATGTGGGTCCAGTGTGTCTAGCATGCAGACTGGTTGGCTGCAGGCCCTCAAATGGCCTTCAAAGCAACACTTGGCCATCACTGGCACTGAAGCAGAAACAGATTTCATCAGAAAACGCAACAGACCTCCACCCTGCCCTCCCATGAGCTCTCCCTTGACACCACTGAATTCACAAATGCCAGTGTTTGGGGTCAGTGGAATGCACACTACAGGGCATCTGGCTCAGAGCTGTCCTTCAAGTAACCGATTTGAAGCAGTTTGTTGTGTCACTATGGTGGCAACTGCTGCTCAAACTGTTGCTGCAGTTGCAGTATGATGTGCCAGAGCCCCTCGCTGAACACAATGGTCATTCCTCTTGGTAGTGGCCATCAGAAACCTGGTGTCCTTGTGACGGTACCCTCTTGTGACCACTGCTGTCATCAATCACATATAGTGGCTACATACCTGCCAAGTCTTTCTGCAGTATCGCAGAAGGAACAGCAGCTTCTTGTAGCTCTATTATATGACCTTGTTCAAACTCAGTGAGGTGTAGAAAACAATGCCTGTGTCGCCTTAAAGGCATTCTTAACTAACATGAACTCATCATGTCCAGTCTCAAATGTAACTAACACTCATGACCATTACAGTGTGTATTTAAAGCAAACCTGATTTGCATCCTCACAGTGACACTGCTTACACCACTCTTATGTTACTGGAGCAAAATTTGAATAGACAACATCTTTCAGATGTAGAAATGTGCCTACTTACTTTTGTTTATATCGCATAACTCCTCCTTGGTGTTGTGATCAATTTTATCTTTCAGTGTATGCCAGCTCCACATCGACAATATTTTCATGACCAAAGGCATCAGAACCCTGCATATCGATTTTGCAGGACCTTTTCTCAGAAGCCACTGGCTCATCCTCATCAACACTTTCTTCAAATTTCCATTTGTGATACAGATGTCATTGACATCTTCCACAAAGACTATTCAGCTTTCATAAAGGTCTCCTCTATTGAATAACTGCCAAAATAAATTGCCACTGGCAACAGCACACAATTTTCTTCTTAGGAATTTAATCATTTTGTGAAACCGATGGTATTTTATGCCTCAAGACTACACCATTTCGTCCTGTGGCCGATGAACTTGCTGAAAGATTAGTACTTACTTTCAAGTCACACATGACGAAACTTGTTCAACTGTACAATAAAGGCAATACTTTATTGATCTTCCTCTTTCAGGACAGAGACACTTCACACAATGCACAATCTCCAGCTGAGGAACTACTTAGAAGACCACATCAAACATTAGTGTCAATTTTAAATCCACTTGTACATCCACACACCAAGCTTGGACAATTGAAACAATTTTTTTTTATAACCAAGTGACCTAATTCTCATTTCAGTATCCAGGTATGGGAAAGACATGGGTACCTAGCACAGTCATAAAGCTTCTTGGCAATGTCATGTATAAAGTTAAATGTTCAAATGTATTCACAACATGCTATAACAAACAAATCAGGCTGCACTGCACTCAGATACATATAGGCACAACTCCTTGGCTGTTTTCTTTTATAGAATCAGAAAACCTGTCTGCAGTGAGCTACTTGATGAACATTCCAATTCAGCTTGCAGTTACCCATGCCAGTGCCTCCAGCAGTGGTGCCCAGCTGCACCCAACCAGTGAAGAACTGATGGAAGTGGATGTCATGCCTCACATCTCAGACCAGCCTATGGATGTCAAAATGGCAAATGCTTGACTGACTGGCTTCTACCATCATTTTTCATAGGTTTCCTATTGTGCTACATGTGAACACCACAAGGAGCAACAAATGTGCACCCACCAAATATGCACACCAGCAAGCATGATGCTATTAAAGCCAGCCAGCTTCATCAACTTGCCTCACCCCTACCTCACTACCCTCTCCCCCTCCAGGGCAGGGCTGTTGTGTACATGGCTCAAGAGGTACACAACAAAAATGCGAGAGCCCACAACCACATAGACACATTACTTACATGCCTGTCACCTCCCAAGGTCTGAGAAGCAGCCTCCATATGGCATTAGCTAACCAGGACTATTTTTCTGCTTCCGCAACACATACATCACAATGTTGAGGTCATTCACCAATAGTCTTGTCAGCTGCCAGAGAGAATGCTGTCAACAGTGAAATACTTTGTTTCCCCCTATTACTGGCAGGGATGGAGATCCTTCCACTAATAGGCACAAATCACAATGCACCGCAGGCACCCACTTCAGTTCCTGCAATGCTAGCAGTTCCTGCAGTTCACTTGGTACTGACAGTGGCAGTATTTCCTAGAATTATTCTACAGAGCACAGTTAAGGATCCCATTCAGAAGACTACATTCTGGGTTAGCAGTCACAATCTGTAGAGCAATAAGTACAATCTAATGAGTTTCTGCATAATTACTTTCAGGCGTAGTCAGAATATCATAGACTACCATGAGACTGCCAAATTATTTGGATTTTATTGCATTGGGTATAAGAAATCAAGTGCCACACATCAAACTGATACCAAAGGCAAGCACTATTAATTATTGTGAATATCAGCCATCAAAAAACATAGTTTGAACTGCGGGTCCCAAAGAACAAAAGTTATTACTATTAATATGTTGCCTCATATCTGTTCTAATGCTGCCCAGTCGAGGAAGCATTTAATTAGTAACAACTAGTGTGCAAAAGTGCCACCCGTTGTATTGAACCATCGTAGACATAGTACGTTTTCTGCTACTGTGGGTGTTTAGGTTGAATTAATAGTAACATTCAGTTATAACATCCCAACATGTGGATATCCACAATAATGTTAAAATAAGTATCAGTATTACCATTTTCATTTATTTACATTACATTTACATCAACAATGTTTGGTATAAAATCAGTGAACCTATCAAAGTTTTTCTCAAATATACACAGGCAATACTTATTAATATGAAAAGTACAACACATTAAAATAATTTAACATTGTGGTGAAGTAACATAAATTTTATAAACAAAGTACATGACTAGCATTTAACAGTTTGCAACACATAACACAGATTCATTTGATGTCCCAGTGTCGCACAAATGCTCAATGAAAATTTCACAAAATCCTTTTCAGTAATTATGAGAGAGAGTTGTGTAACTTACTGAATGTATCCAGAATATGACACTTTATGTTATTTTATAGCCTGATCATGATTATTTTCTACTTTCTTGATATATGTGATGTAAATTATGAGGTCTGAATACAGCAGAAAGAAATCCAGGCCAACTGCAAGCCTACCATTGGAGCCCCACAATACAAAATGCATTAAAGTGGTTTAAAAATTTTTAATATCCATGGATGTGGACAAAAGACTTGGAGATGGAGATATAACAAGAGGCTTATAGATGTGGTGCAGATAATATTCCTCCTATCCACCCAGATGTCTGTGAATAGTCCGCTGTTTGCTAATGTCCAAGCAACTATATTTGAGAATGAAAAAACCATAACTTCCATGTTTAGAAGGTCAGTGGAGGAATACAAAGAGTGGGGTATGAAGATATATGCTAAAAAGAATTCAGCCTAAGGTTATAGATATTATAGGAAATGACGAAGATCAAAAATGGAATTATTAATTTATGTAACCTTATACACTATGTGATCAAAAGTGTCTGGACAACCCCAAAAACATACGTTTTTCATATTAAATGCATTGTGCTGCCATCTGCTGCCAGATATTCCACATCAGTGATCTTATTAGTCATTAGACATCGTGAGAGAGCAGAATGGGGCGCTCCACAGAACTCATGGACTTCAAATGTGGTCAGATGACTGGGTGTCACTTGTGTCATATGTCTGTACATGAGATTTCCACACTCCTAAAAACCCCTAGGTCCACCGTTTCTGATATGATAGTGAAGTGGAAATGTGAAAGGACACGTACAGCACAAAAGTGTAGAGACTGGCATTGTCTGTTGACTGACAGAGACCGCCGACAGTTGAAGAGGGTCGTAATGTGTAATAGCCAGATGTCTATCCAGACCATCACACAGGAATTCCAAACTGCATCAGGATCCACTGCAAGTATTATGACAGTTAGATGGGAGGTGAGAAAAACTTGGATTTCATGGTCCAGCAGCTGCTCATATGTCACATATCACGCCAGTAAGTGCCAAACAACACCTCACTTGGTGTAAGGTGCATAAGCATTGGACGATTGAACAGTGGAGTAACAAATCACAGTACACAATGTGGCAATCCGATGACAGGGTGTGGGTGCCAGTGTGCATAGTGCCAACAGTAAAATTCGGAGGCGGTGGTGTTATGGTGTGGTCGTGGTTTTCAAGGAGGGGGCTTGCACCCCTTGTTGTTTTGCATGGCACTATCACAGTACAGGCCTACATTGATGTTTTAAGCACCTTCTTGCTTCCAACTGTTGAAGAGCATTTCGGGGATGGCAATTGAGTCTTTCAACATGATTGAGCACCAGTTCATAATGCACAGCCTGTGGCAGAACGGTTACATGATAATAACATGCCTGTAATGGACTGGCCTGCACAGAGTCCTAACCTGAATCCTATAGATCACCTTTGGAATGTTTTGGAATGCCAGCTTTATGCCAGGCCTCACTGACAGACAGCGATACCTCTCCTCAGTGCAGCACTCTGTGAAGAATGGGCTGCGTTTCCCCAAGAAACCTTACAGCACCTAACTGAACATATGTCCGCGAGAGTGAAAGCTGTCATCAAGGCAAAGGGTGGGCCAACACCATACTGAATTCCAGAATCACCAAGGGAGGAGTCATTTTCAGCCAGGTGTCAGGATACTTTTGATCACATAGTGTATAAATACTTAATTGTCATACTGAGACCAGATGGAGTGTGTGGTCAAGATATGCATAATACTGGCTACTTCCATTATTATGGAATGACAGTATCTCCAAAATTACAAAGAAGCAACTTACAAGAGTTTTGTTAAAATCACTGTGTTGCATGAGCCAAAGTGTAGACAGTAACAAAGAAAGTGAAAGAGAGACACCATACAAGTTGCAAAGAAGCAACTGTTCAATAGCTTTGTTAAAAGCATAGTTTTTATGGAGGCAGAAGTGTAGACAATGGGAATGAAAGTGAAAGAAACACTCCACACAACAGAAATGATGCACTGAAGGTGCTGCAAAACTACAATCATAGAGTAAAGACTGAGATATAAAGAAAGTGACAGAGACAACATTGGTTTAGTAGATAGAAAGAAGGAAACTGTAATGGTATGTATTACAAATTTTAATAGTCTTAATTTCAGTACAGTCCAATAGTATGTGTAATGGTATGAACATATGTATGTATCACTGATCACTGGTAATGCAATACCTCAGAAAGTATGGAAGGTGGAAAACAGGTAGACTTAGGGAAGACCTTAACACAAGAGAGATGGCTGATACAAGACAGCTATATAGATAAAGACGCATAATGGTTTGTTTGCAGTAAATGGTCTATGATGTCACGAAAAAGCTACTACTGTAATATTATGGCAACAGACACTATCGTTCATTTTAAATCGACTTTTTCATTTGCCTAAATAACATCAGAGTCCTGAAATGTGAGAGTGAGAACTACAGATTCACTGAAGAGACATTTGCAAGTTGTTTTGCTCATAGCTATTCACAATAATCTCATTGTTCATGTTTTTTACAGAATAAATTTCTCTAGAAGACTATTACATAAGGTAACAGCTTGCATATTTCAGTACTTCAGGAAACAGCTGTATAGTCGATGAATGATTGCAGATATCAAATTTAATCACATGACATCAGCATAGGGTTTTACATCTATGCTTGACATACTCTCACAATCAAAAGTTTCAGTAGGATTAAGTCATTCAGTGACTTTTGCAATCTCTTTTCTCATTCTGTCTGGAACTGATATTTATTAATGTTGTATGCAGTGTCTGTCTGAATAAATACAGTGCTTCTACATCTGAACATTCATTTTTAATCCCTGTGTTTTCTGCCACTGCTATGAAGAAAACCTTGAATTCTGTGATCATTGAGTTGATCCTGTTATCATATGCCTCTTGGACAAATTTATGTTTATCAAGGGTCACATCAATTTCCTTGTTAAGGTCTCAGATTAGTTTTATCACCTACATTTTAGCATGGACTCTGAACCACAGTGCAACACTGCAGGACATTTGGGAGAGAAAAAAATGGAAGACAGGAAGGTTTAGGTTAAAAATCCAATTGATGGCCATGTCTTTACAGAAGGAGCACATGTTCAGGTTAAGGAAGAAAATGCTCCATGTCTTTTTCAACTGAAGCAATTTGGCAGTTGTCTCAAGTGATTTAGGGAAATTATGGGAAACCTAAATTGAGATGGCTGAATGTGGATTCATCTACTGAATGCATGTCCATAATCATAAAAAAGTTCAGTACAATTGGCACAAATGAAGTACAAGGTGCATTCAAGTTCTAAGGCCTCCAATTTTTTTTCTAATTAACTACTCACCCGAAATCGATGAAACTGGCGTTACTTCTCGACGTAATCGCCCTGCAGATGTACACATTTTTCACAACACTGACACCATGATTCCATGGCAGCGGTGAAGGCTTCTTTAGGAGTCTGTTTTGACCACTGGAAAATTGCTGAGGCAATAGCAGCACGGCTGGTGAATGTGCGGCCGTGGAGAGTGTCTTTCATTGTTGGAAAAAGCCAAAAGTCACAAGGAGCCAGGTCAGGTGAGTAGGGAGCATAAGTAATCACTTCAAAGTTGTTATCACGAAGAAACTGTTGCGTAACGTTAGCTCGCAGTGCGGGTACGTTGTCTTGGTGAAACAGCACACGCGAAGCCCTTCCCGGACGTTTTTGTTGCAGTGCAGGAAGGAATTTGTTCTTCAAAACATTTTCATAGGATGCACCTGTTACCGTAGTGCCCTTTGGAATGCAATGGGTAAGGATTATGCCCTCCCTGTCCCAGAACATGGACACCATCATTTTTTCAGCACTGGCGGTTACCCAAAAAATTTTTGGTGGCAATGAATCTGTGTGCTTCCATTGAGCTGACTGGCGCTTTGTTTCTGGATTGAAAAATGGCATCCACGTCTCAGCCATTGTCACAACAATGAAAAGAAAGTCCCATTCATGCTATCGTTGCACGTCAACATTGCTTGGCAACATGCCACACGGGCAGCCATGTGGTTGTCCGTCAGCATTCGTGGCACCCACCTGGATGACACTTTTCGCATTTTCAGGTCGTCATGCAGGATTGTGTGCACATAACCCACAGAAATGCCAACTCTGGAGGCAATCTGTTCAACAGTCATTTGGCGATCCCCCAAAATAATTCTCTCCACTTTCTCGATCATGTCGTCAGAACGGTTTGTGCGAGCCCGAGGTTGTTTCGGTTTGTTGTCTTACGATGTTCTGCCTTTGTTGTGGTTGGCAGGAAAGCCAACACCATGTTACTAGAGGAGGCCAAATGCACGCAATTTAGCTCATGCAGGCTGGCGTGAGGTCTGGAACAGGACAAGGAAATTAGAATTTAGAAAAACCGACATAGCTGGTGGAATACTTAACTTTGATCCATTAATGACGAACGTCGGTCTGGACGGTACATGATTCATAATATCAATAGTAACTGACAATGGTGCCTTGCTAGGTCATAGCAAATGACGTAGCTGAAGGCTATGCTAAACTATCGTCTCAGCAAATGAGAACGTAAGTAGGCAGTGAACCATCGCTAGCAAAGTCGGCTGTACAACTGGGGTGAGTCTCTCTAGACCTGCCGTGTGGCGGCGCTTGGTCTGCAATCACTGATAGTGGCGACACGCGTATCCGATGTATACTACCGGACCACGGCCAATTTAAAGGCTACCACCTAGCAAGTGTGGTGTCTGGCGGTGACACCACAACCTTCATTAAACTGTCACACCCACGAACGCACTTTCGACACATCCATAACTCGATCACCACATGTCTCCTTCAACTGTCGATGAATTTCAATTAGTTTCATACCACGCAAATTCAGAAAACAAATGATTGCATGCTGTTCAAGTAAGGAAAACATTGCCATTTTAAGTATTTAAACAGTTCTCATTCTCGCCGCTGGTGGTAAAATTCCATCTGCTGTACGGTGCTGCCATCTCTGGGACATATTGACAATGAACGCAGCCTCATTTTAAAACAATACGCGTGTTTCTATCTCTTTCCAATCCGGAGAAAAAAAATCGGAGGCCTTAGAACTTGAATGCACCTCGTACATGACTGGGCACCAAATTTTAATGTTAGAAACACAAGCCAGTCTGTGTAATTCCAACACTGTGTTGGCATAAAGGACCAGCAACCCAATTTATTTACTGTTTATTTAGTTTTCTGTCACATTTGTTTATTATCTTTAATACTGACTGGTTTTCAATGCTTGTGTTCATTTTCATTTCATTGCCTACACCTCTAATATTTTTAACATAATTTCAATGGCACATTCAAAACAAAGTCTTTCATTCTAACTGTAATGCTTGAGGTGGCCTCGAACAGTGTAAAAAAAGATTTGTCATCAGTTAATAGATTAATATGCATGCCATACACATAATCATGGAACTTCTTCGGACAAAAATAATAGTCAAGGCTTCCTTCTCTTGTTGGCTTTAATTATGTCGCACTTAAGTTAATGTTTTGGAGACAAATGCAATAGGGCATTCCAACACATCCACCTCATGTGACAGGACTATCCCAAGCCACAGTCCAATGAATTTGCTACCTCAGTTACAGACTTTGAAGGGTCATCTGCCACGAGACATGCTTAACAGAGATGAGCTTGTTTGAGATCCTAGAAAGCCTTGTCATTGTCACATTTGGGAGTCCAATTCCACTTTGCAGTTTTCTGTAGCAACAGATGGAGTGGTACTGTAACAGCCACCAGATGGGGAATAAATTTTCTGTAGTAGTAGAATTATTCAAGAATGGATTTTAATTGTTTGGTTTCATTGTGGACTGGGAGTTTCTGGCCACCCTAGATATAATGTGTTGTAGGCCGTATCCTCAATGCACTGAACAGATGTCCCAAATATTCAACACGTGGCACCAGTGGTGTAGCATGGTTGTAAAGGTTGGGGTGGCTCTGCAGTTATTACAGGGAGACAAAATAGTACAATAAACAATAATTTAAACAAATGAAACAAGATTCATCAAATAAAACAACAACATCTACTTCTACTACTACCACTACCACTGTCACTGATAGTAATAATAATAATAATAATAATAATAATAATAATAATAATAACTAACTGTTTCAAGGAATGATGACAAATTTGTAGAACTCCAGCAGCAAGAGAAGAAGCTCTTATATTTTCTTGTATGCAAGTGAAATGCATCTGTCTTTTCTCTCCATGAATAAATCTATAACTCAGTCTACAAAGATCTGATCACTGGATAGCTCTCCAAGTAGTGTCTTTTCTATTGCTAATGTGCTCAATCATGACTACCGGATGTTGGCCATTGAATTCCTTAAATACTTTTTCACTCGTTTAAGAGTACTTATGATTTGTTCACTGCTTGCTGTAGTTGCAGGTAGGGTCAAAACCAAAAGCGGGAACTTCGTTGTTTCTTCATAAACGGAGTCTAAATCATTGTTGACAATGTACCTTAAGAGGATCCTTGGAGGTGTTTCTTTCATCAGTGCATATGTTACACAGCTCATTTTTAAGTTATTCTTGTTTGAAAAAAGGGTACTGTTTTACCCTTTTAACTTTGGGAATTCTTTTTGATAGTTCAGGAAACACTTTTCATTCAAACATTCAACAAACTGAATTTGGGGAATGTCTTGAAACCTTCTTTCCATCTGAACATTTTGCAAATCCAGTATCTTGTAAGTTAGTGCCCTGAGAGATGTCTTTTTGACGTCACAGAATGATAAGTTGCCATTCCATTCAAACACAAGCTGCATTTAATGCATTCATCAATGAATGTTTCCGTTCTTAATTGTCGTAAGTTTCTCAAAACATTTCTTATTTCATTGTGGCAAGCAGTTATACTGACATATTTTTACTGAAGAACGTAAAAGAGATGATCAACATAAACAAAGCACCCTTGGTAGAAGCGAAGCAAGTAGACAAACGTAGGATCATCCATCCTTCGTTTCATTCACACAGCACAGCTCAAAGATTCTGGGTCCCACTGAGAGTCTGTATCATCAAGTAGATAATTAAAAACACTATATAGCCCTGCGAAATGACTAAATGTTGTTGAAACTGCCATGGAACAAAAGTTCTAGCGAGTGTTGCTTGCATGTGGCAGTTTAAATCCTTTCTCAGTTAGCAATACAGTCCGTTTTGATGATTTCCTGAAAAATGAATGAAATGCAGTAAGATCACTTACAAACAAGTGTACATGTCGTATGATTTTGGAGGCATGTAACAGTACCAAATTCAGTTGGTGTGCGTAACAATGAATAAACAGCACATAGGGACAGAACTGCTTCACCAACTGTACCGTAGTCCTCTTTCTCTGCCCACCATTACTGAAGCATCATCATAGGTTTGACTAACCACTTTTCCTTCCACATTCCATTCTTTCAATACTGCATGAATAATGAAATTTCCTGGCAGATTAAAACTGTGTGCCCGACCGAGACTCGAATTCAGGACCTTTGTCTTTCGCGGGCACGTGCTCTACCATCTGAGCTACCGAAGCATGACTCATGCCCGGTACTCACTACTTTACTTGTGCCAGTATCTCGTCTCCTACCTTCCAAACTTTACAGAAGCTCTCCTGCGAACCTTGCAGAACTAGCCCTCCTGAAAGAAAGGACATAGCGGAGACATGGCTTAGCCACAGCCTGGGGGATGTTTCCAGAATGAGATTTTCACTCTGCAGCGGAGTGTGTGCTGATATGAAACTTCCTGGGAGATCATATCCGCTGCAGAGTGAAAATCTCATTCTGGAAACATCCCCCAGGCTGTGGCTAAGCCATGTCTCCGCTATATCCTTTCTTTCAGGAGTGCTAGTTCTGCAAGGTTCGCAGAAGAGCTTCTGTAAAGTTTGGAAGGTAGGAGACGAGATACTGGCAGAAGTAATGCTGTGAGTACCGGGCATGAGTCGTGCTTTGGTAGCTCAGATGGTAGAGCACTTGCCCACGAAAGGCAAGCCCTATGCATGGTTTTACATCTATAATGCAGTAATCCCTGTGTCTTTAGAAGTTTCTTTGCAGCGACTGTATACCATGGAGGTTCCCTCCCATTACGAACTGTTCTGCTCAGTTCATATCTAACCTGGGCATGGCCAACTATTCTTTTAAACATGCTCCCGCCATGTTCTGATGGTTTCAAGTTCCTCATCGAGATATGACACTCTGATTTTGAATCTAGTTTACTGCTTTTTTTAGCTGTCATTTGTAGTTTGGTAATCATTTTTGCCATGACCACATCATGGTCACTGATGTCAGTTTCAATGCAGACATCCTCAAAGAGGTCAGGTTTATTTGTTGCCATTAGATCTGATATATTTCCATCAGGAGTGGGGCACTGAACTATCTGGTTTAGATAGTTTTCAGACAAGGCATTTAGTAAAGTTTCACAGGATGTCTTTATCATGCCCACCACTAAAAAGACTGTAATTTTCCCTATTACTTGTTGGATGATTAAAGTCTCCACTTATTACAGTATGAATTTGGAACTTATGTACAACTGAACAGAGGTTTTCTCTTAAGTTTTCAGTTACATTAGGAGATGATTCTGGTGGGTGATAGAAGGATCCAATTACCACTTAATGCCCACATCTGATACTGAGTCTTGCCCAAACAATCTCACATGTAGCTTCAATTTCTACCTCGGTGGATCTGAGTTTCTCGTCTACTGTGACAAATATACTACCTCTATTTCCCATTAGCTTCATTTTTTATATAAACTTAAATTTTCGCCAAAAATTTCATTGCTGTCAATTTCAGATTTCAACCAGCTTTATGTGCCTAGTATTATGTGAGCTTCACTGCTTTTCATGAGCACTTCCAAATCAGGCACTTTGTTGCAAACGCTTTGGCAGTTTACCATCAGGATTTTAATACTCCCACCTGTGGAAGGCATTTCTTATGATCTTACATTGATACTTCTGGGTTTCCTACAGCTACCATTATATGGATTGGATGGAGAGTTGTCTAATCTAAAAAGTCTTTGTGTGCACCTCACACACAGTCAGGTACCTAGGGTCCAAACACCCTTATGCCAGCACACTTTTATAACAGAAATATTTAATACAACATAATCTAATGCTATCTAGTAGAACTGATTAATTATCAATTAAACATTTATGCTCACTAATTCTTACACACAACAGATACACATAACAGAAACTTTAGTCATCGACAATATATTCTCCTTCACTACTTCCAACAGTCTGCCAGCACCAGTGTATCTTCTCAATTCCCCAATGAAATTATAAGTAAAATTAAATCATTAAGCAATAAAATGTCAAGTGGTCTTGACGGAGTACCTAATTTCATATTAAAAGCACATGCACACCACATAGCAAACCCCTTGGCCAAAATTTTCAACCTCTCTTTAAAACCTGGTGTATTTCCAGATATTTTTAAAATAGCAAAAGCTTCACCACTGCAAAAAAGAAGGTTCTTCTGAAAAAATATCGAACTACCAACCCATGTCACAGTTAAGCTCCTTCTCAAAAATTCTAGAAAAACTCTTCTATGACAATCTTTTAAGTTTCATAAATAAATATGCACCTCTTACAGTACAACAACATGGTTTTAGAAAGTCTGAATGTACACAGACAGCTATTTTCGGATTCTTAGACTGCATTTTAAAATCCCTTGATCAACATAAATCAGCTGCAGGTATTTTTCTAGATCTATCAAAAGCCTTTGATGTCCAGGACCATAACATTTTGCTCAACGAATTAGAAAGACAAGGAGTAAGAGGTATAGCACATAGCTGGTTGTGTTCATCCCTAAAATACTGCAGGCAAAAAATCACTTCAGTATGTATTCAACAAAATGAATAAAACAAGAAAGAACTTCTTTCTTTCTAGTGAATTACCATGAAATATGGTGTACCACAAAGCTCAATCTTAGGTCCACTACTCTTCTTGATTTATGTGGATGACTTAGTTGAATATATGAGTCCCACAAAAACTATCCTGTTAGCTGATGACACCAGCATATTGCTCACTGGATCCAGTCCAGAAACTTTGCAGTCCACAGCAGAAAGTTCTATGAAAAGACTTTCTGAGTGGTTCACAAAAAACAAACTCATTATAAATACTGAAAAAACTGTGTGTGTCACTTTTCATTTAATTCCTCCAACTAATCATCTGTCTATTCAAGCACAATTTTAAAAAAATATCCCCTAGAAAATGTGTCACAAAATTTTTGGGTCTATGGGTTCAGCAAGCCTTAAAGTAGGACACACATATAAATAACTTGTCTAGAAAACTATCATCTGTGTGCTATGGCCTACGAATTTTAAAGGCTACAACAAGCAAAAAAACAGTACTGCAGGCATACTATGCACAGTTCCACTCATTACTCTGATATGGGATCATTTTCTGGGGATACTTAACTCACAGTGAAAAAGGTTTCTAGAATGCAAAAAAAAAGAGTTCTAAGAATAATTTGAGACCTTAAAAAGATGGAGTCCTGTAAATCCCCTTTATCTGAGCTTGGTGATCTAAATATTCCAAGTATACTCATTTATGAAACTTTCTTGTTTGCTAGGGACTACCTCCTGAAAACAGGCAAACTGCTACAGAATTATAGTACCAGAGGGAAACCAAATATACATCAAAAATATCACAGACCAACCACCTACCAGAGGAGCATAATTAACCTTGGTGTAATACTACACAATAAGATACCAGAGGAAATAAAAATCTTACTCATCCAATATTTAAAGCTAAACTAAAGGTGTTTCTAATAAAGCACTGTTTCTATTCTGTCAGAGAATTTCTGAATACGTAAAAAAGTTAATTGTAATAGGTACCTATTTTTAATCTGCCTACTATTTTGCTAATACTATGTATTATTGTAACTTATCTTTTACCTGTCCAATATCAATTGTACAATTTGTGCAGTATGATAAAACTGGACCAATAAAAAATCAAATCAAATCAAATCAAACTAGAAATTATGTGGTTTTGAGTCAAAGAACTCATTGAGGCATGCATCTTGCAGACACAATCTGTGAACAATGACCAGAAAGACAGCATGAAGTGATACTACTCCACAAAAACACCAGCCTGCATTTTGCTAGACTGACAAAAAACTGCACGGGAGTTGGGTTGGGAAGTCATTCTGCTCCCACCTTATTCACCTGATTTTATGCCTAGAGATTATCACCTTTTCCACTCTCTATTGAACAACCTTCAACGAAATTCATTTAAGATGAAAATGTGTCCCCAACATGGCTTGACAAGTTCTTTGCACAAAACCATGTGATAAGTCATGGAATTGAAAAGACACATCAGCACTGACAGACTGTTGTAAACAGTGAAGGAAAATATATTACTGTTGACTAAAGTCTCTGTTATGTGTGTCTGCTGTGTTTTTTAAACTTATGGAAAAATGCACCAACCCATGCCAAGCGAAAATGAAGCAAACAACTGGCAAAATTGATTATTCAACATGTCAACAATTCACAGGGAAAACCAGAAGAACTATATCATATTGGCTCTGTTGTGAACACCAGTACTTCAACTAGGAAACAGTATCAGACTCCTATCTGATATAAAATATAACAGAAACCTTAGATACTTTGGGCAGGACTCTGTCACCACAGAATTACATGAAAAAGATTACCTGAGGCAGATAAATTATTTCAAATGACTGGGATGGAGATTTTTGGCCCTTTTGCACAAAACCAACAGGAAACCATTATGTACTGACAATAATTAATCATTTTCAAGATACTTTGCTATGAGAGCCATACAAACTAGCAGGCAGAAACAATAGCACATGCAATAGTGAACCAGTGGACACTAAAATTTTTAACACCTGAACCAATAATAGAACACTAATTTAAATAAATAAATAAATAATTTTATGTCTGATTTCATAAAGCAGTTGTGCTGGCTATTGCACATTAGGAAACTTTAGACCAGTGCTTTCTCCCACAGGCAAATTGTCAAACAGAGAGTTCACTGTACAGCTGCAAAAATGTGACAATGTTGACTTGTACCATAATGACTGGGACACACTACTTGCATATGCCACAGGAGCATGCAGTTCGAAAAATCCACGAAAAGAGGTTTTTGGCCAGAAGATGTCTTCCCCTTTTGAGTTTTGTAAGAATCCCCCAGGAAGTGATATTTCATCAGTGGAAAACTTCTCTAAAAGGTTAAAAACTATATAGTGACAGGTGAAAAATATGAACACCAAAACTTTGGAATGAGGAGACAGTACCCGCAAAAAGAAAACAATGTTACCTAAGTATCACGTAGGTAGATGGATTATGATCACCAACATATACATAATAAAAGGAAAGACAAAAAAATTTCTAACATGTTATCATGATCCCTTCCATGTGATAGAAATGATGTCATCTGTTAACATTAAACTGCAACTTTCAGCTCGCCCATGATAGTTCATGTCAGACACATTCGTCCTTTTAAAGAAACTAGAGGTTCTGTCTCCACCATTAGTAGCATCTTCAGGAGAGGGAGGGAAGAATTTGGGAGAAGAGGAAGAAGGAAAAGGTTAGGTAAGAAAAACAAGACAGTCCTCCATTACCCTGACACATCCATTACCCCAACACATCACTGTACACTTAGGCCACAGTCAAGAATAATAAACAAACAACAGGATTTCCTCTTCCTTTAGGCACACAGATCCACCCCAGGATGAGAAGAAGCAGTTCCAACACCAAGCACTGGGCAACATTACAACATAAGAATATGAATGTAATTTACAGTTCAATATGATACAGTAAAACTTGCTCAAAACTGAATCACCTGGGACTAAAATAATTTTTCAAATTGGACAAGTTTTTTGATTACACAAAGCTCACTGGGTTACCTAAAGTTTGTCAGGTATCATGCACAAAAGTACAGTAAAAATTTTTAATTATGCATTTACTGTATTTATGTACCTTCACTCCATGTAATCATCTGCACTACATGAAATGTTTCACATTTTCATTATTGCTGCTGCATTTTCTGGAACTTTTATGCCCCCCCCCCTCCCCCCAACCCTGATTTGTTGACGCACTTGGTGACAGTTTTAGGTTTTATTTCCTTTACTGCCAAGCCAATCCTATTTACTGCATCCACGACAGAAACTGACCATACAAGAGCAAAAGAACTTTCAGCTTCTTCAACACTAAGAATAAAAGATTGCATCAGTAATTGCCATGGGTTGTGCAAGTCTGGTTGAACCTGGAGGGAACAAAGCCAATTTCATGTTTGATAATGTTACTTTTGCGTGGCAGGTTGCATTGCCTAGGAAAAGGAGAACTTGGAGATTTCCTTTTTTCATTTTGGTGATGAAAGAGCGCAGCCGTCCTTCCATAAGACCACTCACCATCCACGCCTTTTTGTTGCTTCTCCATGTGACATGAAGCTTACTGAATTCTATACTTTTGAAACAATATGGTTTTGCCACCTTTCCAATCACCAGTGGTTCCTCTGTTTCACCTAACATGTTTCCACACAGCAATAGAGTGAGTCTTTCCTTCGACATTTTTCCATCGGTGCACTTTTCACCTCAAATTGCTAGTGGTTTTGAAGGCAGTATGTGATAAAACAGTCCTGTTTCATCAGCATTGAACACGTCTTTTGGGTCATAGTTTACAATTAAGTTGGACGGTATTGTCTTCCATTCTGTTGCTACACTCTCCTGCACATCCTTTGCTTCCCCGTACACTTCATTCCACATGATGCTGTGCCTAGCTTTGAAACTGTCAAGCCATCCTGTGGATGTCTTAAACTCCGTAATTCCTAGCTCTTTAGCATCTTTCAGAGCCTCTCTCTGCAACATGGATGCACATAAAGGTTAGTTTTTTGCCCACACACTTATCAACCATTCCACATTATTTCATTAATTTCTTCATTTCCAGTCTTCTTCACCTTTCTTTTCATCTGCCCATTCCCTTTCATCTGTTCAGCCCATTTCTTATCCTTGTTTCTTAAAGTCTCATAATTTTGTTTTCTACCACATTTAGAATGCAACATAATCTTGCACACAAAGAGTTTCTCTTTATCACTCGCCTCAATTACATTAATCTTTTCATTAACTGTTAATTACAGATACTGTTTGTTTGACATCATGTTACTGTATCTCTTAAAGTGCTACTAGTCAATTGAAACTGGCAGAAAATAATAACCTTGCCAGGTAAAACCATTGTTTAATGGAACAATACCCACCACTTTCACTGCGCACATTGCAGCAGAGTGTTCGTAGATGCGCAACAATGTTCCTGTATGCAATGACGTGTGTCAGTAATGAGGAAAATGAGAAACCCGACCAAAAGAGTGCTGACAAACAGACCATTTCCTTTGATGTACTGTACCAACACTGAGCATAACTTATTTGTTGTTGCACAGAATCAGTGTGGTTTTAGGTACACACCAGCAGTGCCGCACTGCACTGCACCTCTTTTCTTGGTTTTGCGCTGCTTAATAGAGATATTAAAAGTAACAGCCTTGTAGAGTCATGAATAACTAATCAACCATAATACAGGGTGACCACAATTAAAGCTAAACTTCCAAAATACTGTAGAAATAACACCACTGGTCAGAATGATGTCAAATTGCAACGGAATATTCTCAGAGTAGAGGGAAAGGAGGCAGAAGAAAAAGAATAGTGTGAAAATTGGTCAATAGATGGTGCTGTTTGCATCAGAATATGAAAATGAAAACACCTGTCATGCGCACGACCTATTGAAATTGGTATAAGCATGCTGGGTACACAGTTTTTCCTCCTTTTGCATCTGTGATGTTCGCCATGATTGTCTCAATGCAGCATCACACTCTGTTTGTAAAGCTGTATTACAGGAAAGATGACTGTGCACACATCACTCAGCAGAAGTTCTGGACACTGGACAGTTTGAAAAAAGGCTTTGGTCTGATGACTACCATGGGTCTGGAGAAAATGATTGGGAAATTTGAAAAGACTGGTTCTTTTGGTGTGCAACCTCGTAGAGGGAGGAAACAAATTGATTTGGCACCAGTGGAAGCAGTGGCCGTGGCAATGCAGGAGACGAGTGGTGGTGTGCGAGCATGTAGTCCATGGAGAATTGCCCACACATTGGGCATACCCGTGAGCACGGTGCATAAAATTCTATGAAACATCCTTCTTTTCTACCTATAAAAAATTACCCATGTGCATGAGTTGCTTCCTGCTCACTTGCCAGCAAGAGAGACCGTTGCTTCAGAATTTCTTGCTCGTGTGGAAGTCGACAATGATTGGCCGTGGAAGATTTTGTGGACAGATGAAGCCCACTTCCATCTGACAGGATATATCAATACACCGAATTGTCAAATATGGGCAATGGAAAATCCACACGCAAATCAACCAATACCACTTCATTCTGAAAAGGTCACTGTGTGGTGTGGGTTTAAAGTGTCATTTAACATAGGCCCAAACTTTTTTTGAAGAGACAGGTGCTTCCAGTCCTGTTACCTGTACTGTCACTGAGAAGCACTATGAGTGCCTTTTCTGCAACCATGTCATTCCAGGTCTCCAACTGCATGAATGTGTGGATGGAATCATTTTTATGCAAGATGGCGCACCTCCACACGTTGCAAATCCAGTTAAGCAGCTGCTGAAGCACTGTTTCAGAAATGCTAGAGTTATCAGCTGACCTTTCACTAGAGCCTGGACATCCTGATCACCTGATCTTAATCTGTGTGACTTCTGGCAGTGTGGCTATCTGAAAGATGTTGTTTTCAGAGTTCTCATTGCAAACTTAGCTGCATTGAAGGCATGTGTTGTGCAACACATTCTGAACATGACTCCATAAACACTTTGATCAATTGTGGAACATGAAGTTTATCGATTTCAACTTGTTGTAGAAAATGGTGGACAGGTTATTGAACATGTTTTGTGCCAGTTACAATTAAATTAATACTCTGATTTGATTTTGATTAATGCTTTTTATGCGGTTTTTGGCCTCAGAACAATTAAAAACTGATTTTCCCCGTACGATGTGACATGACTTTGCCGTGGTGACAGTACCACACCTGAGTAGTACTATTAAATTATGATGCTTATAGTGCCATCTATTGCTACATTTTGTAACTACTTTTTTATGCTATACGTTTTCCCCCTTCTCCAATAATATTCCATTGCAATTTGACATTATTCTGACCAGTGGTGTTATTTCTACAGTGGTTTGAAAGTTTAACTTTAATTATGATCACCCTGTATGGTAGTACCGTATAGGCTTTTCCCACATTATACAATGAATTATTAAGTATGTTCTAAGATTTGGTTTCCATTTCCACAGTAGGCACATTATACAAAAAATCAGCATATAAAAGTGGATTGAATGTGTCGGGACTGAAATACTTGTACAGTCTGGGCAGATTTCTGAATTATACATATACTGTTTGAGCAAGTTTTACTGTATTTCAAAATTAATTTTCTAAATAGGAATAGTAATGTGAAAATTAACAGACCTATGCAGAAAGTACATAAGGGTGACCAATTTTTCCGGCATGAATTGCTTTCATCTTGCCCTGGAGGATTGTTCAAGGTACAGCATATATTTCAGAGACCTGGTGTAATGTTATTTTCCCTTTCTGAGTCTCTTCTAATGCATTTTGTAAATCAACCTGGCTGTAATTAGAATAGGTTCATCTTCCTACTTTTCTTACATACTTCCAGCATGACCAAAATTACAAAATTCACACCAGCGATCTTAAAACAAAATCAACCAAATGCAAATTTTTGCTTAAGTATACTTTTTGTATATATACAGGGTGAAGCATGTAAAACTTACTCTTCAAGTATTGCAGAATGGAAATTGCTATTGCTGTGCAGTTGTCACAGAATGGAATGATAGTCAAGGGCTTGCATTGTTAGCCAATAATCAGATTGTAATAATACTTAGAATGAAACAATGCCTATTGACACTAACAAACTAAAAGTGGGGTAAATTGCAATCTCAGTGGCATTTGTTGCAGGATTCTAATGCAAGTCGTTTATGAGATGTCTTATTTTGAATAGTTTCCACACCTACGTTTTTATGTGCCTTTCAGCCTGCATAGCTGCTACGTACGATGTTGTTATGTTTGCTTACAGTGTGCTTGTGTGTTCCTTGAATGCACTGCGACCTGCTAGTCAGATACAATGTGACAGTCCAAGCAGTGGGTTGTGAATGGATGACAGGATTTACCAGTGCAGACAAAGCCAACATGCTCCTGGTGTATGGAGAATGTAGCAAGAATGCAGTTTGTTCTTGTATGATGTATGCGGCAAGATATATGTGGCAAAATATCCAAAATGACATCAACCATTTCACACCTATTTATCAAACTCTTCAACCAGTTATGTGAAAGTGATAGCATAACAACTAGGCAGCATACCAGAAGGAAATAAGTGATGATAGAAGAGAGGGAAAATACTGTTTTTGCTGCTGTTGATCTGCAAGTTAGTTCCTGTGCAATCGCATGAGGAAGTAGTATGAGTCAGGCAAGTGCCCTATGCATTCTCCATCAATATAGGTTTCTTCCCTATCACATCCCTCTCCATAATGAGTTGCATGGAAATGACTATAAAAATTGTGTTCACTTCTGTACATGGGCGTTAAGACAGGATCATCCACATGCATCATGTATTTTGTTTAGTGATGAAGCCAAATTTGCCAATTATGGCCAGGTAAACTGCCCAAACATGCGCTGTTGGTCTGTTTATAGCCCCGTTGGCTTCGTCAGCTGGAATGTCAGCATTCATGAAGTGTAAATGTGTGGTGTGGGATAGCAAACCGTCAGCAGCCTACAAACAGGCCATCTTAGGAGGAACCTGTGGTACCAACATGATGTCAGCCCAGCCTATAGTGCAAGAAGTACTACAGCATGTCTTCAATACTTCTTTCCAGATTGTTGGATTGGACACAGATGACCTGTACCTTGGCCAACCAATTCCCTGTATTTCACATCATTAGACTTTCTTCTGTGGGGAAAGCTGAAAGACACTATCTACAAGGACATTCCCAACTACACCTGATGATAGGTTTGACATATTACAGCAGCTGGCTCAGACATCTCCACTGAAATACTAGCATGTGTGTAGCAGTCGTGCCATACCAGACTGGTAGCATGTATTGCCACTGCCTGTGGTCATTTTGAATACAACCTGTGATGGTCAACTCTCTCGTTACTAGTCAAAATCCATGTACCTAGTGTATGCACTTGTGTTGTTCTCTAATATGTGCTACCACACACATTGTACAAGTGATGGTGTGGGAACTTTTCAAAATACAATATCTCATAAACAACTTGCACTAGAGTCCTGCGACAAACACCACTGACGTTCTAATTGATCCTAATTTTAGGTTGTTAATGTCAATAGGCGATGTTTCGTTTAAAAAAAGGTATTTTTGCACAAACAATACAGTTTCTAAGTATTATTACAATTTGCTGATTGGATAATACAGGCCTGACTACCAATCTACTCTGTGGAAACTGTGCATCACTAGCACTTTCCATTTCTGCAGTATTTGCAGTGCAAGTTTTAGGTGATTTGCCCTGCATATTGTGAGATACTTCCACAGTAGTTCCAATAAAGGCATATTGGTTTACAAAATCGGGTTTCAGCTGTGCAGAATTTTGTTTTCACACTTCAGCACTGCATTATTCCAAGCTGACTAGAAATCAACAATCAATGCATGGCAGTTTTAACATACAAAGTCAAGTGAAACAATAAAGATATCAGAGAATTCTATCCACTACACATTACAGCTTTCAAAATAGTTAAATCACAAATTCAACAGATGGCAACACAAAAAACAGATTTTATAGCCTACTGGCTAAAATCATCCCAGACAGCTGAAATTAGCCCATAGTTGTAGGATGATGGAAGCCTCAAAGTACGCCCTCTAACAAGTGGTGTCTTGTTCACACAACAACTGTACGTGATAATTTAAAATCATTAGTGGTCCTTAAGATTAGACTGCAATATTTCATAATTAGAGAATTAAATACAGAGGTTAGAAGACATATTTGGCAAATTAAGCAGTTGCTGCAGTCATCTTTTATACAAATACAGGCACAGCTACACATATCAGACTGCAGAGTTAGTCCCATAAGTGCAACCAAAAAGAGGCTGGTTAGACTCAAAAAGATAAATTTTGAAATCAGTTTACAGAACAGCTGATGCAGAGAATGTAGAAAACATTAGTAAGTTATTATAACAAATAATGCAAATGTAAATGGTAACAATGAAACAGTTGATTTCTGCACTACCCAGCTTGCCAGTCTGGAAAAAGACAAAGTAAACAATATCAGACAACTGATACCTTTGGTGCAAAGCTAATGTCCCACATTCAGGCAGCACTGCTAATCACAACTTGAGTGTACTTGGGGATTGTCTGGATAATATAGACATTCTGTTAATGATTGCAAAATTACTCCACATCATCCTCTGATGGACACACAGAGACTATGAAGCTACAGGAAGCCTTGTCACATGCTGTTTGTAGGCAGTTATCACCAACTCCTGGAAGGAACATGTCTCACTAGCATATTGGCAATGAAGGGTCCCCACCCCCCAATTGGATACCGCACATTGATCCTGCCAAAAGCCAAGAGGCTAAGTGTACTATAATATGTTACATATGAAGTCCCAATCAAAAGCAAGAGTCAAAACTACAAAATCATCAAGACTGTGGCTATGAAAACCTTTATATATATGTTTGAAGCATGAATTACTTCATCCCTTTGCCAAGAATTACACATATTGCATCCTGAAAAGTATCAGATGAAATACTGATATACTCACGAGTCTTGACTCTTGCTTTTAATGGGGCTTCATATGTGAAATAGTACAGTGTACTAAGCTTCTTGGCTTTTGGCAAGATCAATGTGTAGTGTCCATGAGGGGGGGGGGGGCAGTGAGGGGGAATCCCCATTTCCCACATCACTGGAATTATTAACAGCAGTAAGGGAAAAAAAATCTGTCACTATACTATACCTTTATAAGTGCACAAATGGGCTCCCACTTAGAAATTCTAATGTTGTTAACTTGTAAGAATTGCAGATTTGAGTCTTACACCTTTCCTGCATGACTAATGGTGTGGAAAGCCCAACAAAAACTTGTACAGATAAAAGTGCACAAAACACTAGTGGTGACCCCAAACAGAGTATCCCATTCCCTGCTCTTCACCCAGGAATTACTACACTGTTAACTACCAAACTAGATACATAACATTCCTAGGTCATGTGAGTTTACCTTGTTACACCCACAGAAATCTGTGACAGATTGTCCAAAAGAAATAATTACAGACAATTTTTTCAAAGAGTAAGTCTACACTGGTTATACTCTGTAGTGAATCAGTCAGTCATCATTTTGTGCTTGTTATAAGTAAGGTCAACAAAATAGCACACAGCGAATAGAACTACAAGGTCAGGGGTTGATAATAGAATCCATTGTGATATATCCACACCAACTTTCCGATTACCCATTGCTATTAACAGGAACTATCATCCTGAATATAAGTCTCACATTGATTTATGTATCTGACCCACTACTTGAAATTTTATCCACATAAAGCCCAACGTCAGACCCAACCCTCTCTAGGTTAATGCTAGTCTCTCAGAATAGCTGGCTCTCAATGGAACGACTTCTGTATCACATAAAAAAGTACCATAATTAACATCAGCAGTGACTAATAGTTATAGGAACCTCAACCCCAGCTGCCTCTATGATTTTTGCAGTAATAGGTACCATATACTACCAATTTCAGCCAAAGGTAGTCCAAATGCCATCCCTGGTAACCTTCAACCTACAGGTTCCAATCAGTCATGACAGCACCAGTCAGAAGCAAATCTGACAAAGACAAAGTTGTCCATGAACAAATAGTCAACTGCCAGTGAAGTTTTACAGAAAATGAAAATAGTACAAAGGACAAACTGACACCATGAGTAGAAGTGGAGTGTACATAACTGTAAATAAACCAGTGTCTGTTTTTCAGGAAAATGTTGGAGTGGATTTTTTCCATACAGGGGAGATACTGTAAAAAGAAAAAGTTGTAATGGGTCTTGGAAAGAGTGACAGAGCACCAGGACAGAAATCAGGCCATACTGGAATCAGCTAGGCACCAGTCAGTGACCCTCATGCTGAGGGGTGTAATACCTCTTCTACACTGCAGCCCTCCATGTGTTGAAACCAGGTTGCACTAGGATGAACAAGTGCTTGATGTGCTGCTGGTTATGACAACCATCATTGCCTCCTTTCCAAATAATTCAGTGTGACAAACTAACATTGTGAATGTTGTAAAATCAGTGAGTAGCATTAAACATTACCAGATTTTATGACTGTGAAGCAGTTACTTCAATTCTTGATTTCTGATGATGCTGAGATGGGGTAAATATCGTTTTGCTGCATTGATCTCCACCTATAAAAAAGTCTGAGCTCTTCACGAGTCAGGAGCTACGTGTCCAGTTAACCAAAACAAAATGATGGGACCAAAAAAGTTAAATACTTTTAAAAAAAACTTATTATGCCTGTTGAGTCTTGTACCATAGGAATCAAGGGAGAGGATGTTGTTTGGTGGCCAGTATCCTCTTTCTACAACACAACTACACTCGTGTATTAACAGGGTCTTTTATTTACATAACCAGGAAGCTACCTTACTTTAAGAGTTTATGCGTTGTGGTACAAGCTCTTCACTGCTGGTGAAGTACAGGTCCTGCTATGAAATGAATGACAGATGCCAAGTTAGAATGTGAGTTAGTGTGCCAGTGACTGAGTGGCTGAGCTAGTGACTAAGACTGAGTCATCTGGTCTGTGGTCGCAATCTAAATACTTGCAGTTGGGAGGGCATTGGCAGCGCATTGCTTCCAAGTCTGTCTTTAGCCTCTCCCCTGATAGGCATGCTTGATCCAGCATCTACTATAGACCTTATTGCAACATCTTTGCTGACTAATGAGCTGGTGAAGCCTTACACCAGTTCATTTCTCCCACCCCCGAAATGCCACACTGTTGTCAAGTAGGGAGGCTGCGAACAATAACGGGGAGGGAGGCAGGATGCTGGACATAGAGATGAGCTGGGAGCCATGACTGCGGAGGATGTACCCTGCCATCTGGCTTGTGAGGCAACAGGAACATCCTGCAGAAAACTGCTTCCAGGACACTCATCCAGGCCTGAGAGCGCATCCTAGCTGATGATTGTGACAGAGACGGTGGGTCTTGGTCCAGTGGGTCAGCAACTGGGGATGGAGGGAGGAAGGCGCATTGTCCATCCGCTTCTCCTGGGGTGCCCTGGTGTCCCCCGTGGGTGGCTGCAAAGGCCGTGGGATCCCATGAGGCCAAGAATCTGGGGGAAGAAAAGCAGCAGAATCACGGGGCAAATGACACGCATGAATCTGGTTCTGTTGGTGGTGCTGCAAACCATTGGGATCTGCAGTTAAGTACATAAAAGAGCCAATGTGTTCCTGGATCATGCCTCTTTCCCAGTGCCCATAGTTGCCATAAGCCCTGAAAAAAACAAGATCGCGGGGGCAAAGTGATACTTCTGGACCATTGGTGGCACTGGAAGCTTCAATGGATGTAGCAAGTGCAGCAGTGTCTGATGGCGGTGGCCATGCAGAAGTTTCACAAGTGATGGTCCATCTCATGGATGAGAGTGACAGGAGGTGAGAAAGAGTTGCAGTGCCTGTTCCTGTGTGAGGGTGGTGCAAAGCTTGGTCATGTGTTGTTTGAAAGTGCATTCAAAGTATTCTGCTTCTCTGTAGGACTGTGTGTGAAATGGAGCACTTGTTAAATAACAAATGCCATATCATTCACAAAACTATTCAAATCACATGAAGCGAACTGTTGTCTGTTGTCCGAGACAAGTACTTCTGGCAAACCTTGTATGCAAAATATGGACAACATCTGAAAGGTGCTACATAATGTGGTAGCAGCCATAGGTAATGCAAATAGAAACTTGCTAAAAGGGTCTACCACTATGAGCCACTGAGTGTTCCAATATTGTCCTGCAAAGTCTATGTGCACTTGCTGCCATGACAATTGAGTCTTAGTCCAAGCTGAAAATGTCTGTGGTGGAGCAGATTGTTTATCTGCATATGTGCAACACTGTGACATCATCTGTTAAATATGGGTGTCCATACCCTCCTAAGTACAGTGCTGTCACGCTAACCATTTAGTGTGAACAAGTCCCCAATGTTCTTGGTGGAGCAATCGCAACACATCCCTTTGTAACACTCTGGGAATAAGCACATGCAATTGTCCACTATCATTCTGAACTATAATCACACCCTGTTGAAGTGAAATTATATGCCGACATGCAAAATAACGGTGCACAACTGAGTTATGGATACTGTTTTGTGGATGAGGCCAAGACATACATATGTAATGCAACAAAATCTTGAGATCTGGGTCTGCTTTTGTGGTCTGTGCAATTCTTCAGTAGTGCAAGGGAAAAGATTCCAGCAATTCAGAGTCCTGCTCATCGATTTGGCAACAAGATGTGGGATGCATCAAAATCAGAATCTGGGCCAATAGGAAAGTGAGACAGGGCATCTGCATTACTGTGCTTTGCCATAGGTTTGTACACAATTCCATACTGATACTAAGAAAGTAACAAAGCCCAACATTACAATTTTTGAGTAGTGCATTTAGGAACTGGCTTTGACAGGTCAGACAAGGACTGCAAAGGCTTGTGATTGGTCACTAAATAGAACTTACGACCACACAAATAATGATGGAATTTGGTCACACCATACACAATAGCAAGAGCCTCCCAAACAAATCCAAGGCATCTAAACCAAATATGTTCTCACTGTCATGTGGTTTCAACACAGTAAAATTCACTGTCCTAGTGTGAGATTTGTAAGTGGCTGGCAAATTACATTGTCCAGTCACTGGAATCTCCTATCCATTGTAAGAAGTGAGGTGCTTGCTGGATTTAGAAATGAGTGATGAGCCTAACTGTTCGTGCTTAGTTCGATTAAGCAAAGTCACTGAGGCACCTGTATATAACTGAAAGTTCACAAGACAGCCAGCAATTTGCAATGAGACAAATAATTTGTTAGATCATCATTGCACAGCACAAGGGAGAGAAGATGGCACAACCTTACTTTTACTTTTGGCAAAACCTGTTGTTGGTTTTGAAACTCAGTGTTCACTGCATGTGAACAATCCTGTTTTCTCTTGGAGCAAGCAAAGTTGTCATTTTTGTGTAGTTACAAAGAAACTGCTTGGACAAGACTTTTCTTTTCAGATGTGTAACATGGTACATCTTTTATGATGAGCAAAACAGGCAAGACTTCACTAAATTCACAGGCCTGTTTACATGTCTACATAGCTGTCCACACAGCTGTGTATGTGCTAATTGTTGTGGCTGCTTGGGGTGGTTGCAAGCAAGGGGCAACTCAATCCAACAAATTGGGACCTAGTCCAACTTTTCAGCTGCTATGGCACCCAAATAACATTGCTCTATGATTTGCAATACTTGAGGAAGTGATGGATCAGAGTACTTTAGGATCTGTTCCCATATTCTACTATCTAGGACATTTAATGTTATGGCATCCATAACCATCAAGTCACTGTAAAAGTTGCCACAACTTCACTTAAATTTACACTTCCTAGTCATGCCCATGAATTCTGTGTACTACTGGTGGTACGTCTGTTCCGGCTTTTTCTCAAGTGAAAGAGCTGATATCTGGCTGCAGCTACTTAGACTTGCTGGTCATAATATTGAGTTAATACAGTGATTACTTGGTCATAGTGGAGTTCGTCAGGAGACACGGTTGTGATCAGTAATGCAGCATTTTGTTGGTTCTGAAATTGAAAACCTTGTGTTAGATCCCTCATAATGGCCATCTGCAGCTGAGGTGTGGGGCCAGGGGTGAAGGGGGTGGGGTAACCATGGTTTACACAAATACGTTATAGCAAAAAAGCCTCTAAAAAGAGAAATTTGGTTAGTTCTGTGGCTCCCCTCCTGGAATGCATGCAAGAACTCAACAACAACTGAGCAAATAGCAATGAGAACCCCTGAAAGCTAAAACACAAGAGAAGCAAGCAAAATCATTGGCCAAGTTGATTAACTTTTATTGCCACTGAATTATCCCATCCTCGTTGCCACTATTGAGTCTTTTACCAGGAATCAAGAGAGAGGTGGCCAGCATCCTCTTTCTACAACACAACTGCACACATGTATTAACAGGGTTTTTATTTGTGGAAACAGGAAGCTACTTAACTTTGAGAGTCCATGTGTTGTGGTACAAGCTGTACACTAATATTCCACATTAACCTCACTGCTGGTGCAGTACAAGTCCCACTATATGATGAATGACAGACATCAACTTGGAATACAAGCTAGTGCACCAGTGACTGAGCAGCTGAACTAGTAATTGAGACTGAGATTGAGCTAGAGACTAAGTCTGAGCTACAGACTGTGACTGAGACTGAGACCTCTGGTCCACAGCGGCGATCTAAATACTTGCAGTTGAGAGAGCATTGGCTTGTGAGTCTGTCCTTGACTTCTCTTGATACAGTGCCTCCTGTCGATCTTATTGCTACCTCTTTGCTGACCGGTGACTGGCGACACCTTACGCCACCACAGTGCCACAGAGTTGATGTAACATTGACACTTCTACATCTGAGACAATAGTAGCCATACCACGGCTACTGTTACTGGACCTTCTATGTGTTTTAATAACTGAAATGTTAGAACATGTATGGTTAAAAACAGGTTTTTTTATAAGTTTACAATTAGTTTTGTGAAACAGATTAGAGAATTTCATTCTATTATTTGTTACAAAATTTGTTAATCAGTTAACATGCTGAAATACCATGATCACTATGGCCAAATTATATGAAATACCTTTCCACAATAATGTTTGAATTATATATTTAATAACTTTACAAATACATGTTTAAATCTGATACTAACATCATATCTGCATCTTTATTTTGTGACCAGAACAAGTATGAGTTGTTGTTTGTCTTGATAAAGTGTAAACAGTTTCATTCTCATATATATTCTTCAAACTCTCAAAATTACTATCCTTGCTACATATGAATTTAGTAAGTACGAGTTTAAACATTTGGTTACTGTGGTTTTTATGTAATTTCAGGTATTGATTAGTTATCATGACATATTAACTATATTTCATCTTAAATGGATCCATATTCTGGACTTCACCAATTCTGTCATCAAATATCATAATCTATGTTCATATAGTTACACAGGTTTGTGTAAACATTGAAAGATGGTATTGTGCACTTCAGTTGGCAAGGAATCACAGTTTTCACAAAGTGCTCTCCTATTCTGCTACTTTATATACACCTCCTAATTATGTTGGGACTTTGTTGCGGTATACATGTACCAGAATAGGTGTATGTTATACAGTAATTTTGGTGTATGTCTATAAATACAGAGAAAACTTGAATTTGAAACATCAGCACACAGAGTCTTATTTTTCCTCCAATCTACTCTGAAGTTTTGTACTTTCCTAAACCAATTCACCATCTCAATCACTTAAGGTCCAGACAGAACAATAAAAGAAAAATTATATGGTTTCAAACACTCGAGGCATGATTAAGGTCTTACACTTTACAGCATCATATAAATTAAAATTGAAAAGTTTCAGGTAGATTCTATTATTAAGTAGTACATGTATATAGCAGAACTCCTTCAAATGTACAGGTTCTTAATAGCCAGAGCATTTTGTTCTAACAATGGAGAAGCATGTGGTTCACTTGGAGACAAAGTTTATAAGAAAAATTGGTAACACTCTATTAGTAATTCATTTCAATATGTAGCTCATATTTTATGTCTTACAACTTTTATGTACATGAATGGGAATATCTTCCAACTATAAGCCATCATCAGGAAAATCATATATTTACAATTATAATAATCATTTTGTGAGCAGAACAGGTATGAGTTGTTGTTTGTCTTGATAAAGTGTAACAGTTTCCTTCTTACAAGTATTCTTCAAATGTTCAATGATAGTAAGTTCTACAGCTCATTCAAGAATGGACTTGTATAATTTTCATTTCCTAGTACTACACTAAATTTCATCTTGATCAGTTCACATACAAATAATTTCAATCAAACGTGTGCACATGCAAATTAAAGTATAAAGTAATTCTGTTTTATCTGGTATAGGCTTATGCAAGTGCTACTTTCATTGAGTTATCACTCAATAGTTATAAAAATACATCTCTTACTTCTCTCATAACTACACAGGTGTAATACAACTGTTGTAGCCAAGTTCAAAGCCTTTCACATTTATTTCATTTGGTCATAGGGTAATTAGTGTTTTCAAGATCTAACAAATGGGAAAACTTTCACAAACTCTCTGATACACACTTACACGTTAAATATATTAAAAACAAAGATTCCAAGACTTACCAAGTGGGAAAGCACCGGCAGACAGGCACAATGAACAAAATACACAAACACACACACAGAATTACTAGCTTTCGCAACCGATGGTTGCTTCTACAGGAAAGAGGGAAGGAGAGGGAAAGACGAAAGGATGTGGGTTTTAAGGGAGAGGGTAAGGAGTCATTCCAATCCCGGGAGCGGAAAGACTTCCCTTAGGGGGAAAAAAGGACAGGTGTTCACTCGCACACACACACATATCCATCAGCACATACATGTGCGGTGTATTTATTAAATTAGCCTATAAGTGCTATTATCTATTATTTCAAATGGTCCACTATTAATGTCAAAAAATTTCTTAATTTCTCTCCTAACTGCTCCAGATTTTTCATTGGTTTTCACAAGAACCAAATGTCCTACCATAAATTTTCTTACTTTTGCTCTCCTATGCATTGAATGGAAAAACTAGTAGATGCAGACCTCGGGGAGGATCAGTTTGGATTCCGTCGAAATGTTGGAACACGTGAGGCAATACTGACCTTACGACTTATCTTAGAAGAAAGATTAAGAAAAGGCAAACCTACGTTTCTAGCATTTGTAGACTTAGAGAAAGCTTTTGACAATGTTGACTGGAATACTCTTTTTCAAATTCTAAAGGTGGCAGGGGTAAAATACAGGGAGCGAAAGGCTATTTATAATTTGTACAGAAACCAGATGGCAGTAATAAGAGTCGAGGGGCATGAAAGGGAAGCAGTGGTTGGGAAAGGAGTGAGACAGGGTTGTAGCCTCTCCCCGATGTTATTCAATCTGTATATTGAGCAAGCAGTAAAGGAAACAAAAGAAAAATTTGGAGTAGGTATTAAAATTCATGGAGACGAAGTAAAAACTTTGAGGTTCGCCGATGACATTGTAATTCTGTCAGAGACGGCAAAGGACTTGGAAGAGCAGTTGAACGGAATGGACAGTGTCTTGAAAGGAGGATATAAGATGAACATTAACAAAAGCAAAACGAGGATAATGGAATGCAGTCAAATTAAATCGGGTGATGCTGAGGGAATTAGATTAGGAAATGAGACACTTCAAGTAGTAAAGGAGTTTTGCTATTTAGGAAGTAAAATAACTGATGATGGTCGAAGTAGAGAGGATATAAAATGTAGACTGGCAATGGCAAGGAAAGCGTTTCTGAAGAAGAGAAATTTGTTAACATCGAATATAGATTTATGTATCAGGAAGTCGTTTCTGAAAGTATTTGTTTGGAGTGTAGCCATGTATGGAAGTGAAACATGGACGATAACTAGTTTGGACAAGAAGAGAATAGAAGCTTTCGAAATGTGGTGCTACAGAAGAATACTGAAGATAAGGTGGATAGATCACGTAACTAATGAGGAGGTATTGAATAGGATTGGGGAGAAGAGAAGTTTGTGGCACAACTTGACTAGAAGAAGGGATCGGTTGGTAGGACATGTTTTGAGGCATCAAGGGATCACAAATTTAGCATTGCAGGGCAGCGTGGAGGGTAAAAATCGTAGAGGGAGACCGAGAGATGAGTACACTAAGCAAATTCAGAAGGATGTAGGTTGCAGTAGGTACTGGGAGATGAAGCAGCTTGCACAGGATAGAGTAGCATGGAGAGCTGCATCAAACCAGTCTCAGGACTGAAGACAACAACAACAACAACATGCATTGAATTATATCATTTCATTTATTAAATTAGCAGGTTTCTTGTCATACATTATCTCGTATGGTGGAAATCCAGTGGTTGAATGTTGTGTAGTATGTCTTACTATATCCTCAAAACTACTTGTATGTTCAATCCAACATAAGTGATCTTCAATGCAATAACACCTACATAGTGTACCTATCTCTTTCAGGAGGGTTACTTGATGGACTGTACACCAGTATTAATGTGCTTTCTCTATAAACCTTCTCCACTATTTAGAAGTAAACTGAACTCCATTATGAGACAGAATATCTTTTGGGATCCCTACCACAAAAAGGACCCCTTTTTAATTTTTTGTAGTGTGTCATCAGTGGTGGCTTTCTTTATAGGATATAACTTATGAAATTTGAAGTTGGGTCTACCGTAACAAAGCTATGACTGAACCCCCCCTCCCCCCTTTTTGCTTTTAGTAACTGTACAAACAAATCAAATCAGATTCTACCAGTTCCATCTGCTTCTTTGGAATAATGTACAGCATGTGTCCTCTGATAATTTGGTTGCTGACTTTTAAATGTTTGATGTCTGTCACAAGCAAATAAAATGGTTATAGCTCTCCTGGTTAAGTTATAAATATTTAAATATTCTTAAATCTTATGGGCACAATTCAGTGCTCCACAGCAGCTATAACTTTCATGTACATACTTAATAAGACTATCTACACACTTTTCTGGCCAACACAACTCCCACCTATCACTATCTGGACTGTTTCTCCTAAATAACACTCCCTTATAGTATTTCCCCACTTTTTCATTACCTTTCCTTCCCGTACGATTCTCCACAAGCTTCCAGCAGTCATCATCATTTTGTTTTCATCTTATATCATTACAAATCTTCCTAATTTCCTTTTCACACTTAAGTCCCTTCATGTACATGATCCTAAAATCTTTTTCTTCCTGATTCCTAATCTCTACACATCCAACCCCTAACCCTACCCTCCCCACTGTTAACCTAGACAGTTCATCCACAATTATATTTTCTTTTCCTTTTATGTATTTTATTGAATAATCAAACCATTCCAAAAAAAGTGCCAGTCTTGTAAGTTTACTGTGATGATGATGATAATTATGATGATGATGATGATGATGATGATGATGACTTTGGTTTGTGGGGAACTCAACATCATTGTCATTAGCACCTGTGCAGGTTCCAAATCTTTCCATTTTTAGTCTTAGCACTTCCCAAATGATGATGAGGACAACACGAACATCCAGTCCCTGGGCAGAGAAAATCCTCAACCCAACTGGGAACTGAACCTATGATCAGAACATACTATATTTTTATGTAACAGTGTAATTTTTTGTTATGTTCTGCTTGCAAATGTTATAGAATGATGTTCTATCTTACCCTTCACTACTTTCTCTTGAAATAATGAGGTCCTACTCCACTATCACTACTGTAAGTCATTAAGCAATATGGTAGTGTCAAATCTGGACTGTGCAGAATTTTTCAATCACATAGCTGTCTCTACATTTTATCAAAAGCTTGCTGGCTTTCCTTTCTCCATTCCTGTTTTATATTTCTCCTTAGGAGATTCTTCAAACAATATGCATTCAAAGCCTCAGAATTTTCTACAGAATCCAACTAACCCAAAAAAAGTAGGAAAAATGATTTTAACTGCTTCTTTGACTTACGGACAGGAAATTTTGCTATCTCTAATTGTTTATCACTGTAATGCAAAATTCCTTCCTGTATAATGCCGTGGCCAAATTTACACTTTTCCTACTTTTATGACATACCTCCTTTCCTTCACCTTCTCCTTAGTTCTCTCAATAATTCCATGTGCTCTACCCATCTACATATACTATCAATGTAGCAAGTAATTCATTTCTCAAAACAAAATGTATACCTCACATAAACTTAGCTACAGAAATGTTTAACTCAAATGCTGCAACACAATACTTATAAGATCTGCCATTACACAAAAAAGCAGTGTACTTTCTAGAACTGGGTTCCAGAGATAGCTGATGAAAACAAGACTAGTCATATATGTTACATCTTTAAATTTGTGCAACAGCTTGTCTGTATTTTCAGGATGGTCAGTTTCTCTCTCTAATATTTTATTCAAGTGTCTTGTTTCTAATACTCTATTCCTGCATTTCATTTGCATACTATGAGTGGGTTACTGAATTCACTGCAGCTGCTCCCTAGAAGTAGCCAATATTCTATCTTTTGTAATTCTCTTTCTACAGCCCTCTCTTCTACACAATGGTATTCCATGAGGTTTAATGAAAAATGGTTCATGTTCTCTTAGCTTACGTTTACAATGGTCATTCTTTACTCTTCCCAGTTCCTCATTAAAAACATCACAATATTCCCATAAAAATTTCCTTAAATACTCCTCCAGAATCTTGTTAAGTTTCTCAGCACCCTCTACTTTGGTTTTGACTAAATTATGATAACATTTCAAATCTTCCCTCTCATTTAAACTGTTGCTTCCTCTTCAACGTATCCTCAATTGTCTAAATACTTTATCCCCTTGATTTGATTATTGCTATTCCCACTTGCAGTGATCAACTTGGTTTGAGAAGAAATACCACTTCTTGGTTCAGTCAATCTAAATTCTTTGGTAGTCCAACAAAATCCTACTTTAGCTTTTACAGTCCAACCCATGCCCAAAACAGTTTCCTCACTCTGATCAGGTAGAGTCTGTGAAGGATACAGTGGTCGATGCACAGTGACCACTTTTCACCCAAAGAGCTGTGCAAGTTCATTTTTTAGTTCGTAAGGGGAGGCCGACATTGTTTGCCCATTTTCATTCAGTCAGCGATGACAGAATGGTGGCACATGCCCTGCAATCTTTCTCAAACAATTTTACAGAAACTATTTTGTGAAAAAAATTGATTTTTGCATTACACATAGCTTTCAATGTCAGCCTCCTGATAATGCGCCCATCATTCATTAATGGTAATAGTTATTGGGATATCTGCATTTGGTTAAGACACCATGCAAAATTTGAAAATGTTTGCAATGAAAAATAGGGGTCACTATGATTTTGCATTTGGTACATATTCCATAACATGTTACTGCATAAAAAAGTTTGCTAACATACTGAATTTTTCTTTAGACTTGGGTGGATGTCTCTATTTGTCACCAGTATCAGTAAAACTGGTGTGGCGTCATACACACATTTGCTATCACACCTGCCAGCGATAAAGCCAGAATGAAATATTTTCTATTTACATGTCAAGTTCTGAAGGACCAAATTGAGGAGCAAATCTCCAGGGTCCTGGAATGTGTCAGTACATGAACTTACAACATAAAAGTAATAACAGATAAAAATAAATGTTCACTTACCTGAAAGAAAATCAGTCCATAATTTTAAGCAAACACTATCAGCATTACAATGAGAATCAGCTTAATTTTTCAAGGAACTCCTTGACAGAATAGAAGGAGTGACACATGAGGAAACTCTTCAGTTTCGATTTGAAAGCACGTGGATTACTGCTAAGATTTTTGAATTTGAGTGGCAGCTCATTGAAAATGGATGCAGCAGTATACTGCACACCTTTCTGCACAAGAGTTAAGGAAGTCCGATCCAAATGGAGGTTTGATTTCTGCCGAGTATTAACCGAGTGAAATCTGCTTATTGTTGGAAATAAACTAATATTGGTAACAAGAAATGACAGTAAGGAGTATACATATTGAGAGGCCAACGTCAAATTACCCAGACTCGTGAACAGAGGTCGACAAGAGGTTCATGAACTCACACCACTTATTGTCCGAACCACCCGTTTCTGAGCCAAAAATATCCTTCTAGAATGGGAAGAGTTACCCCAAAACATAATACCATATGACATAAGTAAATGAAAATAAGCAAAGTAGACTAATTTATGTGTCAAAGTATCACTCACTTTCGATACCGTTTGAATAGTGAAAATGGCAGTATTAAGTCTTTGAACAAGATCCTGAATGTGGGCTTTCCACAACAGCTTACTATCTATCTGAACACCTAGGAATTTGAACTGTTCAGTTTCACTAATCATATGCCAGTTCTGTGAGATTAAAACGTCAGGTTTTGTTGAATTGTGTGTTAGAAACTGTAAAAACTGAGTCTTACTGTGATTTAACGTTAGTTTATTTTCTACTAGCCATGAACTGAGGTCATGTACTGCACTACTTGAAATCAAGTCAATGTTGCACACAACATCGTTTACTACCAAGCTAGTGTCATCAGCAAACAGAAATATTTTAGAGTTACCCATAATACTAGAAGGCATATCATTTATATAAATAAGGAACAGGAGCAGCCCCAACGCTGATCCCCGGGACACCCCCCACTTGACAGTACCCCACTCAGATCCCACATCACAGACATTATCGACATTGTGTGTAATGACCTTTTGCTGCCTGTTGCTAAAGTAAGAGGTGAACCAATTGTGAGCTACTCCCCTTATTCCGTAATGGTCCAACTGCTGGAGCAATATTGTGAGATCAACACAGTCAAATGCCTTTGTTAAATCAAAAAATATGCCAAGCGTTCAAAACTTTTTGTTTAGCCCATCCAGTACCTCACAGAGAAAAGAGAATACAGCATTTTCAGTTGTCAAACGACTTCTAAAGCCGAACTGTACATTTGATAGCAAATCGTTTGATATAAAATGATCAATTAACCTTACATACGCAGCCTTTTCGATAACTTTTGCAAACACTGATGGCATAGAAATAGGTCGAAAATTATCTACATTATCCCTTTCTCCCTTTTTATAAAGCGGCTTTACTACTGAGTGCTTTAATCACTCAGGAAACTGACCATTCCTAATGGAAAAATTACAAATTTGGCTAAATACTGGGCTAACATGTGCAGCACAGTACTTTAATATTCTACTACACACTCCATCATAACCATGAGAGTGATTTAATTATTGACTCAATCTCCCTCTTGTCTGTATCACAGAGGAGTATTTCAGACGTCAATCGCGGAAAGGCATTTGCTAAGAAATTTATATGATTTCCTGTAGAAACTAAATTTTTATTTAATTCACCAGCAATTTCTCAGAAAATGGTTGTTAAATACTGTACATACATCTGATTTATCAGCAAGAGAAATATTATTACTGCAAACTGATTTTATATCGTCAACCTTGTGCTGCTGACCAGACAATTCCTTCACAACTGACCATATGGCTTTAATTTTATCCTGTGAATTGGCTATTCTATTTGCATACCACATACTTTTTGCCTTGCTAATAACATTTTTAAGCACCTTACAATACTGTTTGTAATGGGCTACCGTAGCTTGATTGTGACTACTTCTAACATTTTGATATAATTCCCGCTTTGTTCTACATGATACCCTTATCCCACTAGTCAGCCAACCGGGCTGTCCATTACTGCTAGTACCCCGTTTAGAATTTTCCAATGGAAAGCAACTCTCAAAGAGCATGAGAAATGTGTTATGGAAATCATTGTATTTATCATCTATATTATCAGCACTATAAACATCTTGGCACTCTTGTTCCTTGACAAGTTTTGAAAAACTCTCTATTGCTGTTGGATTAACTTTCCTATGTAGTTTGTAATTAAATGCGACATTGGTTTGAATACAAAAACCTTTTAATGTTAAAATTTGTGCATCATGGTCTGAAAGGCCATTGACCCTTTTACTAACAGAATGCCCATCTAGTAATGAAGAATGAATAAAAATATTGTCTATGACTGTGCTACTGTTCCCCTGCACCCTAGTTGGAAAAAACACAGTTTGCATCAGATCATATGAATTTAGAAGATTTACCAACATCCTTTTTCTTACACAATCATGTACAAAATTAATATTGAAGTCACCACATATAACTACTTTCTGGTACTTCCTACAAAGTGAATCAAGAACCCACTCTAGCTTAAGCAAAAATGTTCTGAAGTCAGAGTTATGGGACCTATAAACAACAGCAATTAGAAGTTTAGTTTCACTAAATTCAACTAATGCTGCACAACTTTCAAATATCTGTTCAGTGCAGTGTCATGATACGTCTATGTACTCAAATGAAATACCGTTTTTTACGTACATAGCCACTCCTCCACCCCGCAAGGAACTCCTTGAGAAACAGCCAGCTAATCTGTAGCCTGGTAAAGCAAGCCTCTGAATTAGCAAATTATTTAAGTGGTGCTCTGATATACCAATAATTTCAGAGTTAACATCTATTAGCAGTTCACTAACTTTATCTCTAATACCTCTCATATTTTGATGAAATATGCTAATTCCTTCTCTACTTGGAAACATTGCATCCTCTGGAGGTGAGCCCTTAGTTAGAGGCACTTCCTTTAAGCAGGTATACCCATCAGCTGACTTCAGTCTAAAAAAGGTGCATCACTCTTCATATTTCATAAATTGTTTGAGATATCACAATAAGATTTTGGCAAATGGTAGTACACAAAGAGGAGAGTAATTTGCCATATGTTTATTATGCAAAATTTTGTTACCTACAGGGTTATCACACCAACAATAAACTTTCTCGATTAAAGAATTTAATTTTTAAGTGGCATCGATACATGGTGAAATGAGGGTTTAGGAAGACCATAAGTAAAGATTTTGTGCATTTATTTTTGTACTTAGGATGTACTTTCGCATGAGCTATTTACCTTTATTTTCCTCCGCAACATGCTAGTGAGGTGATATTATGTACTCTGTTGTGTTTTGGCAAATTTTAACACGATAGCACAATAAATGTAGGTTTTAATCAAAATTCACCACTCATGATGCTTCTCTTAAAATTAAAAATTGTTAATGAGCCAGGAAAAATAACCTGCTGCTCTTGTTGCAAAAAAATTTTCAAATGTGTGTGAAATCTTATGAGACTTAACTGCTAAGGTCATCAGTCCCTATGCTTACACACTACTTAACCTAAATTATCCTAAGGACAAACACACACCCATGCCCGAGGGAGGACTCGAACCTCCACCGAGACCAGTCGCACAGTCCATGACTGGAGCGCCTTAGACCACTCGACTAATCCCACGCAGCTACTCTTTTTGCATTTTCAGCAGAATTCTTTTTTGATACTAAGTAATGCTGATCTTTCAGAATGGTCACCATGCAAGTGTGGGTGTGGAGGTGCTCCACTTAATATTTAGACAAAATATGAGTGTAGTCTCCAGCTTAGAATGGCACTTTCTCCACAGCATGCTGATGGCCTGCCTGCAACCCCCACCACTACCGCTCTCCCCACCTGTGCCCAACTGACTACCGGCCACATTATGCTGCATGCACTCTACCACAAAGCATCCCTGGATAAATGATATGTTATTGATTCTAAATGACAGTAATATTTATTTGTTCACAACTTTACTATACCTCACAGTAGCTCCTCTAATCTTAATTCCTATTATGGCAAGTCAACAAAATCTGGACTGTGCCTTATTCTGTCCCATAACTATTCAGACACACCACAATTTGGACTCCCTGTATCTATTAAACAGTTGCCTTCCAACTTAACAGTTTGAATATGAGTATATGGACCACCCTTTACATCATTATCATCTTTATTTTCAGCCTTTATGTGTGTTTCCATTCTTGGTTGCACGGTACTAACAGGTGAATCAGTTTCTTCGAAGTTCTCTGAATTATTCCCTCTCTCCACTTAATCAATGCTGGATGCACACTTCCATGTGCCTTTCTCGGTGTATCTTTTTTCCTACTACCACTACTTTCTATAATGATCCAAAACTACTTTTAAACTTCATTATTTATTCATTTCCCTCTCACCTCATAACAATTCATCACAGCTTTACTGATATCAACTAGTAGAACCTCACTCTCATGTACCTCCTTTTATGTTCATATTCAGCAGCGATTTTTGCCAGTATTATTCCCATCAGGTGCTTAATTGACATAAGCCAAATTATATTAATTTCAGCACATGGTTCTTTGTCATCTGTAATTGTTCTATTACATTTATGTTACTTCAGAAAGGATCCTAACATTTTTTTGGTCTGTGATCATGCAATGTGAATGTTTCTATAGGTCATATTGCCCCACTGCACACTTGCGGCCCTGGTTTCCACCACCGACATCACTTCTCACTCAGTTCTTAGCTGGTCACTCTCTCAAGCACATCTCCATGTAACACAGTCTGCAGTTCTTATGGTATGACATTTTCATGAGCATACAAATTACCCCATCACTTATCGTTTTTATTAGTAAGTGGGTTCTTCTCTATACATTCTACATTTTTATTCATTTCTAGCTACTTCTGATGGATTGTGCCCCTTGGTCTAATGGTTAACTGGTTACGTTTGGCTTACTGTAATCCTTTCTGGATTCATAGTACATGTTTTTCATTTTTGTGTTCCAGCCCATTATCTGTTTCATGTCACATTAGGTTGGGTGGATATGTCTTGATGGTGATTATAGTATTTACAGAATTCTTAGGCATGCTTGAGGAATTGTGGATCCATGCTTTCCACTTACCTGACAATTTGCTAATTGAGTTTTATATTCATAGACAAGGAATATTCAATCTTGTCCATGTCGCAAGTGTAACATTATGATTTAACCTGAATGAGATTTTCACTCTGCAGTGGAGTGTGCGCTGATATGAAACTTCCTGGCAGATTAAAACCATGTGCCAGACCGAGACTCAAACTTGGGACCTTTGCCTCCACAGGCAAGTGCTCTACCAACTGACCTACCCAAGCACGACTCACGCCCCGTCCTCACAGCTTTACTTCTGCCAGTACCTCGTCTCCTGCCTTCCAAACTTTTCAGAACCTCTCCTGCTAACCTTGCAGAACTAGCACTCCTGAAAGAAAGGATATTGTGGAGACATGGCAATATCCTTTCTTTCAGGAGTGCTAGTTCTCAGGCTCGGTTGGTAGAGCACTTGCCCGTGAAAGGCAAAGGTCCCGAGTTTGAGTCTCGGTCTGGCACACAGTTTTAATCTGCCAGAAAGTTTCATGATTTAACCTGTAAGTAATTCGCTCTTTTTCTCATTACTGATTGTAACTATAACGGACCACAATTGTAGTGAATGCTTTTTACAATTTAACATACCTAACCTGATGGTGTGGTTTCTAAGCTATGAAATCAGTCGTTAAATAAATTATTTACAAGAGCAGCCAAGTGGTTATTATTCACTGTTCTGTCCTCCCTGAGTACAATCAATACTGTCTCCATAATTACCTTCCTCTAATACTTTGTCTTTAACTTCTACAATTATCATGCCATTTAATTCGTTATATAAATTTATTTATTTACACTTCAAGTTTTGTAGGACCAAATTGAGAAGCAAATCTCCAAGGTCATGGAACGTGTCAGTATATGAAATTACAACATAAAAGCAGTAACAGATAAAAATAAATGTTCATGAACCTGTAAAAAGTCAGTCCATAAGTTTAAGTAAACGCAATCAATAATACAATAAGAATCAGCTAAATTTTTCAAGGTACTTCTTGACAGAATAGGAGTGACCCATGAGGAAACTCTTCAGTTTCATGGACTACTCCTAAGATTTTTGAATTCGAATGGTAGTTTATTGAAAATGGATACAGCAGTATACTGGGGCACTCAGACCCCACATCACAGCCATTCTGAACATTGTGAATAATGACATTTTGCTGTCTGTTGCTAAAGTAAGAGCTGAACCAACTGTGAGCTACTCCACGTATTTCGTAATGGTCCAACTTCTGGAGCAATATTTTGTGATCAACACAATAAAATGCCATAGTTAAATCAAAAAATATGCCAAGCGTTCAAAAGTCTTTTGTTTAGCCCATCCAGAACCTCACAGAGGAAAGAGAATATAGCATTTTCAGTTGTTAAATGACTTCTAAAGCCGAACTGTACATTTGATAGCAAATCGTGTGATATAAAATGATCAATTATCCTTACATACACAGCCTTTTCAATAACGTTTGCAAACAATGATGACATAAAAATAAGTCTAAAATCATCTACATTATCCCTTTCTCCCTTTTTATAAAGCGACTTTACTACTGAGTACTTTAATCACTCAGGAAACTGACCATTCCTAGAGAAAAAAATACAAATATGGCTAAATACAGGGCTAACATATGTAGCACAGTACTTTAATATTCTGATAGGCACTCCATCACAACCATGAGAGTCCTTAGTCTTCAGTGATTTAATTATTGACTCAGTCTCCCTCTTGTCTGTATCACAGAGGTCTATTTCAGACATCAATCTCGGAATGGCACTTGCCAAGAAAGTTATATGATTTCCAGTAGAAACTAAATTTTTATTTAATTCAACAGCAATGCTCCGAAAATGATTGTTAAATACTGTACATATCTCTGATTTATCAGTAACAGAAATATTTTTACTACGAACTGACTTTATATTGTCAACCTTGTGCTGTTAACCAGACACTTCCTTCACAACTGACCATTTGGTTTTAATTTTATCCTGTGAATTGGCTATTTTGTTTGCATACCACATAATCTTTGCCTTCCCAACAAAATTTTTAAGCACTTTACAATACTGTTTGTAATGGGCTACTGTAGTTTGGTTGTGAGTACTTCTAACATAATGATATAATTCCCACTTTGTTCTACAAGATATCCTTATCTCACTAGTTAGCCACCCAGGCTGCCTATTACTGCTAGTACCCCGTTCAGAATGTTATAATGGAAAACAACTCTCAAAGAGCATAAGAAATGTGTTAAGGAAAGCATTGTTTTTATCATCAGTGTTATCGGCACTATAAACATCCTACCACTCTTGTTCCTTGACAAGGTTTAAAAAACTCTCGATTGCTGTTGGATTAACTTTCCTACATAGTTTGTAATTAAGTATGACAATGGTTTGAGTACAAAAGCCTTTTAGTGTTAAAATTTGCGCATCATTGTCTGAAAGGCCATTCATGCTTTTACTAACAGAACGCCCATCTAGTAATGAAGAATGAATAAAAATATCGTCTATGGCTGTGCTACTGTTCCCTGCACCCTAGTTGGAAAAAACACAGTCTGCATCAGATCAGATCTACATCTCTTCCTATTTTCTCTTCAAAATCATCTACATCATCTTCACTTTCCTCATTACTAGCAATTGTTGCCTGTTTCTCACTGATAAGATGATGATGATGATGAGTAGTTTGTGGGGTGCTCAACTGTGCGGTCATCAGCACCCATACAAATTCCCAATCTGTACACAGTCCAATCTAGACACTTTCACAAATGATGATGAGGACAACACAACACTCAGTCCCCGGGCATCAAAAGCCCCAATCCGGCTGGGAATCGAACAACTGAACTTCAATCGAACAGGTCTTGGAAGGCCCAACAGTACTGACCGACCGCCTTATCATCCTCAGCCCACAGGTGTCACTGGATACTGATATGGAGGGGCATGTAGTCAGCACACCGCTCTCCATGGCCGTATGTCAGTTTACAAGACCAGAGCCACTACTTCTCAGTCAAGTAGACCCTTGGTTTGTCTCACAATGGCTGAGTGTACCCCACTTGCCAACAGCGCTCGGCAGACCGGATGGTCACCCATCCTAATGCTAGCCCAGCCCAACAGCACTTAACTTTGGTGATCTGACGGGAACCAGTGTTACCACTGTGGCAAGGCCATAGCAACAACACTAGAAACAGTAAATTTTCCATCTACATATGCCACATCTTCAGTCATTAACTTGCATAAACCAAAGTAAAAGTCTCTCCCACTTAAACTACATTATTTGATACACTGTAAAGAGTTTGTGACAAAGCAATCTGGGATCTCCTTATTTCCTCTCTTGTTTTGCCATCTGCCTCCTTAAATTCATTTTTGCCTAATTGCCATAAACATGCTCGAGTATAATCTGCATTTCCATATAAGAGAGAGGTTGGCCCTCAATCTTACAGAATATAATACCAGATCTAATTTTGTGCTTAGTTTTGTGTATGTAAAAAAATTCCTAATTTATTTCATTCATTCCTAGTGAATACCTTTGTTATAGGGTGAAATCGGTAATTGTTTCATAACTTAGTTTCTATTGTTGGCTTATAAACAAATATAAATGTCGACTAATTATAAACATTTGGAAGAAGAACTAATAGTATTCTTAAAGACTTTATTTGGCTCTATTCGAAAACATATTAGTGAAGTCAAACCTTAATTAATTCCAAAATAATTAGGAGGTCTGTCAAAAATATTGTTTGTATAATTGTATCTGTTAATTTCATTATTTAACCAAATAATTTGGCCTGACCTTTATGATACAAGGAACTGTTAAAAAGGAGGAATTTTTCATCAGTTAATTGAATGAGTTATGTTTTAATTGTAATTTATGTAACTTAAACATCAAACAATGTACAGTTTCAGTGCCTATTATTTGAGGATATATAAAGGATGGATTTTTGGTCCCAAGGCAGTCTGTCTAAACCCGATTTTAAGAGGGAAATTATGTACTGTTTCAAGTAACAACAATGCATCAACTTAACAGTGGAATTAGTGTAACACAAATAGGCCATGTGTTAAAACAGTGGCAGCGTCTGTTCATGTTATTTAAGAAATAGTGTCACATGTACCATATTATTCTGCAAGAACTGTGAATTGTGTGGTTAGGTTTTTCCTGCTCACAGATGTTCAGCAGCAAACTATTGTAGCAGTGTGCTGATGTTTGCCTGCAACATATTAATGAGGCTTATCAACATTTACCAACAGTGAACTGGCCATGTAACTGTGTAATAATGCAGGGTTGTGAACAGTGAAAGCAAAAAACTGTGAAATGTAACTGTGCAATTGTCGGCTACATCATTTACAGTAGTCAGTGTTGGACTTCCAGCCCCCATTTTTCAGCCAGTATTAATGCAGTAAGCCTCCCTAAATATCCAATCAAAACTTAATGTATTCATTCCATATCTATTCCCAGTATTGTTTTGTTGCCAGTATGGTTCAAAGTTTTTCACTCTTTGAAAAATCCTGTTATAATAGTTAGCCTGATTTCTTCTGTTTCTCGTCATTACAAACTGACTGGAACGATCTTTAATTTACTGGATTATTACCTCTGTTTTCATATCTACCATGATTAAATGGTCTATTATCCCCATCCCATAGTCTATTTCTTTTTCATATGTTCTCTTTTCATTTATATTTGTATCATTTCACTGTGGTTCTCTTCCCTCACCTCTTGAATTTATTCTTTTCATTTACTCCCTCTCTCCTTCCATAAATAGGTGTACTACAGTAGTTTTGGTTCCTCTCCTCATGCTGGTTCCCAGCAGGTCCATTCTGATAAAAACTATATCACTTCTCTCTTACATCCTGTCCAATTACTCTACATTTTAAAAAAAATGTTTAATAGGATCATCCGATCCGGACACTAAACCCCACTGCACTTTTCTTAGTAATCTCTTTAAGGCATCTATTTGAGTGAGCTCATGAAATGGACTAGCATTTTCTCAGAAATCTACACTCCTGGAAATGGAAAAAAGAACACATTGACACCGGTGTGTCAGACCCACCATACTTGCTCCGGACACTGTGAGAGGGCTGTACAAGCAATGATCACACGCACGGCACAGCGGACACACCAGGAACCGCGGTGTTGGCCGTCGAATGGCGCTAGCTGCGCAGCATTTGTGCACCGCCGCCGTCAGTGTCAGCCAGTTTGCCGTGGCATACGGAGCTCCATCGCAGTCTTTAACACTGGTAGCATGCCGCGACAGCGTGGACGTGAACCGTATGTGCAGTTGACGGACTTTGAGCGAGGGCGTATAGTGGGCATGCGGGAGGCCGGGTGGACGTACCGCCGAATTGCTCAACACGTGGGGCGTGAGGTCTCCACAGTACATCGATGTTGTCGCCAGTGGTCGGCGGAAGGTGCACGTGCCCGTCGACCTGGGACCGGACCGCAGCGACGCACGGATGCACGCCAAGATCGTAGGATCCTACGCAGTGCCGTAGGGGACTGCACCGCCACTTCCCAGCAAATTAGGGACACTGCTGCTCCTGGGGTATCGGCGAGGACCATTCGCAACCGTCTCCATGAAGCTGGGCTACGGTCCCGCACACCGTTAGGCCGTCTTCCGCTCACGCCCCAACATCGTGCAGCCCACCTCCAGTGGTGTCCCGACAGGCGTGAATGGAGGGACGAATGGAGACGTGTCGTCTTCAGCGATGAGAGTCGCTTCTGCCTTGGTGCCAATGATGGTCGTATGTGTGTTTGGTGCTGTGCACTTGAGTGCCACAATCAGGACTGCATACGACCGAGGCACACAGGGCCAACACCCGGCATCATGGTGTGGGGAGCGATCTCCTACACTGGCCGTACACCTCTGGTGATCGTCGAGGGGACACTGAATAGTGCACGGTACATCCAAACCGTTATCGAACCCATCGTTCTACCATTCCTAGACCGGCAAAGGAACTTGTTGTTCCAACAGGACAATGCACGTCCGCATGTATCCCGTGCCACCCAACGTGCTCTAGAAGGTGTAAGTCAACTACTCTGGTCAGCAAGATTTCCGGATCTGTCCCCCATTGAGCATGTTTGGGACTGGATGAAGCATCGTCTCACGCGGTCTGCATGTCCAGAACGAACGCTGGTCCAACTGAGGCGCCAGGTGGAAATGGCATGGCAAGCCGTTCCACAGGACTACATCCAGCATCTCTACGATCGTCTCCATGGGAGAATAGCAGCCTGCATTGCTGCGAAAGGTGGATATACACTGTACTAGTGTCGACATTGTGCATGCTCTGTTGCCTGTGTCTATGTGCCTGTGGTTCTGTCAGTGTGATCATGTGATGTATCTGATCCCCGGAATGTGTCAATAAAGTTTCCCCTTCCTGGGACAATGAATTCACGGTGTTCTTATTTCAATTTCCAGGAGTGTATTATACTACCATTACTTTCTACATACACGCTCCATTTAAGAATTCACTTTTGATTCTAGCTTGTTCTGTTACTGACCAAAATCTATTCGAAAAGCTTTTTTTCCAACATCACTATGCATCATATTTACATTAGCACACTGGTTAGCCCAAGAGATTACTTCCCCACCCAAAAACTACTTTACAAACTTAATTTTAAGCAAATAATTCATACCACTATGAAATTTATTTATTTTTATTTTAGAAAATCAACTGGGTGAAGTTTATAATCAGCTGGAAAACTTAATAGATACATTGTCCCACATCCCCCTATAGTTACTACTGAAACTTGACAGCACAACTTTCTTCCAATTCAGTTATTTTTTTTTCCTTACTAACATTTCTGATGTTGGTGTTATGTGCATCCACATTGCTAGTTACAGCTTTTTCTATCTCAGCTACCTAATTATTAATTACTAGTAACTGGTTTTCAATTTTGCTTTCTCAGTAATTAATTTTGTATTCAAGATTTTGATCATTTTGACTCATTTCTGATATTAATAACTGGCTTTCCTGCTTTACTGGTTTTTCTGAACTGCTTCCACAAAATTCATTTTAACACTGAAGTCTTTGCCTTCTACCGTACCTATTTGTGCATCAATTAATTTGCGTTCTGATACTCCCCCATTTCATTAACTAGACTATTAATATTAAAGATTTCATTCCTTTTATTCTTTTAATTCAGTATCTGTAACATCAATTTTACTGCCCAAGTCTTGATTCAGTTCACTTTTTGATGCTTCAGTTCTACCACTTAATTCTTTATTGTAATTGCTTAACTGTTCTATCATTAATGTCTAGTTGTTCAAAGATACCAACGTTCAGTCCTGAAAGTTCTGTATGGTTGAAACCTCAGAATGGACAGCAGACACTTCTAGCATTTCCGTCTACCGTTTCCTCATTACCACTTTGATTAAGTTCCTCATTATTGTTCAAAATTCTCTCTGCCTCACTGTGACTACACTAAACTCAATATTGTTATTTGAAACTACAACACTGTTAATTACTTCATCCTGATTTGCCATGTTTAACTACTGACAGGACACTTCACAATCCTCAACAAAATGTTTGTAACAAGGCCAACATCACTGACTTTCACCACCATACAAGAGGAAAGAAAAACATTCAAAGTCCTTATCTTTTTGATGCTGATATCCCACATAATTATTAACACTTAACTGCTTCATCACTTTCCTTCTCAGTCATTGAGTTTCACTTTTGGTCCCTATTGTTGTAAATCCCATCCATATTTTCAATTAACAGTAATTAAATTTATTTTTTGTGGCGTATAGGTACCTGACACTTATAAATGATTAAAAGGACTTTCGTAATGATTTTCTATGTGTCACAGCTTAGCCCGCCAAATTAAAATATAACCAGGTTTTATGGCTATGATTCTAATACATAACTTCATGATTTCTGGTGATATTGAAACGGGGCAAGTATCTCTTCACTGCATTGATCTAAACCAGTTAATTAAATCAAAATTATATGGGGCAAGAGAGGGGGAGGGGGGGGGGGAGAGGGGGAGGGGGGAGAGGGGGAGGGGGGAGAGAGAGGGGGGGAGAGAGAGAGAGAGATCATTTTTATTGCATCACATACACGGATGATGTAACACTGACCCTACCAAATCTGAGACAATAGTATGCATACCATGGCTATTGCCACTGATATATATCTTTTAACAATTGAAATGTGTGAACATGCTTTGCTTTAAACAGGCTTTTTAACACTTAAAATTTTATTAGTTTGGTTCCACTCTTTGTTGCAAAATTTGTAGTTCAGCTAACATGCTGAAATATCATAATCACTATGGCCAAATTACATGAAATACCTTTCCACAATAATGTCTTATCTATATAGCTAAACACTTTTTTTTACATGTGAGTTCTGTTAAGTATACAAGGGTATGCTGGACAGTAATGCTCGTAGAACATGAACAAAAACAATTAGGAAGATTACGCAAAAATCATTAGGAAAGTCCTTTTAATCATGTATTTATTACTCAAGATAGTCACTGTTAAGACTAACAAATTCTCCCAATGTGTAACAAGTTTTTTCACTTGTCAGTGAAAAAAGGACTTCTTTCAGATCCAGGGCTTGAGAGTGACCTTCACCTCAATCTCTAAGATGTAACGATTACTCAAATGATACTATACAGTTCCAGAGATCTTTTCAAGTTTCAGACATCTATAATAAATATATATATATATATATATATATATATATATATATATATATATATATATATATATATATGCAAACTGTTTAGTGATTACCCTTGAGAATACATAAATAAATAAATATAAAAATTGCAGAGTGCAAGAATGAGGGAGTAAGGAGGGTGTGGACCTGGCTCAAAAATCAGGTTTTGCAGAGCCTCAGCTGTACACAGTATGTGTGGAGGAGTGTTGTCCTGTTGCAAGATTATTGGCACCAGGCAACCTCTAACACGATAAACTCGATGCTGTTGGTGTTTTATAGTCTCAATGTACTGAGAAGAATTTCGATTATTCCTCATAACAGATAGTCACATAAACTCGGCAAGCATCCCAAAAGACAGTCGAAAGACTTTTTTTGCAGATGGTTGTGTTTTGAACCTTTTAACTCAAGGAGAAAATGGATGTCGAAATTCAGTGCCCTGTTTTTTCTCTTTTGGGTCATAATGATGAGCCCATTACCCATTCTCCATCACAATACTCAAAAGGAAGTCATCTCCTCCATCACATTAGCACTGCAAAAGTTGCTCACAGCTTTCCAATCAACAATGACTGTTCCTGTCTGCGAGATGGTGTGATACCTGTTGTGCACAGATTTTAGTGTATCCTAATTGTTCAATAATGAAGACAACTCATTCCTTGGACATTCCAACATGGCTTGCGATATTATTTTGACTGATTCGCCACTCATTTTCAATCAGATTGTTGATGTGGCAGTGATCGGATGTCAGCTGTGTGTTTCATCAAGAATTATCGCTTTTCCAGGCTCACAACCGTACAACTTTACTATACATCAATTTACAGTAGACTTACCAACAGCATTGTTACCATAAATAACCTTTAAGCGACGATGACTCTCACCATGAGTCACTTTTTCAGCAGTTACAATTTTAGTAACAAATATCATTGCAGTGTACGTTCATTTAATCATGCATTGTTTAAAACAATGCATGTTCTCACATTTGGATTGTTAAAAAATATATAAGGGCCAGTGGCAATAGCTGTGGTATGGCTACTATTGTCTCAAGCTTGGCATAGCCAGTATTACTTCATCTACACTATGTGATCAAAAGTGTCCAGACAACCCCAAAAACATATGTTTTTCATATTAGGTGCATTGTGCTGCCACCTACTGCCAGGTACTCTGTATCAGTGACCTCAGTAGTCATTAGACATTGAGAGAGCAGAATGGTGTGCTCCACTGAACTCACGGACTTCAAACGCAAACGTCGTCAGGTGATTGGGTGTCACTTGTATCATACGTCTGTACGCAAGATTTACACACTCCTAAACATCCCTAGGTCCACTGTTTCCAATGTGATCATACAGGCCGATCTCGTCAGTTGACTGACAAACCGCTGACAGTTTAAGAGGGTGGTAATGTGTAATAGGTAGACATCTATCCTGACCATCACACAGGAATTCCAAACTGCATCACGATCCACTGCAAGTACTATGACAGCTCAGTGGGAAGTGAGAAAACTGATTTCATGGTCGAGCGGCCACTCACATAAGCCACACATCACACTGGTAAATGCCAAATGATGCCTCACTTCGTGTAAGGAGCGTAAACACTGGACGATTGAACAGTGAAAAAACATTGTGTGTAGTGACAAATCACAGTACACAATGTGGCAATCCGATGGCAGGGTGTGAGCATGGCAAATGGCTGGTGAAATTTGTCTACCAGAGTATGTAGTGCCAACAGAAAAATCCGGAGGTGGTGCTGTTATGGTGAGGTTGTGTTTTTCACAGAGGGGGCTTGCACACCTTGTTGTTCTGAATGGCACTATCACAGCACAGACCTACATTGATGGTTTAAGCACCTTATTGCTTTTAAACTATAGTGATAGACTTAGTGCAGCAATTAGGCAGACAGGTCACACTGACCTTAGTATGGCTGGAGATTTCAATACTGAGGCAAACTCCTTATTAAATTCATATAAACTCAAGCTCCAGTAATATAGATTACACAGCAGTCAACAGGAATTTGAAAGACAATGTAAGCTGATATAATGTTCATTTTCATTACTCTGATCAGTATTGACAGTTGAGTACTTCTATTTCTACATCTATAAACCACAAGCCACAATGTGGTGTGCGGCAGAAGGCACTTTGTGTATGTCATAACCCCCTCCCCTCCCCTCCCCTCCCCTCCCCTCCCCTCCCCTCCCCCTCCCCCTTTCCTGTTTCATTCTCTAATGGTTTGCAGGAAGAACGATTTTCGGTAAGCCTCCAAGCATACTCTAATCTGTCTAATTTTATCTTCAGGGTCTTTTTTTGTGATATATATGTAGCAGGAGCAATATGTATGTTGACTCTTCTAGGAACATATGCTCTTGGAACTTTAAAAGTAAACTGGACTGTTGCACAGACTACCTCTTTTGCAATATCTGCCACTGGAGATCACTGTGATGCTTTTGTGCTCACTAAATGAACCTGGACAAAATCTGTAGCTCTACTATGGATCTCCTCTACTTCCTCTATTAATCCTACTTGGTATAGATCCAATAATGGCAAGCAATATTCAAGTGTTGGTCAAACAAGTGTTTTGTAAGCTACCTCCTTTGGTGACAGACTACATTTCCAGGAAATTCTTCCAGTGAATCACTGTCAGGCATTTACCTATCCTCCATTTCGTTTTATATGGTTGTTCCACTTTAAATTGTTCCATACACATAATCCTAGATATTTTATGGAAGTAACTGCTTGCAGTGATTGTTCTGCAATCTGTAATCTTACAATAAGGGGTCTGCTGTTTACATAAGTATGTTACATTTGTTTTGGTTCAGCATCAACAGCCACTCCCTGCACCAAGTGTCACATCAACCCTCTGCAGGTCTTCCAACAATTTTCTAGTGTTGCTACTTCTCCGTAGTGTCATCTGCAAAAAGCCTACCAGAACTTCTGATGTTTATGTCATTTACACACATTATTATGAAAAGGTAATGACTCTAAAATAGGCCCTTGGGTTACAATAAGTCACATTTATGCCTGAAGACCTCTCCACTGAGACTGACAAGCTGTGTTTGTTAGCAAGAAACCAATTCGATCATATAGTTGGCTCAATATCGCGCATGCTCATGTTTTGTTCATTGGGTGGCTGTGCAGAACTGTACCTAATGCCTTGTGAAAGTCAAGGAACACAGTATCTACCTAGGTGCCAGTACCTACCACCATCTGGGTCTCATGGAAGAAGAGGACAAGCTGTTACACACGATTGCTGTTTTCTTTTTCTTTCTTTCTTTTTTTTACCATGTTAACCCCCTTAACACAAAATCCTGAGTTATCTTGTTTTATTATTTTGACAGAATCTATGACTTAACTGTGTGAAGCTATGGATAATTCATGACAAAAAATGTGCTTTCAGCCTCTGTCCTGTATTGTTGAGGCAGTGCTTCCAAAAAAACGACAGCTACGGAGATCCTGAATTCGCCATTGAATTTAGCAGTCAGAAGATGAAAAAGAATGTGGTGTTACTTTGTTAGGGGGTGAAAGCGGAAACACTTCATCAGCTGACTGACAGCAGCTAACCAGTGGTATGAGATAAATATGTCCACTGTCCTCCACCCAGATCCTCCAAGATTTCTGTTCACAGGAAACCACTGTGAAATATGTGGCTTGACTTCACACGTACTACACATAAACTAAAAATAATTTTAAGCTTCAGTCAAAGTTCAGTGCACAAATATATTCTGGATTTTATTAATGATGATCTCCAAAAATTTGTAACTCATTATTTTGAGCTTTAAAAGCTGTCCTTATATGTTTGTATGTAATGTCATTCATTCACCTTTTTCTAGTCTCATTAGAACTGTTTATGCCATTCACATATCTGAGTCTCTCTCATGGTGTCCCCGAACTGTGCTTAAATCTTCAATAATTTCAAACTATTTTACTGCACAACAGATGATCTGACGATGCAGCAGTACTAACAAGACACAGCCAGGGCAGATTCGAGCTGGTGTCAGTGCCATACACTCACCACTTGCACATAGTGCCACAGGCAGCACTGAGGATCGAGATATTTACTTCGCCGCAGCCAATTGCACGCCGAGTACTATCTGCCAATAACGAGACGTCAAAAGACTGAACCCTCCTCGGAAGAAAGAAGAGCAACTCTCGCCCACTTGGTCACAGATCATCATCCATGGCCAACTTAGTTACGGAACTCTTCGAAGTGAACAGACAGTAGTTGTAAATTGCATTTGCGATGTACTGTGAAGTCTATGTACAATTATTTGCACTTAGCCAGTGAGGGCCTTTTTGCATTGTTGCAGACCTCAATATCCGATAAGGCACAAAGATAAGTAACCCTTTTTAATTCATTTGTATGACTTTGTTACTAACTTGTTAGAGCGTTGCAGAAAATTTGTTCTCCTATCCTGTTACCTGACCCCGAGGCATAGCTATGTACTAGTGGCAGGGAGAAATTGTCTTAGCGGTGTATTGTACCAGAAGCCATTTCACGAACTCTCAAACTCTGCCTACTGTAACAACAGTGCCAACTCTCCCTCCACAGCAGTAGTGATGAGACCTCCACAAAACTGGAGATGAGGGTTTAGACAAAGTGATTTGACTAAAGAAACAATACAAGCTTCAGAGAAAAATCACTGGAAATAAAAGCAACAATGAGCAGAGACTGCACTGCTCATCACTTACAAAAAGGCACATACAACAAAAATTCCAGTTTATATTTAATCCACCCTCAAATTTTTAAGGAGGAGTACAGTCAAGGAAAAGGGGGAGGGGGTGACGACTTTAAAGCATACTTTTTACACTTTATGAAACAAACAATTATGTAGTAGAGAATTCAGCCAACATATGTAAGGCATCCTGGAAAATAACCAATAAACATAGTAAAACCAATAACGAGTTGGAAAGTGAACCAGACAGCACAGCACACGAAGACCACAAAGTGAAGGATCTCAATGCATTACATAATTTGTTGAATAAGTACTTTACCTCTCATTTTGACCAACCATCCCCCATTATAGACCTACAGGTTGAGACACCAAATATCATCAAACATTGTTAGGGCTAAGATTTGTGGAGGTGATTCAACAGGAGATATTTAACATGGTACAAAAGTCAAAAGAACAAACAATCATCTGGATAGGATGGTATCTTGATTGTGGTGTTAAAGAAATGTGCCAGTGAAATCACTAAACCATCTTATTAATTGTAGTATTAGTGGAAAACATATCAAGTACCTTAAAAATAAGTAATTCAGCCAGTTCATATGAAGAGAAGTGAGGAAGAAGTTTCAAATTATAAACAGATATCACTGGTTGGGAAAACATTCAATCAATTATACACAGTTTTACACAGAAAGGAGCTGGATGGCTGATAGAACAGACATATCAATATTTTTATTTTATTTTTTTATTCAGTTTTAGATGCTCAATTTTGGTACAGCTCTGGTAAGAAGAGATTATTTCAGTATAATATTTTTTTGTAGTTTGTGTAACAACATAAATGTAATACGATACACTCCCCACATTTGAATTTAGAATATCTTGCTTTTTCTGACAGTCACACTGCTACAACAGAGTAATCAACAAATGATTGGGAAGCCAAAGATGGAAACACTCAACCAAGCCAGTAAAGTATCACATTTCTGTAATAGCGTAAAACATGAATGCAGTGGATCATAAAGGTAGGATCTCTCCACACAATGAGCGATGCCTGTACTAGATGTCTGCTGCATTTTGTTTATGGTAAGGAACGATGATCTGATTTTAATGTCCTGTTAACAACTGGATGATAATGGAGAGTGGGCACAAGCTCGTATTGCAGTAGAATGGTGGAGAAACTGGTCGTTTCCTTTGGAAGGAGCTACATTGGAATTTTTCTTTAGAGGAAATTATGGAAAGTTAAATATGGACGACTAGATTTGGAAGGGGAGGGCAAGAGTAGAACACCTGCCCTTCCAAATACAGATCCTTTGTTTTAGCACCATGCCATCTCATTCGCTTTATACTGACTGTCTTCATCAGAGCTTTCTTCTCCAAATGAAATAACAATTTAGCATTTTGGTGTCTGTAATAATGTGAATCCACTAAAAATATGGCACTTTTTATTTTGTTACTTTTTTCCTGACAAAAATTGACTTTGGCAAACATCATGGAGTGGTCTCTTCATTTTGCCTGAAAAAGAAAGAAGAAAATTTGTAATTAGTCCCAATAACTTTGTTATTTCCAAGTCATTCACTACACAATTGTATCATTTAGTTGAATTTTTGGAACTTTATGTTTATTAAAATGTAGTCTTAGTTTAATTTGAAAGTTTTTTTCATGTACCTCATCTAGCACAGACCAAAATAAATTGTCATATGTTGCAGTGATTTTTTTTGGAAGGTGCCTAATGCTGTAGATTTTTATATGCTAACATTTTGTTATTACTCTAAGGTTGCTCAAAATCCTTATAAGAGCATTTTATTGGCATCATTTATAATGGAAAACCTACATAAATTTAAATTTGAAGGAAGTAATTCATTAAATATATGTGGAAATAAATTATGTCCTCACTGGTTAAAATGCACAAGGAAATTATAGTTTGCGAAAAAGAGAAAAATAATTATAGCCCATTCGCACACTTCTTTCTGTGTTGATGGACCGAGTGTGGTCAACTGAAGTGTATTAAACCGGTATGTCAGACATTGCTGCAACCTTCTAACTTTGATACCCACCACCACCACCACCACCACCACCACCACCACCCCTCCTCCTCCTCCGTCTTATGAGAAAATTGCAAATGTATGTGATCAAACTCTTGTCTCAGAAGTACTGTGTAGCAACAATTAATATGGTTAACTCTCTTGTCATATTAGGCTTGGACATGATGAAGCTGTTACTCCCACTAAGATACTACAGTCTTAATTTAGATGGTTGCTTGTGTGTTTATTATTTAAGAAGAAATGTAACTGCAGAAGTGTGAATAAGCCCTGTAAGGGTTCATTACATTGCACCCGATACTCCCTCACCTGTCTCCCAACAAATGCAACCAAGATAGTTTGGTACCTCAGTAACCAGAAAGGAGTGCTGAAGGGGGGCTAACATCAATGTAATTAGTCATCCCCTAGAGTCTTAAGATTTACTGCCAATAGCAAAAAAAGACCTATGGTAGTACACCTAGTTCTGGGCAGTAGTTCCTGCAAATACCAAAAATGTCGTCACATCTTACTCACAATGAACCCTAATATAACATTAGCTCCAAAGATGGGCATTAATACCTCAGGAGTAGCTTGCACGAAAATTAAGTTTAAGACTTTGGATCGAGTAATTCAATACCGAATTGTGTCACACATCACGTGGATACTTTCTGCGACACCTATCCTTTTATAATTTTTAATGTCCAACTTATATTCTAACGACTAATAAGAAAAAGGTTATTTTCACAAACCGTAGTTACAACCATGTTTGTGACATGCAAGTATTAAAACTTATAAATTAGGAAGGAATTTAAATACAAATACCACTTTATCTACTTTGACGATAACCACAAATTGCTTGAGACACAAAAATGCTATCTAAATTATTACAGAAAACAAAATGGAACATAATCTAACAAAATGCTTAACTTCAAAATCTGCATATTTATACAGAAAGTCCTTATCTTTCCATAAATTACAGATCAGAAAGCTTGGTAGACAGAGTGTTCTGAATGCACTTTAAATTTTGCCAAGTATGTTGTGTTGGGCTATTATCAAAGCATTAAACATTTAAACTACAACATACACTGAAGTACCCAAACTTGCTCAGTTTTCACAAAAGGTAGTGCTAGCATTCTATTTGAAGCATTTCCAACACTAAAATAATATACAAAACTTGGAAAGTAACTTTACTTTTCTTTTAAACATTAAAATGTGATCGCGTCTGAAAAAATTCTAAAACAACTGTTGAGTTCACGAACTATTAAGTTATATTTTTTTACAGTGATTGATCATTACATAGATACAGAATTATTATGTGAAAAACACTATCATCTATTTTTTATGCAATATAAATACCGGTTTTCTACTGGTCATCTGCACTGATTAAATTGTATACAATATTACTAACACTGGACTACATGCACCATGGGTGGCATGAACAAGGCAGAGGGGCAGAAGGTATCTGGATGTTACAGAGTACAGGTGCAGTTTTTTTGCAAAGTACATTTTATAACACAGTATTTTGTAATAGTGGCACTTATAGTGAAATGTATTATCTTAAGTTGTGAACCTGCCAACTGTATAAACCAGAAAATGCAATTAAACTTATACCCAGCATTTTATTTATTACAGGACAGATCCATTATACCCTGAACTGCGCAGCAGACGTTACAAACCTCGAGAAGACAAGTACTTAGTTTCAATGTCGACATGAACATCAGGAATTAATCTTTATGAGGTCACTCAGTTTTTCTTGCAAAGTACAGAGTTAGTAGTGCTCGTGTTACATCAGGCATGATAGCACATGCTACTTCCACACAAGATTCTCAGTAACCTTTCAACATCCAATAATCAAAGGTCCAGCCTCAATACAAAGGAGCTGGAGACAGCACTTTGGGATACACCATTTCTCCGAGTCGATTTGCAAGCTGTCTAAAGGTTACTTAGTCTTTTAGTCTACTTCATGTGTGTGCACACATACCCACCTGTCATGTGTAATATTAGTCTATCCGACATTCTACTTACACTGGCCTGAAGAGCTTGATCTAAATCTTTTATTAGGTCTTCTGAGGACTCTAGGCCAACTGATAAACGTATCAGATTGTCTGTAATTCCAAGTTTCTCTCTCTGCTCTAGTGGGACAGAAGCATGTGTCATGAGGGAGCTGCAACAAAAAAAATAAAAAAATAAATAAATAAACAAATAAAAAATAATTTCTTCCACCCAACTTGGAGAAAGCAAATGAAAATGTAAGCTGAGAAATATAAACATGGATCAAATACACTAAATGTATACGTACGGAATTTCAGCCAAGCTTTCAAATCCACCTAAACTCTCTGCTAAAGTGACGACTTTTAGAGCACTCAGAAAACGCTTAGCTTCTTTAAGGCCACCTTTTATATAAAATGACATCATCCCACTGTGACCATGGCACTGTCGCAGTGACAGTTCATACTGTGGATGTGCTGGCAGGCCTGTAATAAAAATTCAAATACAGGGGTGAAAGCTGTACACGTTCCACAGTTTCACCACGAAATGGAATTTCTAAATATGTTATACATAAAGAAACAAAGGCACAGTACAATTCAATGCAATTATTCCACGTACATTTCACAGGAGCCATGATGTAAACTTATTATTCAGCTGCTCTCATTTCTTTCGCAGTGTACTATTTCAGTTGTTTGGGTTCACCAGGATGTGTTATGAGTACTTAGTGTAAGTGAAAATTATAAATTACAATACGTTAGACAGTTCCATTTACAATTCTTGCAAGGTTAATGAGCAACAATACTGAACTGTATTATTAGTTGCACGGATTTATTAGTACAGAGATCAAAGTGATTTAAGTAGAAGTTTAACAACACTGCAGGCTTAATCCCGAGTGATAAATTGTTGTCAGGATATGATTACATCACTACAATTTCTTTTATGGTTCTCCTTAGATTAAACAGAATAGTATTGTGCTGTAACAATGTAATCAAATTCATTGTCTTGCAGTGGTTTTAGTGAAAATCATTCAGATACACTGACAATGTGCAACAAACTAAAATTTGTGATAACTTCTGGATGCAGTATTTGGAAGGAACAGGAGGAAATATCAATGATAATTAAAGCTTTAATCACGGGCAGAGGCATGCTAGGATAGCCTAGTTTTAGACTCAGTTCCAGAAAGCAGGAGATCTAAATTTGAGAGTCAGTCCAGCTGACTCATTTGTCGTAATATGTTCATCATACTGGGTTTTGTCACAACATCAAACTAGCAACAAGGTGACGGAAAGGAACTGTCATGTACAACAATTGTCAGTCTATTTTTTAAAAAACCACACTGTTCATTAACTGTCATGACATTTTACAGCAGTTTTATGCTACATTTTTTATTTCTATTACAGTTATTAATTTCCAATGGTAGTACTCATCTTATCCGTGTTAAAACTTATCACCAGTATTGTGAATAGCAAGCATTTACCGTACCTGGGTGATTAACCTTTTCAACTAAAGGATGGCTTTCTAAAAATTTTCCAACTGCCAGGCCATTTGCCATGTGTTCTTTCATCCTTATGTGCAAAGTTTTTAAACTTCTGTTCACTAAATAACAATCAAATGGAGAAGGAACAATACCCATGGCTGCAACAGAAATAAAATGTTAGGAATGAAATCTAAACAATATCACACATTTACAAGAATGAAAATGTATCAAAGCATTCAAATGGCGGTTAACTTTTATATAGTTAAAGTAAACCAAGATTTCTGGCATAGAAGGTATACTTTAAGACTGTTCTGCCTCTCAAAAACACTAAAACATAAAAAAGAATTCAGTGTTACTAACATTTCTGCAAGAATTTAAGGTTCTCATACACTTCTTGATTATTTGTGGTCACTGCTCCCATTATTATATCCGAGTGGCCATTCATATATTTGGTCAAGGAATAGACAACCATGTCTGCACCCAAGTTCAATGGTCTCTGCGTGTGGAGAACAAAAAAGGGAAAAAAATAATAACAACAAAAAAGTACAATTTTAATTTCATTATCACATATGACATAGAAATTAAAAATAAATACATTAACATTTGTAACTCAATTGCACAACCTAATTTGGTTGTGTATTGTCCATTATTTTTTCTTACATCTTTTACCTTCTTAAGGTACAACTTCTCACTTAACCGAGTCTGGGGCAAGCATGCAGCTATGCAACACTTCAAAAGCTGACCAACTGCACAGAATGTCATAATCTTGAGCAGTGAGAGCCAGAGCCACCAAAGTATGAAAGAGAGGACAATGAGAGACCATAGTATGCATTTCTGAGTGTCGTCATTCCACAATGTATACACCAATATGGAAGTTCATCTGAAGTATTTGTTAGTGCATCTGGAGATGCTCTGTTACTGGTTTAACATGCTTTGGCAACCTTCTGGACATATCATGTGATAGCCCAGACAGTAGTGGAACACACAGATTTTTGTTCCCATAATGGAGAATATTTAACTATTCATACAGTTTGTGAAGGTGACACTGTCAGGGGCTCGTGACATGGTACCACATCATGATAAGGTCTGTTACACAATGCTGCAGCTCCTGACTTTTCAATGCACACGAAAGAACTCATTCTGAACCTGTTCACGCAAAATCTCATACGAAAGATAAGCCGCCTGCCGCCTGTTTATTCTTTCGCATGTAAAACCTTGCCACAAGACAAGATCTGGTAACTTATTGGAATGAGCAAAACATTCTACCAAGTAGAAGACTGAAAAAGTAATTAAAAAGAAATTAAAGTTAATACCTTAGTAAACAGTCATGCCAACCTTTTCTGCCACCAAATTTACAATAAGATGGGCTTGTTACTTACTTGAAAGTATGGAGTCAAAAATGTATTGTCAACAGCAACTAGAATGTTTTTCTTGTGTGCAATGTCACATATCTTCTTAATATCTGCCACTTTCAGTAAAGGATTTGTTGGAGTTTCTATCCATATTAACTTTGTATTGTCTCTTATTGCCGCCTCTATCTCATTATGGTCAGTGCCATCAACATAAGTGACATTTATGTTCATTCTCTTCACAATCTTGTTGAAGTATCTAACTGTGCCTCCATACAAGTCATCCATGGCAACAAAATGATCACCAGCATTAAGGAGATGAATAACAGTAGTAGTTGCTCCAAGTCCTGAAGCATATGCCAAGCCATACTTGGCATCATCTAGAGAGGCTAGGCAAGATTCAAGAACATCCCTTGTTGGATTTCCACTGCGACTGTAGTCATATCCCTGTTGGGGGAAAATTGTACGTATATTAAACAAAGATAATAAATTCAGGCACTACAGTGCACCAATAAGCGAAGAGGTTATGGTATCCACAGCTGTCAATCACTATACAACTACCGTACATTTTAGTTTAGTTATTGTTAACAAGACTGGAAAAAAAAAAAACAAAAAAAAAAACAGAGAGAGAGAGAGAGAGAGAGAGAGAGAGAGAGAGAGAGAGAGAGAGAAAACTATTTTTGAAGTAGTATTACATGATAACTAGAATTAGCTGTGGTGTTTGAGACTGGGTGAATTCATAGCTCTGCAGGGATGGTAGTTGTCCATTTACAATGTACCAAAGAAAAGTAATAAATCCCTACACTGTATGTAGGATACTATACTCTAACAAGCTGCTGTAATAAACAATGGTGTTTTGCATTGGCTGTCCTGCCAGGGAAAGCTGACATTCAATGTGATTGTGACATGGCCATCATCAAGGTGCATTGTAATTAATTTCCATCCTTGTATTCTATATACCATAACAATCAGGAATGGCAGATGTCACGAATGGGATATGGTTCATGTGGGCTTCGGGCCAGATTGTCAAATTATGTTCGATCAGCAGACTAGTTCTTATTCAGTATATCTCTTTGTTTTACATTTTCTAAGATGTCCACTCAAAGACATAGGGAGAACATTTGTCAGTCCTATTTGACAATACCTGGCTTTAACAGAGCAGAACATGTTGAAACATTTTTGTTCCCTAACAACAGTCAAGAAGAAGAAATAGTAGAAATAGTAATAATAATAATAATAATAATAATAATAATAATAAGAAGAAGAAGAAGAAGAAGAAAGCAAGAAACAAGATAAAAGCTATAAATACTTATGCTATACCAATATTGACCTACTCATTTGGAGTAGTGAAATGGAGTAACACAGACTTAGAAGCACTCAATACACTTACACAATCACAATGCCACAAATATAGAATACATCACATACATTCAGCAACAGAAAGATTCACATTAAGCTGAAAGGAAGGAGGGAGGGCATTTATTGACATAAAAAAACCTACATTATGGACAGGTAGACAATATAAGAAAAATTTTTATAGAACTAGCAGAAACCAGCAAAATACACAAAGCAATCACTCATATAAATACATCGGCTACACCATTGCAATTTCATAACCACTTCTACAACCCTTTAGATCACATCACATCAACAGATACGAAAAAAGTAAATTGGAAAAAGAAAACACTACATAGCAAGCACCCGTATCATCTACCACAACCACATATCAATCAAGACACATCCAACACATGGCTAAAAAAGGCAATATATACAGCGAGACTGAAGGATTCACGATTGCAATACAGGATCAAACAATAAACACCAGATATTACAGCAAGCATATTATTAAAGATCCCAATACCACAACAGATAAATGCAGACTTTCATTTACATCTACATTTATACTCCGCAAGCCACCCAATGGTGTGTGGCGGGGGGCACTTTATGTGCCACTGTCATTACCTCCCTTTTCTGTTCCAGTCGCATATGGCTCGCGGGATGAACGACTGCCGGAAAGCCTCCATGCGTGCTCGAATCTCTCTAATTTTACATTCGTGATCTCCTCGGGAGGTATAAGAAGGGGGAAGCAATATATTCGATACCTCATCCAGAAACGCACCCTCTCGAAACCTCGACAGCAAGCTACACTGCAATGCAGAGCGTCTCTCTTGCAGAGTCTGCCACTTGAGTTTGCTAAACATGTCCATAACGCTATCACGCTTATCGAATAACCCCGTGATGAAACACGCCACTCTTCTTTGGATCTTCTCTATCTCCTCCGTCAACCTGATCTGGTACGCATCCCACACTGATAAGCAACACTCAAGTATAGGTTGAAAGAGTGTTTTGTAAGCCACCTCCTTTGTTGATGGAATACATTTTCTAAGGACTCTCCCAATGAATCTCAACCTGGTACCTGCCTTACCAACAATTAATTTTATATGATCATGCCACTTCAAATAGTTCCGTACGCATGCTCCAAGATATTTTACAGAAGTAACTGTTACCAGTGTTTGTTCCGCTATCATATAATCATACAATAAAGGATCCTTCTTTCTATGTATTCCCAATACATTACATTTGTCTATGTTAAGGGTCACTTGCCACTCCCTGCACCAAGTGCCTATCCGCTGCAGATCTTCCTGCACTTCTCTGCAATTTTCTAATGCTGCAACTTCTCTGTATACTATAGCATCATCCGCGAAAAGCCGCATGGAACTTCCGACACTATCTACTAGGTCATTTATATATATTGTGAAAAGCAATAGTCCCATAACACTCCCCTGTGACATGCCAGAGGCTACTTTAATGTCTGTAGACGTCTCTCCATTGAGAACAACATGCTGTGTTCTGTTTGCTAAAAACTCTTCAATCCACCCACACAGCTGATCTGATATTCCGTAGGCTCTTATTTTGTTTATCAGGCAACAGTACGGAACTGTATCGAATGCCTTCCGGAAGTCAAGGAAAATAGCATCTACCTGGGAGCCTGTATCTAATATTTTCTGGGTCTCATGAACAAATAAAGCGAGTTTGGTCTCTCACGATCGCTGTTTCTGGAATCCATGTTTATTTCTACAGAGTAGGTTTCCAGAAACGACATGATATGCGAGCAAAAAACATGTTATAAATTCTACAACAGATCGACTTCAGAGATCTAGGTCTATAGTTTAGCACATCTGTTCTACAACCCTTCTTGAAGACTGGGATTACCTGTGCTCTTTTCCAATCATTTGGAACTTTCCGTTCCTTTAGATACTTGCGGTACACAGCTGTTTGAAGGGGGGCAAGTTCTTTCGCGTACTCTGTGTAGAATCAAATTGGGATCCCATCAGGTCCAGTGGACTCTCCTCTGTTGAGTGATTCCAGTTGCTTTTCTATTCCTTGGACACTTAATTCGATGTCAGCCATTTTTTCGTTTGTGCAAGGATTTAGAGAAGGAACTGCAGTGCGGTCTTACTCTGTGAAACAGCTTTGGAAAAAGGTGTTTAGTATTTCAGCTTTACGCGTGTCATCCTCTGTTTCAATGCCATCATCATCCCGAAGTGTCTGGATATGCTGTTTCGAGCCACTTACTGATTTAACGTAAGACCAGAACTTCCTAGGATTTTCTGTCAAATTATTACATAGAATTTTACTTTCGAATTCACTGAACGCTTCACGCATAGCCCTCCTTACACTAACTTTGACATCGTTTAGCTTCTGTTTGTCCGAGAGGTTTTGGCTGCGTTTAAACTTGCAGTGAAGCTCTCTTTACTTTCACAGTAGTTTCCTAACTTTGTTGTTGAGCCACAGTGGGTTTTTTTCTGCCCCTCACAGTTTTACTCGGCACGTACCTGTGTAAAACGCATTTTATGATTGCCTTGAACTTTTTCCATGAACACTCAACATTGTCAGTGTCAGAACAGAAATTTTCTGTTTTGATCTGTTAGGTAGTCTGAACTGCCTTCTATTACTCTTGCTAAACAGATAAACCTTCCTCCCTTTTTTTTATATTCCTATTTACTTCCATATTCAGAGGTGCTGCAATGCCTTATGATCACTGATTCCCTGTTCTGCGCTTACAGAGTCAAAAAGTTCGGGTTTGTTTGTTATCAGTAGGTCCAAGATGTTATCTCAACGAGCCGGTTCTCTGTTTAATTGCTCGAGGTAATTTTCAGATAGTACACTCAGTATAATGTCACTCGATGCTCTGTCCCTACCACCTGTCCTAAACATCTGAGTATCCCAGTCTATATCTGGTAAATTGAAATCTCCACCTAAGACTACATCTACATCTACATGACTACTCTGCAATTCACATTTAAGTGCTTGGCAGAGGGTTCATCGAACCACAATCATACTATCTCTCTACTATTCCACTCCCGAACAGCGAGCGGGAAAAACGAACACCTAAACCTTTCTGCTCGAGCTCTGATTTCTCTTATTTTATTTTGATGATCATTCCTACCTATGTAGGTTGGGCTCAACAAAATATTTTCGCATTCGGAAGAGAAAGTTGGTGACTGAAATTTCGTAAAAAGGTCTCGCCGCGACGAAAAACGTCTATGCTGTAATGACTTCCATCCCAACTCGTGTATCATATCTGCCACACTCTCTCCCCTATAACGCGATAATACAAAACGAGCTGCCCTTTTTTGCACCCTTTCGATGCCCTCCGTCAATCCCACCTGGTAAGGATCCCACACCGCGCAGCAATAGTCTAACAGAGGACGAACGAGTTTAGTGCAAGCTGTCTCTTTAGTGGACTTGTTGCATCTTCTAAGTGTCCTGCCAATGAAACGCAACCTTTGGCTCGCCTTCCCGACAATATTATCTATGTGGTCCTTCCAACTGAAGTTGTTCGTAATTTTAACACCCAGGTACTTAGTTGAATTGACAGCCTTGAGAATTGTACTATTTATCGAGTAATCGAATTCCAACGGATTTCTTTTGGAACTCATGTGGATATATGACTATAACATGCTTAGAAAATTTATTGAAATGTATTCCAAATTTTCTCTCAGTTGTTCTGCCACTAATGCTGCTGAGTTGGGAGGTCGGTAAAAGGAGCCAATTATCAACCTAGCTCGGATGTTGAATGTAACCTCCACCCATAATATTTCACAGGAACTATCCACTTCTACTTCACTACAGGATAAACTACTACTAACAGCGACAAACACGCCACTGCTGGCTGCATGCAATCTATCCTTTCTAAACACCGTCTGTGCCTTTGTAAAAATTTCGGCAGAATTTCTCTCTGCCTTCAGCCAGCTTTCCGTACCTATAACGATTTCAGCTTCGGTGCTTTCTATCAGCGCTTGAAGTTCTGGTACTTTACCAATGCAGCTTTGACAGTTTACAATTACAATACCGATTGCTGCTTGGTCCCCCCATGTCCTGACTTTGCCCCGCACCCTTTGAGGCTGTTGCCCTTTCTGTACTTGCCCGAGGCCATCTAACCTAAAAAAACCGCCCAGTCCACACTACACAACCCCTGCTCCCCGTGTAGCCGCCTGCTGCGTGTAGTTGACTCCTGACCTATCCAGCAGAACCCGAAACCCCACCAACCTATGGCGCAAGTCGTGGAATCTGCAGCCCACAACAACAAACAGAAACAGTAGATCCCATCACAAGTGGATGTACAATACTAGCAAATACAGAATACCCCAGAAGATATGACAATGTAGCAAAAATAATACATCAACAACTTGCCATACAACAAACTAATAAAACAACACGTTCCCACATACAAGTATGTACCCCAAAAAGTACTGGAGAATGATGAACACAAATTGTACTTAAACAGACATAAACATAACAGACAAAACAACACCACATAACAAACCTGACATCATACTCACCAATAAAACGAAGAAATTAACACAACAAATCGAAATATCCATACCCAGTACAACAAATATACAGAAGAAAACGGGAGGAAAAAAATTGAAAAATACATCCAACTGGCTGAGGAAGTCAAGAACATGTGGCATTAGGATAAAGTTGACATTATACAGATTATACTATCAACCACAGGAGTCATACCACACAATACCCACCAGTACATCAACACAATACAGCTACATCCAAATGTATATTTACAACTACAGAAATCTGTAATTACCCCTAAGTTCCTAAATGCAATGTAACATATACTGTACAGTTAAAAGGAAGTCACACTTTATCAAGGTCCGCGTCACTTTCCATTTTTAACCAGACATAACGTTTGAGAAAGGAAAGAAATAATAATAATAAATAATAGTAATAATACAGTCGAAATTCAGACTGCACACAGGATGGTCCTGAAAGAAAACCAGTATAGGGCTATAGAAATAAATGAACACGTTTTCCACATTCAGAAGAATTATTTGTTGGTACACATCACATGTAGTTTTGAACTACACGGGCACCTTCTATAATTAAAGAGGCATGAATACTGAAAGACTCAGTCACTGTAACAGCTGAGTGTGCTCAGATTCGATAGTTACTGATTTATTAAAACTGTATTCTGGATTGGGGTCCAACTCAAAATTGTCTTTTAATACATCGCTATTACCAACTGAGTCACCAGAGAAAGATTCACAATGTGCACTTACAAGAAAGAGGCTGCTAGAACTGAAGCTGTGAGAGGTTAGGTGACAAACAGTGCCTGGATAGCTTATTTAATTCTTCAGCAAAATCTAATAAGCTGTACTAAAGAAGAGGTGACAATATTATTTCTTGTTGTGGAGTCACAACCAGCAAGAAGTATTTAAATGGCAGCAGCTCTGGTGTAAGGCATTCATAGCTCAGCTGTATAGTTAGCAGTCTAGTAGGTAACTGCCTGGAGACAAGGCGTGGCTATATTTTACTAACTGCAATTTTTCTTCCATTAATGTGATTAATCTGAAGAAATTATGAAATTAATAGAATTAATAGCTCATGGTTCTCAGTAAGACATTTTTGGCTCTCAATGTGCACAGCATGTGGCTTGTTTGCCACTTAATATCCCATACAACGTGTCTAAATCTACCAAACAAATTAAAAGTTTGTCTATTTGTCTTCCAATCCCTTGATATTCTGATGCAATATACAAACATTATTTTTTACTGTAATTTTAAGAACTCATGATATTTTAACGCCTTTAGTAGCTACCTGTTTGAGCTTCTCATTTTGCTCGATTTGTTTCAATGTTGTATATCTGGACACTGATCTTAGCCTAAAAAAAAAAAAAAAAAAAAAAAAAAAAAAAAAAAAAAAAAAAAAAAAGTACTCCCATGAGTTTCAGTGTCACTTGGCAGGGTTGATAGCAAAGCTCTTCAAAATTTTTAAAATAGCCAAGTTCTTCTAAAAGTACAGTTTATCATTTTAATATATTGCATCAGAATATCAAGGAATTAAAAAAAAGTAGAACTTCTTGCTTGTTTAGAAGATTTAGAAACAGGGAATGCAATAAATGTAATATGTATGTCAGAACATAATATAGTCACAGGTCTGGAAAAGGTTAATGTAAGAGGATATAAACTTCCAGCACATGTAAGTAGAGACAACATGGATAAGGAGGAGTTGCCATATAGCCTACACTAAAAATAATAATAGTGCCAAAACTTAGAAACTGAACATTATGTGCAGAGCAACATACAGAAGCATGAGCCTGTAAGCTTAAACTAAATAATGGTAATTTTATAACTGTATATGTACCACTGGGAAATTATCAACTATTTCTGAAAAACTTTAATTCCTTGTTGTGCTATCTGTCAGACAGAGTGAAGCAAATTATTATGGAGGGGATTCCAATGTAGATTCTTTCAAAAGAGTCTGATAGGAAGAAATATCTTTAAGTATTGGTTGGTTCTTCCAATTTGAGTCATTTATCGAGTTTCCTACTTGGATGGTACAGGAAAGTAGCAAACTAATAGGTAATATTTTCACAAACCATATAAATTTAATCAAAGAAACATTTATGCTGTTAAGAATCATCTTTCTTATCATAATGCACAACTATTTACAGTATATGACATAGCTCCATACAGTAATGCAAAACATTCCTCCAAAATTTTCCATTCAATTAATACTTTAAAAATTGCCAATTTCACGGAAAGCTTGCAGCAGTTAGACTGGGAAGAGGTGTACAGGAACCTGATGCTAACTGAAAATATCACATATTTCATGATATGTTTGTGAGTATTTTTGAAAACAGTGAAATAATTGTAAGAAATAATATTTAAAAAATCATGACTTACTAAGTGGGATAAAAATCCCTTGAAAACAGAAACATATCTAATAGCAAGAAAAGTGATGATCCAGAAACTATCAAATATTATAAAATTACTGTATTAAGTTAAGGGAAGTTACTATGTCTATTATGTCCGAGATTCACAAATTAAACAGTAACCAAGAGCACAGAAAGACTATTACCATCAAACTGAATGGTAATTTTATTAATAAAGCCTGAGCTTGAAAATATTTTTAATAATCAGTTTTTTAAATGTAGTGGAGGAAATAGGTTCCACATGTTCATTAGAAAAGGCAATACCTATGCAACCTGGAAATTGAAATTCTACCCACTTCTCCTTCTGAAATTAAGACAATAATAAACTCACTCAAAAGTTAAGGTTCACATGGAATTGATGGCACCTCCAACAAAGTACTAAAAGCTGGTTCCCAAAAGATGAGTAGGATTCTTATCCACTTACATAATAGCTCCCTGGAACAGGGCATTCCCCCCCCCCCCCCCCTCCCGATAGATTGACATATGCCATTGTTAAATCACTGCATAAGAAAGGGGGATAAGTCTGTTGTCAACAACTACTGCCCAGTCTCACTTCTGACAGCTTTGTCCACAATTGAGAAAGTAATGTATTCGATAGTGGCTTCACATATTTCTAAAAATAAAGTACTAACGAAATGCCAATTTAGTTTTCAGGAAGGCTTTCCAGCAGAAAATGCTATATATGCTTTCACTGATCAAATATTAAATGCCCTCAATAACCGAACATCATCAATTAAGATATTCTGTGATCTGTCAAAGGATTTCGATCTTGTAAATCACAAAATTCTTCTAGAAAAGCTTTAGTTTTGTGGTATGAGTGGCACAGGGCACAAATGGTTTAATTCTTATGTAACTGGAAGAGTACACATGGTTGAAATAAACACTTCACGTAATGTTCAAAAATCAGCAGATTCCTCAAGCTGGGGAGGCATTAAGAAAGGGGTCCCACAAGGTTCATTGGTTCCCTTATTATTTGTAACATATATTAAAGACTTGCCATTCTGTATTCACAAAGATGCAAAGCTAATTCTTTTTGATGATGATTCCAGTGCAGTAACTACGTACAAAAAAGAATTAGCTGAGGAAACTGTGAACAATGTCTTTCAGAAAATTATTAAGTTGTTCACTACAAATGGACTCATTAAATTTTGATGAAACACAAAACATACAGTTCTCTACAGTAAATAGCACAACACCATTAACAAATAAAGAGTTTGAAGAGAAGTCATCTATGTTATTAGGGTTATTGCAAATTTTGGAGATAAACATACAAGTAAATTAGCTTACTATACCTATTTGCATTTACTGTTTTTATATGGCAACATATTATGGAGTAATTCGTCATTTAGTAGTAATTGCACAAAAGGGTGTAATCAGAACAGCAGCACGAGCCCTGGCAAGATCATATTGCAGACATTTATTTAAGGAACTAGATATTTCACAGTAGTTTCACAATACATATGCGTATCTATGAAATCTCTTGTTAATAACCCATACCAAGTCAAAAGCAACAGCACTGTGCATAGCTACACCATCTCGAGAAAGGCTGATCTTCACTACTTTGAGTTCTACCTTTGGCACAGGAAAGGGTGAATTACGCTACCACAAAATTATTGATTTAATAAAAAACCAACCTCGAATTATGGTGTGTAAAGAAACCTTTTGTTAAACTGACAAAACTGACACGTTCCACATCATTACGTAGTGTTGTATTCATGACCTATGTAACAAGTATTAATCTAATTTAAAGGCCTTCAACTTCAATGACTGTCTGACATCTGTGAGGAAAGGAGTCCATGCAATGGGAAGTACACCTCTCATTTACTACCGCGTCCTCCCAGGTAGCTAGTGCGACATTTCAAAGGTCATAATGGGTTTTTGGAATGGGGTCAGGCCAGTCCCCCCCAACCATTTCACCTCTGCCCATATGTTCTCAATAGTATTAAGGTCTGGTGCAGGAGGTGGACAACAGAAGAGAGATCTCATTCTATTCTGCAGATCACTCTTGCACCATTGCTGCCAAGTGTGTAGGAGACTGGTCCTGTTGGAAACAGATTATTCCTTCAGCATGCAGTTGTCACACGGATGGAACTGTAATATTACCTATAATATATGTACATTGGGTAGCATCAAGTGAATTATCTATCCTGTGAAGCATTCCTCCCACTCCCAAACTGTCACAGAGACATGACCACTACAAGGTAACTTGTGGATTAATTTGGGGTCAGAACGGACACCTTGGAGCCTCTATACTCCTAGAGGACCATCATTAACTGAGGACAACAACATATTGCCAGAAAATACCACATTTCACCAGTCATGACAGACACTGTCCTCGAGGGTCACATTTCAGGTAAGTTGTCAGGCCTTCCAAAGACAGCTACGAACCAAATCCACCAACTTGGAAAACTTAGTATGTTTCAACTGCACCACATTTAAAGGAGGATTTTGTTGTGATATGTTGCAAGTTTATTGTTGCTACATGCAGAAGTTCAGTTCACATACACTTACTGAATTCTTCAGTATTTTGATAATGATTTATCTACTGTTGTGCACTGCACTCAGGGATACCACACTGTGCCCCGGAGTCAGGATCTTTCAAATTTCCTTTCTCTACAAGGGCAATGAGGCAACATGAATAGCTTGTTAACAATAGAGTATGGCACATGAATAATCCAACTCAATAAATCTGGTGCAAGTATTTGTACTTTCATTAGCTATTACAGACCAGATAGTGAGCTTGCAAACCTAACTTTTCATAATCGACTATCAGTCTATTACCATGTAATATCTACAAAACTATAAGATTAATGCTCATGTATTACAGGTAGTAAATTTAATTTGGACTCAATGGCGTCATTCTCCACCAGAAGTTTTTTTCGTTTATAGTCAAAATTGTCATATCTTCTGTGACAAACAAGCTGAAGGTATTCGAAACGTGTTTCATATAATAGAATGCAGGGCTTCAAAGAAAAATTGTTGCATCAGAAGATTGTACCTTTTTGAACAAGACATTTTGCATATAAAAGCTGTGCATTGCTTATTCATCTACAATGACCATTTACAATTTGGAATGCACTGAGTTAACACGCACTATACTTATAGATAATAAATTTTTTCAATTTGCTAACAAGATTTTGTACCTTGTTGGAAAAGATCTGGATCACTGTAAAGACCAGTTTCCTGTATGTTTTGAAGTAATATTTCCTCATCTGTTCCCAACAGAAACAGAAAAATGTGGCGTGTTGCATTTCATCCTCATCACTACTATACTAGACCAATTAATTACTTCTGCAACTTATGCTTATCAGTTTCAGTGTTATCAAGTATATGCCTACACCAAGTTTTGCTATTAAGAGCAGCAATAAATCTAGCCAAAATCCCAAATATTTTCCACAGTGAGTAATATTTGCATCACAAAATTTTACAGTGATTTAAATCACTGACTGGCTGCAGCTGGGTGGCACGTAAAAAATAAAGCAGTATTTTCTCGGTCTTCTAGCATACAAATTTCAGAACGCTAATAAACTACAGAAGAATGGTGTGACAAACCTTAAATACACATGGCTCGGATTGTTTGAAAGTAGTTGACATAATTATTGGCGGTATCATGCAGTGCGAGGACCATTTTTCCGGATCTTGACCAGCATGAATTGCTCTCGTTGCAAAGGAAGAATCGTTCGGTAGATATCCTGCTGCAGACATTGTGTACTATTAACAGTCACTGGTTCCTCTTGACTGGTTCCTCTATCAACTGCAACAGATAGAAAAATGAAAGATAATAATATCTGTATCAGCTTGTGGTTACACACACACACACACACTTTATTTTTATTCAACTCTCTTTAACTGAAACTTCCGCGGTCAAAGTTGATGGCAAAAATTTATACTTCGTTTCCTGACGTAACATTAAACTTTACCAGAAACATAATCGCATCATTTAGTGAAAGAGTTTATAGCACTTTCTGTGTTTTCGTGGCCAAGTAAAATAAAGTAACAATTCTGACGCATAAATATATTTCCAAAACGATAATAAAAAATATTTACGTACACTTACAACAAGTGATTCCTTCTACTTCTTCACGTGACATGTGCCGATCATTCGAACAATTTATACAGCTGACACTATATCCTCTTGGTGGGGATGCGTCCAATCAGAGCGCGACTCGCATGCGAGACAGATCTTCACCGAAGCCCACTGGTTTCCAAAAACACAAAGTATATCGTGCGACATGTAGTCTCATCAGTCATCACAGTCAGTCCTGGTCTCAGATTGATAAAAGCTATGTGACGACTCTTTTAGAATTTCCCGTCTAATTAATGTGAAGGTCAATAAAGATGGTATGTGGTGCTACATGTTGTAAGGAATGCATCTTTAAGTGTATAAATGAACAGTGAGTGGCTGGAGCCATTCGTTCCTCGTTCATATATTATTTTCCGATCTGCCTTGCACCGAATGTCACGTTACTGCCGAGTGCTGTGGCCGAGCGATTCTAGGCGCTTCAGTCGGGAATCACGCTGCTGCTAAGGTCGCAGGTTCTAATCCTACCACAGGCATGGATGAGTGTGATGTCCTTAGGTTAGTTTTAAGTAGTTCTAAGTGTAGGAGACTGATGGCCTCAAATGTTAAGTCCCATTGTGCTTAGAGCAATTTGAACCATTTTTGTCACGTTTTAGCATTTATACGAGATGAAATAGAGAAGAAAAGTATGTTAATGAGAGTGACTTGCTGCCGACAAGGGATTAGAAGTAACTTAAGAGATTTCTGGCGGTAGGCAGGTCATTCTAATGCCAGAAGTTTAGTTCTGTAATATCAGCTAGCCAAATTAGTAAAATTGTGAATAAATGGTAAGGACCTTTTCAGGCAATTAACATAAAAAGATTTTTCTACGCTTTGTGATAATTTGGTGAAACTGACGTGTATTTCGCAAACCTCTTACTAGTCATTGCAGATAATATATTTTTCGAAATGAGAACGTTTTTCCAAACTGCTATGTAATACACCAATCTGTACTATATTTTAAAATTAATGAAGTAAACAGTGTTATAGGGAATCCTCCGTTAAGCATCCTAACATGGTATGTACAATGATTACCCTTGCAAAAGCCTATTAAAGTTATTTTGCGTTGAAAAAAAAGTTCCTAAAATTGAATCTGAGGTATGATATACACAACGGCGTATTGAAAAATAAACAGTGCACCTAACGGCGTGTGGCTGGTTGCTGAAGTTCTGTCAACATCTGAATGGATAATATTGTCAAACTGTCAATATTTTACCTCAAACGTTCAGTATGTATTGACAATACAAGAATATTTTGAGGTCCATTAATACTGCTCGTCAATATTTCTAGTATTGACAATGCGTCTATACGCGCCATCAGACGGTCAATATATTGACAGTTTGGCAATATTATTGAACTTGCGAGGGCCTCTTCACACTTCCCTGTATTACAATAACTGAGTTTTTTCCCTATCGTCTTTTACCCAAAAAGAGTTTAAAATGTATTTAACGTGTACGATTAGAAATTAGGTCAGCCAAGATAATGTTTATAAATGAAATAATACGTGAAATGCTAAGATTCAGCTACTGCTTCATGTGTCTACGGGAGCTGAAACCCGAAGAAGAAACTTCGCTTAAACCAGCATTCGTATTTTAATTCTTAAATCGTCGATAAATGCTGTGTCTCGTTAGATGTGCAAACGACCTTTTGAGGGATACGTAGCTTTGTAGCCAGTCTACTTATCCTCACTTCAATTGCTATATGTTGCACAAATCAATTTTTTAAAAATATTATTCGTTCTCCTTTATTTCCCGGTAATTAGTCAATTATTTGATAGTTATTATTTTCCATGGATCATATTCACTATAAATGTAATCATGTGTAAACTGCAACTTGAACAAAGGATTGTGAAGACTATTACATGGTGGCTATTTACACGGTGTACTTTAGAACTATTTATATCCAAGAGTTCATCTGTGGCTAAAAGGATTTGTTAATATGGGACAACTTTACATTTGAAAACACTTCTGCTGTCTCTTAGAAATTTTATTTCAATGGGCAATTTTTACAGGTCAGGAAGTCTACTGCGCCCACCTCTGTGCAAAAGTTTGATTCCCGACAGGTAACACCGTTAAGTTTATACAAAATTTATATGACGACACGGATTGTATGTAAACAATGACAAAGGTGATTAAATATTCTATTCTAAGTGCAGATTTTTTCCTCGTATAGTACCGCGTACCATCAACTGGAGTTTTACATACTTTTTTAATTTCTTGTTATTGTAAAGTATGATTAGTTATATAATTGACAGAAAAGTGTTTGTGCATACCATCAGGGTTCATGACAATTATGACCTCAAAGTGAATGAAAATCATTTTTATGACACGTTAAAACAAAAAACATCGTGTGTAAACTTACCCCATTTAAGGGGTACCTTTAACAGACATATACAAAATATTCAACAGTATTGCCTCGTAAATTGTAACTTTACACACTACTGGAAATTGTAAATGGAAAGAGCACACAAACCTGAAGAGTGGTTACATTTCACAACTTTATAACCATGCGGATCGTACCGCCATGACAATCGGTGTGGTGGGCGGGCTTGTTACCTCGGCTCCCTGTACCCCTCTAGCTGGCTGGCTACACACACACACACACACACGCGCGCGCGCGTCGCCACCGCTAGTGACATACTGTGGTTTAAATCCAGTTGCATGTGTGAACTCCCAGTTTTCAATTGCGCAGCCTAAGAGCCGCAACTATATGCGATTGCAGTCTTTCTCGGAGTATTCCACTGATGAATTCATCTCGAGTTATCATTCGGGTGGTGGCGTCGTCTTGTCGTAACGTTACAAAGTTGCGTACCCATCATCTCCTGGCGAAGTGTCGGGATGCTCTCTCACTCTCATCTAATACTTTTCCCTCTTTGTGGAAGTGTGTGGGGGAGTTTGTAGCCTCAAAGCTTATACTCCACTGTGTACTTGTGTGTATGGTTATTTCTGTAGTTTCTTGGTGTTTGCGTGATGCGATGAATGTTCTGTGTGTGTCTGGTACTTGCCTGAGGTTGGCGAAATGATTAGTATTATGGGGGAGGGAGGAGGAAATGGTTCAAATGGCTCTGAGCACTATGGGACTTAACAGCGGAGGTCATCAGTCCCCTAGAACTTTGAACTACTTAAACCTAACTAACCTAAGGACATTACACACATTCATGCCCGAGGCAGGATTGAAACCTGCGACCGCAGCGGTCGCGCAGTTCCAGACAGAAGCGCCTAGAACCGCTAGGCCACTCCGGTCGGCCAGGAGGAGGATTGGAAATTGGATGTAGGGATTTTTTCTTCGACTTAGTCGTCGAAGATCGTCATTGGGATTTTGTGCTTATCGCGGGACATGTCATACCGACCTAGGGAGTGGATGAGGACGTTTCCTGATCTGGAAGGGCCTACATAAAAGGCACTTTCCAGATCTTGGAAACGCTCTTTCAGGAGTGGGATTTCAGCAGGGGAATGCAGATCATCTGTGGGGAATCCAAGAGGTAAATGCAATGTCCTCCTGAGGGCGCGGTCCTGTAGCCTTTGGAGTTTGTCCAGGTGCTGCTTTGCCACGTATCCCCAGACAGGGCACGCATATTCCGTTACTGGCCGGATCAGGGCCTGGTACACATTAACTGCTACTGGGAAGGGAAGGGAGCCGGTTGAGTTCAGGATTGGGTATAGGATGGACATTCTGGCGCAGATCTTCCTGTGGACCTCGCCTATATAGGGTTTCCACGTGACACGAGAGTCCAAGGTTACGCCAAGGTACTTGCAGTTCTGCGCCAGGTGAGTTGGGTTCCATTTAGGTGAAGATGGAGGGGGGGGGGGGGTCGTTGAGGAGGTTCGTGCCTTCCAAGCCTGCGGGTAATCAGCATAGCCAGTGTCTTTTCAGAGTTGATGGCGATAGGCCAGGGACGGGTTCAAGTTTCTGTGTCATCTAAAACCCTTTGTAGCCTACGGATGACCAGGTCCTTGTCCACATTTCTAGTGTAGAAGGCTGTGTCGTCTGTATACTGCGTAGTGTGCACCAGGGGGGTTGTTGGTGTGTCCGCAGTGTACACACTGTACAAAACGGGCCCCAGGACCAATCCCTGTGGCACCGAAGCACGAATATGCTTTTTGGTGGAGGTGGCAGTTTCTACTTTGACTGAGAAAGTTCTATTCGTGACATAGCTTTTGATCTGCTTAACTATGCTTCCGGGAAACCCTTGTGTGTACAACTTGTAGAGTAGAACTCTATGCCATATTGCGTCAAAGGCTTTGGCTACATCTAGTAGCACTATCTCGCAGTAGCCTCTGTGGTTGAAGAACTCTGTGGTTGCTTCAGCCACTCTCACGACCTGTTGTGGGGCAGAGTGGTTCTAACGGAAACGGAATTGGAAATCCGGCAGAAGTTGCTCTCTGGTAATATGTTCCTGTATGGGTCTTAGCAGGAGGCGCTCATAGATGTTCCTGAGAGTTGGCAAGAGGCTAATCGGCCTTTAGTGCTGAGGGAAAGAGGATTTTTCCCTGGTTTGTGTATCGCGACTACATCCGCATGTTTCCAGCAAGCTGGGCACTCGCGGGTTCGAGTAATTACATTGAGGACGTTCTCGAGGTGTGTGATTGCCTTGGGTGGGAGATTTTTTACTAACTGATTGGTGATATTGTCGTGTCCTGCCGCCTTTTTTTCTTGGAAGGGACCTAATTACTTTTGCCAAGTCCTCGGGGGCGAAAAGCGTGGGTTTGTCCTCTGGGTCCTCCTCAGCAGTGAGGAAGACAGCCAGTTGATGGCTGAATACCTCTTCATGCTCTTCATCCTCTTCATCCTGGGGTTCTGCTCCTCGAAACTGCTTCTTCAAGGAGTCAGCGAGGGCGTTGGCCTTCTCAGCTTGGCTGTAGACCAGACCCGATCGCCGTGCAGTGGCGTCTTTTTGTGAACTGTTTGGTTGCTTGCCATAGTGTATGATCGTCTACTTTGAGAGCTGTGAGGCAGTTTTGCCATTGCTGGTTTCTGTGCTCATTGAGCGCTACCTTCAGTTCTCCTTATAGACGATTGAGCAGCCTCCTGGTGGCCTGATTTCTGGTGATCTTCCACTCTTTTGCCACTCTGTTCTTATGTCGAATTTGAGCTAGCAAGTGTTCCGGGAGCTGTATTTGAGGTGGTGGGCCATCCGTTTGTGGAGGGGTGGCCTCTTCCGCTGCCTGCAAGATGGTGCCTGTTAAGTCTTGTAGCGCTTGTTCTACTGTTTCAGCAGTAGATAGCAGAGCGCAAGCGATACCAGAGGCGACAGTTCCTCGGTATCGCTACCAGTCTGTACGTTTGTAAGACGTCTGGTACCGTGGGTGTTGTGTACATAGTTCTGCGTAGTCAGCACGTACACAACTTTCCCACTAGAGTGCGCCCCGCTAAGCACAACAGCGCAGGCGCAGCGCTCGTCCATCTCCACACTACGAGATGGCGCTGTCTTAGAGACGGACCAAATTCTGCTCTTGCTGATCCACATATTAATATGTAATGCAGCCAATGAGACTGCTGCTAATGTAGAACCTTTCCTCCTCAAGGATCACACTTGTGCTCTGATACCTGAATGCGAGAGGTATTATAACGAGTGTACAGACCTCCAACTAGTCAGTCTGCATTTGTCTGCATTAGTCTGCATCAGTCTGCTTTAGTCTGCATTAGTCTGCATTAGTCTGTAGTCAAGTTTCAGTCTGTGCCTAATAAGATTATCATATTCCTGAACATAGCCATGAAGAGAAATGTATAGACAATTTATCAAGTATCAGAGATATGAGAGAATAAGATTATCATCAAGACCAAAGGAACTTCAGAGCGTCAATTGCAAATAGCATCCAGAACCAAGTTAAGTTATTTCTATGCTTTTTACTATTTTAATAAATGTGTGTGAAAATTAATCAAGTTCTGTTTAAAGTTGGTCACCGTCAGTCTGCTACTCTAAGCGTGCAAGTGGCATTTCTATCATCTGGCCTAACGGCAGAAGATAAACACGCCACGAAAGACCACGAGACATATTGCTGACACTCGCCTACTTCGTTAGAGCGACAAGTCAAATAATCTGATGGTGTGTGTGCCGAAGGTCTTACAGTACGCACACCGCACTGGGAGCCCTACCCATTCTCCCACATCGACCTCTAGAATCACTGGGTTGTGGTCGGAGGACATTCTATTGATTGTCCTTGCGGCCACAAACCCTGTGATTCTCCTAGTGAGAACTATGTCCAATACGTTGGGCCTGCCTCCATATTTGGAAAATGTGTGGGCTTGACTGGAGCCCACATTTCAAAGAGGTGGGTGCGTGCTAGTTGTTGCAGTTTGGCGCCTGCTATGGAGGTTACTCTACAATTCCAATCAGGATGTCTGGCATTGAAGTCTCCCCCTATTATGAGTTTGCCTTCAATTTGCCCTTGAGCAGCTATGTCTCCCTCATCTATCTGGTCATGTGGGGGTCGGTAGACTACAACAATTGTTAGGGGTCTGGTGGCAGTGATTACTTCCACCGCCACTGCTTCGATTTTATTAGTAGCTGGTAAGAATACCTGGTGGTGGGGGATCCCTCTTTATGTGCATATGGCCACTCCTCAGCCTTGGGTTGGCCTGTATTTGCGATAGCTAACATAGTTGGGGACTGACGCTTCTATTCCCGGTTTTAGGTGGGTTTCCCCCATCATGCATATGTCGATGGAATACTCGACCTCTTGATTAACAATACCATCTGCGTTAAAGATGGACATTGTCAGGCCTTGGATGTTTGGTCGTCCGTTCATGATGGGGTTTTGAAACTACTGAGGAAGTCGCAGAGGGGAGCGACTTCTGGACTGCTGCCTGAAGGGCAACGAGGATCTGTGTGTTCTGCTTCTGGGCTTCCCTGAATTCCTTCATTATTTCCATGACGAGGTTCATGGTCTGCATCATAATGCTAACACCTGATCCGAGGTTGTGGGCTGTGTGTGGGGTTCCCTATAGCTTTCTCTGCCATGGTGGACCTGGTCGTTGTTGCTGTGTGTGTTCCGGTGTTGTTCCTGTGATGGTGTCTGGTGTTGTGGTGATGGGGCTACGTTTCCATGGCTTCTCGAAGGAGAAACCACTTCTGCGTAAGTTGCCGTTGGTCTGTCCGGTCTTGGTTTTACCCAGGTCTTGTCCATGTGTGTTGTCGTGTTTTGTTTTCTTGTGTGGCTGGATGGGTTGGTGACGTTTTTTTCCGTGTATGGGGGCGGCCTTGGCGCCCTTTGCCTGCTCTGAGTGTTTTTTGTGGACCTCACAACCTTGGTAACACGCTGTGTGGTTTTTACCACACAGCGCGCACCTTATTTGTGGGTCTGTATGATTTATTGTGCATGTCCTTGTGTCATGGGCCTCGGCGCATTTTCTGCACCTTACTGTCATGGAATAGTGTGCTGCAATATGATTAAGGCCCTGACACCTGAAGCACTGCACCATCTTGTTTTTGCGGCGCAGTGGTTCAGTGGTCACAGGGACTGCCAGGATCATCTTTATTTCCCTTTTGTTTTGCGGGATATCTGGCAGTGTGATCTGGTATAGGGGCCATTTGCTTCCTATGTTGCCCATCTGCTGGACCGCCTTGACGATGTACCCCTGGGCAGTCAAGTCTGTTTTGATCGCTTGGGGGGACAGTCGTCTCGGTAGGTCTCTGATCACAATGTTCTTGTTTCGGGTCTTTGTTGTGGGGAATGTGTAGTGGGGTATGTTTTAGTTGTTAAGAAGTGTTTTGATTGTGGTGTAGTGCTCAAGTGTGCTTAGTGTTATTTTGATTTTATCACCACCAGCAGGTTTTGCCTGGAAACTGCCTCCCCCATTTCTGTTTTTAGCATCTCAAAGAGTTCCTCTTAATTCTGGGTAAACTCTGTGACAATCGGGGGGAGGTGGTGGGTGACATGATTTTGTGTTTGTGTTGTGTCATGTGATGTCTCAGGCTCATCAGCCACCACCTGAAACCTGTTCGGGGTGGGTTCCACTCCCCAAGCAGCTGGAAGCCTTGGCTGGCGAAAGGTTTTCTTCGCCACCACGAAAACATTAGCGTCCTGCCTGGTTACGTGGTTCCCTTCCAGTGGAGTTGTTTCCTGGTGCATTCGGGAGGACGACGGTTCAATCCCACCTCCAGCCATCCTGATTTAGGTTTTCCGTGATTTCCCTAAAATCGCTTGAGGCAAATGCCGGGATGGATCCTTTGAAAGGGCACGGCCGATTTCCTTCCCCATCCTTCCCTAACTCGAGCTTACACTCCGTCTCTAATGACCTCGTTGTCGACGGGACGTTAAACACTAAATCTCCTCCTCTCCTCTGTTTCCTGGTCCCCACTCAGGGCGACGACAGGTGCTGTCGGGGGCGCAGTTTCCTCACAGGCAGTGGTTGGGGTGGGGGTGGTGGAGCGTCAGTGGAAAGAGACCGCCGCGACCCCAAGGCACCACCCAAGCCCGACCTACCATCTCGACGAGAAGACACGACAATTCTGCTGTCAGGCGACGCCATGCAAAACTTCCCAAGTGCCGTTTTGCTATGCTGCGAGACCTCGGTGCAAGTGCCCGTCAGTGTTTTAATAAAAACGAAGCCGGAAAACATTCCTGTTTGTACTCCCGTGCAAGCGAGAGGCTATGGCTGACAGTGCACTAGTAAGAGGAGCGATGCTCAACCCTTCACTGCCACTCAGCGAGTATCGGGCTACTGCTGCTGCTCTCATCTTTTACTTTCCCCTCTTTGGGAAGTGTGAGGGGGAGTTTGTAGCCTTTCGGCTTTTACTCCCCTGTGTACGTGTGTGTATGATTTTTTCTGTACTTTTTTTGGTGTCTGTGATATGTGATGACTGTTCTGTATGTGTCTGGTACTTGCCTGAGGTTGGCGAGATGTTTGGTGTTATATGGGAAGGAGCAGGAGTTTGGATTGGGTATTTGGGATTTTCTCTTCGACTTACTCGTCGAAGATCGTCATAGGGCGCTTGTGCTTGTCGCGGGACGTGTCATACCGACCTAGGGAGTGGATGAGGGCATTTCCCGATCTGGAAGAACCCTCATAGAAGGCCCTTGCCAGATCTTGGAAACGCTCTGTCAGGAGTGGGATTTCACCTGCGGCGTGCAGATCATTTATGGGGAATCCAGGGGTAAATGCAATTCCCTTCTGAGGGTGCTGCTTCGCCACGTATTTCCAGACAGGGATGCTGTGTTCTGCATATCTATATAGCAGTCTGGCCGTCGTTCGCTACTGTAGGCCAGCCAATCACGTTTCTCCGGAAGGGGCTACCGCGTCGGTAGTGGGGGGGGGGGGGGGGGGGGGGGCGTGGCCCGGCGTCGAGACCAGGTGGCTATCCAACCTGTCTGTGGACACCATTGCCTTCAGATCGGAGCGTTCCTTACGTATTTTGTCAATTGTGGGATTCCACGCTGCATTGAGCTGAAAACCGCTACCCTTGTTTATTAAGTTGTTGTACAGACGTATATCCACTACCTCTTCGAAGATCGAGTCCCAGAAACTGTTGGCGCTGCACAATTTCTTCGTTCTTTTGAGTTCGAAGGTGTGTCCCTCGATAATGCTATGTTCTGCTCCCGCGGACTTGTTTGTCTGTCCTAGTCGTACGATCCTGATGTGTTCAGTACAGCGTTGGGAGATACATCGTTGTGTCTGCCCTATACAGGGTGTTACAAAAAGGTACGGCCAAACTTTCAGGAAACATTCCTCACACACAAAGAAAGAAAATATGTGGGCATGTGGCCGGAACGCTTGCCTTCCATGTTAGAGCTCATTTTATTACCTCTCTTCAAATCACATTAATCATGGAATGGAAACACACAGCAACAGAACGTACCAGCGTGACTTCTAACACTTTGTTACAGGAAATGTTCAAAGTGTCCTCCGTTAGCGAGGATACTTGCATCCACCCTCCGTCGCATGGAGTCCCTGATGCGCTGATGCAGCCCTGGAGAATGGCGCATTGTATCACAGCCGTCCACAATACGAGCACAAAGAGTCTCTAAATTTGGTACCGGGGTTGCGTAGACAAGAGCTTTCAAATGCCCCCGTAAATGAAAGTCAAGAGGGTTCGGGTGAGGAGAGCGTGGAGGCCATGGAATTGGTCCGCCTCTACCAATCCATCGGTCACCGAATCTGTTGTTGAGAAGCGTACGAACACTTCGACTGAAATGTGCAGGAGCTCCATCGTGCATAAACCACATGTTGTGTCGTACTTGTAAAGGCACATGTTCTAGCAGCACAGGCAGAGTATCCCGTATGAAATCACAATAACGTGCTCAATCGAGCGTAGGTGGAAGAACATACTGACAAAACTAAAATGAGCTCTAACATGTAAATTAAGCGTCTCCGGACTCATGTCCACATAACATCTTTTCTTTATTAGTGTGTGAGGAATGTTTTCTGAAAGTTTGGCCGATCTTTTTGTAACACCCTGTATATTCAATCTCACATTCGCACTCAATACTATAAATGCCCTGCGTCTGCAACCCCGGCTGGTCTTTGGTAGAGCCAAGTATATCTTTGACATTTTTCGGTGCGTGAAAGATGGTCGGGCTGGCCGACCCCCCCCCCCCCACCCCCCCCCCCCCCCGGCCCACTAACGACTACCGACGTGGTACCCCCTTCCGCAGGAACGTGATTAGCCGGCCTACAGTAGCGGACGACGGCCAAGCTGTTATATACAGTGTGGTCCATCGAACGTGACCGGGCCAAATATCTCAAGAAATATGCGTCAAACGAAAAAACTACAAAGAACGAAACTCGTCTAGCTTGAAAGGGGAAACCAGAAGGCGCTATGGTTGGCCCGCTAGATGGCGTTGCCATAGGTCAAACGGATATCAACTGCGTTTTTTTAAAAATAGGAACACTCCATTTTTATTACATATTCGTGTAGTACGTAAAGAAATATAAATGTTTTAGTTGGACCACTTTTTTCGCTATGTGATAGATGGCGCTGTAATAGTCACAAACATACGGATCACAATTTTAGACGAACAGTTGGCACAAGGTAGGTTTTTTAAATTAAAATACAGAACGTAGGTACGTTTCAACATTTTATTTCTGTTGTTCCAATGTGATACATGTACCTTTGCGAACGTATCATTTCTGAGAACGCATGCTGTTGCAGCGTGATTACCTGTAAATACCACATTAATGCAATAAATGCTCAAAATGATGTCCGTCAACCTCAATACATTTGGCAATCCGTGTAACGGCATTCCTCGCAACAGCGAGTTGTTCGTCTTCCGTAATGTTCGCACATGCATTGACAATGCGCTGACGCATGTTATCCTTCAACATTCCCCACAAAAAGAAATCCGGCGACTTCAGATCCGGTGAACGTGTGGGCCAAGGTATGGTGCATCGACGACCAATCCACCTGTCATGAAATATGCTATTCAGTACCGCTTCAACTGCACGCGAGCTATGTGCCGGACATTCATCATGTTGCAAGTACATCGCCATTCTGTCATGCAGTGAAACATTTTGTAGTAACATCGGTAGAACATTACGTAGGAAATCAGCATACGTTGCTTCATTGAGATTGCCATCGATAAAATGGGGGCCAACTATCCTTCCTCCCATAATGCCGCACCATACATTAACCCGTCAAGGTCGCTGATGTTCCACTTGTCGCAGCCATCGTGGGTTTTCCGTTACCTGATAGTGCATATTATTCCGGTTTACGTTACAGCTGTTGGTGAATGACGCTTCGCCGCCAAACAGAACGCGTGCAAAAAATGTGTCATCGCCCTGTAATTTCTCTTGTGCCCAGTGGCAGAACAGTACACGACCTTCAAAGTCGTCGCCATGCAATTCCTGGTGCATAGAAATATGGTACGGGTGCAATCGAAGTTGATGTAGCATTCTCAACACCGACGTTTTTGAGATTCCCGCATCTCGCGCAATTTGTCTGCTACTGATGTGCGGATTAGCCGCGACAGCAGCTAAAGCACCTACTTGGGTATCATCATTTGTTGCAGGTCGTGGTTGACGTTTCACTTGTGGCTGAATACTTCCTGTTTCCTGACATAACGTAACTATCCGGCGAACGGTCGGGACACTTGCATGATTTCGTCCAGGATACCGAGCAGCATACATAGCACAGGCCCGTTGGGCATTTTGATCACAATAGTCATACATGAACACGATATAGACCTTTTCCGCAATTGGTAAACGGTCCATTTTAACACGGGTAATGCATCACGAAGCAAATACCGTCCGCACTGGTGGAATGTTACGTGATACCACGTGCTTCTGCCTTTGTGACTATTACAGCGCCATCTATCACAAAGCGAAAAAAGTGGGCCAGCTAAAACATTCATATTTCTTTACGCATGGCACGAATATGTAATAAAAATGGAGGTTCCTACTTTAAAGAAAAACGCAGTTGATATTAGTTTGACCTATGGCCGTGCCGGCCGATGGTAGCCAAGCGGTTCTAGGCGCTTCAGTCTGCAACCGCGCGACCGCTACGGTCGCAGGTTCGAATCCTGCCTCAGGCATGGGTGTGTGTGATGTCCTTAGGTTAGTTAGGTTTAAGTAGTTCTAAGTTCTAGGGGACTGATGACCTGAGATATTAAGTCCCATACTGCTCAGGGCCATTTACGCCTATGGCAGCGCCATCTAGCCGGCCAACCATAGCGCCATCTGGTTTCCCTCTTCGAGCTAGACGAGTTTCGTCCTTTGTAGTTTTTTCGTTTGACTCATATTTCGTGAGATATTTGGCCCGGTCACAATCAGTGGACCACTCTGTAGATATACAGAACACAGCATCCCGACACTTCACCGGAAGATGATGGGTACGAAACTCATTGAAACGTTGCGACAAGACGACGCCATCACTCTGCTGCACCCGAGAAGAATTCATCAGTTGCAACTGTATTTAGAAACACGAACATTCTATTACAGTTATCGTGGAGGAACTGGTGCTGTACTCCATTCGATTTCACCATGTTTTCATTTTATTATTGATAAAAGTTAAAACATCTACAAGATGGCGGCACTACAAATCGCGAATGTGTTAGCGCTTCAAATATAAACGTAAAGAGTGAAAAAAATATGTAATATACAGATATCGCGAGGTTTTATAGTGTTCCTAAGTGTAGTGTACGTCATATTATCACAAAGATAGAGGAAATGAGGAAGTAGAAACAGTTAAATATAGTGAAACAAACCAAGGTAGCAAGTAAATAATAGATTTCAGCTATCAATCGTCTTTTTGATAGCTGAAATCTATCTACATCTACATCTACATCCATACTCCACAAGCCACCTGACGGTGTGTGGCGGTGGGTACCCTGAGTACCTCTATCCGGTCTCGTATTGTTCGTGGAAAGAAGGATTGTCGGCATGCTTCTGTGTGGGCTCTAATCTCTGATTTTATCCTCATGGTCTCTCACGAGATATACATAGGAGGGAGCAATATACTGATAGGAGGGAGCAATATACTGCTTGACTCTTCGGTGAAGGTATGTTCTCGAAACTTTAACAAAAGCCCGTACCGAGCTACTGAGCGTCTCTCCTGCAGAGTATTCCACTGGAGTTTATCTATCATCTCCGTAACGCTTTCGCGATTACTAAATGATCCTGTAACGAAGCGCGCTGCTCTCCGTTGGATCTTCTCTATCTCTTCTATCAACCCTATCTGGTACGGATCCCACACTGCTGAGCAGTATTCAAGCAGTGAGCGAACAAGCGTACTGTAACCTACTTCCTTTGTTTTCGGATTGCATTTCCTTAGGAGTCTTCCAATTAATCTCAGTCTGGTATCTGCTTTACCGACGATCAACTTTATATGATTATTCCATTTTAAATCACTCCTAATGCGTACTCCCAGATAATTTATGGCATTAACTGCTTCCAGTTGCTGACCTGCTATTTTGTAGCTAAATTATAAGGTATCTATCTTTCTATGTATTCGCAGCACATTACACTTGTCTACATTGAGATTCAATTGCCATTCCGTGCACCATGCGTCAATTCGCTGCAGATCCTCTTGCATTTCAGTACAATTTTCCATTGTTACAACCTCTCGATACACCATAGCATCATCTGCAAAAAGCCTCAGTGAACTTCCGATGTCAACAACCAGGTCATTTATGTACACTCCTGGAAATTGAAATAAGAACACCGTGAATTCATTGTCCCAGGAAGGGGAAACTTTATTGACACATTCCTGGGGTCAGATACATCACATGATCACACTGACAGAACCACAGGCACATAGACACAGGCAACAGAGCATGCACAATGTCGGCACTAGTACAGTGTATATCCACCTTTCGCAGCAATGCAGGCTGCTATTCTCCCATGGAGACGATCGTAGAGATGCTGGATGTAGTCCTGTGGAACGGCTTGCCATGCCATTTCCACCTGGAGCCTCAGTTGGACCAGCGTTCGTGCTGGACGTGCAGACCGCGTGAGACGACGCTTTATCCAGTCCCAAACATGCTCAATGGGGGACAGATCCGGAGATCTTGCTGGCCAGTGTAGTTGACTAACACCTTCTAGAGCACGTTGGGTGGCACGGGATACATGCGGACGTGCATTGTCCTGTTGGAACAGCAAGTTCCCTTGCCGGTCTAGGAATGGTAGAACGATGGGTTCGATGACGGTTTGGATGTACCGTGCACTATTCAATGTCTCCTCGACGATCACCAGAGGTGTACGGCCAGTGTAGGAGATCGCTCCCCACACCATGATGCCGGGTGTTGGCCCTGTGTGCCTCAGTCGTATGCAGTCCTGATTGTGGCGCTCACCTGCACGGCGCCAAACACGCATACGACCATCATTGGCACCAAGGCAGAAGCGACTCTCATCGCTGAAGACGACACGTCTCCATTCGTCCCTCCATTCACGCCTGTCGCGACACCACTGGAGGCGGGCTGCACGATGTTGGGGCGTTAGCGGAAGACGGCCTAACGGTGTGCGGGACCGTAGCCCAGCTTCATGGAGACGGTTGCGCATGGTCCACGTCGATACCCCAGGAGCAACAGTGTCCCTAATTTGCTGGGAAGTGGCGGTGCGGTCCCCTACGGCACTGCGTAGGATCCTATGGTCTTGGCGTGCATCCGTGCGTCGCTGCGGTCCGGTCCCAGGTCGACGGGCACGTGCACCTTCCGCCGACCACTGTCGACAACATCGATGTACTGTGGAGACCTCACGCCCCACGTGTTGAGCAATTCGGCGGTACGTCCACCCGGCCTCCCGCATGCCCACTATACGCCCTCGCTCAAAGTCCGTCAACTGCACATACGGTTCACGTCCACGCTGTCGCGGCATGCTACCAGTGTTAAAGACTGCGATGGAGCTCCGTATGCCACGGCAAACTGGCTGACACTGACGGCGGCGGTGCACAAATGCTGCGCAGCTAGCGCCATTCGACGGCCAACACTGCGGTTCCTGGTGTGTCAGCTGTGCCGTGCGTGTGATCATTGCTTGTACAGCCCTCTCGCAGTGTCCGGAGCAAGTATGGTGGGTCTGACACACCGGTGTCAATGTGTTCTTTTTTCCATTTCCAGGAGTGTATATTGTAAATAGCAACGGTCCTATGACACTCCCCTGCGGCACTCCTGAAATCACTCTTACTTTGGAAGACTTCTCTCCATTGAGAATTACATGCTGCGTTCTGTTATCTAGGAACTCCTCAATCCAATCACACAATTGGTCTGATAGTCCATATGCTCTTACTTTATTCATTAAACGAGTGTGGGGAACTGTATCAAACGCCTTGCGGAAGCCAAGAAACACGGCATCTAACTGTGAACCCGTGTCTATGGCCCTCTGAGTCTCGTGGACGAATAGCGCGAGCTGGGTTTCACACGACTGTCTTTTCCGAAACCCATGCTGATTCCTACAGAGTAGATTTCTAGTCTCCAGAAAAGTCATTATACTCGAACATAATACGTGTTCCAAAATTCTACAACTGATCGACGATAGAAATATAGGTCTATAATTCTGTACATCTGTTCGACGTCCCTTCTTGAAAACGGGGATGACCTGTGCCCTTTTCCAATCCTTTGGAACGCTTCGCTCTTCTAGAGACCTACGGTACACCGCTGCAAGAAGGGGGGCAAGTTCCTTCGCGTACTCTGTGTAAAATCGAACTGGTATCCCATCAGGACCAGCGGCCTTTCCTCTTTTGAGCGATTTTAATTGTTTCTCTATCCCTCTGTCGTCTACTTCGATATCTACCATTTTGTCATCTGTGCGACAATCTAGAGAAGGAACTACAGTGCAGTCTTCCTCTGTGAAGCAGCTTTGGAAAAATACATTTAGTTTCGAACTTGGTTGTTGTACTACGGTGGCTCTTTTCCATCTCTTACGATCTTGCTTGGCACATACACATCTAATGCACATTGTACGGTGGTTTTGAACTTTGTCCACTGATCTTCAACACTGTTTGCACTTGTAATAAAAGTTTTGTGTTGAGCCGTCAAGTACTCTGAAATCTGCTTTTTGCCACTTTTGCTAAACAGAAAAATCTTTCTACCTTTTTTAAAAAAAATATTTGTGTTTACGGCTGAAATCATCGATGCTGTAACCGCTTTATGATCACTGATTCCCTGTTCTGCGTTAACTATTTCAAATAGTTATCGGCTCGAGTCGGTTCTCTGTTTAACTGATTAAGGTAGTTCTCAGATAATGAACTTAACAAAAATGTCACTGGATTCTTTGTCCCTGCCACCCATTATAATCGTTTGAGTCTCCCAGTCTATATGTGGTAAATTAAAGTCTCCACTCAGAATTATAACACAGACAGCCTTGTTAATCAAGTGGTCGAGTTCAGACAACTCATGAAGGAGTCCTCCATCGACATATGCATGATGGGGTAAACCCACCTAAAACCGGGAATAAAAGCGACAGTTCCCAATTACGTTAGCTACCGGAAAGACAGGCCAACCCAAGGCAGATGAGTGGCTATATACATAAAAAGAGGGATCCCTCACCATCAGGTATCCTTACCAGCTACCAATAAAATCGAAGCAGTGGCTGTGGAAGTAACCACTGCCATCGGACCCCTAACAATTGTTACAATCTACCGACCTCCACAAGACGAGATAGATATAGCTGTTCTAAGGCAAATTGAAGACAAACTCATAATGGGAAGCGACTTCATTGCCCAAGTCTAGAGTAACCTCCAGAGCAGGCGCCAAACTGCAAGGACTAGCGCGCGACCACCACTTCGAAACATGGAATCTGGTCGAGCCCACACATTTTCCAAAAAAATGGAGGTAGGCCCGACGGGTTAGACAAAGCCTTCACTAGGAGGATCGCGGGGTTTGTGGCCACAAGGACCATCTACAGAACGTCCTCTGACCACAACCCAGTGATCGTAGAGGTCGATGTGGGCGGATGGGTAGCACTCCCATGGTACCAGACGTCTTACAAACGTACAGACTGGGAGCGATACTAAGAAACAGTCGCCTCTGATATCGCTCGCGCTCCCCCATTTACTGCCAAAACAGTAGAACAAACGCTACAAGACCTAACAGGTACCATCTGCAGAGAGCTGAAGGCAGCGCTCAATGTGCAAAGGAACAAGCAATGGCAAAACCGCCTCACAGACCTCAAAGTAGACAATTACACACTATGGCAAACAACCAAGCAATTCACAAAAAGAAGCGCTAGGATGCCGCCACTGAGGCGAGAGGGTTCTGGCCTACAGCCATACTGAAAAGGCCAACGCCCTCGCCGACTCCTTCAAGAAGCAGTTTCAAGCCGCAGAACCCCAGGATGAGGAACATGAAGAGGTAGTCCGTCGTCAAGTGGCTGTCTTCCTCAATGCTGAGGAGGACCCAGAGGACAAACCCACACTTTTCGCCCCCGAAGACGTGGCAAATGTAATTAGGTCCCTCCCCACAAAAAAGGCGCTCGGACATGATAGTGTCACCAATCAGTTAGTTAAAAACCTCCCATCCGCAGCAATCGAACACCTCGCAAACGTCTTCAATGCGATTACTCGTTCCCGCGAGTTACCAGCTTGCTGGAAACACGGGGAAGTGGTCATGATACGCAAACCAGGTAAAGACCCCCTATTCCCACAGCACTACAGGCCGATTAGCCTCTTGCCAATTCTCAGCAAGATCTATGAGTGCCTCCTGCTAACACCCATACAGGACCACATTACCCGAGAGCAACTTCTGCTGGGTTTCAAATTCGGATTCGAGCAGTACCACTCTGATCTCCAACAGATCATGAGAGTGGTTGAAGCAGCCACAGATGGCTTCAATCACAGAGGCTACTGCAGGATGGTGCTACTAGACGTAGCCAAAGCCTTCGACCCAGTATGACATAGAGGGCCACTATTGAAGTTGTACACACGAGGGTTCCCTGGGAGCATAGTGAAGCAGTTTATTAATGAGAGCAGTTCTGGGACCTTTCTATAGACGCTCCTGCAGTTTACTATTAGCACATTAATATTGTTATTCCCTGTTCCATTTTGCCTACTCCTACCTTGCCGCGTCTCAGGAGGCGTCTTGTCGGGCCTATGGAGGGAATTCTCTATTATTTACATTTCTCTATTATTTACATTTCTCTATTATTTACATTTCTCTATTATTTACATTTCTCTATTATTTACATTTCAATATAGCAGTCACTGTGTGCAACAGGCTTCTGAATGGAAAGTAACCTGAACAAGGGTAGCAAGTGTTTAGCGAAATAATCCTGTGAATATAGTCAAATTTCCGAAAACAAACGAAAGAGAAACCAAGTCTACAGGTGTAATTTTTGCTGTTGCAAGACAGTTTGTTACGATATTAAGCTACAGAAATTTGTATGATATGTGGATCGAGCGTAAATATAAAACTTTTCAAGTAAGTGTGTTGTACAATTCTGAACTATATGTTTAAAGTGTGCAAGCGAAATGGAAATAAAGACACAACAATACCAGTATTCCAGGTATGCTTATTCTATTTTAAAAAATTGTGAAGCTTAGCGCTGAAAAGTAAACAACAATCGCCAAACGTTATGTAAATTGGTCAGCGCAAGGCACAGAACGAAATCAACGGCTCGAAACTAAACAAATAGACAATAAAATGATACAAGGAAATACTCAGGACGAAATTTCCCGACAACGAATGAAAGACGAAATCTTGCGAGTAGATGCTCTAACTGCACATTTTACTGATAGTCTGAAGGCTCTAAAAGAAGAAACTGTATGAGTGCGACAAACAGTGCGTCGATTCGTTCAGATGTCTGAAAATGTAGACCAAATTTTGCAAAAGGAAAACAAAACAGCGACACTGCTAAATGTTCCGATAATTGTGTTACATCGCAAGTCCTAATAAAAGTAAATATTGCACGAACAGAAATGGAATTAGCAGCGAAAGGAACCAGAGATAAATGTAATACAGCTATGCTAGTAACTAAAGTTCTTATGTTGTTCCAACAATGAGATAGACCACAAAAAAGAAGCAGATGCAGTTTTAACAGCAGTATTGCAACAAGCACACTCTAAAAAACAGGAAGATTATAATGTGTCCACAGAAACAACCGATAGCGGATTAAACATAATAAAGGAACCATCGCACACAGCACCACAAATAGATCGTGAAATACATCAAAGCAGACAACCAGCAACTTCAAAAGTTAAACACATAGAAAGGAAACCAATCTAGACTTCTGAAAGTACGAGCAGTTACCCACTATTTAGCAAAATATTTTTTATTTCACATCCAACGAAAGAGAAGAAGAGCAAGATAAGTAATAATGAATACTGCATAGTCACACATCAACCCCAACTACTACAGATACTCAGCAACCCAGGACTCACAAAGAGAAAAAAAAATTAAAATCTTGTTCCAAAACACTCAGTACTTAGGCAACAAAAACTTAAAGTGGAAGTGGTCCTGAATGAAACAGAAATTGATATGTTATGCATCAGTGTGCATGGGCTAAATGAAGCAGAACTTAGCAGCCTAATAATAAGAGACTATCATTTGATTAATTATTTCTGTAGATCAAAACATAAAGGTGAAGGTGTTGCTATACACAAGAAGAAAATTGGATGTCTACAAGATACTGAATACTGTATGTATGTAAAACTTCCAGCTTGCATTGAAAAAGGTTTTGAAATTACTGGCGTAATGAGTGAAGAGCTCAGAATTATCTGTGTATACAGGTCCCTAAATGATAATATTACAACATTCTGAAAAAACTAGAAAAATATTGCTGGAGATTAAAATGAAAGATGTTGTAATATGTCGAAACTTTAACATAGATATGGGTAAGGAATCAAAACCAAAACAAAAACTGAAAGAGACATTATTACAGTGTAACATGAAAACAATAACAGATGACCCTACAAGAGTGACTGATCACAGTCAGACCATCATTGACAATATAATCATAAATATTGAAAATAGTAAATGTGAAGCAAAAGTTCTGCAGACAGCAATCTCTGACCATCATGAATCAATAGTTCACATCCACATAAATAGGAGCTGAAAAACAGAAGAAATGCAAGAGAAGAAACAAGTCAGAATTATGAATGTACAAAACACAGATATTTTCAAAACAACACCAAGGAAAGAAGAATGGGTCGAAACAATGCAAGCACAAGGTACAAATGAGAAGTATGATACATTTCTTAACACACTAATACATAACTTTCATGTAACCTTCCCCAAAGTAGCCTATCAGAAAAAAGCAGGGTCACAGAAATGGATTACAAAAGAAATAATTGAACTCAGGACTAGAGTGAAGGAACTCATAGAAGCAATGAATGTGGAGACATATAAACAGTATTGGAAGAAGTAGAGGCAATTAAGAAGAGAAGAAAATGCCAGTTCAATAAATAGAGCCATAGCAAACTCAAATCAAAAAAGTAAAACAACATGGGTTATTATCAACAGCCATTTAATAGCCAAAAAAGTGTAAGAAAACAGCAATTTTCTTAAATCAATGAGAATTTATGAAAACATAGCTACAGATGGAACAAAAATTGCTAATATACTAAACAACAACTTTATAGATGGCATACAAAATTTAAAAGGGGAAACAAATCACCAGTGGTCAAAGCATGTTAAAACACTTGGCCAACCGTCTCACTCCATGCTCCTGGAACCAATGACAAAAACAGAACTCACAAAAATAATCCAGAATATCTCTGCAGGAGATGATGAAGCATCAAATTATTTAATAAAATATGTGAACAAGGAAATAATCAAACCTCTCTTGGATATTGGAAACTGCTCGTTTAGAGAAGGCGTTTCCCCAGAAAAATTGGAAGTAAGCAAAGTAGTACCAATATTTAAGAAAGGAGACAAAAACGATCCAAATAACTATAGACCAGTGTCTTTAATCTCTAGTTTCTCAAAAATACTAGTGATGCTCATGCATGGAGAAAGACAATATTCTGATTCCAGCACAACCAGGCTTCCAAAAAGGAAATGTACAGAAATCGCCATCTGAGGCCTCACAGAATCCCTTTTTAGAGATGCTTTAGACAAAAGAAACTCTGTCTCTGATATGTTTCTAAATTTGTCTAAAGCGTTTGACACAATCACCCATACCACACTTACTGAAGAACTTGAAAGCTATTGTATTCGTGGACATCAGAAACAGAAAGCAGTATGTGCAAAAAGAAACTGGATGCAGACCTGAAATCAGAAGTATTAAATATGGAGTACCTCAAGGTTTCTGTACTTGGACCACTTCTCCTCAACCTATTTGTAAACGATATTGATGTCAGTGAGAAAGATAAAAAAATACTATATGCAGGTGACATGACACTAATGAATGTAGAAAAAATATGGAAACACTAGAAACAAGTGTGTTTATGTCAAATACCATAGCACAGTGGCTTATACAAAATGACATAATTTTAAATCTAAAAAAGACATTGTTCATGGTGTTCTCAAACAAAGAAAAGAAAGAACACACAGATGTTTTTATAAATGAAACGAGCCTGGAAAAACTTAGCACTATTAAATTTTGGAGATTGCAGTTGAAAATAAGTTCTAGTGGAGTTAACATATGGATAATTTTTGCTGTAAATTAAGCATTACAACAATTGTTATGAAACAGCTTGCACAATATGCCAACAACGAGTTTCTACGTATAGTCCACTATGCTCTATTAGAGCCATACCTACAATATGTAATTACTGTTTGTGGAAATTCCAGCAGCAAAAATACAAAAAAAATATTTAAATTGCAAAAAAGTCTGTTAGGACCATCTTGGACAAGAAACAAAGAGACTCATGCAGAACTGTTTTCTATAGTCTAAAAATACTGACATTTCCATCTCCATACATTTACGAAACAATAATGTCATTAATAAAAGGAAATGCAGTACTAGAAAGAAATGCAGGCGTTCATATGTACCAAACAAAAATTAAAGGCCAGCTGAAAAGTATACAACACTGACTTAAAGTTTCTGGAATAGGTCCTCGGTACTCAGGTGTCAAACTCAAAGTACCTTCTAAAGAGTTTACAGGACAATGTGAACAAAAAAAACATTCCAAAAACTTTTAACCGATTATTAATGGAAAAAGAATTTTATAGTGTAGAAGAGTATATCTATCAAAAATGAAACATTGTACGATTACTGTTATAGACATACTGTAACTAACTGAACATATTATGATATGTAAATAACTTGAGAATATGAACACTGAGAGAAAAATGTAAATGTGAGTATAATGTAGTACGTAAATAATTTTCAGGACTTAAAAATGTGTGAAAAATGTGTGGTACAGTATTATAAGTATTACCGCTTTGGTGTATTAAAATGTAATAAATAGGTGAAATAATTCCAAGAAAATATGTTTAAGTTGACTTGTCCTAGCCGGTAAGTGTGACTGTGCGGTTCTAGGCGCTTCAGTCTGGAATCGCGTGACCACTACGGTCGCAGGTTCGAATCCTGCCTTGGGCATGGATGTGTGTGATGTCCTTAGGTTAGTTAGGTTTAAGTAGTTCTAAGTTCTAGGAGACTGATGACCACAGATGTTAAGACCCATAGTGCTCAGAGCCATTTGAACGATTTTGACTTGTCCTACATTACAAGTACACACACTGTACAAAATGTAATCAAATGGGACCAAATAAAATTCAATCAATTAAGTGTTCAGCAGGTATCCTTTCGCAGTTTCTGCAGCTATTTGAGACCAAGCACAAGCACTGTATAAATTGTTGATTATATGTGGAAAATAGCACCCAAATAAGTGTGATGTGCCAGCTGTTAAACTAAAAATCAGTTATTCAAAATGGCTACATTAATGAATACAACAAGATTCTAAAACCTTGAAAGAGTGCTGTGTCTGCAGATGATATTTACATACCAGCTGTTTGTTAGTTTGCCATAGCAGGCAGCATTTTCATCTTCAAGTGTAATTTCTTTTATAAATGTGTTTATCCCTGATTGAAATCTATTTTTGGATGTAACATTTGGATTTCGTTTTCTTTATACTTAACTCTTGTCACAGCTCTAATGGCGTAACATTCACTATAACATTAATAGCTATCCACAATATTTCAGTTGACATCATGCTGAAAGCTGTGCAACTACAAATAATGTGTGGCATCCCCTTGAACAGTAGCTCACAGTGCCAGCACAAAAAACCATAGGCTGTGGCATCGCATTAATTGTGTGGTGAGCCCCACTTTACAGTTAACATATTGTATTTCATTGTAGTACTTCATGCACGGCACTGCATAAAATATACTGGTGTTTGATGACCATCCACCATAACCAAAAGTCTGAAGCTATACCACATATCCTGCAGCGACTGTAATCTGACAATGAAATTAATGACTAATATTAATTTTCATGTATGTCTTTACAAATGGATTAAGTCTCTTCTTAGCCACTGTCGAATTAAGTTTATTTCATGGGATGAGTTAATGTATTAGATAACACAGCCTATTCTTGTATTTGAACAGTGAGAATAAACCACACGAAAGTGTTTTATGAAAAATTTAAATTCATTGAATGATGTGTATCACCTTACATACTAAAGAAGAAGATTATTTCGGTTGTGGATATCACGGAATTTTAAGTTATTAGTTAGGCACTTATGGAGAGGTTATTTAATTTTGAGAAGTGCTAAAAGCAAGACGTATGTCACCAGTTTTATAAAACTTTGATGAAATATGTATGCAAAAGAGTATTTTGGCATATCAAGGATATGAAAGAACTGTAAACTGTATAATGATAGAAAGCACACAGTCCGATTACCTGGGAAATAATCCTGTGGTATATTAATGCTGATAATTATTCATTTCAACTGAAGTTGCTATCGTATACACCAGAGATACATGAATTTGATTACCTGTTGAAAATTTATCGCTGGTTGTCTGGGTGACAGAAAACTCAACTGACAGAGAAAAAAAAAAACAGCTGAATTGTGCAACTATACCTGAAAGTGACCATAGAAAAGTATTCTCCTTTCTTTATATTATTCCCACTCAGTTGTGTGAACCTGCTGATATTCACAAAATTAGTGACATACTAATACAACAAAATTGTATCAAGTATCAAATCGAGCTGTGGAGGTGACGGAACAATACATGGTCAGAACAGTACTAATTATGTTCATATTGAAGGAGAGCCATTTTACCAAACGAAATGGACGTGGGATCATCATACCGACATACTGCACAGACACCTGGCCATAATGCAGTGACTACAGAATGGGCAGTGACGAGACGGATTATGAGCAAAACTGTGGCAGGGTCACAGGCGCCGACTGCATAGGGCCTGAGGGGGCCCGAGCCCCTCAAAAATTCGTTTTGGGGGGCGGAGCCCACTTAATAATTTAAGAAAGTTATTAGTAATATTATGCTTTGTAAAATCGCAAAATTATGTTGTAATTTTTTTCTTTTCCTTGTTTGACCACAGTTACCTTTGAAAATAAATGCAGTAATGAGTTAAACCAAATAATTATTACGGTAGTATAAGCAGGTTAACTGAAAACGAGTGGTGTGAATCATGATAGTGTTACGATGCTGTGGGCGCACTTAGAATTTGTCCTGGTGCGCGAACCTTCGGGTAAAGTCTGGCGACGGCGGGCCAGCGCTGCAGCCGCGGCATCAAAATGACTGGAGCAGAAGCGCCTGGATCGCTCTGCCTCACGTCGCCTTGATGCTTCAAGACATTACGACGCCGCAGCTATATAAAGCCCACCCTACTGTCGCAATCATTGAGTGTGGATAGTTTCGTTCAGTTGCAGACATGTTTAGTGTTCCGACTTCAGTGTCTAGTGGACTATTTTACACTCCTGGAAATGGAAAAAAGAACACATTGACACCGGTGTGTCAGACCCACCATACTTGCTCCGGACACTGCGAGAGGGCTGTACAAGCAATGATCACACGCACGGCACAGCGGACACACCAGGAACCGCGGTGTTGGCCGTCGAATGGCGCTAGCTGCGCAGCATTTGTGCACCGCCGCCGTCAGTGTCAGCCAGTTTGCCGTGGCATACGGAGCTCCATCGCAGTCTTTAACACTGGTAGCATGCCGCGACAGCATGGACGTGAACCGTATGTGCAGTTGACGGACTTTGAGCGAGGGCGTATAGTAGGCATGCGGGAGGCTGGGTGGACGTACCGCCGAATTGCTCAACACGTGGGGCGAGAGGTCTGCACAGTACATAGATGTTGTCGCCAGTGGTCGGCGGAAGGTGCACGTGCCCGTCGACCTGGGACCGGACCGCAGCGACGCACAGATGCACGCCAAGACCATAGGATCCTACGCAGTGCCGTAGGGGACCGCACCGCCACTTCCCAGCAAATTAGGGACACTGTTGCTCCTGGGGTAACGGGGAGGACCATTCGCAACCGTCTCCATGAAGCTGGGCTACGGTCCCGCACACCGTTAGGCCGTCTTCCGCTAACGCCCCAACATCGTGCAGCCCGCCTCCAGTGGTGTCGCGACAGGCGTGAATGGAGGGACGAATGGAGACGTGTCGTCTTCAGCGATGAGAGTCGCCTCTGCCTTGGTGCCAATGAGGGTCGTATGCGTGTTTGGCGCCGTGCAGGTGAGAGCCACAATCAGGACTGCATACGACTGAGGCACACAGGGCCAACACCTGGCATCATGGTGTGGGGAGCGATCTCCTACACTGGCCGTACACCTCTGGTGATCGTCGAGGGGACACTGAATAGTGCACGGTACATCCAAACCGTCATCGAACCCATCGTTCTACCATTCCTAGACCGGCAAGGGAACTTGCTGTTCCAACAGGACAACGCACGTCCGCATGTCTCCCGTGCCACCCAACGTGCTCTAGAAGGTGTAAGTCAACTACCCTGGCCAGCAAGATCTCCGGATCTGTCCCCCATTGAGCATGTTTGGGACTGGATGAAGCGTCGTCTCACGCGGTCTGCACGTCCAGCACGAACGCTGGTCCAACTGAGGCGCCAGGTGGAAATGGCATGGCAAGCCGTTCCACAGGACTACATCCAGCATCTCTACAATCGTCTCCATGGGAGAATAGCAGCCTGCATTGCTGCGAAAGGTGGATATACACTGTACTAGTGCCGACATTGTGCATGCTCTGTTGCCTGTGTCTATGTGCCTGTGGTTCTGTCAGTGTGATCATGTGATGTATCTGACCCCAGGAATGTGTCAATAAAGTTTCCCCTTCCTGGGACAATGAATTCACGGTGTTCTTATTTCAATTTCCAGGAGTGTACTTGGGAAGGCAGGGGAACCAGATCTGTCATTGACTATATAATAACAGATCAGGAATTCAAGAAGGCTGTGAGGGAGACACGTGTATTCAGGCGATTCTTTGATGACACTGATCACTATTCAATCTGCAGTGAAATTGGGATTGTGAGGCCGAAAGTGCAGGAGGTCAGGTCCATATGTAGGAGGATAAGAGTGGAGAAACTTCAGGATAAGGAAATCAGGCTCAAGTACATAACAGCGTCCTCAGAAAGGTACCAGTTAGTTGAATGTAGTCAATTACAGTCATTGGAAAAGGAATGGACAAGGTACAGGGACACAGTACTAGAAGTGGCTAAAGAATGTCTTGGAACAGTAGTGTGTAAAAGTAGGATGAAGCAAACAGCTTGGTGGAATGACACAGTCAAGGCAGCCTGTAAAAGGAAAAAGAAGGCGTATCAAAAATAGCTACATACTAGAACTCAGGTAGACAGAGAAAGTTATGTTGAAGAAAGAAACAAAGCCAAACAGATAATTGCAGCATCCAAGAAGAAATCTTGGGAAGACTTTGGAAACAGGTTGGAGACTATGAGTCAAGTTGTTGGAAAACCATTCTGGAGTGTAATTAGCAGTCTTCGAAAGGGAGGTAAGAAGGAAATGACAAGTATTTAGGACAGGTCAGGAAAACTGCTGGTGAATTCTGTGGATGCCTTGGGCAGATGGAGGGAATATTTTGAAGAGTTGCTCAATGTAGGTGAAAATACGATCAGCAATGTTTCAGATTTCGAGGTAGAATTGGATAGGAATGAGGATGGAAATAAAATCACATTTGAGGAAGTGGAGAAAATGGTCAATAGATTGCAGTGCAATAAAGCAGCTGGGGTGGATGAAATTAAGTCGGAACTCATCAAATACAGTGGAACGTTGGGTCTTAAATGGCTACACAGGATAATTGAAATGGCCTGGGAGTCGGGACAGGTTCCATCAGACTGGACAAAAGCAGTAATCACACCAATCTTTAAACATGGAAACAGAAAAGATTGTAACATCTACAGAGGTATCTCTTTAATCAGCGTTGCGGGTAAAATGTTCTCAGGTATTGTTGAAAGGAAAGTGCGAGCATTAGTTGAGGACCAATTGGATGAAAATCAGTGTGGGTTTAGGCCTCTTGGAGGTTGTCAGGACCAGATCTTTGGCTTACGGCAAATAATGGAGAAGTGTTATGAGTGGAACAGGGAACTGTATCTATGCTTTATAGATCTAGAAAAGGCATATGACAGGGTTCCTAGGAGAAAGTTATTGTATGTTCTACGAGATTATGGAATAGGAGGCAAACTTTTGCAAGCAATTAAAGGTCTTTAGATGGATAGTCAGGCAGCAGTTAGAGTTGATGGTAAATTGAGTTCATGGTTCAGAGTAGTTTCAGGGGTAAGACAAGGCTGCAACCTGTCTCCACTGTTGTTCATATTATTTATGGATCACATGTTGAAAACAATAGACTGGCTGGGTGAGATCAAGATATGTGAACACAAAATAAGCAGCCTTGCATATGCGGATGACTTAGTTGTGATGGCAGATTCGATTGAAAGTTTGCAAAGTAATATTTCAGATTTAGATCAGAAATGTAAGTACTATGGTATGAAGATTAGCATCTCCAAAATGAAAGTAATGTCAGTGGGAAAGAAATATAAACGGATTGAGTGCCAAATAGGAGGAACAAAGTTAGAACAGGTGGACAGTTTCAAGTACTTAGGATGCATATTCTCACTGGATGGCAACATAGTGAAAGAACTGGAAGCGAGGTGTAGCAAAGCTAATGCAGTTATCGCTCAGCTACGATCTACTCTCTTCTGCAAGAAAGAAGTCAGTACCAAGACTAAGTTATCTGTGCACCGTTCAATCTTTCGACCAACTTTGTTGTATGGGAGCGAAAGCTGGGTGGATTCAGGTTTCCTTATCAACAAGGTTGAGGTTACGGATATGAAAGTAGCTAGGGTGATTGCAGGTACTAGTAGATTGGAACAATGACAGGAGGGTGTCCACAATGAGGAAATCAAAGAAAATTTGGGAATGAACTCTATAGATGTAGCAGTCAGGATGAACAGGCTTAGATGGTGAGGTCATGTTACACGCATGGGAGAAGCAAGGTTGCCCAAGAGACTCATGGGTTCAGCAGTAGAGGGTAGGAGGAGTCGGGGCAGACCAAGAAGGTACCTGGATTCGGTTAAGAATGATTTTGAAGTAATAGGTTTAACATCAGAAGAGGCATCAATGTTAGCACTGAATAGGGGACCATGGAGGAATTTTATAAGGGGGCTATGCTCCAGACTGAACGCTGAAAGGCATAATCAGTCTTAAATGATGATGATGATGATGATGATGATGATGATATTGGGACTCCAAAAGAATGACGTACCTGAGTTTAAAGATTGGTTAGGGTGTTCGGGGTATAAGTGGACGTCCCAACATATTCAAAACTCTGTTTATTATTTTAAAAGCCGTTTTTGCTTGTCTTGATTTCTCAATGGGTAACTTAAGAGGACAGTGCTATGATTGTGCCTCAAATATGAGAGGAAAGTTCAAAGGACTAAAAAAAAGTTAATTTCGGATATACAACCAAAAGCACGTTATGTGCACTGCACTGCTCACAGTTTAGACTTGGCAGTTGTAGTCAGTCTCCGCCATCTTTCGTCTATGAGGGATATTATGGCGTTAGCCAAGGACTTAATAAACACTGTAAGGGAATCCAACAAAAGGATGGGACTTTTCAGAATCACAAGCCGTGAGAGCGCCAACGAACAAGCTGGTCGACGACTCCTTTGCCTGACTCGATGGACTAAGCGATCTTCTAGCATCTTGAGAATACTGAAAAACTTTGAAGAGCTTCTAGAGTTTTTTGAAACATTTTCTGCAAAGGACATAAAAGAAGCTACCTTGAGTCAATGTTACAGTTCAAGACTTATTTCCTTTTACGTCTTTATTGCCATGCAATGAACCCAGTAGAGGATAACGCCTTCATCTAAATGTTGCTGATCTGGAAAAAATATAAGAGGGCTTGATTTGTATATTCAATGGAAGGCGTGATAGTTTTTAATATTTTTAAGAATTGTGTTTAAAAGAAAAACCTTCACAAGTTGATGATTTTTCGCTTCCTTGGAATCGAATTATACCAAAGAAGTATGAAAACAACGAAGCCACCTTGCTGCACAGTTTCAAAAACCTAAAGGAATACTACAAAGCTATTTACATTGAAGTTTGTGAAACGTTGTAATCTTGGATTACTGAGCGGTTTGCTTCAACTGGACTCACACAGGTCACTGCAGTTGAACAAGAGTGCTTGCTTTTAGTAAACATAGGTGAAACAAATTAGGAAAAATCAACTGAGTTTTTCAAAAACAACCTAGACATTGAGGGACTGTGCTTACACTAGAATATGTTAGCCAATATCGCTAATAAAAAACAACTGGTCTTAAAAAACGTGTGTGAATAAGAAAGTACATTACACAAAAGCTTGCAGTTGGAGAAATGTTATGTGAAGTAGTGAAGTGCATTAAGCTTCTCCAAGTAGTTCCAATCACGACAGCAACAGCAGAACGGTCACTTAGTGCTCTTAGACATCTGACGTCATATCTCCGATCAACATTGGGACAGAAGCGATTGAACAACTTGGCTGTTCTTCATGCCCACCTCAATGTTTTGGATGAATTGGATATACGACCAGTCATCAACGACTTCATATGCAGTAATCCAGTCAGACGGTCGACATTTGTACCTTCCTAAAGACACTCTATCCCTAATAATGGCATTTAGAGATATATTAATAAATCTTTATAAAATAGGGAAATAAATACATACATAATGTTAAATTTTCAGTTTTGAAATATTAATACTAGTTTAGTACAGTATTACTATATTACTGTAGTACTGTATTAGTTATTTTCAAATATTTAAATATTTTTAGTTTGTAAGACCCAATTAAAACCCGCTATTTTCATACTTTTTGACTGAAAGTATTAGGCAAACTGTATTAACTTTATTAACCGTATTAAAGCATTAACTTTGAGATATTGTTTTTATTTAATGAACCCTGAGCCTTATTCAAAGTAAGCTTAAATTAGCTATTTTACTTATTAATCAAATTGCTATTACTGTGCGACAGCAATATTTTATGTTTTGTTCTTTTAATGACAGTTTAGGATTTATTCAAATATAATTGCAGTCTTTTCAGAGCTACATATTCACTGTTCTGTAATAGTCTATAAGCACGTTTGTTACTGTACATTAAATTAGCTTTTTACGACAATACTGTGCAAGTTTGTGTTTTGTTTCTTTTTTCAAAGCCAAAAAATGTGTCAGGCATGTGGAGTTTCCCGGAGTGTCGAGTTATCGAGAGTCCAGTTTTAGGGGTTTAATGTTGATCATATGACTCTAAAATGCTTAAAAAACTGTAAAACTCACTATTTTTCATCTAAAATTTAGAAAATTTCCTGGGGCGAGATCCCCAGTATGGCCTGCACCCCAATATTTTTTATAAGTCGGGCGCCCCTGGGCAGGGTTAGTATGCTCAGTCCTTCCAGACAAACTACATTATAAAAAGATCGTACATTGTGGAATTACATGAGAAACAGGTTTGTTTTTTAGAATTTTCGGACATTTATGAAAGTATATTTTCGAAAGTTTTAGTAAGTTACTACTTTCGGCAACAATGTTTTTGGCGTCTGGGCTAGGGATGTGCAGTAGACAACTGTGCAGCCAATTAGCGCTCAGTCTGTTTCCGCGTTGTATACAGTATAAACGTCCGTCATATTTGGGCTTTCTGTTGTGTTTTACATGGGCGAAACTACGATTGACCGATTTCTGCGGTATTTCGTGTGTTCTGTGAGTTATCGCTTAATGACTGAAACACCTAGAAGGCGAGGCGCCATGTGTTTCACAAACAGGCAAGGCACCTTATTTTTAAAGTGCTATTGTTCTTCGAACATAAGGCAGGGTCAGACATTGTCAAGGTGCATGAACGTAACATGATTACTGTCTACGCACTTTCAGCCAATTTGACAATGCAGCAGTCTTTGTGAGATGTGCGGCAGAGGCCTTGTCGCTAACTGTAGTGTTGTGGATAACTTATTTCATAGCAAATCAATATTTGTGATTTACTGTTACTGTCAAAGAATAATTCATTCAGAATTTCAATATTCATATCAACGTGAATAAATGTACATTTTGAGAATTTTTGGAAATTACCATTGTTATTTGCATAAACTATTCTGTAGTAAATTGGCGTTTGCGATTTGGTTACTGTAGCACATTTTATAACTAGCATATCATATAAGTTTTCCTTTGAGGAATAGTGTGTATTACTTATATTTATCGTAAGTTATCGCTGTCTTCGAACTTGTTAGCCACTATAACCTTAGGAAGTTAGGAAACCAGTAATTGGCTGGAGCCATTCGTTCCTCGTTCATATATTATTTTCCGATCAGCCTTGCACCGAATGTCAAGTTATTAGCGTTTATACCAGATGAAGTAGAGAAGCAAAATATGTTAATGAGAGTGACAATCGCAGTCGACAAGAGATTAGAAGTAACTTAAGAAATTTCTAGTGATAGGCAGGTCATTCTAACGCCTGAAGTTTAGTTCTCTTTTATCATATGTTGTTGTGTTGCATTAATAGAAATCTCGTTGTATGTACTAACTGCTTCAGTTATTTAAGGGAGTTAGTAGTATTTTTAGTTCGACAGATTAAAAAATAATCAGCAGGCTTAGTTTAAAGTTATTTGTTTACCGCCCAGTAAAACATTGCTCCAGCCACATTGCAGCTCCACTGTGAATGCTGTTCTCACACACGGAATGAGTTAGTTGACTTTCATAAGCAGCTGAAAATCGGCCTGACTACTGTCAAACGATTGGCAACTGCTATGATTTGGTGTGTTGGCAGAGCTCCCGAGCAGTGGTATAGCGAGGTGGAGCGGCAACTTGCAGAGGATCATCAAATGGTCTCCAACACAAACAAGAGTTTCCAGAAAATATATTACTATTAGAGTTAATTCTGCATATTATATTACTTACTACACATGTTTCTGGAGGAGGGTGCGAATAAAATGTTGTACCCTGAGTGCCAACGATGAGAGGGGGACGCCAATAAAGCGTCGTGCACCCAGGCGTTGGTTACGTTCGCTAGGCTACGCCACGCCACGCCACTGCTCCCAAGGGTCGTGTATCAGAATTATCAAAGGTATCTCAAGTATTATCCTCTCCCATGGATCCTGTCTCCACCACAGGAAATACATGATCTCTCACTACCACTCCATTTGACTGCGAATGGTGTGTCAATGGTATGTGTACAAGTATGAGGGAGGACGCAAGGTGTTACCTTAAGTAACAGATCCAAGGTGTTGTCTTCCACTGCAACTGAGCTAGGGGGACTCAATTCACCTGTTTGGAAACATGCTTTGTCCTGTCAAGAGGAGGCAAACGCAAAAAGGTTGTGTCTATTAATCGTCAGCAGTTCAAATGTGTGATGAATAATGTTTTCCCTTAGGGAAATGGCATCAGCCCACAGAAATGAGCACCAGGTGCACCCAGTGTGTATGCCTGGAGACGTCATTCAACTTGCTGAAGAGGCTATTCTGGCAGTCATCTGCAAGTGCTGGTGTTTGATAGAGGTAAAAGTTTCCCATTCTTTGGAGTTGTCAATGTATATAGTAAGTATGATTGGTACCTTGAACTGTAATTTGTGTTCGTTCCACAATCGACAGCTCTTAACGTCATAAAATGTCTCATCAGTAGCAACAAAACTTCAGTAGTACTGTTCTCTCAGAAATTCTTTCATGACAAAGTAAATCTCTTTTGAAAATATCACTGTAACTACCTTTGAATAAAGTGTGCGCAAACAGAACCTCCATGTACCGAGTACGGCTGTCGGTTGCTTCATTTAAAGAGTGTATATTCCTTACCTTGTCTTGTTCCATAACCAGCTGCAAAAAAAAAAAAAAAAAAAAAAAAAATATGCTTTCTGACTAAATTGTATATTATGCCTTGTCTGTCTTTCCATTAATCATGATCCACTCCACATAATATACCATAATCGCACCGTAATATTCTATAGTTGCACCATACTAAACCCTAACATCATGAGCCTCAGATGGCAATCCTAAAGCAAAATTCCTCATCATATTCCGTATCTATATCGCACAGCACTGCCTAGAGTCATCATCTGTATGCATACAACTCTGAATTTATCACTATTCAACGTATGTCCTAAATAACAGAACAAACATTAGTCAGAAATGTTCCTAGTTAAACTACTACTCATCACAAATACCTTTCTCAATTCAGAACCACTCATACACAGTCTCTCATTCAAAATAAAGTCAGCAGTTATACCTAGAGAATTCATGGTCTACTTCACAAAATATGTACCTACAGAAAAAGTCAACTTGTGAACTTTCCTCAAAAATAACCCAGTATTCTGTCTGGTAAAGGTAATGCAAAATGTAGGACCTCAAAACCAAGTCCACTCTGTTATACTACGATCTCAAAACAAAAGTTCCAAAATCACAAAATAAGATAACAGTATTACATTTTAGTCAGATATTTCACTAATAAACTCTGAATAATGTCAGCTGATTACAAATTTCCCACAGATGGCTTACCATTCCATATTGTCATAGTGCAATCAGAGATGCAAACAAAATACTTTACTTTCACTGTATTATCACCTTTCAGTCTATGCCTAGCAAATTCAAAGTACTTTCCTTCACACAACACAAATCATAGATCACCGCTATACATTAAAATTCCCTATGAAGTAGAATGACAATAAGAGATACATTAACAGATGTGCAGATTAGTTGATGAGTATGAAACAGTGCTGAAAGCTAAAGAAAGAAAATAAACTGCGATAGTTGGTGCACCTATGCTCGCCAATGCATATGTTTACCAAAGTACAGTAAAGCCCCAAGAATACTATTCTTTGTACACTTTGATGTTCGATACATGACGAAGACCTAGTGATTTATGTGTGCGTATGGTTTCAAGTTCCACAGTATTTGCATGAGGGATTCGCTGTATGTTAAAAGGACCTTTATGCACCAAGAGAAACTTGCTACTTAAAGACTTTCATTTACGAGATAAACGATGCGATTTGAGCAATAATTTCTGACGCATCTGTAAACTCCTGATGTTCGCCTGTGGATTCTGTAGCTTCTTCCTTTTCTTTGCGGCTTTCTTAAAATTCATACGGCTCGTGTGCAGACTATCGGCAACTGCAAACGTTTCGTTTGCAGGCGTGGCTGCTAGTGAATTGTGTCGGCTCGTTTTGCCTAGAGTTTCTGCGTGGGTTGGGCGGTATAACTTCTACAGTTGCACCATGCTCAGAATTTGAATTTCTACGATCACAACAATTTTAGTTTGATCTGTCATTGTCATTTCGTCTTGCATAACTGTTCTTAATATTATTGTCCCGTAGGCTCGATACTCTGATATTTACAACCTGAGCACCACGTTCGGAATCAAAATATGTGCGGTCACGTCAATTTCGATTTACTCTGTCATTACCATTGTGTCTGAGATTGACCTCATTACCATAACGTCTATGTCCATGTGATCCACGATCTTTATTAGTGTACTGATAATTCCTACGCCCCGAGAACCATTTCTGGAGCGTTTGTAATCTGTACTGTAGGGGTTTACGTCTCTTATCATTCCTGTTTTCGTCGGGTGGTGGTTCTGAGCACTATGGGACTTAACATCTGAGGTCATCAGTCCCGTAGAACTTAGAACTACTTAAACCTAACTAACCTAAGAACATCCATGCCCGAGGGACGATTCGAACCTGCGACCGTAGCGGTCTCGCGGTTCCAGACTGAAGCGCCTATAATCGCTCGGCTACTCCGGCCGGCGTTTTCGTCGTGTCTCTCATCATATAGTTCCCGTGAAATCCATCTACGTTTTCGGTTAAGCTGCTGACGGCAATTTTCAGAATACTGATTATTATTGTCTCTTTGTGTTTTATCATTATTGTCAAGTTCAAGTTCTTGAAAACGTGCTTGAAAGGCTTCCAAGTCATCTTTACAATGTCCTGCCAAAACCGCGTGGCGTAATCTGGTAGGTAATTTAGTCAGACAAATGCAAATTAATTCCGACCGACTGTACGGATTAGTTAAATATCTTTTCATGCGTTTCATGTTTACGAAGTACTGCACAGGAGTTGAAAAATTTGATTGTTCATAATTTTGCATCATGATAATGTAATTTTCACACTATCTTGAGTTTTTTCGGACCAGTAAGCGGACAAGAATGCGTGTAAAAATCACCCTACGTGTGACGCTCACTTGCAGTTTGTGTCATTCTTGTAGCAGGTTCTCTTTCGAGATAACTAACTGCAAATGAATTCAAGTTTATGAGCAATTTGCCATGTTGGTGGTAAAGAATAGTCAAATTGATGTAACCACGCCCTAGGCTGAATTTCATTGCTAGCATTGATAAAAAACTAAAATTTCCTTAATATGAGGAAATGTTTATAATCAAAACCATCGTTTTTCTGAACTGATGAGTTTTCTCTCATATCGTAACTCGCATTCCAGTCAGTGTCCTGCAAACATATCACGTTCACGAGAAAACTGATTAGCATTTTCAAAATTAGTCCGTTCATTGTAATTTCCAACATGATAATTGTTGAACCTACTAGTAGCGTTACCACGACCGATCTTTTCTTCGATATTGGCAATCTGCACCTCTATCTTTCTTACGTCACGTTTATTTTGCCGATTCATCGTCGGCTGTCCACGTTCTATGGTATCAGCGAACGGAACCTGCTGAGTATCGTTTGACCTTGTGTCTGAATCACTCTGCGTTTATGTCATCTCTCGGATAATTCTTCGATACGTTTTGCAACAGCTATCAACTGATCTTGAATATTTGAAACTTCAGTGTTAGTCTGTAACTGTAATGAATCGAACTTCTGTGCTACTCCTTCTATTTGGAGTTCTTGTTGTGACGTCTGTTGTCTCTGCTCAACAATATCAACCGACTGTACATGATGAAGTCTGGACTCGAGAGTATTAATATCAGACTTGAGTTCCTCGCGTACCTGATTTTTCAAACGTTCTGACATTTCCTCGAATTTACGATTTAAGTTATCGTTAATCTCGTCCCGAAACAATTTGCAGTTCTCTTCGTGTTTGCTACTAGATTCCTTGATCTTGTCATTTATCTCATCATGAAACAATCTGAAGTTCTCTTCCTGCAGCTTGAAATTTTGTCCCTGTTTACTACTAGATTCTTTGATCTGGCCACGAAGTTCGTCATTACATTTTTTAATCCCAATATTAGATTATCTAATTTCATTATTAGATTTTCTAAGCCACTCATTTTTGGATTTTCTCATCTTGTCGAGCTAGTATTAATTGTGTAACATTATTATTGAAAGAGGGGAAGACAAAATTATTTTGTTCTGTAGAAGTAGAAGCAATACCTGTATCTCTCATAACAAAATGGGACTGTGTTACGGTATTCTGATTGCCTGAATTGCATGTAGTTCCGTGTAGTTCGTCCTGCATGGCTGGCAAATAAAAGCCTGCACTCCGATTATTCACAGTATTATTCGAAAGTTCTCCGATTTCGTTATACTGAGAAGAATTTCCTACACTATTCTTAAATTTTCTAACACTTCATTTCAATCTACCTCTACTGTCTTGTCCATTCCTGCCTGTGCTCTAGTTTCCATTGTGGTCGTAGCAATAATACAAAATGCGAAATAACTATCTTACACAAAACGTATATTCACTGTTACAAAATAAATTCTGAACTAGAAAATTTCTGAAATAAAAAGTTTTAAATTAATGCAAAGCAGTGTGCAAGCAACAAAAATGCTATATAACAACTACTGACCAAGTACCACTGCATAAAATTGTGCAAATGCACTAGCAAGACGAAGCATCTCTAACTGTGAAATCGTCTAATGGAACGAAATCCTGGCAGGGTCACCAGGTGAAACTAATTCGTAATTGTTGTTTGTTCTGCTGAAAGACATACAGAAACATGTGACGATAATAGGATTCTAATTGACAACAAGAAGAAACAGAAATTCATTAGTCTGCCTACAAATCATTAAGATATCAGTTTTCAAGTATGTAACTGCAAGTTGTAAAATATTCTCTAACAACTCCTAATAACTGTACTGTACAGTGCAGTGCATGGTCATGATAACTGCAATAAGTACAGCCATTCTTTTATAGAGAAATTGAATGATCAGGAGGGGTTTGTTCAACTAGCCTTAAATGGTGGAAAAAATGAAAGAAACCAATAAAGACTTTTATTTACTATATTTGCAAAATAGATTATTTAAGCACTGACAAACTTTATGGATACTTTAATTATTCCACAATGTCTATACTCAGTAAACATGCCTCTGGTCAGCCGGCCGGGGTGGCTGAGCCGTTCTAGGTGCTACAGTATGGAACTGCGCGACCACTACGGTCGCAGGTTCGAATCCTGCCTCGGGCATGGGTGTGTGTGACGTCCTTAGGTTAGTTAGGTTTAAGCAGTTCTAAGTTCTAGGGAAATGATGACCTCAGAAGTTAAGTACCATGGTGCTCAGAGCCATTTGAACCATGTTTCTGGACACAACAGAGATATGATTATTACTTTCAATGTATGCATACATACACAGATCTGACAAAATACCTCCAGTGCGCAAGCAAGCAACAGCTATGTGCAACAAAAAGGCAAATTACAAAAACTCCTTAGTTAATACCAAAGTCTCCTCTGGCGCTACTAGCACAATCACAGCAGGTGACCTTTCATGTCACCTGGTTTCTCTCCACCGCAGGCTGTGTCCGACCACTTCCGACTCCTCAACATCCGTTTGCTCGCTACTACTCTCGATAATAGTATTTCAGACTCATAGTTTGTGTATGCACACCACAGCAGAATCATTGTTCAACTTTGCAAAGAAGTATTAATGTCCAACTTTCAACATGTTACACTTTTAGAAAATACATCACATGGCAAATGATCGCTCAGAATGTCGTTGGTTAATGATTAGCTGTAGGAATTAAATGTAACTGTTTTATTTTTGCAACTGTGGCTAATGAGTTATTGTTCGAAGTGGTACTAGGTGATTCATGTAAAAAGGGGGAAGGTAAATTGCACAAAATAGGCATAAACACGGGCAGATGGTACTAACGAAGCGATAAACGCTCTTTTGGAAGCAAGTTTAGTTTCTAAATTGTTGGGGGATCATGAAGAGCAGAAATCACTTAATGAACAGCTAACACAACAAATGCAATCGTGATTGGCAGAACAACAGCCTCTGATCCTTCACGCCAAATCTAATAATTCCCTTCTCCAGCAAAACAACAGAGGACGTTACTGTATTAATGGACGATGTATTAGCCACGGCTGCATTGAGTAGCTGGTCAGATGCCGAAGTTATGTAACATGGGCGAGGTGATAACGTGTATCAAGTATCATGAAGTGCTTAACAAAGTGTCCACATTCAGTATGTTAGCAGACAGTTTGCGTCAGAGGTATGGAAACCAGAACAGTGTACGGTTTTTTAAGGGGGGAACTCTGCAGTTTAACGTAAAATCTGAATAAAACAAGGGAATCATTCTCTGACAGAATATGCAAAATTAATGCAAAGACACATGAGCTGATGCACAAACCAGCTGCAGACAGAGTGTTGCTCAAAGAAGCGTCAAACAGAGCATTGTACTTGTTTCTCAGAGGGACCCCACAAAAAATTTGTAACTACAGGTGCAAAAGGAAAATCCTGAGGATTTAGCTCCAGTACATCGTATTGATATGCATTAACAGCAGATGGATAGTGCAACTAGGATGCATACTGAACGGAAAAATTCAGACCTGGCAAAGAATGTTACCATTGTGGTCAGCAGTGGTATTTAAAGGCACGGTGTCGCTAACCGAAATGTTATAATTGCCAACAATACAGGCATAAGGCTTGGGATTCTGAATCTAGGAAACAAGGAAAGTACAACATGATAAAAGAACAGTTATATATCGTTGGGATTGTCACATCCATAGGGAACCATTCCCAGTAAATGACAATATTGTTGAAATGTATGAACAGAAGATAGCTTGCCTAAATAAGATGAAGTATAAGTTTTTAGGAGATACTGGGGCATATGTATCGGTTCTGAGTCTGGACCTCATGGACAGGAAGGGACTGCGCTCAATAGGAAATAACAAAATATATTCAGTGAGGACAACACAGTTCAAACACAGGGTTTTAACTGTAGGACAAATAGAACTGGCACCATAACCTAGCCATTTATTTCCCTTGTATGTGCTATACCTTCTAGTATAAAACGATGCTGTCCATCCATCATGCCATTACTTGACAGAGATTCTATTAAACATAAGGCTTGTTATGGAGAATCAATACCTACCGTAACTCAAATTATCTTTCCTGTACCTGCTGGTACACTGTCATGCGAAACAACTTTCAACGTACTTCTACATACTTGACACCACCTTAGCAATCGGTGTATCTTGCGGCACACGCCCATTTGAAACTGTAGCACCCTCGGAAACAAATCTTAGTTCAGTTCGGTTCAGTTCAACTGTTTGTTGCAAAAGATCGATTTTAGCATAATTCCTAACCAGAAAATCTAATTTGTTTGTAAGGTATTTGATAGATTAATAGCAGCACATCTCATGCTAAGCATTGATAAATGTCATTTTTCCCAACAAGTTACTTAACTAGAGGGTATTATTAGCCAAGATGGGTTTATGACAGATCCTCATCTCACAGCTCTACTTGATTTTTCAGAACCACAAACAGTAAAGAAATTGAAATCGGTTCTCTAACACTCAAATAATATTTCGGTGCGCTCATACGGAATTCCGCAGAACTGGCCACCATGTACACAATTATTCCGTCTCTTTGAACAGCATAAATACAACTTTCCCATACAAATAACGGCTCGTTCTCGCATAGACACGTGGAGCTGGCCACCTATTGAATTCCCGTTTCTCTGAATGGAGACAAATCATACTTGGACGACACACCTGCGTGTCACCGCAAACCCTATTAGCAAGTCACTCATTTATTTATTTATTTATTTAACCTGGCAAGATTGGGACCATCAGGCCCTCTCTTACATCTAACCAGGTATTCTACTTATTTTACATTTATATGTTTTAGTAGGCATGTTAAACTACATCTAGTACAAAAAGTGAAATAAACAATTACAAAGGCACACTTGGAAAAATGCATACACAGTGTGTTTATATTCGTAGATGATAAGTACTGTTATAATTAGACATTATGAAAGAGACAGATTTTAGATAGGAGTGCTAGCAGCAGGGAGTATGAAGCAGACTGATGGTGAAGAGAGGAGAATAGAGACATGATGAAACATAATTAAGGAAATATAAAGGAAAAGAAGATTGCGTGGGTAATAGAGATAGATGAAGAGGAAGAAGAGAAAGGAGCAAGATAGGAGACTAGCTTTGCTATTTGACAGAGGAGAGGATTGAACTTGTACATTAATTTTGTGTAAAAACGTTATGAAGCAAGGTACTGGGGTGCTTGCGTGAAGAGGAGTCGGTGAAGTAGACATAGAGTGTTGTAGTCACGTAATTTGACCGGCCGCCGCCACCCAAGCTGGGAGTATGAAGCACTAACATGATCATAACGGCGAATGTTGCAGGTGTAACGCAAACAAGCATTCATGGTTAGTTCCAGCTGTCTTTTATTTTCACTACTCATGCCTTGTTGAATTACAGAACAATAGAGGAGGTTCGGTAGAACGAGTGATTTGAACGAGCTGGCGTTTCAAGTCCTGTGGAAATAGGTTCCGAAACGTTTTGAGAGCATTGAGACAAGCGGACGTCTTCGGCACACTGCGACTGTATTCTCCGTCCAGTTGAGATGCTCATCCTAAGTTACAACGACGTTCTTAACTGTTTTCTGATATGGTATTGGAATACCGTCGAGCAGAATAAGAGGCGGAAATCTGAACTTATTAATTTCTGATGGGCTATTAAGATTACTTGAATATTTTTTGCATTTAGTTTAAGCCCCAGGTTTTTCGCCCATGCCACTACTGAAGACAGATCATCATTTATCTGAGCGATTGCAGTGTTTATATCTTCAGGTCTGACGCTTAGGCAGAGCTGGAGGTCGTCGGCATAGAAATGATATTTACAGGACAGAACCGATGAAATATCGTTGACATATGAAGAAAACAAAAGTGGTCCTAAGATTGATACTTGTAGCACTCCCGAGGAGATATGTTTCCAGGAAGATTTTTCATTTACGCAGACAACACATTGCTGTCTGTCTTTTAAGTAGCTTTCAAACCATCTCATTGCATTATCTGAGAAATTAAGCTGTTGCATTTTTCTGAGCAATATGTCAAAGTTAAGTGTGTCGAAGGCTTTGCTGAAGTCCAGTAGCATCAATATTGTTGCCTTTCGGCGGTCGGTGGCATATTTCAGGTCATCAGTTACTTTAATTAGAGCAGTGGCTGTGCTTTGATTTTTTATGGAAACCGGATTGGAATTTGTCATACAGGTTGAATTCATGCAGGTGTTCAGTGATTTGATCATGAACAATATATTCAAGTGCTTTGGAAACAGCAGGCAGTATGCTAATTGGTCGGTAATAACTAGGCAGTTGCGGGTTTTCGATCTTTGGGATGGGTCGAATTATGCTTCTTTTCCGTGCAGTGGGATATATCTCGTTCGCGAGGGAAAAATTAAATATGTCAGTTAAGACAGGTACTAAGATATCGGCAACATTCTTAATCATGGTTATACTGATACTGTCATTGCCTATCTCATCAGAGGAGATTCTCATTATTGCCTTTCTTGCCGTATTTATTGTTACGTGTTTCAGATGGAAGGGATCGTTGTTAGTATTCCAGTTAGAGGATCCTTGTGGACGGTAATTACCAGCTGAGACATGAAAAGCAGTTTCCGATTTTGCCTCTCCGACCCCCAAGCTACGGAGATTCTTCCATAGGGACGTGGGCGTCAGATCGCTGCATACAAGGCAGCGAGTGTGCCTGATTTTCGCATGGCGAATGCATTGTTTCACTCTGTTCCGTGACTTTCTATATTCTTCGAAACGCTCAGGTTTTTGATCTGTCTTGAAACGCCTGTGGGTAGCATCCCTATTATTCATCATCTGACGTAATTCAGCTGTCAGCCATGGAGCAGGAGATTTTCTTACACGGATTGTGCGTACAGGTGTATGTTTGTCACAGAGGGCAGTGAGTTTATCACCAAGGTCATTAATTTTGCCATCGATTGTAGGTTCTCTGATAATTTGATGTCATGAGATTTCTGAGAAATCGACTGCTAGAGCGTCAAGGTCAATACGTTTCATGTTCCTACAAGTTATGTAACAAGATTTGATCCTTGGCGGCTGCACAGAATAGGCCAGGAATATTACATCATGTGCTGAGAGGCCTGGGGCCGAAGTTTGACAAACATCTCTTACTTTGTCAGCCTGTTTCGTTGCTATTACGTCTATAAGAGTATGACTGTGCGCCGTATGTTGTGTTGGTTGTAATGGAAGAATGTTCATGCTGTTGCAACTAAACAAACTTTTTAGGTTTATTGCGGAGGGAGTGTCTCTTAGCATGTTTATGTTCAAGTCACCCATTACGATGACATGTTCGTATTGACACTGAAGTGAATGTAATTCCCACTGAAAGGAACTCATTGAGCTTATTTTTAGCGGCTTGTACGCGACACCAGTCAAAAACTTCCGACTTTGTATATTTATTTCAGTGAACATGAATTTAATCTATTTTCCTTCAGCAGGGTTTGACGTACATAAGACTTCCGCTTTGAGGTCTGTCTTCCCTAAGAAATGTGTACTCATTTATGATCCTATTGCTAAACATGTAAAATAGACACTCATTTCTAAAATTTTAATTATTGACGTTCTCTCCTAATACGTTCCACTTCAAGTGGTTAACAATTTTTTTATTGCCACATCTTTACAACATTTTTGCAGTACCACACGTTTGTCAACTTCACTTTATTCCTTCATGGGCAGATAACTCATCTTAAAGTTTAAACACCTTCTGAAATTATACTCTCAGATTGCTGTGCACATAGTCATAGCCTACACAAAGAAACATACCCTAATTTTCTTACCCACGACATCCTGCCCTTTTATGTGCTATAGTACCTCTTTTAACATGATAATATTATAGAAAATTTGATAACTCTACAGATCCCTTCAGTGTAATACTTAACTTAATTGCTAACTATATACAATACTATACTGTCGCCATACCAACTCACTTTAATTCTTCCTCCTTATTCTACGCTATTTTGCCATGGTCTCCCAGGATTGGATGGTCTAATTTCAACTGATTGTTTCCGATTCCTGGTCATATTCGTTCCACCCCTGAGACAATAGCTTAATTTCGCTCTCTATGTTCTGTTTACATTGGGAGAGCTTATTTGGTGCAATTTCAGTCTTTTGCAGCTGCGTTACTTCTACTCGTTTCACGCGCCTCTGCAACTTTGTTAACGCATATATACCTGTCTTTGTCGTATTTTCTGTTTTCTCTAATGTTTCAATAGCAACCCGCTATGCATCCTTCGCTAGTAATCGCGCCTCGCTCGCGGTTCTTCTGACCCCTACACTCTCTCGTTCTAGTTTTCTTCGGAGCGTCACTACCTCATTTTTCACTTCCCTCGTTTCATGTTTTATCAACTGAATCTTGACACTAATGTTTTGAATTTTACTTCCCATTTCAGCACTAACGTTTTGGATTTTATTTCTCATTTGAGCACTAAAGTTTTGAATTTTACTTCCCACTTCTGCACTAACGTTTTGAATTTTGCTTCCCATTTCAGCACTAACATTTTGAATTTGACTTCCCATTTCAGAGCGTCCTTCATCATCCCCCTTTTTTATTTGCTCTCTCAGTTCACTTCCCATCGCTTTTAGATATGCAAGGATATCCAACACACCTGTGTTACCTAAATCTTCTCTTCTATTGTCACTTTCTCTTGCTCTAATCTTAGGTGATTTCCCCTTTTCCCTTGCCATTTCTTGGTATTCAAGAAAGTCATCACCGCGTACCCCTGATATGCTGCCTCGTGACGCTGTTGCTGATGGCTATCTACTACAAATCTTAGTTGTTACACGTTCACTTCGACTCCGTACATTACATTCCCGTATCTTTATGACTGCCTCAGAGTGTCGCTGTTCCTCATCTTCGCTATCAGATTGCCCACCACGTGCTTGACTGTGTCTATCATCCTCAAAAATTTCCCTTGGATCGGTGTTCCCCTCACCTGTGCCTTGTGCTGCTAACGTAGCTAACTCTTTCTCATCCCATAGGATCTCTTGACTACCCCGTATATCTGCCATTTCTGTATTGTGGCAACTAGTGCTCTGTTGTGTTACTAAGCGCGCTTTCGTCCTAGTTAACATGGACTGATCCCTGATAACAATTCTCTCTTAAAATACACACTATTTACAATACCACATTTATTATGGAACGGGCATGTAACATAGGTCTCTACAAGAGCAAGCTACACTAATGGCAACGTCGTGAAGCAGTGTCGTTACAATACAAGCAAAATACAATGACACATGACATAACCTCAATATCAAAAAAATAGAGCCAAAGGGCTGAAGCGCAACCCCTCTGAAAATAAATACATTAAAATACACAAATATTATTTTTAATGTTATGGCGTGACTCTACCACTGCAAAATATACACGAAATCTGGTGATCATTATCAATAACACCTAAACATTAAATGAGAAAAAAATATTTTTTTTTGAAAATTTCCGAGGCTTCAAACCACTTTATGACTATAATCAGAAGACTCTAAGTACGATACTGGCAAGCTAAGCCATATGCAAGATGCTACCCCAGGCAGGTGTAAAATGAATGTGCGCAACGGAAAATAATAAACACTAAAATGAAGATTTGGCCCTGTCTGACTACCCCCTGAAGCAGATCTTAGGATCTCTTAATTCTACAAATTACAATCTAAACATAAATGAATGATGAAGGCAACTAATCCTACTAAATGATAAACGTTGGTCCTGCTTATATATTTACTGTAGATTAAAAACAAAACCTTTATACACTCCTGGAAATTGAAATAAGAACACCGTGAATTCATTGTCCCAGGAAGGGGAAACTTTATTGACACATTCCTGGGGTCATATACATCACATGATCACACTGACAGAACCACAGGCACATAGACACAGGCAACAGAGCATGCACAATGTCGGCACTAGTACAGTGTATATCCACCTTTCGCAGCAATGCAGGCTGCTATTCTCCCATGGAGACGATCGTAGAGATGCTGGATGTAGTCCTGTGGAACGGCTTGCCATGCCATTTCCACCTAGCGCCTCAGTTGGACCAGCGTTCGTGCTGGACGTGCAGACCGGGTGAGACGACGCTTCATCCATTCCCAAACATGCTCAATGGGGGACAGATCCGGAGATCTTGCTGGCCAGGGTAGTTGACTTACACCTTCTAGAGCACGTTGGGTGGCACGGGATACATGCGGACGTGCATTGTCCTGTTGGAACAGCAAGTTCCCTTGCCGGTCTAGAAATGGTAGAACGATGGGTTCGATGACGGTTTGGATGTACCGTGCACTATTCAGTGTCCCCTCGACGATCACCAGAGGTGTACGGCCAGTGTAGGAGATCGCTCCCCACACCATGATACCGGGTGTTGGCCCTGTGTGCCTCGGTCGTATGCCGTCCTGATTGTGGCGCTCACCTGCACGGCACGAAACACGCATACGACCATCATTGGCACCAAGGCAGAAGCGACTCTCATCGCTGAAGACGACACGTCTCCATTCGTCCCTCCATTCACGCCTGTCGCGACACCACTGGAGGCGGGCTGCACGATGTTGGGGCGTGAGCGGAAGACGGCCTAACGGTGTGCGGGACCGTAGCCCAGCTTCATGGAGACGGTTGCGAATGGTCCTCGCCGATACCCCAGGAGCAACAGTGTTCCTAATTTGCTGGGAAGTGGCGGTGCGGTCCCCTACGGCACTGCGTAGGATCCTACGGTCTTGGCGTGCATCCGTGCGTCGCTGCGGTCCGGTCCCAGGTCGACGGGCACGTACACCTTCCGCCGACCACTGGCGACAACATCGATGTACTGTGGAGACCTCACACCCCACGTGTTGAGCAATTCGGCGGTACGTCCACCCGGCCTCCCGCATGCCCACTATACGCCATCGCTCAAAGTCCGTCAACTGCACATACGGTTCACGTCCACGCTGTCGCGGCATGCTACCAGTGTTAAAGACTGCGATGGAGCTCCGTATGCCACGGCAAACTGGCTGACACTGACGGCAGCGGTGCACAAATGCTGCGCAGCTAGCGCCAATTCGACGGCCAACACCGCGGTTCCTGGTGTGTCCGCTGTGCCGTGCGTGTGATCATTGCTTGTACAGACCTCTCGCAGTGTCCGGAGCAAGTATGGTGGGTCTGACACACCGGTGTCAATGTGTTCTTTTTTCCATTTCCAGGAGTGTATTACAAAGTTTACATTTCCTAAGTAAAATTACTAATCAATTGCCCAACTCTGCCTTTTATTATGACTGCGCGGTCTAATATTAATAACGTGAAATGACTGATATCATCTATGTACCAAACACTGGAAGATACTACCTTCAAAGATGATCTACGGTGGTGTGGAACCTCAGTGGAAATAAACTAACCTGATCATAGCTGTTTAGCTTTTATAACCCTAATAAGCCGAAGCAATTTTGATATCACTGTATGCACTGCGTCCTGTGCGTTGATGTGATGGTTCAGGTACTCGTCTGCGACGATGGAAAAACTCCAGCCACAAACAAACTCTTTCAAACTCTAGGAGGGCAGAAGGCGGTCCTCTGACTAATATACTCTCATACTGTGTTCTCCTCTCTGTGTTCTACTGACGAGAAACGCGAACTCTCAGCCACAAGGACGGAGTTAAGATAACGTCTCAACGTTAGTATAGACAGAGTAAGTGTTCTCAATTACTGAATGCTGCGCGCTCAACGACGACTTCTAACCTGCAGGTGAAGTCCAGAACCGTATAGGTTCGCAACAGTACAGTGCCTAACTGTTCTAACTATTAACTCTCCTGAGAGCAAAGACTAAGAATTGCTGTTCAGCGGAAAGTTTGCGAGGAAAACGTATACTCCTACAATGGTATGCTTCAGAGTAAAAATCCTTGGAAATAATCCAGACTGGTTTCCAAGGTGACGCTTCCCCGTTCCTCTCAGCTCCGTCCAAGATTTTCGTAGTTTCCAAAGTATAATCCTTCCCGCCCAGCTACAAAACCGGCCGGTCGCGACTCTGTTGTGCCCCAACACTCAGGTGTTCCAACGTCTGTCTTGCTACTTCCTGTGTTTAAGCAGGACCAACACTCCTGTGTTGTCCTTCCATCGACGGTTTGAGTTTCGCCTGCCATTTCATTTCCACTGTCGGTCCAATCTTTCATGCAATAAGCGTTAACTATTATTTACAAGGTGTATGTGACAATGTCAGTCTCCTTTATGTATTCATATATACGATGTACAACCTATCACATGATACCTAATTGTGTTTTTAGATCGCAGCAAAGTATGTGGATGCGTTCTTGTAACGTGCGAAATTATAGCCACATTACAAAGTATGAAATAGTTCTCAAGCCTGGTGTCAAGCACATTAGTACCGATATGCTCAGCAGGAAAACTGCAGTGTTGCAGTTATTGAGATTGAATCTAGTAGATTTGAAAGAGGCACAAATAGTAGATACAGATACCAAGTGTACTATAACACCCACAATTTTTTCCTGCAGCACTAGAAACTTAAGTGTTACGACAAGCACATGACTCTGTAGACTACTATCAGGACATAGTGGTAGGAGAATTACTGATAGACGAGTCACAAAGATTTTGGTGGAGAATATGTGATGATGTGGAGAAATACATAAAAAATTTCATTTCTATTGCCCAATGAACAGATTTGACTCACCAAACGATACTACTTCAGAGATTACCATAATCTGAAAAACCTCTCCAAAAAAAGTTAGGAAGTGTTGTGCTAGCACCATTTAATAAGGGTTTATTGGGTAATAAATATGAACTGATGATGATCTATCATTTCTGAAGCTACCTTGTAAGGATAGCAATATCAGATCAGCACGTGAGCACTGCTGCTCGAAGACATGGTCAAAATCGGTTACTTAAGTATGCACGAGAAACTGCAGTCACAGACCATTGAAGTAGTTTTATATCTAATGTGATGAAAGAGTTATCTAATCTATTTAGAGTAAAGAAATTGTGGATTAGTCCATTCCATCCATAAGCTAATGGTCATTTGGAACGAGTACACTGCATCTTTGCCAAGTAGTTAAGTCAGTACATGAGCAGGGAACACAGCTTGGTATGTCTATGTGGGCAATGTGGTAAGTGCATACAACTCAAAAATCCACAAAGGACCAGGCCCTTCACCATACCATGCAGTGTATGAGCTAAAGCTGACGGCCCCTTTTGATTAAGTGCAGTCGATGACAGTAACACTGGGTGAACATGTGAAGCAGCTTACAAAAGCATTAGAAATAGTTTGGCAACGAGTGAAACGTGCGAACACAAAGGCTTTGGAGTGTCAAGAGCGGATTGGGCAGGGTGCGAGTAAATTACATCAGCACAGGATAGGAAAATGGTTTCTGCTAGCAAATCTGTGTATCCCAAGTGATAAATCCAAGAAATTATTGAAAACTTTTCAGGGACCATAAGAGGTAGGGGAGATGAGTTGACTGTTCATGTCTAGTTGCATATACCGATGAAAACATTTGTTGTACATTTAGTCGAGTTAAACCGTTTAAGGATACAGTGGAGGCGTTACCACAAACACCTGCACTATTACCACACAAAAATAAATTACAATGCGGACCTACAGTAACACAGAGCGTACCTTATGAGCTTTGGTTTAGAGATAAGTGATAAAACAGCAGAGTACTGCGTTTAGTTTTGTGTTGGGTTACCAACATTAATTTTTTTCGTCTGCTATAGTTAGTAACATGTTCTAGAAATCATTATGCACGATAGATCGTAATGATGTGGAACAAGTCATTTACATTCACACTGCAAATTAATTTGTGCATACAACTACATTCTGAACTTTTCAATTTTTTTTCCAAAAGGAAAGAAAAGATATACAGATGTATGTTAGTAAGTTGGAAATTCCTAACCAATATATTTTACACATTAACAATAACAGAAATTCTTCTACAGAATAGAAGGAGTTGTCAAGGAGAAACTTTCTTAATTTGCTATCAAATTTTACTTTGCTGTCAGACATTTTATATCACTGGGTTAATGATCAACCATCTTTGTTGAAGCATTGTAATCCCTTTTTATGCTGAAGACAACTTTAATGTGGAATGATGAATGTCATTTTTCCTTCTGGTATTTTAGTTACATACCTCATTGTTCCTCTTGAACTGTAGTGGAATATTTACAACAAACGTCATGAGGGAATAAATATACTGGGAAGAAGTAGACAGAATTTCCAACTCCTTTAACAGATGTCTACAAGATGATCATGCGTGACCACCACACTTTATTCTCACAACATGTTTTTTCGCAATGAAGAATTTCTTTCTTAAGGATGAGTTATCCCTGAATATTATTCCATATGACATTATTGAATGAAAATATGCAAAATATGTCAATTTACCGATTTGTCTCTTCACAAGATTTGCAGTGATTCTAAGTGCGAATGTGGCTGAACTAAGTTTTTTAGGATTTCCAGAATGTGCTATTTCCAATTTAAATTCTCATCAGAATGGAACCACAAGAATTTTGACGTTTCCAACCTGTTTATCAGTTCCTTGCGTGTTACACTTATCACTTGTGTAGCACCTGTAGATGTGCAGAAATGAATACGTTAAGTCATTTTAAAATTTAGGGTGGCACCATGCTCAGAAAACCAGTCAATGAGACTTTAAAAAACTGTGTACCATTCCTTCTGTTTCTGTATGTATGCTTGGATCCATTGCAATAATAGTGTCATCTGCGAAAAGAACAAGTTCTGCTTTTTGTATACTAGGCAGAAGATTGTTTACGTGTATGAGAAACAGTAGTGGGCCTATGATTGAACCTTGAGGAATCCCAAAGGTGATTCTCCCCAGTGAGAACTACGTCCCTTGAACATATTGCTTGAATTACTAGGTACAACTTTCTAAATGCTTTTGGTTAGATAGGACATTATCCACTGGTAGGCTGTACCATCAACTGCATAAAATGTTACTTTATCCCAGAGTCAAATGCCTTAGAGAGACTATTTTATTATTTAAAGTTCGTAAAATCTGGTTAGTAAACATATCTGTGGTGTTCTCAATAGAGCAACACTTCTCAAACCCAAACTCTAATTTGATAAGGATACTATTGTTATTAAGGTGAGATACTATTGTAGAATACATCACCTTCACAAAAATTATGGGAAATGATGTCAGCAGTGAAACAGGTCGGTAATTATTGACATATATCTTATGACCTTTATTAAAGAGGGGCTATCAATGGCATCTCTGGAAAAAGGCCTTGAGTTAGTGATACTTTGCATATTTCAGGTAAGACTGGGCTTACTACATGGAAACAAAGTTTTAGTACTCTGTTGGAAACACCACCAAAACCAGATGAGCTTTTATTTTTCAGAGAATGTATAATTTTCTTATTTTCAGAAGGAGAAGTTGGTGAGACATTAACATGATTGAATTTTATGAAATTTACATTTTCTACATACAGCTGTGATTTTGCTCTTGAGCTGTTCGTCCCTATGCTTTCTACTATATTTAAGAAATGATTATTAAATGTATTTTCTACCTGTGACTCATCATTTACAACCCTTCCATTCAGTTAAATAGTGCTGTTGTGTTGTTCTGTGGCTGGTTCTCCTGTCTCATTTCACTACTTCTATATTGCCTTAAGTCTGTTGTCAGAAGTACTGATTTCTGTCATTATGTGCATGTTCTATGATTTTTTAATAACCTTTCTTAGTAATTTTGTTTATTTTTTGTAGTGTGCAGCTACTGCAGGATCTCTAATTATTCTTAGCAAAAGATACATTTCCCATTTCTTTTCACAAGATACCTTAATCCCCATAGTGATCCATGGTTTTTTACAAGGCTGTTTAGTGTGCTCTCTGACTAGCTTACGTAAAAGACTATTTTCAAATAACAATAGTAGTTTGTCTGAGATATTCTTTTTGCCTAAGGAGGAATGGGAATCATGGTAATTCATTTCTTCTCGGTGATGAAGATGACGTCACAACATATATCATGGGTATAATGCTCTTGCACGTACGTGAAGCAGAGGTGACTTAAGTAAAACAGTTTTTATTGGGATGACGGCATGTGGAAAAAGAATTTCCAACAGGGACCCTACACGTTGAACCACTATAGCCGACAGCGGTGGCCTAGCGGTTCTGCATTCTTCCGTCCGGAACCGCGTGACTGCTACGGTCCGCAGGTTCGAATCCTGCCTCGGGCATGGATGTGTGTGATGGCCATAGGTTAGTTAGGTTTAAGTAGTTCTAAGCTTTAGGGGACTGATGACCTCCGATGTTAAGTCTCATGGTGCTCAGAGCCATTTTTTGAACCACTACTGAAAACTAGTATAACATTCTTCTTTCATGTTTTTTCAGTTGAATTTTTTCAGGTCAATCTAGGGTATATATTAACACCCAGTTTACAGTTGTACGTTTCAACTCCTGTTCTGTTCTCAATCTTTCACAATCCATCCACGTCTGGTAAAATGGAAAACTATCGATAAGTAGGTGCAAGTGCAAACCAATTAAATGTTACTCGTGTCACAACCGATAGATACGTGTGTTTTTATGACAGAAGGAGAGCTTAGTAGTTGTGTCAAGAAGATAGTCAGCATTTGTCTAGCACAGGTAGTCTGAACTCAAATGATCGTGTGAAATTCAGTTGTTCCTAGGAAATATGGACGTACCAGTGTGTAATAAAGTAATATCAATGCTATATCCACATATTCAGAGGATTGTCAGTCACTGGTTACATTCTATATTTTCCCCAGAAACTGTTACAGTAAACGGCTACAATAATAAGACAGTTTGGGCATGGCAAAGATAGAGCTAAAACAAAGAGGTTTACTAGTAAATGGGACCAAGCGTGTTATAGCCAGTAAAAAATCTCACCGACCTGCTACAATCACAGGTACTAAAATAAGTACAAGAACTTGACCAATGTTTTATCGGCCAGAGAAACCTTTTAGCGTGATACCCATGCAAAACCTAGTCCCTGCTTAAACAATACTAATTAGTCATTGCAGGAAAAGGAGAAATTTCGGTAGATCAAATTTTACAGCATATTGGGAGATATCAAGAGAAGCGTAAACAGACAGTGTACCAACCAGTATGGTGATACTAGCTTTTATTTGTGCAGTTTGCTGTTGTCTCAGAAACGGAATAAATCAAGCGAAGTAAATAACTGTTCATGAAATTTCTTCACAATTGATTCGTATTAGTAAGTAAGGGAATTTAGAGTGTTACTGTGAAAAGGAGGAAGGTACAGAAATAACGTTAAGCTAGGATAAGGTTTTTGTGATCAAAGGAACAAAATGTTCAAAGTAAATGTAAATATGCAGGATACATAAACAGCTAGGAAAGGGTGAATTTACGACAAAGATAGCGAAATGTTACGCATCATGGCTAGTAAGGGAACATTAGAGTAAAAATTTTTCTAAGTTATGTCAGCCTCCGTTTTTCAGTCAGGCGGAAGTGTCGCCAGCTGGGAAGCACAAACATTTCAACACCGTTACTTGGTCAGGCGAAACAGCCACCTCGCTGTTCTTAAGGGAGTCTTCGAGCAACTCAGTGTAATATGTTTAAAACAGTCCAGACCAAGCCATCTTCGTTACCCCCATAATGTTAACAAGAGACAAGGTAGGACGCAACAACGACTAGCGAGAGTTTGGCGTTGAGCAAATGTAACGGAACTGAAGACCACTGACACCAGGCAAGAGTAGAATCAATTCAGTCATTAGGAATGACGTTTCAGAGCAGAACCTGTCCTCGGCAACATAAATATTGCACTCCCACTATTTTTTTCATTCAATCTGTGGTATCGATAGCTACGAGGGTGAGTCAAATGAAAACCTTAAATACTTTTTTAAATATTATTTATTGTGTAGAAGCTGTACAAAGCTGTATCACTTTTCAACGTTATCTCCCACACGCTCAATGCAAGTGCTCCAGCGCTTACAAAGTGCATAAATTCCTTTAGAAAAAAATTCTTTTGGTAGTCTGCACAACCACTCATGCACCGCGTGGCGTACCTCTTCATCAGAACGTAACTTCTTTCCTCCTATTGCGTCTTTGCGTGGTCCAAACATATGGAAATCACTTGGGGGAATGTCTGGTAAGTATGCTGGATGAGGAAGACACTCAAAATCCAGGTCTGTGATTGTTGCAACTGTTGTACGGGGCCGGCCGGGGTGGCCGAGCGGTTCTAGGCGCTACAGTCTGGAACCGCGCGACCGCTACGGTCGCAGGTTCGAATCCTGCCTCGGACATGAATGTTTGTGATGTCCTTAGGTTAGTTAGGTTTAAGTAATTCTAAGTTCTAGGGGACTGATGACCTCCGCAGTTAAGTCCCATAGTGCTCAGAGCCATTTGAGCCATTTTTTGTTGTTGTTGTACGGGTAGTGTGGGGCCTTGCATTGTCATGTTGCAAAAGGACACCTGCTGACAGCAATCCACGTCGCTTCTATTTCATTGCAGGCCACTGATGATTTTTTTAGGAGTTTTGTGTATAATGACTCCTTTTTCGTCCCAAAAGAGAGTCAGCATAACCTTACCTGCTGATGGTTCTGTTCGAACCTTTTTTGGTTTTGGTGATGAGGAATGGCGCCATTCCTTGCTCGCTCTCTTCGTTCCCGGTTTCGTCCCCAGTAACGATTCTTGCAAGGAAGCCATCACCTTCTCGTTCAAAGTGCCGAAAAAGTTCCTCACAAGCATCTACACGTCGTTCTCTCATTTCAGGAGTCAGCTGCCGTGGCACCCATCTTGCAGACACTTTGTGAAACTGGAGCACATCATGCACAATATGGTGTGCCAACCCATGACTAATCTGTAAACATGCTGCAATGTCATCCAGTGTCACTCGGTGGTTTTCCTTCACTATGGCTTCTACTGCTGCAATGTTCTGTGGAGTCACAACTCGTTGTGCATGACCTGGACGAGGAGCATCTTTCACTGAAGTCACACCATTTGCCAACTTCCTATTCCACTCGTAGACTTGCTGCTGTGGCAAACATGCATCACCGTGCTGAAGCTTCGTTCGTCGAAGAATTTCAATAGGTTTCACACCTTCACTATGCAAAAACCGAATAACAGAACGCTGTTCTTCCCTGGTGCAAGTCGCAAGTGGGGCGGTCGTCTTTATACTGATACTGCGATGGTATGTGTGCATCTGCACTATGCTGTCACCTACAGGCCATTCTGCACGCTGTTTGTAGCACGCTTACCAACTTACAGAATAACAGCGCGAAATTTCGATTCGTTATTACCAATTTAAGGTTTTCATTTGACTCACCCTCGTACGATGCCAAAACGTAGGTGCGCTCTGCTAGGTTGGCACTACGACACCGACACCAACGGCAGCGCCCTCTAGCCGGCGCTGTGCAGCTCTACGAGCGCCGCTCCAGATTCAGCCCATTTGATTCCTAGGAGACGACCTAGCAACACTGTTTCTATTTCATAGTGGGCGAGCTTCTACAGATTTTGCCTGTGTAACTTCTGTGAGCTTGAGACATCCAGCTTCGCACCTATGTGCTCCTCAGTGCAAAGTTATGTATTCATCTTTTTGCTAAAGTAGAGGTGATTTAAATTAACACTGCAGTTCAGAGAGGTATACCTCACCTGCTCCTCCTAGCTTCCCAAATTCGGCCTACCTTTCAGTTTACAGGAGCAGACCCACGCGCCGCCTACCAGGTGGGATACAAAACAATCAGTAGGCTCAACGACTTTCATGTCGTCCACACTCGATTCTATGGTTATGGTGATAACTTCATATGACACTATTCTAGTGTTAATCTTGCAACTGCTGATCTGCTAGACGATCAACGATCTGAGGCCACAGCTGATGGAGTCCAGCATACAGTGCTGACGTCGGCACAGCAGCCAGCACTGGTGGACAGACCGAGAGTCTGCCAACACAACTCCAGTCCATCACTAAAATCAAGCATCGCACAGGTCTGAAGGCCTATCGTACCAGCTAGCCAGATTCAGCACTCAGCACAACTACGCAGCATCTGACATCATGGTCCACCTGAAACAACGGAGGTAGTGGTTTCTGAGGAATCGAAAAATCACTGAAACAGTGTGTGAACCAAAACATGTGGCATGGTCACTGCCATCTCCAAAAGCAGAGCTACCGACAGAGCATGCGAATCCCGCCAGCGGGAGCCAAAACCACCACACCAGGGAGCAGGGAGTATCGACTTCCACTGGTGCAGTGCCCTCGGCAGCCGTTAGTTTTGTTTTGTTTCAGGACGCAAAACAACTGAAGTCAAATGCACCCAAGTCAAAGCTATAGAACACGAAGACAGAAAGGAGTTAAAAACGGCTATATGTCAATCCCAATTGATATAAGAGAAGTCAACTAAAATCAGGAACGTGGAGAAAGGGCTCTAAAAAGACACCAGACTGAAACGGTGGTCCAAAATTAAAAATTAAATGGCCTTCGCCATATTGCTTTGACATATAAAACGTAAAACGCGGTCGACAGGCCACGTGTCATTTGCTGAAACGGCCAATAACTCAGACAACAAACCCAAGTGGGAACATAAACAGTTAAAAAATTCGCATTCCGTCTCGAAGTGTCAGACAGTTAAAACTTGGGCGTAACCTGTACAAAGTGGTGGGGGAGCGCCACTTATCAAATCACGATGCCTAAAACGGCAGTGGTCAATACACAACCTAGTTAGAATTACCTCCTCCTGGCGGGAGGGCTGATAGGAGGTCGTCCAAGCTGCTGGAAGAGGCTTAATAACCCGGAGCTTATTCCTGTGCGATACGAGAACTGCAGCACTGTCAGCAGCCTTGTTTCCTGGCAGACCGACATGACCAGGAACCCAAATAAACATCACAGTGTCTCCACGAAGAGTGAGCTAGTGAGAGTTATTCTCAACCCATTGCACTAAGGGATGGGCAGTGTGCAGCGCACATTGACTTTGAAGGGCGCTTAGAGAGTCTGAGCAGAGCGCACAATTGAAAAGTCTGTGTCGTCGGATGTACTCCGTAGCCTGATACGGGGCGAAGAGCTCGGCTGTAAATACTGAGCAGTGTGCCAGAACCTGATATCTAAAGACGTGGGCTGCAATGACGAAGGCACACCCGACAACACGTTCAGTCCGTGAGCCATCAGTGTACACAAAGGCACTATAACGAAGTCCCATGCAGAGGTCATGAAACTGAAGGCGATAAAATGAGGCTGAAGTAGTGTACTTGTGAAGGCCAAGGTTAATACGGTCCACTTCACGAAGCCAAGATGGTGAAGGATTTATAACCACAGGGAAAGCAGCAGGTTGTGGGAAGCCGCTTGAGCAACTGCCGAAAGCAGACTCCAGGAGTCAATAAAGAAGAGGGATGCGCCCTGTACTGGCGATCAAAGGAGTCATCAAAGGAGCCTACATAGGATGGGTGGCCACGCATGTCATACAAAAGGCATGCATGCCTGCTGAAGGGAAATTTGAAGATTTGTGGTAAGGTCTTATGGTACCAAACTGCTGAAGTCATCGGTCCCTAAGCCTACACACTACCTTACCTAACTTAAACTAACTTACATTATGGACAACACACACACCCATTCCCGGGGGAGGTATCGAACCTCCGACGGGAGGTGGGAGAGGGGGGGGGGGGGGGGGGGGGGAGCTGCACGGACCGACCGGCTACTATTCCGCGCTGGAGAGAAAGTCACGGTGGTAGGACAGTGGTAGTTCAGCAGCTTCAGCATACAGACTCTCAACCAGGCTAGTGTAAAAGTCGCCAGTGGCCAAACGAGTGGTGGTGGTGGTTGTTAGTGTTTAACGTCCCGTCGACAACGAGGTCATTAGAGACGGAGCGCAAGCTCTGGTTAGGAAAGGATTGGGAAGGAAATCGGCCGTGCCCTTTCAAAGGAACCATCCCGGCATTTTCCTGAAACGATTTAGGGAAATCACGGAAAACCTAAATCAGGATGGCCGGAGACGGGATTGAACCGTCGTCCTCCCGAATACGAGTCCAGTGTGCTAACCACTGCGCCACCTAGTGGCCAAACGAATGGCACAATAGTGAATACTGTTGAGACGGCGTAAGAGGGACGGACGTGCATATACATAAACAAAGCACCCGTAGTCTAGTTTCGAACAGACAAGGGGCCGGTACAAACTGAGGAGGGTGGTTTGACCTGCACCCCAGTACGTACCACTGCGGACACGTAGGACAGTGAGAAGCCATGTATAGCGAGCTGCGAGGTAAGACACACTGGAGGACCAAGAGAGTTTCCTATCGAGCATGAGCCTCAGGAATTTCATTGTTTCAATGAACGGAAGAGGAACAGGCCGAAGATTTAAAGATCTTAGGAGAAACCAATTGTGCCGCCAGAAATTCATACAGACGGTTTTGTCAGTGGAAAATCGATAGCCATTGTGGATGCTCCAGAAGTAAAGACGACCAAGACATCGCTGAAGACGGCGCTCAGTGAGATAGGTCCGTACACAGCTGCAATAGATGGCTAAAGCGTCAACAAAAAGAGAGCCGAAGATGCCTGGCGGGTGAAAGGCCATTATACGGTTAATGGTGATAGCAAAAAGGACGACGCTCAGGACAGAATCCTGAGGCACACCGATTTCCTGGATAAAGGTGTCTGACAAGGCATAACCCACACACACCTTGAAAATCGTTCTTTTAAACATTCCTGAAGGAAACGGGACCGGGGAAAGCCCACACGTAAAGAGTGCAGAGGATACCAGTTCTTCAGCAGTTGTCATCGGGCTTCTCCAAATCGAAAAACACTGTGCATTCGTTAGTAAATGTCGAGACTCGAGCCACTGCACCAGTCGGGCATGAATCATGTGTTCCATCACCTTGTAAACGCAGCTGGTAAGAGATGGGGCGGTAGCTAGAAGGAAGGTTTGTGTCCTTGCCTGGCTTAGGTATGAGTATGACAGTGGCATGTTTGGCCAGCCTGTCGGCATGTTCGTTGCCTGGGATGCCGACGTGTCCTGGGGTCCACATAAACATCACTGAAGGACAGGACCAGATAGATGGACTCGTGGATGGGCGCTACCAGAGGATGGTGAGGGTAGCCCTGGTCGATAGCTTGTAAGCTGCTCAAAGTGTCAGTGCACAGAAGAAACGATTCCCCAGGGCATGAACGGATATACTGATGGCCACCTGCTCTTCGGTGAATACACTCCAGCCACCAGGCAAGGAATGCTGTTCAAAATGGCCCCTGTGGGCGTAGGTGAAGCCAACATGGCCATCAGCCATCGAGCCGTCGGTGTAAACCACTTCAGAGCCCCAGAACACGTCAAGAATCGAGAGGAAATGACAGCAGAGAGCGGCAGTAGTAACTGAGTCCTTAGGGTCATGTGAAAAGTCCAGACGAATCTGCAGCCTAGGTGCACACCATGGAGGTGTATGCGCACAGACCTGGATGGGAGGTGGTAAAGAGAAGGACTCCAGTTCAGACAGAAGGGATCAAAAGCGAACCGCAATCGTTAGCCCTGACCTGGGCCGCCGATGCGGGAGATGAACTGCTGTGCGTGGAAAAGGGAGACGGTAATTCGGATGCTCAGGAGAACAACGAAAGTGTGCAACGTAACTGGCGAGCAGTTGTGCACGTCGGATCTGCAATGGAGGGACTCCAGCCTCCACCAGAACACTGATCAGTGGACTCATTCTAAAGGCTCCCGTCGCTGGGCGAACGCCACAGTGGTGCACTGGGTCGAGTACACGCAACGCTGAGGGAGCCGCCGAACCATAAACCATACTCTCATAGTCAAGGCGGGGTTGAACAAGGGCTTTGTAGAGCTGCAGCAGAGTAGAGCGATATGAACCCCAGTTGGTGTTACTCAGGCAGCGGAGGCCACTGAGGTGCTGCCAGCTCTTCCGCTTAAGCTGACGAAGGTGAGATAGTCAAGTAAATCGGGCGTCGAAAACCAGTCCTAAGGATCGATATGTCTCCACTACAGTGAGTGGATCGTCATGAAAATAAAGTTCTGGTTCCGGATAAATGGTACGACGCCAACAGAAGTGCATGACACTCGACATAGCGGCCGAAAACTGGAAGCCATGGGCTACAGCCCATGACTGCGCCTTGTGGATGATTCCCTGTAGGCACCGCTCAGCAACACCAGTACTGGTGGAGCAGTACGAAATGCCGAAGTCGGCTGCATACAGACAGGGTGAGACGGACGACCCTACAGCTGCTGCTAGACCGTTATTGGCCACTAGAAATAGTGACAAACTCAATACAGAGCCCTGCAAGACCACATTCTCCTGGATATGGTGGGAACTATGGGGGGGTGGGGGGCAACAATTTGGACACGGAAAGTATGGAGCGATAGGAAATTTTGGATAAAAATCGGGAGCGGGCCTCGGAGACCCCACCCATAAAATGTGACAAGGATATGATGTCGCCAGGTGTGTCATACTCTTCGCGTATGTCAAAAAAGATGTCAACAAGGTGTTGGCGTCTGGAAAAGGCTGTTCGGACGGCAGACTCGAGGGCCACAAGATTATCAGTGGTAGAGCGCCCCTGGCGGAAGCCGTCCTGAGATGGAGCCAGTAGGCCATGTGACTCTAGGACCCGACACAACTGCCGACACACCATACGTTCCAGCAGCTTACAAAGAACGTTGGTGAGGCTGATGGGGCGATAGCTATCCACATAAAGCGGGTTTCTACCGGGTCTGAGCACCGGAACGATGATACTCTCCCGCCATTGCGATGACTATGAGATGTCGCTTGTAGTCAGACGAGACATGTTTAATCATCTAACTGTGGATCCGATCCAACCCAGGAGCAGTGCTGGGGGAATGTGCAAGTGCGCTGAGGAGCTCTCACTCCATAAATGGGGCGTTATAGGGTCCACTGTGGCGTGTAGTGAACTAGGGGACTTTCTTTCCCCTCCACCGTTTGAGGGTGTGAAAGGCTGGGGATAGTTCTCCGATGCGGAGGCTCGAGTATAGTGCTCAGCAAAGTGCTCGGCAATCGCATTTGCGTCGGTACATAGCATGCCATTGATGGTAACGCTAGGGACACCTGGTACCCAAAAAGACGTATGACCTCCGTCCAGACTTGCGAAGGTGACGTATGGCACCCAATGGCCGACAAATTCCTCTCCCAAACTCCTGTTTCCGTCGTTTTATAAGCTGGCGTAGACGGGCACAGAGACGATTAAAGGCTATCAGATGCTCTAGGGAAGGGTGCCACTTATGTCGCTGTACAGTTCGCCGACGCTCTGTAATTCCCTCAGCCACTTTCGGTGACCACCAAGGGACTGTCTTTCAGCGAGGGGGAACGTTATCCGATTTCGTGCTCTCTGGTTCCTCCGATTGGAAGTCCATATCCTCAAGAGCGAGAGAGCTTGTCGATCGGAAGGTTTAACTACCACTTTCTTGGACTTAGAACTACTTTCGAAGGACGTTTTTCTTTACTGACAGGAGGAGGCCGTTTCCTGGGTTGCGGGGATGGCTTTGTTGGCTTATGGTGTTGGGGAGTGGTATGTGCCTTAGGTGGTAAGCCTACTGCTGACGGCTTCCGAACGACATCAGTTGCAAATGGAGCGTTTCCCTCACAGGCACATCGACAAGTGCATGTCCTCGTGCTTGAATCTGTGGTCCGAGTTTGTGTCGAGGCATTACACTTAGCGATTGGTGTCTTAAGGGCAGATGTAAAAGAAGTAGCAAAAACCGGTGGTTGCATGGCCTTGAAAGCCTTTTCAGCTTCACCATAGGGTATGCGTCTCTTTACTTCCATCTCTTTAATTTTCCTTTCTTCGTTGTAGACCCCACATTTTCTCTCCACTCTGGGTCATCCCCAGAGCAGTTTACACATTTCGGGGGAAGTGTCCAAGAAGTCCCTGACTCGGGAGCTGAGCCTCCACAATTACCACACATTGCCTTCCCGTTACATCCCATAGTGATATGGTCAAACCTTTGACATTTATAACATCGCATGGTGTTAGGAACAAACGGGCGAAACTTATGGCGGATATAGCCTGCAAGGATATGTTCCGGTAATTCTGGACTACTAAACGTTAGAATAAATGTTGCCAATTTTTCCAATTTGCCATTGACTCTCCTCATATAACTCTGCACTTCCGTGACTCCAACATTCTTCCTTTCTTCACGTAACTCCGCGGGGACCACCTCCATTATATCGGGGCAGGTAACCACGCCATTACTAAAGTTAAGGGTGTTATGCAACACAGCCTCGACTGGGCAGTCACCTAAGGCCTTACATCCCAAAAGCTTGGATATTTGGATGGAATTAGCACTTTAAACTAAAAGTGTTCCATTACGAAGTCGTTTGACACTTTTCAGAGACCCAGCAATACCTTCCACTGCCTTGTGAATATAGAAAGGGGATATCTTCTCAAAGCTTACCCCCATTTCGCTTGATTACAATAAAAGTGTTATGGCACACTAATGCCCTGTTACTATGATTCTGAGGCTTCTTTTCGGGAGTACTGACCAAGCGAGCTCTCTTTGAGGAGTGGGTGTAGGTGCTGCCTCATGGTACATCTGTCCCGTCAGGAATACTAGTTTCATGAGACAGTTCCATAGGGATCCCACGAGACGCTAGGGAAACAACCGTCGACCCAGGGAGAGCCCTGCATGCCTGAGCAAGCCTTAGACAACTGGGGGCGGCAGGTGCCCAAGAAGTTGCCCGCAAAAGACTGTTTTACTTCAACTGCCATTCGCCTCCTCAGCGTAGCACACTTTGAGGTTCAGGTTTTTTTTTTTTTTTTTTTTTAGTGGTGTGTACCTTACTCTCGGTCCAGGCGGTGAAGCCAAGACCGCCGTTCTTCCGAAACACACAACATTCCACCGCTGCGCCGCACGGTGGTCGCTGACCAGAGCTTACAGTGACAGAGGACTGGTGGTGCTTACCAGTCCCCAGCTCAGGAACCCGGGATCGCCAAACATGTACTCAGTAAACGAACGCTGAACCCCTGACTGGAGGATTCATTGAACCGTCTTCTGATTATTTCCCTACCGTTCCACTCTCGAAAAGCGCGTGTGAAAAACGAACACTTAACTCTTTCCATGCGAATTACAATGTCTCTTATTTTATTACGATGATCATATCTCACTATGTAGGTGGACGTTACCAAAATATTTTCGCATTCGGAAAAGAAACTTAGTTATTGAAATTTCGTGAAAAGATCTCGCTGCAACGAAAAACGGCCTTTGTTTTAGTGATTACCACACCAACTCGCCTATCATATCCGTGACGTACTCTCCGCTACTACGCGATAATACAAAACGAACTGTCTTGCTTTGAAATTTTATATGTCCTTTGTCAATCCTGACTGGTAGGGATCTCATACCGCGCAGCAATACTCCATAAGAGGACGAACCAGCCAAGTGTAAGCAGTTTCTTTAGCACACCTGTAGCACCTTCTGAGTGCTCTGCCAATAAAACGAAGTCTTTGGAACGCCATCTCCGCCACATCAGCTATGTGACTGCTCCATTTTAAGTTGTTCGTAATTGTAATCACTAGGTATTTTGTTGGACTGATAGGCTTTAAATTTTTGTTATTTATCATGTCACCGAAATTTAATGGATTTCTTTTACTACTCATGTGGATGACTTCAAGCTTTTCATTATTCACAGTCAATTACCACTATTCGTACCATAAAGATATCTTGTCTAAGTCATTTGGCAGTTGGTTTTGATATTATGATTACTTTACAAGATGGTAAATGACAGCATCATCCGTAAAAAATCTAAGAGGGCTGCTCAGATTGTTCCCTAAATTGTTTATATAGATTAGAAACAACGAAGGACCTATAAAACTTCCTTTGGGAATGTCACATACTACTTCTTTTTTACTCGATGGCTTTCTATCCATTTATACGAATTGTGAGCTTTCAGGCAGGGAATTACGAATCCAGTCTCACAACTGAGATATAACAGTGAGCCGTGTGCGGCTCGGTGGGGTCAGGGATTTTCTCTGCCTCGTGATGGCTGGCTGTTGTGTGATGTCCTTAGGTTAGTTAGTTTTAAGTAGTTCTAAGTTCTAGGGGACTGATGACCATAGATGTTAAGTCCCATAGTGCTCAGAGCCATTTGAACCATTTTGTGCGGCTCGCGTTCATGCCGTTTGTTCTTTGGCATTTTGTCACATCGAGTGGACCCCCTCCCCCCCCCCCCCCCCAAACAAATCGTTAGTGATAACGCATCGGCCTTCGTTTTGGCTCCCTTCAAGGCGTTCTGTTTTCAAAACGGTGTCAAGCATGTGACTGCTACACCATATTACCCGCAGGGCTCTTTTGCGGAAAGGGTCAATCGAAATCTTAAATCCGCCTTGATTATTTTCCATCAGAAGACGCCTAGTAATTGAGATTCTAGTCTTCCTTGGCTTAGCTTTGCTTTCAATACCGCCAATCATGAGGCTTTGAAAGGCATTCCGGCCTCCTTGATCCTTGCCTATCCTGTTAATTCCCCGCTTTCGAACTCACGGGGGATTCAAGATCTCATTTCGGCGGATATTACCCCTCAGGTCGTCAAGGAGAAATGGAACTGTGCCAGACGTAATATTCTCACGGCCCACAACAAGCAAGCTGAGCGTTACAATCGTAATCGGCGAGCCTTTAGGGGAAGGCCAGGAGATCAGGTATATGTCCGTAATTTTCCCGGGAGACAGGTGCTTGTCAGAAATCTTAGTAAATTCACTCCCCATTTTTTGGGCCCTTGTGCCATTGTGCCTTGTGGTTAAGGATAATCTCACCGGTAAGCAGTGCCTGGTCCACCTAAGCCAAGTTAAATTTGGTTAGCCCAATTGTTGAGTTGGGGTTTGAGGTTGGAGGTTCAGCCGTGTGCGGCACGCATTCATGCCGTTTGTTCTTTGGCATTTTGTCACATCGAGTGGCGTCTTGTTTCTTCCTCACTGGTGCAACGAAGTTGCTGGTTTACCTCCTTGAGTGGCTGCAACAGCGCTTATCGATACCAGTATTGTTGTACTATCTTTGGTGTGAGCGCTAGTATTTCCAGGTGGTGGTGGTGGTGTGTGGTAGTCGGTTGGGACGGAACAACGAGGAACTCTCCGCAGCGCGAGGCCAGGCCGTATCATTGGTGGCGTGCATGCGCTGTGGCATCGGGAGGCGCTGGCTGCGAGAGCGACAAAGTTTGTTGCCCACCGAACCTGGACACTGAAATTGAGTGATCAGTTAACCTGTTACGAAGCCGCAGCTACCGTGACATCTCTTCGTTCATTTGCGGGTTGTTGTTCCCTGAGTCGTTTGGGCTAGATGCAACGTATGATGTGTTGGGGTCGGCGAAATTTTGCAGCCCTCTTCCTATATTGTGATTAATTATTAAACTGACTGTTACTTACCAGTGAAGTGCACCAGCGGTATTTTCTGGCCTGTGGCCGTTAATGCCCCAATTACTTGCCCTTGTCGTTAGCGTACTTTTCCGGCTGTGTGTACCCTTCCTCGTCGTGTTGATGCTGTCCGGCACGGCGTGTAGCTCGACAGTCTTTTAAGTGGTTTGGTTCATATTTTCTTCGAGTGGTTATTGTTCCCTTAGCTGTTTTTAAACGCCAATTTCTGAAGACGTAGTGCTGTTCATATCTTCGTCCTAGGCTGATATTTTCCATCATTGTGCCGTTGGTCAGACGGAAGGGAATTGCTAAAATTGTTGATCGGTTCTTGGGCCGTCTCTAGTTTGGGTTGGTATCCGATTATTTAAGTTCAGTTCTTGGCTGGCTATCTTATCTCACCTTACGTTTGAGCTACCTTCTCAGGACGACCCTTGGAAAACTTCTGAGCACCACTTGTTCTGTTTGTTTTATATTGTGATTTTCATTTTAGTTTGAAGTATTGCGCGAGGCCTTCGGTCGTGTATTAGTTGAGTTCTTTTTTTTTTTTTTTTTTTTTTTTTTTACCAGAAAGGCCTTCAGCCGTGTTAAATTAAAATTTTTAAGATTGATTTTATGTAAAAAAAATTTTACCTTAAAATTGGTTCTATCTTAGATTCTTTGTAGTCCAGGCCCTAAGCGGTTAGTTGTTCGATGTGTTGTGTGTGGCCTTCAGCAGAGGATTTATGTGAACCCCTTTTAATAAGGCCTTCAGTCGTGTGTATTCTCTAAAGAAAAATTTTTTATAAGAAGGAAGGGGTTTATTTTAAATTGTTTGTCTGACTTGTTGTTCAGGCCTTCAGACGTCGTTTCAGACTTGTTTGTGGCCTTCAGCCTGCAATAAATTAATATTTCTTTAGTTAGGCTTTCGGCCGTTCTGGTTGTACGAAATTTCTTGGTTGGAAAAATTGTTTATTAATGTGTTTTAATTATAGTTGTTCTTCAGACGTGTAATGTAGGCCTTTAGTCGCTAATTCTTTTCAATAAAATGTTTTTTTCAAAGGAAAAAAATTATCTTCTATTTTTAATTGCATTGATTTCTAAGCCAGGCCTTCAGCCGTTCTTGTTTTTGGTGTGGTTTTGGGCCTTCAGCCCAGAAAGTATCTCATGTTCTTTAACTAGACCTTCAGCCGTATTGTTTAATTGTGATCTTTTAAAGCAATATGTTAATGAGTGGTTCTTAGGAAAATAAAGGTGTGTGTTTGGTTGTGCAACTCACAGTATCTGTTTACGGCCCCATCCACAATCATAACCTTATCCTGTGCGCTCTCTGAGTACCTACCAACCTGGTTTCAAACAGAATCTGCTCACAAAATACATTCAAACGCAATCTGCGAATAGGAAACCGGCTGTACAATATCTCCTTACACAGAGTATTCCGAATCTATTCGTTCAAACTCATACAGGAGACAGAATATCAAAAGAAATATATTTAGTCATGGTATATATGGTCCCCGGCGGCAATTTCTGATGCTAGGGAGGATTTACACAGAAGGTAGTTTAGCATGTAGTGGAATTTACAGGAACTGCTCGAATGCGCGACCATTGGCCTATACAGACGCAGTACATCGTCGGGCCATTGACTGTCGTGTCCTTCGAAGATTCCTGGCATTTACACAATGGTACTAAGATCGACGGCAACTCTAGCGACGAGGTCTTCTTCTGTTTCCAGGAAGGTTTCACACAGCAGCTGCTTCATTGCTCTCAGAGGAAGAAATCCATACACCTGAGATCAAGTGACCTGAGTGGCCACTCCACAGAGTCACATCGTCCGACCCATCGATTCTCGAAGGTGGCTCTCACATGATTCCACACAGCAATTCTGATATGGACTGGCGCCCCAACGCCCTGGAAGTACATCCTTGGTACAACCTCCAGCAGTTCTGGCAACACATGTCCCACGGATATGCGATATCACCGTCCGTTGAGGCGGAATGGAAGAATGTATGGTCCAATCAACATATCACTGAGAACCCCGGCCCATATATTAACACCGAATCGCTGTCGATGACCACGAGACCAGGCACCTCGTGGATTAACATGTGCCGAAACATGCGATCTGTGGGTATTTGAATGTGACTACACAACAGCATACTAAAATAATGTTCATTAACGTTACATGTTGGCTTCAGAGAGCATACGTTCCTTGCCGAACTATTCTTGTTTTGATGTTCTCTATCTTTTGTACTAATCTGAACGCATACTTCCGGAACACTCTGTAAATAGAATGTCGATGGCGTCACTCCAACGTAAATTGTATGGTTGTGGTGAAATGTCAATCATTTACATAATAAGGTCTGTAATACCCTTCATGGTAACACAAAATTGTTTGTACATCGACTTCATGATGTTGCAAATTTAATGGCGAATTGTGTAAATTATGATACACTACTGGCCATTAAAATTGCTACACCAAGAAGAAATTCAGATGATAAAGGGGTATTCATTGAACAAAAATATTATACTAGAACTGACACGTGATTTCATTTTCACGCAGTTTGGTTGCACAGATCCAGAACAACTACCTATGGCCGTAATAACGGCCTCGATACGCCTGGGCATTGAATCAAACAGAGCTTGGCTGGCGTGTACAGGTACAGCTGCCCATGCGCTTCAACACGATGTCACAGTTCATCAAGAGTAGTAACTGGCGTATTGTGACGAGCCAGTCGCTCGGCCACCATTGACCAGACGTTTTCAATTGGTGAGAGATCTGGAGAATGTGCTGGCTAGGACAGCAGTCAAGCATTTTCTGTATCCATAACGGCACGTACAGTACCTGCATCATGCGGTCGTGCATTATCTTGCTGAAATGTAGGGTTTCGCAGGAATCGAATGAAGGGTAGAGCCACGGGTCGTAACACATCTGAAATGTAACGTCCACTGTTCAAAGTGCCGTCAATGCGAACAAGAGGTGACCGAGACGTGTAACCAATGGCACGCCATACCATCACGCCGGGTGATACGCCAGTATGGCGATGACAAACACACGCTTTCAATGTGCGTTCACCGCGATGTCGCCAAACATGGATGCGACCATCATGATGCTGTAAACAGAACCTGGATTCATCCGAAAAAATGACGTTTTGCCATTCGTGCACCCAGGTACGACGTTGAGTACACCATCAAAGGCGCTCCTGTCTGTGATGCAGCGTAAAGGGTAACTGCAGCCACGGTCTCCGAGCTGATAGTCCATGCTGCTGCAAACGTCGTCGAACTGTTCCTGCAGATGGTTGTTGTCGCAGATGGTTGTTGTCTTGCAAACGTTCCCATCTGCTGACTCAGGGGTCAAGATGTGGCTGCACGATCCGTTACAGCCATGCGGATAAGATGACTATCATCTCGACTGCTAGTGATACGAGGTCGTTGGGCTCCAGCACGGCGTATTACCCTCCTGAACCCACCGATTCCATATCATTCTAACAGTCATTGGATCTCGACCAACGCGAGCAGCAATGTCACGATACGATAAACCGCAATCGCGATAGGCTGCAATCCGACCCTTATAAAAGTCCGAAACGTGATGGTACGCATTTCTCTTCCATACACGAGGCTTCACAACAACGTTTCACCAGGCAACGCCGGTCAACTGCTGTTTGTGTATGAGAAATCGGTTGGGAACTTTCCTCATGCCAGCACGTTGTAGGTGTCGCCACCGGCGCCAACATTGTGTGAATGCTCTGAAAAGCTAATCATATGCATATCACAGCATCTTGTTCCTGTCGATAAAATTTCGCGTCTGTAGCACGTCATCTTCGTGGTGTAGCAATTGTAATGGCCACTAGTGTACAACGCTCTCACATTTACAAGTACGTGTAATATCTAAAGAGAGATCTGTAAAATGAAGTGTATTTCAGTGAGCTAAGCGAAATATACAGCATACGTCAACAGTGTTAATATTTCAAAGTTTTCAGTATGAAGTTTCACAGGGCATGGGAATCGTATTGACGTACCCACTAATACACGGGGTGTCTCTCTTAAGAGTCGGCAGGTTCATTTTCTGTGGTGTTTCGCCAGATATTTGTTATTCAGCTTTTGCAATGTGTAGCTGGAGTCAGCTCAAACAATTTCTGCTCATCAAGTCTTTCATGCGACGGCCAGTGTCGACGGGTAGGGCTACAGTACCGCCCTCGCCCGCGGAGACTGTTATCGTCATGCCGCAGCACTGCTCAGTTGCTGTTGGAGTTCTTGTTATTCTTCCTGTTGTACTGTCCCTGTTACTACATATCGATGAAATAAATGTAGAACCAGACTAATATGGGGCCATCCTATCGAGTGGGCACGTAAAATTCAGCTTTAAGAATCATTTTTCGTAATGGGGAACCAACCGTTTTCTGTTGGTACTGGGCGTCGCATGAAAGATGTGATAAGTAGCATTTATTTGCGCTGACTGGAGCTACGCCTTGCAAAAACAAAATTCTAAATATCTGCCGGCACACCAGAGAAAATGTGCCGGACAACTCTTAGGAAGAGACACTCGGTTTATAATAAGATCACTTCTCGACAGTATCCCAATATGTACTACAAGAACTTTGGGATTGTCCTGGTTAAAAACTATGTCTAAATTTTTGTAGCAAATGTTCATGTAATATTATTTGTTGGTACGTGACTTTTTTCTCACAACTCCGTACTTGCTGCCTGAGAAGGAGTGTAACACAATGCCATCAACTGTGTTTTCTCATAAGCATATAAATGGGTGTTATGTAGACATGTAAGTATTTGCTTTTAAGTAGTCTGATCAGTTAAATCGTTCCATTCTTTATGTTTATAGTGAAAATGGGCTATAGGATACGTTAGTAATCCAAAAAGTAACTAAATTGATAAACATTGCTTCCAACCTGAAAACATGGACATTTCTACAAAATCTGTGGGTAATACTGGCCCGTTTACTATGCTGTGCCTTTTAAGCTGCGAAACCTTCACTTTGTTTCCTCTTGTACAAACTTAGGGTAAAAGTTGCCTTTACCGAAGCGAAAATGTGTCATAGGAGTCACTGGGGAACAGAATCATGTCCATCAGTCAGTACCTTGCGGTGACTGCTCTAATGATATGATATTTTTAACGTTTGTCGTGTGTGACTCACAAAAAGGGAACTTTTCATAGTTGCCTAAACTATGATAGTGAACAGCCGAGGAACCACACTGATCAAAATGGTTCAAATGGCTCTGAGCATTATGGGACTTAACTTCTGAGGTCATCAGTCCCCTAGAACTTAGAAGTAATTAAACCTAACTAACCTAAGGACATCACACACATCTATGCCCGAGGCAGGATTCGAACCTGCGACCGTAGTGGTCGCGCGGTTCCAGACTGTAGGTTAGGTTAGGTTAGTGTTTTTTAACGTCCCGTCGACAACGAGGTCATTAGAGACGAAGCACAAGCTCGGGTTAGGGAAGGATGGGGAAGGAAATCGGCCGTGCCCTTTCAAAGGAACCCTTTCCCTGAAACGATTTAGGGAAATCACGGAAAACCTAAATCAGGATGGCCGGAGACGGGATTGAACCGTCGTCCTCCCGAATGCGAGTCCAGACTGTAGCGCCTAGAACCGCTCGGCCACTTCGACCGGCCCACACTGATCTCTTAGTATGTTACACACTCTCGTAGCGTATCGTTTGGCACCGCTTAAGAGAGTTTCTCTATTTGAGCGTTCATGGGATAGACGCTAAAACCGTTGAATATTTATTTCTCTTGACGTTACTATTTACATAGAATGGAAACATGTGCACCAAGATTTCCGTTACTGCTTTGATTGTTATCAGTGTGTACACATTTGTAGATGATACTGGAAATCCTTCAAGAGCGTTGGCAGATAAACAACCACTTTACATGTTATCAGACAATCAGCAAACGAACTGCAAAAACAAGATTACAGTATCAATGCAAGAAATATAATATGTAATCAAGATAACAGTTGATAAACTGTAGTCACAAGAAGACTTAAAAATTGCATCATACTACAAGATTCAAATTCACTTTAAGCATTTCTTTAGTATGGTCACACAACAATAATTTTTTTGTGGCTATTTTTCTTTCAATATTTGCTTTATTAATTTATAGCTGTATTATTTTAGCATTACTTTTAATAAAGTATGACAGTCGTTAATCTACATGTTGCCCGTTGTATACAGGGTGTTATAAAAAGATACGGCCAAACATTCAGGAAACATTCCTCTCACACAAAGAAAGAATATATGTTATGTGGACATGTGTCTGGAAACGCTTACTTTCCATGTTAGAGCTCATTTTATTACTTCTCTTCAAATCACATTAATCGTGGAATGGAAACACACAGCAACAGAACGTACCAGTGTGACTTCTAACACTTTGTTACAGGAAATGTTCAAAATGTCCTCCGTTAGCGAGGATACATGCATCCACCCTCCGTCGTACGGAATCCCTGATGCGCTGATGCAGCCCTGGAGAATGGCGTATTGTATTACAGCCGTCCACAATACGAGCACGAAGAGTCCATACATTTGGTACCGGGGTTGCGTAGACGAGAGCTTTCAAATGCCCCAATAAATGAAAGTCAAGAGGGTTGAGGTCAGGAGAGCGTGGAGGCCATGGAATTGCTCCGCCTCTACCAGTCCATAGGTCACCGAATCTATTGTTGAGAAACGTACGAACACTTCGACTGAAATGTGCAGGAGCTCCACCGTGCATGAACCAAATGTTGTGTCGTACTTGTAAAGGCACATGTTGTAGCAGCACAAGTAGAGTATTCCGTATGAAATCATGATAACGTGCTCCATTGAGCGTAGGTGGAAGAACATGGCGCCCAATCAAGACGTCACCAACAATGCCTGCCCAAACGTTCACAGAAAATCTGTGTTGATGACGTGATTGCACAATTGTGTGCGGATTCTCGTCAGCCCACACATGGTGATTGTGGAAATTTACAATTTGATCACGTTGGAATGAAGCCTCATCGGTAAAGAGAACATTTGCACTGAAATGAGGATTGACACATTGTTGGATGAACCATTCGCAGAAGTGTACCCGTGGAGGACAATCAGCCTCTGATAGTGCCTGCACACGCTGTACATGGTACGGAAACAACTGGTTCTCTCGTAGCACTCTCCATACAGTGACGTGGTCAACGTTACATTGTACAGCAGCAACTTCTCTGGCGCTGACATTAGGCTTATCGTCAACTGCACGAAGAATTGCCTCGTCCATTGCAGGTGTCCTCGTCGTTCTAGGTCCTCCCCAGTCGCGAGTCATAGGCTGGAATGTCCGTGCTCCCTAAGACGCCGATCAATTGCTTCGAACGTCTTCCAGTCGGGACACTTTCGTTCTGGAACTCTGTCTCGATACAAACGTACCGCGCCACGGCTATTGCCCCTGCCAATCCATACATCAAATGGGCATCTGCCAGCTCCACTCGCCGGCCGGAGTGGCCGTGCGGTTCTAGGCGCTACAGTCTGGATCCGAGCGACCGCTACGGTCGCAGGTTCGAATCCTGCCTCGGGCATGGATGTGTGTGACGTCCTTTGGTTAGTTAGGTTTAATTGGTTCTAAGTTCTAGGCGACTGATGACCTCAGAAGTTAAGACGCATAGTGCTCAGAGCCATTTGAACCAACTCCGCATTTATAAACATTGCACTGTGTGGTGTCACCGCCAGACACCACACTTGCTAGGTGGTAGCCTTTAAATCGGCCGCGGTCCGTTAGTATACGTCGGACCCGCGTGTCGCCACTATCAGTGATTGCAGACCGAGCGCCTCCACACGGCAGGTCTAGAGAGACTTCCTAGCACTCACCCCAGTTGTACAGCCGACTTTGCTAGCGATGATTCACTGACTTCTACGCTCTCATTTGCCGAGACGATAGTTAGCATAGCCTTCAGCTACGTTATTTGCTACGACCTAGCAAGGCGCCTTGATCAGTTTCTATTGATATTGTGAATCATGTACCATAAAGAGCGACGTTCTTCATTAATGGATTAAAGTTAAGTATTCCACCAGCTACGCCCTTTTTTCTCAATTCTAATTCCCTTGCCATGTTCCAGACCTCACGCCAGCCTGCGTGAGCTACAACGCGTGCATTTCGGCCTCCTTTACTAACACGGTTGGCTCTCCTGCCAACCACAACACACTGACTGCATAACAACAATCGTGATGAACACTAACCTGTTGATGCTACGTACTGATGTGCTTGATGGCCGGCCGGGGTGGCCGAGCGGTTCTAGGCGCTACAGTCTGGAACCGCGTGACCGCTACGGTCGCAGGTTTGAATCCTGCCCCAGGCAAGGATGTGTGTGCTGTCCTTAGGTTAGTTAGGTTTAAGTAGTTTTAAGTAGTTCTAAGTTCTAGGGGACTGATGACCTTAGAAGTTAAGTCCCATAATGCTCAGAGCCATTTGAACCATTTTTTATGTGCTTGATGCTAGTACTGTAGAGCAATGAGTCGCATGTCAACACAAGCATCGAAGTCAACATTACCTTCCTACGATTGGGCCAACTGGCGGGGAATCGAGGAAGTACAGTACATACTGACGAAACTAAAATGAGCTCTAACATGGAAATTAAGCGTTTTCGGACACATGTCCACATAACATCTTTTCTTTATTTGTGTGTGAGGAATTTTTCCTGAAAGTTTGGCCGTATCTTTTTGTAACACCCTGTATTTACTGCTTATGTACGGCATTAATACAGCTTTCACATTAGAACAACGAGAGAATAATGTTATTTTATCTATTCTGGGCCTTGTTGAACTCTGCGATTGTTATTCAATTAAAGATTAGTGACACTACATTTATTTTTTTAGGGAATTAAGCTATAAATTAAAATAAACTGAGCCTCCCAATATTCTGTGCAACCACAAGACAAAAGTGGGAAGGAAATTAATCAACATTTTAACCTTTGTACAGGATTAATTTTAAGGCAACATCTTTTGAATTGTAATTATTGGTTGCCACCATGGTGACGGTATGTGTAGGACAAAGTGGGTTCTGGCAGATTTTCTTTGCGTGGGTTGCATATATTCAGGTACAAGCATACATTCAGCGGTAAATTACCCCTCACTCCCTCCCCTTAACCTATAGTTATGCTAATTGATTTATGTTGTTGTTGTCTTCAGTCCTGAGACTGGTTTGATGCAGCTCTCCATGCTACTCTATCCTGTGCAAGCTGCTTCATCTCCCAGTACCTACTGCAACCTACATCCTTCTGAATCTGCTTAGTGTATTCATCTCTTGGTCTCCCTCTACGATTTTTACCCTCCACGCTGCCCTCCAATGCTAAATTTGTGAACCCTTGATGCCTCAAAACATGTCCTACCAACCGATCCCTTCTTCTAGTCAAGTTGTGCCACAAACTTCTCTTCTCCCCAATCCTATTCAATACCTCCTCATTAGTAACGTGATCTACCCATCTAATCTTCAGCATTCTTCTGTAGCACCACATTTCGAAAGCTTCTATTCTCTTCTTGTCCAAACTAGTTATCGTCCATGTTTCACTTCCATACATGGCTACACTCCAAACAAATACTTTCATAAACGACTTCCTGATACATAAATCTATATTCGATGTTAACAAATTTCTCTTCTTGAGAAACGCTTTCCTTGCCATTGCCAGTCTACATTTTATATCCTCTCTACTTCGACCATCATCAGTTATTTTACTTCATAAATAGCAAAACTCCTTTACTACTTTAAGTGTCTCATTTCCTAATCTAATTCCCTCAGCATCACCCGATTTAATTTCACAAGACACTGTCCATTCCGTTCAACTGCTCTTCCAAGTCCTTTGCCGTCTCTGACAGAATTACAATGTCATCGGCGAACCTCAAAGTTTTTATTTCTTCTCCATGAATTTTAATACCTACTCCAAATTTTTCTTTTGTTTCCTTCACTGCTTGCTCAATATACAGATTGAATAACATCGGGGAGAGTCTACAACCCTGTCTCACTCCTTTCCCAACCGCTGCTTCCCTTTCATGCCCCTCGACTCTTATGACTGCCATCTGGTTTCTGTACAAATTGTAAATAGCCTTTCGCTCCCTGTATTTTACCCCTGCCACCTTCAGAATTTGAAAGAGAGTATTCCAGTCAACATTGTCAAAAGCTTTCTCTAAGTCTACAAATGCTAGAAACCTAGGTTTGCCTTTTCTTAATCTTTCTTCTAAGATAAGTCGTAAGGTCAGTATTGCCTCACGTGTTCCAACATTTCGACGGAATCCAAACTGATCCTCCCCGAGGTCCGCATCTACCAGTTTTTCCATTCGTCTGTAAAGAATTCGCGTTAGTATTTTGCAGCTGTGACTTATTAAACTGATAGTTCGGTAATTTTCACATCTGTCAGCACCTGCTTTCTTTGGGATTGGAATTATTATATTCTTCTTGAAGTCTGAGGGTATTTCACCTGTCTCATACATCGTGCTCACCAGCTGGTAGAGTTTTGTCATGACTGGCTCTCCCAAGGCTGTCAGTAGTTCTAATGGAATGTTGTCTACTCCGGGGGCCTTGTTTCGACTCAGGTCTTTCAGTGCTCTGTCAAACTCTTCACGCAGTATCTTACCTCCCATTTCGTCTTCATCTACATCCTCTTCCATTTCCATAATATTGTCCTCAAGTACATCGCCCTTGTATAAACCTTCTATATACTCCTTCCACCTTTCTGCCTTCCCTTCTTTGCTTAGAACTGGGTTGCCATCTGAGCTCTTGATATTCATACACGTGGTTCTCTTCTCTCCAAAGGTCTCTTTAATTTTCCTGTAGGCAGTATCTATCTTACCCCTAGTGAGATAAGCCTCTACATCCTTACATTTGTCCTCTAGCCATCCCTGCTTAGCCATTTTGCACTTCCTGTCGATCTCATTTTTTAGATGTTTGTATTCCTTTTTGCCTGCTTCATTTACTGCATTTTTATATTTTCTCCTTTCATCAATTAAATTCAATATTTCTTCTGTTACCCAAGGATTTCTAGCAGCCCTCGTCTTTTTACCTACTTTATCCTCTGCTGCCTTCACTACTTCATCCCTCAGAGCTACCCATTCTTCTTCAACTGTGTTTCTTTCCCCCATTGCTGCCAAGTGTTCCCTTATGCTCTCCTTGAAACTCTGTACAACCTCTGGTTCTTTCAGATTATCCAGATCCCATGTCCTTAAATTCCCACCTTTTTGCAGTTTCTTCAGTTTTAACCTACAGGTCATAACCAATAGATTGTGGTCGGAGTCCACATCTGCCCCTGGAAATGTCCTACAATTTAAAACCTGATTCCTAAATCTCTGTCTTACCATTATATAATCTATCTGATACCTTTTAGTATCTCCAGGATTCCTCCATGTATACAACCTTCTTTTATGATTCTTGAACCAAGTGTTAGCTATGATTAAGTTATGCTCTGTGCAAAATTCTACCAGACGACTTCCTCTTTCATTTCTTAGCCCCAATCCATAATCACCTACTATGTTTCCTTCTCTCCCTTGTCCTACTGACGAATTCCAGTCACCCATGACTATTAAATTTTCGTCTCCCTTCACTACCTGAATAATTTCTTTTATCTCATCATACATTTCATCAATTTCTTCATCATCTGCAGAGCTAGTTGGCATATAAACTTGTACTACTGTCGTAGGCATGGGCTTTGTGTCTATCTTGGCCAAAATAATGCGTTCACAATGCTGTTTGTAGTAGCTTACCCGCATTCCTATTTTCCTATTCATTATTAAACCTACTCCTGCATTACCCCTATTGGATTTTGTATTTATAACCCTGTATTCACCTGACCAAAAGTCTTGTTCCTCCTGCCACCGAACTTCACTAATTCCCACTATATCTAACTTTAACCTATCCATTTCCCTTTTTAAATTTTCTAACCTACCTGCCCGATTAAGGGATGTGACATTCCACGCTCCGATCCGTAGAATGCCAGTTTTCTTTCTCCTGATAACGACGTCCTCCTGAGTAGTCCCCGCCCGGAGATCCGAATGGGGGACTATTTTACCTCCGGAATATTTTACCCAAGAGGACGTCATCATCATTTAATCATACAGTAAAGCTGCATGTCCTCGGGATAAATTACGGCTGTAGTTTCCCCTTGCTTTCAGCCGTTCGCAGTACCAGCACAGCTAGGCCGTTTTGGTTAATGTTGCAAGGCCAGATCAGTCAACCATCCAGACTGTTGCCCCTGCAACTACTGAAAAGGCTGCTGCCCCTCTTCAAGAACCACATGTTTGTCTGGCCTCTCAACAGATACCCCTCCATTGTGGTTGCACCTACGGTACGGCCATCTGTATCGCTGAGGCACGCAAGCCTCCCCACCAACGGCAAGGTCCATGGTTCATGATTGATTTATAACCACCTGGAAACTAATTTATGACCACCTGAACATAAGTTGGCCTCCTGAGAAACCCCATCCCTCCCATTCCCCCTTCCCTACCTTCTCTCCCATCCCTCTGGGAAAAGGGAAACCTTGTCCCCCTCTCTAGTTCAGTCTGAGCCACTCATGCCTAGTTTATTCTTTATCCAAACAATGAATAGATATAGGGGGTTCGGTACTCTAACACACTCTCCCTCTTACAGTTCACTTTTCACAAAAATCACTGCCTGCCTTGAACTGTATCCATCCATCACACAGTAAACTATTTCTCAGCTGGACGTTCTGTGGTGAAACTCATCTTAATTACCCATCTGAAATTTGGAAATTTGTGGTAAGGTCTTATAGGACCAAATTACTGAGGTCATCGGTCCCTAAGCTTACACACTACTTAATCTAACTTACACTAAAGACGGCACACACACTCATGTCCAAGGGAGGACTCGAACCTCCAACGGGGGGTGGGGGGACCGGACGGCTATTGCGCGTGGCTTACCCATCTGATTGGTTGGTAGGTTGGTTTAAAGGAGGGGGGAAGGGACCAGACTAAGAGGTCGTCGGTTACTTGTTCCTAATAAAACAATGCCACAAGTGTGAGAATAAAACAGACGAGACATATAACACAAAATGGAAAGAAAGAAAAAACCACAAGAACAAAGGAAAGGCAACGAACACTAAAAGGAACAAAAGAGGACAAGAAAAAAACAGAGAGAAGCTAGAAACGGAAGAGAGTATAACAAGAAAGTAGATTACAGTGGCTGGCCGACCACGAGAATAAAAAGAAAAGCCAGCCACTCTGCAACACACTAAAAACTCCACCCTAAAAGCACTAGGGTGGAGGCCACAGAGGGACAAAAGACATGCGCTAAAACTTATATCAAATGATAAAACCCACCCTCGCGAATAAAACGTAAGACTAAATCAGCCAGTGAGGCGTTGTCAGATAAAATGAGCGGCAACGAGTCCAGTAACCCAAGATTTCGTCGCTGGGCAGTCAAAGTGGGACAGTGCACCAGAATATGGGCCACAGTCAACAAGGCGCCGCATCGACACTCAGACGGGTCTCCACGGCTCAAGAGGTAACTGTGGTTGCCCAAGAATGGCCAATGCAGAGCCGGCAGAGGACAACTGAATCCCCGCGAGAGGCCCGCATGGAAGATTTCCACACATTCGTAGTCTCCTTAATGACACGCAGTTTGTTGTGCGTACTGTTACGTCATTCCGTCTCCCAAAGCCGAATCACCCTGCAGCGTTAGTGAGAATGCAGGTCAAGTTCAGAGATGCCCATCTCCAGAAGCAGTTTCTGCGTAGCCTGTCGGCAAGTTCGTTGCCTTGGATGCCGACGTGTCCTGGGATCCACACAACCACCACTGAACGACGGGACCTGTCCAGGGCATAGATGGAGTACTGGATGGACGCCACAAAAGGATGGCGACCGTAGCACTGGCCGATAGCTTGTAGGCTGCTTAAGGAGTCAGCACACAGAAGAAACGATTCCTCAGGACATGAACGGATATACTGAAGTGCACGAGATATAGCCACCAGCCACTATCATTCTTAAGCTTCAGTTTACCCATTCCTGTTCACAGTTATATCTTATACAGCTATACTCCAAGACATCACTTGCTTTAGTCATAAGTATATGTTTGACTGATGCTAAATGTTATTATTTTTCACCTAAAGAAAAGTATAATCTTGTCAACAACCTTCAAATCGTGAGCTACACGCTTAATTTTCATATATGAATTAGTGAATTTTCTCATGGCTCTTTCGTTGCCAATGTTATGCCGAGGGCACACTTACTCGTTTTTGGTTTACCAATCTTGATGTTTGGTATCCTTGTGCGCTCTGTCGTATAAGTGAGCCAAATTGGTCCATGGTGCGACAATCAATCATTTAAACAGTCCCCACTAGGGTTAACTTTCATTGCTTAGTGGGACTATATAAATGATCGAGAATGTTGGCATAATTTTAGTGTTCTAACAACATTTATTTTTTCTAAACGGACATAAATTATGCAAAACAAGTTATTGATTGAATACTGTGAACAACCAACAGATGATTTAAGACTACACTGGACAACGATCCTGATTGGCGGAGACAGTTTAACTAGCGGAGTGAGTCAAGTACTCTGGCCCTAAAAATGTGTATAACGCAATCTGAATTGATCTGACGCTGAGCAGACTTTGACTGGTCAAATCTACTGAAGTTTCTCTACATAGATGCAGCTGAGAGCAAGTGGCAGTTGATATCTGTACCCCCTGACAATGCCGAAGCGGCAGTTCGTTACCCTGTTTGATTCGTGCGGCAATATAACTTCAGCTGGCGAGATGAGTGCGACGAAGGTGAGACGTGAAGGCGGCACCTGTGAATCGATCGCAGCCACGAAAGAAATGCAAAAATCTCGCGGTCTAGCCATCAGGCAGATGGATCGCAATTTACTCTCTACCAGAGCCCTGAAATCATGGTAGTTTTAAGTGAGTGACACACCCGTTCACTGGTCATACCATGGACCAATTTGGTTCACTTATACGACAGAGTGCACAAGGATACCAAACATCAAGTTTGGTAAACCAAAAACGAGTAAGTGTGCCCTCGGCAATCGACCAGTCGGAGACGTTTGAAGTCACATTGTCGGTACAAGAAGAACTTCACCACAGGCTCTCCAGTCTAAACTACTCGCAAGTCGGTCTCAGAACAGGTCCCAAGTACCAACCACACATGCCAGAGCTTCGACCAGAAGTCTCCTACCAGACCAAAGTCCAGCACCGAGTGCCTTGCACCTCTCCAGAAAAAATAATCCGTTTTCCCATAAAGTGCACGAACGACACTACCTTCACGCCGCGTTTAGCCAATCACAGGGCTCTAGAGGCGCTAAATCTCCCCTCCCACATGACAGCACAAACTCATGTCGAACAGGGCAAGAGTTAAGAAACCTGCATCTCCAGAAAAAAAAGTAACCGCCAATTACTGGCTTTTTTAAGTTTTCATGGTGGGGGAAGATGATTTTCTCTGAAGTGGATGTTGTTTCTCACGGCAACAAGCAAACAGATACAGTCTTAAAGATCTTTATCTAAATCGCCTGTGCCTTGGAGAGTGTTAGTCCCAGCTATGAGGTGTAATAAAGATTTTATCTCTAAACACTTCTCAGACGCCGAATTCTTCTTATACAACCGAGTAGCCGGCGGAAGTTGTTCACTGGAGTATTTGCACTTTCGGCGAACACAAAAACTTATGAACTTTTATTACGTGTGGCTCTCCACACAATGCTCGGTTTATGACTCCATTGTTTAGATACGTTCCTTCACACCGTCACCCCAGCACAGGCCTTCTGCAGGCGCTATGACAGGTATCACAGCGTTGTTCTGTTGGAGACCTGTCTTGATGAGGGGCTGCCCTGCCTGTCCTGTGTGGCTGTGGGCCTGTCCAGCAAGATTTACTAAGGGATTGGCTCGCCGCCAGTTGCTGTCAACTCCCAATATGCCGTTTCTATGAGTTAAGAATCATAAAAATGTTGTTGTTGTGGTCTTCAGTCCTGAGACTGGTTTGATGCAGCTCTCCATGCTACTCTATCCTGTGCAAGCTTCTTCATCTCCCAGTACCTACAACAACCTACATCCTTCTGAATCTGCTTGGTGTATTCATCTCTTGGTCTCCCTCTACGATTTTTACCCTCCACGCTGCCCTCCAATACTAAATTGGTGATCCCTTGATGCCTCAGAACATGTCCTACCATACCTTATGATTTTAGCGCCCTACAAGGCTCCATCAACGTGTGCTCAGGCCATTAACTTTCTATAGCCTCACTGAAGGTGTATCAGGTAGTAATAAAATCTTTAATAATTTTCTGTATGTGAAAAAATAGGTGAGAGAGTAACTTGTCCTCTCTCAGTATGTCGAAGTGCTAACGTTTTTCCGAGGAAAAATGATTGGTGATCTACAGCAGTATTATGAGATGGCCATTAGAAAAAATATTGAGGATTTGTTGACAATGAAGTAGGCAGTATTAGCTACGTGCTTCCATAGACTGTCAACTGATGAAAAATCAGAGCACCACCTTTGCCCTCCTGGGCCTAATTCATGGTGCAATTACTGCAATGTCCAATACTCAGACAGTTCATATACCAATTAACAGTCCATCTCAGCAGCAGTCATGGATACCATAAAACCTTAGATCTGGAAACGCCTGAATTACTGAAGAATTGTCTGCATGGTCAGACTCTAAATCCCAATGAGTCGTTCAATAATCTTATATGGACTCGCTTACCGAAAAATGTTTTTGTTGGAATGAAGACACTAAATTCGGGTGTCAGTGATGCTGTTATTACTTTTAATGATGGCAACATCGGTAGGTTGAAAGTGCTACAGCATATGGGAATTAATTCTAGAGCAAACTGCATCAGAGAATGTGAATGGATGGACAATGTTTGCATTGTGCATTGATAAAGCAGAGTATGCAGCACAGTTTATCACTATGGAGTCTAGAAAGAAGAAATGAAGAAAAATCTTGGAGAAAGATCAAGAGGATGATATACAGTATAGTGCAGGGTGCTTCTGAGTGACTAAAAATTTTTTAAAAAAATGATTATATATTAAGTGAGTTACAGTCTTTTGAACCTTTAGAAGCCGTTCCTTAAAATTTACATTTTCTGTTACATTTTTCCCTAAATCTCAGAAACCACTCCGAGAAGAGTATTCAAATTTTCAGGGAGTAATAAGATACATATCCTGAGTCTACTGAACTAAAAGAAGAACATAATGTTATGAATAATTAAAGTGATTTAGGATAACGTACAAAAAAGTACACAAAATTTTAACTCTGTAATTAAAAAATTGTATTTCCGAAAGCAGTGGCTCAAATGCAATTATCGTTGTTCAGTAGACTCAGAACATACAGTTTAATGTCCTGTAAAAGTTTCATGTAAATGACTACAGTGGTTCCTGAAATATAGGGAAGCCAAGTCACTAAATTTAGCATTGTCAGGATAGGGCGTTCCAACTCCTCTTAAGGCCCACCTGGTCCCATTTGCTCTCCGAGATAGGCTCTAGGTGGAACTTCGCCGCTTACAAGACGAAGGCATTCTTACTCCCATAGTGCACTGTCGCTGGGCGACGCCTATCGTGTTAGTCAAGAAGCCGAACGGTGCTTTACGCATCTGTGGCGGTTTTTAGGTTATGGTAAATTCTCAATCCACCATTGATGCATATACTGTCCCATTGGTGGATGGCATACTCACACGTTTTACAGGCTCCACTGTTTTTACCAAAATTGATATGTGCGATGCTTATTTGCAGCTGCCGTTGGACGAGGAATCGCAGCAGATCCTGGTCATAAATACCCAATGTGGCCTTTTCCATTACAACCGCCTCCCATTTGGCATTGCCAGCGCCCCGCCATTTTCCAGCGTTATTTGGAACACAAAAATGGTTCAAATGGCTCTGACCACTATGGGAATTAACTGCTGAGGTCATCAGTCCCCTAGAACTTCGAACTACTTAAACCTAACCAAACTAAGGACATCACACACATCCATGTCCGAGGCAGGATTCGAACCTGCGACCGCAGCGGTCGTGCGGTTCCAGTCTGAAGCGCCTAGAACCGCTTGGCCACTCCGGCCGGCTCGCCCATTTGCAACGCTTCACATGTCAGCTGCCTGGTGCGGCAAATTACCTGGACGATGTCATCTTCGGTGGTTTGTCTGCGGTGAACCTCACGGACAAGCTGGATAAGCTTTTTCAGGTTTTTTCCAAGGCTAACCTGTGTTGCTGGAAAGAAAAGTGTGACTTCTTTGCGCGCGAGATCAGTTATCTCAGGTTCACAATACACTACTGGCCATTAAAATTGCATCACCAAGAAGAAATGCAGATGATAAACGGGTGTTCATTGGACAAAAATATTATACTAGAACTGTCATGTGATTGCATTTTCACCAGTTTGGGTGCATAGATCCTGAGAAATCAGTACCCAGAAATACCACCTCTGGCCATAATAACGACCTTGATACGCCTGGGCATTGAGTCAAACAGAGCTTGGATGGCGTGCACAGGTACAGCTGCCCATGCAGCTTCAACACGATACCACAGTTCATCAAGAGTAGTGACTGTCGTATTGTGACGAGCCATTTGCTCGGCCACCATTGACCAGACGTTTTCAATTGGTGAAAGATCTGGAGACTATGCTGGCCAGGGCAGCAGTCGAACATTTTCTGTATCCAGAAAGGCCCGTAAAGGACCTGCAACATGCAGCCGTGCATTATCCTTCTGAATTATAGGACTTCGCAGGGATCGAATGAAGGGTAGGGTCACGGGTCGTAAGACATCTGAAATGTAACGTCCACTGTTCAAATTGCCGCCACTGCGAACAAGAGGTGACCGAGACGTGTTACCAATTCCACCCCATACCATCACGCCGGATGATACGCCAGTATGGCGATGACTAATACACGCTTCCAATGTGCGTTCACCACTATGTCGTCAAACACGGATGCGACCACCACGATGCTGTAAACACAGCCTGGATTCATCCGAAAAAATGACGTTTTGCCATTCGTGCACCCAGGTTCGTCGTTGAGTACACCATCGCAGGGGCTCCCGTCTGTGATGCAGCGTCAAGGCTAACCGCAGCCATGGTCTCCGAGCTGATAGTCCATGCTGCTGCAAACATCTACGAACAGTTCGTGCAGATGGTTGTTGTCTTGCAAACGTCCCTATCTGTTGACTCAGGGATCGAGACGTGGCTGCACGATCCATTACAGCCATGCGGATAAGATGCCAGTCATCTCGACTGTTAGTGATACGAGGTCGTTGGGATCCAGCACGGCGTTCCGTATACCCTCCTGAACCCACCGATTCAGTATTCTGCTAACAGTCATTGGATCTCGACCAAAGCGAGCAGCAATGTCGCGATACGATAAACCGCAATCGCGATAGGCTACAATCCGATCTTTATCAAAGTTGGGAACGTGATGGTACGCATTTAGCCTTCTTACACGAGGCATCATAACAACCTTTCACCAGGCAACGCCGGTCAACTGCTGTTTGTGTATGAGAAATTGGTTGGAAACTTTCCTCATGTCAGCACGTTGTAGGTGTCGCCACCGGCGCCAACCTTTGTGTGAATGCTCTGAAAAGCTAATCATTTGCATATCACAGCATCTTCTTCCTGTTGGTTAAATTTCGCGTATGTAGCACGTCATCTTCGTGGTGTAGCAATTTTAATAGCCAGTAGTGTAGTTGCCCGCAGCCTACATGCCTTTAGGGAGTACATCGAGGTCATTCAAAACCTGCCCCCTCCCACCAACATGAAGCGACTGCATTCCATCCTCGGTAAAATCAACTATTATTGGCGCTTTATACCCCACACCGCCGAGATTTCGGCACCCCTGACTGGGTTGTTGCGCAAGGCTGTGCGCTGGTTTTGGGATGGGGCGCGTGAGCAGGCTTCCTCAAGTCTCAAGTAGGCTACCTTTCCGCCCTCCTTGTCTGGCCGCGTACGACCCTTCTCTGACACTTATCGTCGCTGCCACTGCATCGTACTATGGCCTGGGCGCGTCCTCTCGCAAGTGGTCAACGCCGTTGAGAGGCCGGTGGCTTTCACATCCAAAAAAATTCACCAGCACTCAAACCAAATACAGTTAATTTGAAAAGGAAGCTTATGCACTGGTTTTTGCCCTGACGAAATTCTACGATTTCGTGTATGGTCATCATTTCACTCTGCAGATCCACCACAATCCCTTGTTTCACCGGGGTGACGCAGTGCCCACTCAGACAGAGCGCCGCCTCTAGCTTTGAATGCTCTAACTGGCAACGTTCGACTTTGATACTGTCTATCGCACCTCTGAACGGCACGTAAACGCCGATTTTCTTTCCCAGCTGCCTGCTAGAGCCGACCATGAGTTTGACGTCTCCCCATTGGTTTCCTTCCATGTGGAACCGAACGTGGACGCGGCTATGGACGTGCTTCCGTTGGATGCTGATGCGGCCCAGCGGGCCACCGCTCAGGACCAAACACTGCAAGTTCTCCCCCACCAAATCGCTGTGGGTTGACTGACCAGCCATCGTAGCACCCGCAATGCGGAAGTCTTGTATTTTTGGGATCATCGGCAGAGTCTCTTTTTCTGCAGTGGTGTCATTCTTTTCCATAGTGATACAGACGTTCCGCAGGTGGTCATACCACATGCATTCCGCCACCGTGTCCTCAACCTCCTCCACACTGGCCACTGGGGAATAGTCCTCACCAAACAGCTGGCCTGGCAAGACCTTTATTGGCGCAGTTTGTATAAAGACATTGCCTCCCTCGTGCCGGCTTGCACCACATGCCAAACACGTTCAGCAGCACCCCTGAGCCTGTGTTTTTCATGGCGAGATGCAGTTGCTCCGTGGGAACATCTCCACAGGGATTTTGCAGCGCCATTTTATGGTTCCGAATGGCTCATCCTGATCGACTCCAGGTCGGGCTGATCGACTCCAGGTCGGGATACCTTTATGTATCCCGCATGATGAATACCACTTATGCCCAGACTACCAAAATTCTCTGTTGTCTCTTTGCTGTCGAGGGACTTCCCAAAGCAATCTTTATGGATAATAGTCCAGTTTTCTTCGACCAAGTTCAAGCAATTTTGTTCTGCCAATGGGATTAGTCTCATCTAAACTGCCCCATTTCACTCTACGTCAAATGGCCAGGCAGAATGTTTTGTGTGGACATTCAAGGCCCAGCTTGGTAAGCTGCTCAGACATTACCCACTGGAGGAGGCCGTGCTTCTTTTTTTGGCTGCATACTGCACCACCCCCATGCCAGTAAAAGTCCAGCAGAGATACTTCACAGTCGACTGTTCCACTCTCTCTTATCTGTCCTTGTTCCCGAGACTTCTCACCCTCCCACCTACACTCCGGCTCACTCTTTCTATGGACGTCGACCAGGGTGCTCCCACACCTACGCACGTTTGCGGTGCTGTGCATTCTTTTTCCAGGGGAGAAATGTCGTAGTGGTACCTTATCAGCTAGAGGGCCCACACAACAGACAAGCAAGGTGGGTTGCCGACCTCCCTTCAGGAGCTGAGATCAAAACTTCGCCAGTGGATGTAAACATCAACAGACTTTCCACATAAACACGGAAGTACTTCGTGAAAAGCCGTGTGACAGAGATCCACCAATTGGAACTAATGTGACCACGTGTAGTACTCCGCAGAAGCGCCATTATAAGCCAGCAGAGACAGACAGGCAGTGTGTACCTACAGCTAGGACACCTCTGGCAAATACCTACGCCGGCTCTAGCCTAGTAGACACTCGCCATAGTCTTTAATAGAAAGCTGTATCTTTGCAATTATGTAGAGAAGTATTTTGGTTATTACTTTCTTTTCATTGTCTTGTACTCTAATCTAGCTTTTGCCACAACAAGGATTGTTTTGATTATTGTTGTTCTTGCGTCTGGAAATTAGTGCATGCCAAGAAGACATTTTAGTTAAAATAAAGTGTGTTCAAACTTGATCTTTAGTTCTTTCCTGCCGCCGGCAGGACACTACAATTAAGGGCTTTAACAGACTAACCAAGGCCATGTTGATCTTATCCAGGCTTACAGGAACCATAAATTCACCGTTAGTATTACTTACACACGCTATGCTTTTGCGCACGAAACAATTTATTTTGTATAATTCCTCGTATTTTCTTAGTGGCTCTACCACATACAGTGCTTCAATGGGAATTCAGTATCAATACAAAGCCACACTAGCTTCCCCTTACCTGTTGGTATTTTATCATTACAACAAACCCGTAGCATACCTGTTCATAGTTCAGTTGGCAACAGCTTCATGAGGGGTATGCTTGCGACGTTACTCTGAGTGCAGCTGTATGCCCTAATGGAAACAAAGTCCTACACTGAGTTGTACTGCGTAATGCGGAAGATCTATTTTTCCATGATGTTTGTCGAGAAAATCTACCCCAAGAATTGATGAATAGCCTTCCCCCTCGTGTGCTAACACTTACATATGCTCATGGAAATCCATAGTTCTGATACTGAAAGTTGGCAACGTCGTACTTAAAGACCCTACATTATTATTACCCACTCCACGCATTTCTTACCGTGGGGCCTCAGTCTCCGGCTGCCTAAATATCCGACTGACACGTGCCAGCCTGTGTCCACCAGAAATTTATGTTCTTTCCCTCTCAAAAAGCCTGACAAGCAGCATTCCGTCTGTGTATCTATTTGTACAGTGCGACTTCCCATTGGAGATGCCTTATGACTGTTGAAGCAGTCCTATTTGCTTTTAACAGCTGCTACTGTTGACATTTGTTTCCACTGCCTTCTCTTCCCTCAATCCTGTGGTCAGTGTTCAACTTAGCCATGCATATAGCTTTCTGATTGCTGACACTGATTCCGTATATAGCCTTCACAGTCACATCTATTACGCTTTACTTCTGCAGAAAAAAAATTGTGACCTATATCTATTCTTGCAACAATTTCGATCTCTTCCAATTGCTTTGCTGCCAGAAGAGCTGCAGCCAGATCCTCAGGATTTTCCTTGCTTCTCTACGCGACATCTTGGCTGGGATACCACGCAAAAAAACATCCAAAGCTCTATTTCCAGCTTCCCACAGCAAGACTCTATCCGCTTCTGCGTTTTGGGTCAGCTGGTATGTTTGTGAATGGATCTTTCGGATCCCATCTGAAAAAAATTCTCGTGATTCGTTACGTATGATTGTTAAAGTACTCAGTTTTTCCCCAGAAAAACCCTGCGTTAGATCGCTTCCGATAACGTTGCCATAAACCGTCAGCCAACGGTTGGAGTGTTTGTGCTTTATCGAGAACTTCGTTGTACAACAAAAATGTATTTGCTTCGCCTATCAATCGTAAATTAGCCACATGGAGAGTAATCTCGTCTTACTAAACACTCACTTGTCTTATATAGACCGCAGCGCCGTATTCTGCCTGTTTACATATCTCTGTATTCGAATACGGATCCATATACCAGTTTCTTTGGCGCTTCAGTGTACATTGTCAATGTTCTTGCACGTAGGAGGTACATGCTAAATAACGGGTCCTCTTCTTTGTAGAAATAAAGTGTTATATTTATCTTCAAGTTTAATGGACAGATCATTTTGGATTCCTGCTACCGGCCATCGCAACTTCTCTCCATCCTTTTTTGTGTCGGTGCTGACTCCCACAGTAGCCCACACAACATCTGGCGACAAGGATTCCAGAACCAACGCTGTCTTCGCTCTTCGCCGCTCCGTCACAGCGCGTCTCTAATATTTCTCTCTTTTCTTTCAGAGGCACATTACTGCTAATTTTTCTTTCTTTTTCTTTGCTTCTACGTGTAATTGTTTTGTTGCAGCACTCCTCTCATTAAAATGGCCTCTAACCCTCCTCCTCTACCACTTGCGCCTATCGCCTCTTGTTGCTGCTGTCTTTGATCTAAAGCAGTTTATTCAGTTTGAGAATAAACAAATGTCGTAGTTGACGACGGCAGTCCAGCAGTTCATTAATGCACAAACAGCTGCTGCAGCGCCTCCGTGCAACCACCGTGCACAGCTTTTCGTTAACAACAAGAGCAGAACGAGTATTACGCTCAGTTCAACGGTCATTGTACTACACATCAAGTGCAATGTACTGTGCAACATTTTTATTTCTTGCCAATGGCCAGCACAGGAATTCACCACCTCGCTCAGAAATTACTCCCGGCTAGTAGGCCGGAGTTGCTAGTTTTTGAAGATGTAGTTTGCATCCTCACTAAGTATTATGAGGAACAGGTGCAGGTTGCTGCAGCTCGTTACAAGTTCTTTCGATTGCGGAAAATGCCCGAACAGACATACAGGTACCGTCAGTGGGTCACTAAACGTCAGGGTTTGACACGACAGCGTCGTTTTCAATCTGGCTATGGACAGTATTATAGTGACGCAATGATTAGTGATGGCATTACGTACAACGTACCAGACAGTAGAATTCATGAAGAAATCGTTAATCATTCTCATCCTACTTTGAAATAAGTGTTACAAATTATTGATCATTAGGACTCGTGTGATAGGGCTGTGGAAAACTTTGAGGCAGCTGGAACCTGCAGTGTAACGCTAAGTGACAAACAGGTCCGGCCTTGTGAGCGACACCCACACACGAAAGGCCAGCACGCCGTGGCAAGAGTAAACAAGCGTTAACGCGGTGTCTGCTTTTCCACAAATAAAAGAAAAAATTGCCCTTCGGGGAACGCGACTTGCTTTGCTTGGGGAAAGCCACGTCATGTACAATCTCTCTGCTTGCAACAGAAGAAGAACACTACTCACGTTCGCTCTCGTAAGTGCGGAGCACCTTCTCATTCCGTGAACGTAGTTTTTTTTTTCCAAACAAGCTACTGGTAACAGTAATGACCAAATTCAGGATTTGCCGTCACCCCACCCACGTGATGTACAACGACAGTCAAACTATTTGTAAACTTAGTCATTGCTGGACGCTATGTGGGTCTTCAGTTTGACACTGGCGCTTCTGTTACATTGCTTAATCGTGCTACTTACGAACAGATGGCCTCACCACAGTTGACAAAACCTTGCACGCAACTTAACTGCGTATAATGGTCAGGACATTCCAGTGCTTCGTAGATGTAGTTTGCCCGCCACATTCCAGTCTCACACCAGAACAATGGCTTTAGCGTTTTGTGTTCATGAGAGTGTGAAAATATTTTTGTGTTAGATTCATTTTATTTGTTTGGTCTTCGAATTCAGGACAATGTACTTTCTATTTCTGCTTTCAACCCAGAAGACAGTATTACTCAGGTGATTTGAGGAGTTTCCTCATTTATTTTATGAAGGACTTTGGCAGAGTAAACAATTTTGTGGCATACGTTATGAGGGACAAATCGCAACCTAAGTTTTTTCGGACGCATCCCTTACCTCACACACTTAGAGACAAAGTTGCAAGTGAAATTAAGGAATGGCAATACAATGGTGTTATTGCTCCCATCCAGGCTAGTCAATAGGCTTCTCCCTTTGTACTCTTACCAGACCCTCTGGAAGACTTTGTCTTTGTGTTGACTTTAAATCCACAAACAATAACTGATACTTACCCATTGCCTCGCCCTGAGAAATTCATGGACAGATTTGGTGGAGGCCGCTATTTTACAAAAATTGACTTGCGGGACGCCTATTTGCAAATTCCACTATATGAGGGGTCTCAGAAAGTTTTTGTGGTCAACACACATTTAGGGTTGTTCAAATTTTTGCTCTTAACCCTTTGGTAGTGCTTCCGCGCCTGCCACATTCCAACGCTACTTAGAACAGCTTGCTGCAAAAGTTCCATTTTGTTCAAAAATGGTTCAAATGGCTCTGAGCACTATGGCACTTAAAATCTGAGGTCATCAGTCCCCTAGAACTTACAATTACTTAAACCTAACTAACCTAAGACATCACACACATCCATGCCCGAGGCAGGATTCGAACCTGCGATCGTAGCGGTCGCGCGGTTCCAGACTGTAGCGCCTAGAACCGCTCGGCCACTACGGCCGGCTCCATTTTGTTCAAATTACTTGGATGATACTATGGTGCCAGGGCGTACACCGGATGAACATATAAGTAATCTTCATACGCTTTTTCAGGTACTTTCAGCTGCAGGTCTGAAGTTCCGCCTATACAAATGTGCCTTTTCGCAGACTGAAATTCAGTACTTAGCCCACGCTCTTAATAGCCAAGGTGTTCATCTCCTTCAGTCATATTTTATGACCATCCGGCAAATTCACGCCTCGAGAAACGTGTCAGTTTCGGGAAGTTGACATATCCAGTTTATACCTAACGGTGACCAGATCGCGGCCCCGTTGCATCGTTTGCACCAGAAGAATGTGCCTTTTTTTGGCCCAAAGAGTGTTAGGGCGTATTCCAGAAACTTAAAAATGTCTTGTTGAGTGACAGGTGCCTTGTTCATTTCGACCCCGCTAAGCCTGTGGTTTTGGCACTGGACGCTTCTTCGTACTGAATTGGAGCTGTGCTCTCGCACTGACTTGGCTCGCAGGACAGACCGATTGCTTTCGCTTCCAAGTTACTAACTAAGACTCAATGTAACAATTCCCAGATCGAGAAGGAAGCGCTGTCTATGGCGTGACGAAGGGTTTAGCCATAATCTGTTTCGTCGGAAATTTTACCTAGTGACGGACAATAATCCATTTCAGTCTTTTTTTCATCCATCCAAACCTGTTCCGCCACGCACGGCTCAGATGCTGCAATGTTGGGCTTAGTTATTCTCACAGTATCAGTACGAAATATTGTACCACCCACGCCGAAGCATGCGAATGCTGACGCCCTTTCTCGCCTTCCTGTTGGTTCTGGTTCCGAAATCATGCTACTGCCGCATCTTGTTGTCAGATTGATGTAAAGGACACTGAATTTTGCAGACTTTGCCTCTACAGCATAGGAAGAGGTAGACCTTGACTTGAATCTTTTATTACAATACAACCGTACTGCTTGGCTTCGTTCAGTGAAAAATATTCAGAATTCTTTTTGCTCGTGCGTGCAGCCTCTCCTTCCGACATGGTGTGATTGACTCTGGACAAACGTGTGTGCTTCTTCCTAAAGTGCCGGCCGAAGTGGCCGAGCGGTTCTAGGCGCTTCAGTCTGGAACCGCGTGACCGCTACGGTCGCAGGTTCGATCCTGCCGCGGGCATGGATGTGTGTGATGTCCTTAGATGAGTTAGGTTTAAGTAGTTTAAGTTCTAGGGGATTGATGACCACAGCTGTTAAGTCCCGTAGTGCTCAGAGCCATTTGAGCTGTTTTTATTCCTAAAGTGTTGCAACAAGATGTCTTGCGATTGCTCCACCAAGGACATTAGGGAATCGTGCGCACAAAACTGTTAGTGCGTCAGCGGTGTACTTGGCTAGGCATGGACGCCCACATTAAACAATGACGTCCCAGGGTTTGGCTCGTGCTGAATCTCTATCGGCCCTGCCGCAAACATTTTAAGTTTGGCCAGAGTCTCGATCACCGCGGCAACGAGTGCATATTGGCTTTGTTGGTCCCTTTTGGGACTCTCGTTGGCTTATTGTTGTGGCCTTTTTTAGCAAACATCCGTTAGCGGTGCCCATGAACTCGACTGCGTCGCGTAGTACCATTGAGGCTTTGTCATCTATTTTTTCTGCCTGAAGTGTTGGTTACAGAAAGGGACCACACTATACGGCTCAGGACACTGAACAGTTTTGTACAGCCAATGGTCTCACTCACCTTAGCAGTGCCCTGTTCATCCTCGATCGGACGGAGAAGCTGAACGATTTATGCGTACGATCCAGCAACAGATGAACAAACTACACGGGAGCAAACGCTGCTGCTCTTCCTCCCAACGTAGCGCTCCGAAGCCTGCGACAGTCTGTCTCCAGCGAAGCTTCTACATAGAGGCGCTGGGAGATGAGAACAATTCTTCGAAATTGAGGCACTTGTATTTATTTAATTCAAGGTCCTTCTGGGTTGCTGCGCCGCCTTCAGAACCATATTTATGCTTGTCGGTTGCGAGACTCTCGTAGCAGCTTGTGGTGTGCGTACCGTAAGACATTCAGTACACACACCATCAGATTATTTGACTTGTCGCTCTAATGGAGTAGGCGAGTGTCAGTAATATATCTCGTGGTCTTATCGTGGCGTGTTTATCTTCTGCCATTAGGTCAGATGGTAGAATTGCCACTTGCACACTTAGAGTAGCAGATTGACGGTGACCAACTTTAAACAGAACTTGATTAATGTTCACACACATTTATTAAAATAATAACAAGCATAAAATTTACTAAACTTGGTTCTGGATGCTATTTACAATTGACATTCTGAAGTTCCTTTGGTATTGGTACGTTAATCTTATTCTCACATATATCTCTAATACTTGACAAAAGTGTCTATACATTTATCTTCAAGGCTATGTACAGGAATATGGTAATCTTATTAGGTGCAGACTGAATCTTGACTATAGACTGGTATAGACAAATGTAGAAATCGTACAGACTGGCGGAGACAAATACAAACTGACTAATCGGAGGTCTGTACACTCGTTATAATACCTCGCGCGTTCATGTATCACTATGCGAGAGTGATCCGCAAGGAGAAAAGGTTCTACGTTAGCAGCAATCTCATTGGCTGCGTTACATATTAATACGCGGATCGGCGGAAGCAGAATTTGGTCCGTCTCTATGGCAGCGCCATCTCGTAGTGCGGAGATGGACGAGCGCTACGCCTCCGCTGTAGTGCTTAGTGGGGCGCACTCTAGTGGGAAAGTTGTGTACGCGCTGACTACGTGGAACTACACTCCTGGAAATTGAAATAAGAACACCGTGAATTCATTGTCCCAGGAAGGGGAAACTTTATTGACACATTCCTGGGGTCAGATACATCACATGATCACACTGACAGAACCACAGGCACATAGACACAGGCAACAGAGCATGCACAATGTCGGCACTAGTACAGTGTATATCCACCTTTCGCAGCAATGCATGCTGCTATTCTCCCATGGAGACGATCGTAGAGATGCTGGATGTAGTCCTGTGGAACGGCTTGCCATGCCATTTCCACCTGGCGCCTCAGTTGGACCAGCGTTCGTGCTGGACGTGCAGACCGCGTGAGACGACGCTTCATCCAGTCCCAAACATGCTCAATGGGGGACAGATCCGGAGATCTTGCTGGCCAGGGTAGTTGACTTACACCTTCTAGAGCACGTTGGGTGGCACGGGATACATGCGGACGTGCATTGTCCTGTTGGAACAGCAAGTTCCCTTGCCGGTCTAGGAATGGTAGAACGATGGGTTCGATGATGGTTTGGATGTACCATGCACTATTCAGTATCCCCTCGACGATCACCAGAGGTGTACGGCCAGTGTAGGAGATCGCACCCCACACCATGATGCCGGGTGTTGGCCCTGTGTGCCTCGGTCGTATGCAGTCTTGATTGTGGCGCTCACCTGCACGGCGCCAAACACGCATACGACCAGCATTGGCACCAAGGCAGAAGCGACTCTCATCGCTGAAGACGACACGTCTCCATTCGTCCCTCCATTCGCGCCTGTCGCGACACCACTGGAGGCGGGCTGCACGATGTTGGGGCGTGAGCGGAAGACGGCCTAACGGTGTGCGGGACCGTAGCCCAGCTTCATGGAGACGGTTGCGAATGGTCCTCGCCGGTACCCCAGGAGCAACAGTGTCCCTAATTTGCTGGGAAGTGGCGGTGCGGTCCCCTACGGCACTGCGTAGCATCCTACGGTCTTGGCGTGCATCCGTGCGTCGCTGCGGTCCGGTCCCAGGTCGACGGGCACGTGCACCTTCCGCCGACCACTGGCGACAACATCGATGTACTGTGGAGACCTCACGCCCCAAGTGTTGAGCAATTCGGTGGTACGTCCACCCGGCCTCCCGCATGCCCACTATACGCCCTCGCTCAAAGTCCGTCAACTGCACATACGGTTCACGTCCACGCTGTCGCGGCATGCTACCAGTGTTAAAAACTGCGATGGAGCTCCGTATGCCACGGCAAATTGGCTGACACTGACGGCGGCGGTGCACAAATGCTGCGCAGCTAGCGCCATTCGACGGCCAACACCGCGGTTCCTGGTGTGTCCGCTGTGCCGTGCGTGCGATCATTGCTTGTACAGCCCTTTCGCAGTGTCCGGAGCAAGTATGGTGGGTCTGACACACCGGCGTCAATGTGTTCTTTTTTCCATTTCCAGGAGTGTATATATCAGTTCATGACACCAATTGTTACAAATTTGAAAACTCCGCCATCTCTCTCCCCACGTCCACCACTGCTGGCGGCTCACCTCCAACTGCCCAACGCTACGCGCTGTTAACATCCAGCTGCCCAGCGCTAGAATGGCGAGTATTACAACAATGCCCACCAGCAACAGAGTGCACACGGCACAGCCAGTGATTTTCATACAGAGCGCTACGTGGCGTTGGCGTTACCAATAAAAAAACCTAAACAGCCTACTTACACAATGTCTACTTTTCTGGCATGAGATGACCTGTACCAGACTGGAGAAGCATATTCGTCAGCAGGAAAGCACAGTGCCATGGCAGTAGAGCGAATAGTTTGTGGATGTGAGCCCCACTGTGTCCCCACTAGTTTGCGAAGTGGGTTTTGAATGTCAGAGTTCTATCGAGAGTGCATTCCTAGTATTTAGGGGCGTAATGATGCTGCAATTGTATGCCTGACATTCAACATCTAGCTCACGATTAGCTTCCCCGTTCCTTGAAAGGCACACAGTTGTGTCTTCGAAGGGTTTGGCCTGAGTTGCTTCCGACTATAGTAGCTTGACAGTGTTGTAAGTGCAGTTGTGAGGTATCTTTCCACTGTTTCATAGCATGAGCTCTCCGTAGCAAGAGTTAGGTCATCTGCACATAAGAATCTCCTGGTGCCCGGGGTCAATGGCTGGTCGTTGGTATAAATGTTGAAGAGAAGTGGAGCCAAGATACTACCCTGAGGAAGGCCTTTTTTCTGCGCTCTCCAGCGACTGTGTTGTCCTTGAAATTCAACAAAAAACTTGCGGTTTTGGAGGAGGGTGTTGATTAGTCTAACTAGGTGGGCGTTCTTGATCATATTGTATAATTTTTCATGTAGTAACCGATGATGGGAAGTATCACGCTGTTGTAAGATCCACGAAGACCACGCCCGTTACTTGTCGGGTTTCAAAGATATCCTCTATAAACTGAGTGAGGTTCAAAAGTTGCCCTGGGCACCTTCTGTTTGGTCGAAATCCTGCTTGTTCAGGTATGAGAAGAGGGTCTAATACTGGTAAGATTCTCTACAGAATCATACGTTAGAATAGTTTATAAAGATGACTCAAAATTTTAACTGGACCGAAAATCTTGGGATGATTTGCTTTCTTTCCAGCTTTCAGAAGAGCCATCACCCTGCTCTTTTGCCAGATGTTTGGTATTTGGCACTGGTTCATGCAGTTGTTGAAAAGCTGCAGGATCAATTTTCTTGTTGCTGGGCCGAAATCCTTAATTGTTTCCATACGGCTGTCATCTAAACCGGATGGTTTAACAGTTTTGCTCTCCTTAATAGCCTTGTTTAATGATAGAAGCCTCCACGAAGTTTGCAATGATTTCTCTGACGGCTGAACTTTTCACACTAAAAACATCGTCTTGGTCCTTTTCAGGACCACAGTTGACCATCGTATCGTTGAATATAGAACTATTAATAACATGGCGTTTTTTCGACATTTTACTAAGTTAACGTAAATTTCATAACCGGCCGCTGGTGGCACCACGGAACGTCATGTGCGCGTGGTTACCAGTAACATTAGGCATTTATTCCAGTTTATAATGTTCATGAAAGTAGCTTATGCTGTGCTGCCACCATTAATTCGGTCACTGCTTCTTATTAATAATGGTCGGTCGAAGTCGGAAGTCGTCTTCATTGGAATATCTGCCAACATATGCAATCTAACAGTGGGGTTAGACGCTGTCTTCCTTCCTGCACGTTAAATGGAAGCTCAAAAGGTAATCCCTCTTCTACTCATTGAGTAAATGAGTTACAACAGCCTCCATATAACTCATTTCATAAAACTGAAAATAATCACCATCGGTTCGTTTCTTTTTCCTCTGTTTCCAGTATTCTGTGCAACAAATGGCTCGTTATCGCGGCAGTGCATTACTGTTGACGGTGTTGCTGATACATTCTTCTTGTATCTGATTAAAGTACACCAAGAAAATACTTCTTAAGTTTTCAGCATATGGGCTTCTAAATTCTAGAGGAAACTAATCTGCGGGAATAACACGTAATTGACAAGTAAGTACGTGTTCTTTTATCGATTAAAATTGATCAAATACTTGTACTGGCAATGCTAAATTGAGCTTTGACGCCATAATTGTAATCGGTACATGTGAAAGTAATGGGTTGATAAACTCACCTGAACTAAAATAAGTTAACGTTGGCATGGCAGTGATAATTTTTCTTTCATATTTTATTTATCTTTTATACAGAGGAGTAGGATGGATAGAATACATGTATGTTAGCTTTATACATTTTTGCTTTAATTCATACATACCATTAAGAGACACTATTTTTTGTCGTGTTGTTACAACACGGACATGAAATGGTAGTTGCTTTGCCCATTATAATTCGCAACCTCTGCAATTAAACTACGACACACATGATCGAATCACTCTGAAGAATGAAAATTAAGTGTTGGTAGGTCTGCCAATACAGAGAAACAAAATAGAACGGTACTGATTAATCTCCGTTTGCTTGCCATTGTAGAGGAGAAGTCGGTGGATTACGTACCGATATGTTAAAATCAGATTTGGCGACTTGAATTATACGCATCTACACTCGGCCTCAATGCAATGTTCAGTACTTTACAATGGCATTCTAACTTTTTTTTAAATAACGTAATTGGATCTAAAATTTACACTCATAAACCTAATATCATGACTTTTGAAAAAAATGAATTATGGTTAACTGAAAGGCAGAAAAAAATAAAGCATCAAATACTTTACTGGAATTCCTTGTGGAACCTGCTGAATAGTTCATTGTTTCAAGTATGACTTAGTAAAAACACAGTTATATATAATAATTTATCATTGTCCATTGCTGAGCTTGTGCTAGTGAACGTAGCCCAATAAAGTCTTCAACATGAACCAAGTCGGTGGAGAAGGGAAAAAACGGATCAGCTGATCCACGTTATTATTCTCCGCTGATTTGGTTGACGTTGAACAGTTATATATAGAGGATGATTCCGTGATGATGTTGCAAACTTTCAGGAATGATGGAGAAAGGCAAATGTATCAACTTGCGGTAAGGGACTTTGGCCTGGAAATGAGAAGGTTGAAAGTTATATGCGAAAATCGTTCTGATACCTCTGACAGTGGAATGACATGTTCCGGTACTGTTCTTGCTAAGATTGTATGGGAGGAGAATTTCAGTAGTAGTAGTGTGGAACAAAACAAGAAAAAAATGTGCAGTAATCTTGCGCTATAAAATACATATCTTAAGAGCTATAAGCACCTATTCATCTTCTATATTGTGGAACGCATCTCCTCTACTGCAGCTCTTTAATTTCCATTTTGTTGGAGGAGGTAGTATGGACCAGAACAAGAAAAACGGTCCAGTGAAATGGGCTCTATCGTAAGGAGTATGAGTACTTGACATCTTCGCTACTGTGAAACACGTCCCATCTATTAATCGAGTGCCGATTGCCCTTAAGGTAAGTATTTTAGCCCATATTTACTGTATATTTTTTAGCGGTTTTGTCCATACTATCCCCTACAAAAATATCGAAACCAAATAGCTTACAGCAAAAGTGACGTGTTTTAGAGAACTGAAGATGAAGAAGTACTTAAAGCTCTGTAACGTCTTGCTTCGCTGTGTTGCATGCGAACGTTGAGATGGGCAATTCCAAATCAACATACACCCAGAGCATATCCGTCAACGTCGTATTAAAGCGTTCTGTGAGGCCATGGTAGCCAGTTTTCATCCTGTGTGTGATGTCGCAATATGAAATTACGTCTGATAATATTCTCGACTGGAAAACTTCCTCACGGTCAGAGATCATCACATAATATGCTCTGTGCTACAAAACGATATCATCTACAAGGAACTCTGAAATTTCCAGAGCTTCGACAGTCGACACGGCTTTGGCGTCAGCATAGTGGATAAGGTAGTCAGTGCAGACTATTATCCATCGGTTTTCGCTCGTCGACTTCGGGGACCTCCCCAGGGAGTCGATTTCAAGTCGTTGGAATGGCACTGTTACGGGCCGGATTGGTAGCACATTCCCAGGAGGTAATTGCGGCATATACTTCCGTCGTTTTCACACCTTACAACGGCTCACATAGTGTCTAACGAATCGGTAGAGACCTGGTCAGTGATACCTGCGTCTGAATCTGTCTAGAGTCTTGACGAATCACAGGTGACTACACATCGGAGCGTCTTGGAAATGCTTCAGGATAACAATCCATAGTTGAGTTCGGACGACGAGCAACCATTTTCGCCACACTGAATCATAGTTCCTCTTATACAATGTTCCACTTACTAACTGGAATTCTCCTCTGATCGGTTCTACCTCCTTCAAGGCATCTATGGTTTTCAACTCTCCTCAGCAGCAATGTCATTTAATGTAGCAACGACCGAGATTTCATCCATAATGCTGCGTTCCACCAATGGATCCCTTGAATGGCAATCGGCGTCCTTGTGCTTTCGTCCACTTTTGTATACCATTATGTCATTCTCCTGAAGCCTCAGTACCCTTTTGTTGTAGAGTGTTCTTCTCAGACACGGAGAGGACTCTTGAAGCGTAAGCTATCACCTTTTCAGCACCTTCCTGAATCAATACTAGATATTCTCCTATCCCAGATCTACTATAGTAGGTATGATGTCCCCACCTTCGCTAATACTGTGCTGGTTCGCCATCTCCGTATCAGGGACGCTGAAAACAAAAAGTTAACACACGAACATTTTCGTCGTACAGTCCAAGGACAAGAGAAAATTTTAGCGTCTCCTTAAGAACAAGGGAAGGTCTTCCTTGCACCTCGATCCAAAACGGTTTGGCGTCTCCCTGCAATAGCTCTTGCAAGGTATGTGTCTTGGTACAGAAGTCCTTTACGGATCGCCGGTACTACGAGCACATCCTGAGAATACTTTTCACATCACTAATGTACGGAGGAGTCGTAAAATATGTGACTGCTCTTATTTCATCTGGATCAGGAAGGACTCCATATCTGTCCACTAAATGCTTCAATATTTTTATCTCTTTGGGAACGAAGAGGCACGCTTCGGGTTCAGGAGAGCGTAGAAGACTGGAGACACTTCAACACGGTTGTCAGGTGGCTTAGACGTTCCTCGAACGTCTTAGAAAAGATACGTCGTCTATTTGAGGCGTCGAAGCATGTTGTCATACTTTCAAACATCGCTGGAGCATTGCATAATCCAAACGGTATAACTTTAAACTCGTGGCCGTCAGGATTAAGGGGAAGCTGCTTTAAAACAGTCCTGTCTACTTTGCTTCTTTCGAGCAGTCTAGGGTGTTATCAGTGTGCAGTAATGAATATATATCTTTCTTCGTGATTTTGTTCAGTCGTCGGTAGTTGATACAGAAACGTGATGTGCTGATCTTCTTCTTTACAAGAACCACAGGAGAGGACCAACGACTTTATGTTATCAACGTTATATTCTCGATACGTCATTAAATTCTAGGTGGCAAAATCAGTATATCGAGAAACCAGAAACTACCGCGGGAAACGAATCCGTTTAAGCAAGGGATCTCTTCGAAATTCAGCAGCAAAGTTCCGGCAGCATTTTTTTTTTTTTTTTAACGAGAATGGATTTCACAGTCGTGATACTGTCTTCTCCGACATTTCATTAAGACCGAAATTTTATTCCCAGATCCCATTCTTCATTTGCAACAAATGGAGCTGGAATAAGATGTATCAGAAACATCAGCTCCATCGCATCAGCTGGATACCATCCAGAGACAGAAGGCGAGAAACTGTTCACCTTCACCATAGCATATACAAGCTCCTGACGTAAATAGGCCAAAGAAGTCAAGATCAAGTCAAAGACATAGCAGTAAAGTAGTAGTTGACGTCAATATGATACACAGCCAACGTGTGCATTATAGAAGTTGTAATTGAAGCCAATAGGATGTGTATTAATGCAGTAAACAGAAACAGTAAAGCGCCGCCTACCAGCCAGATTATAATCGCAACAACTTTGACGTACCGTACCAGTGAATGCAGGTGAAAGATTTGCCGGAAGTACAGTGCTTCCTAAAAATGTGATAGGAAATCTGACAATCACCAATCAACCGAGCCGAGGTCGTACGTTAGCTTTGGAGAGAGCGAAAATAGTACGGTAAAGAACTTACGCCCAATGCCCCAATGGCTCTGGGGCGAAATTTCTTTACAGGAAGTAACTATTTAAGATATATAATTGTTAATATTTCAGCTATTGGTTAAAATACACATGAAATTGAATCAATAACTGAGCAATCAACAAACAGTTTACTATTTCCTGATGTCTTGCAGCAGAAAAATATGGTACCACCTATTCAGTTTTTTTATTTGTTTTTTTAAAGACGTAACGGGGAATTATTCACATTGCTAATATATCTTTAGCGAAAGAAGAGGTGTCTATAGAAATGAAGGCTGAATATTTAGTAATTGAAGCTTCCTGGCAGATTAAAACTGTGTGCCGGACCGAGACTCCGGTCCGGCACACAGTTTTTATCAGCGCACACTCCGCTGCAGAGTGAAAATCTCATTCTATTTAGTAATTGTCCTATGCTGGTCCAAAATAGTTTTTCGTTTTCCTGAGTTATTTGTTGTCATGAGTTTCATATCTTACGGACTTACCCGTTAATTTAGATCTACTCTCCAGCTATGCTCTGTTCACATTAGTTACAACCGAAAAATAGATGATCTGAAAAGTTTAATATTTTTCATGAAAGCTTATTACCGCTGGAGTTTAAGTCCGTCTTCTACCGCTTCGTCACTGGGTGGAACCCCCTTGTGTGAAAATCATCATGTTCCCTTCTAGCTCTCGAACTCTGGTCGGAATTAGAATGGCTTCTGCAGCCTCGCAATGCTTTTGCTGTGATCTATAAAAACAATTTCGTCAACCGTAACTCTTGAGTCGCTCGTAATGAGTTTTCCAGCGGAGACGCCCCGCAGCCTTTGTCGATTGCTTTGGCTCGACTCCACACGACGCTGTTTCTGGTATCGCGCGGCTCGGATACTCGTAGCGTTCTGGTAACTGTGTGACTGAAGACAGTAAATTGCGTATGTACGGTGGTTGTCGAGCTGTAGTTGGCGATTTCGAAAGCTGCAGTTGGGAGAAATTTTCATTTACAGAAAATCTCTGGTAAACTTTCTCATGTAGCTTAATGCCTAGTACACTAGCTAGCAAATACAGGGTAATTAACCAGATATGAATCATATCCGCGGCACTGGATTAACGTTTTCTGGTCTCTTACACTGGTCTTCCTGACAGTGGTTTGAGTTTCTCACTGAGGTCTGCAAATATTGTGCTGATTCGCCATCTCCGTCTCAGAAACGCTGGAAACAAACAGTTACTGCACGAAACCGAACGAACAAAAAACGTAGTTTAGGGCCTAACGTTTCATCTGAATCAGGGTTAGTCATGGTGGTCCACAGGCTCTGATTGGGCAAGAACGATGCATAAAATGCCAGTTTTTGAAGGCACTGTCCAGAAAATTGCCTTGAGTGATTTAGGGAAACTGCTGAAAACCTTAATCAGGATCACCAATGGGGATTTTAATCACATTTCTCCAGTATGTGAGTAACTTTGTCACCTAACCTGTACACAGAACAAAATTAACACGTTTCATAGCCAGATTGTGGGGCGGCGTATGGAATTATGATTGAATAATGATAAATGTGGAATGTCTTTCCCGGCCGATGCACCATATGTGGTGCGGCGGGTGGAATTAATTGTTAATGAAATGTTCCTATGATTTATTTAATGCTGTTGTTTGCTGTTCTCAATACTGGCTCTCTAACTACAATATTGGCAACCAGAAAGTGATTAGCAAAACGTGAAGCCTGTAATTAGAATTCCTAGTGCCCACTTCAACTGAGAAATACACTTATAGCTACAGCTTATAGCTCTGAGGAATTAGGAGATTGTCTGGGATTCATAATCAAAAACGATTCTTTCAAAAATGTTCACTATATTCTGAAAGTCATAGACCAAAAAGAATCCACACAATCCAACTACCAGAGCAGTTCAGAGTCTAATGCGCTGATGCAACTATAACTGTTCCAATTAAATGTTTAAGTGAATGCTCGCCATAATTGGATGATAATGTTCATCAAACACCACGCTAAATAATGGTAGAATATCTGTCCCGCGGCGGCGCGTGAAAATACGACATACGCAAACTGAAGATAGATCATCAAAGTCATTCCAGAAATAACACTTCACTCGAAAATGATTTCTTGGCTACGCATATACCGAGTAACTTATTACTGCCTCCGAGGCTGTTTCTAGCAATGATACCGACGCGACGCGACTCCCGGCACAGATGGTGTGCTAATCAGCGTCTGTAGAGAACTGGGGCCTTTTTCTCGTGCAGCGTTCTTATATATAAAGCCGCGGTGCGCACGGCTAAGGGAACACCTGATTAAATCCGCTCTCCCGACTAGCCGCTGGGCTAGTAATGCACCACTTTAAGTTATCGAATAAATCATTACTTCCTTTGCTGATGGCCGATGAAGCTCTCAATTTAAATGTGCACTCAGCACACAGGTAAGTAATCATAATAAAAGTCTGACTTGGCCAAGTCAAATATTTTGGGCGAGGAAATTAATTTAATTACACTACACGCAGTAGACGAGCTCTGAACTTGCCCTTTGGAGATACGCTATCGCTATAGTTTTATAGTTATTCAGTTGAAACTTTTCACATCTTTATGATTATAGCGGATCTCCCTTCTACTTAAATTTAAACATCCTAGCTTTATTTATTCACCTACTTAATCTATCTTGCTTCCTTAATTTTTAAGACAAAACATAAAATCATGAATTTGAACTAAAATTTTAATTTATGAGATCCAGAATACTGTTTCTACTAAATTGTTATGCAAAAGGAGTCTAAATATAAATTTTAGAGTTTCTAGCTCTTTTCTGTTGCGCCAATGATTTTTGCAGAAAAACGTCCAAATTCCGAAAATGGTTAAAGTTATTGCACTGATATTCAATACATAATGATATAGTATTACTCCTGACATGCTAGCAACGTTTCTGGTTATTTACTTGATTTTTTAAGTATTGCGTAACATTTATGACGTCAGAGCTAGTTAAAGCGGACTGGCTGGCACACAATGGAAAGACTGATGTAAATTTTATACGGCGTGAGTAGGCTGCTTCCCTACAAGATGTCCATGAATATCCATCTCGTTGGAAGATAAATGGCGATACAGAGATGTCATTGAATCCAAGCCACAGAAATAAAGAGAACTAAATAACATCGTGCCCCATAACACAGCTTACTTACGGGAAATGCTTCATAAGGCATTCACAGAAGAAACCTGAAGTAGTTGATGTGAGTATTTCTGTAAGTAATTATATAGGAACACCGGACTAAATGCGTGACCTGTTGACCAGCTGGCTTTATCATTTAAGTGTTGGAACTCCTCATCGAGTTATGCAGTTGCCATTCAGAGTAACTTGCTGTACAGTAGTTCATGTCCAAGAGAATTTTCCGTGTTGCAACCTATCATCATCATCGTGTAGCTTTGTAATCCATACCCTGGCAAGAATCACCATCAACTCGACGGATCTCCATGGCACCGTTTGTCCACATCTACATCTACTTCTACATATAGATACTTACTCCCTAAGCCACGGTACGGCTTATATCGAAGGGTATCTTACACCAACCTAAACTACCTTTTTCTTTCATCTTTCACTCGGAAACGAAGCTAGGGAGAATATACTGACTATATGCTTCAGCATGGGCTCTCATTTCCATTATCTTCGTCGTCCTTACATGGTATGTACATAGTAGGAAGGCTCAGACAGTTCTGTAACAGACTGAGTTATTGGCAGATCTCCAGCCTGTTACCTGGAACAAAAGAATGGTTTATGACCCCCGCTCCTTCCCCCCTGCAAATCACAAAGGATACAATAGGGCTTTATTTACAACAATTGGGATCTAGGAGAGACAACAGCGTCCAGGATGATTTATTCTCCCTCATCCTCAATTCTGTAACCCAATCCTCACACCTCTGGTTGGCAGCAGATTTAGTTATGGTCCGTATAACCCAAGAAGAGTTCTTGTGTGTTAAAATCGTGTACTGCAGGACCACCCACACTGTCTGCAGGACTGTTAAAACCATTTGATGGCCAGGGTCCCATGTAACCTAAGGATTTTGGGCCCCATCGCTTCGTGCTTCATAGGCCAATTTCACTACATATACAGTGTCAGGAAATTCAAAACGCCAATAATGATAATTGTCCTGTTGGTGGAGACAGTGGGACCATGTGGATGAATGTCAAATTTACCCCCCCCCCCCCCCCCAATTCAAAGCCAGAGGACACTGCTGGCTGACAGAACAATTAGTTTAGGGCCCTGTAACCCAAAGGAGATCATGTGTGTTATGTTATTTTTATTGTATATGAAAAATTACCACCATACTGACTGTGAAACAATTGCGAACCTGAGTGCATACATCAGCAATTGCGGGGCTTGCTGCACCACATACTAGGAGTCGTATGGGACATTATTATAAACGATTGTGGACCTTGCTGCATTCTGTATAAACAGTTACGTCAGATGTCTTGCCGTGCCCACTGCGAGCAGTCACACATGCATCTACTGAGTGCAGTTGACTACTGGCAGGCGCCTCTAACTCCTGGTGTGGGCACACGATTACCCTCATCCTGCCAACCACGGTGATCTCGAAGCAGGGGACAGTGACATTCAGTACACCATAGCAGTTAACCTTCTCCAGTTAAATATATGTTGAAATGATTCTCTCATTTTTAGACCAACAACGCTGTCTGCAGACATGTCAGAAGTAATTGATGACCAATGTCCTATGTAACGTGAGACTTTAAGGCAGATAGTGAAACCCAGTCCTCTTATAGCTTCGGGCAGGGGACCACCACAATAGCTACCTTAGCCTCGGACAGAGGACTGCTGCAGGCATTGTGTGCAAAAGGGTGTTGAGACATTATTTTGGTAAACAATTGTGACGTTTTTATGCTGCCACAGTGCTCTGCTGAAGGTCCCTCGAGGGATTAGAAGAAAAAAGGGAGTTACAGATGTTAGTTGTAAACAATTACGACATTTTTGATTAAACATTTACGGCTGGGTTATGCCCACAACCGGCCGCTACGATCGCCAACGCCCATCTGACAATGGTCATCCTAGATGCAGCCACAGCGGCAGTGTGTGAAACCAGCTGGGGTGGGTCCCCACCACTCGCCACTAACATAGCCAGCACTCCATCTCGCAGCCATCACACGTGCTAGGGGCACTGATGAGTCCTGCAGTCAAGCCTTGTAAGTTACTTCACATATTACAACGACGAAACGACTTGTGTGTAATGCTGGAAATGCTGGCTCTGCTGATGGAATCACAGCCGAGCACTGTATGGGACCACCTTTTACCATCACTGCAACCAAGGAGGTTGTGGGTTCGACCTCAGTCATGTGTACTTTTCTTAAAATTCATCTTTTTTCAACGCACTTGGTGTGCAATACATCTTCATCACATATAAAAAATTACTATCTAGCGATAATACCACTGCCACCACCACCATCATCATTGAAACAAATGGGCAGACAGCATAACAGTTGAACTAACATTATGTTTAGTAGCGGAGCTGCACAGTAACGTTTAATTTTCAACACATCTGATGTGCGGAATGTCTTAAACAATCGGGTATTACAGAGCACCATGTCAATAAACAATTTTTGGGCTGCAAAGATCCACCTAAAACCATTTCACCACATTATTTAGCACAGGACACAAGATAGTGATTGGCTAGATATATATGGTAAGTCATCTTTCACACATAATTTAAACACAGTACAGTGTACAGAAGTTGCCACGAGCTTAGATATTACCGCCCCACGCCACTAATCTGCCACCAGCAATCAAGTAGCAAAGGGATTAGATGTGTAACACAGATTTCATACATTTCGTTAAGAGTGTATCCTCTCGTTAACTGTGGATTGTAAAATAATTTCCCTTGTTTAAATCAGTAATAGTTATACATTGCTTAATGCGTTTTGCGTGTAAAAAACGGTTCAAATGGCTCTAAGCACTATGGGACTTAACATCTGAGGTCATCAGTCCTCTAGAACGTAGCACTACTTAAATCCAGCTAACCTAAAGACATCACACACATCCTTGCCCGAGGCAGGATTCGAACCTGCGACCGTAGCAGCAGTGCGGTTCCAGACTGAAGCGCCTAGAACCGCTCGGTCAAAAAGGCCGGTGATTTTGCGTCTAAATAACGTTTGTACATACACGGGTTAGGCGTAATACTGTGATCATCCTCTAGAACAGTGGGTAGGTCATGTGGAAGGGTGAACCAAAGACTGCGTTTTATTGCCAAAACACTTAGCAGATGCAGCAAATCTATTAAAGAGACTGCCTACACTATACTCTTCTATAATGCTACTGTGCAGTGAAGGATACTTACTGGGTAGGATTGATGGTTCTTTAGAGGAGGACACGCCAATTCACATTCCTTCCTTACCTAATCCGCACTTCTGCTCCTTCTGTGTGAGAATATTTTGTTGATACCCCCTACATAGGAGGAAATGACCATCTAAATGGAATGGAATGGGACGAAATCGACATATGTAACCGTAATTTCGACTCAGAGGACTGTTATATAACCCGTTACCATTTACAACAGACAACATATTAAGTTCCGTAAAGCTTTTCGCAGATGATGCTGTCGTCTATATAAAAGCCGAAATTCCAAAAGACTGCATCGAGTTATAGGAAGAGCTGCACAGGATCGACGATTGGTGTAGGGTACTTGTAGTCGAAACGCAAATAAATGTACGAGGGCGATATGAGAAAAAATGCCTCGGAATTTTTTTTATTCTCTTCTTAGTATCGGTTGAGGTATTTCAGGTCATACATATTACTCGGTCGACTTTCAACTTCACTGACGCAAACTGTAACCCTCTGCCGCTAGAGGGTCCTAATCGTAGCGTGTAACATGGCGCTGTGCAATGTAACTATGTCGTTGCGCGTGTCACGTACCAATGTAGGTGCTGTAATTGAGTATCTAACAGCAGACATCGTACCTCCAATTGGAAACCACAGAGAAATGAAACATGTTAGCAGTGATGATTGTACTGACATCAGTAACGTGCGGTTTTTCTTACTCGTAACGAAGGAAATGGTGGTACTAACTGGAGCTGTTGTAAACTATCGTTATATCAAACTTCCTGGCAGATTAAAACTGTGTGCCCGACCGAGACTCGAACTCGAGACCTTTGCCTTTCGCGGGCAAGTGCTCTACCATCAGAGCTACCGAAGCACGACTCACGCCGGGTCCTCACAGCTTTACTTCTGCCAGTATCTCGTTATATCGTTACATCGATATTTTTCCAGAAAATTTGAACATATACAGGTGATATTCTTTCCTCTGGCATATCGAAAAGGCAATATCGAGTGACGATATTTTCATTTTATATTATACCTTTTCGCAATTTTAGGTAAATATTTGAAATTGTTCCTTTGAAATTGCCGCAGAACGTAATTTTACTTTCATTGTGTGAAGGACTCCTACTACGTTTTGAGCTTTCATCACACCCAGTATTTCTCTTTGACTGTCTGAAGCAAGTGTAGGTGGTACAAAGAATAAGTCCGATTGCACTGGGTGGGGTGGTGGTGTGAATGTAGCCCATTTCCAGTTTTCTCCCCCTTGACCCAGTTCCATGCAATTTTTCATCCGCAACTGGTCATAAAGCCTCTGAACGTTATATTCCAGTCGAACTACAGAAACACCATCATTATCATCTATCACAACATTAACACCATAACGTTCACTGTGTTAACCATCGTCACATGGAGATCATCTGTTTCAATTATATCGTTTGTTTATTTTCACTTTTTAACGTTTCTTATGACTACATTGAGTTTTAAATATATGTACTGCTGCAGATCAGTAACATTCTGCTGACAGCCCCAACCCCCCTCCCTCCCGCTGTGGGGATTACCAAAACGAACTGCAAAGTGATTTAGATAAGATATCTGTAGGGTATGAAAAAGTGGCAATTGACACTGAATAAAGAAAAGTATGAAGTTATTCACATGAGTACTAAAAGAAATCCGCTAAATTTCGGTTATGCGACAAGTCACACAAATCTGAAGGCTGTAAATCCAGCTAAGTACTTAGGGTTACAATTACAAATAACCTAAATTGGAACGATCACATAGATAAGGTTGTGGGTAGAGCAAACCAAAGACTGCGGTTCATTAGCAGAACACTTAGAAGGTGCACCAGATCTACTAAAGAGACTGCTTACACCACGCTTATCCTCCCTATCCTGGAGTATTGCTGCGCGATATGGGATCAGTATCGGATAGAGCTGACAGATGATATCGAAAAAGTTCAAAGAAGGGCAGCTCGTTTTGTATAATAGCGAAATAGGTGAGATAGTGCCACAGACATGATACGTGAATTGGAGTGGCAGTCATTAAAACAAAGGCGTTTTTCGCTGCGACGGGATCTTCTCATGAAATTTCAATCACCAGCTTTCTGCTCCGATTGCGAAAACATTCTGTTGGCACGCACCTACATAGGGAGAAATTATCATCACAACAAAATAAGAGAAATCAGGGCCCGCACAGAAAAATTTAAGTGCTAGTTTTTCCCTGCGCGCTGTTCGAGAGTGGAACAGCCGAGAGACAGCATGAAGGGGGTTCATTGAACCCTCTTCCAGGCACTTTATTGTGAATAGCAGAGTAATCACGTAGACGTAGAATGTAATGACAGTACAGAAGAAGAACAGGGTATGAAAATGAATTAAAAATAGGAAAAAATAGGAAATAGATCATTGCTGTTGTATGCTTCTAAAACTGACCACGGACGGCCGGCTGGGTTGGCCGAGCGGTTCTAGGCGCTACAGTCTGGAACCGCGCCACCGCCACGGTCGCAGGTTCGAATCCTGCTTCGGGCATGGCTGTGTGTGATGTCCTTAGCTTAGTTAGGTTTAAGTAGCTCTAAGTTTTAGGGGACTGATGACCTTAGAATTGAAGTCCCATAGTGTTCAGAGCCGTTTGAACCATTTGACTAAGACGGTTAAACTGAAAATGATAACAAAATCATGAAATGTGGGATCGCCTGTTTGATATGCTTTGATATTGCCACGCTCTGACGCTTTTGTATGACAAATCACACGATCAACTATATATTTTGTCTTGGATTAAGGGTACCATGGAATGTATACTTACGTAGCTAGGGCCAAATGAGGAAGTTAAATGGAGATGAAGAAATCTGTTTATTCTAAGAGTTGGCCTGGCTTGCAGCTAAGCAGAGAGCTGAATAGCGGACTGGCTCAGCTGCCAAGTTGTGAAGTAGGCAGCCCCAAGGTCGCTGTTGTCACTTTCCGTGTGTCACGTGCTATTATCAGCGCGCAAACCTGTCGCCAGACGCAAACAGTTCTCCATCGCGTAAATGAGGGTGTAGAGCAACACCTGTCGCTCAGTAAAGCTAACAACAAATGATAAGACTACAAAATAAAGGGGAAATTCGTGCCATACGAAAAGAAAGAAGGAAGATTACGGATTAACATAGTTTCTACGAACAGGCCATAATTCGAAGCATAAGATCGGATAGCACAAGAACGGTGAAGGAAATCGTCCGTGTCCTTTTCAAAGAAACCATTTTGGCATTCAACTTAGTAATTCAGTGAAACGAGGGAACAGCTAGCTACAGATAGCTGGACGGAAGTCCTGCTCTTCCTAAATCCGAGTCTAGTGCCTTAACAACCGTGCCACTTCAATATTATTTGTGCATAACCGTTCGTGGTTGTGTCGTCTACACTTCTTCAGTGTAAGACTTCTTGAATTTACAACTGAATTCCTAAATTGTACATTTTTCTTGGAAAAGAGATGTGCTGTCTTTCTGCTTATTTGATGATACTAAGGGTGAGACGTCTATAAAAATAAAAGCGTTCATTTCTTGCAGATTCAACAAGGATACGCAAGAAACCAGGACGTGAAACTTCCTAGCAGATTAAAACTCTGTGACGGGCCGCGACTCGAACTCGGGACCTTTGCCTTTCGCGGGCAAGTGCTCTACAAACTGAGCCACCCAAGCACGACTCACGCCCCGTCCTCACAGCTTTAATTCCGCCAGTACCTCGTCTCCTACCTTCCAAACTTCGCAGAAGCTGTCCTGCAAAACTTGCAGAACTAGCACTTCCGGAAGAAAGGATATTGCGGAGGCATGGCTTAGCCACAGCCTAGGGGATGTTTCCAAAATGAAATTTTCACTCTGCAGCGGTGTGTGCGCTGATATGAAACTTCCTGGTAGATTAAAACTGTGTGCCAGGCCGAGACTCGAACTCGGGACCTTTGCCTTCCGCGGATAAGTGCTCTAAAGCTGTGAGGACGGGGGGTGAGTCGTGCTTGGGTAGCTCAGCTGGTGCCGGCATGGTAGCTCAGCGTGTTCGGTCAGAGGATTAGCTGCCCGATGTAATAAAAAAACTGAGTGAACGGATCAATAATGAACTTCAACGGGGGTCAGGGGACGCCCGCCACGAGCAATTGCAACGAACTATAACGAACAGAATGAAAAAAGAGAAAAGAAGAAAAGGTTAGTAGAGCACATGCCCGCGAAAGGCAAAGGTCCCGAGTTCTAGTCTCGGCCTGGCACACAGTTTTAATCTGCCCGGAAGTTTCATATCAGCGCACATTCCGCTGCAGAGCGAAAATTTCATTCTGGAACCAGGAGGTGTTTGGCATACAGAGTCGTGTGCAGCTACGTTATGGCGAGAACATTTCCCACGCTATTGAAAATTTTGGCCGCTGCTCTACGACGCCTCTGGCGAGAGTAAATGGTCTCCTGCGCGGGATAGTGCACTTGTGGGAAGGCGGCTCAAATTTCCATCTGCACTATTGGCCATTAAAATTGCTACACCAGGAAGAAATGCAGATGATAAACGGGTATTCATTGGACAAATATATTATACTAGAACTCACATGTGCTTACGTTTTCACGCAATTTAAGTGCATATATCCTGAGAAATCAGTACCCAGGACAACCACCTCTGGTCATAATAACGGCCTTGATACGCCTGGGCATTGAGTCAAACAGAGCTTGGATGGCGTGTGAAGGTACAGCTACCCATGCAGCTTCAACACGATACCACAGTTCATCAAGAGTAGTGACTGTCGTATTGTGACGAGCCAGTTGCTCGGCCATCATTGACCAGACGTTTTCAATTGGTGAGAGATTTGGAGAATTGCTGGCTAGGGCAGCAGTCGAACATTTTCTGTATCCAGAAAGGCCCGTACAGGACCTGCAACATGCGGTCGTGCATTATCCTGGTGAAATGTAGGGTTTCGCAGGGATCGAATGAAGGGTAGAGCCACGGGTCGTAACTCATCTGGAATGTAACGTCCACTGTTCAAAGTGCCGCCACTGCGAACAAGAGGTGACCGAGACGTGTAACCAATGGCACCCCATACCCTCACGCCAGGTGATACGCCAGTATGGCGATGACGAATACACGTTTCCAATGTGCGTTCAAAATGGTTCAAATGGCTCTGAGCACTATGGGACTTAACAGCCGAGGTCATTAGTCCCCTACAACTTAGAACTACTTAAACCTAACTAACCTAAGGACATCACACACATCCATGCCCGAGGCAGGATTCGAACCTGCAACCGTAGCAAATGTGCGTTCACCACGATGTCGCAAAACACGGATGCGACCATAATGATGCTGTAAACAGAACCTGGATTCATCCGAAAAAAATGACGTTTTGCCATTCGTGCACCCAGGTTCGTCGTTGAGTACACCATCGCAGGCGCTCCTGTCTGTGATGCAGCATCAAGGGTAACCACAGAATTTCTCTCCGTCCGAGCTGATAGTCCATGCTGCTGCAAATGTCGTCGAATTGTTCGTGTAGATGGTTTTTGTCTTGCAAACGTCCCCACCTGTTGACTCAGGGATCGAGACGTGGCTGCACGATCCGTTACAGCCATGCGGATAAGATGCCTGTCATCTGGACTGCTAGTGATACGAGGCCGTTGGGATCCAGCACGGCGTTCCGTATTACCCTCCTGAACCCACTGGTTCCATATTCTGCTAACAGTCATTGGATCTCGACCAACGCGAGCAGCAATGATATGAAAAGCTAATCATTTGGGTATCACAGCATCTTCTACCTGTTGGTTAAATTTCGCGCCTGTAGCACGTCATCTTCCTGGTGTAGCAATTTTAATGGCCAGTAGTGTGCTTCCGACGGCGACCGGCCTACCAATATCGGTGGGTGGGGCGTGCACAAGCGCTCCTGTTTATTCACCTTATCCCAAGCGACACTGGAAACCCGTGTCGTCTGCCTAACATAGACAACGGTCATCTGGCTGTTAATTTGGAATTTTTTTGATCTATAGTCAATTAAGTCACTGTTAATGGCATGACCTGACGTCGGCAGCGACATAGCTATAGTGTAGACGCAGAGTAAGTCACAGACTTTACTATGTATACACATTAACAAACACGCTTACAAATACACTGATCTTTCATATCTTTTGCATGTGGCTCAGAATTGAATTAAAAGCAGATACCATCCCCCGATTGTGTCCAAGATTCCTGGAAATATTACAAATTGGGATTCCCTCCGCTCCACTGTCAACTCACCAGCTATTTCACTGAAAAGAGCTTCACACTACAATTGGTAACACAACGAGCAGACCATCTGTCTATAGGAGTAGAGAACCAAATGTGCTAAAAAAAATTACTTATGTCTTTGGCCACCAAATTCGCCTGAACTAAACCCGATTGAACATATTTGGGACACTGTAAGGTGACAGCTATGCGTCCGCAAACCACCGTTCCGCAATTTACGGACAATGTGTAACCGGTACACAGACGTCTGGTGCCCAATGCTTGCTTACTTACTTACTTACTCCTTGGTGCTACAACCCATGTAGGGCCTTGGGCTCTCTGACGATCGCAGTCCAGTCTTTACGAGCTTCAGCTCGTTTCTTCCATCTTCTTATCCCCATATTTCTCAAGTAATTCTCCACGTCATCCAGTCATCGCTTCCGTTGTCTCCCTTTGCATCTTCTGCCATCTGGATTTCTTCTGTAGACCTTGTTGACAGCCGGCCGCGGTGGTCTAGCGGTTCAGGCGCTCAGTCCGGAACCGCGGGGCTGCTACGTCGCAGGTTCGAATCCTGCCTCGGGCATGGATGTCTGTGATGTCCTTAGGTTAGTTAGATTTAAGTAGTTCTAAGTTCTAGGGGACTGATGACCACAGATGTTAAGTCCCATAGTGCTCAGAGCCATTTGTTGAACCTTGTTGACAGATCTATCCCCTAACATTCGCTCTACATATCCCAATCACCTTAATCAGATGCACTTAATTTCCGAAACTAGTTCAGGTAGCTGTGTGGTTCTTGCAGTTCTTTGTTTTTCCGTATTCTCCACTGCCCTGTCTCACTCACTGCTTCAAAACTCTTTCTTAATATTTTCTTCTCTCATTTTCTCATGGACTCCTCATCTGCCAAAGTCACTGTCCATGTTTCTGAGCCATACATCTCCACCTACCTTATAACAGTTCTGTAGACATTCACCTTCGGTTACCTACTCAGGCTACGTGACTGAATAATCAGTGCCCAGTAAGATTTGTTTCCCGCAGCAGTCCTTGCATTTATTTAATCCCTTATGCTGTTATCGTCGGTTACCAACTTTCCCAAGTACTGAAACTTCTCTCTCATAGCTGGCGCCACTCAACTTGATGTGTATCTCGTTAACAGCAGCGTTTTTCCTGAAAGCGGATAGATGCTGTTTTTTCCTGTCATTTACTCGAAACCCCAACTGTTCTGCCTGCTTTTATAATCTGCCAAATTCGTCTTCTAGCTCTTCGAAACTTCTAGGCAGGATACATACATCATCGACATACAATATAGTGTCACCAGGGTTGTTGATCTCTACATCTACATCTACATACATACGCCACAATCCACCATACGGTGCGTGGCGGAGGGTACCTCGTACCACAACTAGCATCTTCTCTCCCTGTTCCACTCACAAACAGAACAAGGGAAAAATGACTGCCTATAATGCGTCTGTACGAGCCCTAATCTCTCTTATCTTATCTTTGTGGTCTTTCCGCGAAATGTAAGTTGGTGGCAGTAAAATTGTACTGAGGTCAGCCTCAAATGCTGGTTCTCTAAATTTCCTCAGTAGTGATTCACAAAAAGAACGCCTCCTTTCCTCTAGAGACTCCCACCCGAGTTCCTGAAACATTTCCGTAACACTCGCGTGATGATCAAACCTACCAGTAACAAATCTAGCAGCCTGCCTCTGGATTGCTTCTATGTCCTCCCTCAATCCGACCTGATAGGGATCCAAAACGCTCGAGAAGTACTCAAGAATAGGTCGTATTAGTGTTTTATAAGCGGTCTCCTTTACTGATGAACCACATCTTCCCAAAATTCTACCAATGAACGGAAGACGACTATCCGCCTTCCCCACAACTGCCATTACATGCTTGTCCCATTTCGTATCGTTCTGCAATGTTACGCCCAAATATTTAATCGACGTGACTGTGTGAAGCGCTACACTACTAATGGAGTATTCAAACATTAGGGAATCTTTTTCCTATTCATCTGCATTAATTTGCATTTATCTATATTTAGAGTTAGCTGCCATTCTTTACAACAATCACAAATCCTGTCCAAGTCATCTTGTATCCTCCTACAGTCACTCAACGACGACACCTTCCCGTACACCACAGCATCATCATCAAACAGCCGTACATTGCTATCCACCCTATCCAAAAGATCATTTATGTAGACAGAAAACAGCAGCGGACCTACCACACTTCCCTGGGGCACTCCAGATCATACCCTCGCCTCCGATGAACACTCACCATCGAGGACAACGTACTGGGTTCTATTAATTAAAAGGTCTTCGAGCCACTCACATACTTGGGAACCAATCCCATATGCTCGTACCGTAGTTAAGAGTCTGCAGTGGGGCACCGAGTCAAACGCTTTCTGGAAATCAAGGAATATGGCATCCGTCTGATACCATTCATCCATGGTTCGCAAGATCTCGTGTGAAAAAAGGGCGAGTTGTGTTCTCATCACTCTCTTCAACACAATGTTGAAAAGTAGTACTGATAAAACATCCCCCTTTCGTAACCCTTGGTTAACTTTAAATGCCTTAGTGAGTTTTCCTTCTACTTTCACTTGGCATTTCGTGCTCAGGACGGTCATTTGTATCATGAAATGTATTCGCAGTTCCGAATACGAACAGTCATCAGCTGTAGAAGGGAATGAAGACAACGAAAATTTGTGCCGGTCCGGGACACGAACCATAATTTCCCTCTATACGCGAGTGGTCGCCTTAACCGCCTTGGCTGTCCGTGCACGACTCACGGCTAGACCGATCCTTCATCACAACCAGTACTCTTACACACACTACGTAATTCCCGTACAGGGGAGGACATTTTATCTAAAAGTCGCTGCCTCGTATCGGCGAATAAATGCGATACTGCAGTGCCTGTGTTGTTAAGAAGAACGTTGCGATGTTTCTTAGGACATGCATGGCAGTACAATATCGAATCAATTCTATATTTATCTAGATACATTCCCTGCAGGCCATCGTACGGTGCGTGGCGGAGGGTACCTCGTGCCACTACTAGTCATTTCCTTTCCTATTCCACTCGCAAATAGGGCGAGGGAGAAACGACTATCTACACTAGTGGCCATTAAAATTGATACACCAAGGAGAAGTGCAGATGATAAACGGGTGTTCATTGTACAAATATATTATACTAGAACTGACATGTGATTACATTTTCACGAAATTTAGGTGCATAGATCCTGAGAAGACAGCACCCAGAACAACTACTTCTGGCCCTAATAACGGCCTTGATACGCCAGGGCATTGAGTCAAACAGAGCTTGGATGGCGTGTACAGGTACAGCTATCCATGCAGCTTCAACACGATACCACAGTTCATCAAGAGTAGTGACTGGCGTATTGTGACGAGCCAGTTGCTCGGCCACCATTGACCAGACTTTTTCGATTGGCTCTGTATCCAGAAAGGCCCGTACAGGACCTTCAACATGCGGTCGTGCATTATCCTGGTGAAATGTAGTGTTTCGGAGGGATCGAATGAAGGGTAGAGCCACCGGTCGTAACACCTCTGAAATCTAACGTCCACTGTTCAAAGTTACGTCAATGCGACCAAGAGGTGACCGAGACGTGTAACCAATGGCACCCCATACCATCACGCCGGATGATACGCCAGTATGGCGATGACGAATACATGCTTCCAATGTGCGTTCACCGTGATGTCGCCAAACACGGATGCGACCATCATGATGCTGTTAACAGAACCTGGATTCATCCGAAAATGACGTTTTGTCATTCGTGCACCCAGGTTCATCTTTGAGTACACCGTAGCAGATGCTCCTGTCTGTGATGCACCGTCAAGGGTAACCGCAGCCGTGGTCTCCGAGCTGATAGTCGATGCTGCTGCAAACGTCGTCGAACTGTTCGTGCAAGTAGTTGTTTTCTTGCAAACGTCGCCATCTGTTGACTCAGAGATCGAGACGTGGCTGCACGATCCGTTACAGCCATGCGGATAAGATGCCCGTCATCTCGACTCCTAGTGATACGAGGCCGTTGGGATCCAGCACGGCGTTCCGTATTACCCTCCTGAAGACACCGATTCCATATTCTGCTAACAGTCATTGGACCTCGACCAACGCGAGCAGCAATCTCGCGACACGATAAATCGCAATCGTGTTAGGCCACAATCCGACCTTTATCAAAGTCGGAAACGTGATGGTACGCATTTCTCCTCCTTACACGAGGCATCACAACAACGTTTCACCAGGCAACGCTGGTCAATTGCTGTTTGTGTATGAGAAATCGGTTGGAAACTTTCCTCGTGTCAGCACGTTGTAGGTGTTAACACCGGCGCAAACCTTGTGTGAATGCTCTGAAAAGCTAATCACTTGCATATCACAACATCTTCTTCCGGTCGGTTAAATTTCGCGTCTGTAGCACGTCATCTTCGTGGTGCAGCAGTTTTAATGGCCAGTAGTGTATATGCCTCCGTATGAGCCCTATTTTCTCATTTCTTATCTCCGTGGTCCTCACGCGAAATGTATGTTGGCGGCAGCAGAATCGTTCTGCAGTCAGCTTCAAATGCCGGTTCTCGAAATTTTCTCAGTAGTGATCCTCGAGAAGAGCTTCGTCTTTCCTCCAGGAATTCCTATTTGAGTTCAAGAAGCATCTCCGCAACAGTTTTTTGTTTTTCGAACCTACCAGTAACAAATCTAGCAGCCCGCATATAAATTCATCATATGTCTTCCGTTAATCCGATCCAATACGGATCCAAAACACTCGAGCACTTCTCAAGAATAGGCCACACTAGCGTCCACGTGAGGTCTCCTTCACAGGTGAACCACAGTTTCCCAAAGGTTTTCCAAATTAATCGAAGTCGTCCATTCACTTTTACTACCGCAATCCTAACATACTCGTTCCATTTCATATCTGTTTGCAACTTTACACCCAGATGTTTAAACGACGTGACTGGCAAGCTATACACTAGTAGTGCTTTATTCGAACATTACGGGTTTATTTTTCCTACTCATCGGCATTTAGAGACAGCTGCCATTTATCACACCAGTTAGAAATTTTGTTTAAGTCCTGACGATACCCTTGTCTCTTGTGAACACGCCGTCGAGGACAATGGGTTCTATGACTTAGGAAGTCTTTGAGCCGCTCACCGCAATGAGGCACCGTGTCAAATGCTTTTCGGAAATGTAGAAGTATGGAATCTGCCTGTTGCCCTTCACCCATAGTTCGCAGTATGTCATGTGACAAAATGGCAAACTGGTTTTCGCGGCACCGATGCTTTCTAAAACCATGCTGATTCGTGGACATAAGCTTCTCGGTCTCAAGAAAATTAATTGTCACAGTATTCGAAATGAGAATTTGTTGAAGGATTTTGCAGCAAACCGTATCAGCCTAATTAGTTTATATGGGAGTTCGATTTCCATTAGTGTCTGTTACAGATATTTAATTTTAACGTTGTCATAAGCCTGTTTCAAATCTACAAAGAGCTGATGTTCATCCACATTATATTCCTAGCACTTTTATATTATTTGCTTACAGTGAGGATATGACCAGTAGTTGGTCTGCTCTGTCGAAAACCGCACTGGGAGAATCGAAGTATCTCTTCTGCAAGTGGAACGAGCCTCACAGCAATGACTTTCGCTAAGATTTTGTGTAGAACACTGAATACAGCGATGCCACGGTAGTTTTCCTAGTTTGCTTGGTCCTTCTTCTGATTTATGAATAGGGCAAATAATGGCCAATTTCGACTGGTCCGGCATCATATCCTTTTCCCATATTCGGTGATCAGCTGGTGTACAATCCTTGTCAGATATTGAGCCCTACCCTTGATCATCTCTACTGAAATTTTATCGTTCCCTGGAGCCTTATTATTCTTCAGGCTTTTGATTGCCAACCCAACTTCCTTTATCGTTGGTGTGGGAACAGGCTTTCATGTTCCATGGTTGGTCGCCCCGTGATTCATTTTCTTCTTTTATTATTATGTCTGTGGTAACGTTCAACGGTTCACTGAAATAATCAGCCACCTTTACAGAGCCAGTTCTTCTCCTCCTATAAAAATTTCTTCTTTATCTCTGCAAAATACAGTACCTGGTTTAAAGCCCTTCTTCAGTTCGTGAACTGTTTTGCAGAAGTTCCCTGCTTCTTGGTCGTAACATTCTTCTTCTAGCTCCGTAATCTATTCCTTCTCTATTTGTAGAAAACACGCTTTGTACAATTTTTTACAAAACATAGAGTCATACCAACAATTGACGTTGCACATGAACTGGAGTCAACAAATAGGGTAGAATGCTCCAAATCTTTGGGTGTACATATTGATGAAAACTGGAAATGGCAGGGCATATTACTGAGCTTCTCGAATCATTAAGTTCGGGTACTTTTGGTCTTCGTATAATTGCTTGTCTTGGAAACATACGAATCAACTTCCTGACATATTTTGTATATTTCCACTCAGTGATGTCTTCCAGAATAACATTCTGGGGTAATTCACCACTTGAAAAGAAAGTATCGACTGCGCAAAAGCTAGCAATAGGAATAATATTTGCTGTTCATATATTGTTCAGATAGTGTCATACAGTTACCTCTTCAAGGAGTTAGACATTTTAACTGCACCATCACAATACATACATTCGCTAATTAAATTTGCTATAAGAAATTGACGAAAATTTGAGAAGAATAGTGATGTCTACATTGGAAGAAGAAATAACCTTAATCACCTATTATTAAAGCTGTCAGTGTCTCAGAAAGGAGTTCAATATGCAGCTACAAAATTTTTTGATCATTTGCCCAATAACATAAAATGTCTGTGAAGTAGTAAAACAAGTTTTAAATCTAACCAAAAATCATTTCTCCTGGAAAACTCCTTGCAATCCACGAACAAATTTATATTTAATAACTGGTAGGCTAGAAAAACTAATTTTTAAGTGTAGTTGCATGAGTAGGGCTAAAAACGTGTTTATTAATGTCAAAAAATGGTTCAAATGGCTCTGAGCACTATGGGACTTAACATCTGAGGTCATCAGTCCCCTAGAACTTAGAACTACTTAAACCTAACTAACCTAAGGACATCACACACATCCATGCCCGAGCCAGGATTCGAACCTGCGACCGTAGCCTAGAACCGCTCGGCCACACCGGCCGGCATTAATGTCAAACTAAGGATATATACATATCCTGTACAATGACTCGTCCCACATCATTTCTACAAAAGAACCGTTCAGAAGATCTACGGAACATGCAACTAACTTATCAGATACTGGACGCCTGTGTTGTACAGGTCCACGTCGAGATGGATGTATTACGAGCAGTGGTGCCCTACCGAACATCACCCAGGGAAGAGATACGGGCACATATGCCTCCTGCTGTGTCACCAGAGACCGTTGAGAACCGTCTGCTTGCAGCAGAACAAAGATTATATGAGCCTCTAGCCAGTCTACCACTGACACCTCGGCACCCCCAAGCGCATGTACACTCCTGGAAATGGAAAAAAGAACACATTGACGCCGGTGTGTCAGACCCACCATACTTGCTCCGGACACTGCGAGAGGGCTGTACAAGCAATGATCACACGCACGGCACAGCAGACACACCAGGAACCGCGGTGTTGGCCGTCGAATGGCGCTAGCTGCGCAGCATTTGTGCACCGCAGCCGTCAGTGTCCGCCAGTTTTCCATGGCATACGGAGCTCCATCGCACTCTTTAACACTGGTAGCATGCCGCGACCGCGTGGACGTAAACCGTATGTGCAGTTGACGGACTTTGAGCGAGGGCGTGTAGTGGGCATGCGGGAGGCCGGGTGGACGTACCGCCGAATTGCTCAACACGTGGGGCATGAGGTCTCCACAGTACATTGATGTTGTCGCCAGTGGTCGGCGGAATGTGCACGTGCCCGTCGACCTGGGACCGGACCGCAGCGACGCACGGATGCACGCCAAGACCGTAGGATCCTACGCAGTGCCGTAGGGGACCGCACCGCCACTTCCCAGCAAATTAGGAACACTGTTGCTCCTGGGGTATCGGCGAGGACCATTAGCAACCGTCTCCATGAAGCTGGGCTACGGTCCCGCACACCGTTAGGCCGTCTTCCGCTCACGCCCCAACATCGTGCAGCCCGCCTCCAGTGGTGTCGCGACAGGCGTGAATGGAGGGACGAATGGAGACGTGTCGTCTTCAGCGATGAGAGTCGCTTCTGCCTTGGTGCCAATGACGGTCGTATGCGTGTTTGGCGCCGTGCAGGTGAGCGCCACAATCAGGACTGCATACGACCGAGGTACACAGGGCCAACACCCAGCATCATGGTGTGGGGAGCGATCTCCTACACTGGCCGTACACCTCTGGTGATCGTCGAGGGGACACTGAATAGTGCACGGTACATCCAAACCGTCATCGAACCCATCGTTCTACCATTCCTAGACCGGCAAGGGAACTTGCTGTTCCAACAGGACAATGCACGTCCGCATGTATCCCGTGCCACCCAACGTGCTCTAGAAGGTGTAAGTCAACTACCCTGGCCAGCAAGATCTCCGGATCTGTCCCCCATTGAGCATGTTTTGGGACTGGATGAAGCGTCGTCTCACGCGGTCTGCACGTCCAGCACGAACGCTGGTCCAACAGGCGCCAAGTGGAAATGGCATGGCAAGCCGTTCTACAGGACTACATCCAGCATCTCTACGATCGTCTCCATGGGAGAATAGCAGCCTGCATTGCTGCGAAAGGTGGATATACACTGTACTAGTGCCGACATTGTGCATGCTCTGTTGCCTGTGTCTATGTGCCTGTGGTTCTGTCAGTGTGATCATGTGATGTATCTGACCCCAGGAATGTGTCAATAAAGTTTCCCCTTCCTGGGACAATGAATTCACGGTGTTCTTATTTCAATTTCCAGGAGTGTATTTCGGTGTCGTATATGAATCCTCTGAAGAGGGGAAAGTCGCTCTGTTGCCTTCAGTGACGAGATCAAGTTCTGTCTGTATGCGGGTAATGGACGTGCACATGTAGACCGGGTGAGCAGCTTACTCCGGAGTACATTCGCCCACGACCCACAAGTCGCACTCCACGCTTCGTGGAGTAGAGGGCCATCTATTACAATTCGCGGTCGAATATGACGTTTATGCAGGGTAAAGTAACCAGTGGCCGCTACATTGCGCAGGTTGTTTCCCCTGTGCTACTGGTATTCATTCGACAGCAAGGTGATGAGCTTTTTGTTTTGTCTAGAAAACCTGCGTACTCGTTTCACTAGACAAACAAACAGCTCGTGTTAATGAGTTTTATTGCAACAAAACGATTACAATACTGAACTATGATAGACGTGTCGCAAGCAAAGGGTGACATACAAAATAATCAATTTTTTTCAGAATAGACAAGTACGAGTCTGTGCTACATAGAGATTCCTAAGGAAGTGGCTAACGTTGAGGCTGCTGTCTAAGTCGGGTGTCACCAGTCTGGCGCCAGCCGGAGTGACCGAGCGGTTCTAGGCGCTACAGTATGGAACCGCACGACCACTACGGTCGCCTGCCACGGGCATGGATGTGCGTGATGTCCTTAGGTTAGTTAGGTTTAAGTAGTTCTAAGTTCTAGGGGACTGATGACCTCAGCAGTTAAGTCCCATAGTGCTCAGAGCCATTTGAACCATTTTCAACCAGTCTGGCGAGGTGCTTATGTAGTCTTCACGTAGGGGCCGCTGGTATCGCGTTGTCGTCCTGGAGGGAAGTCGGTAAGCGTGTGATTGGCTAATTTCTTCTCAAAGCCTTCTCTTCCCTGTAGTTGCTGACGCTGACTTTACGGCGTAACATCCCCCCCCCCCCCCCACCAAAAAAAGCTTATATGGGGCACGACAACGGTAGGGGAGGCAGCAGCGTGGACGCTCTGATGGACCGGAAGCTGTGGCTGCAGGTGGCGTGAGACTTGCCGTCGTACCCCGCCACCCAACTTTCTCTCTGGTGGAAACGTCCCACGGAAAACGCCCACAAGAGTACACGTCCACCTCCTGAGGCCCGTACCATGATGTAGAAGGTGTCGGCCGCTGCGGGGTGACCCGATCCAGCTCCATCGGTAAGACGAGAGGAGGCGGAGGAGGCGAAGGCTCCGTCTCCATGGGGTCGTCCCGCGGTGTCATGATGACACCCTCTGGCGACTACTGTGGCGGCGCTGTCCTCGGGATCCGTGAATCTGGGAGAAGAGATACGGAAGGATCACCGTGCATATGTCAGTGGCGAATTTGATTGTGATGTCGGCACCGCAATCTGGCTGGGCCTGAAATGAGATACATGCATGCGCCACGTCGACGAAGGAACTCACCTCGCGCCACCGTCTGCTGCTGTTAAAAACCCTGAAAAACACAATATCATGCGGCGCGAAGCGACACTTGCGACCTTCATTCGGCGCCGCATGCTGAGGAGGGTGGAGCAGGTGGAGCCGTGTCCGATGGTGACGGCCGTGAAGCAATTCAGCCAGCAATAGTCCATCTCGTGGACGCGGAAGATAGGAAGCGAGAAACAGTCGCAATGCTTGACCGCTGGTGTGTACAGTGCGACGTCTGGCCATCTGCTGCCTGAAGGTTCTGACAAAACTTTCCGCTTCGTCGTTTGACTGTGGATGGAACGTTGCACTAGTTAGATGCTGTATGCCATTGCGTTCACAGAATGTCTCAAATTCATTTTACGTGAACTGAGGGTCGTTGTCTGATATTACGATTTCAGGCAAACCTTAGAGGCAAAAAGTAGAGGAAAACGCCTGAACTGTGCTACGTGACGTTGTCGAGTTCACTGGCACAGCTAAAGGGAACTTGCTATAACAGTCTACCACACAAACACCAAATGTTCCTAAAAGGTCTCGCAAAGTCTATGTGCACACGTTGCCATGGTGACTGCAACTTAGGCCAAACAGAGAATTTTCCTCAGTTGCGTGACACTGTGACGTCTTCTGTTCTATTTGGGTGTCCACACCCTGCCAAGTACAATCCCCCAGCGTCCTTGGTGAAGTAATTTCATCACTTCTTTTTGCAAAGCTTTGAGGATCAATACACGGGACTGTCCACTGTCATTTTGAACCAGAATCATACCTTGCTCTATAGCGAGGCTATGCCGACGTGCCAAGTATCTGCGCACTATGGAGTTCTTCATGCTATGCAATGAGTGAGGGCAAGATGTACGAATGTATTTTAGCAAAATGTTCAAATCTGAATCGGTTTCAGTGGCCTGTGCAATTTTCCTGTAGTTCAGAGAAAAGAAGTGAAGCAATTCAGTATCCTGAGCATCGATGTGACAACAAAATGCAGCAGAAGCGTCAAAGTCTGTATCAGGGCCAATCGGAAGACGTGAAAGTAAGTCCCCACTACCATGTCGGACGATACACAATCTTGTACTGGTACTGAGACAACAACAGAGCCCATATTTGCAATTTCTGGGCGGTTTGTATATGAACCGGCTTCATCGGATGAAAGAAGGACGGAAATGGCTTGTGGTCCGCTACTAAGTAGAATTTTCTGCCATACAAATAGTGTTGGAATTTGGTGACACCATACACAATAGCGAATGCCTCTTTCTCTATTTCTGAATAGCTACACTGAGCTTTGGACAACACTTTTGATGCGAAAGCAATAGGCCCTTCTTTATCACTAATTCTGTGTGAAAGCGCTGCACAGATTCCGAAAGAAGGTGCGTCAACTTGCAACGCAACTGATTTGTCAGGATCAAAGTGCACGAAGCATCGATCACTGAGCAATGCATCTCTCGGTTTTTGGAAACCGTCTTGGCACTCATCTGTCCAAACAAAGGGAACGGTCTTGCGGGGCAAGCGATGCAATGGAGCTGCTATTTGTGCAGCATTCGGTATGAACCGAATATAATAGTTAATTTTCCCTAAGACAGACTGAAACTTTGTGACATTACGAGGAACTGACAGGTCACGTATGGCCAACAAATGTGACTGAAGAGGATGTACACGTTGACTGTTTATGACATGACCAAGATACTGTAACTCAGGTTTAAAAAATTCACACTTGTCCATTCTACACTTAAGTCCTGCAGCAGATAACACACGAAAGAAAGCACGAAAATTTGCAATGCGTTCTTCAGGTGTTCGACCTGCTATGACAATATCGTCAAAATAGTATGAACAGTTTGGTACTTGAGCAGCCAGCTGTTCCAAACACCGTTGCAAAAGGGCGGGTGCGGAAGAACTGCCAAAAGGGAAACGGAAATATTTTAAAAAAAGCCCAAATGAGTGCTCACAACAAACACGGTTTGAGATTCTTCATCTAGTGGTACTTGAAGATATGCGTCGCGCAAATCAATTTTGGAAAAGCAGCGATCAGTGCCTAATCTGTCCATGGGATCCTCTGGGCATGGATAAGTATGAATCACAGTTTGTGGGTTGACTGTAGACAAAGTCAACACAGAGTCGAATTCAACCTGAAGGTTTGGGGAGCAAAAGCAGTGGACTTGTCCACTGATTAGCTTGTATGGACGCAATTGCTCCGCTATCTTGCAATTCTTTTTAAGTTCAGCACCCACAGTGTCCCGTAATGCAATGGGAACAGTTCTGGCCCGGCAAAATTTCGGATGAACGTTATCTTTCATAGTAATATGTGCAACAAAATTGTTAGTCTTGCCTAAGCCTTCAGAAAATAGTTCAGAAAATTCTTCCAGCAATCTAGCTACTTTTTCCCTGGCGCTGAATGCAGTCACTGACAACACATTGTCCTGAATTTGAAAGCCAATCAAATGAAACGAATTAAGGCCAAATATGTTCTCACAATCGCATGATCGTATCACAGTGAGAGTCATAGTTCGCGTATACGAGCGATACATGGCAGGCAATGTACGATTTCTGAGACGGGAATGTCTAGTCCATTATAAGCCGTCAGATGCCTGCTAGTTTTAGACAGGCGTGGGAAGCCTAACAGTTCATATGTGTTACGATTCAGCAGTGTAGCAGAGGCACCTGTAAAACTGAAATTCCACACGTTTTCTACTAAGATGCGAATGAACAAAAAGTTTGTTGGACTGGTGTAGCACTGAAGAAACTGTTTTCTGGCTTGTTATGTGAATTCCTGCAGCAGGCTTTAAATACACTGCATTGATTACATAGGTTTTATGACTAGATTTTTGGGAGTGGGCAGAATTCTTATGTTTGTTCTGCTGTAAACATACGGTCTATGCGTGACCTTTCTTGCCACAAGCGTAACACTGTGCTTGTCTAGACGGGCAGTCTTAGCGTCTGTGCCGCGAATAGCACCAAGGGCATGACTTAATTCTATTCACTGATGTAGCCGCCTGTTAGAGAACTGTTTTTTATGCGGCTTGGCGCGAGCGTTCTGTTGCTGCCTATTGGTCTGGCTGTGAGCAAGGGACTACTCAACCCGACAAATTGGTGGCTGCTCAAATTTATCAGCCGCTACGGCGCCTGAATTATACTGACCTGGAATTTGCACTACGTGATAAATGATGGATCTGACTGTTTCCAGACCGCCGGGGTGGCCGAGCGGTTCTAGGCGCTTCAGTCTGGAACCGCGCGACCACTACGGTCGCAAGTTCGAATCCTGCCTCGGGCATGGACGTGTGTGATGTCCTTAGGTTAGTTAAGTTTAAGTCCCATAGTCCTCCGAACCATTTGAACTGCACTTCCTACTGTTAACAAAATGTAATGTAGTTTCACAGTACCTGAAAGTTTGTGAGCAATGGTGTGGGATTCATACTGTTGTCATTCCTCTTCTTTTTTGTTAAACTGGCAAAAAGGCGGTATGGCACTCGGAGCTACAGTTGTAGCATTTGCTGCATTGGTTGCTCGGTTGTCGAGTAACTGCTGTACCATTTTTAGAAGTGTTGCTGTCTGCTGCATCTGAAACTGAAACATCTGTGTTAGCTGCGTTGCATCTATCGCTTGCAGCTGCGGAGCCTGAGGAGGGGGTGGGAGGGTTGGGTTGCTCGTTTTGGAATAGACAAACACAATAAATAGAGAATTCTTGCAATAAGAATAAGCACACAAGCAAAGAAATGTTCTGGAACGCCCACCTGAAAACGCTGAATAGAAAAAAGACTCTAAGAGACACTGTTAAAACATGAAAACACATCTTGCATAGAAAAGACAAAGTAGAATTAAGGTACCAGTAAAACAGAAAAGTCCACGACAAAACAAACTGTGGCAGCTGTTGCTTGGGCTTCGAGACGTTAACAGGTTGTCGCTGTGTTATTCGTTCACCTCGTCGCCAATGTTGTTGTGTCTAGGAATCCTGCATACTCGTTTCGCTACAGAAAAAACAATTACGGTACTTAACTTCGATAGATGTGTCGCAAGCAAATGGCGAGATACAAAATAATCAATCTTTTTCAGAACAGACAAGTACGAGTCTGTGTTACATAGAGATTCCTAACGAGGTGTCTAACGTTGGTGCTGCTATCGAACTGGAGTGCCACCAGTCGGGCGCGGCGCTTAAGTCGTCTTCACGTAGGGGCCACTAGTGTTGCATTGTCATCCTGAAAGGAAGACGGTCAGCGTGCAATTGGCTGACTTCTTCTCATAACCGTCTCTTCCCTGCAGTTCCTGACTGGAGTGCTGGCGCTGACTTTACGTCGTAACTCGTTTTCACCAGGGCAATTTACGTCCACATACAGCTATTGCGACGCAACGTGCTCTTTGTGGTGTACAACAACTCCCTGGACGGTACGATCACCAGACCTCTCGCCAATTGAAGACGTATGGGATGCGATTAAGCGGGAACTTATTCTTTCTCCACAGCTTGCAAGGTTTATTACTGAACTGCAACAAAAGACGCAATGTGCTTGGAACTATCAAAGGAAGCCACTCGGCCATTTGCATGTGAGAATACGCGCCTGAGTCACCACTAGAGGAAGTTACAATGTATACTGATGCGACTGTTTGATCATCCTTTATTGTGAAGTATGTGTTTCATTTGATCTGAACTTGCTATCATATACTATTAGAATGATGAACTACCTGTCGCATGAACATCACTTGTCAATAAAATGATGAAGGCGTTACCTTTTTTTCTGTGTGTGGCTTTAGTGAAAAGGAAATAGATGTGAGTAGGGCATTAGTCAGGCGTAGGAATAGAAAGTTAACGTGTAGGGCAGCCAGTGGCTATCAATCGAAGGCGATAATGAATAATCTTGCAGACTGCGTACAACCTCTGAATCAGCTTTTGAACTTAGAAAGTGATCTGCCTTGTCGAACGTTCATCCCGTTCACGAGATTTTGTTTCTGCACCATGTTTCCTCCTAGATTAAGATGTGACTGAAGCGAACATTAGAAATGAACGACAGAGATCCGGAACGTTTAATTACTTCATTCGGGACATTCTAGTTCAAAACATTACTAACTATTGAGGGGAGTTTATAGATTGTCTCTTTGTTTTGTAATGCGAGTGTTGTCTCGTTTTTCCACAAATTCAATGCTTATTATCGTCAGCCATTAATGCAAACATTCTATCGGAGTTATAAACTTCCTCTTTCCGACGAACCCTCTACAAAGTGATCCATCCGATTATGCCACACGTCCAACCTCAAAGCTTCAAACCGAGCCAGATGGTGTAGTGGTAAGACGCTGAACTCGTTTTTGGGAGGGGGGATCAAATTCCCGTGAATTCTCTAAATCAATTCAGGTCAATGCCGGGATGGGTTCTTTGAAACACCACAACCAATTTCCTTCCTCGTCCTGTGGAAATCCGAACACGTTTTGCATCTCTTAATAACCATGTTGTTAACATGATTTTAAACCACTTCCTTCTTTCGTTGAAAGCTTCAATCCGCCAGAATCTCTCTCGCAGTCTCAAAGACAGCACATTACAATAAGACACTCTGGGAATCTTTAGCAATTTGGAAGATTAGTGGAGAAATGCTGATAGAATGGATGGCGAAGAGTGTTTGGATGGACCAGTTATTAGAACGTTAACTGAAAATGTAAATGTGTGAGATCGAATGCAAGTACGACAAACAGATTTAATTTTTCCGAAATATACATTGAACTAAATGTGCTAACCTTTATACTTTATATTAGTAGTGGCTCAAGGAGAGTATGGGAGGGCCAAATTCAAGTTCACAGAGTAACCTAATACCACACCGATACCTTCCTTGCAATTGCGAAAAATACTTTTAAGGTCAAGATGTAAGGCAGTACGTGTCTTATGTCACCCCTCCCCCACCATTCCGTCAACCATCCTGGAGTGCAGTTGTATGTAACACGTGCAAGGTCTGAATGTAACCTGATACACTAACCATGCATCTTCGGCAATTCTGTGACATAAAAATGGCGAGAGAATGAAAGACACCCATCCACTGTGCGCATTCTGGCTAAGATAATTACATAAGATGCGATTCGCCTCGCTCCCCCCCCCCCCCCCCCCAGACCTATAAGAAAACATTAAAACTGCAAGAAGCCCCTACGTCCTTTCCCTCCTCATTTTATTATTATACCAATTGTGTGAGTTTCGTCATTTGCACTCTGTGCATCAGTAGTACATTTATCCTACCTGAAATGGCGATAAATATTACAAATACATCGGTATCCCACATTAAAGAACTACCACAGTGTGATATTTAGAAAGAATAGGTCAATATACCCATTAATCAATTTCCAAACAGCATTATTTAACAACAGATACAGTACTGCGCTGGCCGGGGTGGCCGAGCGGTTCTAGGCGCTACAGTTTGGAACCGCGCGACCGCTACGGTCTCAGGTTCGAATCCTGTCTTGGGCATGGATGTGTGCGATGTCCTTAGGTTAGTTAGGTTTAAGTAGTTCTAAGTTCTAGCGGACTGATGACCTCAGAAGTTAAGTCCCATAGTGCTCAGAGCCATTTGAACCATTTTTACAGTCCTGCTATACATCTTCTGCAAACACTCCAACTATGAACACATGCGTCCAATGCTACTTACAATTCGTTGCGGTTTTATCAATTTTCTCACAGTATTCCACAAACACACATATAAACCCAAAACTGAACAAGTAACACACCATGATATTTTAACAAATACAAACATAACTCAAGTTAAACAAATGGCACATTACGACAAATACATAACAAGTCCTTGAGCAGTTCGCCCTTGCATTATCAGTGACCCAAACATAAAGTTGCCTTAAATGAGTATAACACTATATTATTATAGTAGACTAGTAAATAACGACGAAAAAAGCCCAAGTGAGTAAACGCATTGCTAAATTTACACTTTTAAACAATTACCCCCACCCTATAACAGTCGTAGGATAGGAACCATAGAGAAATGCACTATATTTAAAACAAACTAAAAAAATGCGAGTCGTAGTACTTAATGCCTTTTTAGATAGCTAGTTCAGCACCCACTGTCACTATTGCTACCTATACATGTATACTGACGGAGAAAAATCACTCACCAAGAGCTATGCGACGTAAACGGAACTCGGAAGCCATTTTTCTAGTTTCTACACCCAAAAAATGATGTCTATTCAAATTTCGTACCAGTTGTGTAAGAGTGTTGCTAGTAGCGCCTCTACGAGGATGCTGTGCAATCCTAAAGCATCGACTGCACACCGACCAGCGCAGCAACACGAAACGGCATCAAGAAGACGCTGACTTGCGCGCCAATGGAAAGAGTGGGCAGCGCCACACCCGCAGGAAGACAGAGTTCAGCGCCCCCTGTCAATGCTGATTCAACCAGCCACCTATCGCCGGTTGGCCCAGTTTTGTCACAGACTTCGAGAGCATCAGTACTGAGTAATAGGAAGGCAATATGTAGCCTGTATTCTACGAGGAGCGATATCGAGTAATGTAATTCTATGTAAGAGGAAAAACGATTAAATTTCTGTTTATTTTATTTTTGGAAACGAAATGTTCATCTCATCTCGACAAGTTTAATTTATACATCATTTTTGGGTTCCTACCATTGGCCATGGCAACTTCTCTCTTTCATTGTTTGTGCCAGTACTGACTCTCACAGTAGCCAACTCAACAGACGCTAATCAGGTTTCCTTTAAATTCAAGCTGCAACGGCCACGAGAGTTATTTACCTTTGAGATTGGATGTGATGAGTTGATATTAGTCAAGAATATCTTTAAGACGACACAGACGATGTTATCAAAACCTCACTGAGTTTGAATGAGGTCGTGTAATGGGGCTAAGAGAAGCTGAATGTTCTTTCTGTGACTGTAGGACATGGCAGGAATGTACCACTTTATATGAGTGCTGGCAGCGGTGATCACGGGAGTGTACGGTTGCAAGAAGACTGGCCTCCGGAGGCCACGTGACAATATCGAGAGGGAAGACCATCATGTTCTGCGTATGGTTCTGGGACATAGCACTGCACCAGCAGCAGCAGTTCGGGCAGCACTTGGAACCACAGTGACACAACTAACCGTTACAAATCGTGTACTTCAAGGACATCTCCTTGCCAGACGCACTGTAGCATGCATTCCACTGACCCCAAACCACTGTCATTTGCTAGACGCACTGGACCTACACCTGGAATCATGGTCTGGAGTACGATTTTTAATGACAGCAGGAGCCCTCTTGTGGTTATTCCATGAACCTTGACTGCATATTTGTAAATCAGTCTCAAGCACTAACATCTACGCTGACTGTAATTGTATCTGGCGGACTACTTGAATTTGCACCTGAAACGGTCTAATTGGGTAACTTCAATGCTAATGAACTCGGAAACGGCGCAGACTATCGAATTTTTTTCTTAATACAACCTACACTGCAACAAACAACCTTACAAGCTTTTCAGACTGTTTCTTACCACTATATATATATATATATATATATATATATATATATATATATATATATATATATATATATATATATATATATGCCACACACAACTGGAAAACTAGAGAGAGAGACATGTCTATGTTGCACACTGACACACATCCATTATATGGGTAATGGTTATGGCATCCCATTCAGACACTGGAGAGAGAGGAAGTGAGCAGGGACGTCCTTTATTTGTATTGCACGAAGCACCAACCACCAAAAAATTCTCCAACATATGCTAGGTAGTGGCTAGCAGGTAGTAGTTGGCAGGGGCGTATCAATCACGAGAATCAACCCACAAAGAACAATGAAAGCTCAGCCTAGATAATCAGCAGCTCACCAGAATGCATACTGCATTATCAGTTCTAATATCTTATTATTACATCTCTCTCTATATCCTGAGAGTTTTTCCAGTAATGATTTGTTATTAAAATTATCACATCCAAAGGGGGCAATCGTCCATCATCGTACTATTCCTTCGTCATTTTTCTAAAACTCATTCCGTAGCTACTAAATTTGTGGATTTCAATGATTTCTGCACGATAGCGAAGAACCATGTAAGGTGTCAGGCAAATCCAACACCTTCCGTGATAACCCTGACATCATAAGCAAATCCAGCAGTATGTCACATAGCTCCAAATAAATCCTGACATTAAATTAACCAAAGTAATACGATTAACGAGTGAGCAAATGGAATACCACAGACTAACGCAAGAATGCCTTAATGCATGTCATACCTTTCCACGGTGAAACAGATGCAGTTCCGAGGGGAGAAACGAGAACAGAAGCCGAGAGCAGAACCGTGTTAAGCTAGAAGGCTCTACGATAAGGGACGGACACCTACGTCGCCAGTCAACCGCCAGGACCACCCCACAGCCCATGTTAAAAGATAGAGTCCTCCAGAAGAACAGTGTAGATCTTACGATAACACTAAAAGGGCCACACCAGCTGCAAGTTTTAACGTGAGACTTTTTCGCATCTCTGTTACATTGCAAACGTTAAAAACATTGCCCCACCACGAAAAGTATAACGTTTCTCATTGGATAGACAGAATTTTTGTAGGCGGAGCGTAAGGTTAACATTGAGACCCTGATTGGCCAGGTGAAAACACAGCCAGATAGTTTTTTTAAAACCAACTTCGGTAAATTGTAGTAAGGAGAAGATAGTAGAGTTGCTTCCAAGACAGCGAGCTGTATGGAGCTGCGCCGCCTGCCGCCCCCTGACGCTGCGTAACCAACGACAATGTAATGAACGCACACGATGCCGCATAACAGCACATAAAGCTTCACTCAGAACTGCAGAAGTCTCATCTGTTACACCCCCTCTTTACGTAATACTAGTGTCGATCGTCAATTAAACCTCATGGTGTCCACATTTGCTGCTTGAAGTAAAAATCTGAAACGCGATGATTTTTCTGTTATATAATTATTGAGAAGCCACATCAGCCACTGTAATTTACGACAAGTTAGATAGGTAATTAAAGATAATTGAGGGTCACTGTAGACCATTTTGATAGTTTTCTCTTTTGTGAAACTTAATTTAAACCTAGATTATAGATGTGATATGGCATAGGTCATCCTTCGATCCATTGTAGAACTTGGAAACCCATTCATGGAATATTCGTTCACATTTTTGTTGAAGGCAGTTGGTTTTTATCATCCTATATTAAGACATTTCCTTTTATCAATAATGAAGTTTATAAACAATGTTTTGTGAGCAGAATAAAATTTCCAATGGTAAACTCAACTGCTTTTTCGACGTTATTTTACCAGCTAACTAAAAATAGGAAAGCCTTGAACCCCTTCCACTAAATTTAGTTATTATTAAGATTCTTTTACAGGGAGTGCAATGGAGCTGACGCTGAAAGCATCAAGTATTTGGTTATAGCATCGCTAGTCTCACTGAACTCTTGTGAACTCTACACGTCATGTGTGGTCTGGCGTCTCCTTACCAGCAACAGGTCCCAGGTTCAAACGAGTCAATTCCTTAAAAAACACGCTCAGAGCGTCGTTGTGCGAAAGAGGTAGGGAGACACGACTTAGAACAAACAGACACCACACAGAATGTTAGAACCACTCTAGAGTCTCCTAACTCACTGAAGACGTGTTTTGTCTTAAATGCTGGAAACGCATTGATGTCCATATTCATTATTTTCTTGGTGCTTATTTCGTTAACAGTCGTCGACTTAAACTTTACCCATTTCCACAGACCTGTAATCCTGTAGCAACCTACTGTTCGGTAAATAGCTGTGTCAACGATACGACAGTGCTGGCAGTATGGATGACTTGTCAATTTTATTTTTGCTGTGAGACAATGCTGTCAGGCTTACACGTCTCATAAATATATGTGCCACTGGGTGTGGATGAGAGCTGATGGATTCACCCATAGTATCTTCCAGTTTATATCTTTGTATTTAATCTACTATGGAGTTTTATTCTGACTGTTTATTATTGTTATCTTTGTCATATAATATCTTCCATTAGAAATCCTCTCTAATAGTTGCATTCTATTTCGTAAGACCCGAGAAATAGTTGTGGCATATGGCTGTAATGTATGCTTTCTCCCTATACCTCTTGCAGTCTTTAATGAGTCAGACCGACTAGCAGGAAATTTCGGTGCATTTATTAAATTTTTCGCGACAAGGACTGAAAATTTTGTCTCAGTCTGTTAAACCTAGGCCGCCTTCTGTAGGTGATTTCGTCAGCTGATCCCTGAGACAAAAATGAACGAACCTATGTATTTTTTATCTGTGCTATGTGTTTTCTATCAACGGACATGACTTGTTCAGTACACCACAATTTGGACAGGGCCAGTGTGTCGACATGTTAAGTGCTTTGAATGATATTAAGTTTCCATGTACTATTCACTGTCAGAGCATCTCCTGCTTTTTCTACCATTTCATTTGTAACTGGTGTCAGTTAAATTGTTTACGTTTTTTTAGCCCTAGTTTCACATCCAAAACTTCGATTTCACCACGGTCAGAAAAGGAATGTAGCGTGGGATGTTCGCTTTCATTGAAGCACAGGAGCTATGTTTTACCATTGTAAATGCATCGGACTGCTTGCGGAAAGCTTACAGCAGGACTATTTTTGTTTCAAATAATACTTGATGGAAATTGTATAATGAGGTTTCGGTGTATTTGTTTATATATCACGCTAGCTGTTTAACGTCGCATTTCGTTTTTTTGTTTAAATATCACACTATGCTAACTATTTAACTTTGGATATCTTTGTATTTGTTTAAATATCACACTTTGCGTATTGTGGAACATTCAAAATCATTTACTTATGTACACTACTGACCATTAAAATTGGTAGACCAAGAAGAAATGCAGATGATAAACGGGTATTCATTGGACAAATATATTAAACTAGAACTGACATGTGATTACATTTTCAAGTAATTTGGGTGCACAGATCCTGAGAAATCAGTACCCAGAACAACCACCTCTGACCGAGACGTGTAACCAATGGCACCCCATACAATCACGCCGGGCGAAAAGCCAGTATGGCGATGACGAATACACGCTTCCAATGTGCGTTCACCGCGATGTCGCCAAACACGGATGCGACCATCATGATGCTGTAAACAGAAACTGGATTCATCCGAAAAAATTACGTTTCGACATTCATGCACCCAGGCTCGACGTTGAGTACACCATCGCAGGCGCTCCTGTCTGTGATGCAGCGTCAAGGCTAACCGCAGCCATTTTCTCCGAGCTGATAGTCCATGCTGCTGCAAACGTCGTCGAACTGTTCGTGCAGATGGTTGTTGTCTTGCAAACGTCCCCATCTGTTGACTCGGGGATTGAGACATGGCTGCACGATCCATTACAGCCATGCGGATAAGATGCATGTAATCTCGACTGCTAGTGATACGATGCCGTTGGGATCCAACACGGCGTTCCGTATTACCCTCTTGAACCCACCGATTCCATATTCTGGGAACAGTCATTGTATCTCAACCAGCGCGAGCAGCAACGTCGCGATACGATAAACCGCAATCGCGACAGGCTACAATCCGACCTTTGTCAAAGTCGGAAACCAGATGGTACGCATTTCACTTCCTTACACGAGGCATCACAACGTTTCACCAGGCAACGATGGTCAATTGCTGTTTGTGTATGAGAAATCGGTTGGAAACTTTCCTCATGTCGGCACGTTGTAGGTGTCGCCACCGACGCCAACCTTGTGTGAATGCTCTGGAAAGCTAATCAATTGCATATCACAGCATCTTCTTCCTGTCGGTTAAATTTCGCGTCTGTAGCACGTCATCTTCGTGGTGTAGCAATTTTAATGGCCAGTAGTGTACATATTCCTACTATTTCTGTAACAAACAATGCAATCCAACAAAACTCGTGTAAGTTATGGTGCAAATAAGCTCAAAACCGTCCGAATTCACCACGTTTGACTTAGTAGGTGCGCAATTCGCTTGATCCACAGGGTAAAGTAATGTTAACAATATTATATTACTTTCTTTGAAGCAGCTTCATAAGCATTTCTTTCTTCATTTGAAGTACGTTCAGCGTTTCTCTTCAACCACTTATCCATAGCGTTGAGGCTCGATGCAGAGTCTGATACTGATTTCTATCGGACGTCACTGATGGGACTCCACTAGTCCCTGTAGTCTACTGACGGATTGACGCTAGCCCCGCCCCCACATCCCACACGCTACCTGCGTATTTCCATCGTGTAACGAAAAAAAAGAGCTACTGCATAGAAGAGAGGATAAATCACGTAACGTAACGGCAACTGAGAAACGATACAAGATTACGCACAGCAGTTCGCTATGTGTTCTACATATTTTTTTTTACATATAACATGTTCTTGGCCTTGCCACGATCGAGTGGACTAATAGCCACGATTGGCCGGTCGATCCGGTTGGCCACTCCCTGGGGGAGGGGGAGGGGAGTAAGGGGAGGGGGGAGTAGGGGAGGGAGAGTGGAACGTCTTTGGTCATCATCTGTGGCAGAACGACCATAGTACATGGGTGACCTTCATTCTCCATTCATTTCTATGTTACGCAATTGACCAAGATGCATGAGCAGGGTATCAGCTTATTTGCTGCCACACCCAAGTGTCCTACAGACATGGACGGCGGGACGGGGCGGGGGCCACGTGACAAATATCGGGTTACGACATTGAAAGCATCTCACGCAAATACCGGACAGGCGTGGCCCAGGTATCAGGTTACACCTAGAATTCGGCTCCTGTGCTCGCCTTGATCAAATAGTGCTATTTTGTAGTTCATTTTGAATTTCGCAGCTAATTTCTTGTATCAAGTTTGTTGTAAAAACAGATGTGTGGATAACGAAGCCTCGCCTGCAGTCCGTCCATGTGCAAGGTCTTCGCGACAGAATATAAATATAGGAGATGATAATTTGCTTCCCTACGGTACGCCTGACGTTATATTCGAATCTGAAGACGCACGTCAGATATGGTATAATGTGTTGTGCATGCACAGATCTTAATGAATGGTATCCCGTTCGACAGTACTTTGTTACTGGGTATTAATAAGTACCTGGATCGAACGCGTTTCGGAAACAGAGGGACAGCAAGGAGGCCTACGTCTTCATATCAAACTATTTTGTATGTGGACAGAAAGAACCATGTTTTGGAAAGCGAGGATTTGTAAATCTGAGCTTATTTTTACCACGTAGCCTGTTCTTCACAAGGACTGGAGTCACCACTTCATGCAACAAAGAAGATTCGAATATTAAAAATCTTGGCCGTTGAACATTCCGTGTAACAAGTTTACGTGACTGGTATGAAACTCTGCTTTTGGTCATTCAGTGTGTTCTGCAGGTAAGTCTGGTAGGCTGCCCTTGTGTAGACGCTAACAAAATAGTAAAAAAAAAAAAAAAAAAAAAAAAAAGAAATAGTCTGTTTCATTTATGCGCTGAATGCCAGATTGCCACGACACGATAAACTCTGATGTAATAAGGCATTTAAAATACCAAGAAAGGCAATGTAATAAAAGAAACGTATTTTTATCAGGTTCATGTTGTGCAGTGAGTTCCGCTGCTAACAGACAACACTTCGGTCTGTAGGTTCTACGCAGGAGTGATTTTGCGTTTAGCACATTTCTGTAAACAGTTGTTGCATACTTAAGGATAGTAATTTAGCTATGGTGTGACGTATTACTGAAAATGATCACTTAGCGTAGGACGCTTTATCGTGTTATATTTTGTTGTTGGTCTTTTACAATGGACTTTTCCTGAAGAACATCATGATTTACCACCAAGAGCCACTGACAAAATTTGTTTATCGAACAACCAGTATTGGCCTATGGACAATGATCAGGTTCATAAAACATTTACAACATCATACTATGCGATAAAATCAATGGCATTAAATAATAAAATCTATAAATTCTTCACTGATTCATGGATTTCATTATTTGATGACACGTATCTTATCGCCTAATATGATGCTGTAAATGTTTTAAGAACCTGATGATGGTCCGGGGACCAAAACTTGTTGTTCAATAAAGAAATTTCATCAATAGCTCTCGGCTGTAAATCGTGACGTTCTTAAAATTTTTATGAGTCGCAGGTCAGCGCATTCTTAAAATATATTGGGACTTTAAATGTACCACAGGGACAATACTCATTGTTTTGGCTTTTATTTCGTGTACACTGCGAATACGGTACAAGGTGGCCAAAATAATACTTTCCAGAGAAATGTTCTGGCATTTTCTGACAACGTAATTTGCCAATCTACTTGTGTATCGACTGACAGAAGACATACTTCTGTATGGATATTTCTTACAAGAAGGAGAAATAGTACGCGCCTCACACAAACCCTTGCTCGGATTCATTTGATGTACTGTGAGGAGGACAGAGTCGATAATAAAGCAGTAAAATCCCATTGTCTGCCTTCTCAACCTGTGATTTTCACCTGTTGCCCAAGTTAATGGATCCAGTGCACTAAAATAGTCTCTGCACATAAGAAGAGCTGCAGCAGAACACTTAAACCTCTTTTGTTGCAGAGCATGTTACACGTGTCTCAGTCCATTAAATCGCACGCATCATTGAGGACAGTGACCATTTACAGCATTTTCTGTAAAGAGCATTTCTCCTGTTCATTAACTAAAGTGACGTATCTTGTGTCAGACTTACAACAATTTTCCAGGCCAATTTTATTTTGGCAATCCAATATACGCACAAAGCAGCATAACACACTAGCAGTGATTTGGATCGAGATATTTGGAAGGTATCTCGTCGGTCGGTAGTTAAGATGGGATACTGACTAGCCAGATAATTTGAATATGAACATCAGAAATGCACCTAGAATAGCCACAGATGTAACATCTTATTGATGGGTGTTTCGTTAGCGTGCACAGATGTCAGTTGTCATCAGTATCTACATAATCTTGCGTTCCGTTCTGTGTGCGGTGACTCTTATCTTTCTGTGGGTGCACGCACGCGCAGATCTAAACTTGGACTTAACAGGCTTGCGAATCAATACCTGCAGCGAATGCAGGGTTTTCCGTGGCCGATAGGCAGTATCAGACGCGTCGTTGCTACAACATGCTATAGCATTTAAAAGCTATATTTTGCTGATTCAGATAACGTGGCCATATGACTCTGAGCTTTCAGGAAACAACAGGGCCATCCATATCATACGTGATATATTATTTATGTCTGAATTTCGAACAGTCGAATGGCTGTTTGCTACGATCCCCCTTCCAGAACATTTTCTTACGATTTAAAACACACTAGAAAGTTGCAAATAATTGCGAACACAATTTTTACCTTTAGATTTTCAGTGTGTGTGTAACTTTGAAGCACCTGGAGAATCTGAAGTCTTTTAAGGGTGTTTTTACTATTCTAACTCAGAAATGACAAGCGGCTCTGTATTACATACTGGAAACAAGATTTATTAAAGAGACAATGCACACAAATTAATATAAAACTATCGAAAGGAAACAAGTATCTATTCACTGCTGGTAGCAGAATGGAATCTAACTGAAGATACAGTGCATAATTTCTGAGTCAAATAGTTGGAAATATGTGTAATACTTGTATTTCTGATCAATATTCGTGCACTGTTTCTGGTTGTCTTCCTCCAGTTTTTCAGATTTTTCCCTAAATGCGTAACTGCCACTGTCATATCTCTTGCTGTGAGTTGGTCTTGCCTGTTTATAATGCGAGCTTTGTGACTTGTTGTGATCTAGGAAATCAAAGTGTACTTAATACTACGTAATAATCTGTCTGATGTAACGGCAGAATGTACTCTTTGAGAAACACGTTTAACAAATTTTGATGTCCATGATACCGGTATAAGTTGTTGCAGGCATTACCATTGGCGTTCTCAAGTAAAGAGTTTATTGCTGATGCGACGTTTTACTTCGTCTGAACACGAACAAAAGGAAAAAACTGAAATAGATAATATTTTAAACAACGAATTCTTATTTCTCCTCTTCATGGTCTTTACCAGATAGCAGTAGTTTCTTTAACTGCCCCTATGAAATAGTTATTTTTTCTTAAAGAAGCGTTCTTCCGATTTTTTAGATATGTTTCTACTTTCAGATAGCGCTACTAATAAAATCCCAGGGAGAACAGTACTACTTAATTACCAATAGATTGTATTAGGCTGAATTTCTGCTACCTTACTTCACGCCAAAATCTCATTTCACTCGGTTAGCACTGAATGGAATGCATCGATGCAAGACATCAACTGACATCGCAAAAAATTAGCATAGGCATATAATTTATTTATGCAGTACAATGATTTACATAATCATCAGCAACAGTGGTAATTTACCGGGCACACTGGGAACAGTGACAGTCATCTTCGTATGGTGCCTTCGGAGAAGAAAGGAGACCATCGTATAATGTCCAATCTACGGCGAGGTCATTAGGGACAGAGCGTGAGCTCGAATTACGGAAGGAAACTGGTAATGCCCTTTCAAAGAAATCTTTCCGCCATTTGCCTTAAGCGATTGAGAGGAATTACTGGAAATCTAAATCTGAATGTCCAGAAGAGGATTTGAACAGCCGTTCTCCCATATAGAATCTTGTGTTTTAACACTGAACCACATCACTCGTTGGCGTAGGATAGATACCTAGCATAGACACCTCACCTGCACCAGGATAGCAAACCTCCTTTTTTTGGATTCCAAATTAAGGAACCTCGTTCCTTCCTGCTGTCACTTACAACCTAACTTCTTCACGACGTCCCACAACAAATTCCGTATTTTTTCAACTGAAACGGGCCGAGAAAAAAAAGTGGTGTATTACATATTGACACCCCCCTCCTCTGCTATTTTTGGGGGCTATAAAGTCAGAGGTCCTTACTCAAACACTCCTTAAAGTTCTGTAGGCACTGTTCTCAATAGTGATTCTCTCATGTTTTTAGTATATTTCCCAAACGGTCAACAGATGAAATTGCCCCACGATTACATCGGCACCTATCAGCATTGGGTAAGCTTCATGTACATTAATATGCCAAAACATTATGACCAGCTGCTTAATAGCGTCTTGTTCCACTTTTGAAAGCAATACGGAAGGGATTCCACTTGGCATGGATTCGAAAAGTCCTTGATACTCTTCCGGAAATACGTGTCATCACACAGTATGTCTACACACAGGTCACGTAATACCCCTGATTTCCAACTCAGTGCTATGTGGGAGAGAGATGTTCCATTGAGGTCAGATGAAGCCAATTACGTGGGAAAGGCATTAGCGGAAATTCACTATGATGCTCTAAGGACCAAATTGCACTACTCTGGCCTTGTGACGTGGACAGTCATCCCACTCGGAGATATAATAATGTATAGCTCAAGTCGTCTTCTTCTCCACTAGAACAAAGACAATTGTTACTCAGTCCCAGACGATGCAAATGTCCTAAAAAATGTTAACTAGTCTTTACGTGTTCTGAAGGGCTATCGTAGGCATCATTCAGATTCTTTATTTTTATTTGTGTGAGGGATATAAACGGCTCATTCACATCAATGTGACCACTGTCTATATTCGACGTCAACGTGGAATATCCAATCACAGACAGCAGGTGACGGCATTAGCAATGGAGGGTGTGTAAACGGAGTCGGGAGGCGCGGAAAACAGTGCAGTCATTGTCGTAATACAGAAACGTAGGGATTTATCTGATGTCCAAAAGAGCATAATCATCAGCCGATGGTGGAAACATTTCTGAAACTGCTAACTTTATTAACTGTTCGCGTGTCGTCATGGTTAAAATTTACGGCGCAAGACAAAATGGCTCTATACGAAACCGGCTCCGATGCAACTGTGGTGCATTGGTGGCAGGGGCGAATGACTTTAGAAACAAGGTACCCTCCGCCACGCACGCTTGCGAAATATGAATGTAGATGAAGATGTAGAACTCGGTATCCATGCTACATTTGGGAAGTTGTATGGTGTGAAAGTCATCGCCGTCACTTTTTTATCCTACTCTTCACAGGTAGAACAAAGTTTATGAACACCCGGCCTGGTGCTATTGCAGAGACCGGTGGAACAAACAAGGAGTTCCTGAGGTCGGTCGCGGTGGAGTTTACGAAGTGAATGGCTAACTAAAAAACAAGTTCAGAGTGTAGGAAAGTCGTCTCAAGCGTTGGCCATATTGATACTTGACCGGACGGGAAATCCGAATCACTGTCGGATACCGAAAGAGGAGTTCAGATCGCAAGAGATAACGGACACTCGTCGGGGATTGCCCGAAGTTGTGCGATGGCACTTGGCTCGACAACTTGGCTTGGAAACGAGAGTGTAGTCGAGCGCCTATGACGAAGCACCTGTTTCGGGGTGATATGGACGTCCCATCTGTGGGCGCCAAGTGGATTCTAGCACTGGACTCATGAGTCACCAACAAAAGTGCCGGAGTGATGCTACTTGAATCTGCTGTTAGGAAGTATAGGCTACTAACTGAGTAAACATATGTGGATGAACAGCAAACAGATGAGTGCATGTGGCTTCTTGAGATTCAATCCGAGCTTGTGACCGTTAATAAATTTCATTTGTAAATGTGCATTACAAGTGACTTTCAATATGCATGGTGTAAACAATAACAATTTACAGCGTACCACAGTGGTATAGGCAAAATCGAGACGAAAACATTAATACGTGTGGGCTATGAAGCCCTAAAACGGCCTCAAACTAGTCTACAAAAGCCACCTAAGCTACAGCGCTAGAGCGTTACGCAAGATTTTGGCTAAAATCGCCCTTGAACATTGAAAACTCCTTTTTCTTGCAATGAAAAATGTAAAACTGACGCTTGTGGAAGTTTAACCTCAAAATATCGGGTATTTTAACAGCATAAAGTTAACAATTAAACCACTTTTTATCTACTCTTCATACTACGAAACAACTGCTGGTAAGAGTTAGGTCTGGATCGAATTGTGAACGTAATTAGTTTTTGCTTAGCGCTCACAAAATTCTTTTTTCTTTCATCAGCCTGACGGCAAAGTTAAAATTAATAATGATATCGAAATAGCCGTGTGGCGGCGCTCGGTCTGCAATGACTGATAGTGGCGACACGCAGGTCCGACGTATACTACCGGACCGCGGCCGATTTAAAGGCTACCACCTAGCAAGTATGGTGTCTGGCGGTGAGACCACAATAAGCATCAAACGAAAGAACTACAAAGAACGAAACTAGTCTAGCTTGAAGGGGGAAACCAGATAGTGCTATGGTTGGCCCGCTAGATTGCGCTGCCATAGGTTGGCTCTGAGCACTATGGGACTTAACTGCTGTGGTCATCAGTCTCCTAGAACTTAGAACTACTTAAACCTAACTAACCTAAGGACATCACACACATCCATGCCCGAGGCAGGAGTTGAACCTGTGACCGTAGTGGTCGCGCGGTCCCAGACTGTAGCGCATAGAACCGCTCGGCCACCCCGGCCGGCACTGCCATAGATCAAACGGATATCAACTGCGTTACATATTCGTGTAGTACGTAAAGAAATATGAATGTTTTAATTGGACCTATTTTTTCGCTTTGTGACAGATGGCGCTGTAATAATCACAAACGTTTAAGTACGTGTTATCACGTAACATTCCCCAGTGCGGACGGTATTTGTTTCGTGATACATTACCCTTGTTAAAATGGACCATTTACCAATTGCGGAAAAGGTCGATATCGTGTTGATGTATAGCTATTGTGATCAAAATGCCCAACGGGTGTGTGCTATGTATGCTGCTCGGTATTCTTGACGACAGCATCCAAGTGTCCGGACCTTTCACCAGATAGTTACGTTATTTAAGGAAACAGGAAGTGATCAGCCACATGTGAAACGCCAACCACGACCTGCAACAAATAATAATGCCCAAGAAGGTGTTTTAGCTGCTGTCGCAGCTAATCCGCACATCAGTAGCAGACAAATTGCGCGAGAATCGGAAATCTCAAAAACGTCGGTGTTGAGAATGCTACATCAACTTCGATTCCACCTGTACGATATTTCTATGCACTAGGAATTGCATGGCTATGATTCTGAATGTCGTGTATAGTTCTGCCACTGGGCACAGGAAACATTATTCGACGATGATAGATTTTTTGCACGCATTCCATTTAACGACGAAGCGTCATTCACAAACAGCGGTAACATAAACCGGCATAATTTGCACTGTAGTGTCGCGGAATAGTAAAGAGTTGGAAGCGTGGAATATTGTCAAAGTTTTGTTGCCTATGCCGAGAGACAGAGGCAGTAGGTTAGTCAAGAGGTAAGAGGATTGCACATATCGGAATGTGTCGTCATGCAATGGCAATGGCCAGGTTACACACAACAGGCGAGAGAGAATTGCTTAGCACGCGGGTTTGTGTTAGACGGAGACTTTCGTAGAGTGCAAGAGAGATGTATAGCATCAGCTGTACTGCATTTCTCAACTTCGCGTAAGTCTGCCGTAACAACACGTAACTCTGTCGCAAGAACACCTAAGGGGCGAGTACAACAGATGAATCAACAGTATAAGTGGAACAAATGCGTTCATTACAAACGAGAATGACGTCAGCTTTGATAGCAACAAGGCACTCGCAGTCAGACTTGCAGTTAGATGTTTATTTATTTTTTTATTTAATTATTTAAATGTCAAGTTCCGTAGGACCAAGTTGAGAAGCAAATCTCCAAGGTCATGGAACGTGTCAGTACATGAACTTACAACATAAAAAGTAATAACAGATAAAAATAAATTTTCATGAACATGAAAGAAAATCAGTCCATAAGTTTAAGCAAACGCTATCAGCAATAAAATGAGAATCATCTTAATTTTTCAAGGAACTCCTCGACAGAATAGAAGGAGTGACCCATGAGGAAACCCTTCAGTTTCGATTTGAAAGCGCGTGGATTACAGCTAAGATTTTTGAATTCGAGTGGCAGCTTATTGAAAATGGATGCAGCAGTATACTGCACACCTTTTTGCACAAGAGTTAAGGAAGTCCGATCCAAATGGAGGTTTGATTTCTGCCGAGTATTAACCGAGTGAAAGCTGCTTATTGTTGGAAATGAACTAATATTGGTAACAAGAAACGACAATAAGGAATATACATATTGAGAGGCCAATGTCAAAATACCCAGACTCGTGAAAAGAGGTCGACAAGAGGTTCGTGAACTCACACCACTTATTGCCCGAACCGCCAGTTTCTGAGCCAAAAATATCTAGAATGGGAAGAGTTACCTCAAAACATAATACCTTACGACATAAGTGAATGAAAATAAGCAAAGTGGACTAATTTACATGTCGAAATAATGTGTACTGGGACGCTGCATAGCGCTCAGCTCGGTGATCGACATGTTAATCTTTATTAAGGAGATGTTGCAGTAAGGGCGGCCCATCCAGCAGCAGACGTGAGGGGACAGTACCAGCTCTGGTCCTCTTTGCTGCCGGTGTCAATCGTCAACCCAGGATTAGCAGACATCGCGGCAGACTCGCTCGCTGCCAATGCTGACCACATCAGTGAGCCGTCGTTGAGATCGTGCGGGGCCTAGGCCCTGTCCATCCGCCGTCACAACCGGGTGAACCAACGACGACTGGGTAACTGCAGCCCGTTCCGCCCGTCCACCGCGGACAAGCCACCAGGAGAAGCAGGGAAGAAGACGGGGTGGGATAGAGTACACTCCGCACTACGAGAACGCTAATCGTTCCGACAGAGCCGGGACTCCAACCCGGAGCCTCCTACGCGCGGCCGAAGGCATTCCAACGCTACGTCACAACACGCGGCGCTGCGCTAGCAAGACTGCTGCGGCCCGGAGCTGGTGTAATCGCTACGAGTCAGCGAGGACTCGGGGAAGGTCGTTGATATCACCAAGCTCAGCCAGCCTGTGTTACGAGGGCCACATTGTACTCGGCAGGAATAAAGGTGTTATGAATTAATAATGTTTCTTTGGCGTTTCTGACGTGTCCACAGTCATTTCCTAGCATCCTGACTACTGAAGAGGTCACCGCTCGGCTTCCAGTCCACCGTAGGCGACCGGGACCACCGAGGCGCCTACCGATTTGGTGTCAGAAGTCCTCACGCCCACTGCCTACGGATTTGGTATCAAAAGTGTTCGAACCGCCCACTACAGCACTGGCCCTGCAGATATGGTATCTGGAGTCATCGACACCGCCACTGCAGGACTGACACCACAGAGTTGCAGTCCAAACTGTCGACCCTACGCAGCCTTGTGGTATGTCCACGAGGCGATTTTTGTTAATAACTATGGGTGCACGTTCTTTGTTGGGAGTGCACTTTGTGAGACCTGCGAAAACAGCAGATTTAACTGAGTTTAAGGGAAACAGTTGGGAAACGTACTTGGTACCAGTCAGATGTACTGTGTGTAATTTGACGGGGCATGGGGAGCCATGCATGGAGTTTGTACCAGTAGAATGTTCAAGTTGTAGACGGTTTGGTCACGTAGCGCACAATTGTAGAGAGTGTCGCTGGGAAATAACAAGGCGAAAGGATTAATTTTGTTTAGTTGTGCATTGTGAATCTTGTTTGTCCTCTTGTGTGTAGTGCTCAACTGTGACAAAGGAGTTGAGTAGCTAGTGTAGTTATTGTTCTGAGGAGTAAATTCAGTATAGAGTAAGTCGTTGGTAATTTGCACAAGTCATGCCGGAAACAAGATCCGTTAGTATTGGAGTGAGTATATCTGCTCTGATGGAGCAAGTCTCAAAATTGTTAGAAGAGAACGCGCAGCATAAGTTACGTCATGTAGAATTAATGACGCAAATGGAGACCTTGCGTTCGGCGCAAGAGCCGCAAACGGGTTCAAGTGAGTGCAAGTCAGTAGCAATGTCCAACCTTGCAATATATCCTTCAGTAGCTAACCTGATCACGCCTTTCTCGGGTAAAACAACAGAGGATATCACAGCGTTCATTAACGATGTTTTGGCAACAGCTACAATGAGCAATTGGTCGGACGAACTACATTACGTATGGCAAATTTGCTTCTTGCAGAGGAAGCCAAGACGTTCGTGATGTACCATGAGACGCTTACTAAGGCGAGCACGTTTGGAGAATTGGCAGATCGGTTACGACAAACATATCGTAAGCAGAATAGTGCAAGATTTTTTAGGGAGAAGTTAACTAATTTGACACAGAAGGTCAATGAGACAGTGGCGTCTTTTTCAGATAGGATACGGAAAATTAATTCGCAGACCTATGAATTATCAGGTAATCCTGATGCGGATCGTGTATTACTACGAGAGGCAGAAAACAGAGCCCTCGATGTATTCCTCAGGGGAATTCCTGCAGAATTTTCTCGTAGGGTTAGGATGGAGAATCCTGGGGATTTAGCTGCACCACTGCGTATTGCAACGCATCTGCAGGAGATATACATTGCAACAAGGGTTCGCAATGATAAACGCACCTTTGCGTCGGAGAGGAATTGTTACCTTTGTGGGAGGAGAGGTCACGTGAAGGCTCAATGCAGACAGCCGCAGTGCTATGCTTGTAAACGCTACGGTCACAAGGCGTATGAGTGTCGTAGTAAGCAGAATGGTAACGGGAATAAACAGGAAAAAGCGTTAAACGGGAACGGGAGTGTTTCGTTCGTCGGAAGACATTCCCGGTAAGCAGAAGTACGGTGAAAACTAGTATAGAAATGGATTGTTGCTTGATGGGTGTTGTAAGGAATAACAGATGTAAGTTTTTGATTGGTACAGGGGAACATGTATCTGTTGCTAGTCCAGACCTCGTGGGTAGAAGAAGACTAGGTACTCCTAGGTACAGATTACGTGGAGTAGGGACTAATAAGTTGCAATCATTGGTTACAACTCAGCTAGTTTTTATTACGGAAGGCGAACTACTCGCTGTTGAGAGGAATGACGTTACACGTATTGCCAAATGCATTGAGGTTGACGGACATCATTTTGAGCATTTATTGCATTAATGTGGTATTTACAGGTAATCACGCTGTAACAGCATGAGTTCTCAGAAATGAGAAGTTCACGAAGATACATGTGTCACATTGGAACAACCGAAATAAAATGTTCAAACGTTTTGTAACCTTGCTGTTGGTGGGGAGGAGGCTTGCGTGCCTCAGCGATAGAGATGGCCGTACCGTAGGTACAACCATAACGGAGGGGTATCTGTTGAGAGGCCAGACAAACGTGTGGTTCCTGAAGAGGGGCAGCAGCCTTTTCATTAGTTGCAAGGGCAACAGTCTGGATGATTGACTGATCTGGCCTTGTAACAACCAAAACGGCCTTGCTGTGCTGGTACTGCGAACGGCTGAAAGCAAGGGGAAACTACGGCCGTAATTTTTCCCGAGAGCATGCAGCTTTACTGTATGATTAAATGATGATGGCGTCCTCTTGGGTAAAATATTCCGGAGGTAAAATAGTCCCCCATTCGGATCTCCGGGCGGGGACTACTCAAGAGGATGTCGTTATCAGGAGGAAAAAAACTGGCGTTCTACGGATCGGAGCGTGGAATGTCAGATCCCTTAATCGGGCATGTAGGTTAGAAAATTTAAAAAGGGAAATGGATAGGTTAAAGTTAGATATAGTGGGAATTAGTGAAGTTCGGTGGCAGCAGGAACAAGACTTCTGGTCAGGTGACTACAGGGTTATAAACACAAAATCAAATAGGGGTTTTGCATGAGTAGGTTTAATAATGAATAGGAAAATAGGAATGCGGGTAAGCTACTACAAACAGCATAGTAACGCATTATTGTGGCCAAGATAGATACGAAGCCCACACCTACTACACAAGTACAAGTTTATATGCCAACTAGCTCTGCAGATGACGAAGAAATTGAAGAAATGTATGATGAAATAAAAGAAATTATTTAGATAGTGAAGGGAGATGAAAATTTAATAGTCATGGGTGACTGGAATTCGAGTGTAGGAAAAGGGAGAGGAGGACACGTAGTAGGTGGATATGGATTGGGGCTAAGAAATGAAAGTGGAAGCCGCCTGGTAGAATTTTGCACAGAGCACAACTTAATCATAGCTAACACTTGGTTCAAGAATCATGAAAGAAGGTTGTATACATGGAAGAACCCTGGAGATACTAAAAGGTATCAGATAGATTATATAATGGTAAGACAGAGATTTAGGAACCAGGTTTTAAATTGTAAGACATTTCCAGGGGCAGATGTGGACTCTGACCACAATCTATTGGTTATGACCCATTGATTAAAACTGAAGAAACTGCGAAAAGGTGGGAATTTAAGGAGATGGGACCTGGATAAACTGAAAGAACCAGAGGTTGTACAGAGTTTCAGGGAGAGCATAAGGGAACAATTGACAGGAATGGGGGAAAGAAATACAGTAGATGAAGAATGGGTAGTTTTGAGGGATGAAGTAGTGAAGGCAGCAGAGGATCAAGTAGGTAAAAAGACGAGGGCTAGTAGAAATCCTTGGGTGACAGAAGAAATATTGAATTTAATTGATGAAAGGAGAAGGTATAAAAATGCAATAAATAAAGCAGGCAAAAAGGAATACAAACGTCTCAAAAATGAGATCGACAGGAAGTGCAAAATGGCTAAGCAGGGATGGCTAGAGGACAAATGTAAGGATGTAGAGGCTTATCTCACTAGGGGTAAGATAGATACTGCATACAGGAAAATTAAAGAGACCTTTGGAGATAAGATAACCACTTGTATGAACATCAAGAGCTCAGATGGAAACCCAGTTCTAAGCAAAGAAGGGAAAGCAGAAAGGTGGAAGGAGTATATAGAGGGTCTATACAAGGACGATGTACTTGAGGACAATATTATGGAAATGGAAGAGGATGTAGATGAAGATGAAATGGGGGATACGATACTGCGTGAAGAGTTTGACAGAGCACTGAAAGACCAGAGTCGAAACAAGGCCCCCGGAGTAGACAACATTCCATTGCAACTACTGACGGCCTTGGGAGAGCCAGTCCTGACAAAACTCTACCATCTGGTGAGCAAGATGTATGAAACAGGTGAAATACTCTCAGACTTCAAGAAGAATATAATAATTCCAATCCCAAAGAAAGCAGGTGTTGACAGATGTAAAAATTACCGAACAATCAGTTTAATAAGCCACAGCTGCAAAATACTAACACGAATTCTTTACAGACGAATGGAAAAACTAGTAGAAACCGACCTCGGGGAAGATCAGTTTGGATTCCGTAGAAATACTGTAACACGTGAGGCAATACTGACCTTACGACTTATCTTAGAAGAAAGATTAAGAAAAGGCAAACCTACGTTTCTAGCATTTGTAGACTTAGAGAAAGCTTTTGACAATGTTGACTGGAATACTCTTTTTCAAATTCTAAAGGTGGCAGGGGTAAAATACAGGGAGCGAAAGGCTATTTATAATTTGTACAGAAACCAGATGGCAGTAATAAGAGTCGAGGGGCATGAAAGGGAAGCAGTGGTTGGGAAAGGAGTGAGACAGGGTTGTAGCCTCTCCCCGCTGTTATTCAATCTGTATAATGAGCAAGCAGTAAAGGAAACAAAAGAAAAATTCAGAGTAGGTATTAAAATCCATGGAGAAGAAATAAAAACTTTGAGGTTCGCCGATGACATTGTAATTCTGTCAGAGACAGCAAAGGACTTGGAAGAGCACTTGAATGGAATGGACAGTGTCTTGAGAGGAGTATATAAGATGAACATCAACAAAAGCAAAACGAGGATAATGGAATGTAGTAGAATTAAGTCAGGTGATGCTGAGGGAATTAGATTAGGAAATGAGACACTTAAAGTAGTAAATGAGTTTTGCTATTTGGGGAGCAAAATAACTGATGATGTTAGAAGTAGAGAGGATATAAAATGTAGACTGGCAATGACAAGGAAAGCGTTTCTGAAGAAGAGAAATTTGTTAACATCGAGTATACATTTAAGTGTAAGGAAGTCATTTCTGAAAGTATTTGTATGGAGTGTAGCCTTGTATGGAAGTGAAACGTGGACGATAAATAGTTTGGACAAGAAGAGAATAGAAGCTTTCGAAATGTGGTGCTACAGAAGAATGCTGAAGTATAGATGGGTAGATCACATAACTAATGAGGAAGTATTGAATAGGATTGGGGAGAAGAGAAGTTTGTGGCACAACTTGACCAGAAGAAGGGATCGGTTGGTAGGACATGTTCTGAGGCATCAAGGGATCACCAATTTGGTATTGGAGGGCAGCGTGGAGGGCAAAAATCGTAGAGGGAGACCAAGAGATGAATACACTAAGCAGATTCAGAAGGATGTAGGTTGCAGTAAGTACTGGGCGATGAAGAAGCTTGCACAGGATAGAGTAGCATGGAGAGCTGCATCAAACCAGTCTCAGGACTGAAGACCACAACAACAACAACCTGTTACCAACTGTTGGTCTAAAATTGTGAGCCATATTTTTGTGACTATTACAGCGCAATCTATCACAAAGCGAGAAAAGTGGTCCAACGTACTACAAGAATATGTAATAAAAATGGGGTTCCTATTTTTAAAAAAACGCAGTTGATATCCGTTTGACCTATGACAGCGTCATCTGGTTTCCCCCTTCAAGCTAGACAAGTTTCGTTCTTTGTAGTTTTTTCGTTTGACGCTTATTTCGTGAGATATTTGGCCCGGTCACGATCAATGGAGTACCTTGTATAGCAAGTGATAGTAGTTGCACGCTTATTACTGGTCACCAACTAGTTTGTTCGTTCAAGATACAACTTATTTTAAAATTTTGTACGAAACTTTTTCAGTTGTCAACTTACGTGTTGAAGTATTGTCAGTGAATGTTTGGCGGTTTTGTTCGTAGCTTTATGAGTCTGTATATGTAAGCGGTCGCCCACGAAGGCAGCGCGAGGTAGCTGCGCGGTCTTGGGCGCCTTGCCACGGTTCGCGCGGTTCCCCCCGTCGGAGGTTCGGATCCTCCCTCGGGCATGGGTGTGTGTGTTTTCCTTAGCGTAAGTTAGATTAAGTAATGTGTAAGCCTGGGGACTGATGACCTCAGTAGTTTGGTCCCTTAGGAACTTACCACAAATTTCCAAAATTCCTCCTGTGAGGATATATATATGGACGAAACTGACACCATGAATCCTGCAGGGCTGTCCATAAATCCGTAAGAGTACGAGGGGGTGGAGATCTCTTCTGAACAGCGCATTGCAAGGCATCCCAGCTATGCTCTATAATGTTCATGTATAGGGAGTTAGGAGGCGAGCGCAAGTGTTTCAACCCAGAAAACTGTTCCTGGAGCCATTCTGTAACAATTCTGGACGTATGCAGTGTCACACTGTCCTACTGGAATTGCCCAATCCGTCGGAACGCACAATTGACATGAATGGATGAAGGTGATCAGACGGAATGCTTACGTTTGTGTCACCTGTCAGAGTTGTATCTACACGCATCAGGGGTCTCATATCACTACAACTGCACACGCCCCACACCATTACAGAGTCTCCACCAGCTAGAACAGTCCTCTGCTGACATACAGGGTTCATGAATTTATGAGGTTGTCTCCGTACCCGTACACGACCATTTAAAACGAGACTCGATATTTCCAGTCATCAACAGTCCAAAGCCAGTGTTGACGTGCCCAGGCTTTGTGTGGGCAAGTCATCAAGGATACACGAGTAGGCCTTCGGCTGCGAAAGCCCATATCGATGATGTTCCATTGAATGGTTCCCACTCTGACACTTGTTTATGGTCCAGCACTGAAATCTGCAGCAGTTTGCGGAAGTGTCGCACTTCTGTCACATTGAACGATTCTCTTCAGTCGTAGTTGGTCCTGTTCCTGTAGGATCTTTTTCTGGCCCCAGTGATGTCGGAGATTTGATGTTTTACCGGATTCCTGATATTCACGGTACACTCGTGAAATGGTCGTACAGGAAAATCCCCACTTCATCGCTACCTCGGAGATGCTGTGTCCCATCGCTCGTGCGCCGACTATAACGCCACTTTCAGAGTCACTTAAATCATGATAACCTGCCGTTTTAGCACCAGTAACCGATCTACCGATCTAACAACTGCTCCAGACACTTGTTGTCTAATAAAGGCGTGGCCGACCGCAGTGCAGTATTCTGCCTGTTTACGTATCTCTGTATTTGAATACGCATGCCTGTACCAGTTTCTTTGGCGCTTCATTTGAAAAGTAGAGTTTTAAGTTTCACTGTTCTTCAAAGCATATGTTGTGCTGTAATCATCCCACACCTTCCCAACGTGATACCTTCCTACACAGTTCACGCACACACACACACACACACACACACACACACACACACACACACACGTTTAAAATTACGAGATAAATCTGCAATGACAACCCACCTTCATGATAGCAAACATAGCCTTCCACACACTAATAAAGGTCCCACGATCTGCCAAATAGGAAACTACATTTACTAGAAGCGCTAGAAATACAGAGACAACAGATTTCCAACCCAATGACATGCTGAATAAACAGTAAGATACTGAATACAACAGATACTTTTTCTATTCAGTATTGGTTATCTTTTAACACGCCAGCCTCACAAGAAGAAATTAGTACAGTTTCTTTATACCTGCGTTAAACATAAATGCACCCTATCATCTCCATCTCATTCCACCTACCATGGCCTCTCTCTTCCTCCACACGTCTCTCTTTCTCTCTCTTTCTGTCAGTCTATCTACCCATAGTAACTGCCACTTTGCAGGTAGTTTCGTTTCATTTCTATGCATAACTAAAATACAGTAAAATTATAACTGTGTTGCAGTCTCAGCTTGTATAAATTATACACTTAGCAATAGAAACAGTAAACTGTAATGAATGTATAGAGTCACTCTGTGTCTTAAGAAGCACGTCAAATCTCGTAATGAATATGTAAGACTCTAAAACTTAAACTGCTAATTCTCTCTTCTCTAAGTAATTTTTAATCACTTATTTCATTTCGTCAACCTATTTAATGAAAAAAATAGGCAATTCAGTACTTCGTCACATCATTTTAACATAGATTAATCATGAATCATTTGAGTCATGAAGTACTGTCATAAGCACGTTAAATCGTTCAAACGTAACTGAAAACGTTTAAGTTTTTTTCATCACTGCAGAAGAGGAATGTTATGTGGTCAAACATTGGTAACATGCTAAATACTACATTTCTCTGGCATTTCTCTTGCTCACGCCTGAGACAATTTTCTCGCTACATCTAACAACTGTGTCGCTCTTTTCTGCTATGTGAATAACTGAAACGGATGTAACGCCCATTATGTCCATACAGTCCTTGAAAACAGAGTTGTAGCTCCGAAATGCGTTGGGCAGTGAATAAAAATAAAAACATTGTGACAAAAAATGGAATATTATTAGTAAATATTTCGTAATCTGGTAGTTACAGATAGTCATGGAGAGAAACTTACAATACCCTAATAAAATACTGCATGTTCTGCAACTAGGAGTCATTTGTGGCCGAAGCAGCTAAAGAAGGAAGCACGATCAGAGTCTATCGTCCCGTCGACGATCTGGTCATCAGAGGCTAACTCAAGCTCAGATAAGACAATAAGAAGGAAGGGAATCCGCCATGTCCTAAATGTGTACTGAGGGTGAGTACACCTCCACTGTTTTATACAATATATTGTTGTAATATGGGTTAGGGTTACTATATTCACAGCTTGGAACGAAAGAAGGAAAGAATCGTTCTAATGGCTCTGAGCACTATGGGACTTAATTTCTGAGGTCATCAGTCCCCTAGAACTTAGAACTACTTAAACCTAACTAACCTAAGGACATCACACACATCCATGCCCGAGGCAGGATTCGAACCTGCGACCGTAGCAGTCGCACGGTTCTGGACTGCGCGCCTAGAACCGCGAAACCACCGCGGCCGGCCGTCTCCCGGGAGCTGGCCAATTTTAGAGGAAACAAGGCTGCGGCCTGCTTCGTGCTTCTGTCAGCAGAGCCAGTGCCTCACCCAGCCCAGAGTGAAAGGCGTTGTGCCACCACTGCCAGCTTCACAGAATATAAGAGCACGACGTTTTTGCCTACTCTGTTTGGACATCAAAGGATGTGTCACCGAGACGTCACCCGACCAGCCTGCTTTCGCTCCAAAATTTGGTGTACCACATCGGACTGAGTCGCCCCGCCACTGTGCTTGGTGTGAAGAAGTTGACCAATTGATAGGACATGGCTTCATCTCCGTGCGAACCTCTTATTTGTTAAAATGCATTTTGTATGTGTTGTGTACATAGTTCCGCGTAGTCAGCGCGTACACAACTTTCCCACTAGAGCGCGCCCCGCTAAGCACAACAGGGCAGGCGCAGCGCTCGTCCGTCTACGCACTATGAGATGGCGCTGCCTAAGAGACGGACCAAATTCTGCTTCTGCCGATCCGCGTATTAATATGTAATGCAGCCAATGAGATTGCTGCTAATGTAGAACCTTTTCTCCTGGCGGATCACACTCGCGCAGTGATACCTGAGGTATTATAACGAGTGTACAGACCTCCGATTAGTCAGTCTGCATTAGTCTGTACCGGTCTATAGTCAAGTTTCAGTCTGTGCCTAATAAGATTATCATATTCCTGTACATAGCCATGAAGAGAAATGTATAGACACTTTGTCAAGTATCAGATGTATGTGACAATAAGATTAACGTACCAATACCAAAGGAACTTCAGATTGTCAATTGTAAACAGCATCCAGAATCAAGTTATGTAATATCTATGATTTTTATTATTTTAATAAATGTGTGTGAAAATTAATCAAGTTCTGTTTAAAGTTGGTCACTGTCAATCTGCTACTCTAAGCGTGCAAGTGTCATTTCTATCGTCTGACCTAACGGCAGAAGATAAACATGCCACGATAAGACCACGAGACATATTGCTGACACTCGCCTATTTCATTAGACCGACAAGTCAAATAATCTAATAATCTGATGGTGTGTGTACCGAAAGTCTTACAGTGCGCACACCACAGTATGTCAAGAGTGTCCCTCGTCATTCTATCGCAGCCCGCTCTGAGAGTCACTCGTTTGGTGCCTATGGTTGTACAGTTTGCTGATTTTTGTGGCTGTGTCGCAGCTTAGGTAGTGTGATCTATACTGTGAGCAGCTCATTACTTGATTACTTTGCCATACAAGTTCTGTTGTTTAATCCATATATATCATAAAAATTGATGTGTATATGTTTGTGTGTATCAGATTGGTGCGTTTGTTAGATTTTTTTTTTTTTTTTTGCCTTCCGTTTACTAGGGGTTGCAGTTCACTGCTGCTATTTGAATTTATTTATTGTCATTTTGTCATTTACAGGTACTGAGTGGCACTGTGGACGCTAGAAAATGGAGTGCAAAGTGGACAAAACGGAACATTTCCGACATAATTTTGAGTTTAAGTTCAATAGAGTGGTGACAGCAGCGAAGGCAGCCACAAACATTTGCTCCATGGATAATGCCTTTGGGCAAGGCATGGCAAGAAAATGGTTTTCTCGTTTTAAGGAGTATCGTTTTGACATTAGTGACTCCTAACGATCAGGAAGGTCTTCGGCGTTTGATGATCGTTGAAACGTATTAATCCATTTCAGTGTACTCGAAAGCTGGCATTGTGATGAAATATGATCATTCCACCATCATGTGATATTTGCATGCAATGGGGAAGGCTCAAAAATGTCTTTTTCCAAAGCTGTTTCACAGAGGAAGACTGCACTGTAGTTCCCTCTCTAGATTGTCGCACACATGACAAAATGATATACATCGAAATAGACGACAGAGGGATAGAGAAACAATTAAAATCGCTCCAAAGAGGAAAGGCTGCTGGACCTGATGGGATACCAGTTCGTTTTTACACAGAATACGCGAAGGAATTTACCCCCCTTCTTGCAGCGGTGTACCGTAGGTCTCTAGAAGAGCGTAGCGTTCCAAAGGATTGGAAAAGGGCACAGGTCATCGCCGTTTTTAAGAAGGGACGTTGAACAGACGTACAGAACTATAGACCTATATCTCAAACGCCTATAAGTTGTAGAATCTTGGAACACGTATTATGTTCGAGTATAATGACTTTTCTGGAGACTACAAATCTACTCTGTAGGAATCAGCATGGGTTTCGAAAAAGACGATCGTGTGCACCACAGCTCGCGCTATTCGTCCACGAGACTCAGAGGGCCATAGACACGGGTTCCCAGGTAGATTACGTGTTTCTTGACTTCCGCAAGGCGTTCGATACAGTATCCCACAGTCGTTTAATGAACAAAGTAAGAGCATATGGACTATCAGACCAATTGTATGATTGGATTGAAGAGTTCCTAGATAACAGAACGCAGCATGTCATTCTCAATGGAGAGAAGTCTTCCAAAGTAAGAGTGATTTCAGGTGTGCCACAGGAGAGTGTCGTAGGACCGTTGCTATTCACATTATACATAAATGACCTTGCGGATGACATCGGGTGTTTGGTGAGGCTTTTTGCGGATGTTGCTGTGGTATATCGAGATGTTGTAAAAATGGAAAATTGTACTGAAATGTAGGAGGATCTGCAACGAATTGACGCATGGTGCAGGGAATGGCACTTGAATCTCAATGTAGACAAGTGTAATGTGCTGCAAATACATACACTCCTGGAAATTGAAATAAGAACACCGTGAATTCATTGTCCCAGGAAGGGGAAACTTTATTGACACATTCCTGGGGTCAGATACATCACATGATCACACTGACAGAACCACAGGCACATAGACACAGGCAACAGAGCATGCACAATGTCGGCACTAGTACAGTGTATATCCACCTTTCGCAGCAATGCAGGCTGCTATTCTCCTATGGAGACGATCGTAGAGATGCTGGATGTAGTCCTGTGGAACGGCTTGCCATGCCATTTCCACCTGGCGCCTCAGTTGGACCAGCGTTCGTGCTGGACGTGCAGACCGCGTGAGACGACGCTTCATCCAGTCCCAAACATGCTCAATGCGGGACAGATCCGGAGATCTTGCTGGCCAGGGTAGTTGGCTTACACCTTCTAGAGCACGTTGGGTGGCACGGGATACATGCGGACGTGCATTGTCCTGTTGGAACAGCAAATTCCCTTGCCGGTCTAGGAATGGTAGAACGATGGGTTCGATGACGGTTTGGCTGTACCGTGCACTATTCAGTGTCCCCTCGACGATCACCAGAGGTGTACGGCCAGTGTAGGAGATCGCTCCCCACACCATGATGCCGGGTGATGGTCCTGTGTGCCTCGGTCGTATGCAGTCCTGATTGTGGCGCTCACCTGCACGCCGCCAAACACGCATACGACCATCATTGGCACCAAGGCAGAAGCGACTCTCATCGCTGAAGACGACACGTCTCCTTTCGTCCCTCCATTCACGCCTGTCACGACACCACTGGAGGCGGGCTGCACGATGTTGGGGCGTGAGCGGAAGACGGCCTAACTGTGTGCGGGACCGTAGCCCAGCTTCTTGGAGACGGTTGCGAATGGTCCTCGCCGATACCCCAGGAGCAACAGTGTCCCTAATTTGCTGGGAAGTGGCGGTGCGATCCCCTACGGCACTGCGTAGGATCCTACGGTCTTGGCGTGCATCCGTGCGTCGCTGCGGTCCGGTCCCAGGTCGACGGGCACGTGCACCTTCCGCCGACCATTGGCGACAACATCGATGTACTGTGGAGACCTCACGCCCCACGTGTTGAGCAATTCGGCGGTACGTCCACCCGGCCTCCCGCATTTCCGCTATACGCCCTCGCTCAAAGTCCGTCAACTGCACATACGGTTCACGTCCACGCTGTCGCGGCATGCTACCAGTGTTAAAGACTGCGATGGAGCTCCATATGCCACGGCAAACTGGCTGACACTGACGGCGGCGTTGCACAAATGCTGCGCAGCTAGCGCCATTCGACGGCCAACACCGCGGTTCCTGGTGTGTCCGCTGTGCTGTGCGTGTGATCATTGCTTGTACAGCCCTCTCGAAGTGTCCGGAGCAAGTATGGTGGGTCTGACACACCGGTGTCAATGTGTTCTTTTTTCCATTTCCAGGAGTGTAGAAAGAAAGATCCTTTATCATTTAGCTACAATATAGCAGGTCAGCAATTGGAAGCAGTTAGTCGACATAAAAGTTTTCTGGGTTTGGTACCGCGTCATAATGTAGAACCTACTGCTGCTATCGAAAAGCCAACGTTTCGGCCTCGATTGCAGCGGCCTTCTTCTGGGTCTAATGGGGGTCATAATGACGCGGTTCCAAACCCAGAAAACTTTTATGTCGGCTGACTCTGGCCGCGGAAGCCAACGCAATTATATGGAAGCAGTTAATTCCATAAATAATCTGGGAATAGGCATTAGGAGTGATTTAAAATGGAGTGATCGTCGGTGAAGCAGATGCCAGACTGAGATTCATTGGAAGACTCCTAAGGAAATGCAATCCGAAAACAAAGGAAGTAGGTTACAGTACACTTGTTCGCCAACTGGTTGAATGTTGCTCACCAGTGTGGGATCCGCACCAGGTAGGGTTGATAGAAGAGATAGAGAAGATCCAACGGAGAGCAGCGCGCTTCGTTACAGGATCATTTAGTAATCGCGAAAGCGTTACGGAGATGATAGATAGACTCCAGTGGAAGACTTTGCAGGAGAGACGCTCAGTAGCTCGGCACGGGCTCTTGTTGAAGTTTCGAGAACATACCTTCACCGAAGAGTCAAGCAGTACATTGCTCCCTCCTGCGTATATCTCGCGAAGAGACCATGAAGATAAAATCAGAGAGATTAGAGCCCACACAGAGGCATACCGACAATCTTTCTTTCCACGAACAATACAAGACTAGAATAGAAAGGAGAACCGATAGAGGTACTCAGGGTACCCTCCGCCACACACCGTCAGGTGGCTTGCGGAGTATGGATGTAGATGTAGATGTAGATGGTATGTGCTGGTACTGCATGCTCTAAGCTAAAATAATGCAAATTAGCAGGTCATATATGCATCTCTACTTGCCTGTCATCAATTGGCTCATGAAATACGCTGACAATTCCTATCCTGGATCGTTACTGGTGAGGAGAAACGGTGTCTTTATGCTAACATAAGGAAAAGTAAGGAATGGTTGAACCCAAACAAAGCAGCAACTCCCCGTACAAAGAGATGCGCGCATCCACAAAAGATAACGTTATACATCTGGTGGAACAGCGACGGAGTGGTGTATTACGAATTGCTTCCCGGGGTATAACCATCACTACTGGCTTTTATTGTCAACAACTGAGACATCTTGTGGACACAATCCAAGAACAACGATCGAGAAAATGGATTGAAGTGATGCTACTCTACGATAAGGCCCGCCTGCATTCTGCTAGACAGAAAAACACTACACGTGAGTTGGCTTGGTAAGTCATACGGCACCCACCTTATTCACCTGGCCTGGCGCCCTAGGATTTTCACATTTTCCGCTCTCTATCGACAACTTCCTTTCCGGATGAAAATGCACTCCGAACATGGCTCGACGAGTACTTCGCCTCAAAACGACGTGGTTTCTACTGTTGTGGCATCGAAAAATTACCCTTACGTTGGCAGGCTGTTGTATATAATGAAGGAGAACATATTATTGATGAATAGTCTCTGTTACGTGTATCTGCTGTGTTTATTAAACTAATGAAAAAATTCTACAAACTTATGCAGCAATCTAATATGTAATTATGCATGTGTGTTGAGAGTTCCACATCTCCTCATAAACCACTGGATCGATTTGAGACTCTGTGCACTCTGTGCACTTACTGTCTGAAAAGAATCGTCTGAGGGTAAGTACCAACTGCCTACCAAAGGGGTGGGGGGTGAAAAAGCAATGTAGCCACGATGTGCGAATAACCATGCTTTACTCTTATAGTATTTGAGAATGAAAACACTTTGTGACTTGCAACAAACTTTACACATAATTTAAAACCGTTATGGACAGAGAAAGGAAAGAGGAGAAGAGGGACAGACACAGGGGAAGGAAGAGATAAGCAGAGAGAGGGGGAGGAGGAGATGGACAGAGAGAGAAGGAAGAAGAGTTGAAAAGCTATAAGGGAAGGGGGAGATGGATAGTGAGATGGGGAGGAGGAGATGCAGAAGGAGATGGATAGAGAGAGGGAGTGGAAGGGGTGGGCAGAGAGAGGGGGTGGAGAAGATGGAATTAGGTGGAGTAGGAGGAGATGGACAGAGAGGGAAGCAGCAGATTGACAGAGGGGTGAGGAGCAGATAGACATAGAGAGTGGGGAGGGGGGGGCAGATAGACAGAGAGAGGAGTAGGAGAAGATGAATAGAGAGAATGGCAGGAGATGAGTAAGGCATTCGTGAATAGAGAGATGGACAGAGAGTGGGAGAAGGAGGAGATGGACTGAGATAGGGGGAAAGGGGAAACAGACTAATGGAGGATTGGAATAAATACACACCCTGGGTAGTGTGGTTATAATCTGCGGTATCTTGTTGTATCATTTACTTTGATTTTGCGAGCTGCCCAGATGAGCAGATCTTGTTGCGCTTTTTTTCAACAGTCTTCCACAGTTTTCGGTACCTCTCCACATCACTAGCTTCGTTTTGTAATTTGATTTGAGCTTTAGAGAAGTATGTTTTCTGTTAATTGTTACTGCGGTGGTTTTCAGTCATTAGAACGAATAAACATGTGTTACACTCAGTCTTGATTTAGATTCCAAGAGCCTTTACAGTGTCCTACCACTTTTGCACGGAAAGGCGGCCCACTGATAATAAATGTAACCTCATGCACACATAAGCTCGTTGTCCTCACTGTGAAAATTATCGTTGTAAGAAGTGGTCAAACACACCTATCAGTTGTATTAAGATTGAAGAGAAAGGAACATTCTTTGCATTCGCTTGTCTTGTGTTATCAAAGATTTGTGTATAACAAGTATTGCACTTTCGCTCCTGGACTCTGATCCAAACTCTGACACAACTTTCAACAGTCTAAGTTAAGTAGAAGTGCGAATTACAACACGTGCTGAAAAAAGTGAAACGGGGAAAGTCATAAGAGTATGTGAAGGAAAATTAGTCGTAAATACTTTTTCAGTCTATGTAGAAACATCCATGATAACTGCTCTAAATCTGTAATTTATACCGTCGAAAACCTACAAAAGCGCTGCATTGAGGCCAGTCCTCTAAAGATCTACATCTACATCTACATGGGTACTCTGCAAATCAAATTTAACTGCCTGACAGAGGGTTTATCGAACCAACTTCACAATTCTCTACTATTCCAATCACTTATAGCGCGCAGAAAGAACGAACACCTATATCTTTCCGCACGAGCTCAAATTTCCTTCATTTAATCATGGTGATCGTTCCTCCCTATGTGGGTCGATGTCAACAAAATATTTTCGCATTCGGAGGAGAAAGTTGGTGATTGGACTATCGTGAGAAGATTACACCGCAACGAAAAAGGCCATTGTTTTAATGATGTCCACCCGAAATCCTCTATCCTTTCAGTGACACTCTCTCCCCAATTTCGCGACAATACAAAATGTGCTGCCCTTCTCTGAAATTTTTCAATGTATTCCGTCACTCCTATCTGGTAAGGATTCCACACCGCGCATCAGTATTCTAAAAGAGGACGGATAAGCGTAGTGTAGGCAGTCTCCTTAGTAAACCTGTTACATTTTCTAAGTGCAATGCCAATAAAACGCAGTCTCTGGTTAGCCTTCCCCACAACATTTTCTAATCGTTCCTTCCAATTTAAATTGTTCGTAATAGTAATTCTTACGTATTTAGTTGAATTTACAGCCTTTAGATTTGACTGATTTATCGTGTACCTGAAGTTTAAGAGATTCCTTTTAGTACTGACATGATTGACCTCACACTTTTCGTGACTGAGAGTCAATTGCTAATTTTCGCTCCATACAGACATGTTTTCTAAATCGTCTTGCAGTTTGTTTTGGTCTTCTGATGACTGTATTAGTCGATGAACGACAGTGTCATCTGCAAGCAACCCAAGAAGGCTGCTCAGATTGTTTCCTAAATCGTTTATACAGATAAGGAATAGCTAAGGGCTTATAACACTACCTTGGGGAACTCCAGGCGATTTTTAAATTAAAATACACCATACGCAAAAATCCGGTAAATTTATTCCAAGAAATAGTATAATATTTGATCATTGCTCAAAGTCTCATTTCATTTGTTAGGCGATATGTCCTTTTCTCCCTCAAGAGATGTAATGGAAAAATTTCTGTTTTATGAAGAAATGACATTATTACCTTGCCGGAATGACCAAATGCTTCATCTGTTATTGTAGTTGTTGTGGTCTTCAGTCCTGAGACTTGTTTGATACAGCTCTCCATGCTACCCTATCCTGTGCAAGTTTCTTCATCTCCCAGTACCTACTGCAACCTACATCCTTCTGAATCTGCTTAGTGTATTCATCTCTTGGTCTCCCTCTACAATTTTTACCCTCCACGCTGCCCTCCAATGCTAAATTTGTGATCCCTTGATGCCTCAGAACATGTCCTACCAACCGGTCCCCTTTCTCGTCAAGTTGAGGCCACAAACTCATCTTCTCCCCAATTCTATTCAGTACCTCCTCATTAGTTATGTGATCTACCCATCTGATCTTCAGCATTCTTCTCTAGCACCACATTTCGAAAGCTTCTATTTTCTTCCTGTCCAAACTATTTATAGTCCATGTTTCACTTCCATACATGGCTACACTCCATACGAATACTTTCAGAAACGACTTCCTGACACTTAAATCTATACTCGATGTTAACAAATTTCCCTTCTTCAGAAACGCTTTCCTTGCCATTGCCAGTCTACATTTTATATCTTCTCTACTTCGACCATCATCAGTTATTTTGCTCCCCAAATAGCAAAACTCCTTTACTACTTTAAGTGTCTCATTTCCTATTCTAATTCCCTCAGCATCACCCGACTTAATTCGACTACATTCCATTATCCTCGTTTTGCTTTTGTTTATGTTCATCTTATATCCTCCTTTCAAGACACTGTCCATTCCATTCAACTGCTCTTCCAAGTCCTTTGCTGTCTCTGACAGAATTACAATGTCATCGGCGAACCTCAAAGTTTTTATTTCTTCTCCATGGATTTTAATACCTACTCCGAATTTTTCTTTTGTTTCCTTTACTGCTTGCTCAATATACAGATTGAATAACATTGGCGAGAGGCTACAACCCTGTCTCACTCCCTTCCCAACCACTGCTTCCCTTTCATGCCCCCCGACTCTTGTAACTGCCATCTGGTTTCTGTACAAATTGTAAATAGCCTTCCGCTCCCTGTATTTTACTCGTGCCACGTTTAGAATTTGAAAGAGAATATTCCAGTCAACACTGTCAAAAGCTTTCTCTAAGTCTACAAATGCTAGATCTAATCCTCTAAAACACTTTTTTTTCATTTTCGCACTCTGAAGGATAGTGTTTGCTGAAAAAGGCTACTGCATTTGTCTATAGTTGCGACGGCCGTTACGCCCTTCCGAGCGACGTGCTTCCTTTGTACGACGTTCTGCTGGCACAGCACGAGCGTGATCCTAGGGGAGAGCGAGGTATTGAGCGAACTCCGGCGGGAGCTGCCCCAGTTCTCAGTTCTGCGTCTTCAGCTGTTTGCACATCCCGGCCACAAACTTGGAGACTTATGCAGGCAGCTCAGATGGCGCTGCGACGGGAACTTACATAACGCCGCAACGGCCTCTGCGTCTCAAACGCCTGCAGAGGACAAACGTTGTACAAAGTAGCTCTCAACTGTCGTTAAACTGAGGCATCCCGTTCATGAAATCTCAGTTTGCTTCTTCCGACGTTTTGTACCTTGCGACTTTTCAACTACAACGGCAGAATGGTTATTTACCGTACGGCACTACAGTTTCGAATGAGGTTGTTCTTATAGCGGATTAAGGCGAAACGTAATCGCCATAGCAGTCAAAGAGTGTACTTTTAGCCAAAAAAATTCGTTCATTTTTCTATATTGTTCCCTTCAAAAGTGAGTGCACTTCGTTCTACGATTTCTCAGAGTACGTTCAGTCCCGAAACTGCGATTCAGTAAGGTCTACAGTATACCCATCTACATTTGCGATTAAGTGTTCAATGGGCTGAAAACGTTACTATAGTGTCAACAGTTGGAAGACAGACGGTGCAGATAAAATAAATAAGATAAATCCTTCAGGGACGTGCGCTTAAAATTAGTTTTCTCCTAGATACCTGCTTTTTTCTCAATAACTTTTTTTGCATAATGAAGATGAAAAAAGCTTGCATAGTATCCTCTAATTTTTATTGTGCCTGTTTCAGTTCATTCAATAAGAATAGTATCTTTTGCATTTCCAAAACCACTGTTCACAAACTTTGGGGAGGATATTTGAGATGAATTTCGCCCTTTTTGGGTAGGACCACTGCCTTCCATCCACTGGTTTGATTGCTGGTTCGTTTTTGGTGTAGAAATCGGCGCGGAAAATCAATTGTATTCTTTTTAGAAAGATCCTGGTGATCATTTTCACTTTTGATTTTGATTAGTATTCAACAACACACAGAACAAGGTGGCCCGGTCGATGGCACACTGTACTCTCATTCTCGAGAACGACGATTCAAATCCACGTCCGGCCATCCAGATTTAGGTTTCTCTTGATTTCCCTAAACCGCTGAAGACAAATGCCGGGATGGTTCCTTTGAAAGGGCACGGCCGACTTCCTTCCCCATCTTTTCTCGCTGTTTGGTCTCCTCCTCCAAACAACCCCCAATCCCCGAGATGGTTTCTTTGAAAGCCCAAGGCCGATTTCCTTCGTCGTCCTCGCTCAACACAAGGTTATGCCCCGTTTATAATGATCTCGTTGTCGACGGGACATTAAACTCTAATTTCCTCACTCCTTTTTTAATATTCAACAAATGCAGTACTCATTGTGTGAAAAAATTCTAATGTCTAATTTTTCATGTAAAATTAGTCAAAGATTTCTATTTTGCTATACTTATGGCGTCATCTGAATCGAGAAAAATTTAAAACCAGTGAAGGGAGGTCTGAATGTATTCGGAAATAGGTGCTAATGGTACAAACGAAATAAGAAAGATACTGAAGTGCCAAAGAAACTGGTACAGGCATGCGTATTCAAATACAGGCAGACTATGACGCTGCGGTCGGAAACGCCTATATAAGACAACAAGCGTCTGGTGCAGTTGTTAGATCGGTTACTCCTGCTGCAGTGACAATTATCAAGATTTAAGTGAGTTTGAATCCGGTGTTATAGTCGACGTACGAGCGATGGGACACAGCACCTCCAAGGTTAAAATGGTTCAAATGGCTCTGAGCACTATCGGACTTAACTTCGGAGGCCACAGTTCCCTAGAACTTAGAACTACTTAAACCTAACTAACCTCAGGACATCACACACATCCATGCACGAGGCAGGATTCGAACCTGTGACCGTAGCGGTAGCGCGGTTCCAGACTGTAGCGCCTAGAACCACTCGACCACCTTAGCCGGCCATCTCCAACGTAGCGATGAAGTTGGGATTTTCCTGTACGACCATTTCACGAGTGTACCGTGAATATCAGGACTCCGGTAAAATATCAGATCTCCGTCATCTCTGAAGCCGGACAAAGATCCTGCAAGAACCGGACCAACGACGACTGAAGAGAATCTTTCAACGTGAGAGAAGTGCAATCCATCCGCAAACTACTGCAGATTTCAATTCCGGGACATCAACAAGCATCAGCGTACGAACCATTCAACGAAACATCATCGATAGGGTCTTTCGTAGCCGGAGGCCTACTCATGTACCCTTGATAACAGCACGATACAAAGTTTTACTCCTCGCCTGGGCCCGTCAACACCGAGAACGAGAATGGACTGTTGATGACTGGAAACATGTTGCCTGGTAGGACGAGTCTCGTTTCAAATGGTATCGAGCGGATGGACGTGTGCGGGTATGGAGACAACCTCGTGAACCCATGGACCCTACATATCAGCAGGGGACTGTTCAAGATGGTGGAGGCTCTGTAATGGTGTGGGACGTGTGCTGTTGGAGTGATATGGGACCCCTGATACCTCTAGATACGACTCTGACAAGTGACACGTAACCATCCCGTCTGATCACCTGCATCCATTGATGTCCATTGTGCATTCCAACAGACTTGCCAATTCCAGTAGAACAATGCCACACCACACACGTCCACAATTGCTACAGAGTGGCTCCAAGAACACTCTCCTGAGTTTAAACACTTCCGCTGGCCACCAGACTCCCCAGATATGAACATTATTGAGCACTTGTGGGATGCCTTGCCACGTGCTGTTGAGAAGAGATCGCCATCCCTTCGTACTCTTACGGATTTATGGACAGCCGTGCAGGATTCATGGTGTCAATTACCTCCAGCACGACTTCAGACATTAGTCGAGTTCGTGACGAGTCGTGCTGAGGCACCTTTGCGTGCTCGCGGGGACCCTACACGATAGTAGGCAGGTGTACCAGTTTCTTTGGATCTTCAGTGTATAATGTTCTATATAGGTGCCACAGTCTGATAGAAATAAGTTGGTAGAATTACATGATGCTTTAAATGTCCTGAGATGTACAGAGGCATTAGTGTTAGCTGTAGAGGATGCGAATTGTCTGTTTTGTTACTTTTAGCACCAGTTTTTTATGTTATTTGAAGCAAGTACGCACAGCCATCAGATTGGGAAAGGGTGAAAGATATATATGATGGACCTCATCATGCGAGCTGAAAGTCTGCTCGCTTTTTATTGTATTTATGCAAATGGAAAAGGAAACCGTTAGTGGTGCTGGAAAGAGATCATTAAAGACTGGTCGGCAAGGGGAGGCATAACGGTGGCGCAAGCTTCTTGGTCACCGGAATGTGAGCCATTGTACGGCACTATATCCCAATGTTCTCCACAGTTATCACGTGGAGGAAGGGGAAGTGACATTGCTCATGGTGACCCTTGTATGAAGGCATTAAGCATGACTGCACTCTTGGCGCTATTCAGAGGAGTCCTACGTCACTAGCGCAAGTCATCCTCTCAATTCTCTCTCATCATCATTGTCAACAACACATACACAACATTACAGTCACTCTTAAGGCAGCTGACATGTGATCTGCCAAAATGGGGTATGTGCGAATGGATAATAACAGCCACTGAACGACGCAAAAAAAATACCTAACACTTATTTGTATTCTGTGGGCACAGAACATGAATTACGTGTTTCGTATCATTGGAAAAGCTACTGAATCTGTATCAGACCGAAACCTGCTACCAGAATTCTTTCGTGTGGGACTCCGCGCTCAAGAGTCTGCATAAAATATTTGTAGATAGTCTTAACCCGTTCAGACCTGAATTTTTTATGGGGGGGGGGGGGCGGGGAGGAAAATTTTCCTTCATGTTGTAATGCTCTTACGTCATTTTAGATGCAAGATTTAAACAAAAATATGTACCCGTTTTCATAACATATTTTGTACACTTGGATTCACTAAAGCAACTAATTACGAAATATTCTCTGTTCAAATAAGTAGTAAAATGATCATTCAATAAGTACCATGCAGAATAACAAAAATAATATTCAATTATACAGTAGAATATAGCGAACCAACCACATCCGCGTACTCTGATCTCACGAGATACTGCGCAGTGCTACATTACTTGCTGATATTTTCGTAGTGGTGCCCAATAGTTGGCAGCACTTGCGTATGGTGGAAAGGCTCAACATTCACAGATGTGTACCTCCTTTTTCTATTGGGAAAAATATGTATGTTGCACCGAAGACAAATAAAACCTTAGTGTACACAATTATAGCCAAAATTAACCATCTAAATAAGTAATTTCTTGGAACCCTCAGGGAAGTGTTAAAGGACAATACTATTCGTAGGGTATGTTAAAAACGTAGCGGATAAAGTTACTTGTAGTCTGAAACATTTAATAGAAGATGCAGTAATATATAAGGGCGTGTCTTCAAAACATTGCGTATAAATGTACAGTGAGATATTGACAAAATACACGGTTGGTGCGGCAGCCGCGGTTCTAGGCGCTAGTCTGGAACCGCGCGACCGCTGCGGTCGCAGGTTCGGATCCTGCCTCGGGCATGGATGTATGTGATGTCCTTAGGTTAGTTAGGTTTACGTAGTTCTAAGTTCTAGGGGACTGATGATCTCAGATGTTAAGTCCCATAGTGCTCAGAGCCATTTGAGCCATGGTTGGTGCAAATATGAGGAACCAGCTCTAAACTTCAAGAAGTGCGACGTTGTACACTTCATGAAACGTAAAAATGTTGTATTCTTCGACTATGCATTTAAATAATCTCAAATTTAGTCTATCTTTGGTACGGCTCTACAAAAATGCACTTTGTTTACACAAGAGAATGTTTACAAAACAGTTGTACGACTTGCATTGAAATACTGCTCGGGTATGTGGAATCCACATCAGATTGGACGACATCTGAGAACATCGAGAGAGTACGGAGAACGGTAACACCAGAAATCACAGACATACTTCATACCGGGAGAATATCTCAAAAGCGTTGGAAAACCTGGTTTGGCAGGCACTTGAAGAAAGAGACTTAACTGCCTATGAAAACATACTAAGAAATCTTTAAGAATCAGTCTGTAGAGTGGAGTCAACGAATATTCTTTGACCCCTACATACTGCTTCCGTAGGAAAACTTCACACACAGTGAGTGTTAGAGCCAGCAGAACCTAGATCATTAAAAAAAGATTTGGTCTTCGCTTTTCAGTGACGACGATGGCGAGGAGACGTTCGTGAGCATGAATCTGTGCTTTTCGTCGATGCTGCCAGGCGGAACAGTCATCTTAACGTCTAGAAATAATTCCTTTACGGTTTAATTAAGTTATTGTAGTAATAACAAACTGAACCTTAATTGAGAATTTTTTTTTAAACCAGTGACAACTTAAGGTTATTCCTTCAGTTTTTAGATGGTTGCAGGGGTTTTTATTCTACTAGGAGAGTAGAGTGAAATTTGCCTGGGAGTAATAAAAACAGAGTACAGATCTGGATACTTCTGTGACTGTCAGCGTAGTATTTGAGCTGCCAACAGATTTTGATAAAATGTGAACCCTGTCTCGCTGTTCATGGCAAGGATGGTGAACCTAATTTAAATGCGGAAAACTGTTCTAAAACGCTACTGATGGCATCTGTCCGAATACTGGTTTGGACACAGCTGTGCCTTACAAGACATACACCCTTGTCTTCCTGCTACTTTTGAACTTAGACAACTCCATGTAAAAGTACTTAATCGATCAACGTGGAATTTGGACCATTATGCAACTTGGTATTCTTCACAACAATCAATCATTGCCTGAGGAGAAAAAAGAAATAAATAATGACAAAAGTCATAGTATGGAATACTAGACTATTATTTTTGTAATCTGGAACTTACCGAGCCATCAGCAGAATGTAAAGATACGAGTTTGTATTTCTTGGTCAAAAGTACTTACGCTGCACACATTTATTAGGCGTAAAAATGCGTCGCAAATGAGACGTAGATGGCTGTGCAAATGTGTCATCAAGAGGAGGCCGAAAATATGCAAAATAACGGGAAATATTTCATATTCTGCACATAGTCCAACTCAGACCTCTTATAACCTCTTCAAGGCATTCGATTTTTATCGGTGAAAAAACGTTAATAACTTTTTACCGTATCAAACATTCATTTCCTGGATATGTAGACCCAGGGTACTTTCATAAATGCTAGAATATTCATATTTGACCTATGATATCGCGTCGAAGTGAGCGACTGCTGTGGTGGAAGGTGAAACTGGCTGTAATAGGTCAGGATGTGTGGCAGTTCTCCTCCGAGGGCCTGCTGCAGTGGAGGGCGGCAGGTGTCGGGCTATGGTCCTCGATGGAGAAAATGCCGGTTCAGTTAGTCCTGTGGCGTAGGAGGCATTGGCCGGTGCGTGGCGTGCAGAACTCAACAGCAGCCTGCCAGAAGGGCGGCTGCTGTTGCCATGGTGGCGGCTGGCGGGCTGCTGCAATCAGAGGTGCTGACACGGAGCGGCGATCACCTGCGGACAGCAGAAAGAGTTCGTAGCAAGTGAGGTCAAAGTGCAGTCTGCGGCATGACTAATGTACGTGGCGTGTGCTTGCATCGGGCGATCGACAGCGGCAGTGTTTGTCTGCACGAGGCTGGCTCGAACCCTTGTCTGCCAGATAGGCGACCAGTTGTAGATGACAGTCACCCAGCAAGTGAGGCACCAGTGGAAAGGCGGCGAGTAGGCAGTGCTCGGACTCACCTCAAGAAATGGCCTGCAGCTATTTGATGGCAGAGTCCGAAGACGGCAGTTGAGTGGTTCATCTTGGTGCGTCGACTGACGTCGATCTCCGCTCGGATAGCGGCAGGTGATGTCTGAGATTGAGTGTTTAAATCTGGCGGCATTTATGCAACAGTAGCGGGTTTGCCCCCTAAGCCAATGCAACCGTTGAGCAAACGTGACATCAGGCTGCAGTTCTTCTGTCATGTCAGCAACTTCACAGCCTTGCCAGTGCTGTAAATGCGTTGCAGCTTCTCCTTTCAGAAGCTCTTAATGGCGACTTCCACGTTGTCGGCATGCTCAGTAGTGGCTCTTACATAATGAGTGCGTGACCTTGAAAAATGGCTCCTGACTACAGAGGTGATTGCGTCATTTTGCTAAGTCGTCACAAGAGCCATCTGCTCCTCCAGGTGGAACTGTGGGGCAACACTCCTCTCTCTTACGGGAAACCCGGTCCACCGGATTGTCGACTGTTTAAATTTCAGGATAAACCTCATAAATATTCCATGGTTCGACAAATAAGTACAATGTTCTCCAAATCTCTTTACTCTAGTTTAACATGTACCACAGTATTCATTGTCTGCTCATTAAATTAATCACTATATTCTAATAGTAACACAGTCTGTGGACAATTGATGCTCTGGAAACTTTAGTGGTTGGTCAGTTTTCAGCCGAAAGTAGATACATATTGCACAAGGCAGAGTCAGAATCACAACGTCACCAGGAACTGAGACATTTATTCTCACGACTTTACTATATTGCTCATCATGGCATTGTACTACGTGCTGGAGCAATTGCTCCCCAGTAATCCGTCCTTTTAGCGTTGCTATCAGTTCATCCAGCTAATGAAAAAGGTTAGGTTCCAAGATGTTGTTTAGCAAGTTAGGTACTTGGCAGAAAATACCTCAACGGTTTTTCTGGCCTGGGCAGCAATGGCTGTGTCACAGTCATGGTAGTTGTCCCAGTGTTAGTAGCTGCGAGACTAAAAGCTGCTCCAAAGATACTGAAAGTTGTCCAGCTAACCAACTACTTCATAGTTCTGGTCTCACCATCCCCTTAGATCGACCCTACTCGTAGCAATTCATGATAACTACTTCAGATTTGAACGTGGGGTAGATCCAATGCATACCAACCCTTTGAATACGAAACCCGTTCCCTTAAGAAGTGAAGAGATGACCATCCTCAAAATTACGTACAACAAAACAAGCATACAAGAACAAAGAAAAATAAACAATGTTGCTCGTAAAGTACACAAAAATAGAACTACTAACACTGATTCTCATTACATCTACATTTATATATCTACTCCGCAAGCCACCATACGTGCATGTCGGAGGGTACCACGCCACATAACTAGTCATTTCCTTTCCTGTTCCACTCAAAACTAGTGTGAGGGAAAAACGATTGTCTCCGGGCTTCGGTACAAGCCCTAATTTCTCTCGTCTGATCTTTGTGATCTTTACGCGAAATGTATGTTGGCGGCATTGGAAAGGATCTGCAGTCGGCCTCAAATACCGGACTCTACGTTTCCGTTACAGTGCCTCACGAAAAGAGCGTCGTCTTCCATCCAGTGATTCCCATTCGAGTTCACGGAGCATTTCTGGCCGAACTAAACTGTAACAAACCTAGCAGGGGGGGGGGGGGGGGGAGGGGGGCAGATGTCCAGGCGGGACTGGCATAACAGAGGATGGGACGGATGAAGGATTTGTAGGTGTGGAGGATGGTAGAGGGGTTCTACCCCCATGTCCGGCCAGAGAGGAGTTTGAGGAGTCAGAGGCAGTTGTGTGCTTCGGATTGGATGGAGCAGAGATGAGGGATCCAGGTGAGGTAACGGTCAATGGTGAGGCCAAGGTAGGTGAGGGTGGGGGAGAGGCGGACAGGACGGGCGCAGACGGTAAGGGAGAAATCCAGGAGCCGGAAAGAGCGAGTGGTACGACCTATGATGATTGCCTGGGTCTTGGAAGGATTGATTTTCAGGAGCCACTGGTTACACCATGTGGCAAAAAGGTCAAGATGATTCTGGAGAAGTCGTTGGGACCGTTGGAGGGTAGAAGCGAGGGTAAGGGATGCGGTGTCATCGGCATACTGCAAGAGTGGTACTGGAGGGGGAAGGGGGGGCGTATCTTCTTTGTACAGGAGGTAGAGGAGAAGGGAGAGAACAGAGCCCTGGGGCACACCTGCAGAGGGGTAGAAGGTGTGGTAATTGGCATTATGGATGGTGCTTCCACATGCCGGTATTCCGTTATTAAGGAGGCTGTTGAAATAAGATGAGCGAGAAGAACTTAAACCGTGATAGCGGATACTATCTGAGCGGTGTATGGAAACGAGCGCTCGATGCAGAGAAGCAGCAGAGACATTCCTTCTAAGGTTTACGTTCCAACGGAAGTAGTGGTGCCACCAGTGCACACATTGACACCGTCTGCGACAGCAGTACATAATAGCCGACCAATCAGAAACCATCCATGGGCTATAAAAGGCCACCAAAGCAGCAGTGAAGACAGTAAGTTGCTCCTGACGATGGAGGCTATCGTCGAAAGCTTGAGATTTTATCCCGATTTGATGCGACAAGAAAACCGAGAATGCTTTACAAATCGAAATAATGATACTTTAGTAGCAATGCTTCGTTCATTCTGTTTGGTGTCTGGGTGGTTCATGGTTGTCTGTGCATTTCTATGTTTAACTTTTGATATTTCGCGAGTGGGATTGCATTTGGTGACTATTATGTGTTTGTCTTGTACTGTTAGGTGTTTAGCTTGTACTTGTCGTATCCATAGTTCTACTCTCTATCTTCATTTTATATTCCCAGGAGCTGCTTCCTCCTTTGTAGGTTACATACTAAGTATGTAATTATGAGCCATATATCATGTGGGTATATATTACTTGTGGATGCCTAGACTGTGTCGTTAGATATCTGGGTGATGTGCGTTGTGTTATTTAAAACCGCTATGATCGTGAAGTCATTATCAATCAAACTGCCAAGGACCATGTGGCCAATCTAAAATTGTTCAAGCAGTAAAAAGAGAGAGTGGCATCCTTTCACCAAAATTCTAAGTTTGATGTTAGGCCACGTTTCTGCTCCTGTTGGTACCCCTATGTATGTTGAACTTATTTGTAAATTAACGTAGTGGTAATCTCTATAATTAATACAAGGAGAGAAATCTCTGCAGTACGTCAGGATGGATATGCAAGAAATTTGACGAACCAGGACCCGGGACTGATGAACAGGACTGCGGCGAGTAGCTCCGTAGTAAGCATATAATTGATATCTGTTGTTTTTGCTCAGTAAGAGCGCTGTGATTTATAATTTCGCACCTTGGGTTGCCGGAGCACCGAGGATTTTTAAGGGAAAATGGCAGATGATGTTTTCTGCACGAGTGGTGCTGGGAGTTGATAACTGGATAACACAAAGGGAGAACCCTTGTGGAATTTATATTTCAGGGAAGCTGATTATGTTTCAACCTTAAAAACTGGAAATAACTGGACGTCTCATACCAATATAGCGAGTTTGGTCAATATAGGAACGGTCAGGGAAATGCCAGCTGACCATACAACAGCCGGCCGGGGTGTCCGAGCGGTTCTAGGCGCTACAGTCTGGAACCTCGCGACCTCTATGGTCGCAATTTTGAATCCTGCCTCGGGCATGGATGTGTGTGATGTCCTTAGGTTAGTTAGGCTTAAGTAGTTCTAAGTTCTAGGGGACCGATGACCTCAGAAGTTAAGTCCCATAGTGCTCAGGGCCATTTTTTTGACCATACAACAACATCCAACTGCTTCAATAACGCATTCAGTGCAGCAATCAGAAAAAAGGGAGAGGTGGGAGAACGAACCACTACACCGTTCATGAGACACAGTCCGGCTTCTGACATGTCGGAAATATACAAACGGGGTGGGACCAGGGAATACGTGGTGCAGCCTAGACTGAGGAGAGCAAGCTATCTAGGGAAATATTCGCTATCAGAGTGTGTACGGAGGAGAATTTTCGTATGTGCTACAAGGATCGTAACATCTGGATTTATTTAGACAGGCAAGCAGCTCTGAAATCTCTATCAGCCCCTGGAACGAGATCAAAAAGTTCATAGCAGAATGCCATAATGCCCTTGTGAGACTAGGGAAAAGCAGCAGGGTAAATCTGCTTTGGGTCTCTGGTCACTCGGGAACTAATGCCAACGAAGAAGCTGATAGGATGGCCAGAACGAGTGTGGCAACACCATTTATTGGGCAGGAACCTATCCCAGCCATCACCAAGGCGTAACTTTAATTGAAACTACACAGCGGGATCAGGAGTCAGCATGCAGAATATTGGATTATGATCCAAAAACAAAAACATGGCAAGCTAATGGTGTCAGTGCCATGTTTCAGGAGAAGTTCTGCAATCCGGGCTCGAAACAGGAGAGAGATTTAACTCATGGTGGGACTAATGACGCCATGGGAACTTAAAGGAACACCTATACACGATGCGTAAAGAAAAAGGAGACCCTAAGTGTAGACTAAGTGTTGAAGGGAATGAAACTGCACATGACCTACTATTCTAGTGCAAAAGCGTTGGAGGTCAAAAGACACAGAATATTGGGGTCTCCGAGCCCTGGAGAAATCGTGTATACAGTGCAACTAATAAAGGGTCTATTACTACTCTCTAACAGCATTGCTAGTGTAGAACAACGGGAAACGAAACTGCACTATAAACTCACTTTCGGTGTGATCAATAGTGGGCTTAGACCACCGTTATTTTTTTTTTCTCTGCGAAAATCAAATGAAGTAGAAACAAATTCATCGAAAGAGGAGGCCACCACCGGAAAGGGGACCAGCTTATGAGTCAGTTGGGCGTTAAACCAACCAATGCAGGAAAAAGTTTGTTTGGTCTCGGTATTTTGTATTTTTTGAGCGCTGCAAGTTACTGAATTTCTTTTATAAAATTTTTCAGTTCCAGTTTGAAGGTGGATGTTTTGGCTAAACTGACTGTCCTTAGTCAACAGATGTAGAGGTTTACGATTCAGATGGCATAATGCATGGAGAGGCCGGAGGGGACGAGTAGTACTCCGAAACGGCAGCAAGAAGCATTGCATCATTATCATCCACCACGAGACCCCACAAAATGTGGTAAGCGGGCTGCAACATTTGGGGAAACAGGTACGTCCAGGGTGACCTTATGTGTGAGTATTGCTTTTGTTCGATTATGTAATATAGCTTTGTGGTTAGGGACAGACACCTGGTTCAGCGCCTCACAGTCAGCTACTTATTAATTATTATGGATTAATTACAATGCACATCTACCAGCTACCAGTGGTGACAACAGACTGAGCGGTGAAAGAACGGGACTTGATAGTGTTTCCATGGCCACAACCAAATGGACATATGTGAAGGAGTAATCTAACAGATTACCTAGTGTAAATGGTTGAGTTTTTCCTCACTTATAAATGTGGCTTAGAAACCAGATGTAATGAATGTCTATTTTGTAGTAATGCTTGTAATGAATATCTAGCACGTAGTAATGCATGTATTGAGTATATAGTTTGTAGTAATAAATATAATGAATATCTAGGTAGTAGTAATGCAAGTAGTGAATTTTTGGTGTGTAGTAATGCATATAATAAATATTTAGTTAGTAGTAATGCATAATGATAAAGATAGGAGAGCAAGGGTAGTTTCTTTAGAAAACCTTTTACTCTTCCCCCTCCAATTCGGCATGGAACACATGAGTAGGTGTGAAGTAGTAGATTTATTGTAATATATAACATCCTCAAAACTTTATAAAAAAGATGATACGAGTTTTTTTGTCACTTATGTAACATCCTTCAAATTGGGTACAGATAAAAGGAAGGAGTAGGCAGAATGGAGTTTCTGTAAGAACAGGATAAGACTAGTTATAAGTCTTTAATGTCAGACGTTAACCTGTTATAGGAACTGTATTGCTTCAGGAGAAAGAAAATGCGACGGACCAGAATCGGGGGCTTGAGCAAGACTTCACGAGTCGCCGACACAGCTGTCGTCTTTGGGCCTGGGAGGGGCCATGCCTCGTTAGTTGTGTGGCCTTCTTGGAGCCCGTGTCCAAGGGAAGCCTCTCCAGCGCGGATCGATGACTGGACCGGGTCAATGTGAGGTTGCCGTCGCTAAAGCTTAAGAATGCAGACATCAGCTGTGATCACGTTACGTCAATGCAGAGGGGCGCCAGAATAGGAGCCCTCTAGCCCACGCAGATAGTGATGATTGGTGATAACGTCGTCCTGAACTGGGAGACTACTCCGACAACAAGCTAGAAATGAACAGGAGACGCCACTTGACACACGGATCTATTGGTGGCCAAGACATCCAACCTTGGAGCGCATCATCGAGTGTAACGGAATCTATGATTTCGACAGGTACCTGTAATGTTGAGCCAACACGTAAAATAAGATAAACTCGGGTGAACAATTTAGACTGCGCTGAACTAACAGTGAGTCGCTTTAATTCAAGGATGGCCTCATCAGTGACTGTCGGTCACAGTGAGTAGATATGGCACATGGTATGGTGCCTGAACAATCTGGCTTTTAATACCTACTCTTATATGTGTCACATACTCCAGACACATGGGATGGGTACTTGCCCACCATTCTGGGTGTCAAGTCCCACCATCGTGACTAATTCATTCCGACACTGTAGTCTGCCTACTCCCTGTACAATCTGATTATTAACACCAGCTGTCATTCCTTGGACACACCCAGTAAGCCCCCTCGACGTGAGTACCCCAATCTGACGTTCTCGCCAATGTGTTGTCCTGACATTCTGACTTTTAACAACAGCTGTCATGCCAATCACGGTCTCAAGACGTCTTAATTACAGGCATAAACATCAGTCGCGTGTCAAGTTCAAATGGCTCTGAGCACTATGGGACTTAACATCTATGGTCATCAGTCCCCTAGAACTTAGAACTACTTAAACCTAACTAACCTAAGGACAACACACAACACCCAGCCATCACGAGGCAGAGAAAATCCCTGACCCCGCTGGGAATCGAACCCGGGAACCCGTGCGCGGGAAGCGAGAACGCTACCGCACGACCACGAGATGCGGCCTCGTGTCAAGTCCCATCCAACTGACTGACTTGTTCCGGTGTTGTGGTAGTCATTTGCAACTAGTGGCACCTGTCGTGTCTGCAGCCGAGTCCTGTAGTCCACGTGACAGAAGACTGGTGTGGAGATTCTGCTGGGCCGGCATTGCGAGTATTTCAGGGGCGAGACCGCAGAGCTCTGTCACTGTGGGACGCTGTCCCGTCATCGATGCCTTCCAGTGCAACAGTCCCTTCAGGTCGTCCTGTAAAAGCCCTTCAGAAGATTACTGTCACCTGTCATCCTGGGGACACAGCCATTTTGTGTGCTATTTGTGCTGTATGTGATGTGGAATTTAGTGAGGCCATCCTGATGCTTGCACCAAGTAGTGTAGCCTTCTATTGTCACTCTTGTGCACTCAATATACATACATACTATATATCCCTCAATAAGTGAGTGACATGACAATGTAAATACGTAATTTAATAATGTTAGTCATTCTGAACAATCGCTAGATATCAGATCTCTCGCGTTTTGAACATCATTCGCTTATTTAGTTTTTATTTACTGCCTTCATTTCATCCCTTGTAATACATTTCTTGCGAAAATCATAAGCTCTATGTAACTTTTCTTCTGCGTTGTTTTTTTGCAGGTATTTTACACTGTAGTTCTGTCAACCCAATTTCAACATTTCTTTCTATTTGCATTTCAAATTAGATTTGGCAATACCTTTTCATGTCGTTGTTTAACTTCCATCTACTCAGGCATATGTTAACTGAGGAGTAAACGGCTCCCCCTATGCACTAGACATGAAAAAATGATTGTGAATGACGTCCTATCTGCAAGCAACTCTTGGCACACATTTCCTTTCCAGAAGGGATGAACAACGAATCGTAATCAGAGGTCCATTTCATGTAGATTAATTAAATGTGCCATCTGTCCATCTTGCTTATCGCTTATACAGTACCTGCACTGAAGACTCCATTTGGGACACCGGACAAATTAGTTGTTTTTATTTCATTTAAATTCTTTGCTCCTTGTCCCATGCAAGATTGTATGGTTAGTTGAGAATTAATTTACAATGATGGCAGAGGAAGGAAAAGGTCTAGAATGGGCGAGAATGTCGGTTAGGCCTTTTCTTTAAATTTCAATGAATCTTTTCCCCACCTTCGAAACACAATACCAATTTGGACGTGACAGAGAAGTGTACTGTGTGACAGATTACAAAAAGCTGAACCTAGAACGAGAGAATCATTGACGTGTTTAAACTGAAACAAAAATGCTCCTCCATGATACTGACAAGAGGGAGATTGAGTTAATAATTAAATCACTAAAGACCAAGAACTCTCATGGATATGACGGGTTATAGCAGAATACTGAAGTATTGTTCTATGTATGTTAGCCCAGTACTTAGTCATATCTGTAACTTTTCCTTTAGGAGTGGTCGGTTTCCTGACCGATTAAAGTGCTCTGTAGTGAAGCCACTTTATAAAAACGAAGACAGTGATAATGTTGACAATTTTAGACCTATTTCTATGCCATCGGTGTTTGCTAAACTTATCGAGAATGTTGTATATACAAGGGTACTGGAGCATTTAAATTCACATAATTTGTTGTCAAATGTACAGTTTGGTTTTAGAAATGGTTTAACAACTGAAAATGATATATTCTCTTTTCTCTGTGAGGTTTTGGACGGATTAAATAATAGGTTGCGAACGCTAGGTGTTTTCTTTGATTTAACGAAGGCTTTTGACTGCGTTGACCACAAAATATTACTGCAGAAGTTGGACCATTATGGAGTAAGGGGGGTAGCTTACAATTGGTTCACCTCTTACTTTAAGAACAGAAAGCAGAAGGTAATTCTCCGCAATATTGAGAGTGGTAGTGATATTCAGTCCCAATGGGGCACTGTTAAGTGGGGCATTCCCCAAGGGTCAGTGCTGGGGCCACAGCTGTTTCTTATTTATATAAATGATATGCCTTCTAGTATTACAGGTGATTCAAAAATATTTCTGTTTGCTGATGACACCAACTTGGTAGTGAAGGATCTTGTGTGTAATATTAAAACAGTATTAAATAATGTAGATCATGAAATAAGTTCATGGCTTGTGGAAAATAATTTGATGCTAAATCACAGTAAGACTCAGTTTTTACAGTTTCTAACTCACAATTCAACAAGAATCGATATTTTGATCAGACAGAATGGGCATGTTATAAGCGAGACGGAACAGTTCAAGTTCCTAGGCGTTCGGATAGATAGTAAGCTGTTGTGGAAAGCCCATGTCCAGGATCTTTTTCAGGAACTAAATGCTGCTTTATTTACCATTAGAACAGTATATGAAATAAGTGACAGTTCAACACGAAAAGTAGTCTACTTCGCATATTTTCATACGCTTATGTCGTATGGTATTATTTTTTGGGGTAATTCTTTTGATTCAAAAAGGGTATTTCTGGCTCAAAAACAGGCTGTTCGAGCTATATGTGGTGTAAGTTCGAGAACCTCTTGTCGACCCCTATTCAATAGTCTGAGAATTCTGACATTGCCCTCACAGTATATATTTTCTTTAATGTCGTTTGTTGTTAGCAATATTAGCCTATTCCCAAGAGTTAGCAGCTTTCACTCAGTTAATATTAGGCAGAAATCAAATCTGTATGTGGAATGCACTTCCTTGACTCTTGTGCAGAAAGGAGTGCAGTATTCTGCTGCATCCCTTTTCAATAAGCTACCACAAGAACTCAAAAATCTTAGCAGTAGCTCAAACTCTTTTAAGTCTACACTGTAGGGTGTCCTCATGGCTCACTCGTTCTATTCTGTCGAGGAGCTCCTGGAAGAGCTAAAAAATTAAGCAAATTCAGTGTCACATTGTTGATTTTCTTTACTTAAACTTACGACTTGTCGCCTGAATATATTTTTTTATATTTCATTTTATCTGTTTCTACTATCGTGTCATAATTTCATGTATTGACTCGTTCCATGACCATGGAGACTTCTCCTTAATATGGTCCCACGGAACAATAAATAAATAAAACAAAAAATTGTCCCCACCTTTCGAAGGTGAGTATTTCTTGGGACCTGTGTGTGTGTGTGTGTGTGTGTGTGTGTGTGTGTGTGTGTGTAAGAGAGAGAGAGAGAGAGAGAGAGAGAGAGAGAGAGAGAGGAGACAGAGGAGCATTGAATGAGGGGTATGGCAAAATGCTGAACGTCAAACGGCAGAATTAATGACGTATTTAAATTTTAATGCAAAATTTCTCCCAACGACTCGACAAAGAAGCCCATTTTGGATGTGATCGAGACAGTTTCCTTTAAAATGTATGCATTTCTGTTGTCTCTATAAAGTCACTGTATTAGGGGGTCCGCCGGCCGGGATGGCGGTTCTAGGCGCTTCAGTTTGGAATCGCGCGACCGCTACGGTCGTAGTTTCGAATCCTGCCCTCCGTGTGTCACAAAGTGTGATCTCAAGATTATGGCAACGATTCCCGCAGACAGAAAACGTGTCCAGGCGCTTCAGTACGGGACGTCCACAGTGTAGAACACCACAAGAAGACCGATATCTCACCATCAGTGCCCGCAGACGGCCACGGAGTACTGCAGGTAGCCTTGCTCGGGACCTTACCGCAGCCCCTGGAACAGTTGTCTCCAGACACACAGTCTACAGACGACTGAACAGACATGGTTTATTCGCCTGGAGACCTGCAAGGTGCATTCCACTGACCCCTGGTCACAGGAGAGCCCGTAAAGCCTGGAACCAGATAACAACCCCTTAATGTCCTGGAAAGGGACCTGTATGGAGGTCGTGGTTTGATGGTGTGGGGTGGGATTATGATTGATGCAAGTAATCCCCTGCGTGTCTTTGATAAAGGAACTGTAACAGATCAGGTGTTTCGAGATGTCATTTTGCACCAGTATGTCCGCCTTCTCAGGGGTGCAGTGGGTCCTACCTTCCTCCTCATGGATGATAACGCACGGCCCCACCGAGCTGCCATCATGGAGAAGTATCTTGAAACAGAAGATATCACGGCAAATGGGGTGGCCTGCTCCGTCTCCAGACCTAAACCCCATCGAGCACGTCTGAGGTGCTCTCGATCGACGTATCGCTGCACGTCTTCAAACCCCTACGACACTTCAGGAGCTCCGACAGGCACTGGTACAAGAATGGGCGGCTATACCGCAGCAGCTGCTCGACCATCTGATCCAGAGTATGCCAACCCGTTGTGCGGCCTGTGCACGTGTGCATGGTGATCATATCCCATTCTGATGTCGGGGTACATGCGCAGGAAACAGTGGCATTTTGTAGCACATGTGTTTCAGGACGGTTTTGTCAACTTGTCACCAATACTGTGGACTTACAGATCTGTGTCGTGTGTGTTCCCTATGTGCCTATGGTATTAGCGCCAGGTTTTTGTAGTGTCACGTTGTGTGGCACCACATTCTTCAGTTATCCTTAATTTATGAGCATGAGTGCATTTCAAACATATTGGATAATCGATAGACATATTTTCAGTTAGCTTACCCGATCAGGATACGTTTTAGGTATCTAAGCGGCTTTAACGACTTTCCTGCCAGAATGTATCCTTCACACATATTGGGCAACTAAGGAACAGTATACTTTCAGTTAGCTCACTCTCCCAGGATATGTATTAAAGATATGTAACAGTAAACTTTAAACGGAGTTGGAGAGGGAGTCAGCGGCCTCTGAGACATACACTGATAAGCCAAAACAGAATGACTACAGCCACCACGACGCTGGATGCCGTCTAATGGTGTTGCGGGCACGTGGCGCGGTAACAAAAGTGCACTATGTGATCAAAAGTATCCTGACACCTCCAAAACATAGTTTTTAAATGAGGTGCATTGTGTTGCCACCTACTGCCAGGTACTCCATATCAAAGACCTCAGTAGTCTTTAGATATCGTGAAAGAGCAGAATGGGGCGCTCCACGGAACTCATGGACTTCGAACGTGGTCAGGAGATTGACGCTCTAAATTGGATAAAATTACAATGCAATAAACTGTTCACGATGCGAAATGACAATTAAACCATCACTTACCGTAAGCCACCATTGAGACCTCAGCGCTTACTAGCGAATTTAAGCGCTCGCATTTAGAAACAAATTCGTTTTTCTTTTAAAAAGAGCAAACCTCCATTTAACTGTGTACTGTTATATTTGTGTTTTGTACAATCTATATTTCGATTTTTATGCCATTGCCAAGTAAAGTTGTTAGACCGTTATTAAGCCATGTCTGTTACGGCAGTCCAAAGCTTCGGGATGCATTAACAGACATGACTTAATAATGGTCTAACAACTTTTAGCATTGCACTTGATAATGTCATAAAAGCCGAAATCCGGATAGTATAAAAGACAAATGTAACAGTACACAGTCAAATGACGGTTTACTCTTTTCAAAACGAATCGTACGACTGTTGGACAATGCCGTCGAAAAATTCGGTTTTGCTTGGCTGTCTTTGGTTACGCTACTGGTACTCCATATATTGCATCAATCGTTCTTTAAAAGTATGAAATCAAAGTTAATGCGTTCAGAATTTTACCAACCGTTCCCCGTGTGATAATACCGTCTTGACAGCCTATTATCATATCTCGTGGGAGAGGTATAAGGTTACGTGAGCACAGAAGCTATCGGAAGTCAGTGGAACACGCAAGAAACGTTGCGCTACCGTCGTAGCAGTTTGTCCTTGGAGAGTTGTGATACGATCATCTGAGCAGTCACAAGCTTTAGTCTATACCACAGCTCTTTCAAAGTTTATGAAGTTTGGTTTAATTGCTAAGCGTCTTTGGGCAACCACTCAAAATAAATCTCACCTGTTGTTGGAAATAACATCGGAAAATACACGTCTTTTCCAGGAATCTTTGTATGGCCATGAATGTTCTGCTTGCTCAGGTTGGTCATTACAGAAACAGATTGATCGAAATATTAAACACTGACGTTGCACCATCTTCACGCTTTTTGAAGACTTTCTTTCAGTCTTCAATGATTCTACTCACAGAGGATTGGTTTCCGTTCATCATTACTCTTCGTTGATTATGTATTGCTAGGGACCTTGTATCGTTAACCCGGATCCCATTGTCTGGATATACGTCACATTTAGGCGGTCTTCGGACACTTTTTCCGCCAGTCACCCGGTAACTGTCCCTCCTGACACCCGTAGATTATTAGAGGTGTACTATTTTGCCTCATTTACTCCTGTACATTTTAATGATAGAGAACACAATACGCTGCCTGGCGTACTGCTGTCTAACTACCCTCACTGCGATAGCAAATGAGAGTTGTACCACAGCAATCACCAGCTCATCATCAATTACACCAAGTTGCCGTATTCCACAAGAAGGATTTTACAGTTAGTGTAGGAATCATCAGCTGATTTGTGAAAACATGCACTGGATTTAGGCATCTGTTCTCCGAATCTTAAGCAAAATCCAGTTTCAGTTTACTTCTAATCGCACGTAAATTGTGCCGATCTTAACTACGCCCTTTCTCGGGTGTTTTATATAAGCTGTGAATAAATAAATTTAGTACAATGTGTAGGGGTTTCTCAGTCTCTGTTACTAACTATAACCTATCGTATTTACGAACCAGTTTCATCATCGCATTAAATATTGCACCTTTCTCCCATAAATTCCCCGTAAACCCATGTACGAAGAACTTCGGAATTTAAGAATACGTTTTTTCCTGTAACCTTCTGTCACGTTGTTTGCATTCAGCAAAGAACAGTAACTGTCGTCATAGCATTAATCTAGTCCGAAGGTCAACTGACACGAGTTAGATAGCTGACCATGAGAGGTCGTAACAGATAAAGGCCATGCAATAGCAGCTGCTGCGTCGGAAGCGTGACTCGACAGACAGGGACTGTCTTGCTTCTGTGAGCCCGCTCCTCTTGATGTGACTGGGTGCTTGTGTTGTCCTCATCATTTCATGATCATGATCATGATGATGATGATCATCATTATCATTCGTAACAGTGGCTAGACTGGATTGTGTAAAAATTGGACTGTGTACAAACTGGGACTTTGTACGGGCGCTGATGACCGCGCAGGTGAGCGCCCCACAACCAAACATCATCCTCTTGATGTATTGCTGCGGTGGAAGGTGTGTTACAGGAACGTATCTAAATGCTTCCGACACACATTACTCTTTGACATATTGTCTTAACATCAGAACCGGTTATTAGGGATTCAAAAATGGTTCAAATGGCTCTGAGCACTATGGGACTCAACATCTAAGGTCATCAGTCCTCTAGAACTTAGAACTACTTAAACCTAAGTAACCTAAGGACATCAACACACATCCATGCCCGAGGAAGGATTCGAACCTGTGACCGTAGCAGTCACGCGGTTCCGGACTGAAGTGCCTAGAACCGCTCGGCCACCACGGCCGGCTATTAGGGATTTTTAATGCTTTCGAACATACAGGGTGAAACAAAAATTTATGGCACAAATTGCAGGATACTTTTATCACACACAGACGAAGAACTAATGTTATATAAACATAGGTCTAGAAGCGCTTTTTTACTGTGTTACAAGTCATTTTCTCCAACTCATTAATCATGGGAAATAAACAAGAACAGATCGCACCAGCATACCACATGCAACTCTTTCTAACAGAAGATGTTCAATATACCCTCCGTGGGCATTGAAACATGCATCAACCTGCCGTCGTTGTGAATGTCGGGTGTGCTGATCTATTCCTGGAGTACTGCATCCTTCCATAATACGGGCAACGGAGACTCTGAACATCTTTTACTGGGGTTCCATATACAAGAGCTTTCAAATGCCCCCACAAATAGAAGTCCAGTGGGTTTAGGTCCGGAGAGCGTGGAGGCCAAGCAGTTGGTCCATCCCTCTCTATCCATCTGTCACCGAATCTGTTATTTAGATGCCGACGGACATTAACACTAAAATGAGGAGGTACTCCATCGTGCATGAAGTACATGTTTTGTCCCACAGCTAAAGGCACATCGGCTAACAGAACAGGTACAACATTCTCTTTGAAATGACAATAGCTTTGTCTGTTGAGAATGGGTGGAAGGAAGTGACTCCCTACCAAACAGTCACCAACAATGTCGGCCCAAACATTGACAGAAAAGCTTTGTTGATGAATTGCTGCAACAACTGCGTGAGATCTGACGTCTGCCCATACATGTCGATTGTGAAAATCTACAATCTGATATCGCTGAAACGAAGTCTCATCTGTGAACAGCACCGTTGCACTAAACTTGGGGCTGACATTTTGTTGAATAAACCATTCGCAGAAGAGTACCCGTGCAGGGAAATCAGTTATAAATGTTATGGATACAGTTGGTCTTCGTGTGTTGAACATTCGGTCGTAGTCAACTGTATGAAGAATTTCCGCTCCCCGCTGAGGTGTCGTCGTCCTTCTAGGCCTACCCTGATCGCTGGTATCAGGTTTCCCATGTTCTCTAAGACGACGATCAATGGCTTCAAACTTTTTTACGTCGTGGCACCTTCGTCGTGGAAATCTCTCCCGGTACAAACGTTGAGTGAGAGCGCCATCGTCCTCAGCTAATGGGTGTCTGCCATCTCTGCATTTGTATACACTACCACTACACGAGCCAAGTCTGTGATTAACTCTATGTAGTAACCCGACTGTTTGCAACTGTCGTATTGATCGCTGGAACAGTTTGACGGTACCTGTTAACAAGCAATGGCGTACGTCACATGCCAATAGGGACATGTAAAACAAAAAACTGGCTGTGCGCAGTGTAATCAGACGTCACCAAGAGAGCATGTTCTCGATGACTGTAACGTTCTGTTCTTATTTGTTTGCCGTGATTAAAGAGTTGGAGAAAATGAGTTGTAACACAGAAATAAAGCGTTCCCTGACCCATGTTTGTATAACATAATTTCTTCGTCTACGTGTGAGGAATGTGTCCTGCAATTTGTGCCGTACACGTTTATTATTTCCTGTGTAGCTGCGTAAATCGAAAGTCTCGATGGAGTGTTTTCAACTACTCTGAACACAAATGTTCATACAGGGTAGATTAAATTGCTTTCTCTGCCTCGTGATGACTGGGTGTTGTGTGATGTCCTTAGGCTAGTTAGGTTTAAGTAGTTCGAAGTTCTAGGGGACTGATGACCATAGATGTTAAGTACCACAGTGCTCAGAGCCATTTGAACATTACATTGCGAGACATAAAATAGAGTAAGAACCGCGTCGAATCCGCCTGTTAACTTAACTATTGTTGATATGATACAACAACCAGCCATGAAACGGCTTTAAGGCGGTTTCACATAACCGTATACGCAAATGCTTGATTAGTCGTCTATCTCCGTCTTGATAACGCAACACACAAACAATTAAAACAGGAGAACAGATGATTCTTTGGGACACGCCATTTCCACTATCGTAAGATTAGATGACGATATACTGATAAGTATGACATGCGACTATGCAAAACAAAAATTGCTAAGGCATTAGTGAGAGATCATGATGTGCGATCCCTGTAGGCGAGAATAAGTCCAGGAAAAAACAGATGTGCATCAGACAGCTTGTGATTTGTCCATGTTGAGGTGTTTTACTGTGTACAGTGCATGATGCATACTCAAGGATGCATCGTTACTCATCACAAGAGTTGGCAGACATGCATTTAATGTATGGTGTGGCAGGATGTAATGCCTGTAAAGCAGAACAAATGCACAGAGGACGCATTCCCAACAGGTGTCGTCTTAATTGGCAGATGTTTACCTCAATGAATATCAACTTATAAGGGTCACGGTCATTCGCACCATAAAGGGCTGGCCAAGGCTCCCGACAAAGACATGTCTGAACACCAGACATTGAGGGGATGATGTTGGATTGCGTGGCCGACAACCCAACAATAAGCACTTCCCCGTGAAATCCACACTTTGCAGGATACAGTGTGGAGAGCACTGATGGAACAGTTATCACACCCTGATAATAAAGAACGTGTGCAAGCTCTATGATCAACAAATTTCGAGTTTGCATTCACTTCTGTCAACGGATTATCCACCAAAGTGCTATAGCGCCGAATTTCATATAGTTTGTATTGTTCACCTGTGATGGTGTTTTTATCAGCCAAAAGAGCCACGTGTTGGAATGAGGATAATCCCCACACGCCATCCACATTAATAGCCACCAGCAATGATTCTCTGTCAGTGTGTAGGCGGGCATTATCCAAGATCATCTAATAGGACTATATTTGCTGCTTCCTCTTTTGACTGATCCATGTTACCTGGTATTCCTGCGATATGTGCTGCCGCAGTTCTTGGAGACTGTACCCGTTCTTCTCTGCGAAAGGATACGGTTTCAACACGATGGTGCATCAGCCCATTTTGATGTCAACGTCCGTGACCACCTGAACAACAAGTGTCCTCATCGTTGGATTTGAAGGAGAGGTCCTGTCCGATGTCCAGTGCCACAACTAATCCTGATTTCTCCATCTGGGGTTACGTCAAGACGATGGTGTATGCAACCACTGGAGGAACAGATGAAGGCCTGCACACTAAGGTGCAAGTTGTTTGTATCCTAGTATCACAGACACCAGAAATCTTTGAGAGAGTGCGTCAAAACTTCATGCGCCGTTGTCACGCATTCATTCAGACTGGCGGTCGTCACAATATGCAAATTTTTCGTTTCGGCTGTTACATGAAATCCGATGCTTTTTGTTTGAGCCAGACATACTCCAGGATTCCAAAGCAGTTGGTAAAAGATAATGCGAACCATATTACGACATTCAAAGAGGACAAGTAGGAACCGACGTGAAGTTCAAATGAATTTGTTAACAGAACTCCAAGCGGTGTAGACAATGGACAAATTTGCTCGTACGTCGCACATTCATTACTGTGTTGCGCAAAGCACATGTGTCCATATGTTGACGGAAAAATCGAGACAGTCAAAGCAAAAGTAATGGAACTGGAAAGTTATCGATGCAGTAGCTAGTAAAGGTGAGCTGTTAAATGACAGAGTTAAACAAGTCAATACAGTACTAGTGGATGTGCTTAGTTTTGTCACTGGAGTATACACAAAAGTTGCATCCCATCACCAACAGCGGTCTCAGAATGTATATCAGTTGTATGCTATCACAAAACAGCATTGTTAAAATGGGGCAGTTGCAAATGAGATGAGTCCCTCTCGGAAACGTTTAAACTAGTAGCTGAAAGTATGGAAAGGCTCTCACACACTATGTATGGGGGCAGAAAAGAAGTATAATATGAAGAAGGAGAAGAAGAAGAAGAAGAAGAAGAAGAAGAAGAAAAAGGATGTGCTATTACCTACTTCGTTAACGGCACAGTGATGGTGACTTAGCCGGAGCATACAGAATCGGCCAGAAGAAACCATAGATGTTAGGTAATCACCCTACATATTTAACCAAGAATGCAATACGAGCTGGGAACAGCGAATCTGAAACACCTCGTTTATTATATGTATAATTTTTCAGAACTTCGAACGTCAAAAACTATTTTCTGAAAGAGATACAAGCGTATGGTGAAATACTACGTGTAACTACCGAACATAGGAAAGACAACAACTCGAAAGGTTGCATGAAATGCTCATGCAGTAATAAAGACTAGAATATAATTAAACCCACGTTAGCAGCTGCACATAGCGTCGAAAATCAGCATAAAATAGCGAACAATCTGCCTCTGGAGTATATGTATTACGATGACCTAAACAAAATCATAGAACGATCGTGACTATGGCTACTCACAGTATCAGTTGCCACAGGGAATACAGGTTGCACGAACAAAAAATTATATATATTATTTCAGAGCTGCGAGAAAGACGTATCACCGAGTAATTATGGAGACTGTTACTCATGAGCTCCAAAGGTCAGTGCACATAAATGCGACCCTGACATGATCTTGCCCCCCCCCCCCCCCCCCCCCCGCCTCACCCCAAACACTCCCATCCCAGCAAGTACTAGTAAATATGTATTTTGAAATAAGTTTCTGGGTCTATTGTTGCCCCATCTGTACTCCCGTAGATGAAACGTTTTTTCCTGGGATGGAGACGGATCGATGCTGGAAATTTTCTCTCGGCATCAACCTCTTCACTTACTTCTTTTGCATTGCTGATCATTTCTCTGAACGCAAATTCAGTCCTAATTGCGAGTAATTCGTTGTTACCTTGAGGTATCATTTTGTCCGCTTCTGAAAGAACAGCGGTTGATTTTTGTAAATATTTGATGACAGTACTAATTTTGGATAGTATGTAGTACCAGATAAGTATGGAATAGGTTAATTTAAACGACTTTAACTTTGCTATTAAAGAACTGTCCATGTTTCTACTTTCAGTATCTCTATTATCGTAAGAGTAAAATTTATATAAAGCACCATAGATATCTCCTGAGTTGAAACGAAGTGCTTTCAACGCTGCGACGTTGCTCTCCCGTCGGGTAGTGGATAACGGCTTTAAAGTAAAAGTAGGTATTTCACTAACAAGTATTATCCAACGTGCTGTCAATGCGACAAAAAACACATAGATTTCTTCAACCATAGAAAGAAAGTGCTACGATATTTCTAGTGAAATTCTAACAGCGTCATTCACCACTAAAATGAGACTGTATGCCACGCAAGGGATGTAAAATGCTCGTGGGTTAAGGTGTAGTATTCTTTTCCAAAGACCTCTCATATTCCTGCCATTATCGTAACCATGACCACATATGTCTTGCAAATCAATATTAAATGTTGACAAGAAATCTAACAGAAATGTATATAACCTCTGGCCAGTAGTATCAGTGAAAGCGAAAAATTACCAAAAATGTTCCTTTACTTCAGCTATCTGTCTACATCTCCATCTACATGGATACTCTGCAAATCACATTTAAGTGCTTGACAGACTGCTCATCGCATCACCTTCACAGTGCTCTATTATTCCAATCTCGTACAGCGCGCGGAAAGAACAAACACCTACATCTTTTCGTACGAGCTCTGATTTCCCTTATTTTATCGTGGTGATAGTTTCTCCCTATGTAGGTCGGTGTCAAACAAATATTTTCACATTCGGAGGAGAAAACTGGTGATTGAAATTTCGTCAGAAGATTCAGTCGCAACGAAAAACGTCTTTGTTTTAATGGTGTCCACCCCAAATTCTCTATCATTTCAGTGACACTCTCTCCCATATTTCGCGATAATACAAAACGTGCTTCTCTTCTTTGAACTTTCTCGATGTACTCCGTCAGTTCTATCTGGTAAGGATTCCACACCGCGCAGCAGTATTCTAAAAGATGACGGATAAGCTAAGTGTAGGCAGTCTCCTTAGTAGATCTTTTACATTTTCTAAGTTTCCTGCAAATAAAACGCAGTCTTTGGTTAGCCTTCCCCACAACGTAATCTGTGTTCCTTCCAATTTACGTTGCTCGCAATTGTAATTCCTAGATATTTCTCTGAACTTACGGCCTTTATATTTGACTGATTTATCATGTAACCGAAGTTCAACGGATTCCTTTTAGCAATCATGCTGGATGACCTCACACTTTTCGTTATTTAGGGTCAACTGCCAATTTTCGCACCATTCAGATATGTTTTCTAAATCGTTTTGCAGTTTGTGTAATCTTCTAATTACTTTATTAGTCGAAAACGACAGCGTCATCAGCAAACAACCTAAGACGGCTGCTCAGATTGACTCCCAAATCGTTTATATAGATAAGGAACAGCAAAGGGCCTATAACACTACCTTGGGAAACGCCAGAAATCACTTGTGTTTTACGCGATGATTTTCCGTCAATTACTACGAACTGTGACCTCTATGACAGGAACTCACAAATCTAGTCACCTAATTGAGACGATATTCCATAAGCACGCAATTTCACTATAAGCCGCTTGTGTGGTACAGTGTCAAAAGCCTTCTGGATATCCAGAAATACGAAATCGATCTGAAATCGCTTGTCAATAGCACTCAAATTTCATGCGAATAAAGAGCTAGTTGTGTTTCACAAGAACGATATTTTCTAAACACATGTTGACAGTGTGTCAATAGACCGGTTTCTTCGAGGTAATTCATAATGTTCGAACACAATATATGTTCCAGAATCCTGCTGCATATCGACGTTAACGATATGGGCCTGTAATTAAGTGGATTACTCCTACTACCTTTCTTGAATATTGGTGTGACCTGTGCAACTCTCCGTCTTCGGCTACGGATCTTTCGTCGAGCGAACGGTTGTATATGATTGTCAAGTATGGAGCTAATGCATCAGCATACTTTGAAAGGAACCTAATTGGTATACAGTCTGAACTTGCTTTTATTAAGTGATTTAAGTTGCTTCACTACTCCGAGTATGTTTACCTCTACGTTACTCATTTTGGCAGCTGTTCTTTATTTGAATTGTGCAATATTTACTTCGTCATCTTTTGTGAAGGCATTTCGAAAGGCTGCGTTTAGTAATTCTGCTTTGGCAGCACTATCTTCAACAGTATCTCCATTGCTATCGCGCAGAGAAGGTATTGATTGTTTCTTGCCACTAACGTACTTCACATACGACCAGAATCGCTTTGGATTTTCTGCCAGGTTTCGAGACAAAGTTTCGTTGTGGAAACTGTTATAAGCATCTCTCATTGAAATCCGAGCTAAATTTCGAGCTTCTGTAAAAGATAGCCAATCTTGGATATTTTGTGGGTGTTTAAATTGGGCATGTTTGTTTCATTGTTTCTGCAACAGTGTTCTGACCCGTTTTGTGTACCAAGGAGGATCAGCTCCGTCGTTTCTTTATTTATTTGGGATAAATCTCTCAGTTGCTGTCGACACTATTTTTCTGAATTCAGGCCATATCTAGCCTACACTTACATCATTAATTTGGAAGGAGTGGAGATCGTCTCTCAGGAAGGTGTCAAGTAAATTTTTACCTGCTTTTTTGAATAGGTATATTTTTCGTTTATTTTTGGAGGATTTGGTGGTTACAATATTCAATCTCGCTACGACAGCCCTGTGTTCACTAATCCCTGTATCGGTTTTGATGCTCTTTATTAACTCAGGATTATTTGTTGCTAGCAGTTCAAGTGTGTTTTCACAACCGTTTACTATTCGCGTGGGCTCATGAACTAACTAATCGAAATAATTATCAGAGAATGCGTTTAGTACAATTTCGGATGGTTTTTTATGCGTACCTTCGGAGTTAAACATGTATTTTCGCCACCATATCGAGGGTAAATTAAAGTCACCACCAACTACAATCGTATGAGTCGGGCACATGCTTGAAATCAAACTCAAGTTTTCATTGAACCTTTCAGCAACTGTATCATCTGAATTGGGAGGTCGGTAAAAGGATCCAATTATTATGAGGAGGAATTAAGAAAAACTAATCTACCCGCTATTTAAATCTGTGCTTCGTGTACTAATTCGGGTGCGCAATCTAAAATAGTAGAAAAATATTTTGATTGTTTTAGTTATTTTAAATCTTTTCCCCAAAAAATAAATAATTTCAGTTTCGATTTTATGACCGAGATAATGTGTAATGCGGGACTCAGCTTTCTCTACGCGAGCGACGTGATCATCTAACAACACTTCATCGTTATTAGAAACACATTCACTTAGTTTAAAAAAAATTTCATTATCAGGCTGGAAAATTTTTTTTTACTTTTCTTTTAGCGTTAAACATTGTCGTGTTAAAAAGTAAATTAGATGAGTTATTTTCTTTTCTCGCATTTGGTTTCAGACAGGGTCATGGAGTCTACAGTCGTTCATTTAAAAATATCACTTTTAAAATCCAGTAATTTTTTGATGCTCAACACTTTTCTCGTGATGTTCTACACTTCTAAACAAGTACTACAAATATATGTAACCCATTTTGTCACTGAAAGTAATGACATCGTCATTAAAAAGTTTGCAGTGAAAACTGTAGACGGAATCACTTGATTTTGAGTATAAAACCCAGTATATTTTAATGGTTTAGTTATTTGATAACTTATTTGTTTGGTATGCATCCGAAAATCATCTATTTTTACTATTTGATGAATAGGAAAATTTATTTATCTGTACTGGTCCATGATCTATTAAACACGTCCTGAACTTATCTGCTATCACTTTAGCCATAACGCAGGGTCAGTCATGGCATCTTCGCTGATCATCTCTCCCGAGGACACATCGCCGCTTTCACAGGTGTCAATTCCAACAATTACTGGCGCTGGGAAGAAGTAACTGCCAAAACTTTTTGATTGCCGTGTTTAACCAGATCTTCGGAAGCACAAGACGGGTATGCTACAGAAATAAAATCAAACAGATTCGGTAACATACTATACAGTGCCTTATTGTCACCAAATTGCTGCCTAGTTAAATTATTAAATATATGAAAGACACAGCCATCGGTAACTCAACACCACCTCAAAATAACTCAACAGTGGAGTCGGGAAACGTAGAAATTAAGGAAAATGTAGTTAATTAAATTATAGGGCAACTCACGAGGATAAGGAAATATTTCTATGGAACTAGTAACCTTCTTTAGATTCTCTTCTTTCTCCATTTTACTTTTTCTGCTCAGGGCACCAGAAAGTTTCTTTTTCTGACCACTTTCAGCCAACTAACGAAATTAACTTTTATGGGTTCATGCTCTACTCAATATATTCTTTATTATTTACAATACGAAATACATTTTTCGGTGTCTGTCATGAATGTGTCTGTCATGAACATTTGTTGGCGCGCGTGGCTTACCTAACCAATTCCAGAGGCAATATTTCGCGTAATTATTGACTGAATTTAGGAATTTAACATGCTGTCATAATCTACATGTTAAGAGCTAAAATCTTATGTTAAGTTTAACATGATAAGACAAGTATTACAATTAGAAACTTATTTCTGTGAAGTTGGTGGCGCTAAAATATTCCAACCTTGATCATCCATTACTCAAAAATGATAACACTTAGCAACTTCCAACAAATTTCTCATATAACTCCAAACCTTCATGAAACCTTCTCTCGCTGACACCACCTGTTGTGGTTGGCAGGAGAGCCAACACCGTGTTACTAGAGGAGGCCGAAAGGCACGCGTTTAAGCTCACGCAGGCTGGCGTGAGGTCTGGAGCAGGACAAGGAAATTAGACTTCAGAAAAACGGACGTAGCTGGTGGAATACTTAACTTTAATCCATTAATGACGAACGTCGGTCTTGGCGCTACATGATTCAATATCAATAACAACCGATAATGGCGCCTTGCTAGGTCGTAGCAAATAACATAGCTGAACGCTATGCTAACTATCGTCTCGGCAAATGAGGGCGTATTTCGTCAGTGAACCATCGCTAGCAAAGTCGGTTGTACAACTGGGGCGAGTACTAGGAAGTCTCTCTAGACCTGCCGTGTGGCGGCGCTCGGTCTGCAATCACTGATAGTGGCGACACGCGGGTCCGACGTATACTAACAGACCGAGGCCGATTTAAAGGCTACCACCTAGCAAGTGTGGTGTCTGGCGGTGACACCACATTCCTCCCCCGCAAATCGGCGTACGGTTGTGGCATAATGCTTCCGCCCGCCGTGGGGAGGACCTCATGTTGACGTATGCGAGGAGGTGGGGAGCCGAACAACAGGCGAGGCTGTGCCACCAGCACCCTGCCATTCGGACCGCGGGGAGCTAGGAAACACCTGAAAACCTGCTCCAGGGTGCACGCCAACATGCGGTGTATGCGCCCGTAGAGAGACAGGAGGGGCCAAAGGGTCGACCTCCATCGGGCCGGGGCACCCGACGGCGAAGACGACATATGGTCCGGAGCGGGCAAGAGTTCCATGTCGGAGCACAACCGGTCACGGGAAGCGATCAGGGTGTGTGACCCAGGGAGGCGCCCGGCGGTTGCAGCGACGCGTCCACTGCGGGCGTCGCCGGCGGGAGAACAGGCTGCGGCTGCGGCGGTGGCGGCGGCGCGTTGCCATGGGGCAAAATGGAAGGCAGCGTCGGTAACACCTGGGGATGAGGCGAGCCAGTAAATGGGTCCCCAGGGCGCTGACCGGACGGCACCGTCGCTGAAAGCAGACTGCGAGCGGCAGATCCCGTGCGACGACAGAGGCACAGCTGATTGAGATGCCGACGCACCTCACCAGAGGCCCCCAAAATCATATACATAGCGCGTCCGAGGCAGCGAAGAATGCGCCCTTCGAGCCAACGCCGTGAACCTCGATAGTGGCGATAGAAGTAGACAACGTCGCCTGGAGCAAAGCAGGTGTCTGCCGCTGCACAGGAACCTGATGCGGCGGATGTAGCAAAGACATCAAGGTTCGATGAGGGCGACCGTGGAGCAACTCAGCCGGCGACGCGACCATATCGGGGCTGAGAGCGATACGACAACAAAAAGAGCAATAACGCGTCCTCCCGAGAATGCGACTCTTTTAACTTCAACGTCTGTGACTTGAAAGTCCTGACCAATCGTTCAGCGGCACCGTTTGACTGCGGCGAAAACGGCGCGGATGTCAGATGTTGAATACCATTGGCCTTGCAGACTGACTGAAATTCTGCGGACATGAATTGTGGGCCATTGTCGGAAACAATAGTCTGTGGAAGACATTTAATGCAAAAGATAGCGGAAACGCTTGGATGGTGGCGGATGACGTCGTGGAAGACATCCGGACAACAAAAGGAAAATTACTGAATGAATCTACCACAACCAACCATCGAGAATTCCAGAATGGACCAGCAAAATCGATGCGTAAGCGTTGCCAAGGGGAAATGGGTTTTGGCCATGCAAAGAATTTCCGCAGTGGTGCTGATTGTTGTGCGGCACACACGCTGCAAGAAGAGCACATATTCGTAATCGCGGCATCGATTCCGAACCAAGTACAGTGCTGACGAGCAAGTTGTTTCGTTCTCACTATACTCCAATGTCATTGGTGGAGAAGCATTAAGACAGAGGACTGCAACGAACGTGGTACCACGACCCTGGACTGATCATTATCAGAACGCAACAGCAAAACGTCACGTCGTACAAAAAGTCTCTCCTTGTGAGCAAAAAATCGGCGAACCAACGGGTCCCCGATCCGTGACTTTGACAATCGCCATTGCGTAGTAACAAAACGCAGAACGGGAGCAAGGACAGGGTCGGCAGCTGTGGCTGTAGCTACACGACGAAAATTAATCGGAAACGATTCGACCACGTCATCGGTTTCCGCATCAATGAACATGCAAGCAAGTTCGGAGGAATCGAATGCCCTATCCTCAGCAACAGACAAGCGGGACAACGCATCGGCTTCTCCGTGCTTCTCAGTGGACCGATACAAGATATCGTAGCGGCACTGCGAGAGGAAAATAGACCAGCGAATGAATTTCTGCTCTGTACGTGGAGGTACAGGCTTGGTCGGATGAAAAAGCAATGTCAAAGGTTTGTGGTCCGAGATTATGGTAAAGTGACGAGCATACAAGAAATCATGAAACTTTGTAACACCAAATACGAGGGCCAATGATTCTTTCTCGATCTGTGAATAATTTCTTTGCGCAGACGAGAGCAATTTGGACGCAAAGGCAATAGGGCGATCGTGCGATCCATCTTTGTGCGCAAGCACAGCACCGATTCCGAAATCCGATGCATCCACCATCAACAAAAGGGGCTTCTGGGGATCGAATGGCGTAAGGCAAGTATTGGAAAGCAACGCCGATTTCAACCGGCGAAAGGCGCGTTCGCATTCCGTCGTCCAGACGAACGGAACACCCTTACGGCGTAAGCGATAAAGCGCAGCTGAAATGGAAGAGGCATGCGGAACATAGCGGTTATAATACGTAATTTTTCCCAGCACACTCTGTAGCTACTTCAAATTCTGCGGCGAAGGCAAGTCTTGTATAGTACGGAGGTGCGTTGGACTAGGATGTATGCCTTGGGCATTGAGTACATGTCCCAACTATGGCAAGTCCCGAGCAAAAAACACACATTTGTCCTTCCGCAAGCGAAGACCATTTTGTCGCAAGACCTGAAATAATGTTCTGAGATTGGCCAAATGTTCTTCTTCTGTCTTTGCAGAGCTTACAATATCGTCCAGATAATTTGTTGCAGTAGGGACCGACGCCCAAACAGTTTGTAGATATTGCTGAAACAATGCAGGGGCGGATGCACACCCGAATGGCAGTCGTTCGAATTGATACAAACCAAGATGCGTGTTAACCACCAAAACGCGCTGGGATTCTTCGTCCCCCGGTATTTGCAAGTACGCATCTGCTAGGTCCAACTTCGGAAAATATTTACCCGGGCACAGTTTGTCAAAAAGATATTTCGGGCGGGGTAAAGGAAAAGTTGCAATCACTAGTTGTGGATTCACTGTTGTCTTGAAGTCCTCACAAAGTCTCAATTTTCCGGAAGGTTTTGGCAAAATTACTAAGGGTGATGCCCAGAGAGAAGCCTGCACACGTTCAATTAAACCTTGTGATTCCAAATCGTGTAATGTTTTTGCGACCTCATCACGCAATGCGTGGGGAACATTGCGCGCTCTGAAAAATTTCGGTTGCGCGTTTACTTTCAGTTCCAAATGTGCTTTATAGTTCTTACCGCAACCGAGGCCCGGTGCAAAAATGTCTGCAAATTCTGCACATAGACGAGAAACACTGTCTGAAGGCACAGTCTGGTTCACTGATAGGACCTGATTTACTATAGACAAGTTAAACAACTGAAATAAATCGGAACCAAACAAGTTCACAGCAGAAGAAGAACGAAGGACGTAAAATGACACAAGTTTTGTTTGTCCTTTGTATGTTGCAAGAAGGCTGCACTGTCCTAACACAGGGATATCTTGACCGCAATAACTAGTTAACTTAACATTTGCGGCAAGCAACGGAGGTGTGCCCAGCAGTTTGTAAGTGTCTTGATTGATCAGTGAAACTGCAGCTCCTGTATCGAGCTGGAATGGTATCACTTTGCCGTTAATGTCCAAGTCTACAAAAAGTTTATTGTCCTGCTGACGACAAGAGCGACTGTCTCGTGCAACGTGAACGGACACTGGTACATAATCACTTGCGACTTAACGGGAGTTCCGGCGATGTCGACACACAATATTTTTGGAACGAACACAGTCACTGTTAGATAGTGTGGCACTGCGCGTAGTGGAATGAACTACATGAATTTCCATGGGCGAAGTTTCGCGAGCCTGAGTATCCTTGGTTCGATTCCGATTCCGGCGCGAAGCAAAGGACCTAGAACGGTTGTGAGCTTCCGATCTGAGCTTTTTCTGGCAAACACTCTGAACATGTCCTTTTTTATTACAATAAAAGCAAATAGCCTGGCGTGACGGGCAATTCTCACGCGAATGTTTAGTAGCACACTGCGGGCATGATTTGATCACTGCATTAGCTTGTCGGCGCGGTACACGTGGCTGAGAGCCTGGCGGCAGCGACGCGGCCGGGCGCGACGGCTGTTTACTGCTCCGTGCAGCTCGCCCGGCGGGCCGGTTAACCTGACACACTGCTGGCGAAGTTTCAAATGAATCCTGAGGAAATTTAAGTGTGTCCTGCCGATCCAATATGTCCATCACTTGTTGAAGGGAGGGATTTACTAGTTTCAAAATCTGTTCCCTTATACGAACATCAGAAACGTTCTGTGCAATTGCACGACGTACCATAGTATCTGAATAAGGGAGTCCACATTGACACTCAAAAGCACAATCCCTAGTAAGGCCTTGCAAGGTTGCAACCCACTCCCGATTACTCTGAGCTACTGTACGTTTTGTACGAAAGAAGGTATACTTTTTCGCAACTACATTGACTGATTCTTTGAAATATGCATCTAATGCAGACAAAATTTCTTCGTAGGACAGAGTCGCTACGTCGCGGCGGGGAAATAATTTGACTGTCACACGGTACGTACTCACGCCAACCGAAGACAACAAAAAAGGCTACCGCTCGTTACCTTGAATTCTGTAGGCGGCGAGATGGAATTCAAATTGGTGTGACCACTCCGTCCAGCTTTCCATTGCAGCATCAAAAGATCGAAAAGTGGGTGCTACAGCGTGTTGTGGCTGCGTTAGCGGTGGAGCGGCGGCTGCCGCATCGTTTTGCATCGCATGTTGACCCTGGACGAGCTGTCCAAGGGCATCCAGCAAGGCCTGCGTCTGCTGATTCTGTAAGCGATAAAATTCGGACAGTACATCTGGAGATTGTGGCGAAGCCATTACACGAGAAAATCAGGGCAATATCAATAAGAACGCGGTTTTGCTTCGTCGCCAATGTTGTGGTTGGCAGGAGAGCCAACACCGTGTTACTAGAAGAGGCCGAAAGGCAAGCGTTTTAGCTCACGCAGGCTGGCGTGAGGTCTGGAGCAGGACAAGGAAATTAGACAAACGGACTGCGGCCGATTTAAGGCTAGGCGCAAATTGAGAAGCGTATAGCACGTGTGACGTGACACGAAACTACAGCGCGACACGCACGTGCCGTACGGGTCACGCGGGTGCAGCGCATATTGCGACGCGTACACCATACTTCGCACGCGCCGACTGGCGAAGCTCTGCACTGACTGAACCGAAGCGCGCGCAACCTTTACCTTTCTCAAACGATTTTACAGAAACTATTCTCTCAAAATATGTGATTTTTGCCTTACTTGTAGCGTTATATGTCAGCTTCGTGCCCATCACCTCGCTAATTACCATTCTTATTGTGATGTACACATTTTAATAAGACACTACACAAAACTCAAAAAAGTTTGCAACGAAAATTATGGGTCGCTATCAATTTGCGTTTGGTGCGTATTACACCATATGTTGCTGCGTATGAAATTTAGCTAACATGCTGAATTTTTGTTTAGACTTGGGAGGAGATCTCTATCTGCCTCCGATCTCGAGAAAATGGATCCCATGTAGCGCGCTCACTTCCGATCTGACGCCCGCGAGAATGAAATACTCGCAACATCTCTCGTATCTCCTAAACTGCTAGAGACATCAAAACGAAAGTTTGGCGAATGATAGCACACAAAGAGGAGAGTGTTTTGCCAATTATTAAACACACGGAACTTTCTTATCTATGGCGATATATCACTACTTATACTTCTTTTTTTATTTATTTCACTCCAGTGACTGTAATTTTTAAGAGTTGTCGACAGCTAGCGAAATAAGAGCTTCCTAGTATGAAAATAAACATGAAATTTCTTCTTTTATGTTACTGCAAACCGATACTATGAGGTTTTTAGTAAGCTATTGAGCTCTGTAATTGCCAATTACTTGTTTAATGAGGCCCTACGTTTAGGAATTCTGTCTCAATAGCTGCTGTGAGATGAGTTTGGCAAATTACATTGTGACAAAGGAAGTACAATTAAACCAGTCACCAAGAGAAATGTGGCCTTTACTCATAAATGGTGATGCTTCTTCGAATGAGAAAAGGTTAACAACTCACACAAAAACAGATTAGCAATTCTGTTGGAATTTTGGTGGAATCCCTGTAACCCGTCGTATTTTTAACACTGAGCGACGGAAATGGTAACTTACCAAAGGATTTTATTCCTTCTCTTGATCTGAGCAGTATTAAAATAATGACGAGCGTTCCTTTAGGCGGAATGATAGGCACATGCCAGATACTGTTTACTCACCTAGGGCTTGCCAAACTGACAATGCGTGATCGCGAATAAAATAGTTGTTATTGAGAAAAATAAACAATTGATCTGTCGCACAACACAATGGTCAGTGTATTGTCAGCAGCGAAGGATAATGCGCGCGACAGGAATGCACAAGTTAGCCACGTGTGCCTTGTGAGATGGACTTCGAAAAACATTGCTAGGAAAGTAGACTGCCTTTGTCAGTAGCACATCTCAACAAATTAAATATATCTAATCATAACACTCTTTTAGGATATTCCTACTTTCGTAATGATATCGACCATTTTCTTCATTTGTGTAGCCTGTTGTTGTATACTTAGTTTATTAATGCTGATAACGTCCATGCAACAAATGAAACGCTTTTTCTTATCACGGCGAACCAATTAAAACATTGTTATTTGTGACTGCTTTTCGACTGTTTCTAGCTTGCAGTGGAAATATGTTGTTCACATGTATGTAGTACATTGTGTCGTATTACATTATTACATACATATCAGAGTAATCACAGTGAAACTTCTATACTTCAGATCTTGGACGCTTTTTACCACAAGAACAAAGGGATCACACCTGTGGAGATTATCCCTTTCTAAATTTTTGTAACAGATCGTACAGATACGCTAGCTTACTAGGCAGCGATAATATAACCTTGCTTTCGTGCCTTGATTCTTAACCACATGATTTTATAATATCCCTTGCTTCCTTATTCACTACCCTCTGTCCCTTCTTGCGATCTGAAAACATCACGGAGGCATATGGTGCAATTCCAGCGGCCAGCCGGCCGCGGTGGCCGTGCGGTTCTAGGCACTTCAGTCCGGAACCGCGTAACTGCTACGGTCGCAGGTTCGAATCCTGCCTCGAGCATGGATGTGTGTGATGTCCTTAGGTTAGTTAGGTTGAAGTAGTTCTAGGTTCTAGGGGACTGATGACCTCAGATGTTGAGTCCCATAGTGCTCAGAGCCATTTGAACCATTTGAACCAGCGGCCAATGACTCATCAGTTACTGATGTATACATTTTTCTTGACAGAAGAAAAACAAAACAAAACTATGCAGATATAAATAACAGTAAAGTATAACGTGCTAACGAAGAAAGCTGGAGCGTTTAAATGGCTAGAAACGAAACACTACCCAAAGGCAATAAAAATCAGTACACAGTAAGGCAAAATTTATCGTATTGGCAATACTACCACTGCTGATATGCGCCGTTCCGATGTGAGCATATGGCTGGGCTACTTTTCCGCTCACCTCCTCAAATTTCCCACGATGCTAGCGAGGCAAGCGCAACGCGCGGCGCGAGAAACTGTGCCTCAACCTCAACGCCGCGCGACCTGGCGCAGGCGCGTGTCGCGTCCCAGTCGCGTCGCGTCGCAATTTGCGCGGTCCCATTTGAACCTGTGATGTTACAAAAACGCGCGCTGCGCTGCGTCGCGCCACACGCGCTATACGCGTCTCAATTTGCTCCCAGCCTCAAGGCTACCACCTAGCAAGTGTGGTGTCTGGCGGTGACAGCACACCACCCACAAAACCATGGAAGGAAAAAAGTTTATCGCTTACTACATTTTGGCTGTTTATGCGGTCACACTTCCGCATCTACCGTGATGTTTACATTTATAACTTCTTTGTTACTAATATTTTCCATTTAGTACCTGTATATATAACCGACTGCACCTGCAAAATTCTATTACTGTATGGCACATAGTTCAGAGGGTGACGTAACAGAGACTTAGACGCAACAGAAACTAGCTTCTGCTTAAAACTGCATGCAGTAAAACTTCAGCATCTGCCAAGACATTTCAACTGATTACTTCTTTGCTACTAGTGCTATTCCCAACACATTTTGTATATAGTATCTACGTGTATCAGTGAATCCACCGGAAACGATATATCACTGTACAGCAAACAGTTCAGAAGATACGACGTCGTAAACAATGACAATCGTCAAAAACGTCCTTCTGCTTGAAATAGAGCGCAAATTACACATTCTACAATCATCTAGTGTTTCATAGAGCGCCCCAAACGACTGTTACCTATCCTCTGCGTACAAAACTGGAGACTGTATCCAGTACATAATACGAGTTTTGGCACTTTTCAATTTACATGAAGGGCCCAAACAAACATGCGAGTCACAGGCGTTTTGAAGCTTGAGAGTAAAAATTAATAATCAGCTGAGTGTTCGGCCGTTGAGCATTCGGCGCCCACCTGGAGCCAGCACCCAGGTGCGGTGCACCCCTTTCACCCCTGGGTAGGGGTGCACAAAATGTTCCTTTGCAGGCATGTCATAGTACATGGATTGGATGATTTATGGCAGGCTGATCTCGTACGTATGCGAGAATATTCATAATCGAATAAAGGTTTCAAGTATATTTTTAGAAGTATTTATTCCAAATGTGCGTGGGCTATGTCTATAAGCTAAAGAGAGGGAAAGAGATTGTGCAAGTGTTTGAACTCTTGCAGCATACTGGAACGAATCGGTGTCCTGACAGGCTTCGAACCGACCATGGAGGCTAATTTGACAATAGGCATTTCAAAGCGGTAATGGAACGATATGGAATAAACCAATACTCAACCTTTTTCCATTTGAAAGCTATAGTTGTTGAACAGCTGAACATGATTATCAACAACTGTATGTTGACGCAATCTAATCATCGAGAATAATACTAATGGCTGGACATTCTACCACAAGCTATTGACGAGTATAATCAGACTACTCATCATACGGTTCAGATGAAACCTGTAGATATCCTTGAAAATTGGCTTCTAAATACATTACACAGTCGCATTAAGTCGGTAGATCCATGCAAGCAGAAGTTCAATGTACGTGATCTGGTGTGTATTTTTAAATAAAAACTGTTTTTGAGAAGTCTTACTTGCCGAATTGCTCAATGGCAATATTTACTGTTCCCAAATCTAAGAACTTACATCTTAAACGACGCCAAGTTGAACAAACTGTAGGCAATTTTTACACACAGGGATTACGGAAAATCTCTGAACCAGATGTGTTCCCTGTAGAAAGAGTCATAAGATGTCGAGGGAGTAAGGCATTAGTGAATTGGCTTGGCTTCACACCAAAGCACGACAGTTGGGTCAAAACTGGGGAAGTGCCGGCCGCGGTGGTCTCGCGGTTCTAGGCGCGCAGTCCGGAACCGTGCGACTGCTACGGTCGCAGGTTCGAATCCTGCCTCGGGCATGAATGTGTGTGATGTCCTTAGGTTAGTTAGGTTTAAGTGGTTCTAAGTTCTAGGGGACTGATGATCACTGCAGTTGACTCCCATAGTGCTCAGAGCCATTTTTGAACTGGCGAAGTGCTATACAGTAGGGCAAGCAAACCTCAAACAACGCACCACCATGACATGATTGCTAGGCGACGTATCAGCAGAGGTGGGGTTGGTAGTCTTGATAACCTTCCAGATGAACTTTATATCCCTTCTGAGGGCCTGGAAAGAAGCTAAAAAGTGTCTAGCTCATAGTGATAGGGAAATTAATATACTAGATGATGCATGCAAGGAGCATTACATTACTTACACTACAATTAGAGGTCCTCACATTGCGAACCGAATATTAGCTGCTACAGCCCAGCAAATATGTCAAATAAAGGACGTTAGTATAGGACAACGTATTGCTGCATTTTCAGTCGATAAGGTAATGTGTGCCAAACCTAAATTGGGTGGTGGAGTAAATTTCATGCAACTCGTCCTACAATAAAGAAGAAGAAATAACCTACAGGACGTTTAAAAATAGCTTCCAGTCAGATGTGGTGAAAGGTGCCCCGATGTAGAAAGAAGGTAGAAAAACATGTTAAAACGCCTAGGGACACCCCAATACGTAAGGCAACTGGTGGAATAATTCTAATTTCTGCGTTTGCTGGGCTGTCAGCTATTGATTCGTTAGTAAGAGAAGCTGCCAACACAACTCAAGCAATAAAGAAAGGGCAGAGAAGCAGCTACAGTAGACTAAAAGACATAATTGGACGATGGAGGCCATGGCTATCAATGAAGGACTATATTTAAAACCACACAGGGAAGGGCTTGGGCTGTTCATAAAAAAAAGCTCATAGCGGTACTACTGGACAAACTGCTTACCGACTTAGATCTTCTTAAACTAAACTAAAAAAATCAAAATCCCAATATTTTGTGGTGTATTTATGGGACTTCATTGCCAAAGACGATTTGGGAATCCAAAGAGAGTAGGACTGTCACTAGATCTTGTGGGACGATATGGGACACATTGGGTTGCCTATGTTAAGAAAAACTCGAATACCATCTACTACTGTGATTCAAATGGTTCAAATGGCTCTTAGCACTATGGGACTTAACATCTATGGTCATCAGTCCCCTAGAACTTAGAACTACTTAAACCTAACTAACCTAAGGACATCACACAACACCCAGTCATCACTGGGCAGAGAAAATCCCTGACCCCGCCGGGAATCGAACCCGGGAACCCGGGCGCGGGAAGCGAGAACGCTACCGCACGACCACGAGCAGCGGACTACTGTGATTCACTCGGCTATTTAAGACCACCGTAAGAACTTTGCTGACAAGATCCAGGTATTTTACAATTTTCGACGCTACCTTTGCTGTCAGCTAAGTGTAATGTTTCTTCTGACAAACGCATAAAAACAAGCACTATGCACTTCACTGTAGCAGATGAGGTCTAGATGTGATGTTGTACCGTCTCAATTTAAAAGAACGTTCACCTACATGAAAAGTGAACTTCTTTCATCCAACAGATATAAGCAATGTGGAGTAGAGTGTTGCACTGATCGGTCGAGAAACAAATAATAGTATAGATAACCCCAGTGAAGCAAACAATAAACTGCTCCTACGATAATTACGATTTAAATACGTATATACAAAGATATGTAAAAGGACATGAGTTACTTGCAAACAGTAATACATTCAAACCAGAAATAAAAACAACAGAAGGGACTGTGGACTTCAGCCCCAAAGATTCAGCACGAGCACTGCTAGGTTTCTTGAGGAGCGAAGTGTTAGAGAATGATAACGATACAATATACGAGTCAAATCAACAAGTGGATATACTGTCAGTCAGTACGATTTATGTAGAGAGTAATGTTGTGATGAATTCATACTTTAATGGCAGATTAATCCAGACTATATACAGATTCTTTCCTACAGTGTGTTCGGGTTATAAAATTGTGCTGGTGGCTAGCAATCCAGTAGACTTCCTAGTGACTGTTCAGATGTTACACCATCTCAGGCTTAATATCATAAATCAGAATGGTAATCTGTATGATTTTTGTGGTGAGTAAATTATAGTATGTCTTCATCTGCAGTAGCATCATGGATATTAAGCATAAATACAACGCACACAACCACCACAAAAACCATTTTCGCTGGAAGTAGAATGTGATAACACATGAGAATTGTGGGTTTCTTACATCACTATGAATCAAACCTCGCAAAGTCACTTGATATAATAACTCCAGTTGAATATGATGAGCGTATCATCAGTCAGCAATATGTCCCACAAACACTGTTGTTTCAGCAACGTTTAATAGTAGTGATGAGATAAGAATTCCTATTCAACATTAAGATCGTTTAACATTTTCAAACAAGAGCTTCCTATGATTGGAAGGAATATTTACGTCTATGAATACTCGAGCACCAGCAGTGCCACACACCTTACGCACAAAGCATTATCCCTTGTGACTCAGGGAATAAGATATGAACTTAATAGCACCGAAATCGACTGCACCAGAAACGTTCGAATCACATCAAATCTTACAACATTTATATCTCTGCATCAAAATCGGATCTGAATGCCTTACAAAACGCTGGATGGCTGATAGACGGATCGATAGATGGCTCCTTTGTTGTGTATATCCCGCTCAAAACATTAATGGGGATCTTTGAAAAATATAAACACATCATAATAAACACTATACAGTAGTTAATTATAGTTCGAAGTGTTATAAAGTCAATGACATACTTCCCTGTGTTTTTCTGCACGCTTCGGCATGGGTCATCTTTCGCTCCCAAAGAGGAGATTGTAACACATACAATAATTTACATGCTTGACTGGAACAAAAACGTTTATGGACGATGTCATGACATGTATGCAAGGTTTTATCTGTCTTACTTAGGGATTGATGATGGTTTTGGATGCACATCGAGTCCACAGAAGTGAATGATAAGGAGAAGGAGATGGTTCAAATGGCTCTGAGCACTATGGGACGTAACTTCTGAGGTCATCTAAGGTCATCAGTCCTCTAGAACTTAGAACTATTTAAACCTAACTAACCTAAGGACATCACACACATCCATGCCCGAGGCAGGATTCGAACCTGCGACCGTAGCGGTCTCGCGGTTCCAGACTGTAGCGCCTAGAACCGCACGGCCACTCCGGCCGGCTGGAGAAGGAGAGAAAGAGAATAAAATTGTGCTGGATAAATTGTTGTGGAAAGTGCCGCACGTATCTCTGTCAGACGAGGAGAATCTGAAACTTTTACGTGTACAGAATTCCAGAGTTCAACTGCCATTGACCTTTCGTTCATGGGTTCTGTTTGAATATCCGATCCTTCCAGAGTCAACTCACATTGCATGGACGATTAAGACATCTGTTCAGGTAGAAACACCTTGGTTTATTATTCTAGCCCTTCAAACACGAAGAAAGAGGGGATCTGAAAAAGGACTCGAGTGTATCTGCTAGCTGTAAACTAACTAATGCAAGAGCTTATTTAAATTCCCAGTTTTTTCTATATGCTGCACCATGAATAAGTACAGGCGTGGATTTGAGGAATTCTTGATAACTTCGCGCAGGTATGGCTGGAAGGCAGTAGTTAAGGGACCGACTGGGATAACAGATGGCAGGTGCGAGCAATGTTGATATTTTGCAAACGATTCTGCGAGGCAGGTTTATGACACCACTTCCAGGCAAGAAAGCACTTTACACAAATGCGAAGTAATCAGACCAGCATAGAGCACAGACGTGCTGTGAAAAACCCATACATTGCAGTTGCTACAGCGCCGACCTGTCTATAGGGGCCGAAGCGGGCTGAGGAAGGCTGACGTAATTATCAAAGAGCACTGCACTTGTCCCCTCCAGAGGAAATACGTCAGAGGCGTAGGGCAAAGACGTACAAGTGAGCCCGGAGGCTCAAGGCAGGCAGTCGTGTCGCTTGTCCGCGTCTAGAACCGGAGAGAATGACGAGTTTAAGTTGCAGGCCAACCACGACCACCTTTTGGTGATGGATATCAGCGACCAGCCGGCCCGCTGAAGCTACCTCCAACCTCAGTTGCACTGATGCGTCAAAGGTGTGGTGTGGCCTATCGCACCTTGGAGCTACACCGGCGCGAGGAGGGAGAGGGCTGCTAGCCTTCTTTCTCTGGGTGGCATCGTACGGCGAACTGCGAGCAACCATCCGCAGAGACGGGGCTGGGGCGCGAACTCGCGATCTCCCGGTTGCTGAGCTGTCTGCGGGCTCTGAACGAGCTGCTCTGGGTGGATGGCCGCGGGTGCTAGCTGCTAAGGCTCACTACAGTTACGACGGTCGGCAGCTTCCCTTATGCGCAATAAATGTGGTCAACGAGTCGCGCTTGAGGGAGCAGTCAGCTTTATTCCGGGCCACGGCCCCAGTTAACGCACGCGGCGGCCACTTAGCCGTGGTGTGAATAGGAGCGCAAAGTCCTCAAGGCCGTGCAACCGGGCGCTGACGCTGCAGATTCCGGCATTCGCATTGGCGCTAACGCACGCACGGTGCGTGATGCCATCACGGAATTCAGAAGAAGGCTCACTGTGCATCTTCGATGTAATAAAGTCAATGACATACTTCCCTGTGTTTTTCTGCACGCTTCGGCATGGGTCATTTTTCGCTCCCAAAGAGGAGATTGTAACACATACAATAATTTACATGCTTGACTGGAACAAAAACGTTTATGGACGATGTCATGACATGTATGCAAGGTTTTATCTGTCTTACTTAGGGATTGATGATGATTTTGGATGCACATCGAGTCCACAGAAGTTTAAGGATTTATCATCCACAGTAGCGATAGATTTTTCAAAGCAAAGCGAGGCGGTGGAGACTGGAATTGTGGATGAATTCAGTAAGAATTCGAATCATCACAGAACTTCCCTGCAGGCACTATTGCATATGCATTATTGCCACATGACCATCACGTAAACTACTCGTCACTCACAGGAATTGAAATAAATGTAATATAAATGTTGTGGTATAACACGGCATGTGGAATATGTTACAGTGAGGCCTGAAATTATTAACATCATCGCAGACGCCCAGAGGTTTTGTGATGAGGTTGGACAATTTGTGTTTAAAGATGTTGCATTTATCACTTTCTCAAAAACCAGAGAGGTGTTAATAATGTATGCCGCAATCGTCGCTTCACCCTAAACATTTGGCTCAGTGCAGTGAGCTAAAACTCGAAAAACAGTGATATGGTTGACACGATGTTAACATGCAAAATGCTGGAATGATGACGAGGTGGCGAATGGAGACATGGTATCATCACACCGAACTTATGATCGTAAAGACTGCCTAGTTTATGTCAAAGGTGTCAGCTTTCCATTACACGAGAATCAGAGATATGTGTACATGCTGACAGATGCGGAAATGAATGACAGAATTGGTAATTTGTATACGGAAAAAAATCTAACGCAACATTTGTCAGAAGCACTGCACAGCGTTTTCCACATATATATGTCGCACAGGTGCAGTAAAATAATTCATCCTTTGCTTCAAGTGGCGACTTGATTAATGATTTTTGTCGAAATAATTTTTCTTGGTACACACGTACACATGGTTGGATGCACACACAACTTGGTCGTCAGTTGTAATCACCTGGCCTGAAATTATTAACATCATCGCAGACGCCCAGAGGTTTTGTGATGAGGTTGGACAATTTGTGTTTAAAGATGTTGCATTTATCACTTTCTCAAAAACCAGAGAGGTGTTAATAATGTATGCCGCAATCGTCGCTTCACCCTAAACATTTGGCTCAGTGCAGTGAGCTAAAACTCGAAAAACAGTGATATGGTTGACACGATGTTAACATGCAAAATGCTGGAATGATGACGAGGTGGCGAATGGAGACATGGTATCATCACACCGAACTTATGATCGTAAAGACTGCCTAGTTTATGTCAAAGGTGTCAGCTTTCCATTACACGAGAATCAGAGATATGTGTACATGCTGACAGATGCGGAAATGAATGACAGAATTGGTAATTTGTATACGGAAAAAAATCTAACGCAACATTTGTCAGAAGCACTGCACAGCGTTTTCCACATATATATGTCGCACAGGTGCAGTAAAATAATTCATCCTTTGCTTCAAGTGGCGACTTGATTAATGATTTTTGTCGAAATAATTTTTCTTGGTACACACGTACACATGGTTGGATGCACACACAACTTGGTCGTCAGTTGTAATCACCTGGCCTGAAATTATTAACATCATCGCAGACGCCCAGAGGTTTTGTGATGAGGTTGGACAATTTGTGTTTAAAGATGTTGCATTTATCACTTTCTCAAAAACCAGAGAGGTGTTAATAATGTATGCCGCAATCGTCGCTTCACCCTAAACATTTGGCTCAGTGCAGTGAGCTAAAACTCGAAAAACAGTGATATGGTTGACACGATGTTAACATGCAAAATGCTGGAATGATGACGAGGTGGCGAATGGAGACATGGTATCATCACACCGAACTTATGATCGTAAAGACTGCCTAGTTTATGTCAAAGGTGTCAGCTTTCCATTACACGAGAATCAGAGATATGTGTACATGCTGACAGATGCGGAAATGAATGACAGAATTGGTAATTTGTATACGGAAAAAAATCTAACGCAACATTTGTCAGAAGCACTGCACAGCGTTTTCCACATATATATGTCGCACAGGTGCAGTAAAATAATTCATCCTTTGCTTCAAGTGGCGACTTGATTAATGATTTTTGTCGAAATAATTTTTCTTGGTACACACGTACACATGGTTGGATGCACACACAACTTGGTCGTCAGTTGTAATCACCTGGCCTGAAATTATTAACATCATCGCAGACGCCCAGAGGTTTTGTGATGAGGTTTGACAATTTGTGTTTAAAGATGTTGCATTTATCACTTTCTCAAAAACCAGAGAGGTGTTAATAATGTATGCCGCAATCGTCGCTTCACCCTAAACATTTGGCTCAGTGCAGTGAGCTAAAACTCGAAAAACAGTGATATGGTTGACACGATGTTAACATGCAAAATGCTGGAATGATGACGAGGTGGCGAATGGAGACATGGTATCATCACACCGAACTTATGATCGTAAAGACTGCCTAGTTTATGTCAAAGGTGTCAGCTTTCCATTACACGAGAATCAGAGATATGTGTACATGCTGACAGATGCGGAAATGAATGACAGAATTGGTAATTTGTATACGGAAAAAAATCTAACGCAACATTTGTCAGAAGCACTGCACAGCGTTTTCCACATATATATGTCGCACAGGTGCAGTAAAATAATTCATCCTTTGCTTCAAGTGGCGACTTGATTAATGATTTTTGTCGAAATAATTTTTCTTGGTACACACGTACACATGGTTGGATGCACACACAACTTGGTCGTCAGTTGTAATCACCTGGCCTGAAATTATTAACATCATCGCAGACGCCCAGAGGTTTTGTGATGAGGTTGGACAATTTGTGTTTAAAGATGTTGCATTTATCACTTTCTCAAAAACCAGAGAGGTGTTAATAATGTATGCCGCAATCGTCGCTTCACCCTAAACATTTGGCTCAGTGCAGTGAGCTAAAACTCGAAAAACAGTGATATGGTTGACACGATGTTAACATGCAAAATGCTGGAATGATGACGAGGTGGCGAATGGAGACATGGTATCATCACACCGAACTTATGATCGTAAAGACTGCCTAGTTTATGTCAAAGGTGTCAGCTTTCCATTACACGAGAATCAGAGATATGTGTACATGCTGACAGATGCGGAAATGAATGACAGAATTGGTAATTTGTATACGGAAAAAAATCTAACGCAACATTTGTCAGAAGCACTGCACAGCGTTTTCCACATATATATGTCGCACAGGTGCAGTAAAATAATTCATCCTTTGCTTCAAGTGGCGACTTGATTAATGATTTTTGTCGAAATAATTTTTCTTGGTACACACGTACACATGGTTGGATGCACACACAACTTGGTCGTCAGTTGTAATCACCTGGCCTGAAATTATTAACATCATCGCAGACGCCCAGAGGTTTTGTGATGAGGTTGGACAATTTGTGTTTAAAGATGTTGCATTTATCACTTTCTCAAAAACCAGAGAGGTGTTAATAATGTATGCCGCAATCGTCGCTTCACCCTAAACATTTGGCTCAGTGCAGTGAGCTAAAACTCGAAAAACAGTGATATGGTTGACACGATGTTAACATGCAAAATGCTGGAATGATGACGAGGTGGCGAATGGAGACATGGTATCATCACACCGAACTTATGATCGTAAAGACTGCCTAGTTTATGTCAAAGGTGTCAGCTTTCCATTACACGAGAATCAGAGATATGTGTACATGCTGACAGATGCGGAAATGAATGACAGAATTGGTAATTTGTATACGGAAAAAAATCTAACGCAACATTTGTCAGAAGCACTGCACAGCGTTTTCCACATATATATGTCGCACAGGTGCAGTAAAATAATTCATCCTTTGCTTCAAGTGGCGACTTGATTAATGATTTTTGTCGAAATAATTTTTCTTGGTACACACGTACACATGGTTGGATGCACACACAACTTGGTCGTCAGTTGTAATCACCTGGCCTGAAATTATTAACATCATCGCAGACGCCCAGAGGTTTTGTGATGAGGTTGGACAATTTGTGTTTAAAGATGTTGCATTTATCACTTTCTCAAAAACCAGAGAGGTGTTAATAATGTATGCCGCAATCGTCGCTTCACCCTAAACATTTGGCTCAGTGCAGTGAGCTAAAACTCGAAAAACAGTGATATGGTTGACACGATGTTAACATGCAAAATGCTGGAATGATGACGAGGTGGCGAATGGAGACATGGTATCATCACACCGAACTTATGATCGTAAAGACTGCCTAGTTTATGTCAAAGGTGTCAGCTTTCCATTACACGAGAATCAGAGATATGTGTACATGCTGACAGATGCGGAAATGAATGACAGAATTGGTAATTTGTATACGGAAAAAAATCTAACGCAACATTTGTCAGAAGCACTGCACAGCGTTTTCCACATATATATGTCGCACAGGTGCAGTAAAATAATTCATCCTTTGCTTCAAGTGGCGACTTGATTAATGATTTTTGTCGAAATAATTTTTCTTGGTACACACGTACACATGGTTGGATGCACACACAACTTGGTCGTCAGTTGTAATCACCTGGCCTGAAATTATTAACATCATCGCAGACGCCCAGAGGTTTTGTGATGAGGTTGGACAATTTGTGTTTAAAGATGTTGCATTTATCACTTTCTCAAAAACCAGAGAGGTGTTAATAATGTATGCCGCAATCGTCGCTTCACCCTAAACATTTGGCTCAGTGCAGTGAGCTAAAACTCGAAAAACAGTGATATGGTTGACACGATGTTAACATGCAAAATGCTGGAATGATGACGAGGTGGCGAATGGAGACATGGTATCATCACACCGAACTTATGATCGTAAAGACTGCCCTGTTTATGTCAAATGTCACGAGAAAATATTGTGTTTTCAAGAAACTTATAAAAACGCGTTTATTCCGAATCTTGAAACACATGGATGTCCGGCTCTCAACCAGCTGAAGGAGAAGAGACTTGGACAATGTGAGTTTATTAACTTTTCAGAAAATGTACAACTATTACTGAATTGGTCGACCATTAAATAAATTGTTTTTTAAAGAAACTCTGTATTTCGACATAAAAGTTTTCTGGATATGGTACCGCGTCATAATGTATAAAACTACTACAGTAGATCCAGAAAAAGGCCGCTGCAACCGTGAGCGAAACGTTGATTTTTCTCCAGAAGCAGCAGTTTTATAAATTATGACTCGGTACCAGATCCAGAAAACTTTTATGTCGACTGACTCTGGCCACGGAAGCCTACGCAGTTATAAACTTTGTGTTTATTTATTCAGTCCATTTTTCCATCTGCTCGCTTACAGACTTCAGGTAAGTAACATACGTTGTCTATGCTCCTCATGAAGAACTTACGAAATAATTTCAGAGAATTTGTCCATATGACGTTGGAAGAGGTAGCAGTCCACTGCTTCCTTCATCCATGGGCCTTTGCGAGCCTCTCTGCATATGATAAAATCCCAAACGTCCAATACGTGAAAGGATGTACACACATAATCTGGAATGTGAACTCTTTATCTGGCATCCATCTCTCTTGTGCCAGCAAGCTCAAGCCTGCTGTGGGCTTGACTGAGATCAGGAAAAGGTTTGCCAATTCGTCTGTGCACATCGCATGTCGTAGGCACTGTAACAGATATATTTGCATACACGAAGTCCAGCTCAGAATTGTCACCAGTTATCCAATAACCTAGGCAACCAGTGTGAAATCCATCTTGAAATATCATAGGCTGTGTCGAGCTGACTCTCACTTTCCACACACGTACACGTGATCGCCGACATGCATTACATCATTATCTTACCAGAATCGATGACACATGTGCAGTAAAAATCTGAACCATAGATACGCAAAATCACACAAATGCATTGCATCTTTGTTTCCACAGGGGTACACGTTATTGTGGAAATTCGTAAAATCATTGTTTTACCAGAACTACTTTCCACACGGTAGTAGGAATATGTGTCAGCTTTCCATTACACGAGAATCAGAGATATGTGTACATGCTGACAGATGCGGAAATGAATGACAGAATTGGTGATTTGTATACGGAAAAAAATCTAACGCAACGTTTGTCAGAAGCACTGCACAGAGTTTTCCACATATATATGTCGCACATGTACAGTAAAATAATGCATCGTTTGCTTCAAGTGGCGACTTGATTAATGATTTTTGTCGAAATAATTTTTCTTGGTACACACGTACACATGGTTGGATGCACACACAACTTGGTCGTCAGTTGTAATCACTGCAGAACAGCTCCTATCCATTTCAGTCCAATATGCGTCGATGCGCCAGTCATGAAACGTCAATCAGTACCTGCTGATGGTGATGGAACACGTAAGTGCTCCCGCTTCGGGGAGTAAATTGATAAATTAGGAGCCCGCCATCACTCTTTCTTTATGATGCATTACATGTAGAGTTAATACAGGATGAGGATATTGTGCATAAGTAGCACTTGGTTTCTGCAGTATATTTTTATTACATTATTGTGTGGTACAGTGCTCAGCAAACTTTCATATCAACTGAATCTGGTGACAGAAGTCTACGCAATTACAGTGGAACAATTGCAATGAAAAATCAATAGTTGTATTAGTACGACGTATCTCAGAATATAAACAATCAGTTTCTGTTGTGCACATATTGCATATAGAATCATTCCTTTCCTCCCTTAATATTAGTGTGATGTATCTCCAGATATAAAAAAATCACATGCTACTAGTCCCATATTTAAAAATTGAATAGTATTGGCATGATGTAACTCTTCATGGGCACTCTATCTCTTTTGAAAAAAGAATAATTATTAAAATGTATTATAAATAACTTTGAAAAATGTATTGTTAGTGATACCAAACCGTAAGTTGATTTGTTACATTAGTATTATTGTTTATAAAGACCATGATCCTTTGACCACTAAAGTCATTGTAGGGTGGAAACGAAGAAGAATAAATTTTTTATAGAACATTTTTATTTACACACACACACACACACACACACACACACACACACACACACACACACACACACACACACACGCACGAGAGAGAGAGAGAGAGAGAGAGAGAGAGAGAGAGAGAGAAGAGAAAGATACATAGAATCACTCGGTTTTACAGTCTTGTCCAAATAATTCTTTTCTATATGCCTTGAATTTGATCTGAATGCATACTAGGCATGCCTCCAGTAAATCCAGTTTTTCACAGATATTATGCTTATAGCGTTTTCAGATGGATATTTTGGTGTTGGACGAACCCAGCCATTTATACACTCTTCTAGTTAATTTATGTTCAGACTACATACATACAAGTAGTCTATAAAGTCACAGTATGCAGCTCTAATATAAGGATGCCAGCAGCTCAGTCTCTCTGCCACAATCAGTAAAGCATTGTACACATTGTTTAAATTCACCTCAATTGAATGTTAACGTACAAATATATGACTGCACCTCCAGAATTTAACTGTAGCACTGTCCCTGCCCTACATATCGACAAGTGATGCCTCAACCTTTAAGATTTTTGGAGTCGGAAGACGTGGGATGAGGGCGGCCTTCAGAGGGCAGTGACACGGCCTTCCGGATGCAATGATGTCAGAATTCAGGTAGCGATGATGTCATGGCCTATGTGCAATTGTCCAGATGTGATGATGTTATAATTCTTGGAATGATCTTGCTGACGGTTGATCCTCTGCTATTAGTGACGATCATCAGCTCGGAATGCACAAGAATGGGGAAGGAACTCGGCTCTGATCCTATTTAAAAAGCCTTTCTGATATTTGCCTCGAATTATTTATGGAGACTTCGGAAAATGCAAATCATTAGGGAAGGATGAGGATCTGATCCACTATCCTCAGGTATGCTACTTACGTGTTTTAATCAATAAGACACTTCACTAATTGTACATGGTACTTACTGGCTGACATTTGGGAAGACCTGCATTCGAATCACCCCCATACCACCTTCATGTTTTGCCTTTCTGTCACTTTATTCGCTCACAAAAGACTTATTACTTTTCATTCCAGCGAGTCTCTTCCACCCTTCATCCTAACCTATACAGAAATGACTTTTTCGTCTTCTGGAAAGGACTTGTTGATTAATCTGGACCATCACTTGGAATGGACTGAACACATAATCTGCACTGTGTAAGATGGTGTCAGTGTCTCCAAGTATAACGACAGACATACATAACTATAATAATTAGAGATGGATGGACAAAATACTTACTGATAGCGTTCTTCTTCCCACCTGTTGGTTTGTTTTGAAAAGCCAGCAGCCGTTCGTTTCAGTCAACCAGGTTCCAGGTTTACACCATCAGAGTAACAAGTTACGTATTTATCTTTCTCTGTGTTTTCTTAGTAGTACTGGGTTGGTTAGGAAATGCTGTGTGAGGACGCGGGAGGAGTTGGCAAAAGTTGGCGAACAACTGTGTGCTTTTGGCTACGGTCAGCCGTTTTCAGGGAGCTACCTTGGTATGTAACGGTGGTGGAGCATCTGCTGTGTCTAATGTGACACCTCAGGTGTCGCTTGTTTGCCCACAGGCTCTGCTGTCTAGACACCTACCAGTGGCCCCATCGCGGGGATCCACCCTCACTGCTTGGTGAGTGGCAGTTGGTCATACATTAGAATCGCTCGGGGCGGATGGCCAATGTGGAAGCTGGACATCTGGCCTCACCCATTCACACTATTTGTGGACAGGTGGCCGCTCCTTCAGCAGAATCCAAGCAGGCACAAGGGTGGAGGGGTTTTCTAGTTATCAAAAACTCCAATGTTAGGTAAGATATGGAGCCTCTTAGGGAAACAGCGTTCATGGCCAGAAAGAAAGGCAATGTGTACTCGGCATGTCTGCTGGGGAACCACATCCGAGATGTGCCTGCAGCTATTAGGCATGCAGGGTGCAGTCATCCGCAATTTGTGGCTCACATCGGCGCCAGTGACGCCTGTCGGTTTGGTTCTGAGCCCGTTCTTAGTTCCTAAGGGCAACTGGCGGGAGTGGTGAAGGCTCCTTACCTCACACATGGGGTGCACGCAGAGTTTACAGTTTGCACCATTGTTCCCACAGTTGATCATAGTCCTTTGCTTTGGAGCCGGTTGGAAAGTCTTAACCAAAGGCTTCGTCGAGTCTGTGACGGTCTTGGCTGCAGATTTCTGGACCTGCTCTATTGGGTGGAGAGTTGCAGGACTTTCCTCGAGAGACCAGAGATGTACCGAATGACGGAAGCATAATTAGTGTGATACTTGACACAGTCAGATCGATGCATAGCGTGCAAAGCGATATGAAATGGGACGAGCATATAAGGCTTGTAGCGGGGAAGGTGAATGGTAAACTTCGGTTTACTGGGAGGGCCTTAGGACATGTGGTTCATCTGTAAAGGAGATAGCATTTAGGACACCAGTACGACCCATTCATGAGTACCACTCGAGCGTCTCAGATCCCCACTAGGTCGGATTAAAGGAAGACATCGAAGCAGTTCAGAGGCGGGCTGCTAGATTTGTTTCCGGTAGGTTCGAACAGCACGAACATGCTTCGGGACCTCAAATGGGAATCACTGGATGGTAGACGACGTTCTTTTCGAGGATCATTATTGACAAAATGCAGAACGATACTACTGTCAGCCAGGTATATTTTACATAAGGACCACGAACACAAAATAAGAGAAATTAGGGTCCGTACACAGGCATAAGGACACTCCTTTTCCCCCCTCTCTATTTGCGAGTGATACAGGAAGAAATATGTCTGGTAATGGTACAACGTACCCTCTGCCATGCACCATAGGGTTGCTTGTGGCTTGCAATGTGTGTATGTAGATGCAGATGTAGATGTTTCTCTATGTTCTTCAAAAATATGAAAGTTATTTCCTCTAGAACTTAAAAGTGATCTTGTAGGGGCTTCTCTCCCAATTCAAGATTATCACGGTGCTATCCTCAAAGAGTTTCATTCAAAAGTTCACGTCTGGTTAAACTGGCGATGCACGCTTAGGTGCGATACATTACTCCTGCTTACGAACAGTTATCATTGCTATATGCAGAAAAGCATAGAAGCTATCATACCCTGTGTTTACTCTGTCGTCTGCTAAATGATTGCGCTCACAATTCCGCGTGGCCGCTACGGTCGCAGGTTCGAATCCTGCCTCAGGCATGGATGTGTGTGATGTCCTTAGGTTAGTTAGGTTTAAGTAGTTCTAAGTTCTAGGGGACTGATGACCTCAGAAGTTAAGTCCCATAGTGCTCAGAGCCATTTGAACCATTTGCACTCACAATTATTTACTCTACTGTCTTGTCCGCAATTCTGGAATACTGGTTCTCAACAAAGGAAAATTTTCTCTGTAGCGCTACACAACATAGTCATCTTGTCAAAAGCCTGCTCTGTATCATGAACTCAACTTTTGAACGATCTTTCTCAAAATCTCAGAGAAATTACACCTTTTTCAACTTCAAATGATAATTAATGATACATCTTACTCGTATATAACAATAGCTATCTCTGTCTCCCCCCCCCCCCCCCCCTCACCACCACCACCACATTCCTCTCACGTTTCCCTCCGTCCTATGTGCAGAATCCCCCAGTGCAACAGTCTGTTCACTTTTAATAGTTAATATCACTGTCATTTCAATCCTCTCCAGTGCCTTTATTCCTTCAGTTTCTTATGAAATTAGACACGACTTTAAAACTGATAAACTAATTAGTGTTACTGCTATTGTTAAAGTCTGATATTGTTACTTATATTGTTCACTATTATTATTTGTGTTGGTAATTATACTTTACTTCACGATAGTATAACATAAGTACATAACTGAACCGCAAGTAAGCATAAAATTGTGAATGTTTTGTTATAGTTTTTGATATGTATAGCTCCTTATCCGATGTAAGAGAGGGCTTGAAGGCCGCAGTATGATCAGTCTCAATAATATAATAAATAAAACAAAAATGTCATTCAGTAGATCTTAATAAGAGAAGTACAGTGAGGTACAAGTGAAATGTCGCCCAGTATTCGGCTGAAAACGTGCCAAACTAGAAGCCTAAGCCTGCTCTACAACGTAGTCCCAGTCCCGTCGTCCGATATTTTCTGGTAAAAGGTGACATTGCGGTTTGGCATTTCAGACTTCACAAAAATGAAATGTCTAATCAATGACGGTTAACAATGTTATACGTCAACAGTTCTCGAACTTGGGCTACATGTGAGCAAAATGCTTCGTACAAGTCACAAAATCAGGATACTTAAATTACTATCGAGTTTCCTTGCTTCGCTGGCGATGAACCGAAGAGAGGCATATTATGTGATGAACTAATTACGTAAATTACATTAAATTTAATTCTAAATAATACCATCTGAAATATGGAGCTTAGTTGGTTTTGTAGCTAGTCACTTTGTACAGTTTATTTGGTTTGGAATGTTGCGAACAGATTTACTTAGTGTTCAGTGAAAAATGAAAACTGAAAGTGGAGTACTTGAGAACATGTTAGAGCTCATATAACACTTGGCAGAAATTTTTGATTTGGGTCCTTTATTTTGTTAACTCGAGGGCAAATATAATAATATCTTACGTGATGATTTGAAGGTATGTACATAAATTTTTTTATAAGTGCATCGAAATATACTGGGTGTTTCAGCACAGCTGTTGCAAACTTTCGGGAGACAGTACACTTAGTCGATGCAAGATCAAATAGCACTGCATGGTCGGAAACGATTTCGTGGCGCGGTAATGGTGTTATATGTTTTGAGTCACTCAAAACATATAAAAGTAAGGACGAGAACACGGTGAGGAAATATGTTTGTTACGCTTAGTAAAGCAGAAACCAAGTATTAAAACCAAAAACAGACAATGATCGTCACCAGAGATGGTGTTCGAGATCCCCGGCGCACGTCTACGCGCCAGAGATGTGAGGCCTACGTCACGGAGGGGTCGTAATTACTAACAGTTTCTTTGATTATGATCGTTACCTGCTTTTGTTCTTATTTCTTGGTTTCTCCTATACTAAGCATAATAAACTTGTTTTCTCACCCTATTCGTGTCCTTCCTTTCATGTGTCTTGAGTCGCTACTACCACGCCAGGAAACCGTTTCGGACTACGCTATGCTGTGTGATTGTCCATCGTCTAGCTGTACTCTTATCTCTCCTGAAAGTTTGTAACTGCTATGCTGAAATACCTTGTAGATGGCAAGTACTCAGTTCTCATCCTGTACTGCCGTTCGTCAGAAACTCTTTACGAAAGGCGTAAATGTATGACGAAAAGCGGCAGCTACGGCCAGCAGTGAATTGTATCTTCATATAGGCTGAAGTGAGAAGATCAGTCCTCAAAACGCGAGGGTGTTTTGTCAACAATGTAGAATAAAAATTGAAGATGAACAGTACAGTAACGGAAGCTTTCCATCACTTGATCTATACTTTGGTATAACGTGTAGCCGCGCGGGATTAGCTGAGCGATCTCAGGCGCTGTAGTCATGGACTGTGCGGCTGGTCCCGGCGGAGGTTCGAGTCTTCCCTCGGGCATGTGTGTGTGTGTGTTTGACCTTAGGATAATTTAGGTTAAGTAGTGTGTAAGCTTAGGGACGGATGACCTTAGCAGTTAGGTCCCATGAGATTTAACACACATTTGAACATTTTTATAACGTGTATTGCAGATGTTACTAGAGACTCCGCCACCACGTTCCTGAAAAATTATCAAAATTACGAAAAAATGACCTAAATGCTGAGAACAATGATTAAAAGAAAGCTATTTTGATTATAGCAACGAACAAACACCATACATTTTATAGATTCTACACAATGAGAATGGCAGCAGTGATTGAGCGGATTTTGAGAACGAAGACCTGTGAGTGTGTAGTAACAATTTGAGCAGTGTTTGCAGATGTGACTCTTGATAACTATGCCATAGGATTCGTATGTAAGGACCGACTGCCACATTATCCGTAGTTCTGGAAAGGAAAGCGCACACGAATCTCAAAAAAATGTTCAAATGTGTGTGAAATCTTATGGGACTTAACTGCTAAGGTCATCAGTCCCTAAGCTTACACACTACCTAACCTAAATTATCCTAAGGACAAACACACACACCCATGCCCGAGGGAGGACTAGAACCTCCGCCGGGACCAGCCGCACAGTCCATGACTGCAGCGTCCAAGACCGCTCGGCTAATCCCGCGTGGCCATGAAACTCCCAAATTACCAAAAATACAGAGAGGACATAACCTCTGTATTTTGGTGCAACTAAACAAATCGTTCAGTAAACTAAAGCAAAATGGACTGCAATGTTTAGCGCATCATAAAATGTGTGTTTCTCGTGGTTGCTCGGTGTCACGTTTTTCTTGCTTTTACGCAAATCATTTTTCTATAAAGGGAAGGAAAAGTTTGCAAACAATTTTTAGTGAAGGAGTCTAATGTCTGGGAAGATTCGCAGTTATGCAATAGGCGCGTAGATCCCATAGCACAGTCGTCGCCTCTGAAAGCTGTTTACGACTTTTCTCGGACTGGAGATTAGACGCTGGATTATCCGTCACATGCGAGATAACAGCCGTCCGTGAACTCTGCAGACATCTCATTCCCTTAGTGCTTCACCATGTCATTTGCAGTAGATATGGACCATCGCGACGCCTCACTGGGCTCGATTGCACCTATGAAAAATTCGATAGAGTCAGTGATTTTCTTAGCGTAGTATTCACTGAAAAATACTAAACGAAGTTCAGGTCCTCCTAGGGCATTGAGCCATCGGGAATCACACTTTTCCTTCTATCATCAACCCTGCACCCTAATTTCGAAGTTCCACACGGTACGCACACCCTAATTTCGAAGTTCCACACGGTACGCTTGTGTCCATAATTCAAGGAAATATAAGCACTCAGAGATTCATTCTTCCAGAGCAGTAAAACTTAGCCAAAGAGTAAAACACTTGACGCGGATAAATTAAACGTGATAATTATATTCCAGATAAATAATTACCCCTGAAATCACAACAAGTAAAAAATTCAATAAGGATGGGACATCTTCACATCGCACAAGTATTAAGACAAACAAAATTTTCTCGACCTAGTACATAGGCGGCACTGATATTAAAAAAAAATTCCTTTTTATGTTTATACATGTTTCACAATAACCCATGTCAAGTTTGAACTTCATCTGCAGAATAGTTTTGAAAGCGCGTATTTATAAAGCAGGCATGTTGTGTGTAATTCGTGTAAACGGATTGAGTGGAATATTATTCCTCTATAATTGTCTTTGTTTTGTACGATTTATCACAAACAGAAGTCCATCCGAAATCAGTGAAGCTTGTTAAAGAGCTCGGTCATTCTTTCCCGACAGTTAAAAATTTGGCTTTTAAAATGAAACGTAGCTTTACTTCTCTAGAACGTGAATGATATCCGAAAGCTACACCGACAGATGCAAGCATCATATGACTATTCTTCAAACAGCATATCGTAAAGCGTTATTATTAGCATAGATTCACACATATGTGAAGACAGATATATCATACTGGACCCCTGGGGTTTTGAATATTTCGCTACGATTAGGCTATGTGCCGGCCGCGCTGGCCAAGCGGTTCTAGGCGCTTCAGTCCGGAACCGCGCGGCTGCCACGGTCGCAGGTTCGAATCGTGCCTCGGGCATGGATGTGTGTGATGTCCTTAGGTTAGGGAGGTTTAAGTAGTTCTAAGTTCTAGGGGTCTGATGACCTCAGATGTTAAGTCCCATAGTGCTCAGAGCCATTTGAACCATTTGACTAGGCTATGCGTAAGAAAATATTGATCTAAAAGGTGACCATGTTGAAAAATAAATTCATTTTTGTCCTAAAACAACATTCTTTAACATCAAAGACGAAAAACATCCTTCTTGTCCAGGTGACTTCAGTACGACGTGTGATTACCCGTGCTGTGGTAACAACATGCTCAACATCCGTGTCAAATGTGTAATGTTTTCTAGAGCTATTACTATGTTAGGTATGTGACTAGAGTTACTATTTCAATCAGATACAAATTCTAACGTTGTATATTTTTAACTAATACCATCGGTGAAATTTCTGACTACTCCGAGTTTTCAGTCCCTGTGATACAATCCCTTTCGAGCTATTAGTTACAAATTTCTTTTTCTGTAGTAAAATGTAAATTAAATGTCCGCAATACTAAATGATATTTTGGGAAGTGAGTGCCTATTGTTAATCGATCAGTCAATCTATCAGTCACAGGTAAAGGCAATGCATATGGAAAGAATTAGTGGTCCACAGATAATGGCTTTAAATCTCGTTTAGCTATAGTGAACAGTGTATGATCCGACAGAAAGAACATCTAAACAGAATGTATTCAGAATACAAAAACGCTTGGCACTGTTTCGCATGTTTTCCTGTAAATCATTATTCAGTAAATTTCATTATAATCCTGAAACCACTGGTTGACCCGTTCTTAAACGGTTCGTCTTTACATAGTTTTTGCTAATCTTGTTGGAATGGAACACGCGTTTCCTGTCGCTTTTCGGCAGGTATTATAAGGTTTTGAAAGTTCCTTCTGTTACTCCTGGCTACGTACATGCTGCTTCCTCGCGACTAAAGAGTTCATCACAAAAATTATTAACAGAATTGAATTGTGGTCGGTGGATGTATTTGAAACTTATGGGGGGGGGTATTGTACTGAACCGTAGTCTGGAATTTTCTGTTGTATCCTTTGGATCGATTTTTTCATTAATTCTTTTTTGCTATTTTTATTTTATCATTAGCCATTACCTGCCAATTGGAAAAAAGTAACGCACAGTGTCAAGGTATGCTAGTAATAACTGAGCTTAAGAGATGCGAACAGCGTAGTGTAGAAGAACTGTACAATAGTAGTGAAGACTTTTGCAGTAAAATATGTGTAATGAATAACACTGCCCGTATAATCTAATCATCTAATTCAACGACGATGTCCAAATCATTGCATCGATGATCAGCTGACCACGGCGACGCTGCTGTGGGCCGAGATCTTCCAAGTCGTTTTCTCGCTTGCTAAAGGAACCCATGAAAAACTGCGCTGTGCATCTTTGTATCTTTTCTACATCCTCTATCAGTACTGCCTGATAACGGTACCAGACAGAGGAGTTATACTTAAGTATCGATAGGACCAGAAATTTATGAGCTACCTCCGTCGTGGGTGGATTAAACACAGAGAGGACAGATTCTCGAAGTAGCTGGCACAGAACTGCAACATAAAAAACTAGCAGTGCTGACATCTACACGTAACTGATCATGGCATATTTGAGAGTAGGACTGGCATTGCCGTAAGATCAGGCGAAGACAGATGACGCACACAATCTGATCGATTGACGTCGAGGAAAAATTTATTCGATCCTATTTTCGTTTCTATGTTACTCATAGTTTAATGCAACAAATTATAACCACATGTTAGGCGTCGCAAAGATGAACCTAACATGACTGAAGGCTACAACGTTCCCTGATGTTATGCATTGCAGGAATAAAACAGCGAAACCATCCTAATACACGGCGAGTCGTATTACAGCCCATGCCATCGACTCCTATGAACAGAAGATGTACTTCGTGAAAGTAGTACTTACGTAAGGCGGGCAACGGAGATCATACCGTACCACGTTTCACAGAAAGAAATGGAAATGCCAACGTAATAACATGACAGTACGAAAATGGTAATTACAGTAGTAGTAGTAGTAGCAGTTGTTGTTATTGTTGTTGTTGTAATACGGTTTTTTTCATCAGTGGGTCACTTCTACAAAGATACTGGACATGTCATGGAAACCGGATCCTCCATCCTCCCACATGCAAGGCCAGTCTGCTTAAAGCAGAGCTACTTCATTCGACTTATTCATAGTAAACAATATTGTTTGCAAATTAGTTGTTTAATACTGAAATAAGCTAGTGCTATACAGTTAATTCTTTTCTCACTATTAGCCACTCGATACGCTATACACACATTCTTTCATAATCTAGCAATACACACACAAATCAGCTGATATAAGGACCACAGAAACGATGTTTGGTTTCCATTTTGTACACCGCAACTTCTGTTTTGGTAGCCTGAAAAGTTCAGTCAGCATCCTTCTATAACGAAAGAGATGTCGAGTTCAGAAACAGTTTAAGGTGTTAGTATTTTACAGTGCAGAGCATTGTGAAAACAAAAGGAAAAACAGAGAGGAAAATATACATAGTGTGAGAGTATCATGTGAGTATTCTTCTTATTGTTATTACTATAATTCGTGTTGCATTTTTTATCCAACACATACTCTGTGTTATATAAGTTATTCTTCACGACATAAAATGTATTTAAAGGGATTATTAAGTCACACTCTGGAGAAGTATGTGCAGAGGACGAAAAGACCCACAGTGGTTGAGCAACTAAATTCGAGAAGGGCTGAAGAAACAAATGCTGTTGCATTCTCGGTTCAAAAGAGAACGCGCAAATGACGACAGGCAAAAGTTAATAGAAATTCGAGTATCTGTAGAAAGTTCGATGGACGAAGCTTAAAACAACGACCACCGTCACACCTTAGCAGTAGATCTTGCCGAGAACCCGAGAAAATTGTGCTCCTACGTAAAACCACTAAGTGGGTCTAAGATTTCTATCCAGGCACTCGTTGACCAGTCTGTGTCGCAATAGAAGATAGAAAAAGTAAAGTCGAAGTTTCAAATTACGCATTTAAGAAGTCATTCACTTAGGAGAATCGTAGAAACACACCGTAGTTCGAGCATCGCACACACTCCCGTATGGAGGTCATAGTAACAGACATCCCTCGCGTAGAGAAGCAACTGAAAGAGCTGAAAACAAATAGGTCCCCAGGTGCGGATGGAATCCCAGTTCGGTATTACAAAGAATATTCTGCGGCATTGACCACTTCCGTAGCTTGCATTTCTCGCGGATCTCTCGCCCATTGCAAAGTCCCAAGCGACTGGGAAAAAAATCAGGTGATTCTTGCGAATAAGAAGAGTAAACTTCTTGCGTGCTTCTTAAGTAATACGACTCAGTATATTGTCCTCGACGGCGAGTGTTCATAAGAGACAAGGATATCGTCGATAGTGTCCTAGGGAAGTGTGATAGGGCAGCTATTATTTTCGATATACATAAATGATCTGGCAGACAGGGTGAGCAGCAATCTACGGCTGTTTACTGATGATGCTGTGGTGTATGGTCACACGTCGTCGTTGAGTCACTGTAAGAGGATATAACAGCACACAGGCAAAATTTCTAGTTGGTATGATGAATGGCAGCTAGCACTAAATGTAGAAAAATGTAACTTAATGCAGATGAGTATGAAAAACAAACCCATGCAGTTCGAATACAGTATTATAGTGTGCTGCTTGACTCAGTCACGTCAGTTTAATATCTAAGCGTAACGTTGCAAAGCAATATGAAGTGGAATGAGCATGTAAGGACTGTATCAGGGATGGCGAACTGTAAACTTCGGTTAGGGGGAGCATTTAAGGAAAATGTAGTTTATTTGTAAAGGAGACCACATAAGAGACTCTAGTGCGACCCACCGTTGAGTATTGTTCTAGTGTATGGAATCTGCACCAGCTCGGATTGAAGAAACAGATCGGAAGCAGTTCAGAGGCGGGCTGGTAGATTTGTAACTGGTAGGTCCGAACAACACGCAAATATTACGGAGATGTCTGGGAACTCAAATGAGAATCATTAGAGGGAAGACGACGTTGTTTTCGAGGAGCAATATTGGGAAAATTTTGAGATCCGGCTTTTGAAGATGACTGCAGAACGATTCTACTGCCGCAAACGTACATTTCGTGTTAGGAGCATGAAGATAAGATTAGAGAGATTAGGGTTCGCATGGAGCCGTTAGACCGTTTTTCGCTCGCTCTGTTTGCAGGTGGAACATAAAAGGAAATGACTAGTAGTGATACAATGTGCCCTCTGGTGGCTTGTGGCGTACGTATGTATGTACGCTCCTGGAAACTGAAATAAGAACACCGTGAATTCATTGTCCCAGGGAGGGGAAACTTTATTGACACATTCCTGGGGTCAGATACATCACATGATCACACTGACAGAACCATAGGCACATAGACACAGGCAACAGAGCATGCACAATGTCGGCACTAGTACAGTGTATATCCACCTTTCGCAGCAATGCAGGCTGCTATTCTCCCATGGAGACGATCGTAGAGATGCTGGATGTAGTCCTGTGGAACGGCTTGCCATGCCATTTCCACCTGGCGCCTCAGTTGGACCAGCGTACGTGCTGGACGTGCAGACCGCGTGAGACGACGCTTCATCCAGTCACAAACATGCTCAATGGGGGACAGATCCGGAGATCTTGCTGGCCAGGGTAGTTGACTTACACCTTCTAGAGCACGTTGGGTGGCACGGGAGACATGCGGACGTGCATTGTCCTGTTGGAACAGCAAGTTCCCTTGCCGGTCTAGGAACGGTAGAACGATGGGTTCGATGACGGTTTGGATGTACCGTGCACTATTCAGTGTCCCCTCGACGATCACCAGAGGTGTACGGCCAGTGTAGGAGATCGCTCCCCACACCATGATGCCGGGTGTTGGCCCTGTGTGCCTCGGTCGTATGCAGTCCTGATTGTGGCGCTCACCTGCACGGCGCCAAACACGCATACGACCATCAGTGGCACCAAGGCAGAAGCGACTCTCATCGCTGAAGACGACACGTCTCCATTCGTCCCTCCATTCACGCCTGTCGCGACATCACTGGAGGCGGGCTGCACCATGTTGGAGCGTGAGCGGAAGACGACCTAACGGTGTGCGGGACCGTAGCCCAGCTTCGTGGAGACGGTTGCGAATGGTCCTCACCGATACCCCAGGAGCAACAGTGTCCCTAATTTGCTGGGAAGTGGCGGTGCGGTCCCCTACGGCACTGCGTAGGATCCTACGGTCTTGGCGTGCATCCGTGCGTCGCTGCGGTCCGGTCCCAGGTCGAAGGGCACGTGCACCTTCCGCCGACCACTGGCGACAACATCGATGTACTGTGGAGACCTCACGCCCCACGTGTTGAGCAATTCGGCGGTACGTCCACCCGGCGTCCCGCATGCCCACTATACGCCCTCGCTCAAAGTCCGTCAATTGCACATACGGTTCACGTCCACGCTGTCGCGGCATGCTACCACTGTTGACTGCGATGGAGTTCCGTATACCACGGCAAACTGGCTGACACTGACGGCGGCGGTGCACAAATGCTGCGCAGCTAGCGCCATTCGACGGCCAACACCGCGGTTCCTGGTGTGTCCGCTGTGCCGTGCGTGTGTTCATTGCTTGTACAGCCCTCTCGCAGTGTCCGGAGCAAGTATGGTGGGTCTGACACACCGGTGTCAATGTGTTCTTTTTTCCATTTCCAGGAGTGTATAAAGATAATGTAGATGTAAATGTTGCTGCATTCATTAAAAGGTACTTTTTAACTGTTTTGAAATAAATCCGTTTTAATAATATATTTCATCTCCTGAAAGTTATTGTACAATTTTTTGTTCCATGGTAGAAAATGTATTATGTTTATTCTTTCTAGGTAAATTGAAGTTCAGGGTAGATCTTGTTACATGGTAATGAACAGAGCAGTTTGTGCAGTAATTATCAGCGTTATCTTTGATGTTTATAACTGATTGCTAAATGTATTCACATTCTATACTTGAAATCCTCAGTATTTTGAACAGATATTCACAATTACCTCTATTACCTTTGCTGTAGTCTGGAAACTCTGTTCACATTTCGTGCACGCGTTTCCCAGAACGGAAATCCGTAGCTAAGAAGTGAGTTTACATTTGAATAACATGTATCTGAAAGACACTGACTGTTACACATTAGAATGAGCAGAAATTGTTGCTGCTTGCCGTGTTACAAAAGAACCAAACCTATTACGGAGCGTACTGTACTGCCCATAAAAGTAAGGAGGGTTTTAACTGACGTGTGACTGAAGAAGTTCAGACTTTTTGATACTAAGCAACTCAGCATAAAGCCCGTATCCTCTAAAGCACAAAAAAGAAAATCTGCGCTGTCTTTTCCCTACAGGTCTAGAATAATGACAGACTGCGAAAAAACACTTTACTTCGTGAGGTAAGTCCAGGAGAAAACGCTGGCAAAAAAATACTTGAATTCTGAAGTAGTTACCTTACCGTTTTCGAAGCTCAGTAGATCAATCGAGAGACTACAACGGGTCCACGTGAAGAAATTTCTTGTAGTACTTCATTAACTAGTACTAATCATAGAAAATAAGAAATATACAAAGCAAAGAGATCACAGGTCTTACTAAGATATTTTGAGTCCACAAAAAGAATAGCACGTGCTATGCTCATGATTTCGTATCTTATCTAAGTGCATTTCCTGAGAAGAAAGAAGTGTATAACATGTAAAATCAAACGATGGTTTTTTGCCATCTAGTCGGATTTAGTGTGACGTTTTTGAACTTATTTCGTGTGCTTGGTAAGGGTACGCCAGTTTCTCAGAGTTTTCTCTGGCTTTTTTTAAGGTATGGAGGGGAAGAAGGTCAGGCGAGAAGAGCAAGCAAGTTTCATTCTACATTGATAACTGCCGAAGACGTGCGTTCTGGGGACTTGTCCTGCTGGGAACAGATTACCCCGTCAGGCTGTAGTTGTTGGGCTAATGGATTTAAAAGCTACTCGCCACTAAACTTGCTACACTACGAAGATGACGTGCTACAGACGCGAAATTTAACCGACAGGAAGAAGATGCTGCGATATGCAAATGATTAGCTTTTCAGAACATTCACACAAGGTTAGCGCCGGTGGCGACACCTACAACGTGCTGACATGAGGAAAGTTTCCAACCGATTTCTCATACACAAACAGCAGTTGACCGGCGTTGACTGGTGAAACGTTGCAGTGATGCCTCGTGTAAGGAGGATAAATGCTTACCATCACGTTTCCGACTTTCATAAAGGTCGGATTATAGCCTATCGCGATTGTGGTTTATCGTATCGCGACACTGTTGGTCGCGTTGGTCGTGATCCAATGACTGTTGGCAGAATATGGAATCGGTGGCTTCAGGAGGGTAATACGGAACGCCGTGCTGGATCCCAACAGCCTCGTGTCACTAGCAGTCGAGATGACAGGCATCTTATCTGCATGGCTGTAACGGATCGTGCAGCCACGTCTCGATCCCTGAGTCAACAGACGGGGCCGTTTGCAAGACAACAACCATCTGCACGAACAGTTCGACGACGTTTGCAGCAGCATGGACTATCAGCTCGGAGACTATGGCTGCGGAACCCTTGACGCTACATCACAGACAGGAGTGCCAGCGATGGTGTACTCAACGACGAACCTCGGTGCACGAATGGCAAAACGTCCTTTTTTCGGATGAATCCAGGTTCTGTTTACAACATCATGATGGTCACATCCGTGTTTGGCGACATCGCGGTGAATGTACATTGGAAGCGTGTATTCGTCATCGCCATACTGGCGTATCACCCTGCGTGATGGTATGGGGTGCCATTAGTTATGTGTTTCGGTCACCTCTTGTTCACATTGACGGCATTTTGAACAGTGGACTTTACATTTCAGATGTGTTACGACTCGTGGCTCTACCGTACATTCGATCCGTGCGAAACCCTATATTTCAGCAGGATAAGCACGACCGCATTTTGCAGGTCCTGTACGGGCCTTTCTGGATACAGGAAATGTTCGACTACTGTCCTGGCCAGCACATTCTCCAGATCTCTCACCAACTGAAAACGTCTGGTCAATGGTGGCCGAGCACCTGGCTCGTCACAATACGATAGTCACTACTCTTGATGAACTGTGGTATCGTGTTGAAGCTGCATGGGCAGCTGTACCTGTACACGCTATCCAAGCTCTGTTTGACTCAATGCCCAGGCGTATCAAGGCCGTTATTACGGTCAGAGGTGACTGTCCTGGGTACTGATTTCTCAGGATTTATGAATCCAAATTGCGTGAAAATGTAATCACGTGTCAGTTCTAGTATAATATATTTGTCCAATGAATACCCGTTTATCATTTGCATTTCTTCTTGTTGTAGAAATTTTAATGGCCAGTAGTGTAAATAAACCAGATCCGAGAGAGGTGACGCAAAGTTTTGAACACGGGAAGGAAAAAGGTTCATTTCCCATCTTGCTTTCGATTTGCGTGTTTTCTCTTAAGGATTTGTAAATGATTAATGCTTCCTCTTACGGTACTAGTTCAGGATCTTTGCTCTGTTCTTATCCATTTAAGCTAATGTTTTACCTGTACTGACGTCGATATCAATGGGAGGTATGGCAGTGCAAAACGTAGAAGAAAAGTACATGGGGAGGAACTGACTGACATTGTTTATAGGATGATTTTTAAGTTTCTGGAGAAATGCAGACAATGCCCGCAAGTACAGAATTGATCGCGATGAGCCAGTGTCAAAATGCTTATTTGTGCACATACGCTATTTTAAACGAGCAGTGGTAAACAAAAAGCAATACGTTTCGGCTAAATGCGCCGCTGTTCAGAGACGGGGAGTGTAACGATTCGCTTTGTTACCTGATCACTTTAGAAGCCTGCGAGGCTCTTCTTTCCGTTTCTGTTATCGAATAGTTTAATCAAAAACATATATTTGAAGAAATTATTAATATTCTGTAGCGGACACGCATAATCTGCTTGTTTCTTTAGATTAGGACTCTATGCGAGAAAGTGTTATCGAAGGTTGAAAATCTGAATCGGGAATAACGGTTGCGTCCCACAGTCATCAGAGTTAAATATTCAACAGATTTCGAGCTCGTCTTCTAGTGGGGAATAGTTCTACGTCTACATACATACTCCACAATCCACCATACGGTGCGTGGCGGAGGGTACCTCGTACCATTACTAGCATCTTCTCTCCCTGTTCCACTCCCAAACAGAACGAGGGAAAAATGACTGCCTATATGCCTTTGTACGAGCCCTAATCTCTCTTATCTTATCTATGTGGTCTTTCCGCGAAATGTAAGTTGGCGGCAGTAAAATTGTACTGCAGTCAGCCTCAAATGCTGGTTCTCTAAATTTCCTCAGTAGCGATTGACGAAAAGAACGCCTCCTTCCCTCTAGAGACTCCCATCCGAGTTCCTGAAGCATTTCCGTAACACTCGCGTGATGATCAAACCTACCAGTAACAAATCTAGCAGCCCGCCTCTGGATTGCTTCTATGTCCACCCTCAATCTGACCCGATAGGTATTCCAAACGCTCGAGCAGTACCCAAGAATAGGTCGTATTAGTGTTTTATAAGCGGTCTCCTTCACAGGTGAACCACATCTTCCCAAAATTCTACCAACGAACCGAAGACGACTATCCGCCTTCCCTACAACTGTCATTACATGCTTGTCCCACTTCATATCGCTCTGCAATGTTACGACCAAATATTTAATCGACGTGACTGTGTCAAACGCTACACTACTAATGGAGTATTCAAACATTACGGGATTCATTTTCTTATTCATCTGCATTAATTTACATTTATCTATATTTAGAGTTAGTTACTAGTACATTAACAAGACGGACTGAAGCTATGGTGAAACCGAAGATTCATCTGTAGGTTCTATTCGAGTGTTGAGTTTACAGATGTATACATCGTTCGTCCAAAAAGTTCCGAGACTCATTCTGTTCCTGGCGTGTAAACTGTACTGGTGTAAGCTTTCGCCAGCACACCGGTCGGTAGAGATGTAGCGCGCAGATCGATAGTAGGCGCTGAATCATGCGCGCCGATCACGAGAGAGCCCACTCAGACTCGCAACAACAGGCAGCCAAGACCTCTTTACAAGTATTTAGGCCGCCACGGCGGACCGGAGAGCCTCACTAGCTCAGTCACTGGCGTACTAACTCACTCTCACTGGATCATTGACTCATTCTAGTGGCGTCTGTCATTCATTCGCAGAGCGGGCTTAGGCTAGGACATTACATAGCAGGACCAGATTAGAGCGATAGCAAGATTACTGATATTGTCTGCAAGAGACAAGAAGAGTTTACACCACCCCACATGGACACTGTTAAAGTTAAGTAGCAGTTATCTGCTCATGTAAATAAAGAACCGTGTTAATCCTCGTGTGCATTTGTGTTCTAGAAAGAGGATACCGGCCACTAATAGCGTTGTGTCCCTTGTTTCCTACGGTACTAGACCCTACAGTGGCGACGAGGACACGACGCCAGCGCAGTAACTACGATGAGAGCTTGAACTAACAACTGTGAATTCGACCAGTCCGTTGTGAGCACGCAGTTGTATGTAGTGGGCGTGTAGATGTATGTGTCAAACTCGTTGTGTCACAAATCGCAATGGAGAAACATCTCTAAATCAAGTGTTCAAGACATTCTCCGAAAGAGAGAAAAGTGTGTTCAAAGTCTGCCTCACCCATCTTGACTCCTGAACAAACAAAAAAATGTTTAATATGGCTCTGAGCACTATGGGACTGAACTGCTGTGGTCATCAGTCCCTTAGAACTTAGAACTACTTAAACCTAACTAACCTAAGGACAACACACACATGCATGCCCGAGGCAGGATTCGAACCTGCGACCGTAGCGGTCACGCGGTTCCAGACTGTAGCGCCTAGAACCGCACGGCCACTCCGGCCGGCTCCTGAACAAACACAACGATTCTTATGCGCCTGCGCGATTTGATTGAAATGCAAAATGCGGACAATTCTTTCCTGCAAAAAGTCATCAACGGTCATGATACTTGGTGTTATCAATTGGAAGCTACCACAAGAGTACAAAATGCAGACATTCACATGAAAAAATCAACGCTTTGACTACATAGCCGACATTCAGGCAAATGTGACATACGAGTTGAGCAACATCCACAAGAAGAACATTTCTGTCTGTTGTACGAACGTTCAGCGAATTATATAATTGAGTATGCCTGCCTACATATTTCATCTAACAACTCTACTACACAAGGGGAAGGAAAATTCATAACATCCAGCAACCGTGGATTCGTCAAAGCATTGCAAAGAGGCCAAGAGGTGCTAGGAAAAGAAACCTGCGCTAGAAACATTACAGTTTTCTCTTTCTTGTGTGATAAAATACTCCCAGTTAAAAGTGCCAAGAAGAAAGCCGAACTTCATATGTGATGGTATGTCCCAGCTGAAAAGCGGAATGCCGGCAGTTGTGACCGAGCGGTTCTAGGCGCTACAGTCTGGAACCGCGCGACCGCTACGGTAGCAGGTTCGAATCCTGCCTCGAGCATTGATGTGTGTGATGTCCTTAGGGTAGTTAGGTTTAAGTAGTTCTAAGTTCTAGGGGACTGATGACCTTAGAAGTTAGGTCCCATAGTGCTCAGAGCCATTTTTTTGTGAAAAGCGGAATATCTTGAGCACGTACCAAATGAATAGTGGATGTGGTCGCCTGTCTGGCAAAACTCATTGATGAGGAGAGAAAATATAGTGTTTACTGTACATGTTTACTGCAACTGAAGTAGGAACAGTGTTAAATTTTCCGATCTTCTGCTGCTGCTTTTGCAGATTTGCACTGCAGTAAGCATATGCGTTTTGGCCAGTGTTGTACTTTTTCAGAATAAGGTTTCTATTTCTGCAATAAGTAACTCAGAATACTAGGGTCTTTCAGGAGCACAATATAGTAACTGCACAGGCTCAACATTGTTCGTCCAGGAAATGAAACATACAGTTTCAAAGATAACATAAGTAATTGTGTAGTAACTGTTAGAAGAATGTGCATAATTGCGATTTACCTTATGTACACTGCTGCATCAACGATGCCCAAATATTAAAAAAGGTAAGGAAATAAATAAGCGTAAAACATCCAGAACACAGATACTTTGTTTACATCAATATCAAAATGCCGTTTCTCATTCACTGTTCCCTGGAACGTACACCATTTGTTCAGCAAAGAAAATAGTTATTGACTATTTCGTGAATGATACTGTTAGTGTACACAAGAAAAATTTACGTATACAGTATATAGTTAACTCTGTCACTGCATCTGCAATTGTATACTTGCAGTTTTAAAATTAATATAACTCTTAATACAATATTAAAATGTGATTGTTACTGATTTTATAAATCACATACGAAGGAGAAACACGAGCTACAAACCGCTTAGCACACGGCCATAACGTCTAGTGTTGTCCGTCGTAGCTCGTCGTGGCATAAACTCAAAACATACCACTTATTTACTCAGGACTGAAAATAAGCATCGGCCTCCTTCTACCCTAAAAAATTTCAATATGTTAGCTATATTTCGTACGGAACAATGTATGTCCTAAAAGCCACCAAACGTAAACTGACCTGTGACTGTATAGTATATACGCAATAACGAAATAAAACCAGTTCGCTATGAGTCTATGACTTCAACTACAAGATTTCGGAAGATCAATGTTTTTTTCTGCGTAGTTGCCTCAAAATCCAATGAGAAAAACTACATAGCGGTCATCACACGCCAATCCCAAAACAGTGGTTTTAAATTTTATACACAAGAAGTAAAAGTTTTAGTGAGAAACTATCTATAGATAAGGATGTAGCTTTGCTTCACCTACATAAAACTGTTTTATGCACATCAGATGACTTCAAATTAACGGAAACAATAGTGTGCCACTCGAACGTATCCGCCAGGCATCTCTTCTGTGCCCCACTCGTAGCAACAAATGGACGTGATTCGGACCACAAAGCGACGCGTCTGCAACACATCTGTGTTGTAATTGCACTACTCGTTAACATGGAGGTGGCGTGAAACACGCCACGTTCGCACTAGACGTCCGCGCCACGGCATTTCTGTGTGAACTGGGTGTACGAGGAAGTCACTGGGAGGTTAGACGATTAATGACGCTCAGATTCATATAGCGGATGCACGTTTCAAGTTTTTTCGTGCGCATCGTCATAGTAATCACAGTTACAAGGAGTGGATCACTGACTTCAAGTGCATGACTAGGAACTGTATATTTAACTGTTCTTGAGGAGCTTCATATCTAGACCAAACGCTACAAGATGCAATTATTCGGAATCTGACTGACAACAGAATACGGACCGAGATTTTAAAGCTTCGGAATCCTGAGCTGAATGGTTGCGAGGATTGTTCAATAAGTAATGCAATACTTATTTTTCTCTGTCAGTTTCGATTGAAACAATTTGTTGTGGGACATCGTGGGTTATTCCCGCTTCAGCTCCTATAGTTTCACGAAGTTCCGATAGCTGGTGGCGCTATACGCAACCTTCAAAATGGTGTGTGGAACAGAGGCGCGTCCCAAGCATCTTTTAGCGGAAACCCAAAGCAGACTCTGCAGGTACTTAGCAGTGAACAAGGGACGGTGAGACGATGGGCGAGGCGCCTGTCATCAGCAAAACTAGGTCGCGCAAACCTGTTTGATCAGCCACCGGCGGCACATAGATGTTACTACGGCAGTGTTGGGACGTGTATACACTCTCATTCGATGGATCACAATGAAACACTTCGGTGCACAACTTGACGTTGGTAGTGTTGGCCCACTCGTCCACCAGTTTGGGTACTCAAAATTGCGTGTCCAATGGGTTCCTTGCCGCCTAACAGAAGGCCATGAAGAACAACGAAGGATCATCTGTGCGGAATTGCTTGCGCGTTGCGAAGCTGATCGTGGAAATGTTTTGTCGAACATCTTCACAGGCAATGAAACATGCGTTCATTACTTCGAACCGGAAATAAAACGGCAATCCATGGAATGGCGCCACACCACCTCTCCTCCGAAGAAAAAGTTCAAAGCTACATCTCAGGGAATAACGTCACGGCGACGGTCTTCTGGGACTCTAAAGGGGCTACTCTGTTTGATGTCCTCCCTAATGGAGGAATGATCAGATCTGAAGTTGGATTGTTCTTCCGCATCCGGATCTCGCACCTTCTGACTTCCATCTGTTTAGCCCAATGAAGAATGCCCTCAGCGGGACACAGTATGTGGATGATGGGGTTACTGATGCAGGAAGGCTTTGGCACCGAGGTCGACCAGTACCATGCGAACATACGGGCCCTCCTAGTAATGTAGTGCAAGACCGTCGTATTGAACGGAGATTATGCTGAAAAATAGGGTATTGTAGCCAAAGAGGGGGAATAATATTGTGCACTGGGGTCTTCAATATAACCAACCGCTGACCGTAGTGGCCGGGAGGTTCTAGGCGCTTCAGTCTGAAACCGTGCGACCGCTACGGTCGCAGGTTCGAAACCTGCCTCGCACGTGGCTGTGTGTGATGTCCTTAGCTTAGTTAGGTTTAAGTAGTTCTAAGTTCTAGGGGACTAATGACCTCAGATGTCAAGTTCCATAATGCTCAGAGTCATTTGAACCATTTCATAACCCACCTGCTTTGAGAAAAAAATATGTTGCGTTACTTATTCAGCACCCCTCGTTCTTAACCCTTTCAGACTTGTATTTTTTCCGGAGTACGGAAACTTTTTCTTTATTCTTTAATGCTCTTGGATGATTTTTTAAATGATTTTAGATGCAAGATTTGTACGAACATATGTACCTGTTTTCAATCTATACTTTGCACACTTTGCTTATTTTTATGGATAAGATAATTAATTTTGATATACTCACTGTTGTGAGAAATACATTGATAACTCAACAATTACCATGCAAAATAACAATAGTAATATTCAATTATACACCGGAGTATAACTAACCAACAATTTCCGTGAATTCTGGCGGTCACAAGCTGGTGCTTCACTGTTCCACTCACTTGATATTTTTACAGTGATGCCAAACAGGTGGGAGCACTTGTGCATGATGAGAAGACTGAACATTCACAGATGCGTACATGAGGTTACCATTGCGAAAAAATACGTCTGCTGGAGCTAATATACTCTCAAAATTAATGAACACAATTTAGCCAGTGTGTCCGAAAGGGTTGAAGTGCCTCTAACGAAGGAAGTACAAGACTTCTTGCAATTAGACTTTAACGTGACTGTTGTCGCAACACCAACCGCTGATAGCTCTAAGTGAGCCCGGCCGCACGTGGCTCATGTTGTCAACAGCCGCAGGCAGCGGCGAAGGCAGTTCACAAGTGGTCAGCCTGTTTGCAAATTCCAAAAATGATTCAAATGGCTCTGAGCAGTATGAGACTAAACACCGGAGGTCATCATTCCCCTAGAACGTAGAACTACTTAAACCTAACTAACCTAAGGACATCACACACATCCATGCCCGAAGCAGGATTCGAACCTGCACCGTAGCGGCCGCGCGGTTCCAGACTGTAACGCCTAGAACCGCCCGGCCACTTCGGCCGGCGTTTGAAAATTCAAGCACTCCTAAGTCTTGTGTTAAGTATTACGTAACGCATGACAGCAAACATTGCTTCTTCCGCCAGGCCGAATGCTGAACTTCCGTAAGTCACGATACACACAGAAAGTGTGCCTGCAAAGCTAGTATTGAGGAAATGGGATCCAATATAATCTCACATTCTGAATCCTCACCTGTTCTTCCTGGAAATACTCAAAGAAACACAGGCGAAAGTGTAAGAACCACAAAGCTACGCACCCAGAGAAAATTTTGCTCAAATAAATCAGTTTTCCTCAAATATAAGAACAGCGAAACGCTCTGACACTCACACATCGGACAAGGGCAGTCTTTCGAAAGCCAGAACAGACAATCATATTCAGAGGAATAATCGCAAACTGTTCATCTCTTTACGTATTTGGAATCAAACAGAACCGTTTCAGTTAGACGCTGTTGCTTCAGTCATCGCATTAAGTAATCAAAATAAAGGGTGACCTAGATGTACCCGTGTCACATGTGGCCCTGATAAATAACATTTCATGCCAAATCCGACGGAGGAGTCTCGACAGCACGACAAATCAGGTCGGGAGTGCCACAGGGCTCTGTACTCGGGCTCATACTACACACTCTGTGCACCACCCGTACTCCGAAAACCCTCATACTTGATACCATGATACTTCAGACTAGGCATTATCAATGCTCAAGCTACGCGAAACTAGGTCTAGATAGACCCCCCTCCCAATGCTAGCTGATATCGTTGTTCTGCACATCTACGTGAGTTTCAATTTTGCGAGGAGAAACACGGTTTTCCTGGGGAGTACGGCCATAGTCAGAGTTTCCTGCGGCATTTGCAAACGTCTTTCCTGCCTGTATCTTAATAGACAAGTGAGATTTATTATTCGCGCCGCCTCGCCTAAATACAGCGCAACCACGGTAACATGCTACATGCTTTTGCGAACAATTTCAGTATTTCGGTTTTTTAGTCCGCGGTAAGGGGCATCCACCGCCTGCGTGGTTTTAACGCAGTGGGTGAGCAACGCGCAAAATCTAGCCATGTGGCCGAGACCTTGGCAGTTAAAGCACTGTACCCTCCAACGCTCCCTTCACAGTTTTTCTACTTCTACTCTTATATTCGCAACCAACTCAACTTGGAAAATTTTCCTGTTCGCTATATTGTCCTGAAGCACCACGCAGAAGGGAGGCTGTTCTTTGTAGATTTTAGGAGACTTCATTTTAGTGAGGGAACGTACGTAGAAGCCTATAAAACCCAGTTCTTCACGTAGGTGATCTGGCTTCATATTGAAAAGAAGCTTACCAAACACTGTCTTAATCAGTATCATCGGCTCTGAGGCGTACGTAAGATGTGTAATTTTTCGTCCGTGACCGTTTTCATCATTGCTTCGTAATCGTCTTTGGAGCGCGTGATAATTTTGTAAATATCGCGTTCGGCAAGACGAACGGTAATATTCTGCACAACCGACTTGATTTTAATTTGGAAGAGTTTGTAGTCATCTTTTCAGTTAATAACTACCGACGATAAGCTTCCTCCTTGCTCGGTCGGCACGGATACTTCAATGTCTGTTGTAGGTTCACTGGCAGTGTTGCTCAGGCTAGAGTAACGGTTGTCAATTTCATCTTGTTGCGTTGGCGCGTTAAGAGTAACTGCCCTCGCGGTGTACTTGAGGTTTGGCCTCATAAAACCGTCTTCATCAGGCGTCTCCCGCGTTTGCTGTGCTCTAGTGGCTTTCTCGGAAGCTTTACTAAGAGCTCTCGCTCGCGGCCTCGCTGCAGCAGAACATTTGGTGGATTTGGAAACCTCGCTCACCTCAGCACGGCGCTTCCAAGAATTTGTTTCGCTTTCCATATGTACGTGGGATGGCTTGGTAGCGGGAGTAATTCTCTTCACAATGGCTAGGTTTGCTTCCAAGATCTGCGAGCTGTCTGCGCTCGCGTTTGAAGTGCTCAGAGATGCTGTGTTTGTATATCATTATTTGTTTATGGTTCATTTAAATTGCTATAATTTTTTTGCTTTAAAATTTTGGAATATTGGTACTATATTTTATGTAGATATAAAGTAAGCTGTGCTATACTGGTGCTTGAAATTCTTTATATTGTATGTGAGTAATGTATGTAAAATTCAACGTAAATTGTTCATTACATCAAATAATTTGCTGATGACATTTTGCATTTAAAATATTTGTGTGCACAAATTGTTCATGTTGATGTAAATTTGACAATTTAAGAAATGGTCACGCTTAGGAACAATGTAAGAAATAGGTGCTATGGCAAAGTCAGTGTGCTTTTGTTTGAAACGAAAGTGGCTTTGGGAAGTAGCAAACGTGGCAAGGGCGAAATGGCGCGCTACGTAGAGCTAGCGCGGGAAGTAAATCACACGGTCTGTAGGCAGCAGTGATTGAGGCAACACCTTTGTGGAGCAGGAGAAGCTTTGCCTGCAAATTTCCACAAAAATACATCGGATGAAGATTGCAAACGGTTTACGGCATTGCTGCAAGTTGTTGGGCTACTGTATGTAAAATTGAACGACGCCAAGAAGAGAAATTGAGCCTATACAGCAAGATACTTGCAGGCCGTACTGTGGGTAGTGTAGCCGTCATAATAAGTCTACAGCCACCAGACAAGATTTTTTCTTGTATTTTTGGTTTTGTACAGCAGTTTTTAATAATCATTCCTGAACTTCTAAGAAACTGGTTCATCCTGATATTTCATCCTAATCATACACACATCAAAAAAAGTTTTGTATCGCCGAGAGGTGCGGGACCTGTACAGAAAATTGGAATAGAGATCAACATAAACATCATTTCCGCCCTTTTTATTGCTCATCAAAACCACACATTGGATGTTGTACCACCATACAGCGAGACCTTCAGAGGTGGTGGTCCAGATTGTTGTACACACCGGTACCTCTAATAACCAGCAGCACGTCCTCTTGCATTGATGTGTGCCTGTATTCATCGTGGAATACTATCCACAAGTTCATCAAGGCACAGTTGGTCCAAATTGTCCCACTCCTCGACGGCGATTCAGAGTAGATCCCTCAGAGTGGTTGGTGGGTTACGTCGTCCATAAAAAGCCCTTTTCAGTCTATCCCAGGTATGTTCGATAGGGTTCATGTCTGGGGAACATACTGGCAACTGTAGTCGGGCAATGTAGTTATCCTGAAGGAAGCCCACCGATAGCAACCTCCCCCTACATACTAACACAAAAAAGAGACGACGACAGTTCACGACTGAATTCTTCGAATAGGACGGAAATCGGTAGATAGGCATTGATTGCTGTGTTGTTTGATGTTCTGTCGAGGGGTATTGTGTCAGAATCAGTCCAATTTGTTTGTATGATCGTCTATACCCGGATCTCGTTGGAGGGTCCTGCCCACTATGCTCCAAACGTTATGTCGTCGAGCTACCGCTATGGTCTGAAGGTTTCGCAGATGACAACCAAGATGGTTCTACTATCCAAAGAAAAGGCGCCCCTACCATCGCTCCCGGTTATTGGGCCATATGGCCGGTAATCACACTGCTGCCTGGGGCTCTCCAGACACGTCTGTGCTCATGTCATTGACTAGAGTAGAACTGTTTTGAGTCATGAGACCCTCTTCGAACTGAGCCCTGATGACCAGCGAAGACGTGACTGACACCCCACTGCTGTCTGGGGAGTCTCCAATCTGACTGTCACCCCCCATATGGGCCAATAATCTGGAGTGATGGTCTCGGGTAGTAGGACCGCTTTAGTTGTCACCTTTACACCGCAGCAGTAGCTCGGTGACACTGTACACCCCGTTTTGTTGTTCTACAAGGCAAGCCATCCCGGGTTTACATTTCAACGAGAAAATACCCGCTTGCACACGACGAGAGTTTCTACTGGTGGTCTTTGTGCTCGCCAGAACCTTCCTTGGCCGGAAAGGTCGCCGGATCTCTCCCCATTTGAGAACGTTATGGAGGTTATGGTAAGGAGCCCCCAACGAGATCCGGATTTTGACGATCTAATGCGCCAATTGGATGGTTCAAACGGCTCTGAACACAATGGGACTTTACTTCTAAGGTCAGCAGTCCCCTAGAACTTAGAACTACTTAAACCTAACTAACCTAAGGACATCACACACATCCATGCCCGAGACAGGATTCGAACCTGCGACCGTAGCGCTCGCGCGGTTCCAGACTGTAGTTCCTAGAACCGCTCGGCCACCCCGGCCGGCGCCAATTGGTCTGCTTGCATAAGGGCCAGAGGTGGATTAACGCGATACTGACTTGCTCAGTTTGTGTAGCTCTTTCTATTGAATAAATCATCCATCATCACCATCATCATCATCATCATCATTTAAGACTGATTATGCCTCTCAGCGTTCAGTCTGGACCATAGCCCCCTTATAAAATTCCTCCACGATCCCCTATTCAGTGCTAACATTGGTGCCTCTTCTGATGTTAAACCTATTACTTCAAAATCATTCTTAACCGAATCCAGGTACCTTCTCCTTGGTCTGCCCCGACTCCTCCTTGCCCTCTATTGCTGAACCCATGAGTCTCTTGGGTAACCTTGCTTCTCCCATGCGTGTAACATGACCCCACCATCTAAGCCTGTTCGCCCTGACTGCTACATCTATAGAGTTCATTCCCAGTTTTTCTTTGATTTCCTCATTGTGGGCACCCTCCTGCCATTGTTTCCATCTACTAGTACCTGCAATCATCCTAGCTACTTTCATATCCGTAACCTCAACCTTGTTGATAAGGTAACCTGAATCCACCCAGCTTTCGCTCCCATACAACAAAATTGGTCGAAAGATTGAACGGTGCACAGATAACTTAGTCTTGGTACTGACTTCCTTCTTGCAGAAGAGAGTAGATCGTAGCTGAGCGCTCACTGCATTAGCTTTGCTACACCTCGCTTCGAGTTCTTTCACTATGTTGCCATCCTGCGAGAATATGCATCCTAAGTACTTGAAAACGTCCACCTGTTCTAACTTTGTTCCTCCTATTTGGCACTCAATCCGTTTATATTTCTTTCCCCTCTGACATTACTTTCGTTTTGGAGATGCTAATCTTCATACCTTAGTCCTTACATTTCTGATCTAGCTCTGAAATATTACTTTGCAAACTTTCAATCGAATCTGGCATCACAACTAAGTCATCCGCATATGCAAGACTGCTTATTTTGTGTTCACGTATTTTAATCTCACCCAGCCAGTCTATTGTTTTCAACATATGATCCATAAATAATATGAACAACAGTGGCGACAGGTTGCAGCCTTGTCTTACCCCTGAAACTACTCTGAACCATGAACTCAATTTACCGTCAACTCTAACTGCTGCCTGACTATCTATGTAAAGACCTTTAATTGCTTGCAAAAGTTTGCCTCCTATTCCATAATCTCGTAGAACAGACAATAACTTCCTCCTAGGAACCCGGTCATATGCCTTTTCTAGATCTATAAAGCATAGATACAATTCCCTGTTCCACTCATGACACTTCTCCATTATTTGCCGTAAGGTAAAGATCTGGTCCTGGCAACCTCTAAGAGGCCTAAACCCACACTGATTTTCAAATCATCGAATATTTCTCAAATTATAATCATTTTTAGTCTCTACGTGTACATCACATCTTCCGCTTGTTGTCTTGTAGCATATGCAGTATATCTGTAGGTTGAGCGGGAAGCGTGTCCCGATGACCGAGGAGGCTGAAGCAACCGCTCGCGTTAAGCGGCCGATTCTGGTTCGAGTCCTGATCTGGCATAAATTGTAACTTCCACCATCAAATTATTTCGACGCCCGGTTATGGTTGGCATCGGTTTTTCTCTCGAAATTTGATATTTTTGTCACCCAATAATGCTGTGCCTCTTCTGTCTGACATGTCATATGTGTACGTAGTATATCTGAGGTATGATTGTCTTATAAGTTCAACGTGGATGCACAACAGGGCCTGACCGTCTTGCGAGAATACAGGACTTGATGCGCGCAAGTAAGTGAGTAGATAGTGGACGATACGAGTTGAGAGTTTGAGTCGCACGGGAAGCGTTTTCAGATGGAGGAGGTTGTTGAGAGAATTGTTCTTTTGAAGCAAGAGATTCGCGTTTGAGTCCCGTTCAGGCATCAAGTCTCAGCTTCCATCAGCGAATAATTTTGATGCCAAATTGCAGCTGGCGTCGGTCTTTCCTTCGAAATTTAATATTTCTGGATGTACAAAAAGCTATTTTCTCTGTTTTGACCATAAAATCTATCAGAGAAGCTGAAATCAATAGGAATAAAAGAAGTAACAAATGACTGATTCAAATCATATATAAAAAGACTGAGGTCCATTGTTACAGAAACAGCACAAGCCTTAAAAATGGTGAAACGTTTGTCGTATACAAAATACATTTAATATTCATGTTCCTCAGGGTAGATCCTATGACTAATATCGTTCTTAATGTATATCACCAACTTTCCAAGCAATGTCAAACACAAGGAAAAAGTGGTAAACTGCAACAAGAATTAAAACGAAATATTTCTGTTGTACTACAATACTTTCACAATGTGAAATATGTTACTGGGATATCTTATGTCTAAGATCTGTAAAGAGCATTACTAATTTTGTTATCTTTTTGAATTCAGCATGTCATTGATTGCGTCGACATATGTGTGCGTGCACTTGCGTGCGAGAGCGTGTGTGTGTGTGTGTGTGTGTGTGTGTGTGTGTGTGTGTGTGTGTGTGTGTGTGAGTGTTTGTGTATGTGTGTATGAGAGGGTGGGTAATATTAAGTCGTTATAATTATTCCAGGTATTAAAAACCTTATATTAATTTCAAAAGAGTGAATCAAGTTGTTTAAAGTGGCAGAAAACATTAAACCAACAAAAGAATGCTTCCCTCATGGTTGATTTCCAAAATACTTAAATTCCAAGTAAAGTAAGATCCAAGTCGATAAAATCGCAAAGCACAAATGCAAATTAAACATGAATGTTGACTTAGCTACGGCACTAGTAAAGAAGGGACGAAATTAGTTACGATGCACAGTTTAAAACAAAATTACATCGTGAGTGAAGGTGGAATATGTGTCGATCCGAATAACCACGGTCACGGACGGCTATTTAAAACACAGTGGATAAGATAAAGTGACTGCACTGCCGTGGAGGTCCCGTATAGAACTGCCAATTACGGCGCCGCAGCTCTGCGCTTGAATGTCGTCACTCAGCTTTGATTGACCAGCTGATGAGATGAACAAATAAAAGAGGGACAGCAATGAACATGATTCGTAAAACGGCGTCAAATCGAAAAATTAGCAATTTGTTTTTATCTACACTGATATCAACCAGATTACCCCATCTTTCGATTGAAAACTACTGTCTAGAATTCGAAAAGACTGGTACCACAATGTTTTCAGTATGACAAGATTTCGGGCGACAAAATTTTTAGCGAAACAAAATCACAGTTAATTCTTCTCAAAAACATCAAAGGCCTTTCAAAGTAATCTTTTTTTGCACAGAGAAGAGCTCCACGAGTAATGCCATTTAGATGGTTAAATGATTTTTTATTTATTACGTTGTTTCACCAAGCGATCAATATGCCATTATTCGTTAACATCATAACGATCGTGGACTCACACAAAAAATAATTTACAACGTAGACGACCATAATGCAACACGAAGCGACGTCGCCAAACAACAGCTTTTCGAAAGCAGTGTAGTTGTATTAGTCCAACACGATATGTGCGTAGGCATAGGGGGTTTTGGGGGTGCAAACCCCTCCAGAACCGTTGACGAAGCTAAAAAAAAAGGGAGAAGTGCTTTTAAAATCGACTGTAATGTAATCTTTATACTTGTAAGGAGAGACAGCATCAGTCGTATTTTTTGTTTCGTTAACCTCAAAATCAGTTTATGTGATCGCTCTAAGCTTTTTGACACCAGTGCCAACCAATTTATATTGTATATTACAGCACTGAGAATGGTCACTAAGTGACCGAAAATCGATTTTGCGGTTCATGAAACAACAAAATACGACCAACGCTGTCTCTCCTTCCAAGTATATCCATTATCTGGTCGTGGTGTACAGTACACTCCATGGAGTCACCAATCAATAATGTAATCTTTATTTCAAAATTTCGCGTTTCCAAACCGCCGCTATTGAGAGCGTGGCGTAGTGCGGAAAGGGGATTGCTTCAATGATGATCCGGCGTCGGCAGTAATATTGGCACCATTGCAGCCATGTAAAGTCCAAGTAGCGCTGTCCCTTTGAGAGAGTCACCCTAACAGTTGCTGAATCTCGGCGCAGTGAGGAGATATTCGTTTGCACATCACCTAAGAACTATCGTCGGCGGCGCGTTTTCTGGAAACGGCGCAAATTGTTGTTATTATTGTGGTGAGCATTTATTTAAATGTTTATTTTAAGTTATGTTCTGTAGGATAGAGTAACGGCTCATGTGTGCCATATGATGGTTTCTCTTACGTTTGCTTTTCTACATTTACATTTGTATAGTTGCACTCCACAAGCCAAATGGTTCATGATGTAGGGTACTTTAGTATCATGATGTAGGGTACTTTAGTATCATGTTTCCTGGCGGCTCCGTTCACAGACTGTAGGCGCAAAAAAAAAGACTTCCTTTGTGCCTCAGTATTTGCCCCTATTTCCCCAATTTCATTTGAATGATCTTCATTCGATACATATGTTAGGGTATCAGATATCATTACGTTATTTGTATTCAGAACTATTTTTGTTCATATTCTGTGCTCTCAATGTTCGTTCAACTTCTCATTTCTAACAATAAAAATTCTTTTATTCAAAATCCAGCACACCTTCACAACCAGAGTTCATTCCGTGTGCGTCCTGCTAAATGAATCTACTGGCGTGATGTTCATCACATTACAAAACAAATTTCTTATATCTTCAAGTTAACCTAAGTTTGAGGGAAGCAGTAATGCAGCCACTTCCCTTTTTCAACCTCATTTCCCTTATAAGCTGGTGCAGTTGTTGTTAGGTACTATAGGTTGACAGAAGTTGCAAGCAGCAGAAAACCACCCGAATTGCGTCGACAAGTTCCGATCAGAACACGAAACCACAGTGTTAAAGAGAAATAGAACAAATACGATAGCACTTTCTTCATTAAAAAAACTATAAAGTGACCCGATTTTGGTTGTCAAAATGTTGACGAAGTACAGTGGCAGACTTAATGGGTCACTTCTCAGATCCCACATGTACATTTACATCCAACCTCTGCGAATCGCCACTAGGTGCGTGGTAGAGGATACTTTATACACTCCTGGAAATGGAAAAAAGAACACATTGACACCGGTGTGTCAGACCCACCATACTTGCTCCGGACACTGCGAGAGGGCTGTACAAGCAATGATCACACGCACGGCACAGCGGACACACCAGGAACCGCGGTATTGGCCGTCGAATGGCGCTAGCTGCGCAGCGTTTGTGCACCGCCGCCGTCAGTGTCAGCCAGTTTGCCGTGGCATACGGAGCTCCATCGCAGTCTTTAACACTGGTAGCATGCCGCGACAGCGTGTACGTGAACCGTATGTGCAGTTGACGGACTTTGAGCGAGGGCGTATAGTGGGCATGCGGGAGGCCGGGTGGACGTACCGCCGAATTGCTCAACACGTGGGGCGTGAGGTCTCCACAGTACATCGATGTTGTCGCCAGTGGTCGGCGGAAGGTGCACGTGCCCGTCGACCTGGGACCGGACCGCAGCGACGCACGGATGCACGCCAAGACCGTAGGATCCTACGCAGTGCCGTAGGGGACCGCACCTCCACTTCCCAGCAAATTAGGGTCACTGTTGCTCCTGTGGTATCGGCGAGGACCATTCGCAATCGTCTCCATGAAGCTCGGCTACGGTCCCGCACACCGTTAGGCCGTCTTCCGCTCACGCCCCAACATCGTGCAGCCCGCCTCCAGTGGTATCGCGACAGGCGTGAATGGAGGGACGAATGGAGACGTGTCGTCTTCAGCGATGAGAGTCGCTTCTGCCTTGGTGCCAATGATGGTCGTATGCGTGTTTGGCGCCGTGCAGGTGAGCGCCACAATCAGGACTGCATACGACCGAGGCACACAGGGCCAACACCCGGCATCATGGTGTGGGTAGCGATCTCCTACACTGGCCGTATACCTCTGGTGATCGTCGAGGGGACACTGAATAGTGCACGGTACATCGAAACCGTCATCGAACCCATCGTTCTACCATTCCTAGACCGGCAAGGGAACTTGCTGTTCCAACAGGACAATGCACGTCCACATGTCTCCCGTGCCACCCAACGTGCTCTCTAGAAGGTGTAAGTCAACTACCCTGGCCAGCAAGATCTCCGGATCTGTCCCCCATTGAGCATGTTTGGGACTGGATGAAGCGTCGTCTGCACGTCCAGCACGAACGCTGGTCCAACTGAGGCGCCAGGTGGAAATGGCATGGCAAGCCGTTCCACAGGACTACATCCAGCATATCTACGATCGTCTCCATGGGAGAATAGCAGCCTGCATTGCCTCGAAAGGTGGATATACACTGTACTAGTGCCGACATTGTGCATGCTCTGTTGCCTGTGACTATGTGCCTGGGGTTCTGTCAGTGTGATCATGTGATGTATCTGACCCCAGGAATGTGTCAATAAAGTTTCCCCTTCCTGGGACAATGAATTCACGGTGTTCTTATTTCAATTTCCAGGAGTGTATGTACCGTATATTGTGATTTCCTCCTTTTCCATTCATAAATGGGGCGTAGGAAGAACGACTGCTTCTACGCCTCTGTGCGATCTCATTTTTCCCTGATTTTAGTTTCATGATCTTCACGGAATCATAGGTGATTGAAGAATGTTTGTCGTTTCTGCTACAAAATCAGGCGTTTGGAATTTTTCACTTTGATTTTCGCGACATATACGACGCCTCTCTTCCAGTGTTTCCAATTCAGGTTTCTGAGCATATGTGACCATTCGCTCTGCCCTTCTTTATACATACTCTGTGTCTCGCGTTAGTCAGGCGTCATATGGGTCCCACACACTTGCGCAGTTTTCAGGTACTGGCCGCGTCGGAATCTTGTCAGAAATTTCATTTTAGATAAGCCACAGCTCCCAAGTATCCTACCAATGAACAGAGCCCTACCATTTGCCTTGCCAACAGCTGCTCGCAAGCGATCGTTCCACTTCATATCTCTGCACATGGTTATTCCCAAGTATTTATACGGCAAGATTGATTCCAGTTGCGAACTATAATCTTGTAATCAGAGGCTTTTATGTTTCGCGAAGTGTGCGACTTTACATTTGTCTGCATTTAGAGTTAGTTGCCAGTCCTTGCACCGCTCAGATATTTTGACACATTCTAAATGGATACTACTACAATTCTAGTAGGACAGAATTTCCTCGTAAATAGTAGTATCATTCGAGAAGTCTAAGATTTCTATCACTCTTATCCCTTAATTCATTAATGTACAACATGAACAGTAATGGTGCTATTACATCCCACATAGCACACCGGATATTCCTTTTACATCTGAGAAAGGCTGTCCATTCAGGATAATGTGCCACTGGATCAAGTGCCTTTCGGTAGTTTCGAAACACTTAATCCACCTGGTTGCTTCTGCCGCGTGGGATATGATGTGTGAAAAGCTCAAGTTGGGTTTCGCATGTGTGTGTGTGTGTGTGTGTGTGTGTGTGTGTGTGTGTGTGTGTGTGTGTGTGTGTGTAGTGAGTGAAGTGTTATGAAACAATGTGTGTATAGTGTGTGCAGAGACTGATAGCGAGCTATGAGTGAAAAATGTGGCATTACATCATTTAATAAGTTATTTGTAAAAATATAAGTATTGTATACCAGGAGTAAATCTAATGATTGTCTCCAACTAGAAGTCTGTAAATATATGTGTATACGAATTAGCTTATTTTAAATTGATCTAAATGTGTAAAAAGAGATCTACGGATGAATAAAGCTACTACTGCCAACATTTGGAGCCGTGTGAACTCTGACCGGTCATCTGTTTGCAGCAGACTTTCCCGTCATCACTTGCTCTTCCCTGACTGACTGCTCTGCCCTCATGCTAGTGTTCCTCCTGTGTGCTTACTCTAGTTACTGCAGCCAAATATCGGGCGCTGAGTCTGCTGCTACGCACGTTACTGGCTTGGAGCCCAGTGCTCTCGACACGCGAAGCTGTTTGGCATAAGCCCAGCACGTGCTCAGAAATGTTGGCGATGATGAGTTCAGCGACCTGTCACGCTTCAGACTAAAAAAGGATTTTTAAAAGCTGATTGTGACTATGTATGTCAGTTGTTTACATTTAAAGTATTTGTGGAGAAGTATGGAGTTTGAATCTTTCTTAGCCGTCGGCTTTTATCTTCTAGTACTCAACGAGACATTCACTCCTAGCAAACTTTCGTGCATTTATTAACGGCATTTCTTATCACTGACTTCACTTTAACCTGAAGTTTAGTCGTAACTTGTTTTATTATAGGGTTCTGAGGATGGCAAAAGGCAATGTAACAGAACCAAAAATGGTTCAAATGGCTCTGAGCACTATGGGGCTTAACATATGAGGTCATCAGTCCCCTAGAACTTAGAACTACTTAAACTTAACTAACCCAAGGATATCACACACATCCATGCCCGAGTGAGGATTCGAACCTGCGACCGTAGCAGCAGCGCGGTTCCGGACTGAAGCCCTTAGAACCGCTCGGGCACAGCAGCCCGCCCTTATTGTCTGAACTTTCGCGGTTTCATCACCTTATATAAAGATGAAGTAAGACTGTTTCATACGCTGACGTTAGTTTACACTCGCTAACATCACGACCCTTACAACCCTTACGCTTGTGTCACCTGCATGTTGTACACGCTTTATGTCTCTCCGTATAACTTCAGTCCTACACCTCGTTGTACCTTGGACGGATGGTGATACCTTCAGTACTAGCAATGCTTTACTAAAAAGTGAACTGTTTACTCGCAAAGTTAATTCATTTAACCTCTGTTGTCCATTTCTCAGACTAATGTGAAACTATATATAATACATCCCACAATCGAAACAACTGCTACAAGCAGTTCTTGCTAACGCTATTTTCGTATTTCGTGTAAAAAGTTTCAAATGTATACGATCTCTAGACGATTGGAACTTGTGACTCCTTTTATTGCAGTCGAATGCGCTACTCGTTGCGCCACATAACGCCAACCGAGTGTAATAATTCTGCGACTCCCTTCTAGGCAGGAAATCAGCACTAAGTTTTGTCAAGAGTAATTATGTTGTGCTCTGGGTCGGAGCTCATGAATGACAGTCGACAATCTAGTTTTAATACACGGACCCATTTGCAAAAGTTCTACGATTCCTCAGTTTTGACCGAGTTTAATTATGTTGCAGGGAGGAGCGAAAAGATGTCGCCCCTCTAAATGGGTGGAGCATAAACGCGTCAACTTTCGCAAGGCTGCCAGAAAATTATTTTCTGTTGTTACTTAAAAGCTGCAATTGCGTTTTCGATCACTGAATAGCTCAACTATTAACAGTAAAAGAACGTAAAAACCTCGTAACTCCGTCTAAGGCTCCTATACCACAAGTATAGCTTCGTCTTATGCCTCGCCTGTGACGTCACCAGAGCATCAACCAATAACAGAGCGTTTTAGATCACGTGACCAAATATTGACATTTAATTATTTTTAAGCTTTAATTATATAAAAATAACAGATATTTTGTGAGAGTGTTGACTGTAAATGCTATTTAAATAGCATTCAATCATGATTACAATCCGAACCATATTCTTTAACATAGGAAAATAGGCTATTGTAACTCCACACAACATGCTGGAAAATATTTCTTTCACAGGTAACTTGACGGGTGCTCTTCTCCCACACGATCCGACATCACCTTCTCCAGTGCTACTATGCAAGTTAGTCTTTGTCAGCTTTGTGGTGCGAATGAATCAGTCCCCCGTTGATTTCTATTCACCGCGATAAATTCTTTCCATTTAGGAAAGAATTGTCTTGCTGAACTTCTCCCTGTACGTTCCGTCAACTTTCCGAACACTATATCTTGCTGCACTATAAATTCAATACATGTCTATAAGTTTCTGTAACGAGTAATGCTCTATCTTCGATAACCAATCGTGGACTCAAAGAGCGGTATACTCCAGCATAGCCACAACACAGTCGACTGTGTTGCTCTTCAACGTAGCGCCCCCAACCTGAATGCGACGGATAGGTGTTCCCTATGAAACCTAAGTGGCTTTCAGACGCGTGTGTCTCAGTGCAAGACGTCTGATTATTAGGAGGTGCACATTTCTGTCTCTAAATGTTGAAACCATGAATAATTTAGACGGAGATGTGTGGCTGATACACAGTCACTGAACTGGATGCCTGGATACTGTGCTCTCTTCTTTCAGTTTTATGCAGTTAAACAGAGCACCTCTACTTTCACTCATAGTCACCCACCTGTAACATTTAACTCTATGGATTTGCTCCGAAGTAGAAAAACTGATTTCAGGGAAACACAAAACTCTTCGAGTCCGTCAGCCTAAGTCGGAGACACAATAATTCCACATTTTGTTTAGTAAAACTGCGCTTACTGAAATCGGTACAGGAGATTTCCATTTTACTTAAATAGTAATAACAAATTGAGGGGTTGCAGGACTCATATTCTGGAGGAAAGTAGGTGCAGTCACCGTCCAGTCTTCAGGATTTACGTTTTTATGGTTTTCCCTATTTTAATATGGTGATTGACAGGGTGGTTCCCTTGAAAAGGACATGTCAGCTTTCGACTGTTATTTCTGACCAGACTGACTCTGTGCTCTTCTAATAATCACATCGTCGGCAGGACGTTAGCACTTAACTTTCCATTGCAAGAACTCAGGAACTTCGGTGTACATCAGATTATAATTGTAAAACGGGATAGCCATTTGGAATCCTTACCTCGGTTGCATCACTTGGTGTACCTAACAGGTTATGAAAATGCAAAGCTTACTGACAAATATGTCTGACGCCAGGTCTGAGGCTTGTTCAGTGGCACACTGTGTACGGCGAAGCTATTCATAAAGCTGATGGTCAAATGTCTATAACAAATTATCCTACGAAGCTAAATGTGTCTAGAGAATGTACCGAACGCACTGTTGCGTGACGTTGGGCTATGGATACGAAACTACGAAAGTATGAGCAGTGTACATTGAAATCGACAGACTTTGTCGCAGAATTAGTGGACGAGGCCTCACTATTAGGCCTACAAGTTCGGTCATTCTGTTAGAGGAATGTAGAACGAGTTACATGAACACTTGTCCACGGCTTACAATGTCACCGTGAAGCGAAAAAGACAAAGTAATACCGGGTGCGTTGCAATGAGCAGTATTAGTTGCAGTTCCAAACTTTTGGTATATTGCTAAAGGCCCATATTGGAATAGGGCTTAAGTATGGGTTTTTCGTGTGAACTGCTATTATATATTAACGACATATGAGACAATCTGAATAGCAGTCTTAGATTGTTTGCAGATGATGCTGTCATTTACCGTCTTGTAAAGTCATCAGATGATCAAAACGACTTGTAAAATGATTTAGATAAGATATCTGTATGGTGTGAAAAGTGTCAATTGTCGCTGAATAAAGAAAAGTGTTAAGTTATTCACATGAGTACTAAAAGAAATCAGCTAAATTTCGATTACGCGATTAGTCACACAAATTTGAAGGCTGTAAATTCAACTAAATACTTAGGGATTACAATTACAAATAACCTAAATTGGAACGATCACATAGATAATATTGTGGGTAGAGCAAACCAAAGACTGCGATTCAATGGCTGACCACTTAGAAGGTGCAACAGGTCTACTAAAGAGACTGCTTACACCACGCTTGTCCTCGCTATTCTGGAGTACTGCTGTGACGTGTGGGATCCGCATCAGTTGGGACTGACGGATGACATCGAAAAAGTACAAAGAAGGGCAGCTCGTTTTGTATTATCGCCAAATAGGGGATATATTCTCACAGACATGACACGTGAATTGGAGTGGCAATCATTAAAACAAAGGCGTTTTTCGTTGCGACGGGATCTTCTCATGAAATTTCAATCACCAGTTTTCTCCTCCGATAAAATAAGGGGTGTCACAGAAAAATTTAAGTGCTCGTTTTTTCCGCGTGCCGTTCGAGAGTGGAACGGTAGACAGACAGCTTGAAGGTGGTTCATTGAACCCTCTGCCAGGCACTTTATTGTGAATAGCAGAGTAATCACGTAGACGTAAACAGAGAACATCGATTACATATAAAAGCAGCCCATTAATTAACGGGGTTCATCGAGATGTACACAGGACTAAATATTGTGTTACACAATCAACACTGATTTCTTAACAATAGGTCACAAAGGTGCGGTAGTAATCGAGTAATATGCGCACAGCATGATCAGGCCACAGATAATGTGCGTAGTACAAGAACAACGAGGTGTCATTCGTTTTACGTTATCACAGTGAGTGACACTGTCCCAGATCTATTGCAGAACGAAGATATTTTATTAATTTATTCGTATGGCTTACATGATCCTTTTACAGCCTTATTTAAGAACTTCATATATAAAAGGTTAAATATACACAAAAATATACGTAATATAAACAAGTGAACAAACAATCCAGAGAGTATATATGTAATATCTTGGTCTTTTAACCGCTCTACAGCTCTCTGTGTCATCAAATGCAGCTCGCTGAGTCGACCAAGAAATTTTCATAGTACACACTCCTCAGTCAGGTGCTGCATAGTTCGCACGGTATCACCACAGGCACACGCCTGGCAGGTGTATTCTGCACCTGATTATATAGAAATGAGTTCTGGTGGGTGAAACACTTTTGGAACTCTCTTATCACTGCTGCTTCTAGTATTATTGATGGATGTGCAATATTACATAATACAGGAATCCACGGAAATGGTGCAGATTTAGTAGTGCCACCGATTATTCTCATTGCTTGATGCAATGTGACTGCAAGTACGTGTACATGTACGCCATTTTTCACACTGGAGCACAGTATTATACCGTGGAGTAATCTAATGCCGAGGCAGCAGTGAAGTGTAGCTGCATTTGCACCCTATCCTGACCTAGCCAGCTGTATGAAAATATCAATTCTGGCGTTCACTTTTTTTGCTGCGTTTTCTAAATGGTTGTTAAATGTAAGAGCCCGGTCTAAAATGACCCCCAAGTATTTTGGGTATGGGTTATGTCCCAGGCGGACATTTTCGAAGCCCACATTTAATTTGCTGTTTGCGGTGATTAAATGTGGCGACAGTTTATCTCGTGAAAGAAGAGGTTGTGAATGAGTGGAAAGATCAGAAAAGGAATTACACGAAATCAGCTACAATCAGTGGAGAGGGAGATCAGTACACTCGAACTTGCGTTTGGTTACTTCTGGTTTGCTTTCACTAATAATAAAAGTGAGTAACGTAACGATTGCCTCGCATTTTAGAGAGTACTGCCACAAGCACTCTTGCTCTAACAAGAATTTCCACCTTTCGTCGTTGGTACTGCCCCTCTGGTCCCTGCTGTGCCTCAGTTAGGCCAGCCACTATTTAAGTAAAGTGAACAGCGGTGGCTCACCAAAAACCAAATTCCAGCCTTCTCGTCTCATAATGTGGTGGATTCTTTCTTTCAGAACAACAATTCGCTCCAGCTGCCTGCCTGCCTTCAGAAGGACCGAGCGGTGTGGAGTAGTGATCGACACATTGGACTCGTATTCAGGAAAACGACGCTTCAAATCTTTCTCCGGCTATCCAGATTTAGGTTTTCCTTGATTTCCCTCATTCGCTTAAAACAAGTGCTGGAGTGCTTCGTTTGATGACGGCACTGCCCATTTCCTTTTCCATCCTTCCCTAATCCGAGCTTATCAGCGTCTCTAATTACCTCGTTGTCGACGGGACGATACTCTAAACTTCCTTCTTCTTCCCTTCCTCCAGAACGAGTCCGGGCATCCACGGGGATCCACTTTCACTTTTACAGCCACTGTATCCGTAGCCACCGACCGACTACTTCTCACTTGACGGAATGGAACGTCGCTTTATGTCAAGACATTCCACAATACATTTCAAACGGCGGCATCCACGCAGGCCGTCAGCGGCACAGAACGTGAAATCACCGTCAGGGTTTCTCGGGAAGAAAGTTTTGGCGTTAACATTCGTGGCGGGACATGTGTCGTCTTTTGCTGACATCGGAATTTAACCTATTTCCGCCACGCTCATGCATGCTGTAGTAGTGGATTTTCTGCTTCTGTTTCTTCATTTTTTATTTTGTTTCATTTTGTGGCAAACTACAAATGTTCTATGATGACTTGCATTTTTTCCATTGAGTGTTCTACTATCAGCGACTACTGATATCTGAGAGCAGAGAATGATTTAGATTTTACAATAAAAGAACAGAGATGACCCCTACACTGCTTATAAATAAGAGCGTAAGTTGATGGAGCACATTTTAAGTGAAAAAGTCAGCTCTGTTGAAGAAGAAAGATACTGTTATTCATGACATTATTTTGTATGTAAGGAGAAAATAGGTAAGATAAACAGGCTGTTATTGTTCCCTTATAAATATTGTTTGATGTATTTGTCTGTATACAGGGTGATTTTTTCCACCGTGTACAAACTCTAGGAAATGATCGATAAGAGGATAGGGAACAAAAAAGGTCTAATGAACTTATATTCGGAAATGCATGGTTTCCATGCTAGAGACCATTTATGCAATCATACTCTGTTACAGAGACTTCGGTCTAATAGGCGATGTACCGTGCAGACACAGTTCCAGTATGCTTTGTTTCCTCCTAGAGGATGGCATTGTTCCTCATACGTCATGCCTTGGCGCCTTCTCCTGCCATAGTAATTGGTAATATTGTGTCCCATTCACTTCTCTTGCTGACTCACAATGTAGTGGACATGATACAGCGTTGTACAGGGTTCCGTATCCGAATCGAGAGCTTGCCAGCGTGATGTTTGCTTACGGAAAGGCAGATGGCAACGGGCGGCGGGCAGCAAGGTTGTATCAGGAGTCGTATCCCCGCTGACAACAACCACAACATTCAATGTCTGCAACAATGTTTCGCCGTTTGTCGAAGACAGGGTCGTTTGAGGAAGCAGAAAATCATGAAGAACGTACCTGAAATGTTTGAACACCAGAGTTGGAGGAAAATGTGATTTACACTGTGGAAGACGACCACCGTGTCAGTACCAGTCAGTTGGCCCGCCAATACAGAGTAAGCTAGACGCTCTTGTGGAACATTCTCCATGAAAATTGTTACTACCCTTATCACTTACAGCGTGTGCAGGGTTTCTAGCGACAGACATTCTAAATCGGGCGCAGTTCTGTCTCTAGTTTCTTCACCAGGCAATCACGATTCCGAGATTTGTGTCATCAAGATGAAGCCACCTTTAGGCGGAGTTGTATCTTCATCTTCCGTAACAGTTATCTGTGGGATAGCATGCAGAAACTCCATCGTATGGTGACAGCGAATCATCAACATTAGTGCAGCCGGAATGTGTGGGCTGGGATAATTTGCGAGATGTCCGGAGCTCGTGGTCTTGCGGTAGCGTTCTCGCTTCCCGCTCACGGGGTCCCGGGTTCGATTCCGGGCGGGGCCAGGGATTTTCTCTGCCTCTTGATGACTGGGTGTTGTGTGTCTTTCATCATCATTTCATCCCCGACACGCAAGTCGCCGAAGTGGCGTCAACTCGAAAGATTTGCACCAGGCGAACGGTCTACCCGACGGGAGGCCCTAGTCACACGGCATTTCCATTTGCGAGATTATTTTGTGACCAGTCTTCTTTCCACGTCGCCTAACAGGACGGAACTTCCAGCGTTTCTTGTGGGTGACTTTGCCTCCCCTGCTGAAAGAAGAGCCATTGATGATTCGAGGGGTTATGTGGCTGCTACATGATGGTGCTCCAGTTCACTTCGCCGTTAATGTCCAGAAGCATCTCGGCCGTGTGTTCCCTAGTCGATGGATCCAACGAGGGGGTCCAGTTGCATAGCCTGGTCCTTCACCGGATCTCACTCAACCCGTGCGATTTCTGGTTATATGGCTATCTCAAAAGTATCACGTATGCAGAGCCATTCCAGATGTGGAGACACTGGAGCAGCGTGTTCTTGCTGCCTTTGACACTGTTCAGATGACCGATGTGAACGTTTGATGCAGAACATGCTACGACTCGTACACGCATGCGTTGAGACAGACGGAGACCATTTTCAACGCACACTGTAACTGTGGCTGCATGATACAGCGCGTATTAGACTGCAGTCTCTGCAACGAAGTATGACTGAATAAATGGTCTCTAGCATGGAAACCATGCATTTCCGGGCATAAGTTCATTACACCTTTTTTGTTCCGTATCCTCTCATCGATCAATCCCTAGAGTTTGTAATCGGCGGAAAAAAATCACCCTACATATTTTCGCTAGCAAATGAATGTCGATATTTTGAAACGTTGTTTCACTTTTCAGAAAATTACCGTTCAACACTGATCAAGAAGACCTTTGATATAGTTTTCTTTATTCATTTATAAAATTATACTCCGACTTCTTGTATTGCAAGTGATACCTCATAGCCTCACATTCACGGTTCATTACTGGGCCAAGCGAACGGACGTTCTGTTGCCGTCCCGTCTAGTGTGAACCGTCCACCATTTGACGGTGTTTTCTCGCCACGGTCCGTTCCGTTGCATTGACATTGTGGAGTCGCTTTATTCCTAATAGTAACTCCACGTATAAATCCCTCAGAATGTGTCTGTCAGAGAGTTTTTTTTCCGCCCCAGTGCTATGAAGTTATACGAAGTCGACGTGAATGGAATGCAGTGGTGCTTAATAGAAAGTCAATTAGAGCTACAGCACAGAGTATTACGACTCATTAACTTCATTCGAAGTTCCAGTTAGTAGTAGCCTGTGAATTCATGTCGGCAACCTCACTTGGCTGTATGGCTACACCGGCAGCGAGATGCTGGCCAGGTCAACCCCGTGCCTTTGAACACAATGCGCTCCCGGAAACATTAGCGGAACCGCTCTGGTTCGAAGCAAAGCTCGCTTTCCTAAATTACCAGTTTACTGTACGAAACTGCTCAGTCCAGAGGACTGTCAAACGTTTACATCTGACGCCCCTTGAGAGAGTAGGTTGCCCTGAAAGCATAGGAGTTTTCTGCTTTTAGCCACGAGAAAACGAAACAAGAACACGGGGACTTCTCCCAATTGAAATGCAAGCTCCACATTCGTTAGCACTAACGAACTGTCCAGTGGAGAGCGATATACACTACTGGCCATTAAAATTGCTACACCACGAAGATCACGTGCTACAGATGCGAAATTTAACCGACAGGAAGAAGGTTCTCTGATGTGCAAATGATTAGCTTTTCAGAGCATTCACACAAGGTTGGCGCCGGTGGCGACACCTACAACGTGCTGACACGAGGAAAGTTTCCAACCGATTTCTCATACACAAACAGCAGTTGACCGGCGTTGCCTGGTGTTAGGAGGAGAAATGCGTGCCGTTTCCGACTTTGCTAAAGATCAGATTGTAGCCTATCGCGACTGCGGTTTATAGTATCGCGACATTACTGCTCGCGTTGGTCGAGATCCAATGACTTAGCAGAATATGGAATCGGTGGGTTCAGAAGGGTAATACGGAACGCCGTGCTGGATCCCAACGGCCTCATATCACTAGCAGTCGAGATGACAGGCATCTTATCCGCATGGCTGCAACGGATCGTGCAGCCACATCTCGATACCTGATTCAACAGATGGGGACGTTTGCAAGACAACAACCATCTGCACGAACAGTTCGACGACATTTGCACCAGCATGGACTATCAGCTCGAAGACAATGACTGCGGTTACCCTTGACGCTGCATCACAGACAGGAGCGCCTGCGATGGTGTACTTAACGACGAACCTGGGTGCACGAATGGCAAAACGTCCTTTTTTCGGATGAATCCAGGTTCTGTTTACAGCATCATGATGGTCGCATCCGTGATTGGCGACATCGCGGTGAACGCACATTGGAAGCGTGTATTCGTCATCGCCATACTGGCGTATCACCCAGCGTGATGGTATGAGGTGCCATTGGTTATACGTCTCGTTCACCCCTTGTTCGCATTGACGGCACTTTGAACAGTGGACGTTACATTTCAGATGTGTTACGACCCGTGTCTCTGCCCTTCATTCGATCCCTGCGAAACCCTACATTCAGCAGGATAATGCATGACCACGTGTTGCAGGTCCTGTACGGGCCTTTCTGGATATAGAAAGTGTTCGACTGCTGCCCTGGCCAGCACATTCTCCAGATCTCTCACCAATTGAAAACGTCTGGTCAATGGTGGCCGATCAACTGGCTCGTCACAATACGCCAGTCACTACTCTCGATGAAGTGTGGTATAGTGTAGAAGCAGCATGGGCAGCTCTGTTTGACTCAATGCCCAGCCGTATCAAGGCCGTTAATTCGGCCAGAGGTTGTTGTTCTGGGTACTGATTTCTCAGGATCTATGCACCCAAATTGCGTGAAAATGTAATCACATGTCAGTTCTAGTATAATATATTTGTCCAATGAATACCCGTTTATGATCTGCATTTCTTCTTGGTGTAACAATTTTAATGGCCAGTAGTGTAGACAGATGGAGACAGAAAATAGTTGTATCTCAGAGGACTGGTGATGGGGAGGAAAGAAAGTGTTAGGACTTGAAACGGATCCACCACTGGCTGGATACAGCGAAGTGGGAGTCGAGCAGACATGTTTGCCCCCTGAAGAGCTAGTGGTTAATCATAATAAAAGTATAGGAAGAAGATATATATATATATAAGAGTATCAACAGTTCTGATTCACTTAGGTCCACCTCATTTAACTTGATAGGCAATTCAGCCATAAAACTGAACCGAAAAGTTAAGGCTCATAACTCCAGAATGGACGCTTTTGTTAATGCAGTCGAGTAAGACTGTTGTTGCTGCACTCGTTCGAGAAGCGCCGCTCCGCGACACCTGCCCTAGCTGTCTACGGCCGTGATCCAATGCAGCCGTCGCGAGATGGTAAGTTCACACCAGGTGGCGTAAAACTTTAGAGCTTGCAGTCATCTCATGCTTCGGCATCTCAACAGCCGAAGCCGAACCAGCAGCAATCACGACTTAGGGAATTTTACTGGACGAGGAATGCTCAGTAAGCTAGAATCTAGATTCAGGCTTGCATTTGCTAATGACTTAATTTCAGCTACAGTTTGTTCGATGTATTTTCACATCTGAGTTGCGCATTAGATTCAGTTAGTTGCTTCTCACTTTTTCCGCAGTCAATCACATGTGCTCAACTAAATATATAGTAAAGCAGCGTTTTTGATTGATTTACTTTGAAGTCAGATTGCACTTCGAGAATGTTTAACTTTTCGATGTCAGGTTGCATTTCAGGAGTCATTAATACTAATTTAAAGCCACATTGCGTATCAGGTGTCCCGACCCTTATTCCAACCACATTTTACTACCTTGATTGTAACATTTTATTCAATTATGCTCTTGAATGCAATTAATGAATAAATTGTATTACATATCAATTTAAAACCATTCTCTGCATTCATTTACGAACAGTCCCCCCTCCAACGTCTTGTGTAAATCGGCCTTTACTCGCATTTCCTTACCTTCCCCATTCCGAGCATAGCTTCAGAACAGTTAGTTCTTTTCCTAACTTTCAAATTCAGTATTTTACTTAAGTCAACCAACAGTAGACATATAGCTCCCTACACTGTTACTCTGTTTGCAAAATGTAACGCCCTTAACAGCGTATTTGTACTTGGAACGCTACCAACGCCGAGAAACGACGACATTGCAGAAACTGTCAGAATAAAACAACACATATGCATTACGGGCAACATACCTGCTACTAACGATCTAGTGCAATTGTCCAATTCAAAAATGTTCAAATCATAGAAAGGTATTACTGTTCATTTTAAAACTACTGCATGCCCGCAGCTATTGTACTGAACTTCTATCAGAAGTTAAGTCAATGGTTGAACTGCCTGACCGAGCGAGGTGGCGCAGTGGTTAGCACACTGGACTCGCATTCGGGAGGACGACGGTTCAATCCCGTCTCCGGCCATCCTGATTTAGGTTTTCCGTGATTTCCCTAAATCGCTTCAGGCAAATGCCGGGATGGTTCCTTTGAAAGGGCACGGCCGATTTCATTCCCCTTCCTTCCCTCACCCGAGCTTGCGCTCCGTCTCTAATGACCTCGTTGTCGACGGGACGTTAAACACTAAGATCCTCCTCCTCTGCCTGAAATGCGTGGTGGACACTATCTCAAACAACACCTTAATTGGCTGACAGAAGATAGTGGGTACACTTCCACAATACTGGCCCTGTTTTGAAATTACACATAATTCTTTATAATTTCTTGACTTGTAGCACTCGTAGAACTTCTTCCAGTGTGCTTCCTGTAAAGTTATCCGTTAATTGCAGACTGAACTTCAGCATTTTGAATGGCTGTATATCCTACCCCCCTCCCCCCAAAAAAGGCATATAATTACTTCCTAGAGCAATTACAGAATTTGGAACATTTGCAAGCTACGTAAGGCCCGACTGTCTTTCCAAGGGACCCAACTCTGCAGTTGCTCGCTCAGTTAATATTAAACGTATGCTGCCAGCCACTTCTCAAGACTGTCCATTAAATAGCACTTTCCACCTTGTCACCATTACTAATCTCTGTAACTGATTTACGGACACACAAGAACACACTTGCCGTCGTACAGCCAATTCCAGCTGGATTTATCGTTACTCGGGTCCATGAAAGTTAATGATGTGCAATTAACGCCATATAAATGCACTCCTCATACACTGTACACCAGTACACCATGCAAATTACATTCGCAATGACTTCTTCAGTTTACACTACCTGATGAGTTATCATTAACTTGGCAGCTACTCCTTTCGTAACACCCACACAGACAAAATTATGCTTTCTGTGATAACAGTGGCTGTGTAGCAGCACAGGCTTTCTCCATATTCATGACAGCATCACCTGGCGACCCATCAGTGTCTCCCTCTTGGCTGCTTCCCGCCCACGTTCTTCTCTGCTTCTGAGGTCATGGAGGTAACGCACTGGTACCTTAGCCTTAGCCTGCTTCGTGACTCTTTTAATTTATTTTAAGCTTGTTTTTGGTCTAGGACGTACTTCGTTTAAACTTTTATTTATCTAAAACATATTACTACATCCTTTTCCGTTAGATTTAGGACACACAGAATAAAATGATTTTATGATCACATTTAAATTTCAAAATACATTACTTTGGCGGTGGATTATTCAGCCAATTTATTTCGCCCATATCCTCAGTAGCACGCATATCCTTGGCCTTATATGGACATGGAAAAGTTGAAATTTTGGGCAACAGGATTCACCACATTGTTCTTGTCTTCGATTTTACTTAGTCAGCCATAGTAACATTGCAAACTGGGGCAGTGAAACAGCAGATCAACCAGTGAAATTGTGCCATTAGGCTCATCGGTATAACTAAAATTGCAGCGGAATTCGACTTAAGTCACAGCTCTTGATAAAGTATCATCCGTGATGAACTTGTCAACAGAAAACCATTATCATCTTCGTACACAGAAGACAATAACGCAGGGGCATGATTACAATAGTGAAGGAAATGATTTTCTCAATCAGATGGTGACCAGAGTCTATTTATGGGTGGACAAATACTAAGAAGAGAGGAAGACTCATCGAACAGAAAAATTTAAGTGCTCGCTTTTCCCTCGCTGTTCGAGGGTGGAACGGTAGAGAGACAACTTGAAAGTGGTTCATCGAACCCTCTGCCAGGCACTTTATTGTGAATAGCGGAGAAATCACGTAGATGTTGTTGTAACCGCAGGGTTGCCGAGAACGAAAGCGCGGCTGGACCAAACGGGAGCGGCCCGTGAACAAACAAAACTAACGGGGAAGGACGGACAGGAACAATGACGGACGACCGAGCAAGAGCTAACGAACAACAACACGCAAATATCAACGGGGTCACAAGCGAAACCTCACGAATCCACAACGTCCACTCGTACACGGAAACCAAGTAAACATGCCGTCTGTAGGCGAGATGTCGATAGACTAACGCGAATATCAGACTGCCTGCTGAGCTTTTTTTTTTTCTTTATTGTTATTTTCCACCTCATACAAAGGTGGGCTGGCAGCGGACAAATCTACTCCGCTCTTCAGACACAAGTATACAAGAAATGAGACAAGGAAGACAGAAAGTAACAGATTGGTGGTTAAAAACACAGTAGATACAAAAAAATTTAAAAATACGAAGCCGTTCACACTCGACGAAAAACACGAAAAACTGTCGGCACTGCTCACAAACACTGATGACTGAGATAGGACAAGTGAACGAAGGAGCGTGGCGGCGAAAAACACTAAATCACAACACGATGGCACACACACAAGAAACTGATGGCGATGATCTCAGGCGAGCGAATGTCCACTGAGCGTGTGCGAGTCCGGGGACTTGCCAAGAGTGGAAGAAAGGGGTGGGGGAGGGCGAGGGGAGAGCAAAGATGCCAATGGCAGAGGAGATGGTAGGAGGAATCAAGGTATGGGGGTTGGGGAAGCCCGGGGAGGAGGGGGGAGAGAGGGAGGAGGGAGGGAAGGGGGTGAGAAGGAAGAGAGGGTGCCCATAGGAAAAACACACAGGAAGAGGGAGGGAGTATCAAAGTTGGTAGGAGGAGTAGATGGAGGGGAGGAGGGCATCATCAGGGAGGGGGAGCTGGCGGAAGCCAACTTGGGAGAGGGTATGGAGAGTGGAGATATGGAGAGCAGGTGGGACGTGGAAATACAGGCGCGGCAGCAGATGGGGGTGGGAGAGGATGGGAGAGACAAGCGGTTGAGGAGGATCGAGTTTACGGGAGGTGTAGAGGATCCGTATCCGTTCGAGGAAAAGCAGGAGGTGGGGGAACGGAATAAGGTCGTACAGGATGCGCATGGCGGAGGGGAGACGGATGAGATAGGTGAGGCGAAGAGCATGGCATTCTAGGATCTGAAGGGATTTGTAAAAGGTAGGGGGAGCGGAGACCCAGGCAGGGTGGGTGTAGCAAAGGATAGGGCGGATGAGGGATTTATAGGTATGGAAGATAGTTGAGGGGTCCAGACCCCAAGTACGGCCAGAAAGGAGCTTGAGGAGACGGAGTCGGGAGCGTGTCTTGGCTTGGATTGTCTGGAGGTGGGGGTCCAGGAGAGGCGACGGTCAAGGGTGACGCCAAGGTACTTAAGGGTGGGTGTGAGGGCGATAGGACGGCCATAGACGGTGACATAGAAGACGAGGAGGCGGAAGGAAGGGGTGATTTGCTTACAATGGATGGATTGACCTTAAGCAACCCCTGCTGAGCGACACGCAGGCGCTTAAATACCTGATAGAGTACGTTGCAATTGGCCGCTGTGACCATGTGTTCCACCGTGGCGCCCTCACATTATACGTGGGGCAGGAGCGCGTGCAGCCACGGCTTACGGCGCGACGGCTAGAGAGACCTCTAGTGGTAATCGAGGTCCATGCCGTCTGGCGTGGATTCGAAACCCGCGGCGCTCGGTACCAGAGATGTAGATGTAGATGTGAAAATGGAAATACTCATTGTCTCCATTCGTGAAAGAACTGGAAACAGAGGGATGAACTGCGAAGTCATCAGGACAATCTTTTTTGATATCCAGGATCAGTCCTAAAAGAAGGACCAAATTGTGTTTGTTGCTGACATTTGGTAAGGCAAGTTGGTAAGCCAGTTTAAGGTTACCATATCAATAACATGTCATGTTCTTCTCTCACAAGGGCTACTGCAGCTCCATGACAACTAATATTCTCATATGGCTTCCCATACAAATAATGTATGATCTTATTCACAGCTGTTATTTTCTCAGCAACTGTAGTATATATTTCAGAATAAAATTCTGAATGAAAGAATACAATACATGATCTGATGTGGCATGTGAAACATCTGAGAGGTGGCACGCCACTCTCTGACTTTAACAAGATTGTCAGCCAGATTAATAATCATATTTTAGGTCATGATATCGGTGTTCCCCAATACTACATTTGGTATGTCTTTTATGACTTTTTACATGAGGAAATTGTGGACAGAATATTCTTACAGTTGCATTTGTAGCCCGTAGAGAACTTGTACACAAGGGGCTGTAGTGGAGGCAACAGGGAACGGGGAGGGAGATGATTTGGGTGTCATAAATTCTGAGTGCAGCGACCAGGCTGTGTGAGTGTTTATGGGAAATAGGACTAAGTGGATCATACTGCAGAGGGACTCCTGCCATAGCATCCTCCTTCTTCTACTTATGGTCTGACAAGAGAGCACTGGTTCGCAAAACGTTTTACCTGGGCCAGGCGGCAGTCTGTTCACTTTTCTGATTTGCATTTGTCGTTTTTATGTAAGATTTATCAGCTCACTGTAGCTATAAAAGGATTAATAAAACCTGTCATTATTTTTTCTACATCTGCATCTACATACATACTCCGTAATCCACCATACGGTTCGTGGCGGAGGGTACCTTGTACCACAACTACCATCTTCTCTCCTTGTTCCACTCCCAAACAGAACGAGGGAAAAATCACAGCCTATATGCCTCTGTACGAGCCCTTATCTTTGTGGTCTTTCCGCGAAATGTTAGTTGGTGGCAGTAAAATTGTACTGCAGTCAGCCTCAAATGCTGGTTCTCTAAATTTCCTCAGTAGCGATTCACGGAAAGAACACCCCCTTTCTTCTAGAGACTCCCACCCGAGTTCCTGAAGCATTTCCGTAACACTCGCGTGATAATGAAACCTACCAGTAACAAATCTAGCAGCCCGCCTCTGAATTGCTTCTATGTCCTCCCTCAATCCGACCTCATAGGGATGCCAAACGCTCGAGCAGTACTCAAGAATAGGTCGTATTAGTGTTTTATAAGCGGTCTTCTTTACAGATGAACCACATCTTCCCAAAATTCTACCAGTTAACCGAAGACGACTATCCGCCTTCCCCACAACTGCCATTACATGGTTGTCCCACTTCATATCGCTTTTAAACTTAAACATGCTACTATTAACACTCATACACCCTCAACTATTGACTGTTTTTATTTTATTGTGGTGCTTCATGGGTACACCAGTAATTTAAGGTCCAATCTCATTATACTAATTAATTTGAGTTCTGAAAGTGACTACAGGCATAAGCTACAAAGGTGCCATGAGTAAAATTCACTAATTTCATTTGTAAAAAATTAGGGTGTGTTCATGATTTGAAGGTTATTGAGAAGATAATACTTTTCTTTATGTGAAGATAATAACATTTAGCATCACTCAGACACATACTTTTGATTAAAGCCAGCACCAGCTTACTATTGGCGCCCCTGAACAGGATCTCGAATCATGGCACTTTTGTAAGGTAGTTAGTGCGTTATCTTGCCGAACAGGCCCGTGTATTTTCTTTCTGTTTTTTTTTTTTTTTTTTTTTCAAAATGAGACTATGGTGCGCTGAGAACATGTAGACTCGGGCTTGGCGCTATGTATGTTGCAGTCATTTTATTTCAGTGCATGTACTGATGTACTGTTTGTATCTAATGTTGCGTCGTTGCTAGCAGCGTTGTGCAAGATTTTGTGGAAAAAATTTATGTATGAGGATGTGGACGATATTGTAGAATAGGTTTTGTTTCATGGGCTTAGGCATAAATGTGTGCATTATTTGTAAGAAGATCAGAGTAGAGTTGTGGCGAGTGATGCGTTGGAGTCTGAAACTTGCAGAAGTAGCAATCAATGTGAATGCTTATGAGAAGCAAAGCCCATTTGTATTGTGAGAAAGGCTGCACACTGATGTCGTTCAAAATGCAACACAAGCCAGCCATTGATGCAGAACAAGACAGAACGGCGTAAGAAGTTCATTTAAATCACTCTTCAAACAGGGCACAAATGTCAAATGCAGTATACTCTGATGCTGAGGGTTCAATTCATTCATGAAATGAAACAGAAAACAATGCCGAGGTGGCAGGTCATGTAGGTTCTGTAAATACGGAAAGAGGTACAAAACGGAAAGTAACAGTCCACTTTCGCGCACTGGGCGTCATAGAGCAGTTGAGTCGTGTGCGTCTAGTCCAGGGTACGTAACTGGAAGTACACAATTAGAATCGATCATTCAATTTATGCAAGAGGCAGAGAAGAGACGACAGGAGGAGGAAAAACAGAGGAAGGAAAGGTAAGAAAAGAGACGGCAGGAAGAAGACCAAAGACAGGAGGTTCTCATTAATGAAATTAGGAAAATTTATAAGCGACAAGGAGGAAAAGAGACAGAACGAAGTCATGAAAGAAATTAAGGAAATTCAAAGGAGGGCTGGTGAGTTTGTCGAAAACGTAAATCTGATCAGGAATTAAGGTGAAGTTGAAAAGGCAGAGTTTGAAGACACTATTAAAACATCACATGAGACGCGAGAAGTAGCTGTAGAGTCCAAATGTGAGGCTGGGACAGTCCGATTAGTAGCATGAGATACGCGAAAGAACGTGCAGATTACGCGAGATCAGGCAGCGCTAGCAAAGGTCGAAGTGAGCGAACCAAGAAGGCCATTTCTGCTCTCAAAAAACAGGGACAGAGAGTAGCTGTAAAGACACGGAAAGAAAGGTTAAAAGTCAGAGACCAGCAAACACATATCACTACCCATCAGAATGAGCTGGTGGATATAAGACAAATATGCGAACGGGATGCTCCCCGTATAGAAATTCAGCAAGAAGCAACAACACATTGCCTTGAGTTCGTTAATCACCAGGAATGACAAAGACAAAATTTTGCAACCCAAGCTGGAGCCATATCCCCGGCACAGGCCAATATACGGCAGGAGGTCTCGCTTATCGGGGTACGACGCTCGGCCGAGCGCGCGCAGTCTGTGGCGCGTAATACACGAAGTATCGACCCGGACCACTAATGCGCGCGACCCAGGCGTACGGAAAAACTACTATATGACTCTGATGACAGGAAACGAAGGTACAACACCATTCAGGGATCGGTCGCCCGTGAAATTTTGGGCACACGCGTGGCAGAATTCAAAGTCCAGGAGCGCAAAATTATGAATATTTCGACTTAAAATATTTTCTCTCAATTCAAAATTTTCATGTTTGCAAAGAGAAGCACAATTCATTATACCCCAAGTCATGGATGGCTCAGCATGATAGGGCACTAATCGAGTCATGGCCACTAGTTTACAAATTGGAATTTTGTCTGTGGATACTTGGAAAGTTCAATATCAGAGCACGTGTGTAGCGCTGCAGCCGACTGCCGCAGCTACGGTGAATTAAGAGAGGCTTTCCTAGAGACCTAGAGGTCACAGGACACCCAAGAAATGATTTAACAGGAGGCTAGGGAAGGACTACGAGCCGGCCGCGGTGGCCGAGCGGTTCTAGGCGCTTCAGTCCGGAACCGTGCGACTGCTACTGTCGCAGGTTCGAATACTGCCTCGGGCATGGATGTGTGTGATGTCCTTAGGTTAGTTAGGTTTAAGTAGTTCTAAGTTCTAGGGGACTGATGACCTCAGATGTTAAGTCCCATAGTGCTCAGATCCATTTGCACCATTTTTTTGAAGGACTACGAAGCATCGGGATGGCGCAGTCCAGTAGTTTTTCGAGACGCTTGTCAACAAGAACCGTTACCTGGACCAACCGTATAGCGATAAGGAGATGATTCGACTGTGCTGCATGAAATTGTCATTGGGATTCCAGGAACTGCTCATTGGCAAACGTAACGAAACAATAGTCATTAAAAAGCGCTTTACGAGAGCTAAACTTTGTAAACGATTCACAAACCGCGAGGGATCGAATTCGCAAGTTGCATCAGGTGGTAATAATGATGGGAAAAAAAAACACAAATAGAAACAGGGCGACGAGAAACAATACCAAAGCCAAAGATTCAACAATGAGCGTCAGTGGAATGACAGGAGCAGACGGGGGATGTATGGTAGCAATTTTCAAGAAAAAAGAAATAACAACAGCAGGGAAATTGAAATTCTAACCACTTCATGCAGCCGGTGTGGAACTCAGGGAAAACTAGGACTAATAGAGGGATTGGTAAGCGAAGTCCTCAACGTGATCACCAGAATGACGCTGTGGAAATCAGACCACCTAACTCCTCAAACAGAAACCGCAGCAGAAGTCCGCGTGGGTTACTGTTAAGAATCATTTATTTCCATTTCACTTATGTATTCACTTAGCGTATTGTAATTTTGTAGGATAAGATCTTCTTCTGTGACATCCGATCAATGCTTTAGGCGTTTGTAGTTTTCCGTACAATATTTGCGCCTTGATAATTTACTGCAAATTTGGGACGCACTGGTATCCTTTCATGTTTCACAGATAGAAATTTATTTCGTGAATGGGAATGTGCCGATTTCTCGGCGGAAACCTCTTGAGTTTATGGTAAAATGGTTGGTTCAATACTTGAACATTGCTGGACTAGTAGCTTGTTACGACACAGTAAAGGTATGTATTGGAACAACGAGGAAACTGTGTTTTTGGCTCAGAAGTAATTGCATAACTCTTGAAGACACAGTTCTTCTCAGAATTCATTTTGGAATGTAGTAATGGTTTGTTTTTTCCGGTGATACTGTGTGCATTGCCGGTGGGGCGTATGCTCGGTTTGTTCCACCATTCGGAGTGGGGAAGTGGTAGTGGTGCCACAGGAATTGATTTGTGATCCGATAGTGCATCTTGGCGTGATTTGGATCATGTCACCGATACTAGTGGGGTATCTTGCGCGATGGGCATGGGCTGTCCACGCCAGAAGCGTGTTGCAGCTAGAGTAGGTTTTTATTCCTCCCTGTGGTTCGATTAGGGTTATCGCCATTGGAACGATGTGTTCTCGTTGGTGGTTTTCGAGTGTGGTTACGCTTATTGATAATCGCCTGTGGTGCGATATCTTTCTCTGGTGGTACTTTGTCGTCTGTTGTTATCGTTTATGGATTACCGCCAGCAGTGCAATTATGTTTGCCTTGTGGTATTTCGATAGTGGATCTTCAGCGCCAGAGCCGCGTCATCGGCAAAGTTTTGTATTACGTGGCGTGAGCACATGGAGTGCGAGCCACGGTAGTACATTTTCGGATGAATATAAAGGAAGGTAATTTCGAATGTAACCAGACAAAAAAGAGGAAGCTAATCACAATACCTTATGCACTACAAATTATAAAAATACTGTATTTTATGTCTTTGCAGCAGCTGTTAATTGATTATATCTGTACGGCGATTTTTGAGAGTTACTGCTCAGTTTCAGATGGAAAGGTGAATTTGTGCCGATGTCTGATCTGTTCTGGCAGCATAGAAAGGAATGTACAGATCGCGGTGAACTGTGTTCCACCCAGTTTCTGTCCCGGATATCCGTATCAGCGTCACCATCCAATAAGATGGCGTCACGAAAAGACTAGCGTAAAGTAGAAGGGGTCGTAGCTAGACTTGGTGATCGGTAGAGTATAATTAGAAGTAAATGTTGCATGGTGTGAGAGTGCTTGAAGTATGAATGTGCAGCCTGTGCCAGCTTAGCCCATTGGTGTGCATGAGTGGTATTGGGAAACCGACAAAACACTGACATACACAACAGCAACATAGCTTCGCAACTAGAAAATGATTAGTTTATGTCTTTCAGATAAGTGGTTAATTAACAATGATGGTGAAATATTGTTTAAATGACAGAAAGCAGTAAGGTGCTTGTGTTGCATTAATCGTATTATAAAGTTTCAATTACAAACATCCCGGCGAAGGTTCGAGTCCTCCCTCGGGCATGGGTGTGTGTGTGTTTGTCCTTAGGATAATTTAGGTTAAGTAGTATGTAAACTTAGGGATTCATGACCTTAGCAGTTAAGTCCCATAAGATTTCACACGCATTTGTTGAATTACAAACAGTTCATATTTTTGTTATGATTTTCTAAATATGTGATTTTGTAAATATTCATTGTAAAAACACGGCACTGAAATACGCGCTAAGAATTGTAGATAGGACTATGGCATTCCTAACGGCGAGCGAGAAGCGGACTACGGCAGGACGTGGCTGGGCGTGAGGCACACGCCGCTTATCGCAACGAGCCTGGTGGGGCTCGAGACCTCGAGTGCAGCTGCCAGCGTGACGTCACAGCAGGGCATCACCGCATTAAAACGACCCGCTGATCTGACATTACCACATGGCCACATCGGCAGCTGTCAGATACAGGCGACTTATCCCCCCCCCCCCCTGTGGCGATAGGGCAGGCAGATGGATGATCTGAAGACACTGGGGCAGCTCCATGGCGATAGGGGCATGAACAGAATTCCGCCCGTCCCTTTCACTTGGGCCAATGGAGAGCGAAAGCAACAGAAGGGATACCTCGCCTGCAGCTAGCAGGTAACGGAGCCTCGCCCCTGACATCATGCGACCACCTGGGGCCACCGCTGTTTGACGCAAGAATCTCGAGGGACTAGACCTGAATGTATGCCACTGCCAAAGAGAAAAGAGGGATTAGAGAGCCCTGGGCCAAGCGATTGACTTCCCTGGACACTTGCCAAAACACTGATAATTGCTGCTGGAGGACTGTCTTCAGCAAGACCGAAAGTTTATCAACTTGTCTGTCAATAGTCCAGATGCCTAGCTGTTGCTGCTATAGACTGGAGACAGGTCGTGCCACAGACACTGCTGCCATCATTGATGTTGTTCAGTAAAGGAGTAACCCTATCTCTTAGCACCAGCTCACCCCCTACATCTGCCACGTCCAATGTGTTACACACCTCATGAGTGTAGTGTTGCGTTTAGTCATGTGACTAATGTAAAGCTAATTTTTGGACTCCCTAAAGACCCTTGAGAAGGGAGAAGTAAGAGACTTAAAATATGTTTGTGTTTTCTTTTTTAATTCTTATATTTATGTGCCTTGCTGTATTTATCTTATTAGGTTAAATGCATTTTTTTCTTTCTTACTATGTTTGTCATGAGGGTCAACACCATTTTTAGATGTATACTGGGGTACAATGTCACTCTCATCTAAAATCTAAGATTGTCAAAAGATCACACATAACAAATACATTAATATTAAAAAAAAATTAAATTGACTTATGTTTTTACTTTATCTTTGTCATTTGTGTAAAGTCTCACAATGTTTCAAATGTCATCTAAATGTTGTTTATTTTGCGTTAACAGCATTTACTCCATTGTATTAAAAGAACTAGAATTGCTGATTGTTTGGACAGGATTTGTCACGTTTTGGAGGATTGAATCACTGTGAATACTTGGGCAAGGGTAACAAAATCTCTGAGGCAGAGAATGCTCGATACTCAACGACACTGTATTGTGGTTAGCAAAACAAATCATCTCTAGCCTCAGGTTCGGTGTGAATGGGTTAGTTAAATTTCTGCATGACCTTTTAACCACTCAATCATTGTATTTGTGATCAGGGGTGTATGTCAAAGACCTGACGGTCCACAGGAACAGTTCTGACATCCAGAAAATCATAAAACCTTGGCAGGCATCCAGCAGCGAGTGTGGGTATTACCCCTGGTTGAATGAGGTCAAGACAGTGTGTGGTATCTTTTGGTTTTTGGTTGTCAAAGCTGTCATGGTCTGGTATGTCATTCTCAAAGACCCAATTAAAGTTTCATAATGTATTCTCCTGTGGGTCACACAAAACTCTTTATTGAAGTGTGACACTCCCCATGCAGAAATTATTCGATAATGGGTAGATAGTAAGAGGTGGCACGCCACTCTATCACTTTAACAACTCTGTCAGTCAGATTAATATTCATATTTTAGGTCATGGTATCAATGTCCCAACTACTGCATTTGGTACGTGTGGTTTATGACTTTTATACAAGAGTGAATTGTGGGCAAAATGTTCTTATAGCTGCATGTTGTCCTGTAGATAACTTGTATACGAGAGGCTGCATTGGAAGCGGTGGAAAACAGGGAGAGTGATGGACTGGAGTGCCATAAATTCTGAGTGCAGCGAAAAGACTGAGCGAGTGATTTTGGGAAGCAGCACTGAGTATATTGTACCTACAGGCCTACAGAGGGACTTCTGGCCGTAGCATTCTCCTCTTTCTGCTTAAGGCAGTTCGCAAGACATTTTACATGGGCCAGGCGGCACTTCGTCGCGAAGTTTGTGGAAAGTTGGTGGAGGAAGCCAAGAGAGACTGCTGTATACTGAGCCTTTGTGCAAACGGTGGGAATTAGAAGCTGAGACGATACGGACAGAGCAGCTGGCGCACATGTTTAGTGGAGGCAGGACAGTAGCTCCCCTGACGCCAGGAAGTCGTCACATTATTTTAGCAAGCGGCAAAACCATACATTTATTTATATTAATGGGCACTACTGTGTGGGAAGTTTATAGCCTTCTTTCAGAAATTGGAAATGGTCGGCCTCGAAAAATTAGATCTCCCTGTAAATGAGGAACTGTGGTCCCATCCAGGTAAATGCTTTTTTTTTTCCCCAAACGTTGCCACGTTTACTCTGAGTACGACGCCTCCTTAATCTAAAATCTTGTTTTTTTCAGAAAAGAGAGATTTGGATCGCTGATTGGTTCCTCTCAGGATATGCAAAGTGGAGGTTTGCTCCTTCAGCGTGGGGACCCTGGCGTTGTGTCTGGACTGCCTACCAGGCCAACAGAACATTCAAGAGAGGAAATTCGATGAGTAGCGGATAGTTCAATTAGTTTGTGCAATATGGGGGTGGTTTCGTGATTGCTAATTAATCTCCTGTACCGAGGCTTGGTAGAAAGTGGTTGTATTTCTCTGCCTTCTTCGTCTTCTGGTCCTTCCCTGGTGGGGAACTTCAGGTCTTTCCCTAGTGAGTGACATGTGTGGTCTGTATCTTGTGATGGACTAAAAGCCAGTGACAGTTTCCAACTGCACCGACTGTGAAATTCCATATCATCTTGGACATATCGTGTGTCATGAGGGTGAACTTATTCGTCCTGAGTAGGCTGCCAGGCGTTTGATAATTCCAGCACGCACCGTCGTACCTGTGAGTCAAATTGATTGGGCTACACCAGCGAACGGGTACACCTCACTCTGAATTCTGCCGGGATTTCAGGACTCTGATAGGGATACTCTGATACTCAGAACGCAAGACTGCGTAGTTTGCAAATTTTCGTGGGCGCGTCAGAACATTACAGCTGCTGCAGCGCGCCACTCCTCGCCCACAGCGCGGCCTTTTTCTGAGGCCGCCTGAGTCAAGGTGAAAGGGGAAAATACTACTACAGTAGGGTTGTTAGAAGATATTCACAGCTCCCTGTTCTCAGGTGAACCATACTTTGTGGTGTACTTGGTCGTAGTTGATTCCATTTGAATAGAGTTGGGCCTTACAGTGGATTCACGTAAACAAATTGAGATTACGTTGTAAAATGGATTAATTTGGGGGAGAATTTGAATAGCTTCCATCCAAATGTATGCTTTGTCAATCAAACACCATCCCTTTTGTGATCTGGGTAATTTTTTGTGTAAGACTTATCAATTCGTTGTAGTTACAAAAAAAATTAATAAAACTTGGCATTATTTTGTAAGCTTAAACACGCCACTGTTCCCATTCATACACCCTCAACTATTCACAGATTTTATTTTATTGTTTTGGTACATGGGTACACCGGCAATTTAGGGTTCAGTCTTATTAAATTAATTAATTTGATTATTAACTGGAATTCTGAAAATAACATAAGTAAAATTCAGTAATTTCATATACAAAAATCAAGGGTGTAGCTCACGATTTGAAAAAAATTGTTCAAATGGCTCTAAGCACTATGGGACTCAACATCTTAGGTCATAAGTCCCCCAGAACTTAGAACTACTTAAACCTAACTAACCTAAGGACATCACACACACCCATGCCCGAGGCAGGATTCGAACCTGCGACCGTAGCAGCCCCGCGGTTCCGGACTGCAGCGCCAGAACCGCACGGGCACCGCGGCCGGCACACGATTTGAAGGTTATTGAGAAGATAATAGTTTTCTTTATGTAAAGAAAATAACATTTAACACCAATCAGACATATATTTATGATTAAGCAAGCGACGGCTTACACATTCCACTTAGAACAGGTACTTAGCAGCCACGATATTTTCACTTCCAATATCAAAAGTATTTTTATATAATTTGGTGGGGTGAAACGACGCCTAAGCTGTGGCTAGTACACTTCTGGGCGATATCCCTTCTTTCAGGAGTGCCAGTCCAGCGGAGAGTTTCTATGAAGTCCGAAAAACAGGAGAGAGGTAATTGTGGGCTCTGAGTCGTATCTTCGTAAAAAAAGTTATAATAAAATAAATATAATTTAATAATTTATCATCATACAACGATTATCAGCGCTGGTGGTAATGGCTTGGATGTCTAGCTGAAGAGTGTAACAGAAATGCTACAAAACTCAAACTGGCATTGTTTGAAAGAAGACATCTAATATCGTATACAGGAAACTGAACAGTTCAAATTTCTAGGTGTTCAGGTAGATAGTGAACTGTCGTGGAAAGCCCACGTTCAGGACCTGGTTCGAAGACTTAATGCTGCCATTTTTACCATCCGAACTATGTCTGAAGTGAGTGATCGTTCGACACGAAAATTAGTCCACTTTGCTTATTTTCATTCGCTTATGTCATACGGTATTATATTTTGGGGTAACTCTTCCCATTCTAAAAGGATATTTTTGGCTCAAAAACGGGCGGTTCGGGCAATTAGTGGTGTTAAGTTCACGAACGAGTCTGGGTATTTTGACATTGGCTCTGAGCACTCTGGGACTCAACTGCTGTGGTCATTAGTCCCCTAGAACTTATAACTACTTAAACTTAACTAACCTAAGGACATCACACACATCCATGCCCGAGGCAGGATTCGAACCTGCGACCGTAGCGGTCGCGCGGTTCCAGACTGTAGCGCCTAGAACCCGCTCGGCCACTCCGCCCAGCCCTTACTGTCATTTCTTGTTAACAATATTATCTTACTCCCAAGAATAAGCAGCTTTCACTCAGTTAATACTTGACAGAAAACAAACCTGGATTTGAATTGGACTTCCTTAACTTTTGTGCAGAAAGGTGTGCAGTATACTGCTGCTCCATTTTCAATAAGCTACCACTCGAATTCAAAAATCTTAGCAGTAATCCATTCACTTTCAAATCGAAACTGAAGAGTTTCCTCATGAGTCACTCCTATCCTGTCGAGGAGATCCTTGAAAAATTAACCTGATTCTTGTTTTATTATTGATTGCGTTTACTTAAACTTATGGATTGACTTTTTTCGGTTTCATTATAATTTTATTTTGTCTTTTATTACTTTTATGTTGTAATTTCATGTACTGACACGTTCCATGACCTTGACGATTTGCTGCTCAATTTGGACCTACAGAATTAGACCTGTAAATAAAATTTAAAAAATAAAAAACTGCAAAAATTGTATTTTACGAATACTTTTCCGTTTCCATTAACATTGTTGTTTTAGGGTATGTGACGATGAATTATATCTAATAACTGTTCCCACAAAGGAATAAAAGCGTCAACTTATATTTCCATGCTTGAATGTACCTGGAGTAATCCATAATACACTATGAAGATTACTTTATTGAGGTTCACGCTGAGCGTCAAGTCTGTAGTAGGCTCCGCGTCCTTCCAGCCGTTGTAATGATTCTTGGACACCAGACCAGAGGAGGAAAACAAACTACGATCATATTTATACTACTGGAAACAGATTAGAGAAAGGGATAACAGCTAATAGTGTAACATATATATTAAAATTACGATATACATTATGAATTTTTATTTTTAATCGAGTAGGTAAATTAAACGATTGACGGGTAGATGTTAATGTGCTTATCCTGGATGGAAGATGTATTGTACGTTAATTATTTTATGTGGGCCTTTAAATTCAGCCTAGTTGATATACAGGTGTTCATTTTAACTGAAGGCATTGAAATATCTCGAAAACTGCACACCGGATCAGAAAAAGGTAAAATTCCAATTTGTTTGTCACCGTGCGTGGGTGGCGGGAGGCTACTATGAAATCTTCAATAGCAACCCCCGTTTTTTATTGCAGATTACGAGTCTACGCTCAAATCTACATACCTTTTGTCTGAAGCATTTTCTTCGTTGCACCACAGATGACGCTGTGAGAGGAGGCATAGAAACATGTTCACAATCGAAAGTTACGACGTGCTACTCAGTGACCCTTGAATATCCAATGGCACGTGGGCCACCACCTCCATGCTGTGAGGGTAGATCAGGACAGTATTTCATAACTTCTAATTGAAAACCCCATCGCAACGTTGTATTCCTAAGACATACCGACTCGCCACTGTGATCGTGGCTCAAGGCGAAAGCTACTCTACTTTTCCAATTACAGTAAGCGTTCAAATGTAATACGGCCAACTTCAGTACATTTAGTGATCCACTTTTCAAATGGCCGTACACAGGACAGAAGAATATCTGCGGGAATTTCAGCACAGGCGTTTCTGATGCAGTCGTCCATGCCCTCACGGTCTGTAGGCGCTTGCTGGTACACTTTATCTTTCAAATATCTCCACAGAAAGAAACAGGGCAACAACCCGCAGTAGTACCGGTAGCTTCTGTTCCAAAAACGTTCTATCTTTGCATCCATTCAGTGTGCCGTCCATAAAATACGGACCAATGAGTTTGTTCCCTATGATGCTACGCTATACGTTAACCGACCAATGACATTGATGGTCAGCTTGACGTAACCATTGGGGACCGTCTACAATTTAGTAAAGCATGTCATATCAGTTAACGCTAACATGATTTCTGAATGTAGAAGGTGTGTTGTGACAATATTGTCCACGGACATAACGGAATCGCGGTGTAATTGCTGGCCGCTTTTCCGTGGGTTGTGGTGCGCTGCCGCTTGCACAGCTATCTCATTATCGTATCTTGTAACATATTTGCTTAGTTTTCTTTTGCCGGTCTGTGCGCTGCTATCTGACATAAAGGAGTTCACAGTCTTTTAAAAGAACGAACGAGAGGCAGATTTCTCTGGAAAATACTTGGTATACAAGGCAACAGCAGCCTCAACATTTGTCCTACATTCTCCGTAAAACAGCATCATTTCAGTGTTTTCTTCTGAGGTTGCAACATGCACCGTCTATTTGCATATTTGTTCTCCAAATGACAGGCAGGTGTGCAGGTAATAAACACTGAACAAGTATTGTAATGTTTAGAGCCACTTTCTAACCTAAGTTTGCAGGATACGTGGGCTCCGGTCACAGCGTACTGGTTCAAATGGCTCTGAGCACTATGGCACTTAACATCTGAGGTCATTAGTCCCCTAGAACTTAGAACTACTTAAACCTAACTAACCTAAGGACATCACACACATCCATGCCCGAGGCAGGATTCGAACCTGCGACCGTAGCAGTCGCGCGGTTCCGGACTGAAGCGCCTAGAACCGCAAGACCACCGCGGCCGGCCACAGCGTACTGCCTGTTATGATAGGTCGTAGTTCTCTACGAGTGGCCCGTAGAGTAGTCAACTATTCGATGTGTCTGAGGAATGCAACGTTGCGAATGGGGTTTCCAATTAGAAGTTACCAAATACTGGCCTGTCCTACACTCGGAGCATGGAGATGGGGTCCCATACGCCATTGGATATCCAAGGACCATTGAGTAGCATGTCGTAAATTAAGACTGTGTACCCATTTCTATGCCTGCAACAGAAGTAAATGCTTCAGAAAAAACACATGTAGGCTTTGTCGTAGAATCTTAACCAGATCTAAAAAACGGAGGTTCCCACTGAAGATTTCAAAGTTGTCCCGGGCTGCCCACGCAAGCGATGGTGTGGCGGGTAGAGGCAAACAAACTGGAATTATAACTTTTTTTGATCCGATGTGTAGTTTCCGAGATATTTCAATGTCTTCAGTTAAAATGAACACCCTGTATATTATACGTGTTTGGTGAGCAGCTAAGTGACGTGTCACTCCAGGCGCAAAGCGTGAATTCCTCATTGTGGTGCTCGCAGGTAGCTTTCATCGCCTCATGAGACATTGTTATAATATTAAGTAGTGGACTGCCTCCGCTTGACATCTTGAAGAAGTCGGAGGCCATGAATCATGGCTGCACGTCAGAAGGTGAATGACTATAAGTGGCTGGTAATGTATACAGCCATCTTCTGTGACTGTGCCAATCAACGATGAGCGACATCAGGCAGATAATAATCCAACTTCTCGCATGTGAAGCCCCTTTTTCCTTGTTCGGCCTCCCCTCCTGTGTACCTTCTGAGATACTACTTTTTACTGGCCGAGCGGTTCTAGGCGCTTCATTCGGGAACCGCGCGACCGCTACGGTCGCAGGTTCGAATCCTGACTCGGGCATGACGTGTGTGTTGTCCTTAGGTTAGTTAGGTTTAAGTAGTTCTAAGTTCTGGGAGACTGACGACGTCATATGTTCAGTCCCATAGTGCTCACAGAAATTTGAACTACTTTTCACCTTTTTTGTGCCATTGGTCAGAAGTAATATGTTATTTCGCCAAAGACGGAAATAATTACTGCTCATTCACTAACTTCTTACTTCCTCCCAGTTTAACGGTGAGTTTTTTTCAAGCCTCAGAGTTCGTCAGATTTCACCTGGGAGTATTAAAAGTAAGCGGTTTCCATTCGACTGTACGCTTCACATATCTTCTTGTACAATAACATGTGCTGTGTCTGAATTCGTTTCAGACAACACCACGTAACAGCGATAAATAGCTAACAAATAGCTGCTCGTGCTGTAACCTCATCCCTCAGCCTCGTATCTGCTCACACTAAAAGCAATTATAGAAGGATGAGGAACGCAACATGTTGCAACTATCGTTAGCTCTAGAAAGGAACGTTTTCAGACGGTAGTTTTATAGCTGCCTTTTCGAGGGATTTACGGGGAGAGTTTTATGGCTGTCTTGCTAACAGTTGGCCTCAAGCAACAAGGCAGACAAATCAATAAGGTAAAATTAAAGCTACCCTCTGCCATGCACCTTATAGTTACTTGTAAAGTGTAGATTAATTTGTAGATTTAGATGGTGATTATAAAGAAGGGAGCAAGTAAACTAAAAATCATTTTCATTTAACCTCATTCTTAGACCTCAGGACCTACATAAAGGCTGTGTTGCAAATGACTTGCTCTGTTGGACGTAGCTTAACCTTTGATTGTCCCCGTCCTGGAAATAAGGTCACCGCTGCGTCTGGAAATCGCCAGCGCTTTCGGTGTGGCATCGACCGCACGTCGAGGGCTAGTCTCCGCTCCTCTTTAAGCACTCCTCACCGCGGCTTTTCGCACGCCGCTCAACATGTTTAGCGTTACTTGCTTCCACCACGGTGTCGAGAGATACCTAGCGCTCACACCTTAGACACGGTAACTTATCTTCGAGAGTTCCTGAAAATAGCTCTGGGAACAGTTGTTTACAATTTAATGGCACTATCATAAAAGGCGATTTGCGAATGACGCCTTCCTATTCAAACTACCAAAGCCTAAAGAGGCATTATAAATCACTTAACATATATCTGAAAAGACCGGTGACACTATTCTTTCTGTAAGATTACTTACCTGACTTAGTCAAAGTTTCTGTTGAGATGTGTCACTTCGAAGCGTTAACATCGAATAAGTACGAAAACAGCCACGAAGAGCTCTGACTTATCAAAGTGATCGTAGTGGCCAAACGCGATCGAAATAACACATTTGAGGGCATTTTTTCATTTAGTTATCCATCTTTGTGTGGCGCGAAGTTGTCTGGTAAAGAGCTGTTCCAAAAATACTTTACAATTTATCACTTACGTTCAAGTGGATCATGTTGATGATGCAAGCTTTCTACTAGACAGATTTTTGTCGGTTTGTACATGCGATGTGTAAAATGCGTACAGGTAGAGTGACAGCAGTAGTGACGAATTCTGTCTGTAGAATGTAATGTAGAGTTTTGTTTGTTACTAATGACAGAGGAGAGAGAGAGAGAGAGAGAGAGAGAGAGAGAGAGAGAGAGAGAGAGAGAGAGAGAGAGAAATAAAATGCCAGCACTTGATACACTCGTGCGCGTATATCATCAAATGAGCCATTGAACAGATGTCTCCATTCGATCGACGGTTTACCACCAACACTCACAAACGCTCTTACTACAGACACAGACACAGAAAAGAAAAGAAACCCTTGAACTGTTACATATAACATTGCTGAAAGTTCTCGTCAGGAATTTTGTGGCGCCACTTTTCCTCTGGCGCTTAAAATTTTTCGTCATAAGAATTCGAATCGGCTGCCTTTGAGTTGAGAACCACTGATCAAGCTTAAGCTGGCGATCCACAGGCCACCGGTGTGATTAGTTTACAAACTGTTTTTGTTAAGGCTTTAAAGTTCAAAAGCCGATATTTCTTGGAGCTCGAATTCCTAAATGTAGCAAATTCCTGTAAAGAACGCTTTATCCTAGCTAGTTTTGTAACTCTGAGACTTTCATAAGACGTACAAACCACCCAGAAATGCCTCACCAGCTGTCCAGTCCAGTCCCTTTACGAAGAAAGAGAATTAAATTAAATAAATATCATATTCCTAATTGCAGAGTCATACGACATTCGTAATCACGATCTCAGGGTTGGTAATCACAGGCCTACTGCATCGGTCAGTTTATGCATTACAATCAGTTTACTCAACCCATTAGAAACCACCAATGATTTGCCTCAGTAGAGGACCATCAAATGCTGGGTATGGATTAATTTTCGTTTTTACAAATCAATTAATTTAGAAAAGCCACAAGATGGGGAAAATCAGTATAAGTTCGCGGCTGCTATATTCAAATTTCGGCTGCCGACACGCTGTTGCATAAGTACGCTAGTTTCTTCCGCGACCATTGAGATGGCACAAGGAGAGCTTATACAACTTATACTACAGAAGGGCGATCCGTAGCTCCAGCTGGAAGCACCAGGAACCTTATTCAAAGCCACCCCTAGTAAATGTGGCTGTAGCAACGTTCCCACACTACGTTGCTGCATCCTAGTTCACAAACCCAAGGAAAGACGCTCCCCGAACCCATTCCGTTGCAGTTCTTAAGTCGGTATCACATCGTTACTGGTAGTAGTGCAGCAGTTGCCACCATCTTACTGTGGAGAGGCTGGACAAAAATGTGGTGTCACCGCCAGACACCACACTTGCTAGGTGGTAGCCTCTAAATTGGCCGCGGTCCGTTAGTATACGTCGGACCCGCATGTTGCCACTATCAGTGATTGCAGACCGAGCGCCGCCACACGGCAGGTCCAGTCTAGAGAGACTCCCTAACACTCGCCCCAGTTCTACAGCCGACTTTGCTAGCGATGATTCACTGACTTCTACGCTCTCATTTGCCGAGACGACAGTTTAGCATAGCCTTCAGCTACGTCATTTGCTACTACCTAGCAAGGCGCCATATTCAGTTACTAAAATGTATTCTGAACAGATAATATTGTGAATCATGTACCGTCAAGAGCGAAGTTCATCATTAATGGATTAAAGTTAAGAATCAAACTAGTTCCGTCCGCTTTCTGAATTCTAATTCCTTGTCATGTTCCAGACCTCACGTCAGTATAGTCCTTCCCTCCTCACTCCAGCCTGCGTGAGCTAAAACGCGTGCATTTCGGCCTCCACTAGTAACACGGTGTTGGCTCTTCTGCCAACACAACAAAAAATATAGAAACACCAGAAACACAACGCATTGCCATGTCTAATATGATTTAGGAAAACCATAGGTATTCAAAACAGCTTCCAGTATTCTCGGAATGGATAAATGCAGGTTAAGTACGGTTTTCAAGGGAATCTTATATCATTCTTCCTGTTGAATAGTGGCAAGCTGAAGTAACGATGTTGGAGGTGGATAGCGATCACGCCCACTTCTCTCCAAAGCAGACCACGCAGACTCAATACTATTCAGATCTGAGATGTGTGGTGGGAAGGGGAGATGCGAAATTCATCCTCATCCAAACAAAAGCAGTCCTGGACTGTGCAAGTTGTGTGAACAGAGGCCCTGTCGTCTTGGAACACAGCATTACCATTGGGGAAGAAATACCTGATCAGCCAAAGTGGTCACATAATTCTTGGCAGTAATGCGGCCTTGCAGGGTAATATCGGGGCCACGGAATACCACGATATTGCTGCCCAAATCAACACCAAATCCTCGCCATGTGTCACTCTTGGGACGTAAACTCGGCCATAAGTTGGAAACAGGGTGAAGCAAGACTCATCCGACCACTTGACTTTCTTCATAGTTCATGCGTCGTCACCAAGTTGTCTTGTTCCGGGCATTTGCGCCACTGGTGGGTTGTTTGGAATCCCACTTCACTCTGTAAATTCCTGCTTAATGACGTTCCCTTCGTCTTGTTTTGGTGCTGACCGGGCTCGCGAGAGCGATATTCAGTTCTGCAGGGGCTTTTGCAGCTGTTAGTCGTGTTCTGACAAAGAGGGAAGTCAGGGAGTCTGTGGTCAGTCTTCAATTTCCAAGAGGAGAGGAGCAAATGCAGAGAGACAAATTCCCAGTGAAGGCGGATTGATGACTTGTATCAACGCCAAACACTGTCACAGGCCACCTACGAGAGATACAGATTCTGGGACTCAACAGAATGCTTGCAGCAGGAGACTCATGGAATTCACAGGTATGATTAACACTATTTATTTGCGACCAGACTAACTAATACACTGAAGGCTAACTCTTAATATTAGAAAAAAGGCAAAGGAGGCAACCGGTTGCAGAACGGAAGTGCGTGTCCGAAGCCATGGGGGCAAGTGCTAACAGAAGTAGCGAACACTAGCAGCATTTTAAGTAGAAACTTGAGAGCAGCACTCCAAGTGAGGAAAACAGACATGTCGGAGCTTACTGAGGCTGGCCGCGGGCGACACGGAGTCGGCGTCCCAGCGATCTGACTGAGAACCCCATTTGAATACAAAAACATGGGTTTTTAAAGAATCATATTGGCACGTTATTTATCCCTTCCTATAGTCGACCCATCAATCTACCGGCACTTAAGCTTCGGCCTGTCTGGCGAGTCGCTGTGCACCTCCATAGCGCCCCTGGCCAAGTACATTTAGATCCATCCTCTGCTCCTACTCGGTAGGTGGGGATGCTTTTGGATTTTCAGCATTCAGCGTTCAGCTGAAAGCTAAACGTTACTGCCACTCCTATTATGGCCAGCAACAACTGTGTTTTACGTCGCTTGGCTCCGCCCTCCTTCCTTCTGTGGGTGGGGACTGCTGTAGTAGCACTCTGACCTGTGTAAACTCAATGACGTTGCAGTTCTCAGGAGCAAGTATCAAGCTTGCTGACTGTGCTAAGACGTTCCTTTTCGTGGCCGTGTTCTACAGAGAAGCCTTACAAGAGCGTCTAGGCGGTGGACAGAGTTACCAGTTAATTCTCTGAAGTAAAACTTCTCCCCTGGGACACCTGCCGAGAGCGTCTGCAATTTGCAGGGCTGTAGTGTTGCTGTTTACTTCCGGTAACCTAAACTCTACCACTTTCGCATGCTCTCTGCATTGTGTCTCTGATTTCCTACCTTGTAGTGCCCCTGATGGTTCCCAACGGCCTTGAAACACCGAGCACTTCTACTGCCTTCGTTACGGAAGCACCGTAATTCCTCATGGCCAACCACTTCCTTTCATGATACTCACTTCCGAAAGCTCATGACAGTTCACCAAATACCATTCTCTAGGGCTGTACGAGTTATCATTTGTTTCTTATTGTTTTTTTTTGTTTTGTTTTTTTGTTTCATATCCTACAAGACCGCTTCGTGCCAAGAAATCCAGAATTGTAGGTTTATTTTGTTATATTTATGTAACAGGGCTACGTCGCATTTATTTTGTTTTAATGAACGGTATATTGATATATTTATAATTTGTACAGAAACCAGATGGCAGTAATAAGAGTCGAGGGGCATGAAAGGGAAGCAGTGGTTGGGAAAGGAGTGAGACAGGGTTGTAGCCTCTCCCCGATGTTATTCAATCTGTATATTGAGCAAGCAGTAAAGGAAACAAAACAAAAATTTGGAGTAGGTATTAAAATTCATGGAGACGAAGTAAAAACTTTGAGGTTCGCCGATGACATTGTAATTCTGTCAGAGACGGCAAAGGACTTGGAAGAGCAGTTGAACGGAATGGACAGTGTCTTGAAAGGAGGATATAAGATGAACATTAACAAAAGCAAAACGAGGATAATGGAATGTAGTCAAATTAAATCGGGTGATGCTGAGGGAATTAGATTAGGAAATGAGACACTTAAAGTAGTAAAGCAGTTTTGCTATTTAGGAAGTAAAATAACTGATGATGGTCGAAGTAGAGAGGATATAAAATGTAGACTGGCAATGGCAAGGAAAGCGTTTCTGGAGAAGAGAAATTTGTTAACATCGAATATAGATTTATGTATCAGGAAGTCGTTTCTGAAAGTATTTGTTTGGAGTGTAGCCATGTATGGAAGTGAAACATGGACGATAACTAGTTTGGACAAGAAGAGAATAGAAGCTTTCGAAATGTGGTGCTACAGAAGAATACTGAAGATAAGGTGGATAGATCACGTAACTAATGAGGAGGTATTGAATAGGATTGGGGAGAAGAGAAGTTTGTGGCACAACTTGACTAGAAGAAGGGATCGGTTGGTAGGACATGTTTTGAGGCATCAAGGGATCACAAATTTAGCATTGGAGGGCAGCGTGGAGGGTAAAAATCGTAGAGGGAGACCGAGAGATGAGTACACTAAGCAGATTCAGAAGGATGTAGGTTGCAGTAGGTACTGGGAGATGAAGCAGCTTGCACAGGATAGAGTAGCATGGAGAGCTGCATCAAACCAGTCTCAGGACTGAAGACAACAACAACAATATTGATTTACCTGAAATTTCCTGTCTGTCACTGGTCTGCAAGTTTTCCCCTGTCCCTTAATTCTTTGCGTTATTTATTCTGGTAACTGAAACATCCATAGCAGAAAAACGGGTCTGATTTCTCCATAGTCAGCGGACAGAAGACTGGCAGGTGAGATTACTTTTATTTACTAATAGGGAAGTAGTGATAGGCACATGGTTGCATTAATTAAGCATATACAGACTTGATGGCTCCCGACAACACCACAACTTCCCTCAACGAACACTTTAGGTTAATACCGTCATGGCTTCTTACATCTACATCTACATGACTACTCTGCAATTCACATTTAAGTCCTTGGCAGAGGGTTCATCGAACCACAATCATACTATCTCTCTACCATTCCACTCCCTAACAGCGCGCGGGAAAAACGAACACCTAAACCTTTCTGTTTCAGCTCTGATTTCTCGTATTTTATTTTGATGATCATTCCTACCTATGTAGCTTGGGCTCAACAAAATATTTTCGCATTCGGAAGAGAACGTTGGTGACTGAAATTTCGTAAAAAGGTCTCGCCGCGACGAAAAACGTCTATGCTGTAATGACTTCCATCCCAATTCGCGTATCATATCTGCCACACTCTTTCCCCTATTACGTGATAATACAAAACGAGCTGCCCTTTTTTTGCACCCTTTCGATGTCCTCCGTCAATCCCACCTGGTAAGGATCCCACACCAATATTCTAACAGAGGACGAACGAGTGTAGTGTAAGCTGTCTCTTTAGTGGACTTGTTGCATCTTCTAAGTGTCCTGCCAATGAAACGCAACCTTTGGCTCACCTTCCCCACAATATTATCTATGTGGTCTTTCCAACTGAAGTTGATCGTAATTTTAACACCCAGGTACTTAGTTGAATTGACAGCCTTGAGAATTGTACTATTTACCGAGTAATCGAATTCCAACGGATTTCTTTTGGAACTCATGTGGATCACCTCACACTTTTCGTTATTTAGCGTCAACTGCCACCTGCCACACCATACAGCAATCTTTTCTAAATCGCTTTGCAACTGATACTGGTCTACGGATGACCTTACTAGACGGTAAATTACAGCATCATCTGCGAACAACCTAAGAGAACTGCTCAGATTGTCACCCACTTCATTTATATAGATCAGGAACAGTAGAGGTCCCAGGACGCTTCCCTGGGGAACACCTGATATCACTTCAGTTTTACTCGATCATTTGCCGACTATTACTACGAATTGCAATCTTCCCGACAAGAAATCACGAATCCAGTCGCACAACTGAGACGATACCCCATAGGCCCGCAGCTTGAATAGAAGTCGCTTGTGAGGAACGGTGTCAAAAGCTTTCTTAGAGTAGGTCGTTGTTGTTTTCCTACGTTATTCTTTTCGAGTAACCTAGCACGTCATCTTTCATGATTTCGATATTGAAAAAACGCTAAACATTAACCTTACTTTCGCTCTTAGAACGGCGTTTAATGTCACTTAACGACAGTGAGTAATCCGTCAGAAATTGACTTCGTCTCTTTTTTTCTACGCGTTACAGCATATGGTTAATGTTTGCAGTTTTTTGCCTAGATTATCTTTCCAGTGCCTTTTTATGAACTTTTTTCTCTCAGACTTTGAACTTTTTAAAAAGTGAAAGGTTCATATTCTCTGTTGACTCTTTCTTGTTCACATGTAATATTACAAACCTCATGACGTATTTCAATGAACTGCCGATCGTTATTTTCTGCGGTTCGAAGTAAAGACATTATTGCTCTTCATAACCAAGGCCGTGAGGACGGAAGGAAAAATTAAGATAAGGAAAGGAGGTTAATGTTTAATGACCGGAAGATGACGCAGTCGTTAGACTGGTAAAGCTGCTGGTTAATGTGGCCACAATACTTCTTCCAAATACCACTTGTGGAACATTAAACGGATTCATTATTTTTCGTGAAGAATGTACTTCGTTTCACTGCAAGTTTAACAAAATAAAGCATTCGATACACGATCCAGCACAATTTCAGCTGGCATAGCGGTCTATAAATAAAAGATGAATGGATGGAATTGCTACTGGATTTCATGGACGAACCCTGTTCTACTGTTAAATCCATCGGCACGTCTGTACCATTTGGTATGGTTTGAGAGTGAGATTTACCGTCAAAACATTATGTTGTCGGAAGCAACAGGCGAACATTTCATGCGATAAAGTATGAAACGTGCATCATTTTTCGTTCACATTCCTGTGTTACGTTGACTACTAAGAGCAAGCCGAAGAAGCCATTTGGTCTAGAGAATGATCGTCACTAGGATTGTGTGTGTGGCAATAAATTGGTTTGTATGTGAGGAACTTCAGGTTTAAACATCTACAAGATTGTTTCCTGAGCGTCAGAGAGTGCCAACGGAACTTGATACCGTACTTTCAGACAGTATTGTTAGTCAAGGGCGCCGACTTTCCAAAATTTCTGTGGGTGCATATTAATGTAGTACATGTTTTTCGGGGTGTCTTGGGGCTCGGTATTTTTTTAAAAGATTACCTTTCATTTATAATCTTTCATGTACACTGTTTGTGTCATAAAGAACTGTGCTGCGATAAAGTAAAATATACCGGTACTATAAGCATACACTGAGACAGCCCTAGCTCAGTTCGTAACACAGCTGACTTAAAAGCAGCAGTAATGAGATCAAACTTGGGTCAAATGTGCTTGGACGAACCCACAGACCCTGGTGCGTAACGTACGCGATACGGGACAACCTGCAAAAACAAAATTCCCGATCCCCTAACACAAAATGTATAACCTACCATTAACTAACTTAACTTTCATTACAGCAGATATAAATAGAAATTTAATGGAGTGTGTTGTAAACTCCCACTTAATATAAACTAAGAGATCATTTGTTTATTTTATTCAAAGTACTAAACAAAAATTATCAATACCGATAAATGCTATTAAGAATTAAACACAATATAGTGATTGACAGTCAATATCAATAAGCAAAGGCGTATAGTTCTATGTGCTGTTTGACTGATTTCTACTTGCACGAGTAAAACCTCACTGTACACACCTTGTCCTCTAGTGACAGTGAACCATGCGGCGTACTTTCTGTGAAGGAAAGTATTGATTATTTCACTGGCATCAATAGATCACTTTGGATATTGTGGGGGCTGAGTTCACTACCTCTTGTCTTGGGTCATAGAATTCCACATATAGTTGTTTATAAGTATGAACTTCAAAAATATGCATTCAGCTGAAGAGACATCAACAGAAATAGTTAAAAACAGCTAAAATTTCGTGCATTAACCTGGAACGCTACAGCTACGATTGAATTCTCTGTTACTAACGGTTTTGTTAATCAACAACCGAGGTTAATGAGGCTATTTCTTTTTAAGAGCTTTTCTGTTCTGGGAATTTACTAAATAAATCCTCCTCACATTCATTTTTAAGACTTACTATTGCATTGTGAACCTATTCGTCGGAAGCAGAATTTATGAATTTTGGGAAAATAACTTTGAAGAAGTTGTTAACGTTATGCATACCCTCAAATTTATTCATTAACTTGGTTACAATGATGCCCAAAAATCCATTAAAATATCCTATTTCTCTGCCAAAGATATAGCCAATGACACAGCTTCTAAAAAATTGTATCGATAGCAAGCTAAATTATCAGTTGCATCTGAACAAGAGAAAAGGCTTTATCAAGCTCTATTTTTTTCGACTGCACAATCTGAGATACTAAACTACGATTCTTTGACTGCAGCGCGCTCTGAAAAAATTAGTTCACATTTCTCTAATGGGACTTTCAATTCAACGGCTTGTTCTCTTTCTTCCCTTTACTTAGATGTCAACATTATTCTTTACGGAGCCTGAAGTGGAATAATAGACATAAACATACTTAAGGGCTTTTACAGACTGGTATCTCGAAGACGAACGTGTTGGTCCAAGCTTTTTTAAGATACAAGAAGATACTGAAAGTTCCCTTCTTTTAATTCTATGACTGACGAAAAGATACAACGTTTCTACTGCGACGTAAAAGAACCTGCCTCCTTAAATTCTACATGTAGCATCGTTAAGTGCTAGGATTAAAGTGTGCACTTCACAATGCACATGTTTTGCAGTCTTTGTTGAATTCCTTCTGATAGCTTTGTGTATACCTGACATAATGGCACAACCGTCATAACCCTGACCACAACATTTAGTTAAAAAGTCCCTTTTTATCTATTGCACTTCGTATTTCCTTTACTGTTCCTAATGCACTTTGATCTTTGATTTCGCGAAAACTTAAGAAACTTTCATTTATCTTCACGTCACAAGTCTCTCAACTCTATCGTATCTAAATATCTGAGTCAACTGATCTCTTTTTGTAATGTCCTATGTTGCAAGTGTAATAATAGAAAATAATGAGACAACGTTAATGTCATTAATAACTTATTTTTCAACTGCACCAGATATGATATTTTGAATTGAAGGGATAAGGTATTTTTGCGTGACGGCCTATTTTGGTTTATTTATTAGATCGCGCAATATCGGATTGTACTTTGCGAAAGTTTGCTGGTTGCTAAAAAGTTTCCACTGTTTGATTTTATTATTTTCTCCCTGTGTCCCCGAAAAGTTATATTGTTGAATTCCAGTGTTATCGTCATATTCACAATAAGCTCAACCACTTATTTTCACACGTTCACACATTTCCTTAGTTTGCATATAGTTTTATGTCACACTATACTTTTGGTTAGCTACTTCCAATCTCGAACCACTTTCCGCCAAGCTGAAGGTTTTTGTCAAACAAATAACTTTTAGTTTCATCATTTTCATCCAACTGATAATCTGAGCAGCCATTTGAATAGCTTGCGATATTAACAGGCATCATTACATTTACGGACATTTCGGTACAATCTTCTTTTTCGCCTTGATAATTGCTCTTAGAACTTTTCACTTCAGAATAGCACTCACTTTTGACGCTGAAAACTTTCGTAACGGTTGTGCTAAACTGAGTAGAATGCCTATTATTGCACCATTACTTCTTGTTGGATAATTGACAGTATTGGTATTGTCGAGTAAAGATATTAAAAAGTTAAATGAACAGAAAAATATGCATTATACAGTCTCGGGTACATTAAACATCAAGACTGAATAATTTATACCTAAATGTGATATTTTGGTGTACATTTTCATTGTTGTCCTTGTTTTGTAGTAACTAATGTGCGCCGCACATTTGTGAAGTCCGAGGAACGTGCTGCAATCTAAGTGGTACGAGAGATGGCAAGGAGAAGCATTGTATACAGACCCTGTGCTATACTCAATTTAGCGTTGATTGATTCTACGAAACCGTGTTGATCTGGCCATTTCTATGCGTTTGACTTTACTGTTTATCGTTTACTTATTTCTATGTTTATATTTGTATATATTTTAGTTTTTTTGTTTTAATTTCAGTTCTTAATAAAATAACAACTATCTTTTACATTCTCCGGGCCACTAAAGACCATACCAGCCCCTAACGTTACACCCCTGCACGCCTGCACGGTCAGTACGTTTCCGAGGTCTACTCAGTTTGAAATCCGTTCCGGGGGCAACACTGGGACCAAAGCGACTCACTGACCTCTTGTCGGCCCACACAGCGGCCTCTGTGACAGACCCTGGCGTGCAAGGGCTGTTACGCTAGTGCGTATGGATTATAAGGATAAGATACTGTACCGAATATTCTCAAAATATATAAACGTAACACTAAGCGATTCTTTCTATATTAAATAATTTGTCTTTTTTCAGCTTCACTAACAAAATGCTAATTAAATCAGTATCAGCCGGCCGCGGTGGTCTCGCGGTTCTAGGCGCGCAGTCCGGAACCGTGCGACTGCTACGGTCGCAGGTTCGAATCCTGCCTCGGGCATGGATGTGTGTGATGTCCTTAGGTTAGTTAGGTTTAAGTAGTTCTAAGTTCTAGGGGACTGATGACCACAGCAGTTGAGTCCCATAGTGCTCAGAGCCATTTTTGAAATCAGTATCAGGTATTGTATACTTTAAACAACTCATATGCACAGCGAGTGCAAGAGGCAACGGTGTTCTCAATATGTAATTTAAAAAAATAACACATTCATTCAAATTGGAATGGAAAAAATCTTTATGATGAATCAGATACTTTTAATTTATCGGAGGAAGAACTATACACAGATTTATTTTTGAACAAAACTACAAAATAACTCACTTTACGCACCAAATAACAATCATGACATATTAAATTTCAGTATAAAACACTTTCCTTCCTAGGTCATTTGCACATATGATTTTTTTTTTTCAATTTTGGTAATACCAATAGTCATTTCATTATGAACATGAAAAATTGTCAAATTATTTAATCTTTTTTGTGTCATTGTTGACCGCAAAAACGTTTTCAATCTTGCACGTGCAGAAAACCACCGCTCAGACGTACAAGAAGTAACAGGTACAGTTAAAATCATCCGAACAAATTTCACAAATTCTGTGGCCATTTCACGCATGGGACCGCTGTTTTCTCTACTTAAACTATTTGTGATGTCTGACAAATTGAGCACTTCCTCTTTCTTCTTTCAGCACACACCTTGAAACATGTCTCTATGCAATGTTAGCTTGTCTTTATCAAAGTCTGCCCCACAGAACTGTAGGATTCGATCAGCACCAATCTAACCGATAGCAAAAGCTTCAAGCTGTGGAATACGTTCCAGAACTTTTGAGTGAAACATACAATTTAGCGAATCCACAGCCACATCAATTATTTCAAAAAATATTTGTCTGAACATTTCCTCCGGCGTTTGATACGGATGATGATCACTAGTTTCGAGGTAGCGTTTTGTCATCTTCCTTTTTCTACGCAAAACTGGTACATCAGTGTTACGTTCCTCCGCTTTCCTAATGGTTTTATTCCATAACGCAACAAACACATTATGTGATCAAAAGTATCCGGAAACCCCCAAAAACATACGTTTTTCGTATTAGGTGCCACGTACGTGCCACGTACTCCATATCAGCGACCTCAGTAACCATTAGACATCGCGAGAGAGCAGAATGGGGCACTCTGCGGAACTCAGGGACTTTGAACGTGTTCAGGTGATTAGGTGTCACTTGTGACACACCTGTGCGCGAGATCTCCACACTCCTCAACATCCCTAGGTCCACTGTTTCCGCTGTGACAGTGAAGCAAAAACGGGGAGGAACACATACAGCACAAAAGCGTACACGCCGACCTCGTCTGTTGACAGACAGAGACCTCCGAAACTTGAAGAGGGTCGTAATGTGTAATAGGCAGACATCTATCGAGACCATCACACAGGAATTCCAAACTGCCTCAGGATCCACTGGAAGTACTATGACAGTTAGGCGGAAGGTGAGAAAACTTTTTCCATGGTCGAGTGGCTGCTCATAAGCCACACATCAGGCCGATAAATGCCAAACGATGCCTCGCTTGGTGTAAGGAACGTATATGTGAGACGATTGAACAGTGGAAAAACGTTGTGTAGAGTACACAATGTGGCGAACCGATGGCAGAGTGTGGGTATGGCGAATGCCCGGTGAACATCTGCCAGCGTGTTTATTGCCAACAGTGAAATTCGCAGAGGGCGGTGTTAAAGTGTGGTTGTGTTTTTCATGGATGGGGCTTGCACCCCTTGTTGTTTTGTGCGGCGCTTTCACAGCACAAGCCTACTACATTGATGTTTTAACCACCTTCTTGCTTCCCACTGTTGAAGAGCAATTCGGGGATGGCGATTGCATCTTTCAACACGATCGAGCACCTGTTCATAATGCACGGCCTGTGGCGGAGTGGTTACACGACAGTAACATCCCTGTAATGGACTGGCCTGCAGAGAGTCCTGACCTGAATCCTATAGAACATCTTTGGTATATTCTGGAACGCCGACTTCGTGCCAGGCCTCACCGACCGACATCGACACCTATCCCCGGTGCAGCACTACGTGAAGAATGGGCTGCCATTCCCCAATAAACCTTCCAGCAACTCACTGAACGTATGCCTGCGAGAGTGGAAGCTGTCATCATCACCATGGCCCAACACCATATTGAATTCCAGTATTACCGATGGAGGGCGCCACGAACTTGTAAGTAATTTTCAGCCAGGTGTCCGGATACTTTTGATCACACAGTGTATATGACTTTGTGATGCTAAACTTGCAGACAAAGCTTCCACCAACGTTTTGATTTCTCGGTATGACAATGATTTCTTCCGAAAACTAAAATTAACATTTTCAGGGAAACGTTCAACTGCCTTGTGCTATTGGGAAAACCCATTTCGAGCAAATGCGTTACACGAATCCCTGTCTGCAGAAGTAGCAGTTACAGGCATAAGCACCATGCTGGAATCAAAAGTGTTTTTACACAAGATAAAGAACACTTTGTCCAATTCTTTGTCGTAATGAATCCAAGGAAATGTACTTTTTTCCATCCTTCATAGTACGATCTGCCTGGTGGTTTCTTGATTATTCTTGCTGATGTACTACAGGCACAGGCAGAACAACATTCTCGGGTTCCTTATATTTTGGCTGAACATACTTTTTACCATTGTCGGTGTTAATAATATCCACCTGTGATGATGACGACAAATGTATGACGAATTTAGCGATAGCGACTAGGAAACTGCTCGAATTCGAAAATATGTATAGAAGCAATACTGAGTATTGTGCTTCAACCTTCCACAGGCATCCAGTAATCGAGCACCGTTTGAAAACTGCGAAATTTTTTGCCCGACGGAGACCATTTGCTCCACGCCTTCCGTCAGTAGACCCTCCTCTTTGTACTAGCTATTAATGCGGTAACACCCCTTCAGTCTACAATAAAGGCTCCCACGTCCTTCAAAGCCATTGTCTCAACAAGCAGAACAGCGGAGTAGTCGAAATTATGTTAATAGCCATGGCGATACTCGAATCTTACTGTAGTTAATATAGAGACTAATGCTAATGTAGCACATATACTGATCAGCCAGAACATTGTGACCACTGACCTACTATATATAAACCTGTCCAGGCGATAGCAGCGTAGTCTGATGAGGAATTACTGCTAGTCAGATACATGCACGGAGCTTATAGTACCGGTGAGCGTGATGTCCGTGTATAGAATGGGGAAGGCTCACGATCTATCCGAGTTTGACCGAGGGCAGATGTGGTGGTCCGGAGGCTCGGAACGAGCATTTCGGGAACCTCAAGTTTTGGTTGGTGTCCGAGGAGCGCAGTGGTGAGTGTCTTCAACACGTAGAGAAACCAAGATGAAACCACGTCCAGTCGTTGTGGGATAGGGTGGCCGCCCCACATTACAAATGTCGGACGTCGTAGGCTTGGCAGGCTGGTAAAACAGTGCCGGAACTAACCTCAAACTTTGATGCTGATCAGAATACGAATGTGTCTGAACACACAGTGCACTAAAAACTCCTACAATAGACCTCTGTAGCCGATGATCCATGCATGTTCCAATGTCACGACATGGGCAACTGCGAATGAAATGGGCACATTGAAACGTCCCCTTAGAAAAATTTTACACGACTGTTCTTAAACTGACACACAATAGTTTTTAGCGCAACGCAATCTGACTTTCAATAATCCCTACAAAAGAATGGCCCTGACTAACATTAACCTATACCTTTCACAGATCACTTACCTCACAAAAAATCTTCGTTACTCGAACTACTGCAATACAGCGAGCACCACTACTGCCAGCTAAATAAAAGATTCAAACTACTGAAGGCACTAACTACTGATAGGCATAGTTAGCGAATGAAAGATTTTAATAGAGTACAAACAATGTATTTACCTTAATAGTCAGAATATACACTCCTGGAAATTGAAATAAGAACACCGTGAATTCATTGTCCCAGGAAGGGGAAACTTTATTAACACATTCCTGGGATCAGATACATCACATGATTACACTGACAGAACCACAGACACATAGACACAGGCAACAGAGCATGCACAATGTCGGCACTAGTACAGTGTATATCCACCTTTCGTAGCAATACAGGCAGCTATTCTCCCATGGAGACGATCGTAGAGATGCTGGATGTAGTCCTGTGGAACGGCTTCCCATGCCATTTCCACCTGGCGCCTCACTTGGACCAGCGTTCGTACTGGACGTGCAGACCGCGTGAGACGACGCTTCATCCAGTCCCAAACATGCTCAATGGGGGACAGATCCGGAGATCTTGCTGACCAGGGTAGTTGACTTACACCTTCTAGAGCACGTTGGGTGGCACGGGATACATGCGGACGTGCATTGTCCTGTTGGAACAGCAAGTTCCCTTGCCGGTCTAGGAATGGTAGAACGATGGGTTCGAAGACGGTTTGGATGTACCGTGCACTATTCAGTGTCCCCTCGACGATCACCAGAGGTGTACGGCCAGTGTAGGAGATCGCTCCCCACACCATGATGCCGGGTGTTGGCCCTGTGTGCCTCGGTCGTATGCAGTCCTGATTGTGGCGCTCACCTGCACGGCGCCAAACACGCATACGACCATCATTGGCACCAAGGCAGAAGCGACTCTCATCGCTGAAGACGACACGTCTCCATTCGTCCCTCCATTCACGCCTGTCATGACACCACTGGAGGCGGGCTGCACGATGTTGGGGCGTGAGCAGAAGACGGCCTAACGGTGTGCGGGACCGTAGCCCAGCTCCATGGAGACGGTTGCGAATGGTCCTCGCCGATACCCCAGGAGCAACAGTGTCCCTAATTTACTGGGAAGTGGCGGTGCGGTCCCCTACGGCACTGCGTAGGATCCTACGGTCTTGGCGTGCATCCGTGCGTCGCTGCGGTCCGGTCCCAGGACGACGGGCACGTGTACCTTCCGCCGACAACTGGCGACAACTTCGATGTACTGTGGAGACCTCACGCCCCACGTGTTGAGCAATTCGGCGGTACGTCCACCCGGCCTCCCGCATGCCCACTATACGCCCTCGCTCAAAGTCCGTCAACTGCACATACGGTTCGCGTCCACGCTGTCGCGGCATGCTACCAGTGTTAAAGACTGCGATGGAGCTCCGTATGCCACGGCAAACTGGCTGACACTGACGGCGGCGGTGCACAAATGCTGCGCAGCTAGCGCCATTCGACGGCCAACACCACGGTTCCTGGTGTGTCCGCTGTGCCGTGCGTGTGATCATTGCTTGTACAGCCCTCTCGCAGTTTCCGGAGCAAGTATGGTGGGTCTGACACACCGGTGTCAATGTGTTCTTTTTTCCATTTCCAGGAGTGTATATCAGTTCATGACACCAATTCTTACAAATTTCAAAACTCCGCCATCCCTCTCCCCACGTCCACCAGTGCTGGCGGCTCACCTCCAACTGCGCAACGCTACGCGCTGTTAGCATCCAGCTGCCGCTGCCCAACACTACAATGGCAGACAACAATGCAGACTAAACACAGACTGCGCACGGCACAGCCAGTGATTTTTATAGAGAGCGCTACGTGGCGGCGGCGTTACCAATAAAAAAACCTAAACAGCTTACTTACATAGCCCCCATGCTCCCCACAAAAAAATTTACAAATTGTTTTGGGCAGTGGCCAATACAGATTTGAAAAATTTTTTCATAATTACAATAACAAAGAAGTGAAATGCACACACTTATCGATACAATGTTGGTCAAGAGCTAAAATTTTCTCACAGTCCATAAAGACAGTCCTGATCATTCATCAAAGTAAAATTGCACTGTTTTTCTCAAGGTCTGAGTAGTAAAAGAAGATGCACACGGAAGTAGTGGATTTCCATGCACTCTTGAAGAAGTAGTGTTGTCCTTCCAAAGGAAAGACAGTGCTGACTTTTGACATGCAGACAGGTAATGGGCCACAATAGAGCAAACCCACAGCAGAGTCAGTCGAAGTAGAAGACTATCGGTACTTAGGTCATCACAGAGCAGATCCATTGTAGTCCTGGTAGAGATTAGGGTATTGATGGGCCACCAGAGATGCAGACCCACTGCAGTCCTTGTGGAAATAATGGTATTGGTGGGCCATCGAAGGTGCAGACAAACTGTAGTCCTTGTAGAGATGGCCAGCAGCCATCTGTTTAACTGTGAAGGCGCACAATTACCATTGAAGAGTCTTGCGGATAATATAGCAAGTCCATAACCACCACTTGTGCACTCACAAAAATTGTTTTTGAAATGTCCTTAGAACCAGCAATGCTGTTATCCAGTCCCTTACTGAATTATTAACACACGTGCAAACACTATCAGTCCCTACTTCTCACATATTGTCCATATACTATGACCAACAGAAACGTGTGCAGTGAAATGTAATTTACAAATTACTTAATTTGATGAACTGGTGTCAATTACAATTTTATAACACAAGAATACAATAACAAAGGTACAAAATACATCTTTAAAGAACATAACAATACACATAACATTTGCTGTAATACAGGCTTTACAATAGAATCGAAATAACAAATGCATCAGTGTTACAAAATTACGACATAAGTACATACATAAAAGATCAGAATAACTTTTGAAACATCAACTTCACACATGAGCATTAAAACAAAATACAATAAATAATGTCTGAATATATTTACAAAGAAAATAACATAGTATTTGAAAAATTCTAAAACATAAATCTTATTAGCTAAACACATAAAGACAGGAAAAAGACAAATACACAAGGGTACATAGACACATAGAGGGATAATACGAAAGGAAAGGACAGGGTTTGTTTTACTGCAGTATTTTGCATAGAGATCTCCCTTAGTTCATCATTATTCCCAAAAAGTCCTATCTAAACCTGCTTTCTGTATTCTGTTCACATCCTCTTTCAAAAATAGTTTTTCTCCACTGTACACTACTTTTTTGGCCAAACCATTTCCTTATAGCTTCTCAATGCTTTTCTTCCAATTCATCATAGTTAGTTTCTTATATAGTCTACCACCTCTTAAGCTAACTTAAATCTACTGAGCTCAGATACTAAACTAAGGGACGAGGCAATGCAGCGGCACAAAACAATTAATACAAACAGCAATGACAAAAAAGAATGCAAGTAAGCATAGCGAGCAGCAATAAATGTAATAATTTATATCTAAACATGACAAAGCTGAAGCAGAAAAAATATTACGCTAAAGACAACAATGCAGATAAGGGAAAGTTATAATCACATCTTAACGTCTATGTAATTAAAGTGGTGCACCACAACTTATTCTATTAAATAAATTACCAAGTACTTGAAAAGAAAATTATGTATGCAGTTCCTGTTACTAGTCCCTTCTTATTGTTCTTTCCTTTCCAAGTGCTCCTTTTTTTTTTTTTTTTTTTTTTTTTTTTTTTTTTTTTTTTTTGAAGAATGTGGATCATAAAATTATTATTTAACAGATCTGTTGACAGAAAGTTTTCACATTAGCAAATGCATTTAATTTTATTTTATAAAACCAATGCTGTAACACAGCTGGAAAACAGATATCAAATGAAATAAGCAATTATGCAAAGCAAAGAATAAAAACATCATTCAATAGCTATGTGGCATTACATAAGTCAGTAGAAGTTCTCTCAACTCTCGTAGAAAGACACTTGTTAATCAGGTGTGCAGATGTAAGAATGTTTCCAAGTAATGAGCATGTAGTATTTGCGACGCTTTCAACAAAGAAATGTCAATAGCGAGGATAATGGCTTCCCTTTTTTTTTTTTTTTTACCTGTGCCTCTGAAAGGCACACAATAATGGCTTGTTTCCTGGTGGCTGTCGCCCAGCTGGGTGCCCACGACGCATTACGCGCAGGTGGTCTCTTAACTGTCTTACCGAAATATTTACGACACCAGTTTCCGCTACAGTGGCAGTCTCATATAAAAAATTTCACAGGTCAAGAACTTGCGTTACAAATGTGTAGAAACAAAATCCTGTAAATATAAAAGTGTCTAAAAAAATTTTCAGCGGCATTGTGGTACATTCACGCATTTACATACATATCATCTCTTAAAGTACGATTCTTTGTTTCCAACCACCTTTTTCACAAACCAGAATCCCTAACCACTACTCATTATTCCTTACCTTATTAAACATATACATATTCGTCCACACTTCTTCAATATTTCATCATAACAAATACGTAGCATAATCAAATTCCTCATATAGCATCAGCTTATTGATCATAAACATGCCACAACAGCATAATACACATCGTCATCGTAATAATAACATCATAACACCTCAGTCAAATTCTCAAAATCGTCGTAGCTTCCTCCAATAATTTCAAAACCTAAAAAAATTCTCTGCTCATGTCAAAAGTGTCATCTACCTCAAACGTACTTTAAAAATCATGATCCCATACCAAATATGTCATTCAAAGCTCTCATAGTATCACAATGGTTCCGAAAAAATGGGAACAGTTCACAAAGTACAGACAAAATACAATTTCGTAAGTGTGAAGTTATCCAACGGTGTAATTACGTAAACATCTGTCACTGATGAAGTAAAATAAATGTTTGTCTCTCTCAGTTAAATGATCAGATAGCTGTGTAATTAATGTGTTAGAGAAATATGGTACCGATGTGCAAAGTTGTATAAGCAAATACCATATTAGCTAGGGCTCCTTGTGTTTGCCATACACATGGTACACAAAGTAGACGTGTACCCCCCTGAGGAATAATGTAATTATATCCTCAGGTGTTACAGATTACAGCAATGGAATGAAATGTATCACGGAAAACTTTCTTTGTAATTCAAATATGTTGAAAAATAAATAGTTTAATGCGTGTCCTGTAGCGCTAAATGTGCGTCTTGCTGTAAGACAATCTCTGTGGAAGTGTCGTAGTTATCGTCCTCCAATAGCTAAGTTCTGCAGAAGTCAATGTACTTACCTCATGATAAACGAAATTGAAATGCTTTGCGTATAGATATCTTAGTTATTACGCTTATTGCCGTGATGAAGTAAGTACTGTACTGTACGTATTGTTGTGCTACAGAAAAGGCTGTCTCATTGTAGCTATACCACAAACGTTACTACTAAAACATGTTTTACTTTCCAGAAAAATTCAGAAAAACTGTGCAGATATAAAACAGATAAACTGCAAAAGCAACGTTGTAAATTGTCAGTCATTAGTAGCGTCGTGATAAAATCGTGTAGCTGTCACATAAACTAACCACTGTATCATCTGGTATCTCACAGAAAGTACTTTAAATCCAGAATGTATTTTCAAGTAAACCAAAATGTTGCATTAAAATCCCATTAGCAATACTGGTAAATGTTCTAAGTATGTGAACCTTATGGTCGTTACGTAATCGTGCAACTAACAAGCAAGAATGTACACGCACAATAACACTGTGACGTCTGTTCACTATAACAATGCACTCGTAAATACTGTCTAAATATGTTCCGTAGGTTCTAGACTGGATAGTAAACTTCAAACATTGTTGCATGTTAACAGTTTCTCAGTGTGACAAAGCATACTAGAAATGTGAAGTGAAATGTTTTATGACAAAGTTAAAAAGCAGATTATCTTTCAATAAACGGTTTTACATGTGAAATGTGGTGTAAACCTTTACTCTTCCTAGTACGCAGAGTTTCAACTTCAACGCAATTATCATGTGGTATACGTAAGGATTCTGTAAGGTCCATTGTAAACTAGAAAGAATTTGTGACTCAAGTGTTTCTTCTAATGTGACAATGGATGAGCTTTAATGAGAACTTTCTGACCAATATATAATTTCTTTGCATTTGCTTTACCGTGTAATTTTTTCCTTTTGTCTGCAGCAGAATTTATATTTTTAATAGCCAAATCAATTATGTCTTTGTGTCGAAGTTTACGTGTATTCGGAAAAGGTACAAGCTCTCTGATTCTGTTTGGTGGTTCTTTATTCTTCAGTACAAGAACAGGTGGTAAAGCAGTGGAGTCATGAGGCATTTCATTCAGCACGTTTTGAAATAAGTGTAAATATCTGTCCCAATGCTGATGCTTTCTGTGACAATAAAGTCTGCAAAGCTTATTGATTTCTTTCATAATCCGTTCAGACGGGTTACAATGTGGTGAGTACAATGAAATAAAAACAGATTTGATTTTATGGTTACGAAGCATGCGTGACCAAACAGCAGATCTGAATTGCGGTCCGTTATCTGAAATTACTTTACTAACGTGTCCAACTTCACGTAAGAAATTTCTAACAAAGGCGTTGGATACAGACCGTCCAGTGGCTTTACGTAACGGAGTGAAAGAAACAAATTTTGAAGTAAGTTCAACAGCGACTAGAACGTACGAAAATCCATTAGATGTTCTGACAAGCGGTCCCAAGAGATCAACAGCAGCAAATTCTTTTAATTTAGAAGGAATGATAGGAAACAATGGAGCACGATGAGTGACAGTAGATGGTTTCGCCTTTTGACAAAGTTTACAAATAGACAAGACTCTTCGAATTCTCTTTTCCATATTGTTAAAATAACAAGTCGTTCGAAGAATATGATAACATTTTCGTGGACCAAAATGTGCATAGCTGAAATGAATGTACCAAATGAGCTTATTAACAAAATCGTCTGGAATGCAAAGTACCCATAGCCTGTCATCAACAGTGCATCGTTTGAACAGTATGTTGTTTCTAACCAGATAATAATGCCGAATCTGTGTGTGTGTCTTTTCATGCCATTTACTTTTGATGTCTTTCCAAATCGGATCTTTGTCTTGTTCATGAGCAATGTCCTTTAAAGACGTGGTGATGAAGTTTTCAAAGGCGACTTTCTGGATGTAAAGAATACTGAAATTTCTCTCGAGGTTGCTTTCTGTGTTACTTTTTTCAAGCCCAGCCGGTGCGCGTGACAGTGCATCCGCAACAATGTTCTCCTTGCCGGGAATGTAGACTATTGTGAAGTGGAATTCTTGCAGAAACAATGCCCAACGTTTTAACCTGTCATGATTTAATTTTGAAGACATAAGAAATTGTAATGCACGATGGTCACTGTATACTTTTACGTGCTTACCATAAAGAAAGAAACGGAATTTGTTAAATGCCCAAACGATAGCTAAAGCTTCTAATTCAGTAACGGAATAATTTTTTTCAGATTTTGTTAGCACTCGGCTAGCAAAAGCAATGGTTTTCTGAACAGTAATGTCATTTTCTGTGGCTTCTTGAAATAAATGGGCACCAAGACCGACTTTAGAAGAATCCGTGCTAAGGCAAAAATCTTGTGAGAGATCTGGATGAGCTAGTATTGGCGCGTTAAGTAGCGATTCTTTCAAAGAATTGAATTCCAACTGTGCTTGTTCGTCCCAGTTCCAAATAGTATTTTTTCCAGTGAGAGAACAAAGTTTTGGTGTAACTAGAATTTGCATATTCAGAAAACGACGGTAAAAATTTACGAGACCTAGAAAACTGCGGACTTGTTTTTTTGTGGATGGAACTGGAATGGCTCTGATTGCTTCTAACTTTTCAGGATCCGGCTGGATGCCTTCAGAAGAAATAATATGTCCCAAAAACTTCACTTTTGTCCTACCGAATTCAGACTTTTCCAAGTTAACTGTAATTCCAGATTCTGCAAAAATACGTAACAAACTGTTGAGGATACGATTATGTTGTTCCCATGAGGTTTCTGCTATCAGAATATCGTCCACATATAAGGTGATATGACGTTTTAAGAGCTCAGGTAATATGGAATTTAGCCCGCGAATGAATGCTGCCGAGGAAATGTTCAAACCAAAAGGAAGTTTCCGAAACTGATAACAAACGCCGAAACAAAGGAAAGCTGTATATTTTCTACATTCTGGATGAAGTTCGATCTGATAAAAGCTGGATCTGAGATCAATGGTAGACAACACTTTTACACCATTAAAATTTTGAAGAAGTTCTTCCAACGTTTGCGGCCTGTCTGTTTCAGGAATAATGATAGTATTGATTTGTCTCGAATCTAAGACAAGCCTGATCGATCCATTTTTCTTCTCAACAACATGTAATGGATTGTTGTATGAGCTTACTGCAGGCTCAATAATGCCGTCGTCAAGCATAGATTGTATTTCTGTTCTAACACGGTCCCTATAATGTGCTGGAATTACGTATGGTCTAACACAAAATTTAGTATGCTCACGAACACGAAATTGGTATTGAAATCCCTTGATTGTTCCTGTTTTGTGAGTAAAAACTGTGGAATGTGCTTGTAAAATCTGAAAAAGGTCCTGCCTATCAGTGTCATTACAATTCTCAATTGTTTGAATTTTATTCTGAACTAACTCATTAGTTTCAAATGTGCCGTCGATATCATCCCTGTCAGTACTTGCAGAGCGACTGTTAGTGTCTAGTTCCGTAGAAAATTCCGAACTGTTGTCTAACAGAAGGTAAAGCCGATTAATTTCCTCGTCATGGTTTGAGAGCCAATCTTCAAATTTCAAAGCTATTGACTTACCTTCTTTCTCTAAACTTATTTCAGCATCGTGAAAGTTTAAGATTGCTTTGTATTCATTCAAAAAGTCTACTCCCAGTATAATTTCCGTCGACAACAATGGAACAATAAGAAAGTTCATAGAGAAGCTGTGGCTCTGACAAAAGAATTCTAAGTTGGTTTGTTGGCGTACATCTACACTTTTTCCAATGACTGCACCTTGTAATTTAATCTTGCGTAACGGAAGTGTGGGGCAATCGTTCGATTTATTGCATTTGCTAAAAGCTGTTTCACTGATTACTGAAATGGGACTGCCTGAGTCAAGTACTGCCGTAAATTTTACGTCATTTACAGTAATGTGAATCACAGGATATGCAATGTTGTTATGTTTTACGTCGTGTTCCTGGAGTAATATGTCCCTAATGTCTTCCATTTTAACGTAATTACTAGCTACGGCAGCTGCGTCGTCAGTTTCATAAGTACGTTTTGAGGCTGCCAGCGGTATGAGTCATTGCCTATTGTGTCTTTGTTGGCGCGCGTCGTTATTGGGATTTGGAGACCTAACTTCTACAAATTCACCTTGTCGAGAGGGCCCTGCTCTGTTTGATTCCCGCCAGTTCTGCTGCAATTCAGGTCTGTCGTTACGATCATATCGTCTGTCGTCATGTCGGTAGATTCCATAGTTTCTTTCTTGTCGGTCACGTGGTGGAGAATTTCTCTCTGAATCGTAACTGCGCGCTGGACCGTTGCGTCTAAAGTTATTCTGTCTCCCTTGATAGTAATTATTTTGGTTCCCATATTGTCTGTTTCTCTGATTGTCTCTGTGATAGTCATTACCGCGGAGAGGTGACCTTTCCCTGTAATTATTACTACTCTGCCAACGGTTGTCATACGGGTGGTGTCTGTTTTGGTCACGATTTGTATTGTGAGAATAGCCTTGTCGTGTCCAGTTATTATTTCTTTCATCGCGGAATTGCGACGGATGTGACCTGTAATTGTTGTGTTCCTGTTTTTGCGTTCCGCGATTGTCAGTGTCAATTTCTAATTCTTGTAAGAGTCCCTGAAAAGCTTCAATGTCGTCTTTGCAACGGCCTGCCAAAATAATATGCCGTAAATGTTCAGGCAATTTGATTAAGCAAATGCGGATGAGTTCTGACGGGCTGTATGGGTTTGACAGGTACTGATTCTTGTGCAACATGTCTTCAAAATATTTCACAATACTGGAAAATTCAGATTGTTCGAAATGTTTCATCATAATGATGCCATGTTTTACTCGGTCTTGTGTGGCTTGGGACCAATATGCTGAGAGGAAGGCATGGTAAAATTCTCCTTCACTGTGGCAATCGTGAATGACCGATCGCATTCTTACAGCTGGTTCATTCTCTAAGTAGCCACACATAAATTCTAATCTGTGCTCTAGTGACCAGTTGAGAGGAAAACAATGAGAGAATTGATGGAGCCACGCTTGTGGATGAATGTCGTTGCCAGAATTCTTAAATGTTTTGAATTTACGTCCAGTAATGAACAGCTTATAGTCAAAATCATCGTGTCGGCGGGTAGCATATGGGTCATTGTTACGTCGTATCGGCGGTTCCATCTCAAAATTCGGTGCACCTTGCCAATTACTTTCATGATTTCCGAAATGCCCTGTGTTATTATTTTGTGGTTGTTCTGTATTGCTATGTCCCTCTTCCCATACTGGGGCGCGAGTGTCCTCTGAAATATGTAATTCTTGTATTACTTGAGCCAACTGATCTTGTACTTCCCGCATTTCTCTTTTGTACTGTGTGTTGATTTGATTTTGATTCTGTTTGAATTTCCTAATTTGTTCATACTCTTCAGTGTCAGTGAAGGCTACAGGTTTTGTGTCATTCAGATCATCATCTACCTTCGTAGATAAGTTAGTGAACTGATCTGAAAGTTCGGCTACTTTATCCGACAGTGAAATTATTTCCTCTGTGTGTCTTTCTGAACCAATTTTCAGAGTATCTACTGTGTCCTTTAAGTTCGCTTGAGTTTTTGCAAGTTGCGTAACCGAATCGGTAGATGCAACTGAGTCAATTTTAGCTTGCATGGTCTCATGGTTTTCATGAACAATAGTTTGCAGTTCTTTTATGGCTGCTTCGTGATTCTGTAATGCATTTTCATGCCGCGAAAAAATAGGTTGGAAATGCTCACAAATTTGTGTTTTTACGTCATTACAGACTTTTTGACATTTCGATTCGATGTTATGTAACTCATTAGTTAAATCTTCACGTGTTTGTTCAAGTGTGGTGTCTAACTTTTGAAGCTTTTGCTGTGTTTCTCTCTGATTTTGTTCCATTGTGTCTAACTTTTGAAGATTCTGTCCCATTTGTTTCTGATTTTGTTCAAGCGTTGTGTCTAACTTTTGAAGATTTTGTTCCATTGTGTCTAACTTTTGAAGATTTTGTTCCATTGTGTCTAACTGTTGCTGTGTTTGTCTCTGGTTTTGTTTCATTTGTTGCATTAATTGCAATAATAATGTATTAGTCTCTGGAATCTGATCATCTATGCTTTTCGGCAGTGCATTTGCACCGACAACATTCACAGTTTGACAAGCAGAAAATGTGTCTCGGCTTATTTGAGAAAACGGTGAGGACGCAAAACCTGAATGTACAGTATTTGCAAGATTGTGTCCTGTCATATCGGATTCCTGACGCGAGCTGTTGCCGACCAATCGATCGATAATGCTTCCCTGTTCACTAACTGTTTCACTTCCTACACCATTATTTGCAGCCCGCTCCATTTCCCTATGCACTATTACCAAATTACTACTTTGAACATTTGTGAATTCATTACATGGTGGCGCTAACACATTGCTTCCGTCTTCACTGTCATTTCTCAGTTTACTTTGTAGCCTAGTATTACGTTTTTCACACGCCATTATTGTCACAATATTTCACGATAACACAGAAACACATAGCACTGAAAATAATATCTAGTTAATTGCAAGCGCAGCTGCTAAATACTTGGTGCAACTCTACATGCATGCCACAACTGTTGTACTGTACAACAATGAAAGACTACAACTACAAAGGAAATTCACTCTAAGATTACGCGCTAGCAATAAACAAAAGCTACACTAATTACACAAACTACAAGGAAAAAATCAGAAGATTCCAGTGAGGTATCCTCGGCTAAGGGTCGACATATGAAACGTCCCCTTAGAAAAATTATACAACACTGTGCTTATACTGACACACAATAGTTTTTAGCGCAACGCAATCTGACTTTCAATAATCCCTACAAAAGAATGGCCCTGACTAACATTAACCTATACCTTTCACAGATCACTTACCTCACAAAAAATCTTCGTTACTCGAACTACTGCAATACAGCGAGCACCACTACTGCCAGCTAAATAAAAGATTCAAACTACTGAAGGCACTAACTACTGATAGGCATAGTTAGCGAATGAAAGATTTTAATAGAGTACAAACAATGTATTTACCTTAATAGTCAGAATATATATCAGTTCATGACACCAATTCTTACAAATTTCAAAACTCCGCCATCTCTCTCCCCACGTCCACCAGTGCTGGCGGCTCACCTCCAACTGCGCAACGCTACGCGCTGTTAGCATCCAGCTGCCGCTGCCCAACACTACAATGGCAGACAACAATGCAGACTAAACACAGACTGCGCGCGGCACAGCCAGTGATTTTTATACAGAGCGCTACGTGGCGGCGGCGTTACCAATAAAAAAACCTAAACAGCTTACTTACAACGTCACCATCGGCACTGGACGTCGGCACATTGGCAGAGCGTCGCATGATCTGATGAATACCAATATATGCCGATGGGAAGCGCGAATCCGTCGTCATCCACGGGAACAGATCCTTGACACCTGTACTGTGGGATGGAGAGAAACTTGCGGCGTCTCCATTATGCTCTGGAGAATACTGATGAGGCATCAATGGGTCCAGTGGAGGCATAATGACGGCAAAGGAGTTCCGTACACTGTTTGTAGACTATGTACATCCCTTCATGCTGACCATGTTTCCCGAAGGCAGTGGCATGTTTCAACACGATAATGCGCCATGTCACAAGGCCAGGAGTGTGATGAAGTGCTTAGAGGCACACAGTGGGGATTTCCAATTGATGTGCTAGCCGCGCAAGTCACCAGATCTGAACCCGATCGAATACATCTGGAGTGTGCTTGAACATGGCGTCAGAGCTCATCACCCCCTCCCCAGATTCTGCAGGAATTAGGTGACATGTCTATGAAAATGAGGTGCCAACTCCTTCCAGCGATATACTAGGGTATCACTGTGGCTATGCCACGACCCATTGCCGCTGTTACCCGTGAGAAAGGTGGACATTCTGGCTATTAGGCAGGTGCTCATAATGTTCTGGGTGATCAGTGTACTAACAAAATTAAATGGTTTATTTTGTTTAGATATCACATTTATATTGCGTGTTTTTTAATGCACGTGTGAGTGCTACCTGTCTGAAAATGATGTCGCCCACGAATAAGCGCAAGTTTTAGTAAAAAGTTGGTTGGAAGCAGGAAAGACGAGGGGGATCTTTTTTCTCATTAGTCTAGAGAGAAAGGGGAAGGGGAGTGCTTGAGGCTTAAACTGTTAGCAACGTTTATCTACAAAGGCGTTACGAGTTATGACAGCCACGAGGGTTTAGCCGAGCGGTCTAAGGCGCTGCAGTAATGGACTGTGCGCCTGGTCCCGGCGGAGGTTCGAGTCCTCCCTCGGGCATGGTGTGTGTTTTTGTCCTAAGGATAACTTAGGTTAAGTAGTGTGTAAGCTTAGGGACTGATGACCTTAGCAGTTAAGTCCTATAAGATTTCACACACATTTAAAAATTTGAAGTTATGACAGTCTTGCTGTGGCGGGATGTCCCCTTCTTGAATGACTGAGTGCCATTTGTGTGAGCCACCAGATCGCCGATGATTACACTTATAACAGTGCAACTTTGTCGGCCATTGTTGAGTAGGTCTGTATTTTATAGTGTAGTGCTACACACTGTATCTTTGGCTCGAAACATCAGAATTTTGCTATGCTTCATTATTTCCACAAATATGGGAAGGAGCTCATTTTAACATACCCTAGTACTGTAGGGATGGCGTTGCAAAAGTTTGTATATCGAGCTGCGGTATTGGTGACAGGTCTTCCCACCAGACTAATCTCACCAAAGTGATGGGCCCAGACAGCTCACCGAAGTGTTGTGGATAGACTAATATTTTTCAAAACATCTAATGTCTAGCAATAATAATTTGGAAACACTGGTCAGCTGCCTTTCTACGTGAGCATTTTTTTGTAGCGCAGTACTGTGCACACAACGTCGTTGGTTGGAAGCATCAGAATTTCATTATGATGACACACCAGTAGTAATGTGGTAGTGGCTTAGCAGATGGTTTATTTGTCACAGTGTGCCATTTGTCATACATGCAGCATATTTAGTTGGAAATCGGTAGCATTCAGAATTTTCGTTGGCGTCAAACTATCTACTAATGTGGTGGAGACTTAGCAGGAGGTTTATCCATTGCAGTGTAGTATTTCTTATACAATATCTTCGGTTTGAAATCGATAGTGATTATAGAATTTGCTATGACATCATTAATATGACGTGACGTCTATCACTATGACACGACACACACTAGTAATGAAGTGATGGCTTAGCAATGATAAATAAATCAGGCCCATGTTCTGTTATATTGGCTGAAAGCATCATGACGTCTACATGACGTCAAGAACAGTAAAGTGAATCTCACCTAAGTGGATGAAATTATGAAAAATGGAAGATTTGTGGAAAAACACGTGATTTGTGGAAAATACAGATAAAATATGAAAATGGGAGAAAAATACGTAAAACATAGGTGGGTTGAGAGTTTTTACATAGCTGCCTGGCTGTGGTCTCTGCTGCTGCCTTAGATGACGAAATATTAAATTACACAAATTACATAAACATAAATTAAATAAACAACTAACGTAATTTGTTATTAACAAATAGACGAAGCCTGTTCCTCTCCTTATGCTGTCATCTCCAGAGTAAAGGCCATCCAGGCAATTGTCTCATTTATAGAAGACGACAAGCTGGACGCTGGTTCCCTATTGTTCCATTTTATCGTGCTCTCATTGGCTTAGAGAGATAGGGAGCTTTTTCCCCCCATTCTTATATCACATGACTGCTGTCACACAATTTCCTTAAGTTCACAGGGAGGAGGGATTTCCCTGGGTGACGTTGTTCAATTCCAGGAGATTTCCCAGGGGGAGGGGGGGGGGGGGGACGGAGTGGGGCTGACCTTGAATATAGCTCGGGCAAGTGTGTAAACTGATACCGGATGTGTAACCAGACACCAGACGTGATAAGATCGTTATCTTGTCCAGTATGCTCACTGATAACCTGCATTCCCACTGATTTTCGTATTGCACACTGGGCAGCCTCCTTCTTGTAATCATGAAGATCGAGTCTATTCAAGACATCCCTCTTACAAGTTTAGGAGGAGCACTAATTAACACAATCAAGGCGATATGCACTTATTGTTTCATATAAGATATTATCATATAACATGACTAGCTGGGTGCCTTATGTTGGCCAGGTATGTATGTCTTCAGGTCCAGATTGTATACCGATTAGGTTCCTTTCAGATTACGCTGATACAATAGCTCCCTACTTAGCACACATATACAACCGCTCGCCCACCTATAGATCTGTACCTACAGATTGGAAAATTGCGCAGGTCGCACCAGTGTTTAAGAAGGGTAGTAGGAGTAATCTATCTAACTACAAACCTATATCATTAACGTCGGTTTGCAGTAGGGTTTTGGAGCAAATACTGTATTCAAACATTATGAATCACCTCGAAGGGAACGATCTATTGATACGTAATCAGCATGGTTTAAGAAAACATCGCTCCTGTGCAAGGCAGCTAGCTCTTTATTCGCACGAAGTAATGGCCGCTATCGACAGGGGATCTCAAGTTGATTCCGTATTTCTAGATTTCCGAAAAGCTTTTGATACCGTTCCTCAAGCTGTGGGCCTATGGGGTATCGTCTCAGTTGTGCGACTGGATTCGTGATTTCCTGTCAGGAAGGTCGCAATTCGTAGTAATAGACGGCAAATCATCGAGTAAAACTGAAGTGATATCAGGTGTTCCCCAGGGAAGCGTCCTGGGACTTCTGCTGTTCCTGATCTATATAAAGGACCTGGGTGACAATGTGAGCAGTTCTCTTAGGTTGTTCGCAGATGATGCTGTTGTTTACCGTCTAGTAAGGTCATCCGAAGACCAGTATCAGTTGCAAAGCGATTTAGAAAAGATTGCTGTATGGTGTGGCAGGTGGCAGTTGACGCTAAATAACGAAAAGTGTGAGGTGATCCACATGAGTTCCAAAAGAAATCCGTTGGAATTCGATTACTCGGTAAATAGTACAATTCTCAAGGCTGTCAATTCAACTAAGTACCTGGGTGTTAAAATTACGATCAACTTCAGTTGGAAAGACCACATAGATAATATTGTGGGGAAGGTGAGCCAAAGGTTGCGTTTCATTGGCAGGACACTTAGAAGATGCAACAAGTCCACTAAAGAGACAGTTTACACTACACTCGTTCGTCCTCTGTTAGAATATTGGTGTGGGATCCTTACCAGGTGGGATTGACGGAGGACATCGAAAGGGTGCAAAAAAGGGCAGCTCGTTTTGTATTATCACGTAATAGGGGAGAGAGTGTGGCAGATATGATACGCGAATTGGGATGGAAGTCATTACAGCAAAGACGTTTTCCGTCGCGGCGAGATCTTTTTACGACATTTCAGTCACCAACGTTCTCTTCCGAATGCGAAAATATTTTGTTGAGCCCAACCTACAGAGGTAGGAATGATCATCAAAATAAAATAAGAGAAATCAGAGCTCGAACAGAAAGGTTTAGGTGTTCGTTTTTCCCGCTCGCTGTTCGGGAGTGGAATAGTAGAGAGATAGTATGATTGTGGTTCGATGAACCCTCTGCCAAGCACTTAAATGTGAATTGAAGAGTGGTCATGTAGATGTAGATGTATTCCTATCTTCTATTAGTCTATCTGCGCCTATCCTCTCTCTCTATCGGTTTCTCCTGCCCCCTCTCTCTGTCTACCTCCTCTACCCCCTTTCTTTGTCAGTTTCCTCCTCCCCCATGATTATCTCCCTCCCTCCCTTTTCCTTTCTGTGTCCATCTTCTCCTCTCCACTATCTCTATCCATCTTCTCCTGTTCCCTTACTCTCTCCAATTCCTCCTCACTCTATCTCTGTTCACCTCCTCCTCCTCCATCTCTCTGAATATCTCTTCCTTCCCCTGTCTCAGTCCATTTCCTTCTCCTCTATCTCTGCCCACCATCGCCTCCCCCTATCTCTGTCTATGGCCTCCTTCCTCCTCGCCGTCTGTCCATCTCCTTGTCCTACCTTCTCTATCCACGTTGTCACAATCATCCCTATAGGAGGCTTATGTTTCTTACACCTACAGTATTTCTTTCCAGATTCTAATTACACTGAAGAGCCAATGAAACTGGTACACCTGCCTAATATCGTGTAGCGCGTCCACGAGCATGCAGAAGTTCCGCAACACGATCTGGCGTGGAATCGACTAATGTCTGACGTAATGCTGGAGGGAATTTACACCATGAATCCTGCAGGGATTTCCATAAATCCGTAAGAGTACAGGGGAGTGGAGATTTCTTCTGAATAGCACGTTGCAAGGCATCCCAGATATCCTCAACAATGTTCATGACTGGGGAGTTTGGTGGCCATCGTATGTGTTTTAACTTAAAAGAGTGTTCCTGGAACCACTCTGTAGCAGTTCTGAACGTGTGGGGTGTCGCATTCTCCTGCTAGAATTGTACAAGTGCGTCGGAATGTACAATGGACAGGAATGGATGCAGATGATCAGGCAGGATCCTTACGTACGTGTCACCTGTCAGAGTCATATCTAGACGTATCAGGAGTCTCATATTACTCCAACTGCACACGCTCCACACCATTACAGAGCCTCCACCAGCTTGAACATTCCCCTGCTGACATGCTGGGTCCATGGATTCATGAGGTTTTCTCCAAATCCATACGCGTCCGTTCGCTCTGCACAATTTAAGGCGAGACTCGTCCGACCAGGCAAGATTTTTCCAGTCATCAACAGTACAATGTCGGTGTTGACGGGCCTAGGCGAGGCTTGAAGCTTTATGTCGTGCAGTCATCAAGGGTACACGAATGGGCCTTCGGCTCCGAAAGCTCATATCGATGATGTTTCGTTGAATGGTTCGCATGCTGACACTTGTTGATTGCCCAGCACTGAAACTTGCAGCAATTTGCGGAAGGGCAACACTTCTGTCAATTTGAACGATTCTCTTCAGACGTCATTGCTGCTGTTCTTGTAGGATCTTTTTCCGGCCGCAGCGATGTCGGGATTTGATGTTTTACCGGATTCCTAATATTCACGGTGCACTCGTGAAATGGCCGCACAGGAAGCTCCCCATTTCATCGCTACCTCGGAGATGCTGTGTCCCAGCCGCGCGGTCTAGGGCGTCTTGTCACGGTCCGATGACCTAAGCTGTTTGGTCACATAAGATCTTACCACAAATTTAAATTTTTTTCTGTGTTCCATCGCTCGTGCGCCGACTATAACACCACGTTCAAACTCACTGAAATCTTGGTAACCTGCCATTGTAGTAGGAGTAACCGATCTAACAACTGCACCACACACTTGTCTTATGTAGGCGTTGTCGAACTCGACGCCGTACTCTGTCTGTTTACATATCTCTGTATTTGAATACGCATGCCCATACCAGTTTCTTTGGCGCTTCAGTGCAATATGTGTACGGAATTTGATTGAAATCACTCCAGGCGTTTAGGATGAGCTTTTTACTCTTGGCTGTGCTCGCATACGAACATGTCAAATATATTTCACTTATATTTCGCATATTTCGCGAGTATTTGTACACATAATTCACCTCTACGTCCAGCGAATTTGCCCTGTAGTTTCATTTCACGCTTCTCGACGTTTATTTCGGAAGGATGGCTGTTCAAACCCACTTCTGGCCATCCTGAAGTAGATTTTCCGTGATTTCCCTAAATCGCTTCAGGCAAATGCCGGGATGGTCCTTTGAAAGGGTACGGCCGATTTCTATCCCCTTCCTTCCATAATCCGAGCTTGAACTCTGTCACTAATGACCTCGTTGTCGACAGGAAATTAAACACTAAACTCTTTCTCATCCTCCTCCTCCTCGCTGTTTATGACATCGTATCTTCTGAACTATGTGCTGTAAAATGATAAAGTTTTGCCGGCACATCCAGTAGTATACGTGGCTAGTGTCTGTGAAATGTGTTGTGAATACAATTGTTAGCGAAGAAGAAATAAATTCAAACGTCATGCATAATGCGATACACTTTCAGGTATCTCAGTATTTGAAGTCATTTTCCTCAGCTACGTGTTGTACAGTGATATATTTTTGTAGCTACACTCGACAGCTAAAATCAGGCTACCACTGAATCCCAATGTGTCGGCCACGCCTGACTATAAGCAACCAACATAGCGCAGCTGTGTCGCTGGTCCTCTAAACCCTTTGCAGTAGAGTCGTTTGACTATACGCTGTGGGTACCACAAGAGACCACTGGCGAACCCTGCTCATTATGACACACATTTCAGATGCAAACTAATACCACGATACAACAAATACTATAAAACACGTTATTAGAGATGAGACAGTCCCTAACGCTTTTAAAATAAACTTCATTACAATAAGCGACATTTCAGAAGTCTTTATTGCACTCATTAAATGACATGACGAGTTGTCGTTCGCGATCCGAATTTGAAGACATTGTTAATCAAGCTTGTGTGTCTGATAGAGACTCGACTAGGCATAAGGCGACGTAAAATATTAAAGTGCTCACCAGTTTACAAGGCCGAATGCTCGAATCTGGAAATGAATGACAATACTTTTAGCTCCGCACTGGGAACCCCATGAAGCTCATTCTGCCGCTAAGAAGTAACCACAAAATGTATGTAATAAAGTGGGACGCACAAGTGTGAAACGCCACGAAGTAAAGTTATGGTGATGAACGGGGAGCAGAACCCAGTACCTAATCAATTGTTAACTATGCACAGTCAGATGTCAGATATTAAGTATGTTCACCAACAGCGTGATACTGAAACATGATACGACGATACAAATGATTTTTGCCTATGAGGGATTCGAAATGGGCACCTTTCGCTATTGTCTTATACCTACAAAGAGACATAAAAAATTTATTGTTTCTACACCAGTAGTGACATATGTGTATGTTCAGCTAGAGGTAAGGCAACGAATACTTCTATGCTGCGTGGGACTTGTAACAGTACAGTTAAACTCAAATTGCAATGTCCAAAAAAATTTTATTTATATCAATAGTATCAAGTGAAAAATGACAGAGTAAGATGATCGATCTTATACTTAAGATCAGTGTTAGGAAAACATCTATAAATATGTCAAACTCTAACAGTGTAATGTCTCTGACAAATTTTCATTGGAAAGAGAGAATATTTTGTGAAAAATTAATAATTTAAAAAAAATTATAAATGTAGTGACTGTAACATTCTAAGGGTATGAAAACATGTAATTCATTTTAAACAAAGTGAAATCATAATGGCAAGGAATCCACTATGGGTTTCCGAAAGCCCATCTCTTGGGTGATCTTGGGGTGAGCACCGCAAGGGAGAAAAGAACGGGAAACCAGTGCAGTTGCAGCCGAGTCTTGACTGTGTTCGTATTGTGAGTAGTAGGGCAAAGACATAGCTGGCGCGTTTTGTTCGTGCATGTTTCTTAAATCAGGGGTAAGTTACCACTCAGGGGCAAACCTATTGTTCTGTTTTGATTGACAGGCTATGACCCCCTAGGGGTAATCCATCCTTTTGGTTGACAGGTCCTTAATCTATTGTTCCCCACCCCTCCCCCTACCCCTCCACCCCCAACCCCTTAGGAAACATCCAACCTTCTGCCCTCCCCCTTACTGATACAATTACACTTTCAGGCCTTAGTTATTCGAACAGATTTCTCTCACTCTTATCAATTTGATTGACTACTTAATTAAACTGATGAATTAATTAACCCCTACTCCTCTGTTAACCCCCCCCCCAGCCCTCTCCCCCCCTCTCACCCTCCACTACCAGGAAATTGGTGGCCCTGTAGTGGAGAGGAGGGATCTTTTGACAAGAAATAGAACTACATAGCAGGGGATATATTGTTTATTTATAAAAAAAATCAGTTTTCAAGGTTTGGATTTCTCTTGCTCATCATCCTCTGCTGTTTTGGAAGATGCAGGTCTTGTTAAGAAGTAAAATCTGATGTTTCAAACCAAAGATACAGTGTATAGCACTAAAATGTAAAATATGGACCTGTGCAACAAAGTTGCATAGTTATAAGTGTAATCATCGGCGTTCTGATGGCTGACACAAATGGCATGGGCGACATAACTTTCAGACAGGCACCTCTCCCAGGTGCATTGAAGACATGCAATTATAAATGTTATATCTAAACAAAATAAACCCTTTAATGTTGTTAGTACATTGATCAGCCAGAATAATATGACCAATTACCTTATAGCTGGAATGTCCACCTTTCTCACAGATAACAATGGCAATGCATCATGGCATAAATGCAGTGTAGCACTGGTAAGTCGCTGGAGGAGTTGGCACCACATTTCCACAAGCATGTCACCTAATTCCTCCAATTTCTGGGGAGGGGCGATGAGCTCTGACGCCATGTTCAATCACATACCACATGTGTTCCATCTCCTTCAGATTTAATGAGCTGGGCAGCTAACACATCAATTGGAAATCGCCACTGTGTACCTCGAACCACTTCATCACACTCCTTGCCTTATGACCTGGCGCATTATCTTGTTGAAATGTGCCACCACCATAAGGAAACATGATCAGCATGAAGGGATGTACATGGTCTGCAAACAGTCAACGGTACTCCTTTGCCTTCATGATGCCTAGCATGAGCTCCACTGGACCCACTGATGCCCATGTCAATATTCTCCAGAGCATAGTGGAGCTGCCGCCAGCTTTCTCCATCCCACAGTACAGGTGTCAAGAAGCTGTTCTCGTGGAAGACGGTGGATTCGCGCTTCCCGCAGGCATGTATTGGTATTCATCTGATCATGAACGGCTCTGCCAATGTGCCAACGTCCAGTGCCAATGGTCACGTGCCCATTTTATTCGTAGTTGCTGATGTCGTGGTGTTAACATTGGAACATGCATGGATCGTCGGCTACAGACGCCTATTGTAGGAGTGTTCAGTGCACTGTGTGTTCAGACACGTTTGTATTCTGCCCATCATTAAAGTCTGATGTTAGTTCTGCCACTGTTTTACCAGCCTGCCAAGCCTACGACGTCCGACATCTGTAATGGGGGGTTGCCACCCGACCCCTCAATGTCAGGACGTGGTTCCACCAAGGTTTTGCTACGTGTTGAAGACATTCACCACAGCACTCCTCGAACGCCTGACAACTCTTGCAGTTTCGGAAATGCTCATTCCGAGCCTCCGAACCATCATAATCTGTCTTCAGTCAAACTCAGATAGATCGCGCGTCTTCCCCATTCTATACACGAACATCACACTCACTGATACTATAAGCACCATGCATGTGTCTGATTAGCACTCATTCCTCATCTGATGACGCTGCTACCGCCTGGACAGGTTAATATATACTAGGTCAGTGCTCACAATGTTCTGGTTGATCAGTGTATACGCTACATTAGCATTAGTCTCGTATATTAACTACAGTAAGATCCGGGTATGGCCATCGCTATTAACATAATTCCGACTTTCCTTAGAATTCCAAAGACACACGCTGGATAGCTAGCACACTGCCCTACTAATAAAAAATTTTACTATGAAAACTTATCTGTGCATTAATAATGACTGACATCACATACTTACGAATAGTTTTAATAGCCAAAGCATTACTACAACCTACCACAACACGATATTTATACAAATAACCCTCAAGGCCGACCCAATAGATTTTTCCGCCGCGTGCGAAAATTTCTATCCTACTTTCCCATCTTGTACTTAGTGGCTTAGAGTAGATATATGGTCATTCGAGACTGCCAGCGTCGCGTAGACGTAGAAAAGAAATCGTAAATGATACGGCCGGTGATAAAAAATAAAATGGCAAATGAAAATGTTTCTAACAAGTGCACCACATACAGACTTATATTAGCTCCATAATCGACAGTTCAACCTCTGTATCAAACACGTAACTCGCTTCTTAGCTATTAACAAACAAAGCAGGCGACCATTGTTGCTATACAATGTAACTGCCAACAGAGAGCGGCGCATCTACTGTGCACGGCTGCCAACTCCTAAAAATGTTTGCAAAGTAAACTCAAGTCGAAACATCCCTAAGACTCAGTGTTCATTATCTAAAACCTCTAAAAGAAAATATCCATATTTTGTTGATGATTTAACGTATTTCTTTGCAAATTATTCAACATTTCAAACATAATTTCAGCTTTTTATGAAGCATTCGAAGTTTTAATGTTAACGCCAAACAAACTTGGCGTTTTGAATGGATTATGTGTGACACAAGATCTGTATTTTGTTGCAGAGAAATATGAACCATCATAACCATCTTAGGCATTTCAATGCTCAGCCTGCTTCACAGCGATTTTTGAATTTCCTTTTACATTAATGTAAATAGAAAACATGCGTCAAATACCAGCATTTAAAATTGTTATGCATAAACCTAGAATAAATTAAGGAGAAAGAGAGAGGCCATACTTTGATACGTCTTCGTTATCACACTGTTGGAAATGAACTCCACAATGTACGTATTATTGTGTTTATAATTGCTCCATGTCATAAACAGATTTGCGGAAGTCTGCGTAAGATTCGTAAAAATACTGTTTAGTAACTAAATAGTAGTCAAATAGTTAAAACCCTAAGTTCGTTCTTTAATTCGAGGACATTGGCGCCTTCCACTTGTCACCTATTTCACGATACCGTTATGGGAACGAGACAACAACCAGTGTTGCTCAACGTGTGACGAATGTAACGCCTTCTTGAGTAAGAGTAATAGAGTCTAATACGATTATATACGCATATTTTATTTTATATGCGCATGAAACTATTGTCTATATCAACGTGTTCAGCAATAAATATTTAGAATTTTTTGTGTGAATAAACGTTTCGGATCACACTGTTTCTGTACCTTAGATAATTTTCAGTATGAGCCTTGATTTTATGAATAATTTGTATTTACAACTTATTCTCATATTTCTTTATTTTCTGCCCCCAAAAATCTGCTTTCTTGGGCGATGGCACGGTTCGACCCCCCTCTCCCCCCATCCCCTAGAGCAGACCCTGATAACCCTGCAGATTGAAAATTTCATTCTGGAAAGCTTAACATACTGTTTTTTTTTTGATTCATCAATTAGCAAGCATTCCTTCTCATCTGAAGAAAGATATACTTTCCTTTTGTCTGAGGAATCTCTTTTGGTCATGGAAATATTCTATTCAAGTTGAAAACATTATTATCAACTAAGGTAACTGTTATTACATAACATTATATGCTTCCAGCTATGAATACATCTGTATCAACTAATTTTAACAAGAGTTTTCCTAATTATTCAACTAGAAATACACTTCCAGCTATGACTTCATCTACATCAATCGACTTTAACAAGAGATGTCCTAATAATTCGTCTAGAGGAACAGGAAACTTTGCGTCTTTCATCAGGCGTCTTATTAAATTTAGAAGCCTTACAATTTGTATGAGATTTATTATATGTGGCTGCAGTATGCCCTTCTGGGTGTTATCAATAGTATTTATCGTTCACTGAAATTGGACTTTTATTTCCCCAAACACATCTGACACTTCCAGCACTTGTTCACACATTTTAACACACATTGCGGTTCTCTTAAATCTCGTGTCTGTTTCCTTAACGTATTACGTAATGAATTTTGCTAACCTTTCTGTTCTTCAATTTAAAGCGTTTTGTTTTCCTTTATTACTGTACTTTCCGCCATCGGGTTCCCCTAAATGGCAGGTAGCACCGCATAACAGCCACGCTATGAGGGAAACAAACCAACAGCCAAACAGGCGAAGACATCAGGTAAACACGCCGAAGATTCCAGTCGATTAATAGGAACCTTTCCTTGCAGAGGTCGCCGCGACATATCCGGCCACGGATTCCTACGCCGGGTTTCTATTGGCTCCAGCTCACTGTTTAGGCCCGGCGGGTTGAGGCAGACCGTCCGCTGCTAATGGCAACCGCTATAGCAGAGTCTCTGAGAAGATATCACAGAAGCCGCTGGACTGCACCGCCGATCGAAGTACCAGCCGACCGAGAGGAACCACATCTCCGGCTAGATCTACGGACGTCTGCATCTTTTGTACACCCAGCTATTGTATTGTAGAAGAAGTTACGTTTAATAAACTGTTGGAGAACACAACAGTGGCGACAAGGATGGGATTCGACAACCCAAAGAGGATGGAACCACAACAGCAACAAGCACAACCACAACTGCAACAGCAGAATCTGTCAGTGCAGCAGGTACTGAATCAACTTGCAGCAGCAACTGATTGCCGAAATTCAAAGTCTTCACCGTCCACCGACACCACCAGCGTTCCCGACATTCGATTAAGACGCTGAAGATTGGGAAACATACGAAAAGAGGATTCGCCAACATTTCCGGGTTCATCAGGTATCCCAGAAAAATGATCAGAGAGCCTATTTTCTTTCTTGGAATGTCTCCCGTATGTACGAGCTCCTGACGAAACTCCAGCCGCGTGATCCTCACAGTCTTACCTTCACCGCCACATGTGAGTGTCTCACCTCCTACACTCACCGCAGATATCACGTCATGGTAGCAAGAGTGGAATTTCACCAGAGTCGAAGGAAATCCGATCAGACGTACCGACAATGGGCTGCTGAACTCCAAGGTCTCGCTCGGAAGTACAACTTTGTCACCCGCATATCCAGGGAATCTTACGCAGATGACATGGTCAGGGATTACCTGATCCAAGCAGCCCCAGACGCGGCTTTCCGCCACGACGCCTTAAAGTTGGAGCACCCGTTTCTAGATCAAATCATAGAACTTGCATTCAAGTATGAAGTTTCGACTGCAACTGACCGCAGATTGGAAACGTGGGCTGATGTCGCAGCCATCTGAGAAGAGACTTCCGACAGTCAGGAGGACGTCGCGGCCATATACGCACCTTCATGCCGCACTCCCCAGCGCAACACCCCGGCATCTTGTCGGCGTACGGAAAGGAAAAAAGACTGTCGTTCCAGGAAGACAACCAGCAGCCGCCGCCGGGCCAGCAACGCCGCCGCAGGGAACTCCTGCGCCTTCCATCTTGTCCGGGAAGCTACTCCCAGCATGAACGCGAGGATTGTCCTGGCCGCTGGTCGACGTGTCGCCGTTGCGGTCGGGACGGGCACCTTGCATCTGTCTGTCGCTCTGCCACGGCGCCGATGTCCGGGCGCTCCGACACCAAGGCGTCCGTGGACATCAACCAAGTTGTGTCTTCGGCGTCCCCCAAACTGTACATTGATCTCACCATATTGGGTAAGCCAGTTCGAATGCAGGTCGATACAGGAGCTGCGGTATCCCTGCTCAATTACACTACCTACACCGTTTTAGGAGCGCCAAGCCTTCAACCGGTTCATCGACGTCTCCTTACGTACAACAGACAGGAAATCGCTTTGTTGGGGCAGTTCACGACGGTGGTTTCTTACAAATCTGTCAGTCGTACGATTTCTTTTCTGGTAGTCAACAGTTCCGATGCTACCGATCTGTTTGAGTTGGATGCTTTCCAGATGTTCGGGTTGACAATCGCCGAACATGTACATCTGGTTTCTCCACGGGTGCCGTTTCTCGAAGTTGACTCTCTCTGCACCGAATTCCAGGATCTCTTCTCCCCCGGCATCGGGTGCGCCAAGGGGTTTGCAGCGACCCTCCACCTCGGGCCGTCAGCCCGCCCTCGATACTTCCGGGCGAGGCAGGTCCACGTCGCTCTCCAGCAGCCGCTGCGTGACGAATTGGACCGTCTGCAACAGGAAGGGGTGCTACGGCCTTTTTAGTTCAGCCTCTGGGCCACGCCTCTCGTCTCCGTCTCTGTGGGGACTTTGCGGCGACCCTCAACCCCCAATTCCAGGTGGACGACTTTCCGCTCCCTCGGCCTGATGATCTCTTCCGTAATTTGGTCGGTGGTCGTTACTTTACCAAAATTGATCTCGCTGAGGCGTACCCCCAGGTTCCTTTGGATGAAGCTTCTCACGCTCACACTGTTCTGAATACGCCCGCCGGCCTGTTCCAAGTCAAACGCCTCATGTTTGGCCTAGCTAGGGCCCCGGCCATTTGCCAACGCTTCTTGGAACAACTTCTGCAGGACATTCCCGGTTGCATTAATTACCTCGAGGACACTGTCGTTACGGGCCCTACTGCTGCAGCCCATCTTACCAACTTGCGTCAGCTGTTTCTTCGCCTCCGCCAGGCTGGGCTAAAATGCAATAAGAAGTGTTCCTTCTTTCAACCTTCTATTTCCTATTTAGGACATGTTATTTCACATAAAGGCATCTCTCCGTGATTTTCCTATGTGGACGCCATACAGCGCTTGCCACCCCCACGGGACATCTATCAGCTGAAATCCTTCCTTGGAAAAATATCATATTACCGGAAGTTCCTTCCGTCGGCCGCTCAGGTAGCGGTCCCCTTATATCACTTATGCCGCAAAAATTACTCCTACCATTCTGTTTACTGTGGACAACGTGGGTCTCACTACTGCCACTTTTTCCATAGTTAACCTCAAATGTCCTTCAGAGTTCCTTCCCATTGTGTCTATGTGGTCCTTATAATATTCCAAACTAATGTACCGAATAATAATTTACTTACTGGCCGACAAAAATAAACAAGCCAGTGTTCCTCCTTGCCTCCTGCCTTGTCACCTGGCGTACCAATTGCTGCAGCCTTGTGGCTTTCTCCATGTGACGTGTCACTTGCTGGTCCAAGAAGCGGCATTCTTAATGCTACATCCAGTTCTTTCAGTGCGTCCCTACATTGCTGTACTGCTAATTTTACAGATCTTTCAGACTTATGAAAAAGTTCGATTATTGCACCTAAATTTGAATAATGGGTTACTGTAATTAAAAAATGGTTCAAATGGCTCTGCCCACTATGGGACTTAACTTTTAAGGTCATCAGTCCCCTAGAACTTAGAACTACTTAAACCCAAGGATATCACACACATCCATGCCCGAGGCAGGATTCGAACCTGCGACCATAGCAGCAGCGCGGTTCCAGACTGAAGCAGCTAGAACCGCTCGACCACACCGGGCGGCCGCACAAATTTGGCATTCAACAGTTGTATCATCGGATGGGAAAAATCGTTAGTCTTCAGGTCGGCATAAAGCAACACCCGAATATTAGCGATTCTGTGTGGATAGCAATACAAAATGTATTTTAGAATTTTATGCCCGGTGTTCACAGTTTGTTTACACATCACCGCTCGACACCTCTTGCAGTGCTGTGGGCCCCATCATCTACTGACATCGGATCAACTGTTTCCTTCCCTCTGCCACATTGCTCTTCAAAAGAACCTGTCTTTTCACCTCCGTAATCATTTTCTCCAGACCCTCGGCAGACATCGGGTCAACGCATTTTTTCATGCCCTTGAGTGTCCGGAACTTCTGCAGAGCGAATGGCGTACTATTACCGTTCTTGGAGAGTCTAGATTTCAGACATTCCAGCAGAAGGAGCAGGGGTCCGTTGCGGAAATTATTCCTGGGCTCTCGCACATTTGAGATTGCGACTGTCCTGAAACAAATCTCCAAAATCCCCAGGATTGGCATTGTTAAAAAATGGAAATGCAAGAGATTACCTTGGCGTTGAAGCTAATGGCGTCAAGAGAAGCTGCTGGACCTGATGATATCCCATTAGAATTCTTGAAGGAACTAGGAATTTTAGGAAGAAGATGGTTGGCCAAACTCTGCACAGAATGCATCAGAATGGGTACTCTCCCAGAGGTCTGGTAAGAAGCAAAAGTCATCTCGGTGCTGAAACCCGGAAAGTCTGGGGGTAATCCAAAGAATTTCAGACCAATATCTACGTTATTTACCTCCTATAAACTCCATACAACAAAGCTATCCTTCCTACGCACCGATTGGGTTTTCAAGCAGGCGATCAAGTGCTGACCCTCACAACCTATACTGAGAACAGCTTCCACAACAAGATGAAAACCGGCCTGGTCCTCATAGATCTTACATCAGCTTACGATACAGTATGGATTGAGGGGCTGCTGCTTAAATTAGCTAAAATCACCAAATGCAAACAGCCTTATATTTTACTCAAAACATGTTAACAGACAGGAAAATCAAAGTTTCACTTCATGGCATAAACAGCAACATGGTTCTGAATAATGACCTGCCACAAGGTTCGGCACGAAGAAAGCTTGGAAAGAACTGTGGGTTTTAAGTGGACATAAGAACCAAAACTCGGTGGACGAACCCAACAAGCATACCGATGGCATCAACCTCCTGAGTATATTGTGGACAACTTTGGACCGTGGCAGGACAAGTGTTGGTAGGTGTAAGCGGGACCAACAAAGTACAACGTAAATGTCGGGAATATAGAGAATTAAGGAGAAGAGCTAACAGACTGTGCAAGAGAAAGAAAAGAGAGTGGAATAAGAAGAAATTTCAAGAACTGTAAGAACTAAAGGAACAGAGCGAAATAAGAAAGTTCTAGCATGCCATAGGAAAAATGAAGAATAGATTCCAACCAAAAACAATGGCCTGTTCCAGTAAAGATAGGAAAATGATAAGGGAGGAAGAACAGATAGTGGGAAGATTGGTTGAGTATTTCAAAGATACACTAAGCACCAGCCTAGAAGATGAAGAGACAGCCGCACTGGAGGGAAGAATGGAGCTGGAAGTAGACAATGAAACCAAGGAGGCAAGAAATCCAACACAAGTCAAAAAACAATCGAGCCCCTGGGGAAGACAGCATAATTTCTGAATTAATAAAAAAAACTGGTGGTGAGGCTGTAATAAAGGAACTGCACACATTAATATCAGATATATGGGAAACAGAAACTATGCCAGATAAGTGGAAAATTGGAATAATAATCCCCATTTATAAGAAAGAGGACAGAACAGCATGTGAAAACTATACAGGTATAACACTCCTAAGTACAGCTTATAAGATCTTCACAAGTATATTAAACGAAAGGATACAGAAGTGTGCAAAAGGCATACTAGGGGAATATCAGTGTGGCTTTCGACCAGACACAGGAGCAACTGATCAAATATTTGTGATAAGACAAATGATGGAAAAGTTCTATGAATATTATATAGATCTGCATTTCCTGTTCATCGACTTCAAACAAGCCGATAGTATAAATCGGCAAGAACTATACAGAGTACTGAAAGAAGTTGGTATATGTGCTAAATTAATAAGACTAATCAAAATGACAATGACAGAGACAAGAGCAAAAGTAAAGGTCGTTAGCAGAACAAGTGAAAGCTTTGACTTTAATAAAGATGTGAAGCAAGGGGATAGTCTCTCCACTGTCATATTCAATATAGCCCTACATAGAGTAGTAAATAAAATCAACAAAAGAAGCACAATATTTATGAAAACTAGGTAGATATGTGCATACGCTGATGACATTGCTATAGTAGGAAGAAATACCAATACACTCCTAGTAACATTCCGGGCAATGGAAGCTGAAGCCTTAAAAATTGCCCTCATAGTAAATGAAAACAAAACAAAATATATGGTAATGTCACAATCTGATGCCAGAAGAATCCCTAAAAACCTAATCAATGGGAAATGCTTCAATGGAGTGTCCTCTTTTAACTACTTCGGAGCCCTAATAACAAATGATAACAGTATTGGAAAGGCTATAAGGGAAAGAATACAAGCAGGAAACAGAGCTTACTTTGCAAATATGCAACTTTTCAAAAATAGCCTTGTTACAAGAAAAACTAAACTGCTAATATACAATTCCCTAGTCCGCCCAGTTATCACATACGGCTCAGAGGTATGGACGTTGACAGAACACGATAAAAATGCACTAAGAACCGTTTAACAGAAAATACTACGCAAAATCTATGGGCCAATAAGGGAGGAAGAAGGCTGTAGAATACGCTACAATGCCGAATTACAAGAGTTAATACAAGGCAGGGACATAGTAAAATTTGTGAAATCACAGCGAATACGATGGCTAAGACACTTGGAGAGAATGACAGAGGACAGAATTCCAAAGAAAATGATGAAAGGTATGATCCATCCAGTTAGGCGAAAAGGGACACCTAGAAGAAGAAGTAATAATGGTTATCACCAGTATGAGAGTCCGGGGGTGTAAAAGAACAGCAAATAACCGAGAAATGTGGAGGAAGATTGCTGAAGAAGCCAAGGCTCACCATGGGCTGTAGCACTACTGAAGAAGAAGACATGTCTGGAAAACGTAAAATCTGGAAATTAAAAACAGGTTTTACTGTAATTATGCTGTCAGCTTGTTTATGTCTATAACACTGGGTTCTAAAAGTGCACTGTAGAAATCGACAGGACAAAGATATGCCCAGATAGCAATGTCCTCAAAATTCACATATATGAGGAAAGTTTTTTATCATGACTAAGAGGAAAACCTATTGGTGCGACTGTCTATGACTGTAAAATCAGAGAACATTGAGCTGATTCAAAGGCACCTGGCAATCGTTCTTCGAATGAAGCCTTGGCGAATTGAATAAGTGGGGGCAGGGGAGAAGGAGGATGGATGAGTGCTCAGTTGCCAATTTTGCACACTGCACCATCTGTCACACACCGTGTGCTGACTTAGGAGTACTTACTGTATGTAGGTGTTGGAGTCTATCCTTTGCCACATATTGATTTCCTGTGTTCTTAAAACACACCAGGTGAGAGCTGGTATTTTAACACAGTCATACCTGTCTCAAGTCACCATCCTCGTTAAATTCGGCCAGAGTTCCATCTCTAATCCTTTAGTTGTTGTGTGGGATCAGTTCATACATCAACTAAGTCTCTGTGCCACTATTCAGTTTATCGAGGACCATTTACGAAAGCTGTGGACCAGTTTGCCTCAGGAGAGGCTAGAACGGCTTTTAACACCTTTCTCAATAGAATCAGTGCATCATGCATCTAGACAGTAGGGGGTGCAACGTCATGTGCTTTGTCTTTAATGACTTCACTTCAGACTTAAGGGGGGGAGGGGGGGGGGGGGTAGGACATCAAGCGGTCCGACTTGGAGCAAGACAGGTACCACAGGACATTTTAATTCCCACTGTCTACACTTTTACAAATAAATTCGTAAAGCTTTGTCAGCATGACCAGCAGGGATTCGGGACTCATACTCATAGTAGTGGAAGTTCAAAAACATAACAAAGTAAATTTTTTTACATGTGAAATTTCATAATTTTTTTCATTTACTACTGGCTGCATTTGTTGCTATAAATACATTTTTCTTCGTACGTAACAAAAATTCTTCGATGAATTTTGCACAGCACACAAACCATACTTACAGGTATATGAAACTCTATAATTTATTTAATTTATGAAAAAATGAATGAGCTGTTGCATTTTAAACCTCATGTTTGGAAAAAAAACTCAACTCTTATAGTTAATTACCTCAATTTGTACCACAGTTTTTAATAGATTTGGAAAATTCTAGAGTTTCATACACCTATAAGTATGGTTTGTATGCCGTGCAAAATTCATCAAAGAATCTCTGTTACGTACGAAGAAAAGTGTACCTATAGCAACAAATGCAGCCGATAGTAAGTGAAAAAAATTCTGAAATTTCACAAGCAAAAAAAAAAATTATTATGTTATGTGTTTGAACTTCCACTGTTATGAGTGTGAATCCTGAATCCTTCCTGGTCATGCTGACAAAGTTTTACGAATTTATTTGTAAAAGTATAGACAGTGGGAATTAAAATGTCCTGTGATGCCTGTCTTGCCCCAAGTCGGGCCGCTTGACGTCCTACCCCCGCTCCTCCCTCCCCCCCCCCCCCCCCCTCTTAAAGGTTTACAACACTCGAATTTAGATAATAGTGTTCCTGGAAGCATCTAACAATGAATAATATTGCATCCTTTCACAGGGACAATAATCTCACTCAGATGGATGCTAATGCAGTTACTGCAGATCGTACTCTCGATGAGACACTGCAAGTGACCCATTGTGACTGGTTAAGTAGGTCACTTTGTTTTCCATACTTTTACACAGTTGCGGCAGGTTTAAATCGGAAACGTTTCTTTCATATTGAATGAACATGATGCTAAAATATGATGGCGTGTTAACCTGCAAGTCGCTGCGGGAGAAGCACTGCGTGTTTCGGCGCGCTGCTGCGGAGCACGGCCCCCACAAATTATTCAGTGATGCTTAGTGGGGCGAGACCAGCCATGGCCCTGCCGCTGTACCTTCACTCTGACACGTACCAAGCACCAACTCTTCCACAATGACCCCAACACACTTTCTGTCACCAAAAGATCTGTAGCAAAACACTAGGGAAGTTCGATACCATTTTAAAGGGATTAATACGAGAAGTCGGCCACCCAAATTTTTTACAGCTACTGAAACCTACAGCAGTATGACGAGAACTAATGGACGTAATCACGAAGTCTAAATCTTTCTTTACAGGAAAAATATGAATCTCACTTGCGTTTTTTAACTTATTAACGACAGAAGTAAAAGTAATGAAAATGCGAATTGATGTATAAATGGAATGGAAATAAAGTTAAAGCAGCCGATGACAATTGCAAAAAATTTGGAGGACGTTATGTATCAATGTCCTTTGCAAGCAATTAACGAATTATTAATTCTAAAATCCTTCGGGTAGATAATTTTGCCAGAGCGTGGAAGAAACCGCAAATTAGCCTTTGTTTATTAAAGGGGCGAAGCGTGAACTAGCAAAGTTATCAGTCTATTCCTCTCGTGAGCGTCTACACTATTGTTGCAGAGTGCGTTCTTAGCTCGAAACTAACGATAATTCTTGGCGGCAACAGAGCGACCCACATTTACCTGAGTGCAATGAAGAACCATTAATCGGGTGAAATTCTACTCTCTCTCATTACGCATCATAACTTGAGTTACCTAAGAAGTACAGTGTCATGTACTTAACCTGTTAGTGTAACGCAGTGTGCAGAGCTTCAAGTTGAGAGAGATAGAGATGTAACAGTTGCGGATAGACATTGCGTATTGGATTAACGCTCGTGAGTGTGATAAACTGGCCACGCCAGACGTGATTTTTTCGCGTTCTCCTAGAGGCATTCTGATGAACTTGAGGTAGCTACTAGGTCACTACAGTATAATGATTCATACGTTTATGATGTGCCTACATAAATTAACTATGGAGTGTAACTCTTTAGGCAACTCTTCTTCAAAGTGGACTTAAGATATGTAGCGACGCAGTCTCTAGAAAACAGAGTCAATACATTAATTTGATACCTACTGTCCAGTGTCATTTTTATTTGTATTCTCTAAAATTTCCAAAAGGTAATATCGTAGTAGTAGTAGTATCACTCATCTTTGGATCACTGCAACGAGGATGTTGGAGATCTCGTAGTTTTAACGAAACCCTCATCTTGAGCATAAATTTATTTCATTTCTTCTTTGAGCGTTTCGGCACTTCGTCAATGTCAAAAAACTGAATGTAAAAGGAAAAGCATGCAGTCAGAAAGGTATCTACATCACAAGCAGACTACAATACTATAGACAGCAGGCCGTTGTGGCCTAGCTGTTCTAGGCCCTTCAGTATGAAACCGCGCGACCGCTACGGTCGCAGGTTCGAATCCTGCCTGGGGCTTTTAATGTGTGTGATGTCCTTAGGTTAGTTAGGTTTAAATAGTTGTAAGTTCTAGGGGACTGATGACCTCATAAGTTAAGTCCCATAGTGCTCAGAGCCATTTGAACCATTTCTTTTTTAAATATAATGACATCGTTTAATTAAATACAGTCAAACCATTACATTTGCCAGCAGCATCATCATGCCTTGCAGTATCTGAGAAATCATAAATTCAAAATAAAATTTGTAACTAACAGTATCCTCCCATGAACTACGGACCTTATCGAGAGCAGCGCGGTTGAGGCAAAAAAAAAAAAAAAAAAAAAAAAAAAAAAAAAAAAAAAAAAAAAAGTTCAAATGTGTGTGAAATCTTATGGGACTTAACTGCTAAGGTCTTCAGTCCCTAAGCTTACACACTACTTAACCTAAATTATCCGAAGGACAAACACACACACTCATGCCCGAGGGAGGACTAGAACCTCCGCCGGTACCAGCCGCACAGTCCATGACTGCAGCGCCCGAGACCGCTCAGCTAATCCCGCGCGGCGGTTGAGGCGCCCTGTCACGGATTGGACGGCCCCTCCCGCCGGAAGTTAGAGTCCTCCCTTGCGCATGGGTGTGTGTGTGTTGTTCCTAGCATAAGTTAGTTTAAGTACTTTTTAGGTCTAGGGACCGATGACCTCAACAGTTTGGTCCCTTAGGAACTCACACACATTGGAACATTTGAACCTTATCGAGGTGGGGTGGCTTCAGTTCCTCAATGATACAGATAGATATACAGCAGGTTCAGCGACAACAAAAGGGTATCTGTGGATAGGTCGGACAAACATGTGTGTACCTCCACGTACAATGGCTACAGTAAACCATCCGTTTCCATGACCAAATGAATCATTAATATCTAAACTAAAATTAAGACGACAACCACAAAACACAGATGGTCCGTCAAGCACGGCTTGAGCAGCAACAGACTTGACTGGTATACGATTCTTCTTGTCTCCAGCTGTTGTAGCAAATTCGATGTTTTCGATTGTCTTGTAGACTGTGTATTTAGAACGGCGACGATATCTTCTTATATGGTCCGACGATATCTTCTGATATCGTCGCCGTTCTAAATACACAGTCTACAAGACAATCGAAAACATCGAATTTGCTACAACAGCTGGAGACAAGAAGAATCGTATACCAGTCAAGTCTGTCGCTGCTCAAGCCGTGCTTGACGGACCATCTGTGTTTTGTGGTTGTCGTTTTAATTTTAGTTTAGATATTAATGATTCATTTGGTCATGGAAACGGATGGTTCACTGTAGCCATTGTACGTGGAGGTACAGGAGTACCAAATGTTCCTGGACTTGAAAGTTTTGTTGACAGAGACATTATTGCATTTCGTACTTACCATATGGCTGAACTAGCTAATAAAGTTGCAAGGGCTCTGTAACATCAGCCAGCATAGCCTTACTGTGCCGATACTACGAATGGCTGAAAGCAAGAGGATACTACAGCCGTTACCTTTCCCGAGGGATTTAGCTCTACTGTGTGGTTAAACGGTGGCGTACTCTTGGATAAAATATTCTGGAGATAAAATAGTCCCCAATTTGGATATCTGGGCGGGGGCCATTCAGGAGGTTGTCGTCATCAGAAAAAACGAAATTACCATTCTATGGGACGGAGTGTACAATGTTAGATCCCTTAATCAGGGCAGCGCGGGGTAGCCGCGCGGTCTCAGGCGTCTTGTCACGGTTCGCACGGCTCCCCCCATCGGAGGTTCGAGTCCTCCCTCGGGCATGGGTGTGTATCTTGTCCTTAGCGTAAGTTAGTTTAAGTTACATTCATTAGTGTATAAGCCTACATCTACATCTACATCTACATCTACATCTACATCTACATCTACATACATACTCCGCAATCCACCATACGGCGCGTGGCGGAGGGTACCTCGTACCACAACTAGCGTCTTCTCTCCCTGTGCCACTCCCAAACAGGACGAGGGAAAAATGACTGCCTATATGCCTCTGTACGAGCCCTAATCTCTCTTATCTTATCTTTGTGGTCTTTCCGCGAAATGTAAGTTGGCGGCAGTAACATTGTACTGCAGTCAGCCTCAAATGCTGGTTCTCTAAATTTCCTCAGTAGTGATTCACGAAAAGAACGCCTCCTTTCCTCTAGAGACTCCCACCCAAGTTCCTGAAGCATTTCCGTAACACTCGCGTGATAATCAAACCTACCAGTAACAAATCTAGCAGCCCACCTCTGAATTGCTTCTATGTCCTCCCTCAATCCGACCTGATAGAGATCCCATACGCTCTAGCAGTACTCAAGAATAGGTCGCACCAGCGTTCTATAAGCGGTCTCCTTTACAAATGAATCTTCCCAAAATTCTACCAATGAACCGAAGACGACCATCCGCCTTCCCCACAACTGCCATTACATCCTTGTCCTACTTCATATCGCTCTGCAGTGTTACGCCCAAATATTTAATCGACGTGACTGTGTCAAGCGCTACACTACTAATGGAGTATTCAAACATTACAGGATTCTTTTTTTTTATTCATCTGCATTAATTTACATTTATCTACATTTAGAGTTAGCTGCCATTCTTTACACCAATCACAAATCCTGTCCAAGTCATCTTGTATCCTCCTACATTCACTCAACGACGACACCTTCCCGTACACCACAGCATCATCAGCAAACAGCCGCACATTGCTATCCACCCTATCCAAAAGATCATTTATGTAGATAGAAAACAATAGCGGACCTACCACACTTCCCTGGGGCACTCCAGATGATACACTCACCTTTTCACTATTAGTACCGGTTATTCTCTGGTCATAGAAATGTTCTTTCCTGAAAAACTGTGCGTATATAGTCCAACAGAGAGTGACGAATTGCCGCTCCCTCTTCAAATGGTTCAAATGGCTCTGAGCACTATGGCACTTAACTTCTGAGGTTATCAGTCCCCTAGAACTTCGAACTACTTAAACCTAGCTAACCTAAGGACATCACACACATCCATGCCCGAGGCAGGATTCGGACCTGCGACCGTAGCGGTCTCACGGGTCCAGACTGTAGCGCCTAGAACCGCTCGGCCACCCCGGCCGGCGCTCCCTCTTCCTCGTGACGTCGATTTTCCGCTACACTCGGTGGTATACAGGGTGTAAATTTTAAGTTGACAAACCAGAATAACTCGAAAAATAAGCTTCACACGAAATAATATGTAGAATCTAAAGGTAATTATTTTCGAGGGTGACATCTGTTGGTGCACTGCAACACTGATGTGTCATACCAGCACATTAAAAGTGTCTCAGTTGAATTGATTCTGCATTATTTCTCTTCATCACGTCCTTGACATGAATGCGATCAAGTTTGGAACTTGGACTGTAATTAGTTTCCGTGTTATAAGTGTTTAATAGGTAAAGTTTAATTATAACGCCTGGTATATTGGTTTAGTGTGGGAAAATGGTCAAGATGAATCATATCATGTCTGCAGAGCTTAAGGACGATGTATTTTTGGTGGGGATGGCCTTCAGCCAACGGAGAAGCAGACAGTAGAGGAACACTATGAGAGTCAAGTGGTGACTGGGACTTTTCTAGTGAAGAACTGAAGGAAGTAACTCAGGCTCTTTATGTGTCTTGAAGAAGGCAGACCTGCCTGAGTTAACGTGTGTGATTCACTCATATAACTGATTGATTCTGGGTGGAGAACAGTCGTTACCATACCTTGACTTCTGAAGCGGTTTTATACTTCAAAAGGTCTGAATGTGTTCCGGAGAAGGACTCAAACTCCTGCCGCTTGATTTACAGGAGTGAGAACAGACCGAGTATGAGTTACTATTCTTTGTATCACATGTGCTAATTTGTGAATCATTATGTTGAACTCTGAAGTATTTTGAGCTGGTGAATCTCCTATGCATTGTGAGGAGGAGGGAGCGGCAATTCGTCACACTCTGTTGGACTATCGAGGCACAGTTTTTCAGGGAAGATCATTCATATGTCCAGAGAATAACCGGTACTAATAGTTTAGAAATTTTAAAGTTGCCTCCCGCCCCACCCCTAGGGGGCTGGGATGGCGGGCTAATTTTAGCACCAGCAGATGTCCCCCTCGAAAATAATCAACTTTGGATTCTAGACATTTTTTCGTGTGAAGCTTATTTTTCGAGTTATTCTGGTTTGTCAACTTAAAATTTACACCCTGTATAAAAAAGTATAATAAATAAAAATGTTGTTGTTGTGGTCTTCAGTCCTGAGACTGGTTTGATGCAGCTCTCCATGCTACTCTATCCTGTGCAAGCTTCTTCATCTCCCAATACCTACTGCAGCCTACATCCTTCTGAATCTGCTTAGTGTATTCATCTCTTGGTCTCCCTCTTCGATTTTTACCCTCCACTCTGCCCTCCAATACTAAATTGGTGAGCCCCTGATGCCTCAGAATATGTACTACCAACCGTTCCCTTCTTCTAGTCAAGTTGTGCCACAAATTTCTCTACTCTACAATTCTATTCAATACCTCCTCATTAGTTTTGTGACCTACCCATCTAATCTTCAGCATTCTTCTGTAGCACCACATTTCGAAAGCTTCTATTCTCTTCTTGTCTAAACTATTTATCGTCCATGTTTCACTTCCCTACGTGGCTACACTCCATACAAATACTTTCAGAAACGACTTCCTGACACTTAAATCTATACTCGATGTTAACAAATTTCTCTTCTTCAGAAATGCTTTCCTTGTCATTGCCAGTCTACATTTTATATCCTCTCTACTTCGACCATCATCAGTTATTTTGCTCCCCAAATAGCAAAACTCCTTTACTACTTTAAGTGTCTCATCATTTCCTAATCTAATTCCCTCAGCATCACCAGACTTAATTCGACTACATTCCACTATCCTCGTTTTGCTTTTGTTGATGTTCATCTTATATCCTTCTTTCAAGACCATGTCCATTCCGTTCAGTTGCTCTTCCAGGTCCTTTGCTGTCTCTGACAGAATTACAATGTCATCGGCGAACCTCAAAGTAAATAAATAAAATACCAACAATAAAAACTAACACAAAATATAAAATAAATAAACTTATATCGCTGTTGTGATTTGTACCTCTAATCCATGTTCCCTATTCTTTCCTTGGTTCCTAGAGGAGGGATTGGGACATGGTGGCCAAGACTTGGGTTGTGACCCCTGCTCACTTTGCCCCTATCCCTCCCTTTGGGAGTCAGGAAGGTTCTTTTGGGGGAAGAAGCTGGTTAAGGCGACCGCTCCTATAAAGGGAGAAATCCGGGTTCTAACCCCAGTCAGGCACAAGTTCTCAGTCATCATTCCCTTATGCAGCTGATGGTGGTTCGTATCCACAACTGCGACTACATTTCATGGCATGTCATGACGACTGTAGTCGCAGTAAAGCCTGTTTCTTCGCACATGTGTGCATGTGCGAGGGAACATTGCATCATTCTTCTTAACAACACAGACACAGCAAAATCGCACAAGTAAGGTTTTTTTTAGTTAAATCTATTGGCGGTCGTGAATTCAAATCACCACGTTGTAGATTGAGTGGATTGGGAAAAATGTTATATACCCAATAGGTTCACAATAGACCTATATGGAACTGGAAATAAAAGACAGTACCGGTTCGTATTGGAAGTGGTTTGGAAGCATGATCACGATTTTGATACCATTTTAGGCATCGATATCCTGTGCCATTTTAAAGGCATAGTTAACTTCCGATTACAAGAAGTCCAATTTGGGGGAAATGTCCACCCTTTTGGCAGTGTTCCCGCTACAAGGACGTAAGGGGTCCAAAAACCAATGGCCCCGTTCCGGCAACCTATTAAGCCACGTACCACAGCGCTGAAGTTAAACAAATCCGAGAAAATACCTGGCGGTACCGGAGAATCGTTTGGATAGAAATGAAGAAAGATTTTGTAAGAGGAGATATTTTTTGAGTGGACCCATTGGTAAAAAATGAAGTTTTAGACGGTAAATAGGCGCGTGTGAAGCGTAATTTATCCCGAATGAGTGCGACAGAAGAGGGTACGTTTGAGCGAGTGAACGTAGATTATTTTCGAATCAGAGACGTTAGTATTTCCTGGGTTACCATACTCGTCAAAGTGCATGAAGTAAATGCTTGTGAGATAACAGCATACCAAGAAAACGAACAGCCTCAAAGAACAGTTTGCATAAACTCTACCTCTATGACGTCACCCGCAAAAGCGGAAACTGAAAAAAAAATGAGCACCTGTTTAAGGCAGATCGAGATGTAATGTACCCAGTTCTAGCCGAATTTGCAACTTTGCTTGAAGAAAAGAAACAACTTTCAGCAAAACTCAGAAGGAACCGTTCGGCACAAAAGCCAATGCGCACTAAATCTATTGCACAGCAAACGACGAATTCACGTCGCTATTATTGAGAACGAACTTTATCGTAAGTCTTAGGTGTGAGCAAAATTGGTATTTACAACATAAATCAAAAAAATGGTTCTAAGCACTATGAGACTTAACATCTGAGGTCATCAGTCCCCTAGACTTAGAACTACTTAAACCTAACTAACCTAAGGACATCACACACATCCATGCCCGAGGCAGGATTCGAACCTGCGACCGTAGCGGCAGCACGGTTCCGGACTGAAGCTCCTAGAACCGCTCGGTCACAGCGGCCAGCCAACGTAAATCAGTTGTTTAACCATGTTGATGACTCTGTTATGTTTCCACCTCTACATTGATAAGTAGAATATTTTGCTTAAATGTTACATTTGTGCTGTTCTTGTAAAGCTGTCTCTGTGCCCTATAGTTTTTTTTAAATGTTTGTTATAACTACGCCTGAACAATTCTTCTTTCCCATTCGATTGTAGCTATAGGCTATAGCCTGTTCGTTATGGACCTCTGGACTTCGTCAAACAATTGCAGCCACACAGCAGACGCCTTCTGTCCGCTGCGCGCCACCGTGTGTCCCAGTGTCATTGTACCTCTGTTTAGGGTTGCCAGACGTCGCCGTTTTCGGATTTAAAAAATGAGCGTCCCGAAAATTGCTTTCGGGGTGCCAGTTAAGGTCCAGTTTTGTAATGCCAAAGAAATACTCTCATTTCCGTCTATTTCTTCCCAAATGTTGGCGTGGATTTGTATTTTAACTGTCACTGTCAAGCAAAATAATGATTTTTGTTTCATTGTTGTACTTACCAGCGTCTATCAAGGGCCTTTATTGCGCGTAACGCTTCTTTCTATTATTAACTCTTGTCTTGGGGTTCAGTTCAGTTAAGACGTTGCAGCTACGTGGTTCTCTATCCGAGGATAATTGTGCTTAGTTCATATTTACGTGTGTGTCAAGTGACCTCCAAATGTCAAAGCGAAAGTGTACCTTTCAAGACAGGAGAGTGGTCTTTCATCAGATGAGGACGATGTGACTATGAAGTGGACTGTGCAATATGTAAGTCATATGTTTCCATTTCACATAGAAGAAAGACAGATATTACAGATCATTTAGGCAGCCAAAAGCATAAATCAAACATGTGCTTTTATAGCACTTTAAAAAAATAGACAGTTTTTTTTAATTTCAGATTCAGAAAAACAGAGCCAATCAGTGGCAGCATCGGAATTAACAATGTGTTATCATACTGTTAAACATCATATGTCTTTGAAATATGTAGACTGTACTTCTAGGCGAAGTTCCAATCTTTTTAACGATTCTGTCTCATCGAAGAGTGTGCCGTTGGGCAGAACCAAAACAACAGCACTTTTGAAAGCAGTTTTGGCACCTCACACTGTCAAATATGCGACGACCTTTCACTGTTCCGCTATTATTCAGTAGCTACAGAGGCTAGTAAACACAAGGTTAAAAAAAATATTTCCGTTAATTGTTCACTATTTTACACCTCAAAATGGCATATAAGTGAAATTGCTTAAATTAGTTTCGCTGCCAAATGAAACAGCCTCTACAGTAAGTACACATTGCATTAGAAAAAAAATAAAATTGATAAGAGTAAGTGTACTGCATTTTGCGGTGACAATGCTAACACCAATTTTGAAGGAGTGCGGCGAGCAGGTACAAACAATGTATTTGCTAGACTGAAAAGCGAAGTAAACGAAAATCTTTTAGGAATTGGCTGCCCTGCTCACATGCTGCACAATGCTGCCAATACAGCTGCTGACGTGATGAGTGTTAACATAGAAACCTGTATAATTAAACTTTTCAATTACCTCTCCATATACAGAGTACGAACGGAGCGTCTCAAGAAGTTTTGTAAGTTTGTGGATATAGAACATCATGTATTGTTGTCACGTACAAAAACAAGGTGGTTACCTTTGTTTGTTGCTGTAGAGAGAGTACTGAAGTTGTATGACGTTCTTGAATTATTCTTCCTCGTAGAAGAAAAGAGACCTAAATTTCAGACAACCCTCTTCCAGAATCCGTTAACGGAAGAATATCTGTGGTTCCTGCATAGTCAGTTGAGAGTATTTCAGAGCCAAATACTTGAGAAAGCAGACAGCAGTGTTATATAAGTAGCTGCGATTTTGGAAAATACTAGCAGAATTATAGAAGGTCAAAAGAAGAAAGTTTTATTCCATTCAAAGTGACATCTCTCCTGCAGAACAGCGAGGTTGCATTAATTAGTGTAATTCAAAAATTTCATGTTGATGTAGAACAGTTTTATGAAACGTATACAGCTTATTTAGGAAAATGGTCAACAAATCTCTATGAGTTTTCCATTTTTAAATGGATGTAGCTGGACGTAGAACCTGAGTGGAGCAATGTGACATGGATTATAACATTTGTACAAGGAAGAAGAGGATTGTCAGTAGATGGTAGTTTATTGTTTAACCATATTTTTTACTCAAGCAGTTCACTAAATCAGAAATCAACAAAAATAGCGATAACTGGGGTAGTAAATCATGTCAGGAGAAATGGACCTATTTCTTTAGACAGTTTGGATGAGAAGAACAGTATTCTCAGTTGCTGAATATGTGTGAATTGGTCATCAGTATTTCAGGGAAGAATGCAAATGTGGAACGAGTATTTTCTCTCATGAATGCCCAATGGACTGCGGAAAGAAACAGACTACAAGTACCAACGGTCGAAGCAGTAATTAAATGTGTTTTTAATTATCAAATGTTGTTCTAAGTTTTATGAATACATCACACCGCGGTAAGATCTTCTCTCCAAAGCTCAGAATTCAGATAAATATGAGGCATAGGATAACAAATTATGTGAAATTTGTATTTCAACATACAGTGTTTCAGTAGGTAATTTTGTATCTCGTGTTAATGTTTCAAAATAAAAAATTCTTGTGTTACCAGTATTAGTATTGTAAAATGTTATTACCATTTGAATGTCCTCCCTTAGGTTTTATTAAATTAATTACAGTATAAAGTGTTTATTTATTTATTTATTTTACTACATCATTTGAATACAGCAGTAATTTGCACAGATATTTCGCTTTTTCAACGTTAAGAAAATTGTCCCGAAATGTCCCGATTTATGATTCACAAATTATGGCCGTTTTCATTTAATTTGAGAGAAACGTCCCGGTTTGCTAGCAACAAATTCTGGCAACCATACCTTTGTTACACATAACTAACAGGCCCTATGCTACTAAGGGACGTCCACATGGAGCTACTGAGAAGCGCTTTCTCGGTGGCGCTTCCGCTGGCGAAGCATTGGCTTATCGGGCGCCTACACACATGCAGCGCTATCGCGCTACTGGGGCTCTCGATAGCTGACCCTTACCATCGGTGGCGCTGAAGCGCCACTGAGCGACTCCTGGCGAAAAACTGCTTCTAATGGGGGCATTCACACGACGCCACTCGGCGGTATGGCTGGCAGCCCAACCGGCCAGTCGCAATGTATGGACAATCGGTACGCTGCTCATTGTTGTTCTATAGCGCTTCTGTGTAGGTCACGCTGAAGTGGAGATGGATGTGAATACGGAAGATTATCTCGGAAGTTGAAAAATATCCATTAATATGGAACGTGGAGTGTGAAGTTTCTTCAAATATACTATAGAAGATGAAAGGGTGGGGCCGGCCGGGGTGGCCGAGCGGTTCGAGGCGCTACAGACCTCAGCAGTTAAGTCCCATAGTGCTCAGAGCCATTTGAAAGCGTGGGAGGCAATCATTTCTAAGTTTGTAACTGACATTGGAGACGCAAGTGCTGTAGAGAAGAAGGCAACTGGTGAGTGCCATAACAACAAAATGTTTAACAAATTAGATATATCACTCTTTCAGTTTTATGAAAGGAATACGCATACAAAATATACTTCACTTACAGGAAATTTTGAGGAAGGTGAACTCGTATTTTTCTCAAGCTGCCATTGAAGTTATCCCTCCGTTTTCTGCAAATTTGGCACGAACTTCGTTCATATGTCTTCCCGCCTGTGTTGCGTGTGCTGGCTTGCCATCGAAATCACATTTAGTCAAAGTGTCCTCAGATCTCTATCCATCTCGATCACGTACAAAATTGTGCAACACACAGCTCGTTTTTCTAATGCCTTCGCCGGCCGGAGTGGCCGAGCGGTTCTAGGCGCTACAGTCTGAAACCGCGCGACCGCTACGGTCGCAGGTTCGAATCCTGCCTCGGGTATGGATGTGTGTGATGTCCTTAGGTTAGTTAGGTTTAAGTAGTTCTAAGTTCTAGGGAACTGATGACCACAGCAGTTAAGTCCCATAGTGCTCAGAGCCATTTGAACCCATTATAATGTCTTCAGCAAGTGCTGGGGACAGATTCAGTGGACTATGAAACATTCTCCATTTAGTAGCAAGACAACCGGAAGCGCACTCAGTGTATCTTCTGCTACTACAGAGAGGTAGCTGAAAACTCCTTTTTTAACTGATAAGACATTGCCTCCATATGATCTTAGTAAGAACGATGACATACCGAAACCTTCATCACAAACTATTGCGTAATAGAAGTAATTGGAATCTCTATAGAACTGCCTACTTAAAGGAAATTTGATGTCTTCCTCAATTATCTTCTTATAAAGCAATGAATGAATTCTGGAACACTGTAAAATCTGACAATCTTCAATAGGTACCAACGTCAACGTGCATGAATCTGTAGTGGGAATCATACAAGGCAAGCAACAGCATGGATAAAAAGTTTTTGTATGTTTTTTGCATGTTTATCATCTATAGCCGTCACACAGTTGGGGAAATTGGCTGTCCTTCCAAAGCCTGTGGCAGATTCCACAAGTCGACTTACTTTCAGAGGAGGGAAGCAGCCACGTCTCAAGTAGGACTGTTGATAAAAAGATTGTTATATCAATATCTTTTGTAAATAAAGTCCATAAGCGTCGGCGATAATTTTCACCGATATATCGATATCGTAATGGCCATTTCGAGTTATTTGATATTATATTTCTTTCGCAGTTTTCTGTAAATATTTGAAGTTGTTCTTTTGAAACTGTAGTAGAACATAATTTTATTTTTACTGTGTGAAGGAGTCTTACTATTTTTTAGCTTTCATCACGTCCGCTCTTTATCTTCGACTGTGTGAAGCAAGTATGGGTGGACCGAAGAAAAGTCTGATTGCGCTGGGGGAGGGGGGCTGTTTGAATGGAATAACAAGATTTCCGTTGCTTCCGGTGTGAAGAAATAGCATACCAGTTGAGTTATAAACAGTTTTTAATGCAACTAATGTGGTATTTCTTCACATCGGCATTCTTCAAAACAGTTGCTGAAAATGATAAATAAAAATCTGAATGACAAGATTGGTCTTTGCAGTGGGAGGAGAAATGTGAAGGGAAATGCTGACGCAATCGGCGTTCGGTGCTACCAACAAAAACTGCAGCGTGTAACTTCACCACGCAAGTTCCACGCTACAACTGCTAGTTCGCTGGCGTTTGCAGAAATGAAGAAAAAAAAACCGGGAGGTCGACATGAAGTGTTCCGGACAAATCCGATATGCGACGAAACCGAACGATTGATCCATCGGACATCTTTCGTTGTGCGTTGCTAGCAAAGCGGCTATCGCCAAGCGTGAACGTGAATCGTTTTCCTTTCAATTCTTGCTGTACGGGGGAAAAGCAGACTACTAACTTGTTGATGTACAGAATACCTCATAATAAATCAGTACTTCAATATACACCGAGCGAGATGGCGCTGTGGTTAGCACACCGGACTCTCATTCGGTAGGACGACAGTTCAAACCCGCGTCCAGCCATCCTAACTAAGGTTTTCCATGATTTCCCTAAATCGCGTCAGGCAACTGCCGGGATGGTTCCTTTCAAGGGGCACGGTCGACTTACTTCCCCGTCGTTCCTTCATCCGATGCGACCGATGACCTTGCTGTTTGGTCCCCTTCCCCAAATCAACCTCCCAACTTAAATATACAGCTCCAAAACCAGCAGTATATTTACAATGTGCAGCCGATATTTTTACATGGCGGTACTTCGATATTTTTTCGTTGATCTGTCGATACTTAATTTCCATATGTCGAGGGCCGACAATGGTATTTTCTATGTATGCGACTGCCGATAATTTTAAAAATATCAACTGTCCTAGTCTCAAGCACTGCCATGTAGCCTGACACAGTTGTATTATACCACATATAGTTGACAGGCCAATTCGACATTGTAGGTGAAACTCCGTCATTCTATTTCTGGCTCCAAGATACCTGAAAACGACAATGCCTGTTACGCACAAGAAGAATTTTCTTTGCTGTTCCAAGCATATTATTTCACTAAAAACACTCAGAATACAGTGCTAACATATACTGACAAATTTTTTTCGTTTTCTTTTCGGCATCCACTTTTCAAAGAAAGTGGAAATGCTTAAGATATTCTTACACCAGAGAACTGACAAAGAAAGAAAGAGCAGTCTAGTTCTGCAGCTACTGGGAGAAAACAATACATTTTCTTTGAGAATTTACGTTTTCTTGAAATGTCAGTTAAAGCTACATGTGACAGTATTGAAGCAGATACTGAGCATGACTCCTAGGACGATGAATTACAAGTCGAAGGGACTGAAAAGCATGTGGGTCCCACTCATAATAATAATAAAAATATAAAAAAACGTTCAAAGGAGCCTACAGAAACAGACGAGCTTATCGAAACTCTTAAAGCTAAATTCTACAGCTTTGAAACATCAAGTAAGCAGAACGATGAAGATACATTGTTTATATTATCTTTAGTGCTTGAACTTAAAAAACTTCCAAAACTTCTAATATTAGATACAAAGGCGGAAATTTTAAGTGTTTTAAGAAAGGCAAGGAACCAAAATGTCACAGTAGCTTGTAGCTCTACATCTTACACCTCACACAGCTTAGCTCCATATTATTATCCTGAATGGTGCTACATGAAGCGACATGTGCAACATGGAAATTTCCCACACTTTCCTCAGACCAATTGAGTCACTCTTAACAGCAGTCAAACAGACATGCACGTAGGAAGTCAACAGCGTTACAGACTAACATCCAATACATCAGATTCAAGTATCTATTCACAAATAAATTTAGAATAATTTCAATAATAAGTTGATCTTTAGTTTGTAAGACAATTAAATGTCTGGCTGGATATCAATATAAAGTGTTTCATATTAATGTGAGCACAAGCCCACGACATTTGGAAGTACAGAAAAAATTCCCGTCGTCCTGCTGAAGGTCGTTATACAATGTATGAAACCAACCCTTAGCTATTCTTCCTTCTAGGAATGGACGAACCCAGAATTTCCGTTTAAATTTCCTTTTTTTTGGATTTCTTTTTCGGTAAAAGAAGTAAAAGAAAGACATCCTCCTCGTCTGACTATGACGAAATGCACACACAGCAGGACAGCTACAGGCGTAGCAGTGGCAGGGCGGCAGCATCAAAGCGGCTCACAACTAACTGCTGCGCCTTCCAGGAAGGTCGGGCTGCTCCGTGTGAAGAGGCCCACGGCGTAGCGGCCTACCTACCTTTACGTTTGTAAATTATCCCAGAATTAGCTGGTATGCCCTTTCCTTACTTATTCCCCTGTATTATGTTATCTATCCTTACTACTGAATGGTTCTGTCACGTGTTCGCATTATTTTGCTATGTTGAGTCACTGTCGCTACACAGTTTTCACCACTGTATAGTGTGGCAAAGTTATGTTCAGAGTTTATGAAACTTGCGTTACAAAGATGTAATAGGACAATGCTGAAGAAGGCTGCCGTGTTGTTTTGAAGGAATCTGCAGAAGTAAATTCTCCTCTACGCCGAACCGCTGCTGAATAAACACAACACAGCACCTCTCAACCTGCCCGGGCTCCGGGTAGACAATGGCGACGCAATTCAGCGTCTTTTGTGGACTCTGTCCCTTCTTACAAGCGAAACTCAGCATCGCACCCTCCCCCCCCCCCCCCCAGTCCCCCCATATTTAGTGGGAAGATGATCCAGCGGATAGCCTATCAATAAATGAATACAGATCAAGCATGAAAATAAGAAAAAGGTTTACTAAACTCTGAAAAAAGTAGCAAAATATAAATAGTAAATGGTCCAAGCTCAAGATGTGCAACATCGAGCGAACTTCATTAGCTACGACGTCATGGTTATGTGGTCGCGGTACTGGACTCTGAAGTGGGAGATCTGTCTGCAACTCTTCCTTGTCCCCAATTTTTTTTTCACAAAATTATGAACTGTTCATCCAGTCATTGACGTGTCTGTTGGCTGTATTCAGATTTGTGTCTGTGTCATGGTCTAACGTCCATCTGCAACAGCGACATATAAGGAAAGGACCTCCAGACGTACTCACCTTCTATTTGTTCCAAACAAGTACCACATGTTATGACTCGTGCGTTCCATTTTGGAAGTTTTTGACTCTTGAGTTCCTTTGTTATAAGATAGTTCACACCCGTTTATTTGTTGTTTCCATTTCTGTGAGAGGTCTACACGACATCTTACCTGCTCTCACTATTCACCACATCTACTTAAAGAGGTAATATATTCTTGCCACATGAGTCATATTCAATAACAGTGTGAAGTACGACAACTGCCAAGATTACAGACGGAGAGCAGACACGTCAATGACCAGATGGGCAGTTCATAAATCTGTGATAAAAAAGAAAAAAAACGGGGCGTCAGGGAGATTTGAACCTCCATCTCCCATTTTGCAGTCCAGCACAGTGACCACACAAGCACGACGCTGATATTCTTGTAAGTCGCTCCACGTTGCACATCTTGGGTTTCCACCGTTCACTGTTTCTATTTTGCATCATTTTTCACAGTTCAGTACACCTTCTTCCTGTTTTCATACTTGATCTGTGTTTAGTTTTTTATGGGCTATTCACTGGACCATTTTGCCCCATTTCTTTTTGAACAGGTTGGCCTTCAGCCAACGGAGAAGCAGACAGTAGAGGAACACTATGGGAGTCAAGTGGTGAATAGGACTGTTCGAATGAAGAGCTCAAGGGAGTAACTCGGGCTCTTTATGTGTCTTGAAGAAGGCAGACCTGCCTGAGTTAACGTGTGTGATTCACTCATATAGCTGATTGATTCTGCGTGGACAACAGTCGCTACAATACCTTCCAGAGCCGCTGGACTGCCACGGTCGCAGGTTCGAATCCTGCCTCGGGCATGGAAGTGTGTGATGTTCTTAGGTTAGTTAGGTTTAAGTAGTTCTAAGTTCTGGGGACTGATGGCCTAAGATGTTAAGTCCCATAGTGCTCAGAGCCATTTGAACCGGAGTAGGACTCGAACTTTTGCCGCTTCATTTACAGGACTGAGAACAGACCGAGTATGAGTTACTATTCTTTGTATCACATGTGCTAATTTGTGAATCATCATGTTAACTCTGAAGTATTTTGAGCTGGTGAATCTCCCATGCATTGTGATCACGAAATGGACTTAGTTTTTGCGTATCTTTGATGACTATTTATTTTACTGTATTTGATAGGGGTATTTATGTATTTATGTTTGTATTTTAATTGAATACTGCAGGATTACTTCCCATTTATTTGAGATGTTATTACTTGAACAAACAATATTCAGCATAATTTTCTCTCGTCTGCATCAATTACAGACATTAGAATAGAACCCTTTTCATTAAATTATTCATTTATCTTTTATTTTTTATTTCTGTGTATTTTATTAATTCGCAATTCTAGCCATACGTAGGCGATCTGACTGCAGGACCACAGCTACTAGTTATTGTTTACAGTGAATTAACTGTGGGGCAAAAAGCAGCTGTGCGTGTCTCGATCCTATGACTGTTTCAAGCTGTTCTTTCTTAAACAGTGCTGTGCATAGTGCAAGTACCTCAGGTATGAGCAAACCCACCAAGGCGATAGCAGCAACACCTGTTGAGAAATGACTGCTAGTCACACAGGTATGGTGCATGTAGTACCAGTGGGCATGTTGAAAGTTGCGAGCTCTATCTTCTTATCTCGTGTTTTCTACTGAAAATCTTGTGCTTGTACTCTTGTTAACTTTACTGTTACAGGGATCGCCTAAACTTTTTTTTATTGGTCCTGTGCGCAACAAATAACTTGCTTGGTCTTTCTGCTGCCACTGCTTGATCTGCTGCATTCCATTATTTAACAAAAACATAAAAAACCTATTATTCATGCTGAGTGCAATGCATGTTCTGTATGGCGGCTCCTGCTGTTGCTGCGGCTGCTGCTGCTTACTACAACTACATATAATTCAAGAGAAAGGGTTTGGTCAAATCTAAACTCGATAAATGATAATCCAAACAAGTAATTCTTTTTTTTCAAAAACTATATTCTGAAAGCGAGTTTTTCTCATTCAATTAACAAAACGCTAGAAGCTCTTTGAACAATCGCTTCGTATGTAAATCTGTTTCCAGTGGCATAAAAGCAATATTACAAATTAATCAAACTTTTGAGACAGACTGAAATACTTCTCAATTAAACACATAGTGAAACAACTGAAACAACTGCCTGACAATTACAAAAGAAATCAATGACAAAAATCAGTACTTAATCTATTCACCTAACAATGGTTTCCCTTAAGAATTCAACTCCTATCATTATCAAAATTACCGTCTGCAGCTACTCACATACACAAACCCTTTTCTTTAAATTAATAAGCACGCTGAAAATTATAAAAAAATATCAATACCAAATCCTGTGTCGCTGCTGGCGGACACGACAGTACGGCAGCTCGGCGACGACTCCTCGCCCAACAGACGTGCGCACCACAGCAGGCGGGCTCCTACACTGGCTTCCAAACTACCACTCATTAATCCGTGCGCTGGCATCACATCTGCACACACACGTCACCTAATTTTCGTAAATTACGGGAAGAGGGCGATAAGCTCTGGCACCAAGTTCAATCACATCCCAGATGTGTTCGATTGGGTTCAGATCTGGCGATTTGTGGGGCCAGCACTTCAATTGTAACCCGCCACTGTGTTCCTCGAACCACCCCATCATAATCCGTGCGCTGCGTGACAACAGTATCTTAGATTCCAGAACTTGTGTATGCGCGCTGTAGGCAACCTTTAAATCCTTAGAGAGTATTGCCAACTCTCAATGCTGTCCCTATACAGAATGGGAAATGAGGATGATCTGTCTGAGTTTGTCCGAAGGCGGATTGTGATGGCCCGGAGGCTCAGCACAACCATTTCGGAAACTGCACGACTTGCCGGGTGTTTGACGAGTGCTGTGGTGAGTGTCTTCGACATGTGGCGAAACCAAGGTGAGACCACATCCAGACGTTGTGGGGTTGGATGGCCACCCGTCATTACAGATGCTGGATGTCGTAGGCTGGGCAGGCTGGTAAAACAGGACAGGAGACGAACTTTGGTGGAACTAACATCAGACTTTAATGCTGGGGAGAGTACAAGTGTGTCTGAACACTCAGTGCACCGTACACTCTGAACGACAGGTCTCCACAGCCGACGACATGTGCATGTGCCAATGTTAACACCATAACATCGACAACTACGACTGAAATGGGCACGTGACTATTGGTACTGGACTTTGCACAGTGGCATAGTGTTGTATGTTCTGATGAATCGCAGTACCTTCTTCTTCATGCCGACAGCAGGGCGCGATTCCGTCATCTTCCAGGGGAACAGTACCTTGACGCCTGTACTGCTGGATGGAAACAAGCTGGCGGTGTCTCCATCATGCTCTGGGGAACATTCATGTTTGGATCCATGGGTCCAATGGAGCTTGTGCAAGACACCATGGCTGCCAAGGGGTATGGTACACTGGTTGCAGACCATGGACACCCCTTCACGACGATCAATTTTCCCGACAGCAGCGACATTTTTCAACAAGATAATGAGCCATGTCACAAGGCCAAGAGTGTGATGGGGTGTTTCGAGGAACGCAGTGGCGAGTTCCAATTGAAGTGCTGGCCCCCAAATCGCCAGATCTGAACCCAATCGAACACATCTGGGATGTGATTGAACTTGGTGCCAGAGCTTATTGCCCTCTCCCTGTAATTTACGAAAATTAGGTGACTTGTGTGTGCAGATGTGATGCCAACTCCCTCCAGTGTCATACAAGGACCTCACTGCTTCCATGTCACGACCCATAGCAGCTGTTTTCCATGTCAAAGGTAGTTGATCACAATGTTCTGACTTATCAGTGTATACAGAGCCCACCCTAGAGGTGGGCAACACAGGCACGTGGGTGCAGCATCAAAATTTAGGAGAGACATTTTGGCTGTCCATGTGGGAAAACCACTGGTGTGTTAAATATTCAATAATACAGAAATATTACTCTCTGCGAACATAAAACCTAAGTTGTAGCCATGCGAGTGGCTTTTATCGCATCGCCTTATCAACACTTTCATTGTAATGATGACGTCTCGCGCTGCACGACCTGTTTCTGCGCGATTGACAGTGTCCGTTTAATGTTCGCCGCTCGCTATGTTGGCGAAGGTCTCCACTCGTTCAGAGACACCGTTGCGCTGTTGTGTGTCCTACTGTTACGTGTCTCGCGGTAAAGAGAGCGGCAGCTGTGCGCCATTTGCGGTATGGTACCCTCAGAGACAGGGCTGCTATCCCTCCTGATGTATCGCGACCACCGCTGTTATGAACCCTCTCATCCCGACATCCCAACAAAACCCAATTTTGTCCTGATTTTGCAAAAAAAAAAACTGTTACGAGCTTGGCCTAAGTACTGAAGTAACGCCATCTGTTAGCGCAATTTGTAAATGCAGCCTGAGTTAGTTTTATTTATGTCAATAAGTTTATGTTGACAAGTTCGTCTCAAAGGTGGCGTTGCATGTTGCGTATCGTGTATCGAAGATGCAAGCACCTTTTACATCTAGCGCCATCCTTCGAGAAAATACCAGATTTCTCCTGTTACGAGACTGGGACAATTTAAGTAGCGCCACGCGGGGGAATCGGACAGTTCCCATTTGAGTAGCGATTTGCTAAGACGATCCTTTCTAAATTTATTACGAACAACGAATGCAACTTACTAATGTTCAAGATGGCGGCTAGTGTTAAAGTAAATCGTGTATCTCCGCGAAAAAAGTAAAATTCGATGGAAAAAAGAAATCGTGTATGAGTTGTAAGGACGAGGTATCAAAGCTAAAAGAACGTATAAAAAGTCTACAATTCATAAACAGGATATAAAAGAACTTCAATCAGGAAAATACAGGAAGCAAGAAGACACGGCCTCCACAGGAAAATGGGAATCAGTGACTGAAGAAAACTCTATCCAGGAAGATAAATCTCAAAGAAGCAGTGTCACTTTAATACATAAAAACAGTGTGCGAAAATCAAATGTAATAAATCATCGAATACAGCCATAAAAGAAAAGCTGTTGCAAGGAACTGAAAGTAAACAAAAACGCGTGCAAACAATCAACTCTAGCATGGTAGCGGAAAAGCATGTAATCAGATCAAACTTTCCTCGAAATCGCGAACCTCCAAACATACCGGTAGTGAAAAGTAAACTGTCAAATTCTCAAAGAAAGTTATTGACTGATTCTAATATCGTGTGCAAAAACAGATTCAGTGTGCTATCAGAAAAAAACGAACAGACAAAGTGAAGCAAATATACAAACGAAAGTTTCGGAACCGAAAACAACAAACGAAAACAGTCAACGTAAAAAACAAGATGCTGGCATTATTTATTTATTTTCTGATAGTTATGGAAAAGGACTGGCAAAGATCATGAACGAAAAACTAATAAATGAAAGTGTTATTGGATTTGTGAAGCCAGGAGCTCCACTGCGAGAAGTTACTCAGCATATTGATACACACAGTAACCATGGAAGTTGTAACTCTTGCATTATTTTAGCTGGCGCAAACGATGTATACAAGAACGAGGCAAAATTCGCTTTGCGATCTTTAAGGGAAACATTGGCAAAAGTTATGGACATGAAAGAGTTCGTAATAAGCATCCCTATGAGACATGACCTCATCAAAACATCGTGTGTGAATGCAGAAATCGAAGCAACTAACCGAAAGTTCGAGAAAATATGCAAGCTCTTCAGCAATGTGGCATATATCAATGCAGACAGTCAAAAAAGAGAAGATTTCACTACCCATGGATTGCATAGAAACATGAATGGGAAAGTAACACCATGTGATGCAATCATGGAACAATTAAACCGAAATCAGCCAGGCTTAGTGCAGCCTCCAATTGTAGCAGCAGCAACAATGGAATCACCAATTTCAAATGAAGAGCATAATACTCCAATGACTTCAGGAAGTGTTGAAGTGGCAAGAAGAGGATCCCCATTTAGCCTAGTTGCAGTTCCTCAAATTACAACTCCAAAACTTACAGCAGAAACGCCATCACACTACAAGTCAACTCGCCCAACACGAAACAGGAAAGAACCACAACGTTTTTTATGGCAAGTGATTCCAGAGAAATGTTGATTTCATCTTCTAAAACATCGCTCTGGAAAGAAAACTTCTATTGTAAAACTGTTAAAAATGATTTGTCATGTGCAGCTGTCGAACATAAGGTAGGCCAAAACAACCTAGTAAATAAGTCATCGTCGAAATTTATGCTCCTGCACCAAAATGTACAATCTTTATCAAATAAAGTTAGTGAGATAGAAATATTGTTATCAGATGAACTAAAAGAAGTGTCAGTTATACGTGTTAGTGAGCACTGGTTATAAGAAAATATGTTACATCACACAAGGATAGAGGGCTTTACCCTTTCATCTTTTTTTTTTTTTTTTTTGTAGGAAAACCTCCATGCATGGAGGAACATGCATATATGTTAGAGAGGACGTCAAACACGATAATTTTAAGTTCACTAACCAGCTAGGGGAAGAGCAAAACTTCGAAATTTCTGCTACACAACTGACAAATTTAAATATAATTGTTATTTGCATCTATAGAATCCCAGATGGAAACGTAACTACTTTCATTGAAAATCTTGAGTTACTAAAACAACCATCGTATGTAGTGACTTTAATATGGATTTCAACAAGAACTCAAAAGACAGATTAAACCTTGAGGCCTTATAAAACCTACAATATACATACAACTATCAAAGCCCTCACCAGTCACCAAATCATCAAGCAATGCTATAGATCAGATACTAATAAATACAGATAAACATTTATACAAATCTGGAAGTATGAATACAGGTTTCAGTGATCATTATGCACAGTTTATTGAATTCCCAGTAGAGACTGCAGGAAATACTGAACAACAAATGACAAGAAAAGGTAGAAATTTTAGCAAGCACAATGTAGAACACTTCAGGCAATTACTAAAAAAAGAAACATGGAATGATATAGACAACTATGAGGACAGATGTAAAAAGTTTGACATGTTCATGGAAATATTCTCCCATTATTTAAATATTTCTTTTCCAGTTAAAAACCAAACATTAAAAACTAGAAAAAGAAATGTTACATGGCTGACAAAAAGCATTAAAATATCATGTGCTGAAAAGAGGAGACTATATGAAATCTCAAAAACACAAAATGTTACAGAAGAATTTCTGGTGTATTTCAAGAATTATAAGAGAGTGCTTCACAAAGTCATAAAAGAAGCTAAAACAACAACAAATGATCACCATATAAAAATGGCCAGGAACAAAATGAAAGCCATGTGGAACATAGTCAGAGAACAAGTAGGAAATGAAACCTCCCAAAATGTAAATCTCCAGGTAATCCAAGATGGCAAAAAAATTATAAATTCAGAAGAAGTAGCCAATGCTTTTAATACATACTTTCCAAATATTAGTGAAAAATTACTCTCTGACATAAAATCTTCAAATAAAAATCCTGCTACAACACCATCAAATCAGAATAGAAACTGCAACTCCGATAGAGGTACTCAGGGTACCCTCCGCCACACACCGTCAGGTGGCTTGCGGAGTATGGATGTAGATGTAGATGTAGATGTAGATTTGCATGATCCTCACTTAAGATCTAAGGATTTTTGAGGAACTCTTCTACACTATGAGTTGACATGTAGACTAGAGAATTACATATACAGAATTTTACTTCATATACTGGGCAAGTCGGTATACAACTTATACTTGAACCCCATTATAAACTTGAGAATTACATCTGAATGTATTTATAGGACATTAGTAATGGTTACAGTATTTGTATAATCATCACTTAGACTCTCAAGGATTTTGGAGGAACTCTTCCATGCTATAAAAACAATGTGTCAACAGATATTCTTTTAATGCCGCTTTAAAATGTTTTACATCAGTCGTTACTTTAATTTCTCTTGGCAATTTATTATAGATAATTTTTCCATGGTGTAATATTCCTTTTGGCACAAACTGGTTTTTGTATGGCGTACATGGATGTCAGTTTTCTGTCTTGTATTTTGATGATGAACATTTTCATTTTTGGGGAGGATACTAGGATTTGTTATTGTATATTTCTTTATAAAAATTGCACTTTCAAATAGGAAAATACATGGAAGGGGAAGAATCCCCATCCTTTTAAATAATGGTCTACATGGTTTGTTCCTTTTTATTCCAGCCATGATTCTCACTATTCTTTTTTGCATCCTGAAGAGTTTTAGGCAGGATGGCGAGTTACCCCAGAAAGTGATCCCATATTTTAGGACAGAATGTATATTAGAATAGTAAACTGTCATTAGACAGTCCTTATGACAGCAGTTTTCTAGCACTCTCATTAAATAACACATGGTACTTAGCTTCTTTAATATGTTGTCAATGTGAGGTTCCCATCTAAGATTATCCTGTAGCCAGACCTCCAGAAATTTTGTATTAGGCACATTTGCAATATCTGTGTCTGAGATCTGAATTCTTATATCCTCTTCAGTGTTTCTCTAGACATTATGAAAATTTAATACTACTGTTTTACTTTTATTTATTATTAGTTTGTTTTGGTTGAACCAGTTTACAACATATGGTAATGCCTGAGCTAGTCTTGTCTGTAGTATCTCTGCAGTCTTCCCACTGACTAATATGCTTGTGTCATCTGCAAACTGGATAGTGCTATGGTACTGGTTGGTTGATGTTAGGTCATTTATATATATCAAAAATATGATGGGGCCCAGTACCAAGTCCTGCAGTACTCCATATCTTACTGCTTTACAATCTGAATAGTATATTATTGATTTATTTTCTTTGTGAAAATGTATTTTTACTATTTGCTTGGGGTCAGTAAGATAAGATCTAAGCCAGTTGTTAGGCATACCTCTGATACCAATTCTTTCAAGCTTCTGCAGCAATAGGGTGTGGTCTATGATGTCGAAAGCCTTAGACAAATCAAGGCATATGCCAGTTACTTTTTGTCCACTAACAATTTTTTTGAGTACTTCACCCAGAAATTCATATATTGCTTTTTCTGTTGATCGGCCTTTTCGGAAGCCATGTTGGGTTGTGGATAATATTTTGCACTTTTCTAGGAAATCTAGCAACCTCTTATGAAATATTTTTTTCTAGTATTTTCGAAAATGTAGATAGCAAGGCAATAGGTCTATAATTGGCTATGTCTTCTTTCTTACCCGTTTTGAAAGTGGTTTCAGTTTCACTGTCTTTGAGCAGGAAGGAAAGACTCCATTTGTTAATGAACTGTTGAAAATGTGGGCTAATGGTATTGCAATGAGGTCATCCACATTTTTAATGACATAATCGTTAATATTGGCTTATACATGTATTCAGTTGTAAACTTCAAGTTTCTAATGTGGTTTAATTATAACTTACACATTGACTTGCCCAGTATATGAAGTGCTGTAAAATTTTGTGAACATAATTTTCTAGTTTCTAAAGTGTTTTAATTGTAAGATATAACTTTGACCTGTCCAATATCTGATGTGCTGTACTGTACATGTAAGATTTACTGGACCAATAAATACAATACAAAACAATACAATAGTGTGGGAACATAGGATGTGGAGTGTATAGTGACATGTACTTCGATGACTAAAGTGTTATTATCGATTGTTTACCGTCTAATAAACTTATCATAGCTTGCAAAGATGGTTCAGGATGGATTATGTAGAAGAGTGGTCTTTTGTCAAGAAAGGACATACAAATCAGGAGGCACTATCTGAGATTTGGCTCTGTTTGAAAAAGTATAAATAACATGGAGGAGAATGAAGTTTCGACAAGTGAAATAAGAAACATATTAATGGACACTCAAAGATATCTGAATGAAAGGAAGACTGTCAGTTTCATTGGGATGCAAACCAAGACGAATCTGAACAAATTAAAGAATGATAATCCTAACCAAGAAATAATTAATTTAATTTAGAAATCTGATCCAGAGAAAATGGCTTCTATAACATAGCATTTGATTACTGAGAGAAATAGGCTATTTCTTTTGATAGATATCAAGTATTTGATTGGATGATACTATCTGAAACCCCAGATGGGTTATAATTGAAAACACTATTATATACCAGACTAAAAATGGTATGAAGATTTTGGGTGGCAATTATTCTCAGGAATATATGTATCTGAAGAGCTGTTTAGAAACTAAATGTGGTTAGGAAGAATGTAAGTCTAAACACTCCATGTTGCTGTTGTTGTGGTCTTCAGTCCTGAGACTGGTTTGATGCAGCTCTCCATGCTACTCTATCCTGTGCAGGCTTCTTCATCTCCCAGTACCTAGTGCAACCTACATTCTTTTGAATCTGCTTAGTGTATTCATCTCTTGGTCTCCCTCTACGATTTTTACCCTCCACACTGCCCTCCAATACTAAATTGGTGATACATTGATGCCTGAGAACATGTCCTACCAACCGATCCCTTCTTCTGGTCAAGTTGTGCCACAAACTTCTCTTCTCCACAATCCCATTCAACACTTCCTCAATAGTTATGTGATCTACCCATCTAATCTTCAGCATTCTTCTGTAGCACTACATTTCGAAAGCTTCCATTCTCTCCTTCTCCAAACGATTTATCGTCCACGTTTCACTTCCATACATGGCTACACTCCATACAAATACTCCCAGAAATGACTTCCTGACACTTAAATCTATACTGGATGTTAACACATTTCTCTTCTTCAGAAACGCTTTCCTTGCCATTGCCAGTCTGCATTTTATATCCTCTCTACTTCGACCATCATCACTTATTTTGCTCCCCAAATAGCAAAACTCCTTTACTACTTTAAGTGTCTCATCATTTCCTAATCTAATTCCCTCAGCATCACCCGACTTAATTCGACTACATTCCACTATCCTCGTTTTGCTTTTGTTGATGTTCATCTTATATCCTCCTTTCAAGACAGTGTCCATTCCATTCAACTGCTCTTCCAAGTCCTTTGCTGTCTCTGACAGAATTACAATGTCATCGGCAAACTTCAGAGTTTTTATTTCTTCTCAATGGATTTTAATACCTACTCCGAATTTTTCTTTTGTTTCCTTTACTGCTTGCTCAATATACAGATTGAATAACATCGGGGAGAGGCTACAGCCCTGTCTTACTCCCTTCCCGACCACTGCTTCCCTTTCATGTCCCTCGACTCTTATAACTGCCATCTGGTTTCTGTACAAATTGTAAATAGCCTTTCGCTCCCTGTATTTTACCCCTGCCACCTTTAGAATTTGAAAGAAAGTATTCCAGTCAACATTGTCAAAAGCTTTCTCTAAGTCTACAAATGCTAGAAACGTATGTTTGCCTTTCCTTAATCTTTCTTCTAAGATAAGTCGTAGGGTCAGTATTGCTTCACGTGTTCCAGTGTTTCTACGGAATCCAAACTGATCTTCCCCGAGCTCGGCTTCTACTAGTTTTTCCATTCGTCTGTAAAGAATTCATTTTAGTATTTTGCAGCTGTGGCTTATTAAACTGATTGTTCGGTAATTTTCACATCTGTCAACACCTGCTTTCTTTGGGATTGGAATTATTATATTCTTCTTGAAGTCTGAGGGTACTTCGCCTGTTTCATACATCTTGCTCACCAGATGGTAGAGTTTCGTCAGGACTGGCTCTCCCAAGGCCGTCAGTAGTTCCAATGGAATGTTGTCTACTCCGGGGGCCTGGTTTCGACTCAGGTCTTTCAATGCTCGGTCAAACTCTTCACGCAGTATCGTATCTCCCATTTCATCTTCATCTATAGCCTCTTCCATTTCCATAATATTGTCCTCAAGTACATTGTCCTTGTATAGACCCTCTATATACTCCTTCCACCTTTCTGCTTTCCCTTCCTTGCTTAGAACTGGGTTTCCATCTGAGCTCTTGATGTTCATACAAGTGGTTATCTTATCTCCAAAGGTCTCTTTAATTTTCCTGTATGCAGTATCTATCTTACCCCTAGTGAGATAAGCCTCTACATCCTTACATTTGTCCTCTAGCCATTTTGCACTTCCTGTCGAACTCATTTTTGAGACGTTTGTATTCCTTTTTGCCTGCTTCATTTACTGCATTTTTATATTTTTTTCCTTTCATCAATTAAATTCAATATTTCTTCTGTTACCCAAGGATTACTACTAGCCCTCGTCTTTTTACCTACTTGATCCTCTGCTGCCTTCACTACTTCATCCCTCAAAGCTAGCCATTCTTCTTCTACTGTATTTCTTTCCCCCATTCCTGTCAGTTGTTCCCTTATGCTGTCCCTGAAACTCTGAACAACTTCTGGTTTAGTCAGTTTATCCTTAAATTGCCACCTTTTTGCAGTTTCTTCAGTTTTAATCTACAGGTCATAACCAATAGATTGTGGCCAGAGTCCACATCTGCCCCTGGAAATGTTTTACAATTTAAAACCTGGGTCCTAAATCTCTGTCGTACCATTATATAATCTATCTGAAACCTGTCAGTATCTCCAGGCTTCTTCCATGTATACAGCCTTCTTTTATGATTTTTGAACCAAGTGATAGCTATGATTAAGTTGCGCTCTGTGCAAAATTCTACCAGACACTCCATGTAAGAAGTCTTACAGTCCATGTAAGAAACAAAAAATCCTGAATGCAAATGCCAACTGCTAAAATCATACAAGTATTTGTTTCGTATTCCTGCACACAACGCCTCAGAGAAAAGAGGATGTTCACTGATGTCGGCCCATTTGAATGATGGCATAATCGACTGCTGCAAGGTACTGTGGAATCGACCTTACAGTGTTAGTTCAACTTCTAGCTGACTTGCATGGAGTTTTATAAATACGTGAAATGGAAAGAAGACTTCTGGATAAGGTGAAATCCAACCGAAAAATATGGTGCACTAACTACTTCTGCCACAAAAAGTTCCATGTAATTGTGTTTTTTTAAAAATAATATATCCCAATGAGGTCCCAGCGATATATGGCAACCCTACTCAGAGGGCGAGTCCTGATCGCATTTTCCTGTTTTTTTTTCCTTTCTTAAGCTATTGTTTAGTTTGAGAGATACTAGGTTATCGTAATTCGATTACTGAATCGAAAAAAAATGAAGGTGGTTTTAAATAAAATAAATATGTAGTTTGTCCAACAAGGTATTCATTGTACCAATAAAATATTGTACCAGACTTGAATATATCAGATAAGTAAAATTATTTATAATTTTTATGAAAATAATTTTTGAATCAATAATATAAAAGTCTCTTAAGTTCACTGCTTCGATAAAACGCGTTTTATAATAATATATTCTAGCGATTTAATTGAATGAAATCTCAAAATTAGGAATCATAAAATTGTTCTTGTAACTATTGATGATTAGCTGAAATATTTGATATTATAAAATACCTTTATAATAACATTAGATTCCATTATGTTCACAGGGCACAAAAAATGTTTTCTGTGGTCCATGAATATTTTTTACGTTGATTGACACAATATAATACTGAAATTATGTTAATTACAGTTTTAGCTTATTTTGAACAAGGATAAATCTTTATTCTTTTATGTTTTTCATAGTTTATGTTGTTTAATTTGAGTTAGTGTGTGCTTTTTCCAGAATGTCTAGTGATCGAAGAAAACTGTGTGGGTAGCAGTACGAAAAAAGAGGACTGGAAAAGGAAACCGAAAGAAAAAAAGGCTACCTCATTAAGAAATTATCTCTGTGGCTGTACCAAAACAAATGATGACACTCAGAATCAAACATCAAGTACGATTATAAAAGAAAAATACAGAATCGTCAAAGGACGATAATTATAAACAAACGTATGAAGTGTCTAAATCAGTTGGAACTGAAGACACTCTGATTCTATTACCACCAGATGTAAACATTGAAAAAATAGACACCACCATGACAGTCACAGAAAATGCTCTACAAATTTTAAGTTAAAATCCAGCATTGTGGCCAAAAATTTTAAGAGACATTGAAATATGTTTTTAATAAGGCTTGGTCCATTGCCTAATTACACATTTCTTTCCAATGGCACTGTTTGAAATTTTAGCATAAATTATTATACACCAATTTTAAGCAATGGAGAGCATGTTTTAGGAGACTGGCTTGTGTACTCTCTTTCAAAAAGTGTGTTTACTGTTTCTGGTGCAAAGGAGGGTTTCAATTTTAGAAGCACCTTGATCAGCATTTAAAGATTGTGAAACTTTCAAAAATTATATTCAGGCATAAGAATCATGGCTAGATGTGGACCAAGGGTTAAAGTGTTGTGAAAGTATAGATGTGACCACTAAAAAAATTATTAATGCCACAGCCATTCATTGTGTCGAGGTGCTTTTAAGACTCTAGCAATTACTAAAACACTTGGTAAAAATGATCTGGCTTTTCAAGGCACAAGCTGGAGCTTAATGACGGCTGTTTCTTAAAACTAGTTGACTTGCTATCTGAATCTGAGCCCATTATGGACAAGAACGTCACAGAGTGTTAAAGAAAGAAACTCGTATTATTGAAGTCTCGTATTATTGATGAAATAAAAAAATCCTAATAATTTTCCATAATTTTATATTAATCCTGACATTATTAATGTAGACAATATCATCATTTTCTTTGGGCCTTTGTCCCACTTCAACACAAGGTAGGCCCAGTTAATATGGATTTGGCGATGTTAGTGTCCGAGGATGGGTAGATGCCCTTCCTGTCGCCACCCCATACCCCCACAATGGAATTAGTGTACCTCAGCTATCTGGATTTAGTGTAACCGATATGAAAAACCGCCAAAAATCCACATGCAGGCTGGCTGGCACACTGGCCCTCGTCATTAATCCACTGGGCCGGCTCACCAACCCAAGTCCAGGAAGAATCACATTAGCATCCTCGACTAACCTGACGGGTCGCTTAACATAGAGCAGATGACTCTTGTAATTAAATGTGTTCCAATCAATGAACTTCACACCGATGTTGAAGTTAAAATTAATGAAAGCTTTTAGGCTTCTTACCAGTTGGAAGATCTGCAGAAACACAAATGGAGAACATGATGACTTCAATTTAAATTTGCAGGGTGTCAGGCTGCAGGAATATGGCGATGAGTCCAATATATAGCACGAGTGCAGTCTGTTCACAAACATTCTACCTTGTGTGTAGTAATGGTTCTCTAAGTCTTGTTGTTAATGAAATGGCAAAAGCACCCTTGGAAACCGCTAATTTCCTCAATATTTTCTAAAACATATATTCTTCTAGCATATACTTTTCATTGGGCAATACTTTTAAAACATGTTCAAGGTTTAACTTTGAATCTCCTCGGTGATGCTAGATAGGAAATTAGGTCAGAGGCCTTAAAGACTTTTGGATTCCAATTGGGAGCTAGCTAAGCTAGCTAAGCACTTAACGAAAACCAAGAAACTGATAATTTAATAATAGATGAGTCCTTTGATTTATTAAATTGTATTGAACAGTTTAAGTTTTATGTTAATCAGTTATTAGGCATAACCTACTGAAGCAAAGCAAGCGCTGTATCATGTATAAGATACAGAGGCGAGCGAGTGCACGGGACTTACCCTAGTTCACTGCTAGTAGCGTCACGTCATCGTAACGCGCCTGCATATAGTATTGCACCACATTTAACATAAAAGTAAAAATTAAGATTTGTGTGTAAAACTTTGTTAAAGTATAGTTCTATGTAATAATGTTTCAGGTAACAAATCTTAATGTTATAAAATTAGTAGTTTACGTAAAATTCACGTTTTGAAAGAAAAATAGGAGGCGCTAAATAATGACGCTAGGAAGCCAAAATTTGGTGAGAAGGTGCAGTAAGAAGTCATTAATGAGTGGTGCTGGTTTCCAAAACCATAAAACTAAAATTGACTCCAGAATCCGCGTTTTTCGGAAAAATCAGAGGCGCGAAATAATAGAGCTACAATATTGAAAATTGGTAGGATGCTTCAGTTCACCCTAATAATAATAATGGAAATACCACAATCAGTTACCTCTTCTAGTTTTTTAGTAATTTAGTAAAAACTACTTTTGTGAGTAAAATGTACATAAGCATTATAGATTAAGTACTTTAAATTTTAATGATAAAACAAATTCTTTAAGACCAATGATCAGATAGGACAATTAACAAAGCTACACCAAGTTTTAGTCTTGTAGCATAATTAACAGCTGATACAAGTCTTGATAAAGCTATGGTTCAGAGGTAACAATCTACCGTTAGTTCCATTGTAAAAATTCTAGAGAGTAAAGTTTTAATTTTAGCAGGCTGAGATTTTCTACGTGCTTCTGTACTGCTCAGATGTATGTATACAAAAATTGAGAAGTTTGTAAAGCTATTATTAAATGTGATATTTAAGATTATGTGCCTGAGATAGCGATCATTTGGAGGCTGCAGGCATCTGCATAGGAACGGAAAGAACAGATGCTCTCTTGGCGGTACGCGCCGGAGCTATATAAAAAGAGCGGCAGAGGCAGTAGGAAGCTCACTCCGCATTAGACCAACGCCTAGTCCACGCGAGCTTAACGTCCGATCGCGCCTCGCCTCGGGTGACGTCATAGCGGGCTGTGACATGCGCGTACTTAGCAATGTAAACGGACATTGAAAATCGCGAGGACTGTACACCGTCCTGGATCGTTTAGACTTCGGTAACAAACTGTTATTGTGCCGTCCGTGTGAAGTATAATTCCGCGTGGCAAGTGGTGACTAACTCCACTTTTAAGGCGAGCATTAATCTTTTTTTTTTTTTTAACATTATTGCGAACTATTAATAGAGCACCGTTAGTTAGAGTAATGAACTATTCGGGAGGAACTTGCTGTAGAAGTCGCCTCTGAACTATTAAACGATTGGCTGAATTAACAATATTTAATGTCTTTAGCATTTTCAGAAGTTTCGAGTAATTTGTGTGAGCCTTTAAGATAATAAAATCTTGTTTGGAACTTTAAATTTTATTGAAACAGCCCTAATCCCGTGAAGAACTATGGATATTTTTCGTTTAGCTGGGCTGTACAGGAATGTGGCCGTGCAGACTGGGAACTAAGGTCAGTAAGTTTCCCTTCGCTTTCTGACTGGCCACCAAATTAGTTGCCAGGCTCGCGTGATTTAAGGTGGCAATGTTCAACTTTCATTCAACATTAAACAACGACTTCTTCGCCGTCCCACATATGTTGCATCGGCAATAGTCTGTTACGTGAAATGAACATTCAAACAACTCATTCGACGACTTCTTCGCCGCCCCACATATGGTGCATCGGCCGGGAAAACTGAATTAAAAGCAAATAAAAGTGCTCGATGTGTGAAAGCGATTGGTATAAATTAACGAACTCGGTAGGCAATAACAGGACACTGAATTGAACTAGTGTGGGAACAGTGTTACCAGTAAAGGCGGGTGTAGTGTATAAACAATAAGTGTCTACCGCTGTACGTTGGTTAGTGACGATGGTGAGGAAGGCGACGATGCTGGATCGCGGCTGCCGACGGCGCTGAGACTAAAGGAAGACGGTGCGTCATCGCGGAGCTGCGCTGATCTGCGAGACAGCTGCCGGCTGCGCCGAGCGGTCAACGGTGCCTTGCTGCCCCCCCCCCCCCCCCCCTGGAGCTATTGCAGTAGGCGATTCCTGTGGCGGTACTCGACGCTACGGCTGCTGCTGCTGCCTTCAATACGTCGCGACGCGTCGCATCACGATTGCTGGTACACCGCGACGACATCATTCGTCGAAATCAAGCATTTAAGTTAAGTCAAAGACTTTTAAAATATTTATTAACTGCTGCTAACAAACTAAAAGACATGGAAAGTAGTGTACATTTCAGAAGGGAACCGATCTCTGACCAAGAATCCTCACGATCAGGAATTGAGTTTAATGAGGATGGTTCCATTAATCCCTCAAATATTGAACTAGAACGTAATTTGTCACCAGTAAATTATGACTTTAATTTAAATGAGAGTGCAGGGATGCAATCAATAAGTGAAATAGAAGTCAAAAGGGAGCCAGTAGAGTTGCTAACTTTGTCAGGTAGTGAAACTGAGCTCAATATATCTCCAGCTCAGTCAAGTCAAGAGATACAAAGTATCAAGGTAGAAGCTCCGGATTGGATGCAAATACTGTTTGCCAAACTCGAATCAAACCAAAATAAAATTGAGGCTAAAATTGAGGATAGTAATAAAGAACTAAAAGAAGAACTGCAATCAAAATGGAATAGTTTGAATTATAAGATAGATGCTATTCATCATGACATTCAAGTAAAAGTAGGGCAACAGTTAACTAAAATGCATACTACTTTCAAATGTGAAATAGATCAAATTCAAAAAAATTATCAAGAGGCAGATGAACTTTTGGAAGTGAGGTTGTCCGAAAGATTGAGCAACGAGTCCAAACTTTGCTCTGACAAAGTTAAAGAGGTACAAATTAAAGTAGATACTTGTCAGAAAAACATTGAGAAAGTAAAAGAAACCTGTACCGAAATTCGTGGTGCAGTGGAACAAAGATGTTCTGCCAGGATAGAAGCAGTAGAGTCACAAGTAGAGGAATTAAATACTAACATTGCTAACCTAGAAAATAGAGTAACCTCTGTTAATTCTAGTCATTCTACTGTACAGCATGTGACTTCAGTTGACGCCGCTTTTATAGGGTGTCGACAGTTTTTGCGCTTTGATCCTGATAAGTACATTCACCCTCTTGAATTTTGGAATGACTTTGAGGATGTTCTCCCCAACACTTGGTCAGAAAGAGAAAAAAATTCATTTATAAGAAGTCATTTGTCAGGTGATGCTTTGCGATGGTCAGCGGATGTAATGATCAAATGTAAAACTTTATCTGAATTTAAGTCTGCATTTCTCAACGAATACTGGTCACATAACAAACAAAATGATGTGTTAAGGGAATTCTGGAGTGGTAAGAAGTTTTTCCCAGGGCGTGAATCAGTAAAGGATTTCGCTAGGAAGTGGGTTTCAAGACTGTCACATTTGACAGAAAAGATGAAGCCAGATATGATCATTATGGGTTTAGAAGGTAAGCTGCCGTGGTACTGGCAGAAGAGGATCATTTCCGCCCCTAGAGATAATATAGACAAATTTATTGAATATCTGGAAAGAGTGGAAAGAGTAGCTGCTGCTGAGGAGCAGGTGCAGCAGAATAACAAATCTTCTAACAATCACGTACAAAATAATGGAAACGTGAACGTTAGAAATATGGAAGTTAGGCACACCAAAACAAACTATCGAAACCAAAGCCGTGGCAGAGGAAGAGGGGGTAGATACTCATCACGCTTTCGTAACAACTACTATGACGAAAGTGGAGAAGTAAATACTATGCCATTAAGACAAGAAGGGAGTCATGATGCTACTATATCTAGTGGTGTCACAGATGAACACAACAGGCCGCGTGTGGGAAACTAAATCCCGTCTATGAGGAAACTGGCGCTCACCAGGCGGTAACAGTAACACAGCCAGTAACGGAAACACAGACAATCAGCCAACATACACAGACAGACAACATGGATGACGAAATAAATACAGATAATACCAGTGATGTGTTAAGCCACTCTCACAAAATAGTGGATAGTATTTTGGATACACTAGAAAAATGGGTCAAGGAAGAACAGGAACTCAAGGTAGATAATGGGTTTGAGTCTGATGGGAATAATGATGAAGTAAAAGCTTACATCTTCGATGAAAATGGCAATTTAAAAGCTGAAGTAGAAGTAGCAGAAGTAGAATCAGTACTGCAAAACTTTAGAGAGGAGGAAATGATGAATGAAGGGGGTAGAAATAGTAACGAGGTGAAAGAATCTAGTAGCTGTGTAAACGTGCCACAAATGGTTGAAGGTGACGACATTCTTATGAACAGCAATATTGCGCAGGGACGCAGTTGCTCAGAGGTAGAGGATAGTTTGGCTGATGTGCAGCAAACAAAAGTAGAAAAAGTCGTCAGATGCTTCGATTTAAAGTTAGTGGACAGATTAGAGAAAGCAGCTAAGATTATAGAGCATGATGAGCCCCAGGATGTAAATGTAAATGTAATTGCAACTGATCAGAATTACTTTAGCTGGAAGAACATAGAACGAGATTTATTAGACGAGGTGTGTGAGCAACCTGTTCAATGTAAAATAACTCACCCTGTTATCAAAGTAAACATATCAGGAGTCACTGTGCGTTGTCTGCTTGACAGTGGCAGTGAAGCAAGTGCTTTATCACAAACATTTTTTGACACCATACCCAATAAAGAGAAGTTAACAGTTATGAAAGTAAGTGGCTTAAAGATTATAGGTGCTACTGGAAAAGTCTCTAGACCAGTTCAACACGAAGCTTTGATACCCATTGGTATAAATGACGTAGTAATAGATCATCCTTGTTTGATTGTGCTAGGCTTAAGTGTTGATATGTTGATTGGTACTGATTTCTTATCAAAGTACCAGGGAAAGATCAATTTTGATCAGAACAACTTAATTTTAACTTTACCTGAATCTAAAGTGATAAGAGAGTCTTTTATAGGAAGTCATATAGGCGGTAGTAATGAAACTTGGGAACTGCCTATTAGAGTAATAAAGAATAAAGGATACTTGCAGGAAAATTTGGTTTTCAGTGAGAATGAGGAAAGTGCTAAGAGTAAGAGAGAACTAGGTCTAAGAAATATTGTGGATCTAAAGGAATTTAAAATTAACAGTAATTAATTACTGTAGGGAGTCTGCCACTCTTTGGCGGATACACGGTTTGGCGTACCGTGCAGTCCCAGCTGGGTGAAACTTTATTTCCTTTTCAAGTTTCATTCCCTTCTTCTGGTCTATCATAACAGGTAAGAATCACATATGTCTTCATGTTGTATATATGCTATTAGGTTTTAAGTATTCTTAGTAAGGATCTACCTAGTGAATGGCAAAACAAAAGTCTGAGTACCAATAAGAGGCAAACATGGCTAAAATAAATAAATTAAAATATTTCATGTAATTGTAAAGGGTTAGAAACTACAACTAAGAGAGACACTTTGCAGTATACGAAGTACGGTATGAATATGAATAATCCATGAGATTATGCAGAAGGTAGTATGTTGCTAGAAATAAGGTTGTCTGAAGGAAAACAGCGTAAGAAGGTAATGCTCATAGAGGCAAGCAATGGCGTTTTAGAATTAAATAAATGGAGATGTGTGGAAGTGGTGTGAGGATCGCACCAAATATATAGAAACAGGACGTCAATAGGCTGACAAAAGGAAAAGGGAGAAAGAAGTGGAGAAATGAAGTATTTTGAATCTGGAAGAAAAGGGAGAAAATGAATAAGGTGAAGAAGTGAAGTAAGTAAATTGAAGTAAATGATGTAGGATTAAAGAATAATTCCCTCACGTCTCGTGAAATGGTGAAAAACGCTAAATCTTGCTTGAGGCAAATAAATAGTTAAACAGACAACAGAAACACACAAATATTGGAAAATGCAGAAATTTGGAATCGGTATACTGAAAATAACTAATTTCTTTAGTAATTCATACAACAAAAGCAAAGTGCTGGTCAGCAAATGACGTCTTTGATGAACTAATCCATACGATAATTAAGCCAGAGTACATTAAAACTAAAAGGTTACTCAATTTTCTAAGTTGAAGCAAGATCTTAATATATTAATTTGCTAAAAGAATTTTCACTATTTAGGAACCTAAAAGATTATTTATGAAAGAAGAAAGTAGGAGCTATTGTATCAGATATGACTTAGTGCTAAATGTCTTTCTGACAACTTCACAATTAGTAAAATAGTGCCAGAATATAAACTATAAAATGTACTTTGTCCTACCTTAGATATAAGTTGAAAACAGAAACTTGGACTGTATTGTCTGTTTCTCAGGGACATGCAGGCTGCATGAATGACTGACAACAAGCGGTAGGGAGATTGGAAGTAGAGACGCAAACCACAGTGAATACAATTTCCTCCCACAATTTTGTCAATCAGTGAAATTAAATGAGTGTTACAATAGGACACCCACCACAGTGCCGAGTATTATAGTAAAAGAAAAATGTGAGTGCGTTGCAGTGATAAAAGTCGTGTGTATTTTCTTTTTCAGGAAGAGACTGATTTAAAAAAAAAAATAACTATTTTGTAACCATTGAAAAATTTATATTTCCATGTAAATGTATGTAAATAATTTGTGAATGTCTTCTGTACTAGGTTTTCTATGTGTATATGAGTATGGTTATTTTGTGTATGTAGTAATAAGGAATTTCCTAAGAAGAAGCAACTTAAGTTGAAAGAGGTATACTAAAGTAATCCATCGCTTGTTTGTTCTTTTAGAAATTTAATTTTGTTCAAAAATAGATTTTCACGAAAATTAAAAAGGGGGTGATGAAGCAAAGCAAGCGCTGTATCATGTATAAGATACAGAGGCGAGCGAGTGCACGGGACTTACCCTAGTTCACTGCTAGTAGCGTCACGTCATCGTAACGCGCCTGCATATAGTATTGCACCACATTTAACATAAAAGTAAAAATTAAGATTTGTGTGTAAAACTTTGTTAAAGTATAGTTCTATGTAATAATGTTTCAGGTAACAAATCTTAATGTTATAAAATTAGTAGTTTACGTAAAATTCACGTTTTGAAAGAAAAATAGGAGGCGCTAAATAATGACGCTAGGAAGCCAAAATTTGGTGAGAAGGTGCAGTAAGAAGTCATTAATGAGTGGTGCTGGTTTCCAAAACCATAAAACTAAAATTGACTCCAGAATCCGCGTTTTTCGGAAAAATCAGAGGCGCGAAATAATAGAGCTACAATATTGAAAATTGGTAGGATGCTTCAGTTCACCCTAATAATAATAATGGAAATACCACAATCAGTTACCTCTTCTAGTTTTTTAGTAATTTAGTAAAAACTACTTTTGTGAGTAAAATGTACATAAGCATTATAGATTAAGTACTTTAAATTTTAATGATAAAACAAATTCTTTAAGACCAATGATCAGATAGGACAATTAACAAAGCTACACCAAGTTTTAGTCTTGTAGCATAATTAACAGCTGATACAAGTCTTGATAAAGCTATGGTTCAGAGGTAACAATCTACCGTTAGTTCCATTGTAAAAATTCTAGAGAGTAAAGTTTTAATTTTAGCAGGCTGAGATTTTCTACGTGCTTCTGTACTGCTCAGATGTATGTATACAAAAATTGAGAAGTTTGTAAAGCTATTATTAAATGTGATATTTAAGATTATGTGCCTGAGATAGCGATCATTTGGAGGCTGCAGGCATCTGCATAGGAACGGAAAGAACAGATGCTCTCTTGGCGGTACGCGCCGGAGCTATATAAAAAGAGCGGCAGAGGCAGTAGGAAGCTCACTCCGCATTAGACCAACGCCTAGTCCACGCGAGCTTAACGTCCGATCGCGCCTCGCCTCGGGTGACGTCATAGCGGGCTGTGACATGCGCGTACTTAGCAATGTAAACGGACATTGAAAATCGCGAGGACTGTACACCGTCCTGGATCGTTTAGACTTCGGTAACAAACTGTTATTGTGCCGTCCGTGTGAAGTATAATTCCGCGTGGCAAGTGGTGACTAACTCCACTTTTAAGGCGAGCATTAATCTTTTTTTTTTTTTAACATTATTGCGAACTATTAATAGAGCACCGTTAGTTAGAGTAATGAACTATTCGGGAGGAACTTGCTGTAGAAGTCGCCTCTGAACTATTAAACGATTGGCTGAATTAACAATATTTAATGTCTTTAGCATTTTCAGAAGTTTCGAGTAATTTGTGTGAGCCTTTAAGATAATAAAATCTTGTTTGGAACTTTAAATTTTATTGAAACAGCCCTAATCCCGTGAAGAACTATGGATATTTTTCGTTTAGCTGGGCTGTACAGGAATGTGGCCGTGCAGACTGGGAACTAAGGTCAGTAAGTTTCCCTTCGCTTTCTGACTGGCCACCAAATTAGTTGCCAGGCTCGCGTGATTTAAGGTGGCAATGTTCAACTTTCATTCAACATTAAACAACGACTTCTTCGCCGTCCCACATATGTTGCATCGGCAATAGTCTGTTACGTGAAATGAACATTCAAACAACTCATTCGACAACTTCTTCGCCGCCCCACACTACCACATTCCATTAATCGAAAAAGCAAGTTGTCCCAAACAAAATATTTCTATCTAGCCTTTGCACTTGTTCGTTACAAAAATGCAAAATATTTCTGTTGAATCTAGAGTGAAATTCGTCCTTCAATGAACTATTATTGATGCAAAAGAACTTGCTACCAAAATTGATGTGGAGGTAAATGTGAACAGGCACAACATGTAAAAATTTGTGCATCCATAAGAAGATCAAAGCCAGAAGCACAGAACAACTTCTGCCATCATTCCTTAGTGAAAGAACTTGCTGAGAACCCGAGAAAATTTTGATCATACAGAAAATGGCTACTACATCGAAGGCTTTTATCTAGTCACTCGTCGACCAATCTGGAGCGGCAATAGCAGAAAGCAAGAGGAAAGCTGAAGTTGTAAATTTTGCTTATAAAAAATCATTCCCACAGGAGTATCATACAAATGCACTGTCGTTTCCCTGTCACTCTCATTCCCATATGGAAGACATAGTAATAGGCGCCTATGGCGTAGTTAAGCAACTGAAAGTGTTGCAAGGAAATAAATCGCCAGGTGCAGATGGAACCCCACTTCCGTTTCACAGAGAGCATTCTGCAGCATCAGACCCTTGCACAGCTCCCATTTATTATGTATCCCTCGCCCAGCACAAAGTCCCATGCAAATGAAAAAAAAAGCACAGATAAGTCCTGTACATGAGAAAGGTAAAAGAACGGATCCACATAATTACAGACGAATATCCTTAACATTGGTTTTCTGCAGAACTCTTGACTGAATATGATAAATTTCCTTCAGACGGAAAAGCTTCTGCCCACAAATCAGCACGGAATTAGAAAGAATCATTCGTGCAAAACTCAGATTGCCCTTTTCTCACATGATTTCCTGCAAACCATAGATGGAGGGCAATAGGCAGATTCCGCTTCCCTGGATTTCTGGAAAACGTCTGACAGTGCATCACTGCAGGCTGTTGATGAAGGTCCGAGCATACAGATTTATAAAAAATAAATAGAAAATAAAAATCTTCCACAAATTACTGTTTAATTAAACCACTGCAAGCGTTATGGTATGGTGAGCTGGTCATCCTAGGATAAACTACCCAAAATCTGGTAATAAATTTGCTTGGGAAAGAAAAAATAACAGAAGGCTTTCCCTTAGTGCTTCTGGCACTTACATTCTATTGAAAAAGCTATACTCTTCCATTCCAGGTGTGAGTGCGTACACAAAAGCCCCTTTTATACAAGCGAGTTTCTGGTCAAAATCGACTACTGGAAGTGTGTGCACGTTTTGTGCCTCCATGTAAATCAGCAACCAACCACTATGCTAGTGTGTCTGTGATTCAATGATCTATAGACTGTGCCAAGTGTGGAGTTCTAGATTTCTGAGTACGTTACACACTGAGCATGTACAGATACAGGAGACAGTGCTGGCGTTTCCTAACGTTTGAAGTTAAACCTCTTCTTTTCAAGCTCACTCCTATTATAGAAATTGATTTTGTACATTTGTGTCTTCTAAATATTTATTGTGATGTTTGCTTTCCTTTTTTGGCTCATTTATAAGTTACAAAAATCCTGGTATACTTTCCTACTAGTGTTCTCCTGCAAAAAAGACGAAATATCTATTAACGAAACTAATAATTTCAAAGCTTTTCTCCTGAAATTTGTACTTTCTTCATCATTATTATATTTAAAGGTTATTACACTACCTGTATTTCTTGGATCCCATGGAGAGGGATCTATGAAGTGTGGAGAGAAATCAAGAGTCATTTAATTTTATTTAGTGCAATATTATGAAGTGACATAAAATTATTAAAGACCAGACACAGCTCAGAGTTAAAGGCTCGAAGGTGCAGCTGTGCCAAAAATATATATTAAAACTTAGTTCTCAATAATGTATTATACAATTGAAATTATCATGAAGTATTTCGAATATTTTCCACAGGAATTTAAGTAATTATTGTCAACATTTTAAAATCTTTTAACAGGTATTTTTATCAAGTGACATGTTTGTCAAACACATCATAGATAGACTTCAGGATGCACATTGAAAGACCAGTTTACACAATGTAAAAGTGGTCTGAGGGCATGGCTTCTATGGAATACAGGTCGTACGGGCTTCCAGAAGCATCACCTAATTGAGCCTAAGGGAGTCAGACCAACCTCCATGAGATTTTCATACTCTGTTGCTTACAGGACAGGGACATTAGCAGGATGAATGAACCTCCAGAGTAGAATTCCAGTCACTGTATCTCTCTATTGTCCTTCGATGTGGCATTAATCAACATTTAACACTAATATTTTGAGCATGTTAAAAATAATACTTTTTTGTTGCAATGACAGTAAATGCATGGTAAGTTTGTAAACTGCTACACTAGATTGTGTTAAAATATGGTAACCGAGAGTTTCATGAATGATTAGGTGAAATAGGGAACGAAATCTGTATCATTGCTTTCAACTGTAAACAACTTCCTTGCTTGCTGATGGAATATGGTTGATGAAGTACAATATCTCCAAATTTGTTTTTAATACTTGAGCTGCTCTTTCAGGGTATTCGCAATGTGCACATTGAATAGAACCGCAAAAAACATATATTTCGACACATAGCTGAAGAGGTAAAAACTTTCCAGAACTTGAGAATTTTAATCACACTGGTAATAGATTCGCAGCCTTCCCTTGTACTGAAACAAAAGCAACCTCTTCCAACTTTACATTGCTAATTCTAACTATAAAATAACCTAAAACATTGAACTTAAGCGTTTCTGTGAAGATACTCTTCAGGGCAGTAGCTGGAGTTGCCATACATAGTACTTTAACTCGATATTAAACCACACCATCTACATGACATTCCATGTACTGTGGAAAGTCGGTGAATACATGAGTACTCATGCATTCTTTCTGTAATAATGTAGCTCCTTTGAAGTTCTCTGGAGGTAGTATTTGATTCTAGTATTAATGTTTTTCAGAATGTACTCAGATAATGATAAAGACCTTAACGAAAACACACACACACACACACACACACACACACACACACACACACAGGAGAGAGAGAGAGAGAGAGGGAGGGAGGGAGAGAGAGAGAGAGCAAAGTAGTTAGCATGACAGTTATCTTCTTATCTTCTTGAGGAGGTCTTGGCAAATGTTCTTGAATTAAGACAAGATGTAATTCTTCTTACACACTTATGTATACTGGAAATACAATTCCTGTAAATTGAGTTTCTACACAAATCATTCCATCACTCATTAGTGAATGGGATTATGCCGAATAATCTAGACAAAATTCAATAATAATTTGTGTCATGAACCACCTGTTAGTATTTTTTAATATTTCATAAGCTGCCTTTTCAGCCTGATATTACTTTTTATCCAGATACTTCTATCATTTACAAAAAGTACAAAATTTGTGTCTTCTGAGACTGCAAACAGTAGATCATTTATGTCTATTAGAAACAACAGAGGGCTCAAAATAGAACTTTGTGGTACACCTTAAAGTATTTCATATTATCATTCAGTTTTTAGGCTAACTTTTTTTCTCAGAATTGGTAGTGTAATGATGTAGTAGACAAAAACTATGTCTCATTTGTGAAAACAGTAACACATATCTGAAAAATCGTATTCAGTACATGTTCAAAGATTGCATTTAACTTAGTAATAGTTGCAGTAGCTGTAACCAAAAGTTGTAAAAGTGCTGGAGGCCAAGCCAGTCAGAGTAAATGAAGCAATGCTGCTCTTTTATCTTCTTCCTGTGTTGTAGCCTTTTGTCGTCTGAAGCCCAAGGTGAGTAGATGTAAGATTCATAAATGTCAATGTATTTAAATCTCTGCTGTTTCCGCTGTGTCACTAATTCAAGCCACTACCTTGACTCTTAATCATTTGTGTTGTGATTTTTGTGTTTTACAGCATAACATAGGCGCAGTTGGTGGTACATTGTTCAGATATGGATGATAGGACATAATTAGTGCCCTTTCGATAATTAATTTTCATTTAAGTGTCCGAACCCTCCTGAAATATTTATTCCGATCGTTCCTCGGCTGAATGCAATATTTTACAATTAAAACTGCATTGGTCTGATCAGTTTCTGTTTCTGAACAATGATGTCTGCCAGCCTATTTAATGGCCTAATATCAAGATGATCTGATGAATTCTTCTCAGGTTATCAGCCCAGTGGTGGCGTCGTCTTATAGCAATGATTCAATGTGTGTTTTGTACCCATCATCTTCTGGCGAAATCAAGAAGTGTAGTAATGCACCCTAATAATGCATCAAACATTGCGATAAGATGACGCCACCACTCAGCTGATAACCTGAGAAGAATTGATCAGTGTAAAACGCCGAGAAAGTCTGCAATCACAGATATCAAGATGCTCTGCAAATAAACTACACAATGGTGGATTTCTATAAGGTAAATTGTATAAAAGCACCACATTGTGTGCTTCATAGTAAAATTATCCATCATCAATGGGGGTTGCCTCCATGTTGTGGCTCTTCTGTTATACTAACTCGCACAATTAGCAATTTTTGAAATTCTTGCTTCACCTTTGAGAAACCTTTAACTTTTTTTAACTTTAATTGTGAGACAGCAGGCTAATGCCTCAGCGTTGTTCAGTTGCTTGCAGTCTGAGTGCCTATTGTTATTTTATTGACAGGGAAGTGATAAACTTTGCTTTCTGTCATTCAAAGGAGATAAAATCATGGACCTGTCATGTAAACAACCTCATAATATTTTAACTTTTGCATTACGGTATCTTGGTTCACAGAATCAAAAGCTATAGTCAAGTCATAAATATTCTCAATGACAGTAGTTCCTGATTTACTGAATCCAACGTATCATCTGTAAAGGTAAATATGGCATGTGCAGTTGTTAGACCTTTTTGACACCCGAAGTACTTGTAACTGAGTATATTTTCCTTCACTTAGTTTAATGAGTTCTATAGTACACAATCTTCTCAAATGTTTTTGAAAATACTGCCAGCAATGAGATTGGTTAGTAATTCCATACCAATATTTTGTATCCTTTTTGTGAAGTGACCTGGCAATAGCGTGTTTAAGAGTCTTTGGGAAAATGTCACTGTAAAAATATTCTCTCTGTTGGTAACTCAACATATTACTAAGTTAAGCTGTAGAACATTTCACAGTTTTACATCTTATTTTATCACAAACACTTGATCAGTTACTTTAAGACAGTTTATAACACTGAAACTTCTTTGGAGCTATAGGTGACAACGCTACCAACAGTGGACCAAATATAGTTTTATGAAACTTGTTTTGAAAGGCTATTTTTAGGATCTGAGTGCAATCTAATAAGGGAGAGCTATAACCTACGTTATCTGCTATAGACGATGCAAAATTTATTAAATGTTTCTGAAATCTTGGATCTATTTTTGATCAGTTTATTACCAACCTTTAAGGAATTCGTTTATGATTTGTTTCTCCTACCTCATTTTTCAGTGTGTTCCAAGTAGTTCTAATTTAGTTGTTTCAGGAACGTATTGTTTCTTAAAAATGTGTACATTTTGATGCTCTAATGACTTTGCTGACAATTTTCAGCACAGGTTGTAATGCAATTTAAACCTGCCATCATCTCTGTCCTGTGATGCCACGAAGGGTTTCCTCTTAGCCTTGTATGATGTTCTGATTCCAAATATAACCCAGTGTTCAGGCGCAGTTAATCTGCTTCCAGTAGTTAATTTCTTAGGAAAACTGTTTTCATTGTTATCTGTGCCTATGTTACAGAATACATTATGTTTTATTAATATCATTGGAATTGTGTACAACTTTCCAGTCTGTATTTCAAAAATTAGTAATTATTACTTCAGTTGTTGCTTATAGTTTTCCACATATTTTTATTTATTTACATTCTGATATCAAAAATCAGTACTTATTTTTAAATGGAAATGTATACTTTTTATAACTGCACTTGACAGCTCTTGAGAAGACAATTACAGTGATATAGCGTTTGTTAATGTTCACGATGACACCTGTCGTAAAAAAATTTGAGAAATGTCCTAGAATGTGGGAGTAGACTGGAAATGGCACTTGTGGTGCAAACGCTGCCAGGCAGGCGTCTCGTAATAGAATGCGTAACTTTGTACCGTAAGATAGGCCTGCACTACGAGAATCAGGTTTTATTTCGCTTTGAACTAACGTACGACCCAGATAAGGTTCGCCTACGAATTTTGTATATGGCAATTCGACATAGAGCAGAAGCTAGCGTATCACAAAGGGCGTAGGACAACTATTTTACGTTTGTGTATCCTCCCAGATTTACATAAGCTGAAACAGAGAAGTCAACTGTTCATTCTTGAAAAATAAAGAGGTCGTATATACTGCAAAAAGCAACTACTGCATTAAATATCTAAATATTAGAAGTAAGATTTGACGTATATTTTCTTATATGTGGCTGTGTGCTTCTTAGAGATAAAACACACGCTGTTGTACAACTGTCTCTACCTCTACTGCTCTAAATTATAGCATATAGGATACATTCATTGAGCTAAACATTTAAAAAAAATACTTTGGTGACCACCTATACACCACAAAATAAGTATTCTTGTCAACGAAACATCATTTCATGCTGAAGGTAAGCGTGTAATGACAGTGTTATCCACTACATGTAATACACACTATCAACTATTTGACATTGCCATGCAATTTTGTGCACATGTAGATGAAATAAAAAAATTCTAACAGTGATTTGGTAACAATCCAAATCTTATAACAAAACTTTTGTATTCCAAAACATGTGTTCAAACTGTTGACCATGGACTGAAGGGCACATTTTCCATTACCATTTGAAAGAACGATGAACTGATGTATCTACTATGGTTGAATGGCAGAGCATGCACTGGTGATTCAGCGAGATATGTCTTCTGGCGTAGTTGGGACTACTTCATAGACTGCATCTTCGAGTAGTCCCCAAAGAAAGAAATTTCGGAACCTCGTAGGCCATTTGACAGCAGAATTTCGTCCTACGCAACTCACAAGAAAGTTCTCATTCAGTATTTGCGTTGCAATACAGGGCAAGTGAGTTGGACATCCTGCATTTTACAGCCACATACACTGTCGAATATCCAGTAGTACTTCCTCTAGAAGAACCAGCACAGTGTTCGTCAGGAAGTGTGCTTATGAATATCCATTTAGAACGCCTGAACAGTAGTAAGGCCCAACAGCGTAATTTCCTATGATGCTACATCATACGTTTACTCTTCACAGATGTTGATGTTGTACCTGACGAAGCTAGTGTAGATTTCTGGCTGTCCAGTAGTGCTTGTTAAGCAAATTTAAATTAGCGTGGTTAGTGAACGTCGCTCTATCGGTAGAGAGCAGACGGTGGAAAAACACATGGTCGTCTCTCAGTTGCTGAAGGGCAAACGAACAAAATTTTGTAAGACGTTCGAAATCACGGTCGTCAGTGCCTAATGTAGAGACATATGATAGGATATGTCGATGTAGGATGTGAATGACACTGGATTATTCCACATTCTTTGGCAATATGTCTCGTATCACTGTGTGGATTCATTAGCGTCATAGCCAGAACAGCTTCTTCGTGTTGTCTATCAGTTGCAGGCTTCTTTCTTGTTCTCTTTTTGACGTTCAAACAGCCTGTCCGACTTAGCGTCTTAATAATTCGCGCAATTGCCTGGTGTGTCGGACATTGGCAATCCTGATAAGTAACCCTATACCACTGTACTGTTTGCATAGGATTTCTTTTACATCCACCATAAAAAAATAGTGTCTCCAACTTCTCATCATTGGTGTACATGTCTGCTCGCAACAGATGCTGAAGCAGAAATGAGCAGTCTGTGGTACAGACAAGTAAACAGGCATATGTATTGAAATTCTGACACTGCATAGCACGAGAGCTCTGCTTTGCGATGTTTGCGCCGCTAATGCCGATTCCAGCCACCATGCTCTCCATTTCCAGGACATTTATCGATTTTTTAAAGACAGGATTCAACGTCAACGTTTACAAACGCTGTATCGCTGTAACTGCCTTTTCAAGAGCTATCGAAAACAATTATAAAAAGTATATGGTTCCATTTAAAAAAACGTAAATGCTTCAATATCTCAGCTGATACCAGCGCTGAAGACATTAAACAAACAATAACATACGTGCCCTTCGATATGTGTAACTGTTCATGAAATAAAAGGAGTGCTGCATCATACGCAATGCATCCTGTATATCTGAACATTATCAAACAATATTAATTTCAACCTGGGGTTAAGCATTACACCAGAAGGAATACAAGTAAAGTATTGTATTTCTCTTGTTTGAACCCAATACAGCTCGCAATTTCTGTTGAATCATCCAAAATGAAGAACGAATCATCAAAAAATTTTGTTGCTGCTGACTATGCATTCAATTGTTGATTACCTATGTTCATGAGTCTTGGGATACTAGAGAATGAAATGGTAAGTAAATTTAATCTTTGTAACGTGCAGAGGTGCAGTACATAGTATGGAATAAGAAAAAGTATATCTATTGAGTCAGATCTTCATGAGGTATCACTATAATGTGTACATTCCTAACTGACAGTAAATTTCAAAAACGTGACGTTTGTACATGTTGGCTAGAGTATTAATGAGCCATACTTGTAATTGATGGCACAGGGGGCATAAAATTGAATACTGACATAGATTCAGAGGAATAAATAGAACATTAGAATGTAGCTCCCTGTCAACATAGTGGTCACTATAAGACAAGTATCACATTGGTTCTGATCAAGATGATGGTATGATCAGGTTGTGACCTTGATAAAGAAACTGTCATAGCATTACAGTAAAGTTATTAGATGAATTGCAAAAAAATGAAACTTATGTAGTCAAGTGGTTATGTCAACCCAGTTCCTTGTAAATATTGGTTGGGGATCTTCATCACTGTGACACTTCCTTGGTGACATAGAACCCATTGTAGGGAAATCCTTTTAGGGGTCTCATCCACTATATACAAATTTCTCAACAGAGTTGTCCTTTAAACTGAATACCCAGAGTCATTACTTTTATTTTTGTATTCCTTCAAATGTTATTCTTATGTTTGTGTTAAAGTATGTGTTATACAAGTATTAAGCTACTCAAAAATCTATTTGCCTGTGGAATGTCAATATTATTTTAAGAAACGTAGAGCCACAGAATTTTCAATGATAAATTTAATTTTTTTGGAACATTTCAGAATGAACTACTTCTGTTTCATCTAACAGTGCATTAGTTAACAATTTTTCATTTTGGTGGTATTCTCTTCATCTTCTTCTCAACAAAGGATTTTCACTCTGTGTATTTTCGTATATCATCTAGTAAGCATTGTTAATACCACTTCTCTCCCTTAGTTATTACAGATGAAGTTCTGACTGCCTATCTTACTTCACTTGTTATGTATGATTCGAATTGACTGCAATAAATCAGCTGGTTGACTGACGTTTCTCTTGCACCATTGAACGTTTTCAGATTGTATCAACACATGCTCTTATCTTATGAGCTTGTTGATCACAGGCAGCTCTTTGTTAACACGATTTAATAAAATTTCTGTAAGAGACACTTATCATGAAGGATAACACTTGAAACGTAAGTTGAGAAAGGTTTATTGGCACTCAGTTGCTGCTGTTAAGTTGTGTTTCCATAGGAATGAATTTCTTACATGTGCACCCTCACCATTACTCATGAAAATCAAGTTACACATTGACACAATCTGCTTATACACTGTCATACACGTAAGTTACGAAAGTTGAAAGAGGTTCTATCTTGTTGCACGATGCTGCTCCCCCTACCATTGCCTACCAGCTTCTGAAACTGCCAGTAGTTGCATTTGTTCTCATTCTGCTCTAGTTTATTCGACAGCACAGATCTAGAACCATTTGTTTATGAACAAGGAAATTTAGCATTACACCAAAATAATGGGCTTATCCTTCAATTAAGTAAATAAATACTTCCTAATGTGGCAAAATGTTCTTAAACAATGTGACAGGAATATCATTCAAGCATTCATCAACTCCTTATAATCTTTTATTTGTAATAGAGTAATGCACCATCGTATGAGAAAACGAAATGGATTAAAAAGTATTAAAACTGAGAGTGTGAACTTGATGAGGTTCATATTACTGCAGCATGGGTCAACATTGTGAAGATACTACCTTTTTAATTCATATAACAATAGTATGGTTTTCCTTTAGTCTTTGAGTGTGAATCCTACAGTGAAATGGAACTTTATTTATCGGTTTAGATACTTAAAACTATTCTTGACCCTCATTAAAATCCTATGGAAATATAATCGTATTCATATGATGTTGGCGCTATCATTCAGTAATGGCTGTTGTGCACAGTGGTACAAAATTTGGTTACAAAATGAAGTACCATATCGGTAAAAAAAAGAAAAAGCAAGGAAAACAGCAACTGCAACCTACAAAACCTCGAATAATTCTGAAAATAAAAACAAATATGAAATGTTTAGTTTTTAGATGAAACCTTACTTTCTGATGTGCCTTCAGTGTGTTGTACATAACATAAAAATTTAGAAATAGTGCTCTTTGGAATACAATATGTATATCGCAGTAACACCAGTTGCCAAATTTTTCAATTTTGCTTCCAGTTTACTATGAGCTGGCATGACTTTATTACACATTTGTACAGAGCCAGAAATAGGGCTCAAAAATTATTGGTTTCACTCATTTGAAGAGAATTTTCAAACGAAACATCGTCCTTGTCAGAAAATTCCATTATTAGCGTATTTCATATTCCAAAACAATTTCTATAAGATGCTCATTTCCATATCCAAAATCTTTCGGTCTCTTGTTTCTTTATCTGCATCGCTATAATCTCTTCAGTACAAATAATTTCACTTCTCGACATTTTGAAAATCGCGTAAGTACTGGTACTATTTCCGTCAGGCGTGTGGAAACGCTAACATGCGTGTAAGAGTAGTGGTTCAGGGATACACATGTAAAAAAACAGTGTCTGTGGAAACCCGACATTAGCCAAGAGACACTACATGCACTTTTTTAATATTTTGTGACATTACTATGATGTGCAAATGTCCAGTGTCGACTGTCAGGGACATCTATAGAGTTTTGTACTTGTATCAAGTTCTGAAAAATGGGTGAAGCCATATTTGATAGGTTTTAAGCTGGGTTCAAACATACAAGAAAAGTGTCCCCACAGTTAGTGGCTTACTGCAATTGGATCACAGTTGCATGTGTGAAATCCCAGTTTTTAGTGTCACAACTTAAGGGAGCAACTTTTGTCATGCCTCAAAAAATCAACTTGGTTGTACTTTGTTGCACCACTTTTCTTCCACCACTGCTCCCTAATGGCAATAATACGAAACACAAGAATTCTGTCCCAGTTATCATGGAGTAATTGTCTGTTGTGCAAGAGTGTGTTTTCATTTTCTTACTGAAAAAAGTGAAAATAGTGGTAGCGCAGTGGTTAGCACACTGGACTGGCATTCGGGAGGACATCGGTTGAAACCTAAGGCCGGCCATCCTGATTTAGGTTTTCCGTGATTTCCCTAATTCGTTTAAGACAAATGTCAGGATGGTTCCTTTGAAAGGGCACCGGCGGTTTCCTTCCCAATTCTTCCCTAATCCGAGCTTGTGGTCCCTCTCTAATGATCTCGTTGTTGACAGAACGTTAAACACTAATCTCCTCCTCCTCCTCTGCAGCTGCTGGAACTGGGAGAACAGTAACCTGTGTTTGATTTTTTGCAGCAGTGTGTGTGTGTGTGTGTGTGTGTGTGTGTGTGTGTGTGTGTGTATGTGTGTGTGTGTGTGTGTGTGTGTGTGTGTGTGTGTCTGTATGTGCAGGTGGATGGATGGGCAATATTTGTAAACCAATGAAGTACCCCACAGCTTTAAAAGATTTTTGGATGAACAAATAAAGAAACTTAATATTGTAATAAAAAAAAACGAGTTCTGTAAACTTCGTGATTTGTGAGACCAAGCAGTCTATAAATTGTGGATTATGGGCAGGAAATAGCTCCCAAGTATGATGTGGCAGCTGCTAATATAAAAATTAATTATTTAAAATGCCAGTATCAATGAATACTAAAGATTCTAAAGAATTGAAATCCTGTTGTTGCTTAGTTTGACACTGCAGACAGCATTTTCGTCTCTGAGTTTTATTTCTTACATAAATGTGTTTATGGCCCCTGATTAACCCCTGTGCGAAATCTATTTGCAGATCCAACATTTGTGTTTCATCTTCTTGCCTTTGACTCTTGTCACAGCTCTAGTGGCATGAACTGCAATATAACATTCATACCCAGCCATATGATTTCAATTGATGCCATATTGAAAGTTCTGCAACTATGTAGAATTTGTGGAATCCTGTGTGAATGGTAGCTGATGATGCCCCTACAGAAAGTCATAAGCTGCAGCACCACATTAGCTACCACTTATATCCCACGAATATGTTCCTTCAAATATTGAGGATGGCCCATTTTGCATATGATTTGTTATGATTAAATATAAGGTAAAAACATAATGACAGTTGAAGTTTTCAGCATCTCTAATTACAAGTTCCACACTGCAAGTATCGGTAGTAGCATAATGGATAGAATTTTGAGTTATGAACAATTTTTTCCTTTGCTTTTTTTAAAAGATTCTGGTACCCTATTAATTTAAGGAAAATATGTTCTGTAATATTCAATATTATGCACATATAAGAGTGCTCTCTGCCTGGAATGAGTTATCATTATCAATAAATTACAAATTAAACATGAAATAAGAGAAGGCCAGTAAATGTTCGAAATATATTGATCATCTGGTACAACAAATTAAGTACCACTTAAAAATGCATAGAGGAGAGTGATACATTTGGAAAAGAAATAAAAGGTAACTTAGATGTCTGTGAAGTATAAAACAAAATTTACAAGCTAGTTATTATAGGAGAATCTTTTCCAAACAATAACATCTTATACACATGCAGACGGAATGTACTCTTCCACTTGTACATAAATGTGCCTGCTGCTGTTTTTTGTCATTGTTTCAATTAATTTCAAGTGCAAAGAAAGAATTTCATTTTTCTCACAGTGAATTTTAATTTTGTGCACAAATTAGGACATATCTCACACAACCTATACACTTTTACCATTAAGAGTGTTATGACAGTACTACATTTATTATTCTAGTGTGTGATGCACATATAAATTTGTATATGTAACTATAGAAAATTATGTTATGCATATGGTTCTCAAATAAATAAACAGATCAGTTAAATTGAAGCCAATATGAATATCAAATTGAATAAGATGAGAGAAGGTGTGACCTAGTGGACAACCAATAGATCCAACTCAGTTTTTTAATACTTAAAGAGACACACACAGCGATTTAATATAGTGAAAGCAGAAGCTGCGTAGCACTGTGTTGTAGTGGATAGAATGCTAAACTGTGATGTCGAAGGTCTTGAGCTCAAAACTCATCTCGACTGCAGAATTTTAATTTTTATATTCGGTTCTAGTACGTTCTAGAAGTATCCACAAAGGGAAAGAATCATCATACTGGAATGTTCTTTAGCTGTATATGTACAGTATGTGTTCTGGCTGGAGGCAGTTCGCTCCGCGTTCTTATATGTGCAAGTGCTGAATAAACTTTCGTTAAGTGAAGTTAGTCTTCGTCATTCATCTATTAACACCTTCCTCTACGTGACATTAGTCTGGTGGACGCGCTGGGTATTGGGACTTATGATAGCACAGTGGCTCCCATCGGGCCACGACAGAACTGCCGTTTACGTGGCGAGAAACCCGAGTTCGTTGCATATTCAACACATCGCAAACTATAGGAGACAGAAGAATAAGAGGACATCACCATGACAGCAACCGTATGCCACCACATGAGACATTATTCCTGGTTCTCTGGTGACAATGGCCAAGATCCAAACAAGTGGCTGAAGGTATATGAGGGTATAGCCAAATTTAACAAATGGGATGACACTGTGTGTTTGGCTGACGTATTTTTCTACTTGGAGGGCACTGCCAAGCAATAGTATGAAAACAATGAGGACAAGTTCGCAAGCTGGCTAGTATTCCAGGCGGAACTGGCTGAAGATAAGTTAAAGTGCAGGTCATAGCATCCAGAAAAAACCACAGCATGATACATTCAAGACGTCTTGGAGCTGTGTAAAATAGCGGATCCTCGAATGAGGGAGGAAGATAAGGTTGGACATCTCATGAAGGGTGTTGCTGAGGACATATATCAAGCCCTACTGCGAAAGGAGGTTTCGACAGCAGACGACTTCATAAAATCGTGCAGTATATCGAGACAATGCATCAAAAAAGAGTTACATGCAAGAAGTTTGAATGGCTTCCAAACGCCGTATCGCTGTCTGTGATGGAGGAAGAAACTGATTTCACAATTGTTCTTAGTCAAATAGTGAGAGAGGAAGTTCAGAAGGCACTTGGATTGCACGGCGAGCAGAAAACCGAGACGCTTCAAGAGGTCATAAGAGAAGAAAAGGAACAGACATTGAATCCAATCTCTCGTCCTGCATTTCCTTTTAAAACGGTAAAAAAGTCGAGACCCAGGCGAAGTTACATTCCTACAATGCTGCATGAGGAACCTGTTTGGTCACCAAGGAAGACTGATGTCTGGAGGACCCAGGATAACCAACCAGTATGTTTCCACTGCGCACGACCGGGACATGTGGTGCGCTATTGTCGAGAAAGGCAGCTGATGTTTGATGACGTCCGCGCCAGAAGACAGCAGACCGATCCTAGCCGACGCCAACTCCGGGACGGCGAAGATGAACAAGAAGATGTTGGTGCAAGACGACGTAGGTCACCATCGCCGCAAGCTAGCCGCTGGAGAGGACGCTCCCCAACACGCCGATAAAGGTCTCCATCGCCCTTTTGAAGATCCAGCCGATCACCTTCCCGCCGCAACCTGGAAAACCACAGGGTACGACATTCCTTGGAGGTGAGGCCGCCAAAGAGAAAAATCGTCCGTCGTCGATCAGTCGATCACTACAAAAATGATAAGAAACTACGTCGGATCCTCATGTATGGCCGACCAGCCCAAGCTCTTGTGGACTCTGGAGCATCATATTCAGTCATTTCGGAGAAGTACCGTCGCCAATTGCAGAAAACCGGTTTGCCAACAGCGAAACATCTCTGCTGAAGGTGGCTAATGGAAAATATGTAAAACCTACAGGAAGATGTATCATTTGTGTGGGTACAAGTGGCCATACACAGCCCTTAGAATTCATTGTCTTACAAGACTTTAGTCATGACGTCATTCTCGGATGGGACTTTTTGAAAGTTTCTCAAGCAATTATAGATTGTGGTCGCTCGAAGATTATGCTAGACGAGATGAGATACTGTGGACAGGAAGATGTGTTGCTGAGGAGACTGAAGTGTGTGGAGACTATCTGTGCTGGATGAAGTGGTCATTCCTGCAGTCAACGCTAGAAAGGTAGCTGTCATGTGACATGCCATCCATCAAGCCATGGATCTGTAGTGGAATGTAAGAGAAGCATTCCACTGAAGAATAACTTGGTCATCCCAGCCTCTGTCGTCTCGTTGAAGAACGGATTCAGTGATTTGTGGATATTTAAGTGTCTCCGAGAACTGCAGATCCTTCCAAGATGCATGTGCATAGCAAACGCTGAACCTTTAATTACAGAAGAGCTCAGCGTCATATAAACCTCCCATGCCTAGTCTGTGGGCGAGATTAACGCTACCATCACGAGACAAAATCTTGTAGCACGACTATCACCAGATCTCACTAAGGAACAACAAACGAAGCTACTTGCCATTCTTTAAGAGTTCTCTGAATGCTTCAATCAACAGGTGAAGAGCAAATTAGACAAATCGATGGTGAAGCACCGGATTAGCACTAGAGACCATCAACCAATAAGCCAGAGAGTATATGGTGTGTCAGCAATGGAACGTCGAATAATTCGCGAAGAATCAAACAATGTAGGCTTTCACGGCCAGTGTTGTCTTTAGTTGAAACTTATGGGCTGAGAGGCCATGGTCGATGGTCGATGTATAAAATTTCCACCTAACGTTTCGTCTCCATTTGCGGGAGACATCTTCTGAGGTCGTCCGGCTACTGCCACTGAGGCTCCAGCTACTCTCGCATTTATACAGCGCATAGAGGGCACCACCGTTTGTCACGTGATGCCAACGGTATGCCTATCTTTGGAAGGCGTCATCATTCTCGATTAAGCGTAATCTATTGTCATTCCGCTGGCGCAACGTCGACATCGATATTTTGTCTAACTTTAAAACTTCCTCTTTCCTATTAAAATTGTTATAGTGTTTCTGAATCTCTATTGCTTCTCTATCTAGCAATTTTTCTCAATGTTGAGCAGACCATCAGGGATGAGGTGCTACCTTTTGTGATGTTTGCCTACAACACTGTCAAACAAGGCACCACAAGGATTTACGCCATTTTTCCTGGTGCATGGTCATGAGGCGACGACGACGATGGGCACTGTGTTTCCATTACATCCTGATGACGTGGACGACGACTACATCGGTCAGGTGTTAACCAGAGCTGAGGTAGCTCGGCAGTTAGCTCAACTCCACACCCTGCAGGATCAAGAAAATGATCGCCGAAGGTATGACGCGAGCCAATGCCCTGTTGTCTACCGGCCTGGTGACCTCGTCTGGATCTTCGAATATGGATTGGGGCTAAGAAATGAAAGAGGATGCCGCCTGGTAGAATTTTGCACAGAGCACAACTTAATCATAGCTAACACTTGGTTTAAGAACCATGAAAGAAGGTTGTAAACATGGAAGAACCCTGGAGATACTAAAAGGTATCAGATAGATTATATAATGGTAAGACAGAGATTTAGGAACCAGGATTTAAATTTTAAGACATTTCCAGGGGCAGATGTGGACTCTGACCACAATCTATTGGTTATAGCCTGTAGATTGAAACTGATGAAACTGCAAAACTGTGGGAAATTAAGGAGATGGGACCTGGATAAACTGAAAGAACCAGAGGTTGTACAGAGTTTCAGGGAGAGCATAAGGGAACAATTGACAGGAATGGGGGAAAGAAATACAGTAGAAGAAGAATGGGTAGCTTTGAGGGATGAAGTAGTGAAGGCAGCAGAGGATCAAGTAGGTAAAAAGACGAGGGCTAGTAAAAATCCTTGGGTGACAGAAGAAATATTGAATTTAATTGATGAAAGGAGAAGATATAAAAATGCAATAAATGAAGCAGGCAAAAAGGAATACAAACGTCTCAAAAATGAGATCGACAGAAGTGCAAAATGGGTAAGCAGGGATGGCTAGAAGACAAATGTAAGGAAGTAGAGGCTCATCTCACAAGGGGTAAGCTAGATACTGCCTACAGGAAAATTAAAGAGACCTTTGGAGATAAGAGAACCACTTGTATGAGCTCAGATGGAAACCTAGTTCTAAGCAACGAAGGGAAAGCAGAAAGGTGGAAGGAGTATATAGAGGGTCTATACAAGGGCGATGTACTGGAGGACAATATTATGGAAATGGAAGAGGCTATAGATGAAGATGAAATGGGAGATACGATACTGTGTGAAGAGTTTGACAGAGCACTGAAAGACCTGAGTCGAAACCAGGCCCCCGGAGTAGACAACATTCCATTGGATCTACTGACGGCTTTGGAAGAGCCAGTCCTGACAAAACTCTACCATCTGGTGAGCAAGATGTATGAAACAGGCGAAATACCCTCAGACTTCAAGAAGAATATAATAATTCCAATCCCAAAGAAAGCAGGTGTTGACAGATGTGAAAATTACCGAACAATCAGTTTAATAAGCCACAGCTGCAAAATACTAAAATGAATTCTTTACAGACAAATGGAAAAACTAGTAGAAGCCGAGCTCGGGGAAGATCAGTTTGGATTCCGTAGAACCACTGGAACACGTGAAGCAATACTGACCCTACGACTTATCTTAGAAGAAAGATTAAGGAAAGGCAAACATACGTTTCTAGCATTTGTAGACTTAGAGAAAGCTTTTGACAATGTTGACTGGAATACTTTCTTTCAAATTCTAAAGGTGGCAGGGGTAAAATACAGGGAGCGAAAGGCTGTTTACAATTTGTACAGAAACCAGATGGCAGTTATAAGAGTCGAGGGACATGAAAGGGAAGCAGTGGTCGGGAAGGGAGTAAGACAGGGCTGTAGCCTCTCCCCGATGTTATTCAATCTGTATATTGAGCAAGCAGTAAAGGAAACAAAAGAAAAATTCGGAGTAGGTATTAAAATCCATTGAGAAGAAATAAAAACTCTGAAGTTTGCCGATGACATTGTAATTCTGTCAGAGACAGCAAAGAACTTGGAAGAGCAGTTGAATGGAATGGACACTGTCTTGAAAGGAGGATATAAGATGAACATCAACAAAAGCAAAACGAGGATAGTGGAATGTAGTCGAATTAAGTCGGGTGATGCTGAGGGAATTAGATTAGGAAATGATGAGACACTTAAAGTAGTAAAGGAGTTTTGCTATTTGGGGAGCAAAATAACTGATGATGGTCGAAGTAGAGAGGATATAAAATGCAGACTGACAATGGCAAGGAAAGCGTTTCTGAAGAAGAGAAATTTGTTAACATCGAGTATAGATTTAAGTGTCAGGAAGTCATTTCTGGGAGTATTTGTATGGACTGTAGCCATGTATGGAAGTGAAACGTGGACGATAAATCGTTTGGAGAAGGAGAGAATGGAAGCTTTCGAAATGTAGTGCTACAGAAGAATGCTGAAGATTAGATGGGTAGATCACATAACTAATGAGGAAGTATTGAATACATTTGGGGAGAAGAGAAGTTTGTGGCACAACTTGACCAGAAGAAGGGATCGGTTGGTAGGACATGTTCTGAGGCATCAAGGGATCACCAATTTAGTATTGGGGGGGGCAGTGTGGAGGGTAAAAATCGAGAGGGAGACCAAGAGATGAATACACTAAGCAGATTCAGAAGAATGTAGGTTGCAGTAGGATGAAGAAGCTTGCACAGGATAGAGTAGCATGGAGAGCTGCATCAAACCAGTCTCATGACTGAAGACCGCAACAACAACAAGTGAAGTTAGTGTTCGTCATTCATCTACTTACACCTTTCTCTATGTGACAATATTTGCGAACTATTACTGAAAAGAACATAACCTTGTCATCACACATTACTTTCATGCTTGGAAATAATTAGGTATTGAAAACAGCAACCAGTCACATTCTTTCAGACTGGTAAACTGCTGTTACAAAAACTTTCCATCAGTGTTGACTTGCAATCTCCTGAGTCAAATCTGTACAGTGATGCCTCTCCATAAGCATAAAATGGATTGCCATTCCAAGGCAGGTTCACACTGCTCAGATTCAATATGGCCAACACTCATAACTAGACATATACACATCATAGTGACATCATGGAGAAGTGTAAGTCTCCTATAACCTGAATTGAACTATCCAGCCTGTTTTCCCCAAAATATAGGATGCTCCAACTTGTTTATATTTATTTACTTTTTTCCACTTATTCCTCCTTTTATTACTGTTTACAGCAATATTGAATATGTCAGTATACATTTACAATTATAGTTACAGGATAAATTACAAGATGAGCACATATATTATCATTTTACAGTAGCCTTATACACATATATGTAAAACAATTAAGGGACACATAGTCAAATCCCAAATTTTAATGTTGATATAGTGTACTACGTATAGGCAACCAGTTTCAATTTCTGCTGCAATAGCTGAGACATAAGAAATTTTCGAATGTACTTTTAACTGAGACAATGTATATAGTACAGTTCTCAAAGTATTGCTTCTGTACTGCATTTTTTCAATTTTTTTTCACTGGTGTCACAGTATCACTTAACTCTGTACAAACAAGTTGTTTTAACTACTCTCTTAGTTTTGTTTTGAAAACTGGCAGCAGATCTATGTTTTTGAAATTCTGTGGTGATCTATACAATTCACTTCCTAGCTTGACAAGATTTTGTACTAACTCAGTAAGCTAACGTAGTTGTTGGCACAATTTTCCAATTTTTTAGGTTCCTGTGTTACTTTTTTGCATTTTTGAACACGTCACAGCATGAGCTTCACTGTCACTAAGGTCTATACCGTCATTGTGGGAGGATTTTCTGCACCACAGTGCACACATCCAAACTATTTCCGTGATTTTACATTTTTTTGCACTTTACACATGAATTACTATTGTCACTCACCAGCATCTTGGCATAACAGTCACGATGCGAGCAGAGATTTCTAACTAAATGTATTGAAGAATTTGTCAAAAATATAGGTGGCTGCTGAGCTATGAACTATACTAACCATCGCAAAAATGGCTTACGCAGGTTTAGATCAACTATAAATTGCTGCAGGGACGACAAGGAACCAGGACCTGGCGTCCACATGTGTATACTATGTAGTGCTTGATTTGTGACAGTGTGTCAGTACTCTGTACCAGTACTTTTTTTCGAAAGAAATCAGGACCATAATTTTGACATGTGTTCGATAGAAATTTTGCTCCCGTTCAAACAATGTAAAATTATTCCTGCCAGTCGGAGTTGGCCGAGCGTTTCTAGGCGCTACAGTCTGGAACCGCGAGACCACTGCGATCGCAGGTTCGAATCCTGCCTCGGGCACGGATGTGTGTGATGTCCTTAGGTTAGTTAGGTTTAAGCAGTTCTAAGTTCTAAGGGACCGATGACCTCTGAAGTTAAGTCCCATAGTGCTCAAAGCATTTATTCCTGCTTAGTGTGATACTAGTGATACACCCATGTCGACGCGCAAGTCGCTGAAGTGGCGTCAAATCGAAAGACCTGCACCAGGCGAACGGTCTATCCGACGGGAGGCCCTCGTCACACGACATTTCATTTCTTTTCACCCATACCGATTTTACTGTGAGCGTACTGTAGGTCCAAAGAGTATGTGCTCGGCCCAGAGGAGGTATGTGGGTGATGGGCTTTTAAGCAGCTGATATTGTGGAGTAGTGGCCTCTCTTGGAGGTCTTGGTACGAAGAAGAGAGGACGCTAATTGAGAACAGATTGGACAGCCAACACCATGGAAGTTGTAAAGAAGACACCTGTACAGTGCAAGGGGAGCAGAGTACAGTTCACTGATGGGACAGCCAGTGGAAATATTGTTGCCTGACAGAGGTACAACTCGAGCTGCTGTGACCAAGGTGATGTTTGAACTTCCTTTTCTTGTAAGCAGAGGTACTGTTTAAATTGTGGCAGGTTTTGACTGTTAAACTGTCAGACCATTTCATAGAAATAGCTGATGATGATGTGCCTCTTATGACGAGGTGAACCTTGCTCTTTAATGTTTGCAGGTTTGGTTGAGACAGCTAGGTTAATATGTACCATTTCGTCGGCTTGAAATTTCCTGTTAATGAAAGGTGTTGTTGACATTTAATCTCTAACTGTAGTTGTGCAGGGTTACACTTACCTTAGAAAGTATGCATGCCTATTAGCTGGCTCCACAGCAGTCGGAGGTTCCTTAATTGGCATGTGATTAACTGGACGTTTTACTGTTGTAGAAGTTTATACATTGAGGTTGATGCAGCTCTGGTATTAATGGGAGAATGTGAAGGAGGGGGCTGGGTTCAGATATTGTGGTGGTGTGCAAGGTGCCAGCCATGAAGTTGTGGTCTTGCTGATTCAGCTCCTGGGCAGCTCCAAAACACGCCCAGAAGGGCAACAGAATTAATTATATTTGTTAATATGAAGTTGCTCTGGTTTAAGTGCTTTATGATGTGATGTGATTGTTTTGCACACTCAGTTAAGATAATAGTTTGACGTATGAACGAGTTGAGTTCTCGGTTTTTGAATTGTATCATGCTTTCAACTAGGAAGTAACTGAAGGTATAGTCTACAGAGATATTTTTCGATAGTATGGGTCTAATTGCAAATGGTGTCAGTGAAGCCACAGTTCCCAAGGTCTAGGTTACTGGTGCTGTTCTTCAAAGACAAATTTATCTGTTAAACTGATGAGGCTTGCTATACTACTTCCAAGAAAAGTTTGGAAGAGAGATTTTATTGTATTGAGATACCTGCCAAGTGTAAATTAAATTAAATAAGTGTGTTAATGTCTTCACCTTTATATACACTCCTGGAAATGGAAAAACGAACACATTGACACCGGTGTGTCAGACCCACCATACTTGCTCCGGACACTGCGAGAGGGCTGTACAAGCAATGATCACACGCACGGCACAGCGGACACACCAGGAACCGCGGTGTTGGCCGTCGAATGGCGCTAGCTACGCAGCATTTGTGCACCGCCGCCGTCAGTGTCAGCCAGTTTGCCGTGGCATACGGAGCTCCATCACAGTCTTTAACACTGGTAGCATGCCGTGACAGCGTGGACGTGAACCGTATGTGCAGTTGACGGACTTTCAGCGAGGGCGTATAGTGGGCATGCGGGAGGCCGGGTGGACGTACCGCCGAATTGCTCAACACGTGGGGCGTGAGGTCTCCACAGTACATCGATGTTGTCGCCAGTGGTCGGCTGAAAGTGCACGTGCCCGTCGACCTGGGACCGGACCGCAGCGACGCACGGATGCACGCCAAGACCGTAGGATCCTACGCAGTGCCGTAGGGGACCGCACCGCCACTTCCCAGCAAATTAGGGCCGCTGTTGCTCCTGGGGTATCGGCGAGGACCATTCGCAACCGTCTCCATGAAGCTGGGCTACGGTCCCGCACACCGTTAGGCCGCCTTCCGCTCACGCCCCAACATCGTGCAGCCCGCCTCCAGTGGTGTCGCGACAGGCGTGAATGGAGGGACGAATGGAGCCATCGTCTTCAGCGATGAGAGTCGCTTCTGCCTTGGTGCCAGTGATGGTCGTATGTGTGTTTGGCGCCTTGCAGGTGAGCGCCACAATGAGGACTGCATACGACCGAGGCACACAGGGCCAACACCCGGCATCATGGTGTGGGGAGCGATCTCCTACACTGGCCGTACACCTCTGGTGATCGTGGAGGGGACACTGAATAGTGCACGGTACATCCAAACCGTCATCGAACCCATCGTTCTACCATTCCTAGACCGGCAAGGGAACTTGCTGTTCCAACAGGACAATGCACATCCGCATGTTTCCCGTGCCACCCAACGTGCTCTAGAAGGTGTAAGTCAACTACCCCGGCCAACAAGATCTCCGGATCTGTCCCCCATTGAGCATGTTTGGGACTGGATGAAGCGTCGTCTCATGCGGTCTGCACGTCCAGCACGAACGCTGGTCCAACTGAGGCGCCAGGTGGAAATGGCATGGCAAGCCGTTCCACAGGACTACATCCAGCATCTCTACGATCGTCTCCATGGGAGAATAGCAGCCTGCATTGCTGCGAAAGGTGGATATACATTGTACTAGTGCCGACATTGTGAATGCTCTGTTGCCTGTGTCTACGTGCCTGTGGTTCTGTCAGTGTGATCATGTGATGTATCTGACCCCAGGAATGTGTCAATAAAGTTTCCCCTTCCTGGGAAAATGAATTCACGGTGTTCTTATTTCAATTTCCAGGAGTGTATATTAAATGGGCAGTTTTATACTATTGGTTATGAGTGTTTAAAATTATCCTACTATAATTAATTAATCAGATTCTTATGAGAGCTCATTTTAATTCCCTGTTAAATTTCATTGTAATTTGGTGACTAAAGCCGGTATTGGTTATGGAGTCTGAGTTGTTAGTCATTCTAATTAAATTGATGTTTGGAACTTCTGTTTGGGGTGGAAATCACAACACTGTGTTTCTTTAATGTACAAGGGGGGGGGGGGCAAAAAACGGGAAATTCATCTGAATGTCTTTATTTCTTAATATTTTTACACTAAATTCTGATCACCTCCCAAGTATCCTCCACTGACTGCAACGCTCTTCTTCAAACTGTCTTCCATTGTCCAAATCTGTTTTTAAATCTGCCTATCTGGGATGTTCTTTATGCCTTCCAGCAGTTTTTATTTTATCTCCTCCACAGAGGCAACTCGCTTTTCTTTCATGTCCCTTTTGAATCTGGGGAACAAGAGATATTTCAGGGGGATCTCTTCCAAACTTCTGGTGGATAGGGAGGGTGGACAATTGGTTTCGTGCCGTTTTTGGTCAAAAACTACTTTACAGAGAGAACAGTGTGGGCCAGCACCTTGTCATGACAGAAAAACAACTCAATTGTGCACCAAAGATCTGCCCTTTCCTTCCACATACTCTCCATCAATCTTTTTTAAAACTCCAAGTAGAACTCTTGATTGATAGTTTGACCAGGGAGAACGAACTCCGCTCTCTCAACACCTCTGCAATCGCAAAAAACAATTGAGCATTGTCTTGATTTTGACTTCCCTTGATGAGCGTTTTTGGGATGAGGAGAGACATTTGTCTTCCACTGGCTTGACTGCTGCTTTGTCTCAGGGTCATATCCATAGCACAACGATTCGCCACCAGTAATTACAATGGAAAAAATTAGAGTCCTCTTTGAGTTGATTCTGAAGCTAAAAACATGTCTGAAGTCGGAGCTCCCTTTGCTCGTCTGTGAGAAGGGGAGGGACAAATTTGGCTACACCCCTTCTCATGTGCAAATCTTCTGATAAAATCCTCTGAATTGAACTTCATGATATTCCAGACATCTCTCAGAGTTGATCAATGGTTCGGCGACGGTCTTCACTTTTGGATGTTGATGGGGCGTCCTGAACGGGGTTGGTATTCAATTGACATTTCTCCATTTTTAAAGTGAAGACCACTCTTAGACTCTTGTTTTACTTAGGGCAGCATCCCCATAAGCTGTCTTAAGCATACAATAGTTTCCGCAGCCGATTTACGGAACAAAAAACAAAATTTCACAGCCACGCCATCACGTTTTCGCCGAAATGGAAGAAATTATTTTGCTAAAAAAGCTGTCGCTGGCGAACCGATGCACTCACAGCGACACAACTTTGCACACTGACTCAGGTGGCGTGACCATAACGGACACCTGTCGAACAATGGGTTCCCCCACTCTCCCTCCCCACCGCAGCCCAATTCCCGCTACTTTTGAGTCCCCTATCGTGTTATTTAAATTTATGACTCTTATCAGGCAATCTAAGAAAGAGTATTTAAAATTTTAGTTATTTTACCACAGTTTTGCTGGAGTGTAAATATTTACTTTATGATATCAGAGTAGGTTGATTTAAGTGTTTTTGAGATTTAAAGAACTTCATATAATTGGTGAAATTTTGAAAGATCAGTGTATGCCTGTGTAAGCATATTGGTAAAATAAATGGCACGTTACATTATTAGCTATCTTTCCACACCAGAATCCTGCAGTCAAGTCTGACCCCCTCAAAGGATCACCCTCCTGTATCCTGTTCTTGTCAAAGACAGGTTTAAACTAGATTGGACTTTACCTGTATGTATGCAGTGGTCTAAATTTCAAACAGCCTTCCTTTAGGTCACAGTACTGAAATCTCTCTTTTTTTTTTACAAATCAAGCACTGATTGTAAGTATATGTTAATAAAAATAGCTATAAACATGAAATCAGCTGTATACAAGTGCTTTCGTTCTGCCACTCGAAGACTTTACTGAAACAGTTGTTTCAAAAAAATTTTAGATTCTGGAAATATTTTCGCAATTGGAAAAGTGGAGACAAATATTTATTGTGATGAATTTAATACTAATTATCAGAAACATGCATACAAAAACTGAAAATTAGTTAACCCCATTTCTTACATAGGTTTGGTAGTAAGAGTAATAACTAAGGTATTTTTATAGCAGATTGGTCACTGTGAGGGAATCTGCACAAGTAACATAACTTTCAAATAATGAAGTTTTAAGCACAACTGAACAAGCAACAAATCTTCTGTCTTCTTTTTATGTTAACAATAAAGACATTTAACAGCAGCATGAGTTACAGATACACAAAATTTACACTAACTCTGCAGACTTCCCTTTCAACAGAAGCAATGGAATCACATCTTGATAGCAGAATGAGATTTTCACTCTGCAGCGGAGTGTGTGCTGATACGAAACTTCCTGGCAGATTAAAACTGTGTGCCAGACCGATACTTGAACTCGGGAGCTATGCCTTTCATGGGCAAGTGCTCGACAATCTGTGTTACCCAAACGCGACTCACAACCCGACCTCACATCTTCAGTTCTGCCAGTGCCTCGTCTCCTACTTTCCAAGAGCACTTGCCCGTGAAAGGCAAAGGTCCCGAGTTCGAGTCTCGGTAAGGCACACAATTTTAATCTGTCAGGAAGTTTCACATCTTGAATGTCTAACTACCTAAATTATAGGCATTTACTCTGTGGAAACGGAATCTAAGCTTTTTACGATACCATAAGTGTGTTAATTTCGACAATATGTGCTCCAGAACCGCTACTACTTGCTTACGTAATGCCTAGATAGAAGTTAGGGCAACAAATTATTTTCTGATACTTCTCTGACAGTTCTTCACTAAGTTGATTTAACGTGGCTGGAAGTATACAGAATGAATATTGGATAAATAACAGATGGAATTATTGGTGAAAATTTCTTTCACTGTATCGTGAAACTATACTTTTTCTCCCTCTGTACAATAAAAACGTTACATCTTTTAAAGAACCTACTTATGGTTAAAAAATGTACACCACTTTTGCAAGTGTATACAGGCAAAAACTAATAAATAGGCACAGGTTGTTACTGTGTAACACTCACAGTTGAGAACATTAGTACTGAGTTCTTAACTCATGACTTAATCCACGCAAGTTCTAAGCCTACATTTCTACAGCCGAGTAACATAATATTTCAGTTTCTCTGTTATATGAAAAGGGCATTCTCTATGCGCATTAATTACTGTCCGGTACAATGCATACATGCAACATCAACTATTTTATAAGAAATATTGTATAAAACTTGCGTGACTAGGTAACAGGGTAAACACTGACGAATCGTCAAAGTTAGGGGAAACATGGCGGACAATTCGTCCTAATGTATATGAGCTCTAGATAAATATTACCTAGGTGAATCTAGCGTCTCTCGCTGGAGCCACGTTTATCCTTTAGCAGTCAAAGATATCTCACTAATCTTTCGTAGTGGGTGGCACGTTTAGTGTTATCTTTACGTACTTCTTTGGTCGGATGCGTTTTGTGAGCTGTCTGCTAGTGTTGTGTCACTGTAAGCTACGTGTTCTGCATTGCAGTTTTCCGTGTATTGATATTCCTGGGCATGTTAGACATGTCGTCTGGCGCGGTAAATATACATTCCTAAAATCTGATCAATGTTTTGTTTATCGTCATAATAAGCTTTGTTCCAAACTGCAGTATAATTAATACTAATTTGTGTTAAAAGTACCCAATGGCCCGCTTACCCTTGCAAAGTTGGACGAAAATGAAATTTAAATGCTAATATAGTTAAAGTAGACGAGATTATAGGCCGCTTGTAGTTGTACATTTTTAATAATGAAGACGCCCATGTTCAATTTAGCAATCACGTTGGCGAATAATGAATATTGGAACGGCGTGAAGTTAACTGTCCGATTCTTATGGAAGGAAGAAAGTGTGCTATAGTGCTTTTGTAGATTCCTTATAAAAGATAAAATTAAAGTGTACTAAACGAATGCCATATAGATTACATATTAAACGATGTCTTATCACTTCCGTTCTCCTGTGAGAAAATGTTAGCTCTACTAATCTAATGTGAAATATTTTATCTTTTGTATAGTCGTTTTTTACATGCATTTATATCCAAACAAATCGTTCCTGCAGAAATTGAAACACTTGATTTCCAGGTGAATTAGTTTCACGTAACTGTTACGTTGTTGTTTACTACTACTACTACTACTACTACTACTACTACTACTATTGCTGTTACCGCTTCTCTTACTGTTTTTATTTACTACTGCTGTTAGTAGTTGTACTAGTAGTAGTAGTAGTAACTACCATTGTGGTTAGTTAAACCTCACCCGACCAATTGGGAACTGCTGTAATGTATCTATATTATGTTCATTCGACTCGTTATGGAACGTTACCATAATTTGATAACGAACCGTAAGTTTTTAACGTATTTTCATCTGTGCAACAAGAAAAATGCAATTGTCTGGAAATTTTTCTTCGCTGTACCCTTAGAGCCATGATCTATAAAAGTGGATTCACATGAGTTAATGTATTGCATCAGTTTAACAATTCCCGAGATGCGTTTTTTTTTTTTTTTTATGGGTAGTATAGATTTTAATTGTTGTAAGCTAGTCCGCATGAAAATGGTCATTGATTCATAATCCACTGTAATAGAAGATAATTCAACATTTTGTTATTTGTGACTGATACTTTCATGTTGGTAAGTAATATATTGAGAGATTAGTGTTTTTAAATGTGCCTTAAATATGTTTATAGGAGCTGTATGTAATTGGGGCTGATTTCTCAGCTAGGTAAAGTGCCATGGACCTTAATCGGCATATTTTGTTTAGACAGTTGGTTTTATAGGATTGGTGGTATAACAAACCAGTGGGTGTCATATTCAGTCAAAAGAATAGAGAAAGTTGAACTTAGTAACTCAACCAATGTAGTCTGGGGACATTACTCTGACTGGGGAGCAATCACAAATGAGGGTCCCCGAGGCTCAGTCTTAGATTCGATATTGTTCCTCATATATGTAAACCATCTTCTATCTAACATACAGCAACCAGAGGTAATTCTTTTGCAGTTAGTACTATTATTGTAATTGGTCCAAGCATACATAGGGCAATGGTGAAGTTATTTTTAAAAGTATCATTGACTTGTTTTCTGTGAACGGTCTCGCCCTCAATTTTAAAAAGACAAACCATATTTATTCCTCTACATCTAGAGGTATTATACCAATAAGAGTGTCTCAAGGTGAGGAAATATTAATTAGGGTAAAATCTTCAAAGTTTGTAGGAGCCCCAAATTAATGAGAATTTGAACGAGAAGCAGCACATTCATAAAACAACTTTGTTCTGCCACATTTGCCCTTGAATCATTGCAAATATTGGTGAGAGACAAATCAGTAAGCGTACATATATTGCATATTTTCATTCAGCAATGTCATATTGAATAATGTTCTGGGGTAACTCATCTTTACGGAAGAAGGTTTTCATGGTAGTTTTGATTCATCTTTTATGGATCTTTTTGCATGATAGGTCAGAATAATGGGATCAAGCTATTTTACAATCACACAGCAAATTAATTTGTACATATGGTTACATTGTTAACATATTCAAGTTTCTTTTTTTGTTTACAAAAAGAAAAAGGTATACAGATGTTGAGTTAGTAAGTCTGACACTCTACATTTTACACCTTATAGTAATGGAAGTTCTTCTATGGAATAGGAGTTGTCAAGCAGGAACTCCATCAGTTTGTTTTCAAATTTTACTTTGGTGCCTGCGAAATATTTCATATCACTTGATAAATGATCAAAAATTTAAGTTTCGTAGTTGTGCTAAAGACAACTGTAATGTGGAGTAACAGATGTAATTCTTCCTCCTGGTATGGTAATTATGTACATCATTGTTCCTTTTGAACTACTGTGGATTATTTCCAACAAAATTCATGAGGGAATAGATATACTGTGAAGCAATAGTCAGAATGCCAAACTCTTTAAACAGATGTCTGTGGAATGATCATGCGTGAGCACCACATATTATTTTTATAATAGTTTTTGTGCACTGGAGACTTTCTTTCTTAAAGATGAGTTACCCTGGAACATAATTCCATATCACTCTACTATATGAAAATGTCAACTTACTGGTTTCTCTCCCACAGATTTGCAATGATTGCAAACACAAATGTGGCTGAACAAAGTTTTGGTATAAAAGTTCAAAAGTGTACATTTTCCAGTTTAAATTCTCATCATATGGACATGTAGGAATTTTGAAGTTTCTACCCTATTTATTACTTCCTTGCCATGTGTTACCTTACCATTAGAGTGATTTGATTAGTACCCCTACATGTGTAAAACTGAATATGTTCTCTTTTTAAAATTGAGGGTTAGACCATTTGCAGAAAACCAGTCAATGATACTGTTAAGAACTTTGTTTACCATTTCTTCTGTTGCTTAAAAACCTGAAGAAGAAGATGTAGTATTCACCCACAATCAACTTATAGATATCTTTGAGTTGAGCATTTTGACTAGTGCATCACAGTGTATTTATTCCCTCATGGAATATATGGTAAATCATTCACTGCATTTCAGAAGAAACAATGATGTAAATAATTACAATACCAGAAGAAAAATGACATCAATTACCTCCACATTAAGGTGGTCTTCAGTACAAAAGTAGATGCACAATGTGGCAACTAAAATTTCCGATAATTTGCCCAGTGACATAAAATATCCGACAAAGAGAAAAGTAAAATTCAAAAACAAACTTCCTTCATGACGACTCCTTCTATTCTGTAGAAGAATATCTATTATTGTTATGTGTAAAAGGGGTAGTAGGAATTACTGAGTAGCATGTTTACATCATTAAAAAAAAATCTTGTAAATGGTTAGCATGTAGGCATATTTGCAAAATAATTTGTGATATGAATATAAAATGACTCATTCCACATAATTACAATGTAGGCCATATCATGCAAACTATCCATGGAACATGAAATCAACTTACAATGAACATTGACAGCTAAAACATTTCTCATATAAAGCTACCTCTTCTTTAAGTTACTAAATTCCTTATTTAAATATATGTACAAAAGTGTCGGTAGATATAATTCATTGCTTGAGTGTCTGCTTCATAGCTTATTCCCACCAGAATTATTTCGTATGGTGTGCAGTATTTTTAGTATTTTGCCTTTAAGGTGTATTAAAACTAAATTACCATCATTATAGTGTGAACATTTTATTCTTCCATTTATTTATTTATTTATTTATTTTTTGTGATTTGTATTAAGGTGCCGCTTTGAAATGTTGCAGAATTGATTCCATTGTTGTGGCCACTGGAGACAAATCTTCAGAAAATAAATAACTGAGACTGAAGTAGTTTGTTTCCTTTGAAGCCATGAAATTGGGACAGTCAGTGTATCTTTTCACTAATGTAACACTTCCTCTGTTGGGATTAATTATTCAGTGTTTAAATTTACAATTATGGGGCAAAAACTGGCACACAGATACATGTAGAACACGTGTTCAGAAAGCAGTAATTTAAGATGTTTACTGTGATTCTGAAAATAAATACCTAACTGGTGGGTCACTTCACATTTTCACAAGAGAGTGTAGGCATCTGTTAAAAAATTATAATCAGATTAAAATAACTTCATAGTTGACAGACTGCAGTAGCAGGGGGGCAGTGTTGTCAGTGGGAACCAGTGATATTGGCCAAGGCCCTGCATGTGCTGACAAAACTGGCAACACAGTGAACTCATGGCATTTGATAAAGAACTATGGTGTTTTGGTGGATGGCTCCTACCACCTGACTCACAGAAACGTTTAGCAAACAGTAATTTTGATTCGAGTATGTGTGTTGTTGATATGTTTGTCTTCGCAAAATTATCTGGATAGACTCTAGTATGCTGCCAGATATGATCTCAGTGAACGTGGAGAAAATTTCATTCCTATTTATGGCACGTGGAATATGGAACTGAATTACTCTCTCATGGATCACAGAATTTCCTCTAGTTGCTCCAGTGGACACCATTTTTCATACTTTACTTCCTGTTATATACATACGGTTATAACACATACTAAAAATAACTTGTGTAGAAGCTTATCTATTTGATGGTAGTACGTCAAAGTAGAACTAAGGACAGTGCAGAGCAGAGGCGAAGAATGAAGCTCAGTGACATTAAAACACTATCAATAGCGTATCTTAATTTAAAGTTTGTTGGAAATGATATTTTTATCTTGCTAAATGTTATGAAGCTGGTGACTTAAGCTCTTAAGTTTAAGTACAACTTTTTTCCATAGTGTATGTTTTCTGTAATATTTTATTTTTAATAGTCTTTTATTGTCATTAAGTTATTTTCGATCTCTACAATTTTGAAAGTTCCATATTATCCTTGTGATACACTCACTACCTGGATATAAGACTAAAACAAAATAAATTAAATGTTTACACAGTGGGGTGGGGGCTGAAATTAACCTCTCTTGCCAGCAGAGAATTGCATGTAGTTTCAGGCATAAATTTATGGGGGTTTGTTTACTTAGTCTGATTTTATTTTATGCTCTCGGGCATTGAAATATTCTACATCAGTAGTTCTCAGAAACAAGAATATTCTTAGCACAGGTGCATTTTGTAAAAGGTCTTTAATTCAAACTGTATATCAAAGTCTGTTCAGGCAGCTGAGAACTGATGTGATGTATTGACTCTCTCATGGCAACTGACGTTAAAGCAAAACTCTCTTAAGTTATGCAAAGAAAGTACTGCATTTTCTCACTAACAAGAGTGCACGAAATCTTCTGTGTAACTGTTGTAGGAATAAGACTCAAGGCTTGCAGTAATTTTCTTGGATCATTACAGGATATTATTTTCATTGGTAATTACTCTGATGTGTAGTATGTCATTGCAACAGCCCTAGCACCCACAATAATGATATGAGCAGTATGTTATACAATTACAGTGATTGATTTCTAGGAATCCTGCCAGGAAACAGTATACAACTATGGGGCTAGAAATCATGTGCAACTTTCATTACCCCCCCCAGGGGGCTTGCCACTCTCTTGTGAGTACCTATATGCTTGGCTACAATGGGACCCCAGCATTTTCAGCATACTTCTCTTTCAGTGCTGCAAACCTACACTTAGACTTTACCTCTTCTGGTTTTCTGCCATATGATCTTTATGGTGTAGACCCTGCATGGACTTGGTTCATGATTTTGATCGTCATTTCCAGTTTCACTCCCAGCTCTATCTTCACCTTCCTGTAACAATTATATGGTCACCATAATTGGGTTTGATGTGCCATCGCTTCCACATTTTACAGAAGTGCGTGTCATGCAGGGAAGGCCGCCCACTGGGGTGTATGCTGTACCTCTGAGCCGTTCCACCCTGGCGCCCTTCCTTCCTGTCATCATAGTATGCCCAAAACCTGGTATGGTAGCCATCCTGTTGTTATTGGGGGGGGGGGGGGGGGGAAGGAGTTGTCAAGTACATGAATGATGGTAACTGCTTGACCATGCTGGGATTGCACTGTAGGTATCTGTGCTGCACACTCCCTGCATATTCCGTGGTGTACGTGCCTGTCATGGTCGGGGCTTGAGGTCTCCTAGCAGCAGATTACTGGTCAGGTAGCTTTTGCAGAGGCTGGGTGGCACCCATGGGGAGAGCCCCTATCCAAAGTTGGTGGCACCATGGTGGATAATTCACACATGAACCAACTTAAAATTTCTCCCACTGGGGCTCACAGGGCCCCAGCAATCTCTTTGAATGGAAAGGCCTCGTATGATGAAACAAAATATGATTGTAATGCATTCCCTTCCTTTGCCACGCAGTGGGAGGAACATAGGTCTAGACAGGGACTAAAACTCTCTCGCAATACCTGTTTCATACTAAGATCAACGGGAACATCTTTCTGATCACAAAGCCTTTATTTATTTTTTGTTGAACATATTGAAGACAAATACAGGCAAGTTCCAGACACCTCTAAGATGGAGAGTGTTCCCTCTTGATTAAAATGTTATATCCTGCCCAGTCACAGATGATGCTCTCTTGTGAAAAGTTGGGTGACATTTTCGTGACCATCACATCCTGCAAGAGTCTCAATATGATCCAGGGCATCATTTTTCCGGTGACCTTTTGCAATCTGATGATGAGCTATGGGCCATCTTAGTGCCGGGGTGTGCATTCATCCATCATGTCCATAGGGTACCAAGGGAAAACTTGCTACTGGGTCCTTCATTGTGGCTTCCAAGGTTGATACATTGCCTGAGAAAATCAAGGTGATGGTCTACTGCTGTGACATGAAACCTTACATTCCTCCTCCTACGAGATCCTTAAAGTGTATGAAATTCAGACATACGTCTTCCCATTGGATTGCTGTCTGCAGGGCTTGTGAATATCTGTTGCACATAAATGTTCCTTGTGCCGCCCCCCCCCCCCCCCCTTCCGTGTGTGTGTAAACTTAGAACTCCATTCTGCCCCCTTCCTGGATTGGTCCATTTTTAAATGTGAGAAGAAAATCTAGGAGTATAAGACCCTGTACAAGCTCGCATATCAGGAAGGCAGAAAAAAGGATGTGTGGCTTAATCACATACAAATGACAGTCTTGCACTACAGCTTCAAGGTCATCATCTTCTCTGTTGATGGTGCTAGCCACCTGCTGATGCCCCCTCCCCCCCCCCTCCCCCCCTCTCTCCAGGTGTTCGTGGGCCCTTCTGGTGCTTCCACCGCACCTGCTTCGGGAGCATTGGCTCACCTGCGAGGGACACTGGTTCCAGCTGGAGGCACGTCATCTTCCTCTGGCTTCTCTAGCTAGGAAGAGGTCCCTGGCACTCTCCCTTCCACAGATTTTGCTGGTTCACAGCTAGACACCATCCAGTGGCTGAAGGAACCACAACCTGCTGGCTGTTGGACTTCCCATTATACCTCTGGCTCTGAAACTAATTCAGGGGAATCTTGCTAGTCCTCGTCTTCTCAGGAGAAGGACAAAAGGAAGCCCTCAAAGATGAAGGAAACTCCAGTGGCCCCCATGCAACTGGACTCTGCCTGTTTCCTTCTGTGCCAAGGGTGGAGATCCTGTTGGTCCCTGAGGCACCAGATCTCCCCAGACAATGTGCGGTACATTTCCACCGAACCTATGCCAATAGATGTCTCATATGGTGGCAGCACTTGACCATTGCAGTTGTAACAGGATTTTTCCACCACCTGGCTGAGCTACGGCAGCTTTTTAGTGCTTACTCTGTATTCTGTATTGTTGTCCAGGAAACATAGTTTACAGCAACTCGGACCCCTGCCCTTTATGGCTACCGAGATTATTTTAAGAATCGTACTGACTATGAGAGGGTATCATGGGAGGGGGGGGGGGTTGTATTTATGTGCTGGACTCATGTGTACATAGTGAACTTGTGCTTCTTGATATACCTTTGGAAGCTGTAGCTGTACATTTTGCGGCACATTGGGGCCATGTAAGAGTGCCTGGGAATGAGACTGCTGATGCTGCAGCCAAGGCTGCAGTCCTCCTGCCTCGGCCAGCCTCCCATTGTGTCCCATCATCTGACATTAGTGGGGTTGTTTGTAAGAGGCTTGTCATTGTGGTGGGATACTCGGTCATCACTTCAAGGAAACAAGCTCCGGGCCGTAAAATCATTCCCAACTGCTTGGACAACCTCCTCCCGACCATCTCGGCGAGAAGAGGTCCTGCTGACCAGGTTGCGGATTGGGCATTGCCGGTTATTTTCTCTGCATCTTTGTAAGAACTTTCTGGTGTCCCCCCCCCCCCCCCCCCCTTCCTTGAGTTTTACTAGATTCTATGTGCTCTTACAATTGTGACTGGGCGCTAATGACCTCAGTAGCTGAGCGCCTTTAAACCCCGCCTCCCCTCCCCCCCCCCAAAAAAAAATAGTTACGGCACATTGGGATTTTACCCTTATGTAATGTCTATTTCCCTTCCAATGGTGTTGTGTTGCAGGAAGTACTGTCTACATTAGTCCTCATCTTCCCCCACCATTCCTAGTCATGGGCGACTTCAACACCCATAACCCTTCGTGGAATGGAACACTGGTCACTGGCTGTGGTAAAGACACTGAAACATTTACTGGTACAACCCAATTTTTGCCTTTTGAACTGTGGTGCCCCCACACATTTAAAGTGTCACACTGAACTTATTTGGCCATTGATCTTTCTTTTGCAGTTCTGGTCTTTTACCACCTATCCACTGGAGAGTCCACGATAACTTGTGTGGTAGTGGCCATTTCCCAATCTTCCTGTCCCTCCCTCAGCATTGTTCCCCTGGACACCCACCCAGATGGGTGTGCTGTAATGCTGACTGGGATGGGTTCACCTCTGCTGTTGTCCTTAGCTGCTCATTGCAAGGCAATATTTATGCAGCTGTTCAGTATACAACAGCTGCCTATTTCTATTTTTTTTTTTTTAACCCAACCAAACCATTCTGTTTTCCATGGGATCTCTGCCCCTCCTTTGGAAGATGGTACCCTCATCAACCCCAGAGGTCGGTGCAGGCATTAGAAATCTTAGGTGGGTTGTCTAATGCCATAAGTGCCACCCTTCGCTGGAGCACCTCATTACCTTTAAACAGCTCCATGCCTGTGTCCATTACCTCACAAAACAATGAAAGCAAGAATCCTTGGAACATTATGTTTCCACCATTGGATCATGTACCTCTCTATGGCAGGTATGGACAAAGACTGGACACCTTTGTGGCTTCCAGTTCCCTGCAGGCATACCAAGTATTTTCTTAAATGATGCTGTTTATACTGATTCAGATGCTGTCACTGAACATTTTGCTGAGCAATGCGCACACAGATCTGTATCTGAGAACTACCACTCTGCTTTCTGGCTCATAAAACAGCAAATGGTGCGAATGCACTTATCGTTTACTGCCTGCCACCTGGAGCCATATAATGTTCCATTCAATGAAGGGGAACTTTCCAGCCTCATAGCCCATTGGCCTGAGGAGGACCCAAGGCCAGATGTATCCACAACCAAATGCTGAAACATCTGTCAGTGGATTGTCACCATCACTTCCTTGCCCTCTTTAATTGGATCTGGAATGAGGGTGCATTCCCCTCTCAGTGGCAAGAAAGTGTGATAGTCCTGGTACTGAAACCAGGTAAGAACCTCATAGAGATCGGCAGTTATCACCCAGTCAGCTTTACCAGTGTCATCTGTAAGTTGCTTAAATGCATGATGAGCAAGTGGCTATGCTGGCTCCTTGAGTCTTGGAATCTTTGGACTGCATCTTAGGGTGGTTTTCACAAAGACTGCTCCACTGCTGGTAATTTGGTTCATCTGGAATCCACCATCAGGATGGTCTTTGCACATCATCAGCACCTCATCACTGTCTTTTTCGACGGATGTATGAATTAGGACAGGACATGACATGACATCACTACATCCTTACATGAGTGGGGTCCCCAGAACACCCTCCCAGTTTTTGTCAAGAACTTTGTCGCACTATGCTTTCTGCGTTCAAGTGGGTGGTTCACTCAGCACCTCCCCCCCCCCCCCCCCCCCCCCCCATATCCAAAATAATGGGGATGGGGTCCCACAGGGCTCTGTACTGAGTGTCCCCCTCTTTCTGGTGGCTATCAATGGTCTGGCAGCGGCTGTGTGGTCTTCGGTATTGTGCTCCTTGAATGCTGATGATTTTTGCTTTTATTGTTGCTCCTCTAGTATGGGTGCTGCTGAGTGTTGCCTACAGGGTGCCATACAAAAGGCACACATGGCTTTCAGTTTTCGGCCACAAAGACCAGTGTCATTCACTTCTGTTGCCATTGTACTGCCCACCTACTCCCAGAGCTTTACCTAGATGATCAATTACTTCTTTTAGTTGGGACACACTACTTTTTGAGACTGGTCTTTGATTCCCAGCTGATGTAGCTTTCCCATCTTCACCAACTTAAGCGAAAGTACTGGCGATACCTTGATAGTATCTGCTGCCTCAGTAACAGTAGCTGGGGTGCAGATCACTCTATCCTTTCACTACTCTACAAAGCCCTGATCCTGTCCCATTTGTCCCCCATAATGGGAGTCTTGCATAAGGTTCAGCATCACCTTCAGCATTGCGGATAATGCACCCCATTGATCATGGTGGGATCTGATTTGCAACAGGAGCCTTCAGAATTAGTCCTGAACAGCCCACTGGTCAAGGCTCGAGCCTGTCCATTACCTGTCGGGCACCAACAACAGCTGCAGAATTAAGCTAAATGTGTTGGTAGCTTCTCTGAACATCCCATCTACCATGTCCTTTTCCCTGGAAGCGAGTCCCCCCCTTCCACAATGACTACTCACAACTGAGTTTACAATTGCTTCATGCCTACAGTGACTATGTTCAGAATGTTCAAAACTGCAACTTCCTCCACTGTCGCCTGTGGTCAGGTAGACATAGCATCAACCTCCATGGCTTGTCCCCCTGTGGGTCTGGGGGTTAGAATAGGCCTGAGGTATCCGTGCCTATCATAAGAGGTGACTAAAAGGAGTCTCTCACTCTTCAGCCCTATAAGTTCAGGTCCCATGGTATGGTTTGACCTGCCACTTTACACATATTCTACAGAAGTGCTGGCTATATGGGGAAGGACACCTTATGTGGTGCATGAGTATCCATAGTGCCCTTAGATTCGATCTCCTAAACCTCATGTCATGGCTTTGCATCTCCACCTGCAATTCAACTATTTGGGCGAGGACACTTTCCGGGGTATTTCATCGTCTTCCATTGTCTCCTGCCCTCTTTTGCCCCCATGACAGTATTGGATTTCTCTGAACCCAGTATGGTAGCCAGACCTTCGTGATGGGGCCATCATGTACCCATTTGGTGGCCCCCTGACAACACAGGGATCACACTGCTGATGTCTCTCCTCAGTCTCCAAGCTCTCTACCCTGTCCACCCTCTGGTCCATCGGATTCAGGACTGCCTCCACTTGCTCCACTTGGGGGGCGTCTCGGTGGTGTTCCTCTGGATCCCAGGACACGTTGGTATCTGTGGAAATGAGGCGGCCGATATAGAAGCCAAGGCTGCAGTCGCTCTTCCTCGGCCAGCTGTTTGCGCGATTCCCTTCGCCGATCTACGGAGTGTTTTATGTCGTCGTGTTGTTCTTTTATGGCATGCACATTGGTCGACACTTCCCCATAATAAATTGCGGGACGTGAAAGCTCTTCCCTGTACTTGGACCTCTTCCTCCCGAACGCGTCGTCGGGAGGAGGTTATTTTAACTAGACTTTGGATAGGGCACTGTCTTTTTAGCCATAGACATCTTTTAAGCGGCGATCCTCCCCCACTCTGTCCCCACTGCTCTCAGCTGTGGACGGTAAGACACCTTTACACCAGACTGCTTGCTGGCCTAACTGAGGCTGAAATACAGTCTTACCTCTGTGATCAGGGTGTCATTGCTGTCAGTCATGTAATGAAAAAGGTGGATTCCTCCTTAGTGCCCACCAACAGTCTTTTCCTCACCTTTGATAGGGTGGTGCTGCCGTCAAAGCTCAAACCAGGCTATAAAATTATCACAGTCAGGCGGTACATTCCAAACCCGATGCGCTGTTACCAGTGTCATCATTTTAACTACACTAAATCATCTTGTCGACATCGAGCCAAGTGTGTAACCTGTGGCAGGGATGCACACAAGGGCAATTGTCCGCCTCCTTCTGCCCGCTGTATAAACTGCAATGGTGGCCATGCTGCCGTCTCTCGGGATTGTCCTATGTATCTAGATGACTGGGCTGTTCAAGAGGTTCAGGTAAAGTTAAAAGTGCCTTACCCAGTAAATCGCAAGTTACTAGCTAGTCGCAAACTCTGTGTTCTCCCATCTGGCACCTACAGTTCTGTTCTTATTACCCCATGCCCCATGAAGGACATGGCCGCGCAGACATGTGACTTGAAATTCAACTTGGAGGTTGTGAAATTGCCCAGTGTCAAGGTAGCATCACCATCCCCATGTCCCGCTGTGCAACATACCGTTAAACTCTCGCCTCAAGTGGCGAAGCCACTGACTACACAACCAGTAGCCAGGAAAGGACAGGAGGAGTACTCCCATGAAAACTTCCTCCATCCCTCCAGCCAAACAACACTAGAGTCTTCCTCTAACCAGAAGGGCTTGAAGTCCGCGAAAGGCAAACGGTCTTTTGCTTCCCCAAGTCGACGATCCTGTTTCATAGTGGCGCCACGTGGTACCTTAGCCCGGCCGACCTGTGTCTCACTGGTGCACACTGTCAACTGTTTTTCAGGATTGGACTCCTCGGACCAACTGCACAAGCAAGTTGATGCTTCTGCGGACCCAATGGAGCAGGATCCTCCTGCTCCTGTGCCCTGTAGTAGCGACTCTACACCGGCTATCACTTGATGTCTGCCGAGTTGACACACCTCCATCTCTTCCTCCTCATGACTGTCCTCAAATGGATCGTTCGCAGCCTTTGGTTCCACAAAGAGGATTTACAGCTGCTTTTAGCATCATAGCATCCCCTTGTACTCTGCCTACAGGAAATGAAAGTGTGCCCTTATAACCGCTTTGAGTTTTTGCATTACTTACTGCTTCATTTTGACCTTCCCCCTGAGATCGGCTTTCCGTCTCATGGGGACTTCATGCTGCTCATACGGGATGACCTTCATAGTCAGCCCATTTCCCTGACTACCCGTCTTCAAGCTGTTGCAGTTCACCTTTTTCTTCCCAGCCTGACTTTCACCCTCTATACCATTTATGTACTTCCGTCCTTCAATGTCAACAGGACAGACTTCCTTCAGCATATTGGACAGCTAGCTCCCCTGCTTGTGCTACTTGGTGGCTTTAATGTGCACCATCACCTCTGGGGCTCTCACAGGACCTGTCAGAGAGGTGCCCTCTTTGCAGACCTTCTTAACCAACTTAACTACTTCTTCCTTAACACTGGAGCACCCACTTTCCTTGCCAACTCCTTGCACACCTATTCCCACTTGGACCTCTTCTTTTGCACTGCCCACCTTGCCCATCATCTTGAATGGCCTGTTCTTTCTGACACCTACTTGAGCGACCATTTCCCATGTGCTCTCCGTTTGTTGACTCCTATCCCATCCGCTTGCATGCCCGAATGGCAGCTTACTAAGGCTGACTGGCAGCTTCATTCCTCCCTGGTGACCTTTGGAGAACAATATTTCCCCAGTTGTGATGACCAGGTTGGTTATATCACCAATGTTATCTTCACTGCTGCAGAACATTCCATTCCTTGTACTTCCTCTTTATCACGTTGTGTTCCAGTCCCTTGGTAGACAGGCATGCTGCGATGAAATTCGTGTACGGAGACGTGCTCTTCACAGTTTTAACCATCAACCTGCAATGGTAAACTGCATTCATTATAAACATGTGTGGAAAGTGTCACTGCATCTTTCAGGATAGCCAACGATCTAGGTGGCCTTTATTCACTAGTTCTTTAAACAATTCCATCCCTTCCTCTGTCTTGTGGGTCGACCTCCGACAGCTCTCTGGGACCAAGATCCATTCCCAAATTTCCGGCCTGACAGTAGCAGACAATGTTATTGTGGACCCTATTCCTATCTCCAACACCTTGGTCCACCATTTTGTGGAAGTTTCGAAGCCTTTGCACTATCACCCTGCCTACCTCCAACGGAAAGGAGAGGAGGCAGCTTGGGTGATACCCTTCTCTTCTCTGAATTGTGAGTGCTACAATTCCACCTTTACTATGAGGGAACTCGATCATGCTCTCAGTTCAACCCAATCTTCTGCCCCAGGGCTGGATGCCATCCACATTCAGATGTTGCAGTACCTTTTTCTTGTGGGCACTTTCTGCTTAATACGTACAACCGCATCTCGCCAGAGGGCACATTTCCTGGACGCTGGTGTGAAGCCACAGTCATACACATATCTAAGCCTGGCAAGGACAATAACCTTCCTTATAGCTACTGCCCCATCTCTTACCAGTTGTATTTGCAAGGTGATGGAACATATGATTCATGCCCGGCTGGTATGGTAGCTAGAGTCTCGCAATTTACTGATGAATGCACAGTGTGGATTTCGAGCACGGAGTTCTGCAGTTGACCATCTCGTTACTTTGTCCACCCATGTCATGAATGGCTTTCTGCAGAAAACCCACACTGTGGCCGTATTTTTCGATTTGGATAAGGCCTACGACACCTGCTGGAGAACTGGTATCCTCTGTACTCTTTACACATGGGGCTTTTCGTCTCAACTTGGCACAGGGCCCGAAGGACTCAGTCCCTCCGATGGCCTTGCGACGCCGCTTTTATTCCATCCTGGCCACGTATCAGGGCTCTGGCATTGTCTATACCGACGGTTCGATGGTTGCTGGTCGTGTCGGTTATGCACTAACTCTAGGGGACCATTCTGAGCAACGTTCGTTGCCGGCTGGCTGCAGTGTTTACGCTGCTGAGCTGGTCACCATCTTTCGTGCCCTAGAGTATATCCGCTCCTGCTCAGGTGAGTCCTTCGTTATCTGTAGCGATTCCCTGAGTGGTTTACGAGCTCTCGACCAGTGTTTCCCTCGTTCTCGTCTGGTGATGGCTATCCAGGAGTCCCTGCATACTCTTGCCCGTTGCGGCAGATCTGTGGTCTTTGTTTGTACGCCGGGCCATGTAGGGATACCCGGAAATGAAACTGTTGACCGCTTGGCGAAAGAGGCCACTAGTGCACCATCTCTGGACATTTGGCCTCCCGGCGACTGATTTGCGGGCACTATTACGTCGCAAAGTTTTCGATTTATGGGACACTGATTGGCGCAACCTGCCCGTGCCAAACTAACTCCGCCGTATCAAGGAGACGACTACTGTGTGGCGGTCATCCATGCGAGCCAACCGCAGGGAATCAGTCGTCCTTTGTCGGCTCCGCATTGGCCACAACCGACTCACACAGTTATTTACTATGTCGTGAGGATCCCCCTCTTTGTCATTGTGGGGCGTCCTTGACGGTGGTCCATATTCTGTTGGAGTGCGCCCTTTTAACTGTGCTCAGGCAGACTTTTGCTGTGCCTGATACACTCTCTGCGCTTTAATCTGATGACTCTTCCATAGCGGACATAGTTCTGCGTTTTATTCGGGCAGGGGGATTTTATCGCTTAATGTAAGTGTGTGTGTTTTTGTGTTGATTCTGGCCTATGGCCTAAGATTTGTCTGATTTTTCATGTGTTTCTCGGTGGTTGGCTTTTCCCTTTTTGTTTGTATGGTCGGCCAACCACCGTCACACTCTGTGTGATTTTAGTTCATCTTGTCTGGTCTTCGTCTACGTTTCTCTTGTTCTGTGTCGTCTGTCTTATCGTCTGTTGATCGTTTTTATTCTCTGTGGGTGTTTTTAGTATTTGGAAAAAGGGACCAATGACCGTAGCAGTCTGGTCCCTTTAACCCCCACAAACCAACCAATACGTGGGGCTTCCGTGGCCGCCTGCCCTTTTTCCATCAGGCATTTCTACATGATTGAGTTTTCAAGGTGCGTGTGGGTTCTGCCTTGTCAGACACCTTTTTGTCCTGGAAAACGGTGTGCCTCAGAGTTCTGTCCTGAGTGTCACCCTCTTTGCTATTACCATTAACCCTAACATGGCCTGTCTCCCACTGGGCACCTCTGGCTCTCTTTTTGTTGACGATTTTGTCATTTATTGCAGCTCTCCACGGACCTGTCTCACTGAGCGGCATCTTCAGCACTGTCTTGATCGTCTTTACTCCTGGAGTATCGACAATGGCTTTCACTTTTCCCCTGACAAAACCGTCTGGCGTCGCAAATGGTTTCTCCACCATCTCTACCTCTTGCCCTTCTTTTCGTTGAAACTACTAAATTCCTGGGGCTCATGCTCTGTAGGAAACTCTTGGTTCTCCCATGTGTCTTACCTGGCAGCCTGCTGAATTTGGTCCCTCAATGTCTTAAGTGTCCTCAGTGGCACTTTCTGGGGTGCCGATTGAACCACCCTCCTCCATTTGTCCTGGTCTGTTGCCCATTCGAAATTTGACTATGGGTGCCTTGTTTATGCGTCTGCACGCCAGTCCTCTACCCGTCAACACTATCCACCGTCCTGGCATCCGTTTGCCTATGGGTGCCTTTTACACTAGCCCAGTTGAGAGTCTGTATGCTGAAGCTGCTGAACTACCATTGTCCTACAGCCCTGACTTCCTCCTCAGCAGGTATGCATGCCGTTTGTCTGCCATGAGTGGTCACCCGTCCTATGCCTCCTCCTTTGATGGTTCCTTTGACCGTCAGTATTGGGCTCGTTCCTCTGCTATGTTACCTTTTAAACCCCCATTGCCACTTGCTACAGTGGCTTAACTTTAGACTACCTGCAACTTTCGCAGTGGATGTGAACCCTTTATCACCTTGGCTTCGTGAAGCAGCCCATTTTAACCTTGGCCTTCATTCACTTCCTTAGCACACTACTCCAGCCTTGATCTATTGTCTCCAGTTTCACGACCTTTGCATGGAACTTTGTGATAGTACCTCTGTCTACGCTGATGGCTCTCGGACTGACCATGCAGTCGGGTGTGCCTTCGTCATTGGCACCTGTGTCTTTTGATACCGGCTTCCAGCACACGCCTCAGTATTTACAGCTGAGCTCTTCACCTTGTATCAGGCCATGGAGTACATCCACCAACACAGCCTTTCCAATTGTGTTCTCTGCTCAGACTCACTCAGTGCCCTCCAAAGTCTGTGTGCTATGGACTGCTCATCCCTTAGTGCAGTGGGTCCAGGCAAACTGTCACTCACTCACTTTTTGTGGAGCCATTGTCACATTTCTGTGGGTCCCTGGTCATGTCAGTCTGCCACATAACGAGGCTGCTGACGCTCGTGCCAAGGCTGCAGCTTATTAAGCCTCTCCCAGCACTTTAGACAACCTCTTCTTGGAACTCCTGTCAGGAGGAGATTATTTTAACTCGACTGTGTATTGGGCACTGCCTTTTTAGCCATCGTCATTTGCTAAGTGGCTCTACCCCACCACTTGGTACACACTGCGCCCAAATTTTAACTGTCCACCACTTCCTACTGGAATGCCCTTTTCTTAAGTTTGTTTCAGCTTAGGTTTGCCATCTAATTTAGCAGCCGTTTTAGCGAATGGTGCACGGTTTGTCGACCAAATTTTGCTTTTTATCTGCCGAAGCAATATGTTGAAGGCCATTTAATTTTTAGTTTTGGACCTCAATTTCTGTATGATGATTTTTAGCCTCTTTTCCACGTTGCCTGTTTTTAGCTGTCTCCTATTCTGTCCATAGGGACTGACGTATAGTCGTTTAACTCCTGTCTGTGTTCTATAGTTTTGACTTGGGCGCATATTGACTGTAGCTGTTCTTGCACCCTAAAGCAAAACAAAACAAAGAACAAAACAGGTGCCCTTTGCTGTGGGTGGGTGGCGCCCATGGGGAGAGCCCCTGATTGGAGTGGGTGGCATCAGGGCAGATGACCCATAATGAAGTGGACTAAGTCCTCTCTTGCTGGTGACCGTACAGCACCAGCAGTCACTAAGATCGGCAAGGTAGAGTACAATGCTGACAGATATGACTGTAAATTGTTTCCCTCCCTCGCTACACCGTGGGAGGAATGTAGGGCTACAGAAAGAAGAGAGCCAAATTTGCCTCGGTATTTAATCTGTAGAAGAATGGACGGGGACTCCTTTCTACATATGAAGCCTTAGTTTTTTGTTTAACAGCTTGAGGATAAGTTAGGGAAGTGACAGTGCTGACAAAGATGAGAAGCGGTGTGGTCTTGATTCAGACAGCAGCCCCAGCCCAGTCCTGGGTGTTACTTGCTTGTGACCGGCTCAGTGATATTTCTGTTTCCGTCTCTCCCCATAGAAGCCTCAACATGGCCCAGGGGATTCTTTTCCATTGTAACCTCGTCTTGCAGTCTGACAAGTTCTGCACCAGTCTAGAATGGCGGGGTGTTCATCTCATCTAGTGCGTTTACAGGAGACCCAAAGACAACAGGGTTGCTGCCAGCGCCTTCATCTTAGCCTGTGAGGGTGATTCATTGCCTGAAAAGGTGAAGGTGATGGTTTATCGCTGTAATGTTAAAACCATATGTCCCTCCCCCTATGCGGTGCTTTAAGTGCTGGAAATTCTGGCACATGTCTTCCCACTGCACTTCCATCACCACATGTTGAGACTGTGGATGTCCACTCCATCCAGATACTCCCTGTGCACCTCCTCCCACTTGCATCAACTGCGGAGAGCAGTCTGCTTGCCAGACTGCACAGTACTCCAAAAACAGTGGAAAATCATGAAGTATAAGACCCTGGACCAGTTGACTCAACAGGAGGCTAAAAGTAAATTTGAACAATTACACCCTGTTCGGTTGACGTCCACTTATGCTGCAGCTACATTACCATCACCATCCCAAGTACCAGTCATACCATACTCTGTGCTGCAAACAGTGTGCCCTCTGGGCCTCCAGAATACATCTGCCCCTTGGTGGAAGGGGAAAATATCCTTCTGTTGCTCCCAAGTACCTACTTTGGGAGCAAGGCCCCCCTCAAACGATTGTGGAATAGTCAGAACGTCAGAGAGGGAAGGGTTGTCACATTGAAGGGCCTGCTCAGAAACCTCACAATCTGGTCTCAACCAGACATCAATGACAAATTGACGAGGACGACTTAAACTATGAAGCTCAATTACCCAAGTCTTTTAGGAATGTTCCAGTTTCTTGCGACGCTGATAGAACTCAACTTGAGCAGCAATTATGTGCGTCCATTTAGAGTAGTATTTTGGAAGAAGGTCACACATCTTATGAAAAGAGAATAAAGATGAATTCTGCAGGGGGTCAGTTGGTAAGGTAGCTGATACATACAAGGCAATAACCAAGACAAAAAGAAAGCACAGCATATGGTAATGGACAATCCAAACGCATGAAAATTATGCCTCAACTGTTTTTTGTAGGCTTCTTATTCTACAACAGACTCATCGTAAGCCAGAAACGGTGGGAGATAAATGAGCGGGATAGCTACAGGCAAAACAGGAGGATCAAGGGGTGACACAGCAGGTAATGTAGATCGAAGGCGGTCCTGAACTGGCCAAAACAGACAGGCATGTGCAATACCTTGGTTTGATTGTGTTGTGCTGTGGCGAACACCACCTGCTGTTCGCTGAGATGCTGCAATGCAGCAGGAAGAACCCCTTGCTGATCAACCATCCAGCATGAAAACTCATCAGTAGCACCGTCAGACAATGTAGATGCAACAAAGGACTGACCAGAGACTGAAGACCATGTGGAGAACAATCGCATCCTTGCCACCACTTGTGTTGTCACTTGGATACACAACACAACCACGAATGTTGTATAACTTTATTAGACTGTGACATGTATGCCAATCACCATGACATACACTGAAATCAATAAGTTCACAGTATTGATCTTTTACAGTGCACTCTTGTGGATGACAACAAAGTGCTAATGCGCACATTACTTCAGTGTGAATAAACAATAAAAGTTAAACAGATTTTAAGTTTTTATGCAAAAAGTAATAGTTTATTAGAATATTCATCTTAGATGAAAGTACATAGTATGTCATTAACCACTCCTTTCATTCATAAGCCTGTCAAAGAAGTATGCTGAACTTTTTTATAACAGGAAGAAGCAGGTACCAGATTCAGATTAGAATGAGTAGAACACATTTAATGACCTTCTCTCACCCACATTTCCATAGTTGTTGCTTTAGTTATTGGCATCATTCTCCTGTCTCTTTCACCATATCTTCCTCATTTATTGATTCTTACAGAAAAAGTAAAATTTTCTCTCTTATCTATTTATGAAAAGGGATCAAAAATTTTAGTGTGGCTTAGAAAATATTGTTTGGTAAGATTTTCTAGTTTCACTGCATTTGACTATTATGGTAATTCTTTCAGCGTATGAAAGTCTTCCGCTGTCCGACTGATGAACTGACGCTGACAAATTGTGCAATTTTGAATGAAGGGGATTTTCCCAATGATGTAAAGTAAGTAAAAAATATAGATACTATATTAATAAACTTAACCCAGATGGAATGAGAAACTGCTCTAAATTTTTCTTGAATTGTTTACCTTGCAGCTAGTGTCAAATTATTAAATTACAAATAAGCTGAGTTGCTGACAGGCACCATGAAAAGACTGTTACACAATTAGCTTTCATCCAAAGCCTTCTTCAAAGAGAACACACAGTCAAGCACACCTCATGTACGCATGACTGCTGTCTCCAGCCATTCAGGACAGAATGTAACTGACATGTTGAGCAGAAGCAGAAATCCAGAGTGGGGCGGAGAAGGGGAAGGATAGCAACGTACTGGTGAGGGAGAGGAGGAGGCTGTCTGGCAAAGCAAGCAGTGACTAGATGGCAGCAGGACAGCGCTGTCAGGTACAGTGTTGGGAGGGAGGTGGAGGAGTGGGGAGTGGAGAAGGGGAGGTACAGAGAAGGGGAAAAGACTGGAGGGTGCATTGGCAGAGATCAGCATGCAGTCAGGGCGAGAGGTCGCGAATCAGGTTATGTGTGGGACAGGATGGAAATTCTTCGGAGGAGGGTGTGGGAACCTTTGGTTACCATAGATTGGGTCAGGATAATTCAGGGAGCAGAGATTGTGTTGTAAGGATAACTCTTGTCTCTACAGTTAAGGAAAGCTGTTGGTGGAGGAGGGGATCCAGATGGCTCAGGCTGTGAAGCAGCTGTTGAAATCAAGCACAGTATGTTGAGGTGCACTTTGTGCCACAGGGTGGCCCATTTCACTCATGGCCACAGCTTTGAGGTGGCCATTCATCCTGATGGACAGATGCTTGGTAAATCCTAGTGGACAGATGATGTTAGTCATACCAATATAAAAAGCTGTACAGTGATTGTAGCAGAGCAAATATGACATGGCTGCTTTGGCAGGTAGTCTGACCAGCCCAATCCACCCATGCAACACTTCCTATTCCAGTTCCGTCACAGGCTTATCCCATTCTTTCAGTGGCCAGATCACCTGTGAAAGCATCCATATCATATACCATCTGTGCTGCAGTCAATGTACAGCTTTTTATGTTGGTATGCCAAACTGTGGTCAAGAGGAAAGTGGACCACCCTATAGGAAAATATACTTCATTTCAGTGGCTGCTTCACAGCCTGGGCTATTTGGATCCTTACCTCCACCACCTGCTTTTCTGAACTGCACAGATGGGAGTTACCATTAAGACACATTCTCTGCTCCTGTTATTATCCCTACCTTGACCTACTCCGATGTCCTCCACCCCCTCTATCCCACATCTACTCCCAATTCATGTTCCCTCATCCTCATTGTATGCCACAATCTGCCAATGCAACCAGTGGCATTTTCCCCTTCTCTGCTCTTTTTCCTGTCGTGCTCCCTGTTCCTCCCTCCCCCTCCCTCTACAGCCTCTCTACGCTTTGCCTGGCAGCGTTGTCCTCCTGCAGTCTAGTCCCTGCATGCTCTTCCCTCTAACCATACTCTGCTATTCTTTCCCCTTCCCTGCCTCACTTTGGATTTCTGCTTTTATTCAACACTTTGTTGGGGTTCTGCTTGCTTTTATTTCTTTGTTTGTTGTTGATGTACTGGCTGAAAAATTGTGTTGTAATTTGGACACTGATTACTGTATATAATGTTGCCAACACGTGCACTGTTGTTTGGCTGTCTTTCATTTTCACTTCTCACAACCTCCCATATACACATTTATATGGCCAGTGCACTGTTGTTTAACTTTCCATAAGCCTCATTAATAGTTTGCAGGCGAACTATCCACATACGGCTATAATAGTTTACTGTTAAACATCTACGAGCAGTAAAAACATAACCATAAAGTTCACAGTTCTTGAAGAATAGAAAGGTACATATGGAGCAGACACTGTCACTGTTTTTACACATGGCCTAATTGTTTAACACTTATTCCACAGTTAAGTTGAAGCATTGTTGTTGTTTTAACCAACACAGTTTTCTCGTCTGAAACTCGGCCGTGGACTGGTTGCCTCATGACCAAAAATCAGGCCCTTATATATCCTCACAATAATAGGTACAGAAACTACTCATTGTTCGATGTTAAATTTATAGAAATTACATTGGCAAAGATGGCGGCCACTGAGTGACGCGCGTTTCTTCGGCTTGCGAGTTTTTCCGCTCATTGAAGGTGTTACAGAGAAGTGCGGCAGTCCACAACGTGTGCATCCGACTAAACAAGTGTTACTTGCCGTGGTGTATTGTTTTCCATCGATTACCACAAGTGATAAGTGAGTGAAAAATGGGAAGAGCACGAGTAAGCGGCAGCAGGCGAGGCTACAGGGGCACAGGCAGCGCGGGCGCCTGGTCTCCGGCGGCAGGTGAGGCCCCGCTTCCCGACATCGGGGAGCTCATCCGGTCTCAGGTGAATGCAGCGCTGCACAGCAAAGACATGCTAGACGTAATCGTCCAATCCATCACGGGCTCTGTGACGGCCGCGGTCATGGACAAACTGCAAGAGTCTGTCGGGCGCAACAGCACCGAAATACAGTCTCTTAGAAAGTCCCTGGCCGCACAAGAGAAAAAAGCCGCCGACCTAGAAGCTAAACTTTGTGCTGCCACTGATGAAATTGAGCAGTATCAGCGAAGGAACAGCTTGCGCTTGTTCAGGGTAGCTGAAAACGATCGCGAAAACACCGACGACTTGGCCATTAGCCTCGTGCGTGAGAAACTTCGCGTGCAGATCGACGTGGCCGATATTGACAGAAGCCACCATGCTGGGCGCAGGATACTAGGTGCTATGAAACCCAGGCCCATAATAATTAAATTTGTGTCTTACCGGAAAAGAGCTGAAGTGTTTGCTCAGAAAAGAAAACTCGCCAAGAGTGGGGTTACCCTGAGGGAAGATCTGACACGCGAAAGACTAAAAGTTTTGAATGCTGTGATCACACAGTTCGGCCTTCAAAATGTGTGGACCCAGGATGGCAGGATCGTAGTCAAGACAGAAGGAGGGAGGAAAACGGTGACAAACATGTTCGAACTGAAAGACTGAGCGAAATCTCGCGAGACACAGTCTCATATTGTAATCTGTCTAATATAAGTTAATTTTTATTCTTTCTTTTCATTTTTTAGCTTAAATATTGCTCTGTTATTTCTATAAGTACCATAAGTACTCTATTTAAAATCAGTCAATTGTTTCACATAGATATTGTTTCTTTGTCTATCATAAGTGCTCATGTATATTCATATTGTCAGTCAAATGGGAATTAACATTCTCCATTAACAGGAATCTCCTTACAACTGCCTTTCTATATCTGTTATTTTCATCCTCGCCACTACCACTACTACTACTACTACTACTACTACTACTACTATTATCTTTTTCATAACCACTACTGCCACTTTCCATCTTTCTTTTCGCTCCCTTCTCCGATACTTCCAGCCTGTTTTTCACCTTTAGTCCACAGACGCTTGAGTCAGTCACGACCTTGGACACACCTGTAAATATGTCTTCCCCAGCGGAATCCAGCTTTTGTCCCTCTTCCGGCCAGCAGGTAAACGGAGCGCGCTCGGTCCTACAGGCGGCCACAATGGGACGTCCGGTTCCGGCGGTGGGCTCTTTGTGGCCCACGCGAACGTGCAGTCGCTAACGGCTCACTTCGACGAGTTCTGTGACCTCTTCTGCCAATCGCTGTTCCATATTATCCTCGTCTCTGAAACTTGGTTGAAACCAAACATTTCTTCCGACGCTATCCGAATCACTGGTTACTCTCTCCTAAGGGCAGATCGCGAAACATGATGTGGGGGTGGTGTGGGTGCCTATGTTCGCTCTGATCTGACACCTACTGTACTATGCACATCGGATGCAAAGGGCGAAGGAGAAGCAGAGTTCTTGTTTTTCGAAATAAATACATCAAATCAGAAACTGCTAATTGGAGTAATCTATAAACCTCCAAACGTCTGTGCCATGTCCTCCTTTCAGTCTGCCCTGTCCTCACTCGTGACACAGTATGAACACATAATCATTATGGGCGACACAAACATTGACTTACAGTTAAAATCTCCCTCTGCCGAAAAACTGAGGTGACTGTTCCACTCCAATGATATGAGTTTAACACCGCTGGACCCAACTCATCACACGCCACACACTCATAGATATAATAGCAACAAAGCGACCAGATAAAATAATCTGCGCCAGTCAGACATCCGCTTCGGGACTCTCTGCTCATGACGTGATATTCTTAAATTACTCAATGCATACTACCAAAGAAAAATCTCACCTGTTAACCTACAGAAACTTAAAAAATGTTAACCATGACGCTCTTCAAAAGGATTGCTCAGACATCCCTTGGCATGATATAAGCAATGAACCGACTTTACACAGAAAAATTCGGCAATTATATCGCAAAATTATTGTACTGTATGATAAACATGCTCCTCAACGCACTGTCAAGGTAAAGAGAGCTCCCGCTCCGTGGCTCACCACTGCATTACGCCTGTCAATGAATAAACGTGATGCTGCACATAGGGCCTTAAAGCGTAACCCAACTCCCGAGGTGTACGAAGCTTCTAGGAAACTCCGAAACAGAACCAAGCAAAGCGTGAGGAATGCTAAAACCAGACATGCCTGCTCTGTCGTATCCGGCATATCAAAACCTGCTACATTGTGGAAAAAGCTGCGCAGTTTCGGTATAGGGAAGTGAAGATCCGACGCTGTTTATCAAGCGTCTGCAGAAGAATTAAACGATTTCTTCTCAACAGCTGTAAACTGCCACGCAGTGACAAATTACCAGTCCCAAGATATCAATCTCTCGAGAGACAAATTTTTCCTAAAACATGTCACTACCGGCACAGTACACAAGGCAATTATGAGAATCTCTTCCGAGGCAGTAGGAAATGATGGAGTGAGCATTGGCATGATTAAGAAAGTCATAGACACTATTATTCCAGTTATCACAGACATCTGCAACCTGTCTCTTGTCAGTAGTACATATCCTACTGAGTAGAAGCAAAGTTTAATTCAACCTATACCCAAGACTGACAACCGTAAGTCGCCAGGTGACTACAGGCCGATCAGCATACTACCTGCAATATCTAAAGCCCTAGAATATATCGTCCATGAACAGCTGACAGATTACCTCAAAACTCATAACATCCATGACGAATATCAGTCAGGCTTTCGAAAGCACCATAGTACAGCAACTACATTAATCAAAGTAACTGATGACATTAAACATGCTATGGACTGACGTGAAGCTACTATCCTAACACTGCTTGACTTTAGCAAGGCTTTTGACACAGTTGACTTTGATATATTACTAATTAAAATGAAACAGCTGAATTTCTCAAACAGCGCAATACACTATCTCAAAAACAGAAGTCAACAAGTCATTTGTGGGTCGGAAAAGTCATCATGGAAAAACGTGCGCTCTGGAGTTCCCCAAGGCTCCGTCATTGGTCCACTACTCTTCTCACTATACATTAATGATATTTCTTCAGTGATTCACTCCTGCAACTACCATCTCTATGCCGACAACATCCAACTGTACATAAGCGCAAGCCCCAAAAACATTGCTGACGCAGTAGTGAGTATGAACGCAGGTCTTTGCTCTGTTTCTCGATGGGCACAGAACCTAGGTCTGAAACTAAACCCCAAGAAATCCCAGGTCATACTTATCTCATCCCAAGTTAATCAGCCAGTACTTTCGCGAAACAGTCCCTCAAATACTCCTCAATGGTACCCAACTGCCATACCAAAAAACGGTAAAAGACCTTGGAATAATCTTGGATGAACACCTGAACTGGGAAGAATAAACAGTCACAGCTTGCCGGAAATCGCTCTCCTCCCTACATGCAGTTCAAAAATTTAGAAAAAATATTCCCAACCCATGTTAAACAAAAATTAGTCCAAACACTAGTCTTGCCTAATCTTTACTACTGTGATATAGTTCAACACGGCACAAATAGTGAAAATTCTAGATGCCTCGAGCTAGTGATGAATGCTTGCGTTAGATACATGTGCAATATTCGGTTGTATATATCTCTTTTTACCTCATTCTATCGTCTTATGTCTCTGCTCGATGAGAATAACTCACAAGCTGCAAGAACATAACGAGAAAATTCCCAACTAACAATAGGACTGACATTCACGAAAGAAAATTATTTTTACTTTCATATACATAGTCATCACTATTATTATTATTACTATTATTATTACTATTATTATTATTATAATTATTATTATTATTATTATAATAATTATTATTATTATTATAATTATTATTATTATTATTATTATTATTATTATTATTATTATTATTCTTGATTGTTATAATTATTTTTATTGTTATAGTTATCATTGTACTACTGTTATAATCTCTATTTTTTTTTTCTTTAACATCAATACTGCATAATACATTATATGTCCTTAATGTTCTGTAGAAACTGTAACTCGTTCAATCTGAGTGTGCCTGGTTAGGTGTAAGAGAGGGCCTGAAGGCCCTAATCTCGCCAGGTAAAATAAATGCATAAATAAATAAATTAAAACTTTACTTATTAAATTAACTGAATATATCAAAAAATTTGTTCCTTTTAACAGTTTCTTCTGCTACAAGGTTTAGGCCAAATTATTTGTTTAAATCATGAAATTAACAAATGTTGTTACATAAACAATACAAACAAAACTGTTAATTACTTTGGAATTAAGTGCTGACTTTGCTAACATATTTTCGAATAGACCCAAATAGATACTTTAATATTACTAGCATTTTGTCTTCCAAATGTTTATAATTATTATAGAATTTGTATTTGTTTATATGTCAACAATAGCAATTAAGTTACAAAACAGTTACTGATTTCTCCCTATAATGAAAGATACTAACTAGGCATGGTTGAAATAAATTAGAAAATCAGTTACATACATAAAACTAACCACAAAATTAGATCTGGTGTTAAATTCTTTAAAACTGAGGGCCAACCTTTCTCTTACATGAAAATGCAGATTCTGTTCACATATGCTAATAGTAAATAGTTAAAAGTAATAAAACAAAATTAATGAGGCAGATGGCAAAATAAGAGAGGAATTAAAATTATCCCAGCTTGCTTCATCACAGAATCAACTGCCTTCTGGGTGGAGTGGCCAGATAGTGGTGTGTGCACCCACATTTGTAAATAATGCTGTAGCCAAAAGCTAAATGTGTAACAGTCTTTCTGTTGCACCTGCAATTCAGCATGTCACTTTTATTGTGAATAGCAATCTATCCTTGTCATAATATTGTTGATTTTTCAACCTGGACATTCCATTGTTTAAATTGCAAAGTATAAACTTTCAGATCTAATTATTTCTAAGTTGCCATGTTATGTGGAAAATAAAATTTCAGAACGTACACTACAAAATTATAAATAAATGCTTTCCCTACTGTGTTAAGCTGATGATATTTATTTCAATTACAAATGTCTTCCTTTTACAAATTTGTAAATCTATTTTTATAACCATGCTACATTTACTTATAACCTTTGGGAATTATAAATTGCAGACATATAGAAGTCACACCGAAGAATGGGAAAGAGTTTATATTCAGTGTGCGGTTCCATCCTGATGTACCTCGGGGCAATGTTGGCTTCAGCTTACCTCAACGCAAGTGGGCGATGTTGTCACTAAATGAAGAAATACTGGTGAAACCATATTATTTTGATCCTACTTCCAGTTCAGAGTGCTTGTGCACCATTGTTCTAGAAGCAGATTTTCTGCAAAAGAAATCGTGAGTGTAACACATGCATTCATCTTGCATTATCATGATGCAATTTCGTATTTTAATATTCTATACATAATCTGTGTTATTTCTGTTTGGAAGTTCGACAGCTTGCTTCTGGGAGAAAGACCTCACTTCTTTTTTTATATTGGTGAAAGTACTGGAGTCAGAAAGAACAAGACAATTTGGGCATATTTAGAAACACTGTAAATTAGTCATTATTTAAAACTGTTCAGAATTTTCTTGCCATTTTCCTCTCATTCATGGAAATTGACACTGTACTATAAATATGAAACCTATTTTGTAAACTATTAAATGTGCTCAGGAAGATTAGCCCTTACTGTGTAAATATTGAGTTGCTAAAGATTGTCCTATATTAGAAACATTTTCATATTTACTGAAAACTGTAAAATATTTTGCATGCAGTATCTTCAATTTTATTTGTGGTATAAAACTAACAGACATTGTGTCCCATATTTCCAGCTGCTTTTCTTTAATATAAATAAATATGTCATTTAAATTGAAAGTGTTAGTGCTATCATTAAATATTTGGGCTGCAGAAATGAAGTTGGCATTGAAACACTAATTTGCACCCTGATTGGAAATTTTGAAGCATATGAAGCAGAAATAAAGTTTAAGTAAAAGTTAATTACCTTGATCAAAATGCAGGTAATAAATGAATTATAATGTTTTGACTTAGTGTTGTCAGTGAGCGATGCACTAGGGTTATTTTACAGCTGACCAGCTGACATTGGTTCTCTAACAGTGACACTATGTGATTAGGCACAGTTGATAGATGCTAACTTCTTCACTGAATCATTATTTCACTTAGGTGTACAGGAATGCCCCAGTGTGTTAGAAGGAAAATATTTGCATTAGGCATTCCACCTCACCGTTAGACTGTGCCTGGAATGGTGGGGCAGTTAGGTGATGGATACCATGGGAATCACAAAATGCTGCAAACTCTTGCAGTTGGACACTAACATCGTGGGCAAGCCTTCGATTGGAAAAAATTTGGACAAGGGTGTGATGGTGGCAGTTCTGGATGTGGAAACACAACAAGCTATGAACAGAAAGAGAGTATATGCATCAAACACCAACAGCCAATAACAATTGAGAAACGGGCCAGTAAAATTGACTTGTGTACAGTCTCCCACACAGGCAATAGTATCAACCAAGGAGACAATGACACTCTGGGGGCTGCGTGAACATGAGGCAACAAGGCAGGTAATGTCACCATCCAAACCGGAACAAAACATGGGTTGATGGGTCACCATTTCTGTGTGCAATACACCCCAATTATCTGCATGTAATAAATGGAGAACCTCCAAATGAAGCACTGAGGGGATGACAAACCAAGGGGCAGTGCAATCCTTCTGAAGAAGCAGAACTCTATCCACAACAGAGAATTGATGTCAAAAGATCTAATAATTATGGAGGGAGTTGGACGCACGACAAGATGGTGGATCTGACAAACCATGTTGTATGAGTGTTAAGACTTTCTGCAAAATGGGATCCAAAACTACAGGCTTCAAAATCAGTGTGCCAGATACAGGAAAACCATCGACTTTCTGCTGTGCGGCAACATCAGTTTCGGAACAAAGGAGTTCGGCTTGACGAAATTCTGGAACCGGATCAGCCAGCAGGTGGGACAAAGCATCATCATTTTCCTCTTAATTTGTAGGGCAGATATGAATCTTGTAGTTGTAATGTGAAAGGAAAAGAAGGGCAATGTCGATTGTGATGTGCTGCTTAAACTGGTAATGACACAGGAGGACTGAATAAGGAAACCAATGGTTTGTGATTGGTGCCCAGGTGGAATTTGGTAGCATAGAGAAAAATATGGAATTTCTTCACAGCATATACAATGGCCAAAGCTTCCTTTTTTACCTGAGAGTACCTAGTTTGAGCAGGAGTTCGCATTTTTTTTTTTTTTAGGTATAAGCAATAGGCCATTTGGAGCCGTGGGCATGTCTAAGAGCCAGTATTGCCGCCCCCCCTCCCCAATCCATACTGTGAAGCATCCATTGCAAGAACCAAGTGGAGACCTGGTCAGTATGTCACTAAGCAGGGCGCAGACTGCAACTTGGTTTTGAGGGTGGAAACCGCCGTTTCACAAACCAGCAAAACCGAGTCCCTTTGCACAGCAACACATGTAACATCTGTGATTGTTGCTGCCCTAGGCAAAAATTTATGCAAGTAGGTGACTTTACTTAGAAAAACCTGAAGTTGACTGACATAGGGTGTGGAAGCAAAACACTAGCAGAAACATCTTGATGCAGGAGTTTGAGACCCTCGCAAGAAACTTCAAACGCAAGATAAACGGTAGAAGGCTGAAAAAATTGACATTTTCTAAATTACACTTTAACTCGGCTGCTTGGAGGACAGAAAAGAATACAGAGATTTCTGAAATATTCCTCAGCAGAGGCACCAGAATCATCATCCAAATAGTTCGCACAGCCTGGTACAGAGGCTGTAAGTTGTCCCAAAAAATGTTGAAAAATAGTGGGAGCAGTGGCAAATCCAGAAGGCATCCGCAAGTGTTGGTACAGTTCAAAAGGGATATTGACAACTAACATACATAGTGACTCTGTATCTAAAGGGATTTGAAAATGAGCATCCGACAAGTCAATTTTTGAGAAATATTGACCACCTGATAACTATGCAAAGAGTTTGTCTGGGTGTGGTATTGGGTTTGCATCCATTGTAGATTGTGCATTTGCAGAAACTTCAAAAGAACTGCAGGGGCATAGCTGGACCATCGGTTTCTTTGCTATAACTTAGGGGGTAGACCATTCGCTTGGTGCAATAGGCTGAAAAACACTGCATTCTGTGATGCGGTCGAATTAATCTTTGACCTGTTCCCCGAGTGCCTCTGGAACCAGATGGGCCGGGGTGGAGGGGTGGGGGGGGGGGGGGGGGGAAGAGGATGAGCAGATGATTTCATGGTAATGTGCATTTGAATATTGTTGGCACGCCCCATTCCAGGAGACTACAAAGAGGAAAACTCGGAACATAATGCATCTAACTGTGTACATGGCACTTGTTCATACACTAAATTCACTTTATCAGAAATGGTAAAATCAAACAACTTAAAAGCATCTAATCCAGAAAGTTTCTCTGTATGTGCATTATGTATCACAAGAAATGCAAGTGACCGGACTACTGACTTGTGGGTTACTGGGGCAGAGAATTGGCTGAGAATAGAAAAACTCTGTTTCTTGTAATTTACTAACTTTTCTGTCACAAAGAGAATTGGAGTGGAGCCCAAGTCCATGTATGTTTATGATTTTATCAAGGTTACCACAGCTCCTGTATCCACTTGCATGTGCCGAACTTTACAAAAAACTAAAACGTCAATGAAAAGCTTGTTTGGCACAACAGAAATAGCCAATACAATGTATATGTCCATATCTCCATCAGAATCGTTGTGCTGAATTTTTGCATAACAAACAGCAGCAGTGTGACCTTTTTTGTTGCAATTATGATAGGTAGCCTAGCATTTCTGGCAATGTGGGTGCTCATGGTTAATGAAACAATAAGGGCAGGAATGGAGTGTGGATCACGCGTGTTGCTGTTTACTGGTCTGTTTACTTTGTGTGGCTGCTGCTTGGAGCGAGACTGTCTGCCGTAATGCTGTGATTGTGTGTGGGCTGCTGTGACCATGTCTTCCCCATGCAAACTATCTGAAACTTGGTACAGAGAAGAGGGTTGGACTGCTGATACCTTACACCGTGACTCAATTTGGTTACCTGCATCTTGCAACACTTTAATCATTGTGCAATAGCTAAAACCTTGGAGAGGGATGGATTTTCACACTGTAGCACCTCACTGTCCTGTGCTAGAAGTATGATAGCATCTCATACCATCTGATCAGCATACAGCTCCTTATGCACATGGGACACAAAATGATGACAACTTAACCCACGGAGTTGAGCTGACCACGACACAAAATAGCATCAGTAATCCCAAAAGCTTAAGTGTTGTAGGAGATGTTTCTAGCATGCATCCCATTCCTCAGTGGACGTAATCATATGTAGAAAAGGGAGGCAGATAAATCATGGAGGCTGTGGGGAGCAAACCAGCTGACTAGACAACACAGAAACCAATGATTTAAGTACCTGAGTTTGATTGTCCAGCACCTGTAGTTCTTGGTGTAGTGCCTTAGTGAATCATTGTTGCTTTTCAACCAACCAATGTAAAATATCCTCTGTAACACCAACAGCCATTGTGAGAATAAACGGGGGATCAACCAGATGAGAAATTTGTGTCGAACAGGCCCACACTCGTTGCTAATTGTACTGTAATTAGGTGTAATTACAACACGACTGGTTGACTGAACACAACTTTATTCCCTGAAAGCATTAACAACTTGAACAGAGTATTTAAGTAACATTCAACGAGAACCAGTCAAGTACACAGAGAACTGCGGCTGAGTGTAGCTTGGTTAACCTTAAATAGACTAGGGCCATGGTGGGCTTTGACAGTGATACATACACAGATTCTGAGGCACCCTTTTTGGATGACATAACACTGCCTCACACACAGCCTTTTGAAAGTGCATGCACAAATCACTGTAAGCGGAACAACAGAGTATTCTGCATTGCTTTCACATTTCTAGCTTTGGTAATAAGTATGAGCACTTTACAAGTGGCATATTTAGTCATGTGATTTATTGAATACTAGCGAAAGAGAGAACGACCTATTGCATTACTTATAGAGCATTAATTAGAGAGTAACTGTCATAACACTGGATGGAACTGCATATGTCAAACTGACATTAGACGACTCTTTGGGAACAATCTGTTCAAGACCTGGTTTCACAATCTTGGTTTAAATATTCTGATGACACTAAAATATTTTGGGTAATTGTTGTGATAAAATGCTCAAAAATTGTCCAACCTTGTCCAGTTTAACTGGTGCATGTTCTGTTAACTAATATTTTGATTCTATCTGTAAACACCTATTGTGCTATTAGTGAGTGAAGAAAATTTTGTGCTTGCACTTCTGCTTTGTTAACATTAAATCACTTATCTCTTTAAAGAGTTAAGTTTTTAGGATTTATCTGGATACACCTTGCATTCACATATCCCATGTATCCAGAAGTTACTGTCATTTGAATTATCTTCTGCAAATGTATGGTCAGTCAGAAAAACAGTACTACATATTAGATACTGCCTTAAGGAATGTGTGCATGACAGAATAGCAGATTGAGTATGTGTGGATGGTGGCCTTTTTTTTTACTGATTAAATTGGAATGTTGTAAGGCATTCTATATGGATATTAAATGCATACCAAGTATGATGAGCATACAACTACTTCATTAACCCTTAACTAGTGTGGTCATTCACAGGAACACAATCACTCTGGAGGGATCTCACAGACCGTATTTTTATATTTTATATATCAAACCAGAATTTTGCTGAATATATAAAGTTTCTTGAATTCCTGTCATTCATTACACTTGTTAGACATGGACTTTGTAGAAATTTGATTTTTTTAAACAAGGCAGTATTTTAAACACTTCAACAACTGAAACAAAGCGAAATTTGGAGTATATTTTTATTTTATGAGTTATGAAAATAACAGCAAATAGTTAGCTCTCTACTCACACGCAGATTATCATCGGAGAGATTATATTACGAATAGGCAATATAAATAGGTGAAAAAATCCAACTTGGCTTACTATAGATTGTGTGTGAAGTCAACTTTCAGTTTAAGACCCATCTTTGCAATGTAGAGCGAATATTTCAGTCCATAATTCTATGAATGGAGAAATTTTGCCACATTTTACTTCTAAAATTACAACTAAAAACGTAGTATGTGTTCTCATGTGCCCCTGAATCATACTTCAGTCAATTTCCTCCTGCAAACACTTCACGCAGACCTTCCTGGAACACTCCAAAGAAATCGGAACACCACACTGTTGACACAGATATCTTGTTTCCCTCTTCAGACGAGGAGGGAAAAAGGCACACATTTTTTTTATTTTCAGATCCTTCTTTCTGTTTTTTGAGGCTCATCTTGTAAGTGAAGTATTCTCCTGATGGTGTCACTCAACTCTCATCACAAGTGTCCAATAGAAATTGTACGCTTCATATGAGGTTCAACTAGGTCTCTTGCTAGATTCTTCATGAAGCTCAATCTCGTTACTTCTGCCTTTGGATAAGCTTGATGTACCACATAACAATTTACACTGCAAGCAACATCCACTAATGTGAAGAAAATGGCCAAAGGCCATCTTCTTGTCCGGTGACTTGACGAATAAGATGCACACCTTTGGTCAAGACAGTCCACACCACCTTTTGGTGTGTTATAAAACATGATGATCTCAGGTTTTCCTGGTTCAGGGTAATTGTTTACTGAATGGTGCATAGAAGAGATCAGTATTGCAGCTTTGGACTTCTTGGGCATGAAGGAATCCAGAGTCATGTCTTCTGTAAAACTGTAAACAGATGTCTTCACACCATGTTTCTTATTAGGTAAGAAGTTCTGTGGAATCTCCTTTTTGTTCTTTTTCAGCATACCAATGTATGTTAGACTTTTTTTTGAAATGTCATTGACTAGCTCTACTGATGAGTACCAGTTGTCACCTATAACATTTCTCCTTGTTTTCAATGGGTTTCACCAGTTGAAGAACAGCCTGTGTGGGAACACTGTGACCTTTCTCATGGCTGGGAAGGGTGTGACCATTGCTGCCTTTTCCAGAATAAATATATGTATTGTAAAAGTAATTTGTACAAGCGTCAGTCAAACACTGAACTTTGAGGCCATACTTTGCCGGTTTGTTTGGCATGTACACTCAACCCACACCTTCCACGAAAATGGACAAACATTTCGTCGACACACATTGTTGCACCTACAGAGTAGGAAAGTTGACTGTTTTTGATGAAACTCAAAAATGTTTGTGAAATTGATACTGATTTGTCTATTTTCTTTCTTTCATCCCGATCATCTGGATTGTCAAATCGTAATGCAGACAATAAAAACAGAAATCTTTCTTTGCTAACAGTGTATCTGAAAACATCTCTGCCTGTTCCATCGGTTGCAAACAGGCTGTAAACAGACTCGCTCCCCAACTTGAAAATGGCTGAATACACTAATAGACCAATTAGAGCCTTCAATTCAATGACATCAGCATCTTGTAGATAGGATAAGTGATCATTGGCATACTGTGCTCTAAGTTTAGATATTTTCAGATTTGTCCATCGAATGATTTTGTCTAGAATGTCTAGTGTAAAGAAGTTTTCATACCTCCAAAACAGCAGGGTTTCCTCAAAGACTTTTTGCCATCTGTCGCAGTCCAGGAAGCTGCAAGACAATGTTGTGTTGCCTTGTTCTTACGTTAGCTGGTGGCTGGATTTTTGTCCATTGAAAAACATCTGTTCTTACCGAAGAAGTAAGCTCCATCATCATCAGCTGTCACATCTTCATCACTTTCAGTTTCCTGCTTTGAATTAGTGTTGGGATTACTAAATATCTCAAAATCAGGGTCATTGTCGCTGTCATCAACGTCTTCATCCGGAGATTCAACGGGGTGATCTTGAACATCCACATTTGTCTCACATAACACACATTGCATAGAAGGTCCAGCTTTCACTGCCATGGAGAAACAGTAGGATGCAACAAAAACGCAGCGCGCAAACACTGTGGTATGTCTGTGAGACCTCTGAAGGCTAATAATTAGGAAAAAAACTGCAGCAACAATGCAAGAATGCTGGCACATGTAGCTTGTCAGCCAATAGGAAGGTGCACGGAAGTGTCGTGGATTTGCAGGGGTGTGAGAAATATATTGACACAAAAATTTGTAGCGGTCTTAGAAACAGTCGATAGTAGTTAAGCGAAGAGGCAGTTAAACACTTATGCTATTTGCCTTTCACTCTTGTAAATGCCAGAGTTTTACCTGGCAGATAATATGTACTTCTGTATGGAGCAGTTTGTTGACAATGGTGTTGCATACAGAAAAGTGTCTTTGATAGGAAATTGTTGAAAAAATGCAGATATACTTGAAGTTGATCAGTGCCTGTGCAGAGTTTGGCAACAGATTTTATATCTATAGAGCTATCTTTTATTTAAGTAAATGAAAATGTCCCATGTTGTTTGAAGATTCAATCGCTGATAAGCCTCTTAAATCACAACTGTTAAGTCTGTCCAGAACAAGTAAAGGTGGAGAGGCCACTTGAATCAAGGTATATGGAAAGCAGACTCCAGACTGAGATTTATTGTAGGAATTATAAGGAAGTGTAATTCACACACAAAGAGAACACTTACAAAACCCTTGGTTGGCCAGTTCCTGGGGATTGTTGAATGGTTTGGCACCTTTACCACCTTGAATTGAAAGAAAAAAATCAAAGAAGACCAGCAAGCTTTATCACTGTTTCATTTAGGCAGCATGATGGTGCTACAAATTTACTGAAAAAACTGCAGTTGGATACACTACAAGAAAGACATAGTGCATGATGTAGTTATACTTACGTATTCCAAAACCTCGTTTTCCAGTAAATGTCAACAGATATATACTTTCTAAAAATACATCTTATGGTCTGACTGTGACAGCAGAATTAGAGAAATTGATTAATGGAGCACAGATGTAAATGTAATAGGGAGAAACATAGCATTTCACTAAATGCTATGCGTGTAAGACCTAACAGCATATTCCCTTTTATAAGTCTTGAAAAATTTAATAATCAACACACTGATTATCAATAAGATTTTACAATAGATGTCTAGTAGCAGAATGAAATATTTTGAATTGTGTATGTTACAGTGTATCACTGGAGCCATACGACACAGACCTGATGGCTCGTGAGTTCTTGCTTCAGTTCTCTGGCCAAGCTTTCACAGTGGGCCAACAGTTGGCATTTAGTTTTCAAGATAAAAAGCTACTGGGACTTGTAGTGAAAAGCCTTGAAGGTATGTTAATTTTTACACTGTCTTCTATAATAGCAGTTTCATCTGGATTTCCAATTTTCCATTTATGCAATTCCAAAAAAAATAAGTGTGAAGTGTGGATAATTCATTCAAAAATAAAATTACAAAGTGTTGTTATTAAGTTTTGGGGTTGTAATGGGAAAGGAAGAGGAGATTTTACTGAATGAACTCTGTACTATTTCTTACAACTAAGTGACTGTATGATGTCTCTTAGTCTGAGCCATGAAACTGAAATATCTTTGATCTTGTGGTATTAATGTAAGAACATTGAAAATATTTAAGGAAACCTAACAGTGGCCATATGTAGAGGTAATTGGTGGTGTTTCATGATTGTATTCACACTAAAGCTGTCTGCAATACTTTTAAGGGCAGGCCTATTGCAATATCTTTTGATTGCCCAATCTGCTGTTGCTTCTCTTACTCAACCTAAACAATGTTGTGCACATTCCTTTGACACATGTCATCACAAAGTACATTACATGTGTAATTTTCATTTTTTAAAACAATTCCACTTCCTTTATTGTGAACCAGGAATGAATCTTTATACCACATGTTTAATTTATTCTGTGTATTTCTATTGACCTCTGCTGAAAACTATAGTAAGTTCTGTGTGTAGGAAAGGCTTTTGTCAGATTATTTGCCAAGTTGAACATCCAGGATACTATGAGAAAATAATAGTGTAGAATATAACAGGATTACGTTTTCATTTTTTTGTCTTCATAAGGTAACTGTCAAATGTATTTTTCAGCTGCTGATTTGAATGCTATCAAAGCTGGCCAGGATGCTAAACCAAAGAAAACCAGGCTGGGAAGATGCTTAGGTGACACAATTGTCCAGTTTGAGAAGGCAGAAAACTCTTCTCTTAATCTAGTTGGAAAAGCCAAAGGGTATGTGTTTAATTTCGCCATTCAGTGTTTGTGTGTGTTGCATTATTGTAACTGTTAGTCACTTTGTTGTAACCCATTGTTTCCAACTCATGGTATTAAGAATGTCTTTCCCCATAACGCTGAAGAATGTGTGGTTCTACAGCTCTTTTTACAAAATTCTAGTATTTTGTCCAACTCATCTAGCAAATGCCATAAATTTTACTGTGTATGTGACCTATTCGTTCACTTTCTCCAATGTTTCTTTGACCTTATGTCCCAAAGATTTCAACTTCATCTACAGTATTTTCCTTTCCAAAAACAGTTTAGCTTTTCTTTTGCATATTTTTCAGTCTCCAAACAAAAATTTCAAAAGAATTGTTTCTTTTAACATTAAATTTCTCCACACCCATATAAGGCTGTTGTAAGTAGCATAAGTTTCTGCCATTCTTGCTTGAAATGAAAGTTTTCTTTTTCTTAATTTTTTTTTTTTTTTTTGGTTGAAGCAGACTTTCAAGGCACTATCCTTTTCACAGGAATTATTAGTCAAGGGTAAAAGTAATGTTGTGTATTAGTGTTAACTACCATATCCAAAGATCTAGTTTCACTCTTTGGTTTGTCCATGGATTTTTTCTGCTTATTGTGGTCCACAGTGGATTTTTTGCAGAAACCAGAGTAGGTTCTGATGTGCTAAACATGAATATCATGATTAAAAATGTCTCCTAGCTCAGGGTTACAAGTGAGATTGGATTTTCTCACTTGTATTGCTACCATAATCAACAGGACATACACATTAATTGAACTTACATGGTTCATTCATGCCGTTTCTTTGCCTTCCTCTTGTGGATAGCATATGTAGTATTTATCTGTAGAATCTAGTAGAAATCAGCCAGCATAGGAGTACTCCACTATGCCATGTATCACTTTTCCATGAGAGAAATGTCCTGGTGCAACCACTTGCTGTGCTCATCACTGAATGCACCACAGTTCTCTGGGAACGCTTTGAGGCCTTTGAGGCAGGAGTAAAGGAGGTGCATCTTCAGGGTCATGTTGCAGCCAGTTGCCTTACAAGTATAAATGAGTTCTTCTGCAAGGTCCCTGTAATTTTCAGCTCTCCTGTTACCCAAGAACAAACAATGTTGTCGCATTACAAAAACAATACCATGGTTGCAGCTTGATCAGGGGTTATAGTGGACTCAGCGTGTGTCCTCCAACATCTGGCATACCAGTGGGCCAGTGAATACCCCCATATCTCCTTTGTGATCTTCTCTGTGCTGAGTCATGGCAATTTCTTACACACATACTGAAATCCTGCTTCATTCCTATGGTCGGCCTTAACAACTACTATCATGAGTCCCAACTTGACATGCAGTGGTGGAAGAACAATTTTGTTAAGAGTTCACTATAGGTTCTTTGGCAATATTTTTTGACCTATGCACCAGAGCTGTTGGTGTAGGTAATTCTCTCTCTGTGTAGTGTTTTTCTCATGTGTGACTTTCCCACTCACACAAATAGTAGCAATACTTGGTGTAACCCCCTTGCACACTGCAAAAATTGCAATGACTTTCAAATCTCCATGTATCAGTGATTCACACTTCGTGTAATTCATTTTACAATGGATCTTAACATGGTGTAAATGTCTTTAGCTGTGACAGCATATGTGGCAGGGATGGATGGGCTTTCATAACCATTGTGTAACAGTACTGGCTTCAGGCTTGTTTTTGAGCCATCTATAGTGAGTCTCCACTGATCTGGCTTGTCTGTAATGTTCAGGTCTTCCAAGAAGCCATCAGTGCCACTGCAGAATGTAATGTCATCTTCATTACTGAAATTGCACTTGAGCTTTTTCTGATGCTCCTGAAACACAGACAAAATGTACTGGCCAGTGAGGAGATTACACTGCAACAATCATGAGGCCAAGGGTCCAGCTTTATGGTTTGGAAGATCTAAATCCGAAACAGATCACTGAGTTTACACTGTGTGATTTCGTGTGGTTCTCAAGATGATGTTGTACATGTTGGGTCAGTATCACTGGCAGATGATTGCACTTTTTTGGCTGATGTGTCAGTTCACCATCATCAGTATCACTGCTTGATGGTGGTATGCATGAGGGAACAGGACCTGGCAATCCTTTGCAATGAGCCACAGGCCAAATGACAGATGGAATGTCAGGACATTGAATTCCTCTTTGTCTTGGTATTGACCCTATACAAAAATAACCATCTGATGCGTGATGTGTGGATTTGTGCCAACAAGTACACCAAACTTTATGCAGATGTTTTACCATGCATCCAAGCATTCAATGCAGATGAACATAAGGTGCAACATAAGTGTGGAGCCACAATTTATCTTTGTCTGCCAACTTCACACCTGAAATCCAAGGCATATGCTTGTTTCACTGCCTTAGTCAATGGTCACCTTCTTGAACCACAAATATCATCATCTCAGATGTTACAAGTTATTGGGTTTGTCATTGCAGGTGCAAGGCTTTTTTTTGTGGGAGTATACACATGCACAATAACACAATTCATCAGTTTCAACACTTTACCACTCATATACTCACTGCCAACCATCACAACACTCATTCCAGTTACAAGAGAACTAATGTAGCACAAGAGCAGGCAGCCATGACAAACAATTAAAATTGTGTCGTGTTTCTGCATTGTACAAGGTTTACATGACTGGATGGTGTAAAGCAGTGTTGCCAAATTGTACTGGAAACTCACTCTCGGCAGAGGAATCCTTCTCACAATGCCTTACCATGTAACTTTTAAAATGTTCCATAAGTGAGTCTGTGAAGCATAAACACCTTATTTAATTGTAACCCTGAGCTAGGACACTTTTAACCTTAATATTAGTGTTCAGCACATCTAAATCCACTTCTTTCACTTCTAACAATGATTTGTATAAGTAAAAATTGCTGAGTTATATTGTGATTTGTGTCCACATTTGATTGTGGATTGCTCTAAAACTTTCTGGCTCAGATGGTTTAATGGTTGGAAGAAGGAAGGAATATACCACCTTCAATAGCACCATGGTGTTCGAACCATCCTTTGGGCTGATAACAGCTTTACCCATATTTTTCAATTTTCTTGGAGGCATCTATGTGTGTGTGTGAGAGAGAGAGAGACAGAGTGTCTCACTTTCAAAGCTGTTGATTTAAGAGTGTAAAAATGCAGATGGGACATAGAGAAAAATAAAGATATATGGGCACTGGAGGTAAAGAAGTTACCTAGGAATAAGTGTTTTGGTCCAGACTTGGGAGTGATTTCCCTTTTATTATTATTTATATTTTTCCTTCACATTTTCTTTCCCATTATTCTTCTTTGTAGTAAACTGATAACATTACTGTTGCTGAAACATTTAGATAACAAATTGAAACTGCTACTTGCTTAACATTGTGTATATATTTGAAAAAAATGTTTGGATTTGGCCAGGAATAGTTAAAGTTTTTGCAATTGTTTGTACAAAATTATGACAAGTCTTTACAAAATTTTCCACATACTAGTGTGGCAGACATTTGTTACTACAGTATCATAATGTGGAAATTGGATGATTTGTCTGATGTTCAAAAGGACATGATCACTGGCTTTTGGGCAAAGTATTTCCCAAACAGCTAAGTCTGTAAACTGTTCAGTTGCCACCATGGTTAACGTATACCGTGCAGGGCAAAACGGCACTGTCCTAGACTGGCACAGAGGCAACTGTGGTGCACCACAGGATGTAGATTATTGGGGTGAATGATAGCTGTGAGATGTGTACAGATGAATAGATTTATAACTGTTGAGCAACTGAATGCTCAAATGAACAAAGGAGCTACCAACAATGTCTCCTCAACAACCATTCAGTTAATGTTGAAGTGCATGAGCTTCCACATTAGATGCCTGCTCCACGCACCCATGCTGACTGCTTTTCATTTGTGACAAAGGCTGGAATTTGCATGGCAGTACTGCAACTGGACATCCACTAAGTGGGGACAGATGGCCTCCGCAGATAAATTAACATTTTATGCTCCATTGTACAGATCACTGTTGGCATGTACAGCATAAAAGATTTGAAAGTGAACACCCTGAATACTTTATGGTCTGGTGAATTTTTTCATGCCATTCCCTTGGTAATCTTGTCATTCTGGAAGGCACAGTGGATCAACACAGGTATGTATGTATCCTTGGGGACTACGACCACCCCCACACGCAGTCGATACAATGGTATCTGCCAGCAGGATGAAGCAATGTGTCACACAATCTGCAGTGTACATTGTTTGAAGAGCACCAGGTGAATTTACTGTACTCCCCTCGCCACCAAGTCCCCAGATTTAAACCCAATTGAGAATCTGTGGGGCCATGCCAATAGGGCTGTTCGCACCCTGGATCCTCATTTGATACACTTAGTGCAGCTGGCCATGGCGATGGAGTCAGCATGGCTCCACATCCTTGTTGGTACCTTCCAGAAGATCATGGACTCTATTCCTGCATATCTAGCAGTGGTCTGTGCTGCAAAATATGATTATAGAGGCTTTTGAAAGATGGTCACATTAATGTGACTGGTCAGTGTAGCAAAGAAATGTCTGTTGGTGGCTTAATCCATTGTTATATTTAATACCATACCCAGCATGATTCAGTGACCTCAAAGAGAAGCAAACACATTACAAATAAGGATACTTTATTTTATTACATCAGCTCAAGCTGAGATTCCTGCATTATAAAGTATCTGTGCACATTTAGAGAAGATCAGCATGTGAGCAACTAAGCTACAGTTCCAGTCACTGTGCTGAAATTGAACATTGGCAGCACCCATGCTTGTGTGTGTCTCTGTAGCACTGGTATGCAAGAATAGGTTGCTGTTTCCTTAATGTTTGTTTGGTAGTTAAATGTAAATTTGATGAATAGAAAGTCTAACCGTATAATGTAGTACTGAATAGACCATTCACAGCCAATTAGCTTGGCATTAGTTACCTGAAAAATTCGAACAATTGCAACACATTCATTTTAAAATAAATATAAATTATATTGTATGCAAGATAATAGTACACTAATAATACCAAATAGTAGTACCTGTGTTGACGATAATTTGTTTCTCTCTCACACACACACATTCACTATGGAATATTTTCTACTACTTTGTGTCGTGCAAGACAGTCACAGTGCAGATTTTTTCCTGTATTTTTTCCCAAACATTTCTCAGGTGGAGTGAAGTACTTTAATAAATTTCAGAAGGCTCTTAAATTGTTAATAATGAAAGTGACTAGAATAAAATAATTTTTTATTGACTACTAGTAGTGTTCATATTTTATCTTTATATTTACAGTAAACAGCCACGGCAGTCTATTATCAACCCAGACTGGGATTTTCAGAAAATGGGAATTGGTGGTCTGGATAAAGAATTCAATGCTATATTCAGACGAGCTTTCGCATCACGTGTTTTTCCTCCAGAAGTGGTTGAACAATTAGGTAAATACTACATACTTGCCATGTTCATTGCCTATAAATAGATTGTGAAATTTTTCTGCAGCATTTACACTGATAGCATCATTGCGTTAAGAACAGAAGAGGATGCTGCATTCTACTGTAATTAAAAATAGTTGAGAGCCTAATCATATCTCATGTGGTACAAGGTTATACTGTAAATCAGGAATACAGGTTTTAATCAGATTGATGATTGGTTGATGAATTTACACAGGGAGACTAAAGAGTTATCCACACTGAAACTATGCTTGTTGTGTGGTTTCTCTTCCTGTGATTTTAGTAATGCCAGCCAGTACCTTTAGAGTAATAAGAGATCTTTTACTAATTCTTCATTAGACACAATTTCTTCAGGAGTTAATGACCCAAATATGCTGTGTTTTTTGGCTTTCAACACTTCACATTTGAAGATTCAGTGTTGTCCAGTTTGATTCCCCTCACTGTGCAGCCTGCATATAGGAACTTCTTTCTCTACATAAGTTATGTTTACAGAAATTCTTTCAAAATATGACTTCAGTATCATTAGCATAGCATGTTTCTGTTTTATTCCAATGTTCTGTGTGCTGCCTCGTAATCCAGCTATGTAGATTTATTTTTACCATCACCATAGTGAAGGTTGACAGGTTTTGGACCTACAGACGGAGTCGTCACACTTTTCCTGGCCAGCATATCAGCCTTTTCATTGTAACTGATTACTGAGTAGCCAGGAACCTACAGTGAGTTTACCCTGTTGCTTTCATGTAATCCTACAAGGGCTTCATGGTATTCTGCAACTATCTTTGAGCTCGTTGCAGGAACTAATAGAGATTTCAGAATTGCTTGGCTGTCTGAATGAAATTAGATGCCACAATCCTTTCAGCACTATGCAAATTCTGCTCTGTGCACAGTCAGTGATTATCTACACCTGGAATAATGTGGCAAGCTTCCGTAGAGAGACTGCTCCCTATTCTAGTTTGTACATCATACACCCATGCCCCAATGCCCTTGTCCGTTTTGAGTCTACCAATAAACCAGACTGACTCCTGTGCAGTATTGAGGTTTGTTCTTCCATTACTCCTTTCTTCCAGATGTTATCTTGAAAGGTTTACTGAACCAGCTGGAAGTTGTTGTATAATCAGTCTGCATATCACTGACCATTCTTATATTTACCACATTCACTATATTGGTGTGGGATTCGGAATTACGTAAAGGTTTAAAGTTATTTCCTATTCTTAACCTATATGCCCATGCTGTTGTTGTTGTTGCTGCTGCTGCCTCCATTGTGTAATTGAAGCTGGTGTCCATCCCAGCAGTGGGTGTGCTGCTAATTCTACCTTTTATGGCTAAGCAGGCCAACCTCTGCACCTTAAAAAATTCTGTAGCAGCCACTTTGTTTTGCTTTATTCTACAATACAATAGTCTCACAACTTATAGGCTAGTGCACATAAAGCATCTTTCACCATGCAACATATATTCTTTGTGTGGGGTCCAACTGGCAGGGGAAAGGCAGAGAGAAGTGAAAAGTGAGTACAGAGTAGTGTGATTGAGAGTGAGTGAGAGGAAATTGGTGAGGAGCAAGAGAGAGAATGAGAGGGGGGGTGGGGTGGGGGTTGGAAGTAGTGAAGGATGGGAAAGGAAAGTTTGTTATTCATTCTGTGATTTTTCAATTATTTTATACAGTGTTAAAAGTATTTATTTGGTCCTTCTACCCGAAGAGGAGGAGGAGATTAGTGCATAATGTCGTGTTGGCAATGAGGTCATTAGCGACAGAGCATGAGCTCAGATTAGGGAAGGATGGGAAAAGAAATTAGCCATGCCCTTTGAGAGGAGCCATCCCGGCATTTGCGTGAAACGATTTAGAAAACGTCCAGAGGTCTTCCCTCACAGAAAAAGTTTAATACTGTGCATGCACCACTATAGATAAAATGTAACTAAAACATAAAAAGAAAATTTCTCAAATTGCACAAAATCTCATCACACACACACACACACACACACACACACACACACACACACACACAAATTTCCATCCAAGGGTTGTCACTCTTATAAGCATAACAGAAAGTGACAGCAAACAGCAGCTGTTAGAAAAAGGTTTGAAACACTATGTTGACTCACCCACAAATGAACAAATATGATTTCATTATAGTATCTGAATATATTCTCACAATAGAAGAAAAAAGACCACAGTGATTTAAATACAAGGATAAATAGAGAATTAATAAACGAAAAAATTAAAAACATACCACCACAGATTAAATAAGGAAACAAAATTCAAAATAATTGTGGTGAATCAAAACTTAATCTAGAGAAAAAATTGCAAGCAGAAATCATTATTATAACAATATCTAACAGAGACAATATCATTGTGCTAGAAAAAAAGAAAGAAAGAAGAGAAAAACTACACACAGAAAAAGAGGAAATCTTCATAAAAAAACAAATGGTTAAAATCAAACCCAACAAACAGATTTTAAACACATTAAAAACACTCAGAGCATGCATTGTCAGACAGGGAGAAACAGAACTCAACTAATATTATAACCTTGAAAATGATAGGACAATAAGAAATACCACTCAGCCAGTAGGCTATATAGTTATAAAAGTCCCAGTATAAGACTTTAATGTAGAAAGCATGTTCAGTTGCACTGCTGTTAACGAAACCATTATCACCGAAGAAAACCTGAAACACAAAACCAGCTACTTCATGAACACACACAGAGATGAAACAGTAGAATTTTTACTGTTAACAACACAACAAAACTATTTTGAATTCTATCAAGAATACTACAAAAGCTGCAGTCAGATGAAACAGATAGAATAAAAAATGGATGTTGTTGTTGTTGTTGTCTTCAGTCCTGAGACCGGTTTGATGCAGCTCTCCATGCTACTCTATCTTGTGTAAGCTTCTTCATCTCCCAGTACTTACTGCAACCTACATCCTTCTGAATCTGCTTAATGTATTCATCTCTTGGTCTCCCTCTACGATTTTTACCCTCCACACTGCCCCCCCCCCCCCCCAATACTAAATTGGTGATCCCTTGATGCCTCACAACATGTCCTACCAACTGATCCCTTCTTCTGGTCAAGTTGTGCCACAAACTTCTCTTCTCCCCAATCGTATTCAATACTTCCTCATTAGTTATGTGAACTACCCATCTAATCTTCAGCATTCTTCTGTAGCACCACATTTTGAAAGCTTCTATTCTCTTCTTGTCTAAACTATTTATCGTCCATGTTTCACTTCCATACATGTCTACACTCCATACAAATACTTTCATAAACAACTTCCTGACACTTATATCTATACTCGATGTTAACAAATTTTTCTTCTTCAGAAACGCTTTCCTTTCCTTGCCTTTGCCAGTCTACATTTTATATCCTCTCTACTTTGACCATCATCAGTTATTTTGCTCCCCAAATAGCAAAACTCCTTTACTACTTTAAGTGTCTCATTTCCTAATCTAATTACCTCAGCATCACCCGATTTAATTCGACTACATTCCAAAATGGATACAAAGAAAATATTAGGTAAATTTAACAGAAAAATTAGAACAAAAATGATGGAATGAACCAAACCACATTGTCACATAGAAGCAGCACAATCACAAGAAAATGGCCTACCTACAACAAATTCACTTACAAAATACGTGATATATTCAAAAGACAGGGCATAAACATTACCTACAAAACAAATAATTCTATATATAAACACATCTCTAAACTAAAATCAAAACCAGACAGATACCAATAATCTGCTATCTACCAGTTCAGTTCAGGGACTGTTAAAAAATCTGCATCCAGCGATTAGCAGTTCATTTGATGCGAGATATGAAGAGCACATCAAGGTATTGAAATACAGTACAAACAATTCAATGTTTACAGACCACCTTAAACAGGAGCACCATATGCTAAGCACTATAGAAAAAGGCACGATCTTGAAAGTCAGCAAAGACAGAAACCAGTCCCCTTTCCAAGAGAACTTGTACGTACACAAATCATTAACGTACAATGAACAGTTCTTGAATGTTTACTACTTTCACTTTCACTTTGACAGTCTTTGTTTTCTTGAAGCCTTTCTTTGCCTTTCTTTTCTTTTTCTTCTTTCAGAAGTTTTCTCCTCTGTGCTTCAGACCAGGATTTGGTCTTGACCTTGTCCAACTTCTCTGTGACAATTTCCACTGCTGGGACTGGTGTATCATCTAATCCACTTGTGGGAACAGCTGTCACCAGTTCCAACCCTGGTGCTTGGGTGTGTGAGGTTTCATCAAGTCCTTCAGTTTTTGTTTTGTGTTGTTCCACATTTTGGTCCCATGAAAATTTGGGATTTAGTGGGTTGAGGTCAGAGCCCCATGCTGTGTGGGGCTAATTATTAAAGTGTATTGTGTGGTATACCTGAGACCCTATTCATGACACATCTGGCCTTGTGGATGAATAAATGAATGTTGATATTAACAAGATGACAGGATGAAAAGTTATGTGAAGTTTGTCATATGAAGCAACATGTGAAAATAGTAGTTGTTTGAATTAAACTCAAAATTCTTAAATGTCATTCTTTTAGATTTTTTGGTCAGTAATTTAATACATAGTATTTCATTCAGAATATAGGGTGCCCATTTATATGAGAGACCTATCATCTCTCAAGAATCTCATAATACCATTAACTTTATTGACATTTACTTCAGAAGAAAAATTTTTCAGGCATGCAGAAGATGTCAGATTTCCAGTGTATGTCTGGAGAGTATTGGGAAGTTTCAGCAATAAAATATTCTTCTGAACATTCATGCCACTCAGTGCAATTTCCTGTTATCTAATCAAAATTTGCCAGACTTAACAGCTCTCCCTTGTATTCTTATCTGATGCCTATAAAAGAAAATTTAATGGCCTTCCCCCCCCCCCCCCCACCTCCCTCCTCATTCCCTCCTCTCCCCCTATATTGTCACTAACACCAGCTCCCTCCTGAGATGCCAGAAACAGAACTCATTAATTTATCAGCCTGCTGCTTGTTCCTGTGCATATGTAGTATATTACAGGTTAGGGTCATGGGCCTCACTTTGGTAGGAAACCTTGTAGGATGTGGAATGTTCACTTCAAATTCATTTGTACTCCCTCTATTTATCTCTAAAAGATGCCCAGTTTGCTAATTGGATCAGTGAAATGTATCATAAATCAAAAAATATTGCCCCCCCCCCCCCCAACAAGATGCCCAGTTTGCTAATTGGATCAGTGAAATGTATCATAAATCAAAAAATATTGCCCCCCCCCCCCCAACAAAATGAATATACATACTAAAAATGCAAAGTGAATCAGGTGAAAATATCTCCCACTTGAATATATTTTCAAAGTGGCTGTGCACCTGACTCCAGTCTTTTCAAAATCCAATAGGCTGTTTATCTGGAAATATTTTTATTATTTTCCTCATTACTAAGTTCATCCTTAAGCAAGAATGCCTCACAGAATTTGCTACCCCCACACACATCAAATTAAGATGAAATGATTAATTGCCTTACCAGTTTGTCAGGCAGAAAGCTGCTTGCTGCCAAAATCTTACTGAATCCATGCCAGCTCTTGTTCTCTTACCACTTAAGCCTACACTAGATCATTGTCACTTTCTCTAGTTACAAATGTGTCTCATCTCCTTGACCCTCTTTCTCTTTCCCTTTCTATTTACAACACTCTTCTCATTCCTTACTATAAACCATCATGAGTGGCTGCCTCATAGTTTTTAATAATGTTCAGAGATCTCATGCCAAAATGAAGTATCGAGACCCCATTACTAAAATTTTGCACAGCAATGTCCTGAAGTGCTTGCAAAATATTGCAAGAAAGTAATTGTAGACATCTGCAACGTATCGACAGTGAATCATGGAGTATGCTTCAAACAAACACTAGTGATGTTTGACTATATTCTGTTTGTGTGTGGAACAAGGAAAATGATAGTCTGCATACCTGCATACATGTCTTAATTTCTCATCTTATTCTCATGATCCCTATGTCAGATATACAGTGATGGCAGGAGAATTGTTGCACAATGTTTCTGAAATAATGGAGATCTAAATTTACCAAGCTTGGTTTTGTGAGGGTAGAATTTGCTTTCTTACAAATATTCCCAATCAAATAATTTATGGTAATGCAGCTGGGTGACATGTTTGGCAACTGTCAATATTTTGACAGGTGCACACCCTTTCATTTTTCAAGGCAGAACTGCAGCAAGTGCTATGCAAGAAAATTTAAAACCCCAGGTTAGCAGAGTGATTCTGGGAAGGCCACACACACACACACACACACACACACACACACACACACACACACACACACTCTCTCTCTCTCTCTCTCTCTCTCTCTCTCTCTCTCTCTCTCTCTCTCTCTCTCTCTCTGTCAAACAACCAAACAAGGTAGATTTCAGAAGTTAACGATACTGAAAATTAATAACCAATGTGTCAGTTAGCATTAGCTGTGTTCCTCTATGTTTTGGCAACGGAGAAAGCAGGAATCCACATATAATCTAAACAAAACTCCTGTCTGTGTTTATAAGATTTCTTGCTAATGTAATTTCAACTGCTTTCTTAATAACACTATTCAAATAGCTGGAAGTGCAGACCAGTAAGACCAGTCTCTCTGTGTTGTATTCCATAAGGTGACTAGTGCTAATGGAATCCAAGAGGACTCTAATCTTTGATGATGGTCAAAAAAACACATTTCACACCATATTTCTGCAAAATGCAATCACTCCTATTGGAAATGCTCCTTGCATAAGGCAAAAAGGCTATAGACTTTGGTGTGACTGTGGTATTGTCATCTCTCATGGTGTGCACATTTTGTAGATAGTGCAACACATATCTGATCTGTAGTTTGCTATAACCATTCTGACTAAAGGTGACCTCAGGAGGAGCTAGCTCACTTGACAAATTCCCAGGGTTTGATGACCTTGGCCCTGTGAACCAGGGTATGAAGTACCCCTTTATGCTGAGCTGGATGGTGACAATTATCAGCATTTACATACAAGTCAGTGAGAATAGGATTCCTGTAAATGGCATGCGCTGATGTACCATCAACATTCTTCTTGACCAATGTATCGGGGAAGGGAAAGCAGCCATCCTTTTCCATCTCCATCATGAAGCAAATATTCAGGTGAACATGGAATTCAGGTGTTCTAAAAAGCGATTCCAGTTCTTACTGTCATGTGGCCAAACAACAAAAGTATTGCCTACATGTCTGAAAAACACAGGTTTTAAAGACCTTGACTTGAAGGCACATTCCTTGAAGTCTTCCATAAACAAATTGGCAAAAATAGGTCCCAGTGGACTTCCCATTGTGACTCCATTTGTCTGCCCAGAGCACTGGTCATTGAATAAAACATAAGTGGAAGTCTACACATGTTGAAATGGGTTTGTTAATTGAACACTAAACCTAACGGCAATTAATCGTAATGAATCACACACAGGAACGCTAGTGAAGAGAGACCACCATTAAAACTTACAAAAATATCAGTCATGTAGTTGGTGTAAGAAATCTGCCAAGTTTCGAACATAATGCTCACACCGACCTAATGGTGGGCTCAAACAGAGTAGTAAGGTGTTTAGTTAAACAATATGTTGGAGCACCAGTGTTACTCACAATTGGTCTGTGAGGAACCTCTTCCTTGTGGACCTTTGGAAGACCATAAACCTAGGGGGTCTCACATTCCCAATCAGATTCACTGATGTGAACATGGGCTGTGGCAACCTGTTACTGTCATGTCATCATCATGCCCCAAATTCATTTAATGCCTGCTATCATGGAACATTAGTACTAAAGACACTGTACTAATAGGCCTACTCCAGAATAAGTCATGCTATCATTTTGTATATGTTTTCCTTTATAGATGCATCACACATTTGTAGAAGCCTGTCTTTCATTTGCATTCCTTTCTACTGGTCTAATGTCCTAGGACCAGACATATTTGTACAAAAAGTAAAGTGGTTTGTGTCACACCTAAGGTACTGTGTAATGGATTCACTTGTTGCCTCTTTAAGATGTCTTATCTTTAACTGAGTTGCATTCTCAACAGTGGCAGGACTATTTTTCTTTAGTGGACTTTCTCCTTAGTGTGAGTGTAGATATTTTGCTTAAACAAGAAGCTCTTCCACATTGTGCTGGTAGATTTTGAATGATTTTTTTAAAATTAAATTTCACTGTCATCACTGTGTAATCTGAAATAAAATTTATTACTGTGTTTTGGGACACAGGAAATCTAAAAATTGTGCATGAAGGTGGATACATAATTTTTAACAATGGAAGTAACAATTGTTTTAATACATTTGAAGTTATGACACCATTTAAAATGCATTCAGATAAAATGATGTATTAAAAAGTGAGTCATATGAAATAGCCTTAAATAATTTTGACAGTAATCAGTTCTGATAAACTATTACAAAATTATTCACAATTTTTTTCCCTGGATGTTAAACTGAAGGCACTTAACGTTTGAGTTCTGTACTGAATTTGGTCACAGTTTCTGTAGCAGTATTGTGGGTGTATTTCATTATAATACAATGGTAGGAGCTGTAATCCAATAGGTAAATCTTGAAATGTAGAAGAAACAGAAAGCCACTATTCTAGAATGTGTTTCTTGCCTGCTTGAGTAATTACCCATACATTTTACGTACTTAAAAATCTGCGTAGTAGACAATATTCCCCACCAATAAAATAATTAGTCCTAGTGCTTAGTATAATGTGTTTTTGGAAACCTAATTTTTGTTTCAAAATTGAACTACATTATTTCACATGTTTACAGGCTGCAAACATGTGAAAGGCATACTGTTATATGGGCCTCCAGGTACAGGAAAGACACTGATGGCAAGACAGATAGGCACAATGCTTAATGCTCGTGAGCCTAAAATAGTCAATGGCCCTCAAATTTTGGATAAATATGTTGGTGAATCAGAGGCCAATATTAGACGTTTATTTGCAGATGCTGAGGAGGAGGAAAAACGAGTGAGTAGAATATACTGTGTAAAACATGAAGATAACTCTTATTAGTTCATGTCTTGGGACATTCCTAAGATGAAATTCCTAAGCTTAAAAAATATATGCTAAATATAAGTAATTGCCATTCTGTAATATTATGTCAGTTAGATTGTCACTAATTGAGGTGTACGTTCGTCTTGTGATTCCTCTTTATTTAAAACCCATTGAATGCAGACTCATGAAAGATTATATGTGCTAAGAAACTGAGATATTTACCACTGCACAGTAGAAACTAAAGTCCCCTGCTGTATTTTTCTGTCTGTGTTTAATACTAATCTTGGAAGATGCTGTAGGGATTTTGATTCTGTTTTCATTAACAGACGCACGAGAAAGGTTTGTGTATATGATTTATTACTGCTACACCAGGTAAGTCATCTGACTGTAAATACTTAGTGCCATACCCGCAATACTGTGGTAAGGTATAAGTTTTCTTATACACTCCTGGAAATTGAAATAAGAACACCGTGAATTCATTGTCCCAGGAAGGGGAAACTTTATTGACACATTCCTGGGGTCAGATACATCACATGATCACACTGACAGAACCACAGGCACATAGACACAGGCAACAGAGCATGCACAATGTCGGCACTAGTACAGTGTATATCCACCTTTCGCAGCAATGCAGACTGCTATTCTCTCATGGAGACAATCGTAGAGATGCTGGATGTAGTCCTGTGGAACGGCTTGCCATGCCATTTCCACCTGGCGCCTCAGCTGGACCAGCGTTCGTGCTGGACGTGCAGACCGCGTGAGACGACGCTTCATCCAGTCCCAAACATGCTCAATGGGGGACAGATCCGGAGATCTTGCTGGCCAGGGTAGTTGACTTACACCTTCTAGAGCACGTTGGGTGGCACGGGATACATGCGGACGTGCATTGTCCTGTTGGAACAGCAAGTTCCCTTGCCGGTCTAGGAATGGTAGAACGATGGGTTCGATGATGGTTTGGATGTACCGTGCACTATTCAGTGTCCCCTCGACGATCACCAGAGGTGTAGGCCAGTGTAGGAGATCGCTCCTCACACCGTGATGCCGGGTGTTGGCCCTGTGTGCCTCAGTCGTATGCAGTCCTGATTGTGGCGCTCACCTGCACGGCGCCAAACACGCATACGACCATCATTGGCACCAAGGCGGAAGCGACTCTCATCGCTGAAGACGACACGTCTCCATTCGTCCCTCCATTCACGCCTGTCGCGACACCACTGGAGGCGGGCTGCACGATGTTGGGGCGTGAGCGGAAGACGGCCTAACGGTGTGCGGGACCGTAGCCCAGCTTCATGGAGACGGTTGTGAATGGTCCTCGCCGATACCCCAGGAGCAACAGTGTCCCTAATTTGCTGGGAAGTGGCGGTGCGGTCCCCTACGGCACTGCGTAGGATCCTACGGTCTTGGCGTGCATCCGTGCGTCGCTGCGGTCCGGTCCCAGGTCTACGGGCACGTGCACCTTCCGCCGACCACTGGCGACAACATCGATGTACTGTGGAGACCTCACGCCCCACGTGTTGAGCAATTCGGCGGTACGTCCACCCGGCCTCCCGCATGCCCACTATACGCCCTCGCTCGAAGTCCGTCAACTGCACATACAGTTCACGTCCACGCTGTCGCGGCATGCTACCAGTGTTAAAGACTGCGATGGAGCTCCGTATGCCACGGCAAACTGGCTGACACTGACGGCGGCGGTGCACAAATGCTGCGCAGCTAGCGCCATTCGACGGCCAACACCGCGGTTCCTGGTGTGTCCGCTGTGCCGTGCGTGTGATCATTGCTTGTACAGCCCTCTCGCAGTGTCCGGAGCAAGTATGGTGGGTCTGACACACCGGTGTCATTGTGTTCTTTTTTCCATTTCCAGGCTTGTAGTTTATGCACAAATTAGTCTAGATCACATTTTTTATTTAACTGTAATTGCCAATTTTGGCCAAATGTAACCATTTTGACATCTAAAACTGAAATATAGTATTTTATCTAGTGTGGGTCTTTACAAATGTAATGATGCCACAAGTTGACATGTTGTTATTACTGTATTAAGAATAAATATAGTCAGATTATTAGTAACATGGGAAAGAAACCTGACTCTACAAAATTGAAAACAATGTGAAACTCTGTTTTAAAAAAAAAGCAAGTTCATTACTTGCATGTTCTGTGGATTGTAATTGTGAACACTATGAAGTGGAACTAGTCAGTTTCAAAATTATAAAGCACTCTCTTCGTGAAAAATGTTGTAGCATACTGGCCATTTACATAATTTCCACATAGTGTCTGTACGTGTTCAGAGCTAATTTTATCATCAGTTAAATCTCACATACTAAGGCTGCATAATGAACAGTGTAAATCATTCATCTTTTTAGTATTACACTGAAGAGCCAAAGAAACTGGTACTCCTGTCTAAATATCATGTAGGGCCCCCACGAGCTCACAGGAGTGACACAACATGACGTGGCATTGACTCAACTAATGTCTGATGTAGTGTGGAGGGAACTGACATCATGAATCCTGCAGGACTTTCCATAAATCTATTGTAGTACACTGGGATGGAGGTCTTTTCTGAACAACACATTGCAAGACATCCCAGAGATGATCGATAATGTTCATGTCTGGGGACTCTCGTGGCTAGTGGAAGTGTTTAAGTGCAGAAGAGTGTTCCTGGAGCCACTCTGTAGCAATTCTGGATATGTGGAGCATCGCATTGTCCTGCTGGAATTTCCCAAGTCTGTCAGAACGAACAATGGACGTGAATGGATGCAGATGATCAGACAGGATACTTACGTACGTGTCACGTGTCAGTTGTATCTAGACATATCAGGGGTCCCATATCACTCAGTGCCCACACCACACACCCCACACCATTACAGAGCCTCCCTGCTGACATGCAGGGTCCAGGGATTCATGAGGTTGTCTCCATACCCGTACACGTCCATACACTCAATAAAATTTGAAAGTCGACTCATCCGACTGGGAAACATGTTTCCAGTCATTAACAGTCCAATGTTGGTGTTGACGGGCCCAGGTGAGGTGTAAAGCTTTGTGTCGTGCAGTTATCAAGGGTACACAAGAAGGTCTCTGGCTCCAAAATCCAATATTGATGATGATTTGTTTAATGGTTCAAACATTGACACTTTTTGGTGGCCTAGCATTTAAATCTGCAGTAATTTGCAGAAGGGTTGCACTTTTGTTACTTTGAATGATTCTCTTCAGTCGTTGTTGGTCCCATTCTTGCAGGGTCTTTTTCTGGCCTCAGTGATGTCGAAGATTTGATGTTTTACTGGATTCTTGATATTCATGGTACACTTTTGAAATGGTCATATGGGAAAATCTCCACTTCATCGCTAGCAGAGATGCTGTGTATCATCACTTGTGTGTCAACTGTAACGCCACATTAAAACTCAATTAAATCTTGCTAACCTGCCATTGCAGGAGCAGTAACCGATCTGACTGTGCCCAACACTTGTTGTCTTACATAGGCATTGCCGACTGCAACACCACACTCTGCCTTTTTATATATCTCTTTGTTTGAATATGCATGCCTAAGCTGTGTGCAAAATGTTTACAGTGGACATCACATATTATCTTTATTGCATGGTTCTCTGAAACACATATTTTCCTCAGTAAGTTACTCCAGAATATTTTATCCTAAGACACAAATGAATGAAAGTGGGAAAAATCAATTTTTTTAAAATTTTTATCCCCAAAATCTAATATAACACCAAATCTGCAGAGCAGAAATGTTTGAAGATTTGTAATGTGTATTCCAGTCCAGATTCTTATCAACATAAACACCAGTGAATTTGGAATATCCTGTTTCGTTTACTGATTCATTTTCATGCATTATTTTTCTCAATATTATTAAGTGTAACCTACTACATATAACAAGGTGAAAATCCCCATTCATGTAAGAGTACGAAATAAATGCCCAGTCTTTGGAATCGGTAGCATAAGTATCTGGGTGTGACTATTTGAAATGATTTCAAATGGAACGATCAGATTTCACAAGCAATGGGCAAGATGAACTCTAGATTGCAGTTTATTGGTAGAATCCTGAAACTGTGCAGTCCTTAAACAAAAGAAATTGCTTAAAATACGTTAGTTTGCCCAGTCTTGGAGTATTGTTCATCTATATGGGACACTTACCAGTTGAGTCTGATTAACGGGATTGAGAAGGTCCAAAGAAGAGTGGCAAGATTCGTGGCTGGTACATTTAGCCAGCCTGAGAGCGTTACCAATCTCATAGCAAGTTTGAAGTGGGGCACACTTGCAGATAGACAATGCGCTAAACGGAAGGGGCTGCTCACTAAATTCTGAAATCTGATCTTTGCCGAGGATGTAGAGCATATGTTTTTACCATCAACTTTCAAATTGTGCAATGATCACCATTCAAAGATGATAGAAATTAGAGCTCATGCTGAAGGCGTTCAGACAGTCGTTTTTCCCTCATGCGTTCCACAAGTGGAACAGAGGGGGAGAAATATGACTTTGCCACAAATTGTTCCTTCCACCACACAATGCTTAGTAGCTAGGGGAGTGTAGATGTAAATGTTAAAATGAAGGACTAAGTAAAGAACACACATTTTTTTGTTTTCCCCAGAAAGCTTTCTGCTCCGAGATACAGCCCTCCAAATATGACACTGTGCATACCATTTTGAAAATGTGAATTTAGGAAATAATTTTAAAATGCTGTATCTCTGGAAAAGTTCTAGGTATTTTGTTGGTGTTTTTTTTTAAAGATAATTATTTTATGATTACAAAGAAATCCTCCATTTGGACTTAACTATCAAATTTATTTTGCTATAGCGTTCTGAACTTTTTTATAATTTATGGAATTTTTTTTTCCAAAACACACATTCATAAATTTTTTTCCCTTCCTGTTGAATAGTACCATCTAGTTCTACATTCCCTGAAAAGGAGAGCTTCACTTTTAGGTGGAGCAGGTTTTATAGAATTGTAAATTTTTGCCACACATAAAACCTGTTTATCATCACATAACAGGCTCGTAAAAATCAAAACCTAGCCTTATTTAACATAATTTTAGTTTTGAAAGATGAGTAAGAGAGACAGTTTTCAAGAATTTTAAATGGTTCCAAAATGAATGTGAAAGGTCCAAAGACTTAAAGCTTTCAATTTATGCAACTTGTATGGACTCTGTTTTGTACTGAAATCAGCCAGTCAATAAATTAAAAATGTGTTTCACGGTATCTTCCTTTGATATAGTGTGATGCCTTCCTTTTGAACCAATAGGAATCTTCAAAACATTGTGAACAGAAAGTGAGTGCTGATGACTTTTTTGCTGCCCTTAAGCTGGAAACCTATATCCAGCAGCTGGTCCATGTGCTAGCATAAAGTTCACTACAATTTCATTTAACTCGTAACTGGTGTCTATAATATCTGCAATCCATCAGTCAGTCATACACACACACCACAAACATCCCCCTTCTCAGATTGTGAATCTGAATTTTATCCTGCTGTTTCTGAGGTGTTGGCTGAACGAATGAAATTTCTTTCCTTCTTGCTCTTTAAAGTGTGTGCAATACGAGTTCGCCCATCACTTTGAGTCCAAAAGTGTGTCTTCTGAATTCCTTCCTCAGGAGTAGTTTGTTTAGACCACTCTTCTTTTTTCTGCTCGCAGAATTCTCTGACAAAAGAATGAGGGCTGTGGGTGTGTAAGATTTCACGACTCTTGTAAAATCCTTAGTGTTCTGAATCACAGCTGCATTTGGTCTGGAAAGTTTATTTTGTAGCATGGTGCTTCAGCAGGCCTCCTACACTACCACAAGGCCCCTTCCCGTGACCAGTAGCACTGTATACCCAGTCAGTTGGCACAAACAACTTACTCAATCAAACAGCTGGCAACTATTTTTAAAATGACTGGGAGCATCATCAGAAATAATGAGCATCTTCTCCGCCTCTGTTTGCAGTTGAAGAATTTTGCGCGTTGCTAGCAAAGCATAGGCTGAGTCATGTCCTGTGTCATCACTTATAACTGCAACACCTGTGGTCTTGTTTTGAAAATGTCACTCCTGTAAAAATTAAAACCTGGTCATTACTCCAATTACACCTTTGTACTTCTTGTGGGAGAACTACAGACCAGTTCTCAGCAAAATCACAGTGAAGTACTAAACATAGTTCTTCAGTCTGTACACACCCTTTCACTTCTGCAATGTATTGCTGTTGCAGTTTCTTCAGATACTGTTCTGTCACTGCTTTCACTGACCATTTACCAAGTTCATTAATGAAACTGTCCAAGGCAACAGTTTTCTTAGTTAGTTTATTTTTCTCCCATGTCGCATATGTAATTTCTGTAGAGTTGTCTGCTACGTTTTCCAAGCCAAGTGTGTGTAATGACAGTCCTCCCTTTTCAGGGCAGTCATTACATTCTTGAAACAAACAAGTCTCTCACTTTACATCACAGACGTGGTGTCATATGCTCTTGTAAGTTTTTCAAAGTTACCATACAAAAGATCAAAATTCGCGCAGTACACACACAGACAGGCCGACATCTCTAGGTGGGTGTGGAACTACCCACTTAGGTCGTAGTGCACAAAATTTTGATATTCCGATATGTGAAGTTGTATAGTTGCTCTTATAAATTGCAAAAGTTTCTTTAGTACTGAGAGTCGTGTACCTCTTCACTTCCAAAACTTTTTGACCTTCAACTGTTACAGGTATAGTGTCTTTTTTGTTGGCACTCTGGTGAGAACAGACCCATCTATCTTTCAGATAAAATGACTGCACTATTTGAACTTCAGGTGTGCTTCTACAGGATGACTGTAATAGTGACCTGGTCTTCCAAAGACTCCTTTTACAGACCTCGCATTTCTTGATTTGTCTACAATGTACTTTGATACTGATGGAACATTGTTCAAAATTGTGTTCTTTGAAAATGCCTCTGGAATAATAGTTAAAACCTACACCTTTTCACTATAGGATGCACAATATTCAATAGCTGAATTGATATTTGTGAAAAATTCCTGGAAAGAGGAGCAAGAGTGCTTTGGTTAATTTTTTTCTAAAGATGGAATTTCTACTTTGAAGAGTGTGGTCAGTTTTGCTGTAGTGCATTCATCCATAGCTTTAGTAATTTCTCTGTGCTTTCTTGATACATAGAGCTTATGACTCGACTTCACTGACCACAGTTTCTCAACGGAACTAACACTTACCTCTGTAGTTGACTGATTAAAGGTATTTAATTCTTCCTCTACTGATGCAAAATCTGCATCATCTGCATCATGAGAGGTTTCAACTTGTTCAGATACTATCAATGTGTTATTCTGTCAAAGCATTTAGAACACAAAATGTCCTCACCGGAAGCATCTTCACTTTGAAATAGTCTTCAAATTAGAACATTTATTCCCAACCTGAACAAATTTAATTTTTTGTTTGTCTTATATATCACTCTTTTATTGATATGCAAATAGTCAGCACACTTCACTCTCTTGTGGCCCCAGTCAGAAGACATTTAAACAGTCCTTTTCACAAAACACTATGCAACCGTGTCAACTGACAAATTCCTAATGAAAACACAGAACACACTGGATGGTCTCATATTTCTTAGAATACTCGTCAGTAAACAAATTGGCACTGAAGAACTACAATACAGGAACCTGCAGTTAACAACCATGACAAAGAATCTGACAAGAAACTAGAACAAAATGTAAGAAATAACTGCAACAAAGACAATATAAATAAACATTGTAACTAATAAATTAGTAAGAAACTTCAGTGAAGATATATGTTACCCTTGAAAGATAGAAAAAAGATTTTTAAAAACAAAACCTCTCCAACTTGAAAGTGGAAGCTCTCCTGTACACCGAACATAGTCCTACATGATACTAATCAACAGAAAAAATCTAACTTTTCTGGATTGACATTTTCTTTAAAAAAAATTTCTGTAAATTATAAAAAAATCAAAAGGCAACAGTAAAATAACTTTGACAGATATGTCTAAACGGAGGATACCATTGTAATCATAAAGCAATTATCTTTCAAATAAAAATACCCCTCTAGCAAAGATCTAGAAATGAAAATTTTAAAAATATTTCAAAAATTCGCATCTTCAAAATGGTGTTCGTAGTGTCATCTTTAGAGGCCTGTGTCTCAGGGCAGAAATTTTTTGGAGAAAACAAAAAAAATGTATGTATTTCTTATTTAGTCCTGAATTTTAACATATGCTAAATACAATAACATCTGAGACTATGACGGTAACCCCGCTGCCTGAAGTGATATGGATTTTGCTCGCTACCTTCAGTGTGGAAATACCCGGGTTTGATTCCTAGTACCACCTCATATTTTTTTCTGAGGCAGAGAGGCGTGGAACAGGATCCATTTAGCTTTGTGAAGCCTAATGAGGAACTATTTGAATAAAGAAGCAGATGTACCATCAGAATTCTTCTATCGGTAATAATGGCTGGAGAGATTGTTGAAATGCAGATCATGTGTCCAAAGATCAGACTGCTGCTCATACTGCCTTGCAGGCAGCAGTCGGAAGTCATATGGTCTAATCTGTGATTTGTTTTTATGTCTTCTTATTTGGGGCAGGGCATTTGCAGAGAATCAGTTATTAATTTTTGATAAAGTGTTGTTTCCATTTTCAAATGTCGAAGTTAGTCCATGGCATCATCAACAGAGAAATATTTCTGCTTTTTGGATAAATGGAGGAAGATCATTTGTACATGACAAAAACAAGAGTGGACCCAATACTGATTCGTGTGGTAACTTATACTGATTATTCTTCACTGTGAACAGGAAAACCAGTTACCAGTGAGATCTCTGGTGCCATAACTTGAGTTTCTCTTAGAGAATAGTTTGAACTGCACAGTCAAATGGTTTTGTTAGCATTTTTAACAATATTGTTGGATACAATAAAGGTACATACAATTAGACACCAATATTATTGAATAACATTTACTTTTGTGGTTTTGTACTGTGTGTGCTTCAGTAAATTTATCAAGGTTCCACTTCCAGATTATATTTAAGAATTTCATACTCATTTAATGTTTGGTTTTACCATTCAGATTCTGGCTGGGTCTAAGTAGCATATATGTTGATCTCTCTGGTTTTATAGATATCAGTATCAGAAGTTTGGTGACAGCAGAGTAATACAACTGATTTGATGCTGCATACTACCTAGCATATATACTCGAATAATCCGTGCACCCCAATTTTGAGGAAGAGGAAGAAAAAATTATTTTTTGCTTTAATTTATTTTATTTACAAAAAAAAAGAAAGTTCCAACGTTATGATGTGTTCAGAAGTATGTATAATAACTACTGGCTTGAAGCAACGCTGCTGTACAGGTTGATACATCATTAAAACACAACTGATTCAGTGACGTGCAGCTGGCCAGCAGGCGGGTGGGCAGCCAGCAGCATGCAGCTGGCCGGCTGGCCTATTAGACAGGCGGGCGGCCGGGGAACGTTATCACCACCAGCTGGGACTCTACGCGTACCTACAATAGCAAAAAAAGAAATGTGAATTATCTTGTTTAAGAATTTGTTAATACGGTATGTACAATAAAATATTTTAGTCAATACCGGTGCGTTTCCTCTCTTACAACTCTATTCATCACTTTCGTCGTCATCACTAGCGGTAGAATCATTGTTGTCTTCACCATCTTCCTGTAGAGCATCGTCCTTTGTTCCATCCAGTCAATTTGTGATTCCACATTTTTTGAAGGATTTTTCCACCAGTGGTTGCGGAATGGAGTCCCATGCACTTTTCACCCATTCACAAATCAGGGACAAATCCGGCCGTTTGATTTTTCCACTTACTTACGGTTTTCATCAGCCATCCGTTGCATATATTGCTGTTTAAGCGCAGCTTTGAATGACCGATTTACACACACATCTAGTGGTTGTAGGATGGATGTTAGGCCTCCAGTGATAATGACTGTCAGTTTTCCCTTTTTGTAATTTTTCTCACACTTCCTTAGTTGTATGTCTGCGGAAGCTGTCCAGGACCAACATGGTGTATAAATTCAGTAACGTACCAGGATGTCATTGCCAAACATGTGTCACCCAGTCAATTATAAGGATTCGCTATCACTAATACCGGTATGCCTTTTACTGATATTTTTGGAGTAGTTTTCCTTTTAAATATCACGTAAGGTGGTAGCTTTCGTCCATCACCAGTTACACACATCATCACTGTATATATTTGTTTCTCACTGTCGCCAGTTCGTAACATGATGCTGGATTCTCCTTTCCTGTTCACTGTGTTGTCGAGCAGCATCTCAAAATAGACTGGCGTTAGATCTGCATTACCAATTTGCGATGATATATAGGACTGTTTGCTGTGCAGATTTATCACATAATGATGAAAATTCACTATTTTTTCCTTGTAATCGCCTGGAAGCCGTTGAGTGACAGTAGCTTTCCTCCGGAATCCTAAACCATTTCAGTTGAAAAATCTCGATAGCCAGCCACGGATAGCTTTGAAACTGGTAATGCCTAGTTCTTTGGCTAAAGACAATGCTTTAAGTTGGCACATTTCACTCGTCACCTCATATCGGTATTGTCGCTTCTTATCTGCATAATCGCAGAGCCTTTTCTCAAGGTCCGGATGCTTCGCTTTTTGGCCGCGAAATGCCCGGCGATTACTGTTAGTTTCTTGGAGCTGTGTTTTATTTTTTCACCAGTCATTAATAAAACTCTCACTCTCGTTGTACTTTCTTCCTGCTGCACGGTTTCAAATATTCTTGGCTTCTTCAATAATTTTCACTTTTTCTTTAGCAGTGTACGAGCAATAACGAGAACTTGTAGCCATAATTAACAAGTTTGAAGATGTTAATACTTCAGTCCTAACATGCTACTGATGTGTGTCAGACTGAGGCCGCAACAATGCAATAGTAGAATGGGATCTGTTGTTGGAAGCGGAGCAGTACCAACAATGTTTCGAATAATCCACGCACCCCAGTATTTCATCCTAAAATTCGGGATAAAACATGCGCGGATTATTAGAGTATATATGGTACTACTACTACTACTACTACTACTACTACTACTACTACTACAGTATGTCAACAGTGTGTGACATGCCCAGTTCGAAGCCATTATCACATATTGGCTTTTGGCCCATTTCATAGTGGTGTGTGGCAACCCTAGCATGTGTACAAGCTATTGAGTTGTTGTGAAGTTAACAATAAACTGAATTGTACATATCCAGAATTTATAGTTTTTTTTCCAAAGAAATTTGTTAGTATTGGTGTTAAATTTACTATTCCTTTTTTTTTCAGTTAGGTCCAAATAGTGGTCTTCATATAATTATTTTTGATGAAATTGATGCTATCTGCAAGTCCCGTGGGTCTGTCGCGGGGAACACAGGTGTTCATGACACTGTTGTAAATCAGCTGCTGGCTAAAATTGATGGTGTCGAACAATTGAACAACATATTAGTCATTGGAATGACAAATAGACGTGATATGATAGATGAAGCACTGCTTCGACCTGGACGCTTAGAGGTAAGAGTAAATTTTGAGATATTACTTGAAAATTAAGTTGTGGCTTTAAGGTGGCCTTCATTTACTTTGCATGTGTACTCCATTCTTTTCACAGCAATATTTCATCTCTGAACAATAGTATCCACAGGAAATTGAATGTTTTAAGTGCTTGTTGCCATTTACTTACTATTTTATGAAATTTTTCTGTTCCAAATCATGAATCTGAAAGTTCTGAATGAAAGAAATGAAGACACATAAAAATAAAAATAATTGTAGTAAGATAGTGTGTGTGTGTGTGTGTGTGTGTGTGTGTGTGTGTGTGTGTGTGTGTGTATAGGCTTGGTTTGGATATTGTCTTCTTTCGCCCAGTTCCACAATAAACCAAACTTGCATATGCAAACACTGGTGCCCAATGAACAACCAAAGTTTGCATCAGTACTGTGAGGAACGTAGTGTAACATACCTGGTTAGACTGAGTATGGGTGATAAGACCTTGATAATTATTTCCCTCTGCTGTTAATTACACTGTTTGGGGCTCTCAGGCTACCTCAGGCCTGTGGAGAAGATTTAACACGTGATGTGTGGAGAAGCTACAGTCTGATTCAGCTGGTCTGCGTTAAAAGGAAAAAGGGAATAAATAAAATCTTTGCAGCAAGATGTATAAAATAAGTTTGACAAAGGCTATTGACAAAACTTCAAATTAGACACATTATTAACCATTTTACATTTAAATCAAGACAAGTCATTCAAAATATTCAAACCTATGTAAAAACCACCACCTGTGCATAAAAATTTATTATGGAAGTCGTTGTCATCTTCAGTCCAAAGACTGGTTTGGTGCAGCTCTCCATACTAGTCTATCCTGCGTGAGCCTCTTAATCTCTGAATAACAACTGCAACATACATCCTTCTCAATCTGCTTACTACACTCATATCTTGGTCTCCCTGTAAGATTTTTAATGCACACAATTCCCTCCAGTACTAAACAACTGGTCCTGTGATGTCTCAGACTGTGTCCTATCAACTGATTCCTTCTTTCCTTGTCTCCCCAATTCTATACAGTGCCTCCTCAATAGTTATATGATTGACCCATCTAATGTCAAACACTTACCTGACTTATACAATTTTATTTGGTGGTGACTTTAATGTACCCTTGATATGTTGGTGAAAGTACTTATTTAATTTTGGAGGTATGCATAAAATATAATCCAAAATTATGCTAAATGCGTTCTCTGGATTATCAGTTTAATAAGTCACGGCTGCAAAATACTAACGCGAATTCTTTACAGACGAATGGAAAAACTGATAGAAGCCGACCTCGGGGAAGATCAGTTTGGATTCCGTAGAAATATGGAAACACGAGAGGCAATACTGACCCTACAACTTATCTTAGAAGCTAGATTCAGGAAAGGCAAACCTATGTTTCTAGCATTTGTAGACTTAGAGAAAGCTTTTGACAATGTTGACTGGAATACTCTTTCAAATTCTGAATTTCAATGTACTACGAAAATCCGACTGGCAAGACTCTTTGGGATGTTTGTCAATATGGCCAGCTCTACTCGTCAATATGGCCAGCTCTACGTTCTGAATTTTTTCCTACCTGTGAGAAGAGATGGTTGCTAATAGGAACTTTTATGAATTTTGAATCACATGCAGTATTCTCTTCACCATAAGAATAATACGAATATAAACATTTTGCCATGTATTGTTTCGTGTTTGCTGCTATCTCATTTAAATCCTGTCTGCCCAATAAACTACGAAACTGTAGCGAGACAACAGCAAACGTGGAAGAATATACATATCATGTCATGTTTATGTTCGTATTATTCTTATGCCTAATAGTGATACAGTCAGAAATCAAGCACAGCAATTGACTAGATTTTTAAATCTAAGATGGCTAATTTCTGTGCAGAATGTAATGTACTAAAGAGGCGCCTGGAAAGATTTTCAAACGGAGAAAATTTTTCGCTAAACTCTCGTTCAGAACATCTTCTATCATACGCAGTTTATTATTTGGTTCTTGTTGATCATTATCAAAGAAAGCAGCAGCGTAAGTAACAATTTTTTGTTTAAATTGTAAGTGGCGATAGCGCGCACAAAAGCAAACCATGCCGCGAGTGGCGACAGGCTGTAAACACGCGCTATCAGAATGCGACAAACAATGCATGACACAGTACAGTAATGAATTTTCAGCTTAGAGTGACGTAAACAGCTATAACAAAGAAAACGGCACATATCAGATCAAAGAAAAATAAGCAGTCAATTCAAACCAGACGAAGCACGTGAAAAAGGAAGGGTACCTGTATAAATACGGACAGAGTGCCTGACGCTTAGCAATGGCTACCTTGTAAAGCTTAACTGCTAAGCTTGCGACTCAAACCAAACTACTGTAGATGTATCGTCATTCATTCGACCTAAATTGTGTCTCATATTACAATGGACCAACTTTGATTCGATTTGGAGATGCGGCCTGCCTAAAACTTTTCTCTCCCCTTGAATTTAGAGTCTCAAATTTCAGGTGCAGCTTAGATTCGAGTAAATACGATAATGTAATGTACACTATGCTTGTCCATCCTCTTTTAGTCTACTGCTGCACCGTGTGGGATCCTTACCAGATGGGATTGATAGTGTACATTGAGAAATTGCAAAGAAGGGCAGCACATTTTGTATTATCACAAAATAGAGAAGACAGTGTCACTGAACTGGCACAGGATTTGAGGTGGACATAATTAAAACAAAGGCATTTACCACTGTGGCAGAATCTTACAAAAATATTTTGTTGACCCCAACCTGCATAAGGAGAAATGATCATCATAATAAAATAAGGAAAGTCAGAACTTGCACGGAAAGGTGTAGGTGTTGGTTTTTTTCTGTTAGATATACAATATAGGAATAATAGTTATTTTGAAGGTGGTTCAATGAACCATCTGTGTGAGCACTTAAATGTGATTTGCAGAGTATCGATGTAGATGTTTATGTAGATGAATGAATCTTCAACATTGTACTGCAGCACCACATTTTGATAGCTTATATTTTCTTTTGCTCTAAACTGTTTATCGTCCACATTTCACTTCAATAGATGGCTACACTCCAGACAAATATTTCCAGAAAAGACTTACTAATGTTTTAATTTGTATTTGATAAGTGTCTCTTCTTCAGAAAGGTTTCTCCTGCCATTGCCAGTCTACATTTTATATCCTCTCTACTTCACAGTTATTTTGCTACCCAAGTTGCAAAACTCGTCTACCACTTTAAGTGTCATGTTTCGTGATCAAATTCCCTTAGCATCACCTGATTTAATTCAGCTTCACTCCATTATCCCCCCCCCCCCTTTTTTTTTTTTTTTTTTTTTTTTTTTTTTTTTTTTTTTTTTTTTTTTGTTCATCATTTATTCTCCTTTCAAGACATTGTCCATTCCATTCTACTGCCCTTCCAAGTCTTTTGCAGTCTCTGCAGAATTACCATTCCATCGGCAAACCTCAGAGTTTTTATTTCTTCTCCATGAACTTTAATTCCTATTCCAACTTCTTCTTTGTTTTCCTTTTGCTACTTGTCCTGAGTACAGATTGAATAACATCGTGGACATACTAAAACATTGTTTCCCTCCCGTCTCAACCACTGCATCCCTTTCATGCCCCTCAGCTTTTATAACTGCCATCTGCTTTCTGTACAAATTGTAAATAGCCCTTTGCTCCCTGTATTTCACCCCTGATACCTTCAGAGTATTCCAGTCATCATCAAAAGCTGTCTCTAAGTCTACAAATGATATAAACATAGGTTTGTCTTTCCTTAACCTATCTTCTAAGACAAGTCATAGGGTCAGTATTTCCTCATACGTTCGTACATTTCTTCGGAATTCAAACTGCTTTCCCCCAAAGTCACCTTCCAAGAGTTCTTCCATTCTTCTGAATTCTTTAGAATTCAGTTAGTATTTTGCAGCCATGACTTATTAAACTGATAGTTTGGTAATTTTCACACGTCAACAACTGCATTGTTTGGAATTGGAATTACTACATTCTTCTTGAAGTCAGAGTATTTCGCGTGTCCCGTGCATCTTGTATAGCAGATTGAAGAGTTTTGTCATGGCTAGCTCTCCCAAGGCTATCAGTAATCATGATGGAAAATCATCTACTCCTGGGGTCTTTATCTAACATTGATCTACTGATCTTTCAGAACTCTGTCCGATTCTTCTTGCAGTATCAGATCTCCCATCTCATCTTCTTCTGTGTCCACTTCCCTTTCTATAGTATTGTCTTAAAGTTTTCTCCCACGTACAGACACTCTTATATACTCCTTCCACTTTTCAGCTTATACCTCTTTGCTTAAGACTGGTTTTCCATATTCATACAGCTGCTTCACCCCCCCCCCCCCCCCCAAGGCCTCTGTAATTTTCCTGTTGTGTTATCTAGCTTTCCCTTAGTGAAATATGCTTGTCAATCCTTAAATTTGTCCTGTAGCCATTCCTACTTAGCCATTTTACACTTCCTGTCAGTCTTGATTTTTAAACGTTTGTATTACCTTTTTCCTGCTTCATTTGCTGCATTTTTAAATTTTTTTCCTTATCTATTTTTGTTGTAGGTCCAGATGGAAATAGGTCTTCCAAATGAGAATGGGCGTTTTCAGATCCTCAGTATACATACAAGCAGAATGAAGGATCACAAGAAGCTTGCACCAGATGTGGACATAAAGGTTTGCATATTGGGTTGTTAATTCTAATTAAAGAATTAATAATGCATCCATCTACATCTTTATACATTACTTAGTATGTGTAATCCATAACTCATTTCCTTTAGAGACTTAGTCTCATAATATATTATCCCGAAAAGTGTATGATGTACCAATGCTTTAATGTATGTGCTGTTTTTAGATATTTGTGCTGCTAAAAGGATATGAGCTCGTGAGTGTTTCAATAATAGTCTTGTGTTATTGAGAATGGAAAAGAGGAGCATGACTGAAACAAAGAAAGGCTCATTCCTATGTCTGTATGTCAGTTAAATTTTGTTTACATCACTTGGAGCTTAGGATATAGACCTATAGTAAACCCTAAATTAACAAACCAGCCTTTAATGAAAATTTACATTGGTGCTGATGCAACTCCCATAAGAACAGTGTTATTCCTCTCTGCTTTTATTCAACACTGCTTTAAGAAAAAGTCAGTTTTTAAGAAATAAATATGAAACATTCTACACATTAAAATCCAGTTTTCATGCAATTCCTAACATGTCAGAGTGAATCTCTGATTTACTTCGGTTTCACACATGCCGTACTGTGTGTTGTGTGATGGAGTAAACAGTAATAGATTCATTCAGTCGACACATACCTAGATTGTAGTAAAGTTATTGACCTCCCTTGTAGTGGTACTGGCAGATACATGGAACCAATCAGAAATTAGTTTCCACAAAAAGTGAGTCTACGAAGTGTGAAAAGTGCAGCTGTTTGTTTATTGAGGTGTTGATGTCCACTAATAACAGAAAAATTTTAAATTCCCAGATTTTTGAAAATATACACAGAAGTGGCAAAAACCATAAGATACCTCCCAATATTGTCACCCAGCATAGTGCAGCAACTCAGTGTGGCATGGATACAATGTCATTGAAGTCCACTGCAGAAATATTGGGCCAGGCTGCCTTTATACCTGTCCATAATTGTGAAAGTGTTACTGATGCAGGATTTTGTGCGTGAACTGATGTCTTGATTACGTCCCATAAATGTTTATAGGATTTCACGTTGGGTGACCTGGATGGTCAGATCATTCACGCGAGTTGTCCAGAATGTCCTTCAAGCCAATTGTGAACAATTGTGGCCCAGTGACATGGCACATTGCCATCCATAAAAATTCCATCATTGTTTGGGAACTTAATTGTCTGCTGCCATAGCCCAAATTAACACCAAATTTAACCCCACTGTCATAACAGATACATTCAATGTTAATCCCACGTTGATTTCTGCAGTTATTTCCAATAGTCTTTCTTGTCTCTTAGCACTGACAATTCTACGCAAATGCTGCTACTCTTGGTCATTAAGTGAAGGCCGTCAGCTACTGCATTGTTGATGGTGGGAGGTAATGCCTGAAATTAAATATCCTCGGCACACTCTTGACACTGTGGATCTCAGAATATTAAATTTCCTAAAGATTTCCAAAATGGAATGTCCCATGCATCTAGCTCCAACTATCATTTCCTTCTCAGTCTGATAATTCCAATTGTGTGGCCATAATCACATTAGAACCCTTTTCACATGAATCACCGGAGTACAAATGATAGCTCTGCCAATGCACTGCCCTTTTATACCTTGTGTATGTGATACTGTCGCCATCATTATATGTGCGTATTGCCATCTCATGACGTTTGTCACCTCAATGCAGAAACACTACTTTGTACCTACATGTACAACAACAGTGCCTGGATGACATCAGAAATCTGAGATTTTTTAGGCATTTAGATCAAAAGATTAGTGCAGTAGGAAGGAAAATTGTACTTATTATTGACAGGTGCCCTGTATTTTCTGAGGCATATAAATGTCATGTTCGTTCCTCCAAACTTCAGAAGTCTCTGTGGGAATCACACTCGTTAATGCCAAATACAGAGTAGCAGTTGTGCCGAAGTAGATTCCATTTCTTGAGAGGAAGTAACTGAGGAGGTTGTTGCGTGGAGTTGTTCAACATTACAGATTGTGTTAAATTCTTTCGCAAACATTGTCTGCAGCATATCAGTTGCTGCTGAGAACAATGTTTTTCCACGAGAATGGTGAAGAATCACTGGTATTCATGAAAATGCGATATTCTAAGACTTAATGATGTTGATCTCCTTATTTCCACATCCAAAATGGATGCAAGTGAAATGTGTGAAATATATGTGGAGCAACAGTGACTTAGGAGCTGCTGGTGATGATGCCAAGGATGAGAATTAGTATGATGCAACAACTTCATGCTGCTAGAAATTTTTCCTCTTATAATGTAACTAAATCAGTTTTAACTTATATCAACTAACTAAAGTTAGAACTTCTTTCACCACAGTTTGCTGGAAGGACCAAAAAAAAAAGTCATCTTTGTTTTTAAAGAAACTGAAGGATGTGCTGCGTGATAAGTATAATAATTATACATGTGCAGCACATGATATTGGTAATCTTGTAATTAAATAGCACTTACCGTACCTAAACATGACTGAATTCTGATTCGGGGTCACTCCTTCTATGGAAGAAGAAGAAGAAGAAGATTTAAGGCAAACTGTTGTTGAAGGAAAAAAATATTTGGGTCCCCATAGATTTGTTAAAAAGGGGTTTTACTATATTTACTAGTGCATAAAAAATTTCTAACTTAGTTTCCACCCCAGAATGGTTTGGGATACAGTCAGAAATCAAATGATCTAATATGATGTGAAGATATTGCAGGAAAGCTGGCTTATGAAAGGGGGTCAATGTAGTAATGTTATGGAAAAAGACAGGTAATTGAAAGCCCGTAGTGCTCCAAGGAAGTTTTTCTCCTTTCTGTATTTTTGTATTTAAGCTTATGGTATGTTGAGGTGAATCATCAGAACACCCAAAAGCCACTATTGGTGTCCTTAATGTAAAAAAAAGTGTACTATGAATGTAATAATGTATATGATGCACATTGAACGGTCATATCTCAATAAACACTGTTGTGAAAACATATTCTTGCAGCTATTTTGCAATTTTCTCATAGCACTGTGTGACCTTCACCCACTCCCACTTTTTTTTACTTAGTTGCATGGGGAGAGAACCCATTTGGGATGTATCAAACAGTTTGTATACTCAGCCTCCACAATTAATTCAGTGTGTATTCATTTTACCTACCCTTGTATGTGATGGCTTGTTCAGTAATGCTGTTTGACTAGTGACCTCTCAAAAGGAGGTTGATGAACAACCTTGGCAAAACAGGTGTTGGCTGAATTTTGCCAGATGATGAACTTTGAAACGAATATTTTTTTTTTTTTTTTTTTTTTTCAGAATGAGATTTTCTCTCTGCAGTGTAGTGTGCACTGATATGAAACTTCCGGGCAGATTAAAACTGTGTGTTTGAATATTTTTTTTGTTGCGGCTTGTTTTAAGTGTATAGTACAATATTTTGGGCTTTGTCAAGGAACATGAAATAGAAATTTGCTTCATTAAAAAAAAACCCAGAAATGTGCATTTCAGTTACTTTTCAATGAAACCCTTCCATACTGCTTGCTTGATAGTGTCCAGTCATGGAATGAAATAATTACTTAAATCGGAAGTATAAATGTCCCAGCAAAATGTGTGTGTCGTAGTGTGTTATTTAATTATTGCCTTGCTGTTACAGGAGCTTGCAGCACTGACAAAAAATTTCAGTGGCGCTGAATTGGAAGGTCTGGTGCGTGCTGCTCAATCAACTGCCATGAACAGACTCATCAAAGCATCAAGCAAAGTTGAAGTTGATCCCGAGGCAATGGAGAAGCTGTTGGTTGACAGATCAGACTTTCTGCATGCATTGGAACATGATATAAAGCCAGTAAGAAAATATTATTTATTTTTGGTTATTTAGGCGAATTGGGAATAAAAACTTTTCTAAAAGGCCATAGCAGTCTGTTCCACATAACAAATTCCACTGCAGATAAACTGGAAAATATAAGATTTCATTTTTGTAATTAGATTTTGAGATGGTACACCAGTATTGCATGAGGTTTGAATGTCAGTGCCTCCATCCTGATATACATTTGCTGTAGTCCCCTAATTCAGTCTATGCAATTACGCTTCTGCAATGAGAGTGCAGCTGATACTTGCTTCAAGCCTTGATGAAACAGATCTAATGTTTGATATCTTGAACTTCATCTGTAGGATTTCTTACACAGAAAAAGTAATAAATTACATGTCAGTACTTAGAGTATTAATGGATCACATTTCTACAACTTATGTAATTCTCGAGGTTGCTGTTACTGATGTCATAGTTGTGCTTCTGGATATTTATCTTGGAAATATTAACGTATCTTAAAGGCATTGGATGACTTCAAAAATTAAAATGAATTTGAGCACTAAGGTTATCATCAAACAGCAAGAAATGAAGGATAAAAAGGTCCATCAGTGCACAGTTTCCCAAAACTTTCTTATCTGAGAAGTTTGCTAAGCTGTCACAGCCCAAAGAAGTTGTTACACCTTTATACATAAACATGTTGAGCATTTGTGTTACCAAAAAGATCTCATACAAAATTCTTTCATACTTTTCTATAGGCACAGAACACACTACACAACTAGCCTTTCACAGGACTACTTTCCTTTGGATAAATTTTGAAGAAAACTATCTTCTAAATGATTGCAAATATGGTACACCATAGTCCTGATTAAATGAAAAATATTGTTTCACAGGAAGTTGAATTTTACATTGGAGATCTCTCAAACCAGGGCCAACACAGGGATAAGTGTAGGACACAAATATAAAGGCTTGGAATTCAACATGCATATGGTCCTATTATTTTCCGTACTCATAACATGGCGTGCATATCTGAGAAGTTGTTTCCTTTAAACATTTGACAGACACTTACTAGAGAGTATTTCACTATTAATGCTACTGTCTCACTGTGGATATTAAATTGGTCTGAGAATGGTAATATAACTGAAGCCAGTCACTAAATACGAATTGTGGTGTGAACTGTTTTAATGTCTCTGACAATGTTTTATTTATGTGAGAAAGATTAGTTGACCAGGAATTAGAAGGCAGTTCATTGTATTTTATATTTGTTATCAGTAGTAAACACGTTCATTATCATTATGTTATTTGGTTACAGGCTTTTGGTACAAGTGCAGAAGTACTGGAACACTTCTTGTCACGTGGTATTATCAATTGGGGTACACCTGTTAGTGGTGTGTTTGAAGATGGCATGCTTCTAATTCAACAAGCTCGCATGACAGACACATCAGGATTGGTGTCTGTATTGCTCGAAGGACCTCCTAATTCAGGAAAAACTGCTATTGCTGCACAGCTTGCAAAAGATTCAGATTTCCCATTTGTCAAAGTGTGTTCTCCTGAAGAAATGGTTGGCTATACAGAATCTGCAAAATGTTTACAAATCAGGAAGGTGTGTATATATGTTTTTACTACTTTAAATTATGTTAAAGTGTGATAAAAGTTGAGCTTTTTTAAAAAATCGTGTAGGATCATACTCCACAGTCAAGGAATGTAAGCTATGGCATATAGTCTACAGAAGTGTGTGTTTAATTTATGCCAGAAATGCATATGAATGTCAGTTGGAAGTATAAATTTGTAGTGAGGGATATTAATGTTGTGCAAATACAAAAATGTAAATATGTGTGAATACACTGTGTTTCAGGTTTTTGATGATGCATATAGATCACAACTCAGCTGTATACTTGTTGATAATATTGAACGTTTACTTGATTATGGTCCTATTGGACCCAGGTATTCCAATTTGACACTCCAGGCACTTTTAGTGCTTCTGAAGAAAGAACCACCAAAAGGCAGGAAACTCCTCATACTGTGCACCAGTAGTAGAAGGTAAATGTACCTCTTTGTTTTGATTGAAAATATTTGTGAAGAACTTTTGGGCACTTTTGTTGAAGTATTACTTATTGTGAAATTATTGCAGGCAAGTTCTTGAAGACATGGAAATGATGTCTGCCTTCACAGCTGTACTCCATGTACCAAATCTTTCTAAACCAGAGCACCTTATAGCTGTGCTAGAAGAAACTGATGTTTTTTCGAAGAAAGATGTTGCTACGATTAGTCGGAAAATACAGGGCCAGCGGTAAGTGATAACATTGTTAAACATGTTTTCACTTGTTAACAGAATAACAAAAACCGCGCAAAGGCAGTGGTGATGGGGAGGGGGTCGGGGTTGGTAGTTATATCGGTGCCAAAGGAAATATGAGAGCACTGCAGTAGCGGCGGAGGTTGTTGTTGTTGTTGTTATTTTTTTCCATTTGTACACAGGATTTAGTTAGTATTTCTATCTTTGTGTGGATAAAAGGTGAACAACATCTGGAACACTCATAAACTTATTCTGTGGTTAGTATGTTTGAAGAGTAGCAGTGTTACTTGAGCTGCTTTGTAGTGTATTAATAATCACAAACATGATAGCAGAAGTACTTACATCATATCTAGTGACTGCTTGGGTTAATTTTATATTCTCTGTGGTATAGACAAACCTAGGTTAGATAGATAAAGACTGTGCCTGTTGTGTACAGATGGGCGAAGAATTGGCCACTGTCCAGAAACAGTTTGAAGTTTTGGTGGATGCCAAGACAGGCTTCAGGCCTCTATGCTGGCTTGTGGTGCTGTTGAGGCACCTGAGACTAAGTCTTTGGCACTTCTGATGCAAGGAATCCATGGTGATGCTGCACCTTCAGATTTGCTCTTCCTATCTAGTCTCTGCCCACCTGATGGCGAGTAGTGATCCAATTGTAAATCTCTGGGCAGGATAACAACCCCTTACACCTTAAAAATAGGTTTTTCGGCTGTTAAATTCCTGGGAGTATGTGTACAAAGTTATTTAAATTGGAACAATCATATAAAACTAATTGCAGGTGGATCTGAGGCGAGACTGAGATTAATAATTGGTAATATAAGGGTTGAATGAAAAGTAATGCCTCCACCTTCATTAATTGGGTTTGGATGGGACTATTTTAATAAATCAAATGCAGAAATAATCTTAGAATGTGATCTTCAATTACCAATATTCACTTTTCCACATAATTGCCAGCCAATTGGATACATTTCTGCCAATGATGAAAAAGTTTTCTGAAGCCATCATGGAAGGAGTTGACACTGTTTCCGCAACCACAATCTCACAGTTCTTCACACCTTCTTGTGAAATGCCGATTGTGCTTACAGTTTCTTTCTGAGTGATACGATGATCCTCCTGAATCAATCTGTCAACATTTTGCTTGTGAAACTTGGTGGTTGCTGTCACAGGATTTCCAAATCTTTGTTTGTCACCCAGGTCAGATGTTGCCACCTCAACATATTTAAACTTACTCTCCCAATGACGCACAGTACTCACATCAACACAATCGCCATAAACTGCTTTCAGTCTCTCGTGAATCTCCTTTTGGCTGACACCTTCTGCTGTCAAGAATTCACTGACTGCATGCTGTTTAAATCGCATTGACCAACCGTCTGCACAGGGTTCCATTCTTCATACTGTAATAACACAACTGTTCAATGCTAAGGCTTCCCGCCAACTGGAGCTGTAGAGAAGAGGCTCCGGAACAAGTCAGTACTTGCCGTGTACCAATGCTGCCAGCTGTTGTTATGAAGGTGGAGGTGTTATTTTTCAGTCAACCCTTGTAATTAAACTGACAGTGTTCATAGTGTTGCAGTGTGGGCTGTATATAATGCATAATGCTGAAACATTGTAGGTATGTTAGCTGCCACTACTGTGTGCTTATGGAGCATGCTGAAAAAAATAATAGTTCCACTCCCCGCTATCAGGCAAAAACTGTAAGTAGTCAGAATGTGAAATATTTCCTAATTTGATGTCAGTATTCTGTTTGTTACTTGTTGACACATGTCAATTTCTTTTGTTACATACTGTTGTTGTAAAGAGTTAAGAAGGTTGAAGTTCTCCGTATGAAGCACAGAAACTATTGAGAGGAAAGACTGTGTACTACTGGCAAAGTTGTTTTATCAGAATGGCAGAAATAGCAGCACTGCATTGTGGGAATTTCGCTGACAGAAACAGCTGCATAGAGATCCCATGTCAATAAATGGACTAAAGAATACAACCAAGATGTTTGAAGAAACGGGTGAATTAGGTGGGGCAGCAGGAAGAGAGAGGTGGCCCATTCCCATGACAATTGTTCATGAAGATGCTGTATCTATGACCAACTGTGCAGCACATGCCTCAAATTCTGCAGCGAGTGCTAGAGCTGTATCTCCCTTGGTCAACAGTTCAAATGAATTTTACAGTGCATTTTCGCTGGTATTACTACAAGATTCAAATATGCATCAAATGAGCCCAAAGTACGTTGCAACACCATGACTTTGCCCTTTGTTTTTTGCCTTGCATGGAAGTGGCTGACATGTGGCCAGGGAATATTCTTTTGATGGACGATGCACACTTTACTCTGCACAGTGCTATGAATGCACAGAACTTTCACATATTTAGTTCTACTCCACCATATATTGTGCAAGAACATAGACTGCACTCAGCTTATATGACGGAGTGGTGTGGTGACACATCAAGGGCCTGTTCGGTGTAATGACACCTGTTCATTGTAAGGACCTATGTGTGCATCGTGATTGTAGTTTTGCAAGATCACAACTGTGTCCACATTACTATTTTTGTGCAAGCTAGGATGAAACCCCATGTCTCTTGCCTGGTTAAAGACTGGTTTCAAGAAACATCGGTAACGATAGCAACATATCTAAGCAATTTCAAGGTCTGTGGCCTTCCAGATCCCCTGACTTCTGGTTGTGGGGATATTGGAAAGGTCATGTCTATTAGGGATGTATCTGGACTGTCTCTGATCTGAAGGATAGCATATGATGATGCATCACTTTGATTACATTGGATATGCTGCGAGCAACTGTTGACAATGCTCTCCATGTTGGAGAGTCAACAGATCATGTTGAAAACATGTTGTGACACATATCCTAATAAATGTGCTAGAACCACTGTTATCATGTGTTCGATCATTTCAGCCCTTTCCCTGCACAACACCCCTCGTTCACTGCTTACAGCACCATATTTTCACCTGGTAGCAGAAAGTGGAACTATTTTTTTCACCATACTCCACGAGTGCACTGATTAATGAATGTACCCACAATGTTTTCGCATCCTACAACATATATAGGTTGCACAGCAGCACCGTCAGATTAATTATAGCCACCTGGTAGAATCCCCAAGAAGTGTAGTCCACAAAAAAAAAGAAGTATCTTACAAAATCCTCATTCAATCATTACTTGAATACTGTTCATCAGTCTGAGCTCTATGCCTGATAGGTTTGATAGAGGAAGTGAGAAGATCCATAGACAAGAAGCGAGTTTCGTCACAGTTCATTTACGAAGTGCAAAATGTTACAGAGGTGTTCATTGGGTTGCAGTGGCATATGCTACAAAAGATGTGTTGCGCATCACAGAGTTGTTTTATGTTAAAATTCCAAGACCAGCTGTTCCTAGCAGAGTCAGCCATATATTGCTTCCTCCTAAACATATTTCGTGGAAAGACCACAGAGATAAGATTAGACACAGATTTCACACAGAATTGGTAAACAGTCGATCTTCTCGTGCGCCATTTGCAGCTGGAACAGGAAAGGATGAAGTGATAGTTGTACATGAAGTACCACCCACTACTCACCACAAGGGTTACTTTTTAATGAAAAGCCAAAGGAAAAGTTATAGCCTTAATTTTCATTTGACAAATTTGTCATTATTACTGTTAGCACAAACAATGCATTAACACTTATTCCCCCCCCCCCCCCCCCCCCTCACCCCAGCTACAAATTTAAAGCAATTCCTTTTAAAAAGGCTTGAGGCAGAGATGCTTCCTGCATTTATCACTGCAAGAGGCTTTAGACTAAACGGTTGCCAGGCGTCGTAATGCAACTCCTTCTACCTTTCTACTTACTTGAGACTTTTAAAGCGCACACACACACACACACACACACACACACACACACACACACACACTCTCTCTCTCTCTCTCTCTCTCTCTCTCTCTCTCTCTCTCTCTCTCTCTCTCTCTCTGTGCCCAATTCTGGTGGGCAGACCATGCCATTATCTACCTTTCCACTTGCTCAACATAAGTTTGGAAAACTGTCAGGATTTCTAGTAAACCTGAAATTGATAGTGAGATTTTTGGGGAAAATTCAAGTGTATATTGAAAGGACGGGCAAGTGGGAAATGGAGGTGGTGTATTTGTTGCAGTAGATAAGAAACTTAGATCCAGTGAGGTAGAAATTGAAGCTGCATGTGAGATTGTTTGGGCAAGACTCAGAATTTGGTGTGGGCATAAAATGATAATTTCTGTAACCAAAAACATTAGAGAGAACCTCATTTCACTTCTAGGTAAGTTCCCCAATCATACGGTGGAGACTGTTATCATCCAACAATTAACAGTTTTGTTAGTGGTGGGCGTGATAAGACATCCTGTGAAACTATACTAAATGCCTTTCTGAAAACTGCTTAGAACAGGTAGCTAGGAGCCCCACTCATGGTGGAAATATATTGCATCTAATGCCAAAAAATAGACCTGACCTCTTTGAGGATGTCCACTTCAAAACTGGTATCAATGACCAAAGTACAAAGGACAACTAAAACAAGCAGGCTTTTTGGAAGTCTAGAAATACAGCATCAACCAGATTGCAGAAAAAAATATTCGTGTCACATCTCTATGAGGAACATGTAACTTTCAGCACAAGGCAGGAGAATGTAGGGGAACTCTGGCTCAGGTTTAAAAGAATAGTTAACCATGCCCTGGATAGATAGATATGGACTGAGAACAGCAGTTCATAATGGGAGGGAACCTCCATGGTATACAGTCACTGTAAAGAAACAGAGATTACTGCATAATAGGTGTAAAACAAAGTTTAGGGCTATAGGTAGAGAGATGCTGAATGAAACACGTTTGGCTGTCAAGGGAGCAATGCGTGAAGTGTTCAGTGACTGCCATAGCAGAATATTGCAAGTGATCTTTCACAGGACCCAGAGAAATTCTGGTCATATGTAAGGGCAGTTAGTGGAACTAGAATTAGTGTCCAATAACTAGTGAATGAGACAGGAACCAAAATTAAGGGTAGCAGAGCAAAAGATGACATGCTTAACTCCATTTAAAAATGTTCCTTTACAAAGGAAAACACAGAAAAATTGCTCCAATTTAATTCTCATACCACTGAAAAGATGAAGGAAATAAGTATTAGTATCAATGGTGTTGAGAAGCAGCTGAAATCGTTGAAACTGAACAAAGCTCCAGGACCCGATGGAATACCTGTCAGATTCTATACTGATTTTGCAGTCGAGTTAGCCCCTCTTGTAACAATAATCTATCGTAGATCCCTCGAACAAAAATCTATCCCCAGTTTCTGGAAAAAGGCACAGGTCACACACATCTAAGGGAAGGGTAGTAAAAGTTATCCCCAAAACTAAATATCCTCAGTGCCACCCAGCATGGATTTTGTAAACATCAAACATGTGAAATCCAACTCGCACTTTTTTCACGTGAAGTACTGAATGCTTTGGATCAAGGCTATCTGGTAGATGCTGTATTTCTTGATTTCTAAAAAGTATTTGACTCAGTAACACACCTACACTTATTGTCAAAGATATGGTCATATGGGATATCAAGTGGAATTTGTGACGGGATTGAGGACTTCTTGGTAGGAAGGACACATGTTATCTTGGGTGGGTAGTCATTATTAGATGTAGAAGTAAATTCACGTGTGCCCCAGGGAAGTGTGTTGGGACTCTTGATGCTTATGTTGTATATTAACACTCTGCTGTCCGGTAACACCAAAGTGGTGTCACACGCGAAATAGTGGTCAATGGCCACCACAATGGTGACATGAGCATAGCATCATGCAGTGGCCGGTGACAATACTTTAGTATCTTTTGCATTCTGGTGGTGTTTTGTTTAGGTAACTAGAAGTTACACACATAAACAAGTTTTTTGTTCTTATAAGTACTTGTGCCCTTTCATCTTGGCAGATGAAAGAGACGATACGATTATTTATGATGACAGTGTGGAGCAAAACTTGGAGGTTGCCACTACATCGTGTATGTCTCATCATGATCCGGCTAACAGACTTTCTGGTCACATAAAATAACACCAACTAATAGGCCTAAATATTTCTGAAACAAATAAATGAAAATGAAGAAACTGCCATGTATGTTCCCAAAACAACAACAACAACAAACACAACAAACTTAATTTGCAAGTCTTGTTGAGTTGCATTTCATCTTGGTGACTGTTTTGTTGCATGTCATATGTAAGAGAAATACTGAGTACCAAAGACAATGCAAATAAACAAATATATGAAACAAACTGGTGACAAGCCATGAAATCTCAGTTAGCGCTGCTGGCTCCAAGCAAATAAATTTGTATGAGGTGTGCGGATGGCAAAGTGTTAATGATCTTGCAACAATATTAATAGTAAAATCAGACTTTTTACAGATAATGCAGTTGTCTATAATGAAGTACTATCTGAAATAGGTGCACAAATATTCAATAAGATGTTAAGATTTCAAAGTGGCGCAGAAATTGGCAACTTGCTTTAAATGTTCAGAAAGGAAAAATTTGCCTTTCATAAAATGAAAAAAAAAACATAGTATCCTATTACTATAATGGCAATGAGTCATTGTTGGAATTGGCCAACTTGTACAAATACCTGGGTGTTACACTTTGTAGGGATATGAAATGGAATGATCACATAGGTTCTGACATAGATAAAGCAGGTGGTAGACTTTAGTTTGTTGGCAGAATCAGTCTACAGAGGAAATTGCTTACAAATAACTCGTGCAACCAGTTCTAGAATATTGCTCAACTGTGTGGAATCCATACCAGATAGCACTAACAGATATTGAATGTATACATGGAAGGGTAGCACGAATGGTGACAGATTTGTTTAATCCGTGGGATAGTTTCACAGGGATAATGAAGGAACTGAACTTAAAGATGAAACTTTATTATGAGACTTCCTTGGGATAGTTTACAAGAACTGGCTTTAAGTGATTACTCTAGGAACATACAACCCCCTACATATCACTCAGAGGGGTTGTGAAGATATAATTAGAGTAGTTAGTGCATGCATAGAGGCATTCAATCAATCATTCGTCCCATGCTCCATACATGACTGGAACAGGAAGAAACCCTGATAAGTGGTACAATGGAACGTACCCTCTGTGATGCACCTCATGGTGGTATGCAGAGTATAGATGTAGGTGTAAACATTCTGCTGCCTGCAGCAGCTTGGGTAAGGCAGGGTTGCCTCGGAAGAAAACCTGGGCACATGTCCTAGACAACGGATGAGAATTTTCTGTTACTTCTACTTCTGTCAAAGATCCAGTGTTCTGGCACTACTGTGAAACAGTGGAGAGGGGTAGCTTGGACATGAGATCCAACCTCTCATACTGTGACTATGCATTAAGTGAATCATTTGGCACCTGTTATGGGACAAACACAAACTCATACTAAAGGCAAACATATCAAGTGGACTACTTCACACTGTATTGTATTTGATCAACATAGGTGTCTAATATGAGTACTTTGTCATATTATGCGGGATAATGTGTTAAAATAGCAACACATAATTCACAGTTCAATCTTTTCAAAACTGTGTATACCATATTTACTCGAATCTACGCTGCATTTTTTCCCGGTTTTTGTAATCCAAAAAACCGCCTGCGGCTTAGAATTGAGTACAAAGTAAGCTGAAGTTCTGAAAAATGTTGGTAGGTGCTGCCACAACTAACTTCTGCTGTCGAATATATGTAGTGCTACACAGGCATGCTTTGCAGGCACAAAGATAAATACTGGCGCCAAAACCTCTGCGTTAGTAGGCCTAAATAAATTAAAAGAAAGGTAGAAGAATGTTAACATTATGCCACGTGTTCTTTCGTGTTTGCTGCTATCTCATTTAAATCCTGTCTGCCTAATAAACTATGAAACTAGAGTGAGACAACAGCAAACTCTAAAGAATATACATATCATGTCATGTTTATATTCATATTATCCTTAAGCTGAATAGTGATACAGTCAGAAATGATGCACGGCAACTGACTAGATTTTTAAATCTAAGATGACTCTAGTTTCTGTGCAGAATGTAATGTACTAAAGAGACGTCTGCAAAGATTTTCAAACAGAGAAAATTTTTCGCTAAACTCTTGTTCAGAACAGCTTCTATCATACATAGTCTTATTATTTAGTTCTTGTTGATCATTATAGTGGTGGTAGCATGCACAAAAGCAAGCCATGCAGCGAGCAGCGACAGGTCATAAACAATCATGATCAGAATGTGACAAACAATGCATGACACAGTATAATAATGCATTTTCAGCTTACTAACATAAACACCTATGACAAAGAGAACGACACTTATCAAATCAAAGCAAAATAAGCAATCAATTCAAACCAGACGAAGCACATCAAAAAGGAAGGGTACACATATAAATACGGACGGAGCACCTGACACATAGCAATGGCTACTTGGTAAAGCTTAACTGTTAAGTTTACGACTCTTACCATACTACTGTAGCTCTGTCATCATTCATTAGACCTAAATTGTGTCTCATGTTACAGTGGACCAACTTTGTTTCGATTTGGAGGTGCGGTCTAAAACTTTTCTCTCCCCTTGAATTTAGAGTCTCAAATTTCAGGTGCGGCTTAGATTCAAGTGCGGCTTAGATTCGAGTAAATACGGTACTCTTACCGCTAGTGATGCTTAAGGATTGCTGATAACAAGATTCTAGGGGGTGTTCAAAAAGTCTCTCCATGGTGCCGTATGATTTTTAGCCGCGTGTGCCGTATGCTGCAGTGAATATACTGAAATGAAACTTAATGAAATAAAAGTTATTAATTTATTGAAGATTCATTTTTACTTACAAATTTTCACATTAAATGTTGAAAGTGTCCCCCCTGTTGTAGAATACACAATTCAATTCAATTCATCTAATCATGTTTCCAAACACAAGCTGTAACATTTCTTCTGTAACTGAAGCAGTGAAAGTGGACATTGCAGTTCTCAATTCGTCAATGGATTTTGGACGGTTTTTATAGACAGTTGCTTTTGCTGCACCCCAGAAGAAAAAGTCAGGTGGTGTTAGGTCAGGCGATCGTGGAGGCCAAAGTCCCTGTAAAATTATGCGATCATCAAAAACATCAGCAAGCAGTGACATTGAAATGTGATCTGTATGTGAGGTTGCACCATCTCATTGAGAATAACCATTTAGTATTTCACTTAACATAAGTTCTCCTATGAATGGGTTCAGAATATCGCTGCAGTATCGTTGTGCATTTATTGTATCATTGAAAAATATGGGACCCACAATCCGACGTCTAGCAATTGCAATCCAAACTCCTATTTTCACAGAATGAAGTGGTTCCTCATGAATACACAATGGATTTGCAGTACTCCACATACGGGAATTGTGCTAGTTCATGTGCCCGGATAAATGAAACCACACCTCATCAGTGAAAAACATTTCATTAAGAATATCCCTTCCATTGTGTTGAACGAAATTTTTGAACCATTGACAATAATGCAGTCTCTTGCCATGATCAGTATTTTTCGGTTCTTGCATGACTGTCCCTTTGTATGGGAAAAGATCAAATTTTTTCCTTACAGCTGTGTGGGTCGTGCCGACACTAACATCAATTTCCTGGGCGAGTTTTCTTACTGACTTGTTCAGACTCATGGATATTTTATCAGAAATACTGAGTAGTTTATTCTCAGACCACTTCAAGGTGCATCTGTCACTGAACCAGTACTTCGAAATTTGTTAATCAAATCTCACACAGTATCGCAATGGAGTGTTGTCTCCGGGAAAACTGAATTAAATGTTTGACAAATGGAAACTATGTATTTACCTCCAGCTTTGAACACTTGTTTGACTTAAAACTCACGTTCTTCAATGGTTAGCATTTAAACAGTAACAAAAATGAAACAAAGGAACTAAACTTAAACATTCATGTCAACACACAATGGCACACACCAATGATACTACTGACGCTGGCTGAGATAAATGAAACAGTGGAGTGTTGGCAGAGTCCTCTTGAAGGGAAGTAACCTAAACAGGCAAACAATCGTACAGCACGCGCAACTAACAATCATACGGCACTTCGGAGAGACATTTTGAACACCCTGTACTTACATACGCAGATGAATCAAGACATTATGACCACCTGCTTAATAGCTTGTTTGTCTGTCTTTACTGCTACCATCACCAACCTGCATCTGTGCCCCACTATATGTTTCGAGTCATCGTTAACCTCGATGAGGACATTTGTGGAAATGACCGTCAACCTAGGATAGCAAAAATGTGGTTCACCCAAAGAACCGACATGTTTTCATTAATGAACTATTGAATCCTGACGGTCCTATGCCAAAAGCAGTCATATTTGATGATGATGTTGGGTCAAAATTTAAACATGTAGGTCTGCTGTGGAGCTCCTTGTTCAGCAATGTATGAAAAATAGTGTGCTCCAAAACACTTGTGTGTGCACTAGCATTGTGCTCTTTCAGCAGATATGCCACAGATCATGATCTATCCTGTTTCACAGAGCAGACAAGCCACCAAACCCCATTTTTTGTGAGTCGTCGGACATTCAACCATTTAGCACCTAGTAGCACAGGAACAAGCGACCAGCTTCACTGTTTTCAAGATACTCATTCACAGGGTCTGCATGATGATAATTTGCCCTTTGTCAAAGTCACTTATCTCAAAGGATTTCACTATTGTGTGCCCATAGCTTCACTAGGGTGATCTGTCTGTGTCTGCTCTGCTTACTCACTTTTTTTACCTTGTCATGTGCCCACAACACTGCCAAGTGGTCTCAAACTTCATGGTGGGCAGTGGTCATAATGTTCTGGCTTATCAGTTTCTGTGCACATTTTCTACTTTAGATATTGTATGATAAGACACCGAAAAACTCATTCCAGCCCTATGTTTGGAATTACTGTAGACTAAAGTTCACTCACTATATAGTATGAATACATTATTAGAGTATGTGTTGTCAGCCTTGCCAAAACTTATATTGATATTAAATACAATTTACTGTACAAAACCAAAGCTGTTTAAATTTAGACATTGACACCTAACTGCTTTGCTTGATTTCTTGGTTACAAGAAAAATAAAACAGCAGTGATTAAATCTTATTTTTTATTCTGACATAGCATAGTTAGATTGTTGCTGTGTCCTTTTGAAATAAAAGAATTAATTGCTCTCTCTTTCTCTTCTGCACAGGTTATTTATAGGAATTAAGAAATTGTTGGCTTTAATTGATATGGCTCGACAAACTGAGGAACAGTACAGAATTATAAAATTTCTTTCAAAATTGGAGGAAGAAGGTGCCCTTGAATCTTCTTCTCGTGGTCTTCAGTAGTGTCTATTAAAAGGTGTTGATATTGTTCTGTCATCACATTTTCATTAAGAAATGAGATGATGATAATGAATGTGTCAAACCCTTTTTCATATAATATCTGGAGACTAGTGCATTTCTCATACATATATAAGCTAGATGTAATTTCTGTATTGTAAGTAAAATTCGTGTGTAACAGTATTTTTATCCTAGTTGCCATGTAGCATACAAAATTTATTATTTTGTCGAGACAGCTACATGCATTAATGTTGTAGAAGGAACTTAATTTATGGAGACTGGTAGACTGTCTTTTTACTTGGAAGCAAGTGTAAACCATAAAGCATTATACTACAGATTTTCATTCTGTAGATTATACTCTTTGTTAACTATTGTAAGTTCTCACAACAGATGCCAATAATCTAGACATAGTAAACGATGTAAAAGTCGTACTATGTTTGTGATAATTTTGTGTGTGTGCTTGTGTGAATGTCTGGTATTCAGACAGATTGAATTTTTTAAAATGCATTGTTTATTAGTATGCAAAAGATTATAACTTCTGGAAATGGTGTAAAGATTACCTGAAAAGAACATTTTCCTGAAGAATTACTCAGTGACCCACTACTCTGTGTCGTATTTAAATTAGTTTGTATTTGTGTTTATGCTACTAAAGCTGTTGGTAAAATGTGTTGAATCAAAATGACATTACATTTTAATTTTGTTAAAATAATTTGCATTTCTTCTGATTTAAAATTCACAAGAGGTGTATCAAACACCTGGTCGTTAGTGATGTGTAACCAAAAAAGGTGCTAAAAGATTGTTTTATTTGACATTAGTCACAGAAATCTCACATGAATGTTGTTCAGAGTACACTCGTGTAAGACAGAATCAGCATTTGTTACAAAATGTGCCTTTTTAAAAGTTTGACTTGAAATGCTCTCATAACATTTGTGTAAGTCAGTGTAGTAAAACATTCTCACAAAAGTGTTTAAGAAAAATTGAAAATGTTTACTTAAAATTTACAATGACAAGTACATTTGATTTCCAGGAAGATACTAAGGTTAACAATTTTGTATTTTGTCAGCTTCCTCCCTTCTACTTATTATTAGTTAACTGGAAATCATTTTGTCATTGAGAGAGGTAAATTCTGCATCAGGGTAGGAATCATTTGACAATTGCATTCAGCTTGTGTGCTCATGTACTCAATATTTTATTAATAGATTCAATTCTCTTACTATGAAGCTTTTAACTTCATCATTGTCAAGGTGAAATTTCTTCACTCATTACTTCATTGTTTTTTGCATATTTATTAATCATTTGTATTCCTTAGCGAGTCTTCCAGCACCAGAACTTAAATTTCATCTTCCTCTATACATTTTGTGGCTTGATGTGAGGGATAAGAGGTTATCTGTGATAAAGTTCTGGGTTCATGTATTTATCAAAATCACTATACCAATTCCTTTGTCTTCACTGTGTGTATTTATTTGCCATAGGTAATGCAAAACTTTTATCTGTACTCTCTCCATGAATTTGAATAATTGTGTAGAAATTTGTGTTACTTTCCAAATAAAGAAGTTGAAATAAGAATTTATGCTATCTTACCAGTGTTGTTTAAGTTATCAAGAAAGACCTCACATGAAATTATTTTGAGCATGTTTTGTCATTTTTCATTGCTGCACTCTGTAATTTAGATACTTTGCTTGAATTCCTATGGTGAGTAAAATGGAGGAATAAAAGAAAATTAAAAAAATAAATGAACACTGCAAATGTTGTGCAAATCCATGCTTATGAAAGATCAGGCTGTTCTATATTCATTTGAGACAAATGTTTTTGAGTCATTGCATGCTGTTAGTTGTGTGTGCTATTGTGTTTTACTGGGAGATAGAGTAAACTGGCACATAGTCCCCAATTTCATTTTCAGAGTAAAAATCTTCATTAAATAGTAAATTGTTTGTTGAAGTTTATTGTAATCATTAACAACACTGTTGGCTCTTGATATAATATATAAAATGCCAATAAATGTAAATAATTGTTACATCTTTGTTAAAACTGTTTTTCAGGTGTATAAATAATTTTTGTATGTGTCTTGTTGGTTACTGTGTTGATTTTTGTATTTCTCATATTCATGTTGTCACTGTGTCTGAAGAGAAAGTGACTGTGCCATTTATTCAAAATAATATATCACTCAATGTACAGTTAAATGTTAATAGTGTCCAGTAATGCTAAAAAGCTCATTTTATGATGTAGTAACTTGGAAAAAATCATTCCTTTACACATTCCATGAGAAACTCACAAAAACAGTGAGTAACATATATAGTATAATTAATAATTTCTTTAAAAAAATACACCAGTATTTAAGTGGATTACACACAGCCTTTAAAATATTTTAAAGGTCCTAAAAATTTTGTAATTGCTTTTAATTGTATTATACTTTATAATATAATCCTATCAGTTTGTACTTGAAATGTATCACTGCTATTTTATTGACTTGTTGTATTATTCATTCTACTAGATATAGATAACATAAGCTATAATTAAGTAAAACAGAGTACTTTCCATTTTGTTAATTGCAGTTATATATGCAATATATGCTGCTGAACAGATGATTATGTAGTTGATCTGCTTTGCTTATCAGCAGAAATACCAGTTAAACTTCTAGTCAGATGCTTCTTGTGGATGTACTAGCACATTAAATGGTAGGTTTTATTGTGCAGAATGTGTCAAATTCTTAGAAAAATTATTCTACTTAACTAAATGTAAATTCCTTCAGTACATATCGTTGGATCTCACCCTCAACCTCCATGACAGATTAAGATTGCATTAAAGTTACAATGGTATTCTTCACATTCTGTAGCAATGAACTTGCACTGGATAAAGAACTATAAATTATAGATGTTTTGTATAACAGGTTGTAGTTTCTTCTCAATGGAAATGGCCTTAGCAGTTTTGATTTTGACTGTTCGATAAAAGTTACAGTATGACTGGTATAAGTATTGTTCACTAGAGGAACATTGTGTACTTATGTAAATAAAAATAATACAGTTAATTTATTTGTTATTAAAGAAATGGAGAATAAATTTATTTAATTCCAATGTTAAATTGTTGTTTATACTTATACCCAGACATTCTGCACCTAAACACCCAGAAATCCTCCATCCCACGTTGTATGCAAAAGAAAGTTCCATATTTATGTAATTTCTACAGCATAATAATTCAGCATTTTTTCTTAAGTTCTCCCTACAGCAGTTCATACTATCATAAATCCCTCCACCATTGCTAACAAGTCATCAGTTTTTCTTGCGCCACAATTTTAGGTGCAACTATTTTAAGTGAGAAGGAAGTTTGAAATAACACTTAAACTAAAAAACGTACTTACCTGGTTCTCATAAATCTTCGTCAATATTATTTATAGTCAGTATGATCAAGCTAGTATGTAAAAGATAAGGACACTGCTGCGTGATATTTCAACATGCCGTTTTATTTCCTTCAACTCAAATTCCAGTCGTCTGTAACAAATCTAGTATCCATTCTTTAGCACCACAATTTTATGGCAGATAGTTAAGTGTTTTACACCATAACACACCAACTTACAGTGTACTATTCCATGACTCACTGCTACCCTACTACTAACTGTACTGATACTCCCTAACTAACTGAATGATTGATATACAAAAATGAACAACAAAGAGTGGGGCACTCAAACTTTTCTTGAATGTACAGCAGTTTGCAAAGAATGGGCATATTTGATATATTTGTACCTCATTGGGCACTATTTGTTCCTATACAATGGTCCAAATTAAACAAGTTGTGTAAGTGATTGTTGAGTAGATGTAGGGATGGGGGTGGGGGGTGAAAACTGCTGTCAGCACTTAAAACCAATTTATCAATACTGGCTACCTTCAGATTGGTATCTCACTGACACAGCCATTCTAATTGAAATAAATAACACTGAACACTTGGAGATTAAATGCAATATGGACTGGTGTGGCTATGTACACTGATACGCCAAAACATGATCATCACTGCCCATCATGCTGCTGCCTGGTGCTGCATGGTAACAAAAGTTTGTAAGTGTTGCAGGTGAACAATGGAGATCACACTAGTAAAGGTATGGACTGCAAATAGGGAAATTGATTGGGATAAGTAACTCTGACAATAGACAAGTTGTTGTTACGCAAAGCCTGTGAACAAGTACCTCGAAAATGGCAAAGCGGGTCAAATGTTCACATGCTACTGTCATGGGCATCTACGGAAAGAGGTAGGACTGTGAAACTACCACTAGGCACTAAAGGGTTGGACATCCATGACTCTTCACAAAACATGGTGTCCAGAGGCTTGTCTGGTCTGTAAAGTAGGATGGATGGTGATCTGTGGAATCTTTGGCAAAAGAGCACAATGCTGGTGCATGCACAAGTGTTTTAGAGGACACTGTTCATCACACTTTCTGGAACATGGAGCACCACAGCAGACCTACCTGGTGGGCATATTACCATCAGGATTTGACGTTTCATCAATGGAAATATGTCACTTCATCGGGTATAACACATTTTTGCTATCGTAGGTTGATGCTTGTCTCCACCACAAACACTGTCATCAAGGTGCACAATGGCTTGAAATGTGCAGCATGCCATGGATGCAGGCTGTTGGTGGCAGTATTATGCTATGGGAGACAATCTCCTGTGCTCACATGGGACCTGTCGTAGTAATCAAAAATGTGCTGACAGCTGCAAATCACCTGCATCCCTCCATGATTGATGTCTTCCCCAACAGCAATGACCTCTATCAGCAGTGTAATTGTCTGTGTCTTGGAACCACAGCCATGCTACATGGTTTGAGGAGCATTGTAGTGAACTCATGTTGATGTCTTGGTGACCAAATTCTTATGTAAATCCTATGGAAACCATCTGGGTCGCTATTGAGCAGCATCACTGTTTCTGCAAATCGGCAGCACATTATTCACGTGAATTAATGACCTGTGCATAGACATCTATGCCAGGTACCTCCAAAAACCTATCACCAAACTGCCGGGTCCCTGGTATTCAGAATTCATGATATATTTTGTTCCAATGATGGACAAACGACCTATTAGGCAGGTGGTCATATTGTTTTGGCTTATCAGTGTATGTAGAAGTGGGCCACAAAGGAAGTTACAATCAAGTACGAAATTATTCATTGTGGAACTACAACTAATCTATTAATATCAATAATTTTATTAGTAATGCTTATATTTCAAGTTGGTGATACAACAGAAAATTAATGAGAGAGTAAAAGCAATAATGAAGTATATAGAAGGTTGTAGCAACAATGAATAATTGAGTACAAAGGGCAACTAAAACACGTACAAAGACTTATATGTTCAGTAAACTAGACAAAGAGACAGTCAAGTCTCAACTCAAGGAGGAACTTAAAGCATTTAACTCTCGGGAGGAGCATGTAGAGTAGCTCTGGCTCAGGTTCATAACAGTTGACCAGTCACTGGATTCGTATGCACCTAGTAGAACAGTATGTGATGGATGGGACCCTCCACCATACACACTCTGCAAAGAAACTTAGTAAAGAAAGTTACTACTACGTAATAGGTGAAATACAAAGCATAGGCCTATAGATAGATGCTGAGTGTAACACATTTGGCTGTCAAGAGGGTGGTGCATTAAGGCCTTTAACTACAACCATAGCAGAATCTTATTGGAAGATATCCTACAAAACCCAAAGAAATTCTGGTCATATGAGGGTGTGCTGAAGAGTAGTGCCTCCAAATTTTTATGTGAAAATTCTTGAAGCTTTTTTTTTAGTAAAACAGATGTTATTAACATTTTACATCTTTAATCTTCATGTCTACATATTTATTTCTCAACATAGTCACCTTGGCGACAAACATGTTTCTCGCAATGAGAGACCAGTTTGTTGATGCTGTTGCTATAGAATGTTTGCCTTTATTGACTGAGCTACCACCTCACCTTTGATAGCACTACTTCATCACTATCAATGTGAGGTCCTCAAAGCTGCTCTTTCAGTTTTGGAAACTGATGAAAATATCAAGTGGGTCCAAGATGGGACTGTATAGAGAATGATCAATGACACTGAACCCAAGGTATCGGATTATTGCAGATGTCACAGCACTTGCATGTGGTGTGGCATTGCCATACTGAAGGAGAGGGTGCTTCATGTGTGGACGAACTCTTCAAATTCAAAACTCAATTACAGTATGCTATTTCTCACGCACCAACAGTTACGCTACACACCACCATGTTAAACAGAGGCCTGCAGATATGTAGACATGAAGAGTAAAGATGCAGAATGTTAATAATGTTGCTTGATTTGAAAAGCTTTTAGAACTATCACATAAATTAGAAGGCATTACTTTTCAACACGCCCCTGTATGTAATGGCTGTCAATCACAGCAAGGTCCAGACACTCAAGGGTGGCACAGGGATCGATATAGAGAGTAACAAAACACAAACACAACTGCTGAGCTCAATTTTCAAATGTTCCTTTACAAATGAGAATCCAGAAGTACCCTGCCAGTTTAATTCAACAGCAAGATGTGTGATACAGATATTAGTGTCAGTGTCTCAGAACTTGCTACATGGTTTGAGGAGCATTATAGTGAACTCACATTGATGTCTCGGTGACCAAATTCTCCTGATGTAAATCCTATGTAAACCATCTGGGTCACTATCAGGCACCATCACTGAGTCTGCAAATCAGCAGCACACTATTCACGTGAATTACATGACCTGTGCTTAAACATCTATGCCACGTACCTCCAAAAACCTACCACCAAACTGTCGGGTTATTATAAGGGGCAGTCAAATAAAATCCGAAAACCTACCACAACAGGACCATGGAATGGTTCCATTCAAAAGTAATCACCACATGCGCTAAGACCTTTATCCCACTGGTAGACAAGACAATCAATTGGGTTCATAGAATGTGCTCGGCTACTGTCGGACCCACTCTTGCATTTCCTCATCTAACAAACCGATGTCTACACACATCCTTCTTCATGTCACCAATGATTTGAAAACCACATGGTGGAGGATCCAGGTAGCCTCCATCTGATTGGCAGTGTGGTGGTGGGCATTATCGTGCAACAGGATGATTCTGTCCAACATTTTGACTTAATGGTGCATGTAGGTTTCTGCATAGTGCTGCGCATTGACACTAGAGGAACTTGAACAGAAGGCCCTGCCCCTCATGCTGTAAGAATGCTGTCACACTGAATCACCCTGTTGCACTATAACACCTGCCCCCCCCCCCCCCCCCCCCCACTGACAATTGGACAAAGTGATTTGGTTGGGAAACACTGCAACATTCTTCTCAACATGCAAAAGTGGGCATGGTTGTGGATCCGTCAGTGACTGACAATTTTCTACAAGACAGGAATTCATTGTCTCATCTCCCAGTGGGATAAATATCTGAATGTGCATGATGATTACTTTTGAATAGGACCATTCCATGGTCCTGTTGTGGCAGGTGTTGGGTTTTCATTTGACTGCCCTCATAGAAGTGATCCACAGAAGTACTGTCCAAGATGTTTGACATCCATGGAAGCTTAGAGTATATTCTGAGCTCAAACATAATGAGGTTTTAGGAAGAGAATGACCTCTTCCATGGGAAACCAAACTTGCCGTTTTCTCACAAGTCATTCTGAAAGCCACAGGTCAAGTCAGTCAGGTAGATCCAGTACACCTTTACGTCCAAAAAGTATTAATCTCAGCACCACACCAAGACTTAACAATGAAAGTATGTTTATACATATTATCAAATGAAATTTGTTATTAGAATGAGGGTTTTCTGGTAGGGAGGTTGTATGAAGTTATCTTGGACAAAAAGTCATCAATAGATGTGGAAGTAACTTAAGGTGTGGTGCAGGAAAATTTTATGTCCCTTGCTGATCATGTTGTATATTAATGATGTGATGTGGCAGAGAATAGTAATAGTAACCTGAGCCTCTTTGCAGATGATGCAGTTTTCCACTGTGAGAAACTGTTTTAAAAAAAAGCCACAAAGCTTTATAAGATTTCAAATAGATGCAAAAATTTGTAAGTTCATAAATATAAAATTGTGCACTTCACAAAATGCAAAAACATAGCACCCTGTGACTACAATATCAATGAGTAATAACTGAGACTAGAGAACTCATACAAATGCGTGGGTTTCTCTATCTGTAGGAATATGGAATCAAGTAATCACTTAGATTCAGTAGTAGGTAAAGTAGATGGCAGACTTCAGTCTATTGGCAGGTCATTGGGAAAATGTCTGTAAAGAGAATGTCTCACAAAACACTTGTTCAATATCTCATCCTAGAATATTGTATGCGTGTGTGGGATCCATACCAAATAAGATTGACAGGGGATAGTGAACATATTTAGAGAAGGGCAGCTTGAATAGTCATAAAATTGTTTTACCTTTTGCTGAGAAACCTGGCAGATGCTTGAATTTAGAGGCCAACTAACCTGCAAAGCCCTGCTTACAAATTTTCATAAGCCAGTATAATTCAAGGAATCTTGGAATGTATTGCAACCCCATACATACTGCTTCTGAAGGAATTGTGGAGACAAAATTAGTTTGGTCATGGAGTGTACAGAGACATTTAAACAGTCTTTTTTTCCTGCGCTCTGTATGTGAGTGGAATGGAAGAAACCTTAATGTGTGATACAATGGGGTGTATCTTCTACCATGCACTTTCCAGTGGTTTGCAAAGTAGATGTAGATCCAGGGAATGTAATAATAACAGATTAGCAATCTCTTTTTCATAGATAATTTAAGAATACGTACCTATGGAAAAAGAGGTATCTGTAGACAGTAAGGTAATAACTGCACTCGATTATGGTTAAGGATTTAGAAACTGTATTCTGGATGATCCAAGAAGCAGAGATTACGCAAGAGTAACTAACGAAGTTGAGATTGTACTTCAAAAGAAAAGAAAAAAAAGCAGAAGGCAGGACAAAAATGAAGATAAAATTTTTGGACTTGAATAAGCAGAGGCACTTGTGCCCAAGAGATAAGCAGACTAAGTAATATTACAGAAACAAAGTAAAGTAGGCCTTCAGCAGGAGACTGATTTAGGTTCAGTGACAAAAGAAGCCAACCTTAGAAGAGATAAATATTTAAATAAGCAAAATCAGAGTCAACAAGCAATTGGAAAAGAATTTATCCCAAGAAGGGAAAAAAGTTTTGGTGTACAGAAAGATACACAGGCGAATAGTCTCTTGTATCCCAGCCCGATGAGTCTGAAAGCGCATCAGAATGCATGGACCTAGACGACAGCCACCAGGTGGCACTCCTCAGCACTAGGTGGGGGCCACATCCCAGGTGTCTGTCAGCACCAGTGGCTGAGCTATAAAACCAGCAGTGTAGAGGCCCAGACCTCAGGCACGTTCCAACTGCACTCTCATGTTGTTCATTGTACTCCCCAGTGCTTCATTCCTAATATGTCTACGTCTAGAAACTTGATTTGGTTCACTTCCCACATTTGTCATTCTATCATCGTGTTTTCGTTGGTTGTCCATCACTGTTGTTGTCTTTCTGTGTTTTGCCAACTCAGTGGCAACACCTCCTGGTTGTGTCCAATTCTAGTTTCTGTATACTCAGTGTTAAGTGAGGGGAGAACTAGCAGGAAGGTAAGCACAATTCACAGAAAGCCTATGGTTTGGGAACCTTTGTGTATTGGCTTGGCAGTAAAGGTGAAAGTCAGTGAAAAAGTTGTCATATGTGATCAGTGCTACTAGGTGAACTGAGTAGAGAAATTTAAGATCCTATGAAAAAGTAATATGATATCTGAAGATTTTTTTGGTTTGTTTGATAGAAATTATTTTTGTTGGTGTTTAGGTCTTCTAACAATTACATTCATTTTTGTCTTGTAAAGCTGATGACATGAAAACTGAGCAACTAGTTTGGGCTTCTAAAACTGACTAGTGACACATTTGATGCATTTTATAGTTTTTTAGGCATTTATTCACATCAGTATACTTCAGATTTGGAAGTAATAATGAAAAAAAGAAAAAAAAACAATTAGGTGATGGTTAACAGCTCATTACAGTGATGGTGGCAGCATATTCACATATGGAATGTTTTGAGACAAAGTCACTAGAATCTGCCACATTCAAGCTAATACATTTTGTTCTATAAGTGGTCACATTTGTGGTGGTGCACCCATATAAAATGGAAAATTTAGATTTCTTGCAGTAGCTCACCTAATATAAAATTAATGTGGGAATTTGATAAGGAGGGCCGCCTATCTAACATCAACTTGATGGATGAGATCAGAGGAAACAGGTCTCTGTGCCACAATGCTTGCAGGGGTTGGGCAAAAATAGGGAAAGACCATGACAAATGCATTCCTGAACATAAATGCATATGCTAGAAAAGCCTGCAGCTTGTGTTTCTGTGCTTGACAACAAACAGCACCTACACAATGTCGCTCAATATGTTTTAAGTGTCAGTCGTCATCAGATCAGTGTTCCATGTGGTCGTGAGTGCATTATGTCAGAGTTAAGTGAATTCAAATGTAGAAAAATTGTTGGCGTTTGTATGATGGGTGCTTCTATAACCAAGATAGCCAAAGTGTTAGGTGTTTCAAGAGGCAGGGCGGAACAGAATTTTGCACTCATGAACTGACAGCAAAAAAAAAAAAAAAAAAAAAAAAAAAAAAAAAAAAAAAAAAAAAAAAACTCACCAGTGATGCAAATATCCATTACAGGAAAATGTGGTGATGAAGTCATAAAACGTGGACCATGGAGTAGTGGAAGAACGTTCTTTGGTCAAAAAAGTCTTTTTCACACTGTTTGCAACTTCTGACTGAGATTACTTTCAAGAATGAAACAGGGTGGGGGGTTTGTTGATGATTTTGGTAGCCATATAATAGTATTTCATGGACCCCATGGGTACTCTGCAAGGTTGCATTACTGCCAAGGACTATGTGCTCATTTTGGCTGATCATGCCCATCACATTCTACAGTGTTTGTTTTTCAATGGGGATGCTGTGTTTGAAGGCAACAGGGCTGCTGTTTAAACAGCTCAAATCATCCAGGCCTGGTTTTGTGAGCATTAGGATGAATTTTCATATCTCCCCTGGCCATCAAAGTCACTAGATCTCAATATTATTCAGCCTTTGTGGTCTACTTTGGAGATCATTATTTATGGGTGATGACTGTCCACCTCCATCATCATTACTGAACTTGCCACTACTTTGCATGAAGAATGGTATAATATTACTCTGAAAACCATTCTGAGATGGCTGGAAGCTGTTTTCAATGACAACAGGTCTCCTACATTGTATTAGGCATGGTAAGGTGTTGTGGTTTTGGTGTTCCTATATTTTTGTCCACCTTCTCTATTACAAATCTCCTTCTTCCATTTCTATCTACACAATGGAAACAATTATCATCTTTCACAAAGAGATGCTATACTCTGGATCCTGGTCCATAGAGCTTGTGTACTGTCATACAAGGAAAGCCTTACCGAAGAATGACAAACCTATGAAATGTTATCTGTTGAATGGAAACTCAGGCTGACAAATTGATTGGCATCATTTCAGAAATCAACATTGTTTATTGCAGAGACTGAGACTGAAGGAAGAAAATAGATCACATATCCTCCTTATACAGGCACAATAACTGGGAATATCAGTAGAAATCTATGAAAACTCATGGAAAATTGGTATACTGGGTACCTCACATCAGTAAAAAAAAAATGGAAATGTAATTTATAACATTATCACTGTCCTGGGCCTTAAATATAGGTATATATTGCATAGTCTGCAGAAGTTACAGCTGAGGAGAAGTCCACAACAAAACCTTAACCATGTCACTGATACTACTGCAGAGCTTGAGCATCGGAGAGACACTTGACAAAAGCAGCCAAGCAAATGAAATTTTGCAGAGAAATGCCTGTCAGGAAATGAGTACTACAGACTACTTTGTGGTTCGGACTCCAAGTTTCTGGGACTGCAGAATTACTGAGTCTGCTATAATGAGGGTGACAGAAAACTTAATGAACAGGGGCTGAATTTTAGATTCAATCAAAGCTTGTGACCTACCACTGAATCTTTATGGGAACTGTATTCATCACAGTTATGAAACAGTAGGGCAGCAGACATATTATACAACATCACTGTCTGAGCTGGGAAGCAAGTACATATTTAAGAGATAGGACACAAGCTTACACACGGAATCAGATTCAACCATAAATAGCATCATATTGTCAACAGTGTGTCACTCCAGCTTGCATCGTAAACCATACTTATGAGGGCTTCTTTGCAGTGAAAGGAAAAGTCAAGCAGTATTATCCAACCCACATAGGCTGGGCTTCTGTGTTTAGTGTGGGATCCAATTCTATGTTTGTTGTCTACATGTGACCTGTCCAAACACCAATATACAGAATTTGTTTGGGATCAAATCTTAATTACATCATCATGAGACTTCCAACACTCCATGAGAACATTACTCAGTGATGTAGCCCTTGGAAGTCAAAATTAATCCAAAAAAGCTGTTAGAGCTTTATGTTCAGGTCTATGAGACGTGATCTCATACATCAAATCACATAAATGAAATAGCTGTCATTCTGATGAACACAGTTACATATTTAGGCTTCAAAACCGACAAATATTTAATTTAGAGTTTATCTATCTTGGAAGCATGTGTGGTAGACTTCCCTAATTGGTGTAAGGAGACATACCATAAATGTAAGTGACACAATATACAGTAACCCATTTTTATTAGCACAGAGCACCATACAAGATAACCACATTACATTACGTTTTAAACCAAACTTCTTTACTCACGCAACTTGCAGTTACTCCACTCTGCTGTGGAAACTCTCTGGTCAGTGGTGTCACTAGCATTGATGTCCACACACATTCAATAAAAAATTTCCATAGTATCTATCCTAGAACTTGATGTCAAGGTAAACACACACTAAAAGGTTCATATATGCAGCAGTACTCAGTAGGTGCAGTGTACAGATTGTACTAACTGGATGAATACATCAAAAAATCATAGATGTCACAAGAAAGGCCTGTAAATTGTCACAGCTGCCCCCTCCCTCCCTTCCTCTTCCTTATTCCTGGGTAATACTCAGATTTACTCAATATTAGGAACATCATTCAACATACAAAACATAATGGAAAAAATAATGAAACCTTATGAAAAATCTGAAACATCAGTTCACATTGTAATCTTATCACTAGATATATTCACTTAAATCAACCACAAAATCACCCTTTTATGAAGTTTCTACTTTTAGCTTTCTTGCTCATTCGTTGAATAGTAGTATGTGACGATATTTATGAAATATCTCTGATGTGCCCACTGTATAACTGATGTCACATAGCAGCTCATTTCACTACCAGTGTGGCATTTAATGTTATAAGAAGACTGTCTAGCAAGTTCTGATACCCTGAAGGTGAAATTTGTTTTCATTATTCCTGGAACATGATGAATTGTTCCTGGATTTTTTAATGAATTGATCTGGGAAACAATAGAGTGCCTATTTCATCCCAAAGATGTTCAGATCTGGTTTTGTAAAGGCCAATTCATCAAATGCATATGATCTTATTTGAGCCATGGTTCAGAGTTCTTTGTTTTATGGGCTGGAGTCGTACCATGTCTAGTACCTCCCACCGCAGAAGTCGAACAGGCGCCAGAACAAATGGACGTGGCCAGCCTATAGAGGGCTCCGCGTCTGTGGTGGCTCTTCAGCGCAGCGACTCTCGCGCAGCGAGGGCGCCACCGCTACACCACTTGCTAGACCGCGGTCAATAGCCGCTCCTTCCGGTTTCGTATATAGGGCCCCACTCTGCCCTAGTCCAGTCAGTCTGGTACTAGCTCTGGATTGCTTCCCTTTCTCAGCGGTACTGCATTCTGGCCATTGCTTGTTGTTGACATTTGCCTGGCTCTGGTTCCGAGTGGATTTACTGTTGGTGTTTGGTGTTGTGGTTTCCACAAGCCTCCATTGTTTATCTCTTCCTTGTTGTGTCGTTCATAGTCAGTCGTTGTCGGTAGTTGTCAGTTGTCGTTGGTCTGTTGTCCGACTCGTCCTCGTGTTTACCCGGTGGTGCATGCTCCACCGCTGGCGACTTCCGCGCCTGGTGGCTCCGATCTGCAGCCCAAGGTGTTCCCGCAGTTGGTTTTGGTTACTACACCATGTGGATTAAGAAAAGCATATGTTGTGGTAGTCATGCAGAGATGAAGAAGCTTGCACAAGATAGACTAGCATCGAGAGCTACACCAGATCAGTCTTCAGACTGAAGACCATAACAGTAACATGGAAAATGTTGGATTGCAACTGGTTTACACACTGCTGTTACCTGATTATTGCCCTTATTGTGCAATGATTGGCTCTGGTGAAGAGTAGAGAACATATTAATTTCATGCCCCATGCTGAAAAATAATTTAATGTAGTACTGTTACTAAAATGAAGGAGACAATATTATTAAATGAAGACTTGCTTTTGCAGTTGGCTTGTCATATTTGTCTGATTGTCTTCAAATATTTACCTTTTGCATTTTCTGGGCATGAGGGTAGTTTGGAAGTATTGAAAAATAAACACTTTAATGTGTTTCGGCCGAAGCCTTCATCAGAATCTATCATATAAACACAACAAATGAGACATAATATTTCTAAAAACTTTGTGACAATACATTTATAGAATGGAACAATGACATAATTCAACAATAACTCCATCTGAACTGGCCTTGGAAGGTGCAATGGCACAGATGGACTGCTGTATCACCATCAGCCAATAGGCATCATTGGATGCAGATATGGAAGGGCATGCAGTCAGCACACTACTCTCCTGGCTGTTGTCAGCTTTCATGGCCAAAGCTGCTACTTGTCTATCAAGTAGCTCCTCCATTGCACTCAAAAGGGCTCAGTGCACCCCACTTGCCAACAGCACTTGGCAGACCCAGATGATCACACACCTAAGGGCCATACAAGCCTGACAGTGCTTAACTTCAGTGATCTGAAGGGAACTGGTGTTACCACTGTCACAAGGCCATTGGCAAAACAAATAAATGTCACATTAAAAATCTAGATACACTGTATCTCATCAGTTCAAATGTGCACTTGCATTATAGGCTAGTATTGTTTAGCGAGGTAGCCTAGCTTAAATAAAAAACCATGACCATCAGGTGGTACTAAATTCAATTGGACTTTTCATGTTAAAATACAAAACAATGTCTACAAATGAAGCACAAAGTCATGTCATGAAAAATAATCTACAAAAATAATGAACTGAACTTGTGATATTAAAATTCAAATTAATGTCTATATGTTAAAAGTATACAGTCATTTCATAAAAAAAATCTATAAAAGCAGTAAGTCAAATTGCAGACAGTCACAATGAAAAAACAGTTACACATTTAGCTTTTGGCCAAAGTCTTCTTCAGCAAATAAAATATTTTGTAGACTTCTTCAGAAAAGAAAACATTTTCTTTTCTGAATAAGGCTTTAGCCAAAAGCTAAATGTGTATCAGTCTATTCATTGTGCCTGTCTGCAGCTCAACATGTCATCTGTATGGTGAGTAGCAATCTCTCCTTTTCCTATAATGTTGTTAGTACTCCAATCTGGTGTTTCCATTGTTTCACAAAATAAATAAAATGGACAACTGAGTTGATAAAAACAATTTAATGAGTGGCTTAAAATTATACAAGGCAGAGCTTAACATAAATTTTCCCTCTACCACAAAGTATGTAAAGCTGTATTATAACCTCTTTTTCTTTTTGTAAAAGTGAAGATGTAAGGCATAATGAATTTATTATTAAAATACAGAGAAAGGGTATTAATATATTAACATAAAAAGAACTGTAGACTTTGGTATCATCTCATCTGATGGTTGTGTTTACTTCTGGAGTTGACACTGCAAACATGATCATACCTGTTGCGTCCCATGGCCAATGCACACACAATGGACGATAGGCAAGCACCACCTTCAGCCAGTTCTGTCTCTGCTCGACACTAATAAGTCTTTCAAGATGTCAGAGTGCCAATTTAATCTGAAATGATGTTGTTCATTAAGCAGATGTTGCGGTTCTCTTTTGCCGTCAAAAAAAGAGTTCCATTTCTTCTAATATGTTTAGTATGTAACTTTTAGCTGCCATGTGTACAATTTCTAAATTGTCTTGCATATGGTCTGTTTTATGTTTATTAGTGTTCAGATGATTACCAGGGCCAGTATTGTTCTTATCATGTCTGTGCTATATAAATGGAACAGCAAAGTTCTTGCCCATATGTTAAACATAAAATTTATTACAGTCTTTGCAGTTTATTTGATAAACATCTGAATCCATGAATTTATTATGTTTCTCATTGATTCTGTGGTGTAGTCTCAAAATTATGTATGATTCTTTCTGAGTGTGCCTGAGTGTATATCATTGATACATATTTTTTACCTTGAGCAATGACATAGTGAAGCACACTCAGAATAATTAAAAAAAAAAGCTAAAGTGAATGTAGGCATTCACACCAAAGGAACTTTGGAAGCAAGACTACAGCATAGAATACAGGAGAAAAGTTATAAATTTAAGGGTTTTGGTGTTTGTAAATTAAACTGCCAATACTTTAATAATTTTTTTGTTAGACAAGTGAACTGGCACTTTGCTGTTTGATTTAGAGAGCACACATATGATCAGAGTAAGAGTGGCCTTGGTAATCATCTGAACACTGACAAACATAAAACAGGCCACATGCAACCCAATTTAGAAATTTTACACAAGGCACCCAAAAGCCACATCCTAAATTTACTAGAAGAAATGGCAATCTTTATTCAGTACAAAAAGTACCACAGTGCCTGCTTAACAAACAAAATGATTTCAGCTTAAACTGCTGCTTTGACATCTTCCAAGATTATTAGTGTAGCAGTGCAGTTAGTTGAAAGGGGGGGGGGGGGGGGGTGGCTGCGATAGATGCCATGTTTGCAGCATCAATGCTAGGAGTAAGTGCAGCAGACACAGGATGGGAATGATACTGAACTCTATAGTTCTTTTATGCTAATGCCCTTGCTATGTATTTAACAATTTTTGCAGAAAAAAGAAGGGGTTGCAATACAGCTTTACATTGTATACACTAGAGAGAAAAGCTACATTAATCTCTGTTGTGTATAATTTTAAGCCACAAGTTAAATTGTTTTTATCAACTCTGTTGTCTGTTTTATTATTTTTATAGATTTTTTTTATGAAATGACTGTGTGCTTAATATGTAGACAATGATGTGAATTTTAACATGACAAGTTAAATTCATTATTTGTAGAGATTATCCATATAATGACTTTATGCTGAATTTGCAGACATTATTTTGGATTTTAACATGACAAGTCCAATTGAATTTAACACCACCTAATGGTCATAGATTGTTATATAAGGTAGGCTGCTTCAATAAAGAGCACTAGTCTGTGGTGCAAGTGTACATGTGAACTGACGAGATACAGTATATTGAGATTTTAAATGTAGTATGTCTTTGCTTCATTCCATAATTGTATTATTGTAATTCTTGTAGAAGTATCACATCTCGTTTGTACTGTTTATCTGATAGATTCTGATGAAGGTGTGACTGAAACACATTAAGGTGCATATTTAAAAAACAATAAAAATGTAAATAGCGATCGTGACTTTCAATTATATTGACTAATGGTCATGACTGGATTCTTACATTGATTTTATGTCATTGATACAGAAAATGACTTATATTTAAAACAAATTTATTCAGCAATACCAACTGTGGCGTGATTATGTTGCATGAATTTACATTGCTCCTGTACCAAAAACAACAGGTAAGGCTGATTTTCCTAGGTCTGGCAGCCAGATCTAGCAAGGTGATGCAGTGATAAAATACTACTCTCACATTTGGGAGGACAGTGGTTGAACTCCCCCTCAGGCCATCTGGATTAAAGTTGTCTGTTGTTTGCTAAGGCAAATGCAGGGGAGGGGGGGGGGGGGGGTTGGAGTTCCTTTGAAATGGTCATGGCCAACTTCCTTCACCATCCTTCCCCTAATGGAGCTTGCTCTTGTCAGGGTAAGGGCTGAAGGCAAGTGTATTGACATGCTGCTCTAGGTATAACAGGCAGTTCGATATACAGTCTGATATTATGCACAACAGCAGGCAGTTGATGGTATCTTGACTGACAGGCAGGACATAATAGCTCATTGAGCCTATTCCAGGGTTTATAAGAAAACAGGTAACTTCTTGGCAAGTGAGTGCAGTCATCAATGGGCTGACAAACAATCCTGCTGGAGGAACATCTGCAACCCAGCATTATAGCAGACTTTGAAATTGCCTCTTCAGGTGTAAGGTTTTTTTTTATTTTTCAGTCCTTAAACCATGACCAATTTTTGTCTATTGCATGCCCACCATCTGGTGCCCTGACCCTAAGCATCATGATGGAGAGCATAGGAAGTGATGTACACCAGCAAGTGCAAAGCACATAGTCTGTGCTCACTGGTGGAGTGGTACAGTACATCCTATACCCTCAATCATGGTGCTCAGGATCAAAGCACAAAATTATCCCACCTGATGTTGGGCATGCAATAGCCCAAAACCAGAAATGGTTTAAGTACTGAAAAAGAAAACTTTAAGCTCAAGTGACTACAACAGGCTGACAATAATATGAAGCCATTGATGTGAACAGTTTGGTGATTTATTACACTGAGACTGAGCACAATGAGGTTGAGTACTGATATTAAACAATTGAGTTTCAGCAATCAGAGTGAGTGACATTATTTTCAGCAATGAGAGTGAGCTAATTTATTTTCAGCAATATGAGTAAGCATAATGAGTGTAATGGGAATAAGAATTCCACTGCACAGAGTTATCTTATGGTTTCTTGTTTTGCAATTATAGTGATTCTCAGTTCAATGGGAAATGGTGAAGGAAATCTCTCCACCTATTCAGTGGTGTTAGCATGTTGTGATCTGGCTAGGACATTCTGTGAGATAATGGTAACTGTGAGCTCGCAGCCTGGCAGACAATGAACCACACAACTGGTCAACAAGTCCTTCCTTTTTTGCTGGTTATTGGTAAGCAGCAACTGTGGAAACAATATAGGGTATTGCCTCTCCAGATTCACCTGACATATATCATTGCCAATTATATTACAGAAAAGAACTGTAAACACTTGAAATCACATTATACCTACAAAGACTGTAATGTCTTTGAATAACATATCAATTCAACACAGCAGATGACAAAATTCTCTACTTCTTTTTCAAGGTGACCATCCTGGTATCTGACTTAAGCTGTTTAGGGAAATCACAGAAAACATAAGTATGGATGGCCAAATGGGGAGTTCAGTGCTTTAACCACTGCACAATGTTAGGTACTCATAGTTCCATAGCATCACATAACCTCCAGTGCATACCACTTCCATTCAACACACTAATGTTAGTATTGTTTGCCAGAATTAGCCAGCCCCTCTTTGATGCTATGTCACTCTAAGAAAGCTTCTTCCACAAATGTCAGTGTAATATTCACTATACTAAGAAACATCACAATTCTTTTGGTGATCATTAACTTCTGTGTAGGAGCATAATCTTGAATGATAAGTTCTGTCTTGTGTCTACAAATAATTCTGTCACTAAATTTTTGTATCAGAGTTTCAATGTAAGTCAACTACAATAGCTGGCTAGAATGTTTAATTCATATGGTATGCTTTAGATTTCAACAGTCTATATCAGTTAATTTTTTAGATCTACTAGAAAGATGGTTAGGTTTCATGCTTCTCAGTGTTTTCACTACAGGATAACAGTGATAAAGCAGTCCTGGGAACATACTGCTGTGAAATCTCTCTGCTCAAATGCCAAAGCTAGTGGTCTTTTACAACCATTCTCCAATCAAAGTCACTCAATTCTTTATGTTGCTTCTGTCTGATAGAAAACGTTTTTGATGATGCATTATGTGTACAATTATAAACCCTTAGATGAAAAACCTGATGCTAAACAGAGCATGTTCAGTTTATGAGATATACACTCCTGGAAAGTGAAATAAGAACACCGTGAATTCATTGTCCCAGGAAGGGGAAACTTTATTGACACATTCCTGGGGTCAGATACATCACATGATCACACTGACAGAACCACAGGCACATAGACACAGGCAACAGATCATGCACAATGTCGGCACTAGTACAGTGTATATCCACCTTTTGCAGCAATGCAGGCTGCTATTCTCCCATGGAGACGATCGTAGATATGCTGGATGTAGTCCTGTGGAACGGCTTGCCATGCCATTTCCACCTGGCGCCTCAGCTGGACCAGCGTTCGTGCTGGACATGCAGACTGCGTGAGACGACACTTCATCCAGTCCCAAACATGCTCAATGGGGGACAGATCCAGAGATCTTGCTGGCCAGGGTAGTTGACTTACACCTTCTAGAGCACGTTGGGTGGCACGGGATACATGCGGACGTGCATTGTCCTGTTGGAACAGCAAGCTCCCTTGCCGGTCTAGGAATGGTAGAACGATGGGTTTGATGATGGTTTGGATGTACCGTGCACTATTCAGTGTCCCCTCGATGATCACCAGAGGTGTACGGCCAGTTTAGGAGATGCTCCCCACACCATGATGCCGGGTGTTGGCCCTGTGTGCCTCAGTCGTATGCAGTCCTCATTGTGGCGCTCACCTGCACGGCGCCAAACACGCATACGACCATCATTGGCACCAAGGCAGAAGCGACTCTCATCGCTGAAGACGACACGTCCCCATTCGTCCCTTCATTCATGCCTGTCGGGACACCACTGGAGGCGGGCTGCACGGTGTTGGGGCGTGAGCGGAAGACGGCCTAACAGTGTGCGGGACCATAGCACAGCTTCTTGGAGACGGTTGAGAATGGTCCTCGCCGATACCCCAGGAGCAACAGTGTCCCTAATTTGCTGGGAAGTGGCGGTGCGGTCCCCTACGGCACTGCGTACGATCCTACAGTCTTGGCGTGCATCCGTGCGTCGCTGCGGTCCAGTCTCAGGTCGACGGGCACGTGCACCTTCCGCCGACCACTGGCGACAACATCGATGTATTGTGGACACCTCACGCCCCACGTGTTGAGCAATTCAGCGGTACGTCCACCCGGCCTCCCGCATGCCCACTATACGCCCTCGCTCAAAGTCCGTCAACTGCACATACGGTTCACGTCCACGCTGTCGCGGCATGCTACCAGTGTTAAAGACTGCGATGGAGCTCCGTATACCACGGCAAACTGGTTGACACTGCCGGCGGCGGTGCACAAATGCTGCGCAGCTAGCGCCATTCGAAGGCCAACACCGCGGTTCCTGGTGTGTCCGCTGTGCCGTGCGTGTGATCATTGCTTGTACAGGCCTCTCGCAGAGTCCGGAGCAAGTATGGTGGGTCTAACACACTGGTGTCAATGTGTTCTTTTTTCCATTTCCAGGAGTGTACAAAGACTTTTATCCATTATGGTATCACACCTTGTGAAATGGAACATATCCACTACTCCTTCACAGATTATACAAGACCTTGCCATATTTCACCTGGCAAGATTTAGGACCTAAAGAGGTATGTAGTAAGAATAATGATAATAATAATATTACCAGTTTATGTACACAGGTGAAACCTAAGTGTGGCATGGATAGATTACAGAAAGGCATAAGATAGTGTACCACATGATTTGATGCTGAAATGTCTTGAACTCTATAAAGAGCTTCCAAAATTGATTCAGTTCTGTAGATGTAGCATCAAATGATAGAGCATCATGCTATACATTAATAATGGACAACAATGCTTACTGTCATTTATCATACAGATGAAGCAGGAAATATTTCAAGGTGATTCTTTGTCTCCACTTTAATTTAGTGTTTGCCTTATTCCTCTTTCCAGATAATTGAATAGATGTTCTTTTTGTTATAAGCTCCACAACAACCAGCAAATAATTAGTTGCATTTATGTATGGATGATGTTTTAATTATTTAGAAGAAATGACAAGACCTTAATTGAAACTATTCTGAAAAAATTTAATGATGACATCTGCATGCATCTTGGCACTGACAAATGTGCAAAACTAAGAGTGGTTAGAGGGAAACTTGTGATGATAGGGTACATTCACTTGGATGAAGACACCAGTATTAGGAATCTAGAACCTGAGGAGATTTAGAAGTACCTTGGCACAGAAGAGAATAACAAAACTGCAAAGGGGCAGTGAAGAAAAGATGCTTCAATAATACTACAGGAGAGTAAAAATTGTACTATAAACCAAGTCCAACACCAAGAACAAACTTAGGGTCAAAGGATCACTGGCAATTCCTATAATTCAATACAGTTTTGATCTTGCAGACTGTACCTAAGAAGTCATTTTACCTGAAGAACATAGTACACTCACTATGAATATTGCTGTGCACCTTAGAGCTGACATTGGCAGACTATTCATGACATATCGGGTGAGGATAAAATCTGAGACAAATAGAGACACCACATTACATGGTCCAGTTTCCAATCTTTAAATCACTTTGAAATCTTGTCAAGACCTGATCGAATACTTGGTCAGATTTTTTCAGACAGTATTTTATTATACATAGTCCAGTCACATTAATACAACCACTGCCTATGTTAGATGTCAACATGCCATAATGACTCACAGATGGTATGTGACAGCACTATCAATGGAGGCCATCTAAAGCACACCAGGGGGACATGGAAAACAGCATAGTTGTTGTTCTAATGTGGAAACAGAGCAATTTATCTCACACCTAAAATGGCATCATCATTGGCTGTTGTGAGAAGGGTGGAAGTATTCCAAAATTGCTAAGTTTGCAAAATGTTTGAATGCTGCCTTGGTTAAAGTATACCATGCATGACACTATCCAAAACTGGTACTGAAGCAATTGTGGTGCACACAGGGGTAAGCAATGGCTACAGAGATATGTACAGGTGAACAGATGTGCAACTGTTGAGCAACTGATCACCGAGGTGAGCCGAGGGGCTACTGATAGTGTCTCCTCAATGACTGTTCAGCGAACATTGCTCCGTATGGGCCGCCACAGCAGCTGCCTGGTTCATGATGACTACTGTTCATCGGCAATGATGGATGGAATTTGCACATCAATACTGCAGCTAGACATCCACTGTGTGGCAACAGGTGGTCTTTGCAGATGAGTCATATTTTATGCTCTGTCACTCAGAAGGCTGTTGGTGTGTACGGCCCAGCAGTGATTGTGAGAAGCAGCCATGTTGGAGGAGGCATCTTTATGTTCTGCCATTCCCTGGGTTATCTCATCATTCTGGTAGGCACAATGGTCCAACACAAGTATGCATCTATCCTTGGGGACCATGTCTACCCCTACGTGCAGTTTGTTTTTTCATCAGCATGATGGCATGTACCAGCACGGCAATGCAACATCTCACACAGCTCATAGTGTACATACAAGGTTCGAACGGAACCAGGATGAGTTAACCAAATCTACCAAGCCACCAAACATCCTGTATTTACACCAAGTCAAGAATCTGTGGGTCCACGTCAATCAGGTTGTTCATGCCATGAATCCTCAACTGAGGAACCTAGCACAGCTAGTCACAGCACTGGAGTTAGCATGGCTCCACATCCCCATCAGTACCTTCCAGAACCTTCCTGACTCTCTTCCTACACATATGCACTGCAAAAGGTGGTTATTCAGGCTTTTGACAGGTGGTCACATTAATGTGACTGGACTGTGTATAATGCCATAGTTGGATTTTGAAGGTGTGTGACCCAGCATATGAATTATCTGCCAGTGCATCAAATAATACGGTCTGAGGTGGTAAATTGAAATAAATGAATTTTTCCCATTCTAAGAATATTGCAAAAACATCTCACAGACCACATAAGGTACTAGTACTGATTCATTTATAAAATATGACATCAAAATTAAGATTCAGAATAAGGTAAAATAATCACATAGACATAAATGACTTCATTTTTAGTATCCAGGGTGCCTGGCAAACTTAATGATAGAAATAAGACAAATATGTAACTTAAAAGAGGAGGAATGAGAGCAGAATTACAAGCTCCTAATAGTAACTGCACAAGATCCACTCTTAAGAGTGAAGAAATACCAAAAAGGAATAATAAAAACTACTCAATACAGTATGTATTAAATTTGTAGAGTATTTTCTGATACAATGGACCACATAATATCATGTTGCCCCACTGTGACAAGGAATGAATGTCTCAAGAGACACAATAGGGTGGGCTCATATCTTTACTGGGAAATATACAGAGCTCTAGCAATAGCTGATCTCTCCAAAACATGGAACAACCACTCACCTAAAGTGGTCGCAACAGCTGGATGTAGTACTATGCTGTATAATCAAAAAACACATACTGCCCAAGTGACAGCAGCTAACAAGCCTTGTATTCCAGTTAGATAAACTATCATACCTCTTAACTGATATCTCAGTTTTAGTATCCCCATCTACAGAGGGTATTGATAGAAATTGCAAAGAAACCTCTATTTCATTATGACAACCAACACCTGTAGCCAGAAGGGGCAGCTCTGACATGCCATGTGGGCCATGACTCTTGCACGGAGCTAATACAGCAGGCCAGGTAGTATTGTATTGTGCTGTTCTGTATGAAGTACTTTGTCTACCAACATAACAATATGACAACAAAAATCCTGGTTAGTTCCTGGACTCTCTTAATTTCACTATTGGTTTGCATTCAGTGTACACCTTACAATGACTGCTGCTGTGTTTGCAATTTATGCTTTCACAGTGTATGCGGCCAGAAAAGTTGCAACATTTTGTGTAAGGGCCATGAAGATAAGATAAGACAAACTAGGGTTCATATGGAGGCATATAGATAGTGGTTTTCCCTCATTTTATTTGTGAGTGGGGTGGAAAGAACATGACTTGTAATGGTAGAGGCTACCTTCTCTCATGTACCGTACAGTGGCTTGTGGAGATGTATGTAGATGTACATGTACTTGATGACTTAACCTAGTGTGCAGTCTGCAACACATTCACACCTAGTGTTGGTATTACAGACCTGAAGTTTCTGGAACTTTGGCAACTACAGCTGTCATTGCAACAGCAGCAACACCGGGAACAACAAAAACCGTAACAAGAACAGCAAGCTACTGCCCTGCAGCTCTTGTCTCAACAGCAGCAACAAAATCAGTCAATGGTCACAACTATGTCCCCACTGCCATTCACCCCCTTTGACGATGCTTCAGAGAGCTGAGAAGTATACCTCTGACAGTTTGAACAGTGTTTTCTTATTTATAGTATTTCTGCTAGGCAATAAAGTTCTTTATTTTTGTCTTCTAGCAGTTGTTTGAATGAAGAGGTACAAAAGTTATGACTGCTCTCAAACCCTAGTCATTTTTTATTCTGTGAACCATGTGCCCCATTAACTGAATACCATGGTAATCAGAAACACCTTGTAGCAGTTAGCCTACTATTTAATCAGTGTCATAAAAAAATATGGACAGACTTATGAAGCATGGGCTGCTGATTTTCAGGATCTCACACAACAGGGCAGTTTCACTTGTGAGAATTGTAAGCTTCCTACTGATTTGTGACATGGTTGCATGCCTAATACCTGACAGGTAAGTCACAGATAAAGCATTGGCCGTATCTGATCCTAGTCCTATGTTAGTGAAGTTCTGAAGTTTGAGAAATCTTTTGAGATTGCTTCCAATGCTCAGCACACTTTCACTAACAAAATTCAAATGTCAGGGTAGTTTGTTTCCATCACAAGCAACAGCCAGCTGATGATCCTGGTTCATTATCTTGTTTCACCCCCCCCCCCCCCCCCCCCCAAGTCTTGCCTGAGTTCACAGTTGTCCATATCACTATCATCTCATGAGAGACTTAAGTACGTCAATCTTAATGAGCCCCAATCATCATTGAATAAACCACTTCTTAATACCAAATAGGTGCATCAGAAATACCTGTCCCCCTTGACACTAAGCATTATCCACACAAGCCAAAGCTGGTTCAGTCAAGCCTGGACTGCTGCAGCCATCATTCACCACACTGTTGCCTGCACTGTGCTGCACAGTGTTTGGCACGTGGCACACCCGGACACCTGGCAGCTGTGTGTCAACAAGCTGCTTGTTGACACACCATACCAGCGTGTTCCAATGATAGCATTCCACGCCACACAGTCACAAGAGCTGACCAGGCAACTTACAGTTAAATAAAAGCGCACCGAGCTTGTTCTAACCTTCTTATTAGTGAAATCACCCAACACTGTTAACAATTTCTATTTACATGCTTTTATGGTATTTGACCCTGTAAATTTAGTGTCTGAAGCAATGAAGCAGTGATATCTTGTGATCTACATACATACAAAGAGATTTTCAAACCATTGGTAGACTGTGCAAAACATTTAATGCTCACATCTCTATAAAATGGTCTATGGTGCCACAATTTTGTAGAACTCACCATATACCATTTTCTGGGGAGATACTGTTCAGGGTGAATATATATGACTTCAAGGACTACATGTCTTTTCTCTGGTTTCAATCAGTCAATAGGCAATGCCTAGGGTTGTCATTAAAATGTATAATGTCTCTTTATGCCTTTGTGGCAATTTCAAAGCACCTATCATTCCTCAGTCCAGCACTGATCTCTGTCGTATGGCTTACACATAAGTTTTGTTAATGAAATTCATTGGTATCTAATACTTTTCAAAAATAGCTTTTAAATGTGCTTATTACAACTTACATCAGATAATGAATCAAAATGTTTGCTGGTCTTTAATACCTGTACCAGTATAATTACTTACAATTTAGGGTTGCTAGTACCCAAGCACTTGCACCTTATAAGAACTTTTGGTATCTGGTTAGTCTTGATCTTGAGAGGGGGTATCAAGTTACACATGAGGCAATTGTACTAGGTATATTCAAGATCACCCCCCCCCCCCCCCCAACCTCCCACCAGCCCACCTGATATACTGCTTTGAATCAGTCCAGTCCACTGATAGGGACTACTGGGAACCAATCACTTGGTCTCCAGCAGGAAAATGTAGGTCTCCCTCTGGACCAATGGGCTTTATGACCCTCTCCTCCTTTACAACTGGAGCACTTGAGTAGGTGGCTTCATTCTAGTGGTGGGCACCATGGGGAGAGGATGTAGTCTGTTATAAACAATAATTTTCTCTCTGTCGGGAAAGGGTTATAAAATAATAATAATGTTGTAGCATATTAAATTGTGGTTTCTTAACTTTTTTCAAGTCAATATGTTAATAATAATTTATTTACAATTTCTTACAATGCTATTTTTACATATTTTTCAGTCCCTATACACAATATTTACATTTCAGTTACTTCTTTCTGCTTATTTCTTTCCATTTACAATATATGGGAAATGTGACTAGGAGCAGCAGCTGAAGGAAAATTACACACGTCTTTTATTTGTTCTATGTGGAGATTATTCCTGTTCCTTGTGTTGTAGTTATGACAGTCAGCATCTGTATGGAGATTGCTTAGATTTACTTTGGTTCAGAGTGCAAATTTAAATATACAGTGTCATGGCAATATAAGTATTCCTAATTTCTTGAAAAGCTTGTGTAGGATTGTGGGTAATTATTTGAACAGTATGCAAAGTATGTGATTCTGATGTCATCTAAAGTAATTTGTGATAACTCTCAGAACAAAGCAGGGTGAGTTAAGTCTGTGTGTAAGGAATCTTACAAGGTGTTTTCAATTCACAGCTTCATATATACTCATTTATGACAGTTTTTCAAATTGGGTTCGCTCTCTTAGACTGTCATCCAGTTCTAGATTAATGTCTTCATCCTAAATTATTTTACCAAACTGTATGTAATTTATTTTATTTGCATTCAGAGTAAGGTTATTTGCACTGAACCAAGTCTTTCATCAGGAGTTATTCTGAAAGGACTGTTGGCCACATATCTGGACATGTCAAATTCTTCGTGATTGTACCTAATTACTTCATATGGATCACAGCCTTTCACCCAGTAGATGAAATTGGGGATTGGTGAAGTTTGTTTTCATAAATTCATAGTGGAATCAGTACATGTGGAGTTTGGAGTAGTTCAGAACACACATACCTCCATAGACAGGCTTCATGTACTGCACTGAAACATTGACCTCCTCCACAGCAACTAGCCCTTCATTGAAAATGGTACCCACTTGAAATTTTGTCTGGCAATGTAATCTCTTGTGTCAAAACAACCATCCCATCCTTCCCCTAATGATAAAATAAAATAATTATATGATTTTCCCTCACATTTACCACAGCTTTTCTGAAAATTGAGTTATTTGTTAATTTGTAAAAATCATTTTGAAAGCCACATGGCGGAGGACCCTCTGTTAGGTGTTTAGATTAATGTCCTCCTTCAACAAGCAGTGCTCCTTGAAGAAGATGCCACAGGTGATTCTAACAAGTTTCATCCACAAACTTAGACATTGCTGAAGGTTTCTGTAGTACAGAATATATTGCTGCTTATTCCCCAATATTGTCAACAGCTTTGGAACAGAACCATTTCATGGACTAGGCACTCCAGATTCAGTGTCAAGTCACAGTGTATGTCATGAAATTGGTTATGATATATCGTTCTGCTTCCAGAACTTATCCTTCACCAGAATCAGCAGCCACATTTTGGACTTTTTGTTTCAGTCTTGAGATTTCCCCTGTGTGCATGCATCAAACTCCTTCAAATGGCAGAATTTGTTGCATGGCTTACCCAAAGAAGTTGTTTACATTCAAGTACAGGATGTAACTTAAACCATCAGATGACCTATATTTCCCCTCACTCACTCACAGGTTATTCATCTTCACATACCTGTGCAACACTGGTAAAGTTCCCAATGAATCCCACATTTGAAGAAGTGCAGCAAGTCAACACCAGCCAACAGTTTGATGCTGACATGGGTTCTTCTTAACATTGTGTCCCATGAAAGCTCTAGTGTGGTGTAATAGAAGGCAGGATCCATGGAGTATGTGCCCAGACATACACTCTGGAATTCCTCAGAAATGTCTTTGAGCAATCATACATCAGTGTTCATGTCCAACATAGCATACACCCCTAAATCAGAGATGCTGAACTCCTGCCAATCAATCACTGCATGTTCACACTCCACCTCTGTTATGGCAGTGCCCCTTAATTTACAGCAGAATGTGGTTTTGTTCGGCATTTTGGTTTTGTGCCATCTTTCCATAGAACCCAAATATTTGTAGGGAAAGACCCCCTTCTTTGGCACAAGCTGAAATTTTCCATCATCAGCTTTGGAGCTCTGGTGATATGCATATCCTCCTGAAGCACTGCCTCCACAAGTTTTTGAAGGTACACATCCATATATGTATAGTGCATCTAGGAAGCGCAGCGCTGTTTTTGGCATGATTCACTTGGAAAATGAAATATACTTTTCAATGGTCTCAGGAATAATACTGATCCTATCACCTTTCAAACTGAAATTACCCAAGTCCTCAACAAGGAAGTGAGCATCGTACTTGCTCAAATTATGGGAGAAGACAGGTATTTGCTGTGGCAGTTGGTACTTCAAGTTGAATGCATTGTGGGCTGCACCACAGAATTTTCCCATTGGATGACAATGGTCTCTGTGCTGAGTTTCCACATTTCTATCAAACAACAGCCTACAAATATGACAATCAACTCCCTTCTTCTCCAAGGAACCATTCTCCAGCAATTGGTCATATGAATATTATTGTGGTAAATGCAGTCAACATCCCATGCAAGTTTCTCAAGCTCAGAGCACAACAATCTCACAGGATTATCACTGGCATATAATTCAAATTTATTGTGACTCCTGTCATATGAGCATGCAATTTGATATGTTGCCACAAACAGTACATACTATTCTGTGAAGGTAGTTTGAGAGGTATTGGGATAAACCTCACAATGCACTCAGGAGCTATAAGGCACTCAAAGTCAGCATATTTGATGAAAGGTCATTGCTTCTAGTTGTGAGCAATCTTACACTTTATGAATTTTTATCCTCAGCAGACATTTCCATACATACTGGTTTTGGCAAGAGTAGACAGTGAAGTTCCTCTCTCTTGGTAAAGGAGTCGAGGCATCTATAGGAGAAATATCTTGCTCTTTCCATTTTTGAGAATTGGGAGGAAAGTAGGCAGCACATGTTATTGATCCACATATATTGTTCCTTCTCACGCTCAGAGAATAGCAACAAATCTATATGTTTAGGTCACTGACTGGCTAATTTTGAAAACTATTTTAAGCTTTTCTTCTTTCTGCACAGTGTGCTCCTGGGTACCTTCCTTAGGCTTCCTATTATTAAATACAGGCCTTATATGTGACTACAATAATCCAGGTACTGCCTCTTGAATTTTGGTATGCCCAGTAATTTTATGGGAAATGAGATGTCTTTGAAGTTATAATGCTCACAGACATTTGATTTTTAGTATACACTCAGAATAATCCAGGTACTACCGCTTGAATTTTGGTATGCCCAGTAATTTTATGGGAAATGAGATGTCTTTGAAGTTATAATGCTCACAGACATTTGATTTTTAGTATACATTCAGGATGAACACTATATTTTCTATAGCAAGCCAGAAGGGACCATGCAAATCAAAATTCACCCTCTCTTCAGTATTCTGGTCATTAATACATGCCTGTTGTGTGGCTATATTTTTCAGAAGAGGGATCAGGTGTAGAACGTTGAGATGGAGTACACAGCTGAGTTCCTTAAAAGGTCCCTCTTTCCTACATTTCAGAAAAATGGCTCGTTGTGACATTCTCAGTAAAAGTGCTGAATCACTGTGTGATTGAGTCACCCCACAAAATCATTCCATTAGTATCCCAAATTTGTACAACGCTATTTTCCTGAACAGTGTCACTACCCTGCTTTAGGGGATTGTGTGGGTTCACAAGATAGAACTGCCTTGAACTTAATGGCAGGATTCTGTAGATCATTGACAGATCTGGAAAGTGCCTTTTCAAAATGGCTTCAGAACAAATAAACATTTCAGTATCCTGCATTAGTGTTGTCAATGTGAGCTTGTGAGGTTGTGTATGTGTTCTGGTGTGATGACAAGTGCCGGCAGGGCGATGAAGAGCGGAAGAGCAGAGAGGGCTGTGAGGCAATGTCAGGCAATAGTATGCTGGCTAGGATGACACCACAACTGGAGGGGCATCTACATGAAGAGAATATAAGCAACGTGCTGCCTAGCCACAGGGATAGTGGACAGCGAGCCATCATACAAACGCTACAGCAGTGACTTACAAAATGAATTGTTTTGCTTGGATTGAAATTGTATACACCAGACGACATCGATTATTTGCCTGTCACCATTTGCTTGCAACACACCTTTGTCAATTCACAAAGTTAAGTATTGTCAATTTAACTCCATTAATATGATTTGCTTGAATTGTTGTCTAGTGAGGCAAGAAAACAGCTTCCTAGGCACCCTATATTAGACGAATGGGCAGGATACTACATTGGAAACAATTATAAGAAAAGTCCCGGGCCTGGTGGCCATGGGATTTTCTTTTGTGTTTTGCTGTTGCCTTAATTCTCTCTAGTCTTTTCTTTGCAGGGATGCTTACTTTAACAGTCTCTTATTGTGTTTTTGCTAATCAGTGTTTTCAGATGGGCATAGCAGAAATTTTCTTTGCTTTTCTACTGATTTTTCGTGCTTGCCTTGTCTGTTTCTTGCATTTGTCTCTTCTAACATGCCCACTCCACCTATCCCACCCCCCTGCTCAGGCGCCACAACTGCCATATTAGATGCAACACAGTTAATGCAGATGTTTCAGTTGCAGAGCCAGCAAATGTCGTTGCTGCTAAACACAGTACAGCAGCTCCTGGCAAACCAAACTACTAATGCAGCACAAGCAACACCTACTCCCAATGCTATACCACCTTCCTGCCAGTTTCATGAACAAGAAGAGGAATGGCCCAATGGTTGCAACAGTTTGAAGCCCATGTAATTGCTCACAATGTACCAGGTACTCTGAAACTCCCCTATCTCTTGTCTATGGTAGGAAGTGCAGTGTTCCAGCTCCTACAGAAGTTAGTTCTTAACACCACTCTGAGTGAACTTCCATATGATCAGGTTGTAGATTCACTAACTATTATGACCAACAAGTGTATGTGGTAGCAGCTAGGTATCTATTATTTAATTGTAAAAGCAAACTTATCATGAGTGGGTGACAGATTTTCAGGGTATGATGAGGAAATGCAAATTCAAATGTGCTTGTTGTGCTTTATGTTCAGATGTTATGTTGCATGATGTGATGGTGTACAATGTAACTGATGTCAAATTCGCAGAACAGATTTTGAAACAGTCCGATCCAACATTTCAGGAAGTAGTGCAAATACTAGATCAGTAGGATTCAGGTTCTCTGTCAGCTGATAAATCTGAGCAGCCAGCAATTTGCCAGGTTGAGTCCGTTATTTGCAACCTTCCCATTTGGCAGCAGCAGCTTGCACTCGCCATGCCTTGTAAACAACTCTCCATCCCATGTACGCAGCTCACTAAATAGTTGAACAGAATTAAGTCATGTCCTTGGTGTTAATGATGGCACAGACACCAAGAATGCCCCCCCCCCCCCCCCCAACAAGAACAGTGTTACGCTTGTGGCAAGAAAGAGCATGTACAATCTGTAAGCTTGAAATGGAACAAACATAAGAATTTGGCCCACTCACAAAAATCTAGTCACAAGGCCTATGTTATTAATGCAGTATATTCAAAGTCTGCAACAGGAATGAGCAAAACTAACAAGTGAGCAGTTTCTTCACTGCTGCACCAGTGCAACATACTTTTCGTTTATTTGCTTCTTTGTGGGAAACGTGAACTTTCAGTTGGACACAGGTACCTCTGTTACATTGCTGAATTGTCACACATATGAAATGTTGACAAGACATTCCCGTTCTGGAAAATGTACTCTGGCTGCCATGTGTCCCTTGCATATGCGAACAGTGACTTTTGTGGTGCTACAATCATGTGACTGTGAGAACATATTTGCTCTTGATTCATTTGATTTGTTTGGCTTTAACATTCAGGACAAAGTGTTGTCAGTGTCTGCAATCCATGCAAAAGACAGTGTGGCTAGCTTGCTGAAAGAATTCCCAGATCTATTTTCTGAAGGTTTAGGCAAGCCTAATAATTTTTTTTTTTGCACATATTACTCTGAAAGACAATGCTCAGCCAAAATTTTGCTGGCCCAGAATTGTTCCCATTGCATTATGGGACAAAGTTGCTGCTGAACTTAAATAATTGGAAGCTAGTCAATGGGCAAGCCCACTGGTTTTGCTCCCGAAACCTTTGGGTTGCATTCGCCTCTGTGTTCACTACAGACAACCCACAAACTGTGATTGATACTTACCCCCTGCCACATCCAGAGGATCTCATGGGCAGATTAGGCACTGGTCACTACTTTTCTCAAATTGATTTGTGCAACATGTATCTTCAAATATTGCTTGATGAAGAATCTCAAAAAGTGTGTTTATTGAATACTCATTTGGTCCTTTAAATATTTGTGTTTGCCTTTTGACAGTGCTTCCGCACCCACCATTTTCCAGTGCAATTTGGAACAACTGACTGCTCAAGTGCCAAACTGCAAACTGTTTGGATGATATTGTTGTAGCAGACCACACACCTGAAGATCATATTGCAAATTTGTGTGCTTTGTTTCATGTGTTATCTGGAGAAGAACTAAAGTGCAGACTGGACAAGCTTGATTCCTTTAAACCTGAGTTGCAGTATCTTGGTCATGTAATAAACAGTCAAGGTGTACATGCTCTTCAGTCACATTTGTTAGCCAGACAAGGTTTGCCAGTTCCTCACAGTGTCACAGAATTGCAGTGAGTCTGAGAGAAAATGAACTGTTATATTCAGTTCATACGGAATGCTGCTCAAATCGCAGCTTCATTGCATCACTTGCATCATAATAATGTCCCCTTTCTATGGACAGATGAGTGCCAAGTTGCTTTCCAGAAACTTAAAGAGGCATTGCTCAGTGATTGATGCTTAGTTCACTTTGATCCTGAAAAACCAGTAGTACTGCAAGTTGACGCTTCCTCTTACAGAATCAGTGCAGTGCTTTTGCACAGAATTTGTGATAAAATCAGACCTATCACTTTCACATCAAAAGTGTTGTTCATAGTTCAGTGTAACTATTCACAAGTTAAGAAAGAGGCATTGGCTATTGTGTCACCAACTTCCACCACTATTTGTATGACAGAAAATTCTACTTAGTAATGGATCACAAGCCTTTGCAGCCCTTGTTTCATCTGGTGAACCTGGTTCCGGTACAAACTGCCCAAAAATTGCAAAGGTGGGCTTTGTTGATACCAGTACGAGATTGTGTATCATCCAACAGCTTAACATGGTATGTGGACACACTTTCAGGTCTTCTGATTGGGCTTGATGTGGACTTTGATGCTTCTGCTGCATCTTGTTGTCACATCAACACTTAGGATTCTGAATTGCTTCAATACTTTCTGCTGAACTATAGGAAAATTGCACAGGTCACAGAAGTGGATTCAGATTTGAACATTTTGCTAACATAAATTTGCACATCTTGCCCTTGTTCCTTGCATAGCATAAAGAACTCTGTAGTGCACTGATACTTTGCACCTGAGCATAGACTCACAATATAGCAAGGTGTGATTCTTGATCAAAATGAAAGTGGACAGTCATGTTTGTTGATACCTAAACTGTGGAAAAAGAAGTGTTGCAGTTACTTCACCAAGGATACTGGAGGATTATTCACGGAAAACAGTTAGCGCATTGACACTGTACTTGGCAGGGTATGGACACCTAAATAGAACAGATCAGGTCACAGTGTCACGCATGTGTGGAAGATTAATCCGCTGCACCACAAAAATTCTCTGCTTGGCCTAAGTCGCAATCACCATGGCAACGTGTGCACAAAGACATTGCAGGACCTTTTTGGAACACTTGTTGGTTGATTGCGGTTGACTCATATAGCCAATGAACTCAACAACATCACATAGAACTATTCAGGTGTTGTCCTCTAATTTTTGCCTCAAAGGTTTACCTGAGTCATAGTGACAGACGTCAAATGAATTTAAAACATTCTTTGAACACAATGGCATGCAGCATCCACATTCAAATGGCAAAGTGGAACGTTTTGTCAGAACATTCAAGCAGCAGATGGCTAAACTTCACTCTGCACACACCAGGGATCAAGCATGGAAACTGTTTCTCACCTCCTATCGTTCACACCCATGAGATGGACGATCGCTGGCAGAATTGCTTCACGGCTATCGCCATCGGAGACTGCTCCACTTGCTCCACCCTCCTCAGCATCCAGAGCCACAGGAAGACTGCAAGTATCACTTCACTCTGCATGATACTGTGTTTTACAGGGTTTTTAGTGGCAGCAGATGGTGGGAGCAAGGTGAAATTGTCTGTCAACTTGGCGCTTGCATGTATCTAATTTCAGGTCCAGACGGACTGCAGCACCGCCATCACAGTCAACTTTGTCATTGTCATGTACACGGTGATCCTTCTATGTCTCTTCCCTCCAGATTCACAGATCCCAAGGACACCACAGCCACAGCAGCTGCCACAGGGGCACTCGAAGATGAGCCATCATCCAAACGCTTTAGCCATGACTTATGAACTGTTTTTTACTTGCCTTGAAATTGTATATACTAAAAGACATTGACCCCATGGAGACAGAGCCATTGCCTCCTCCACCACTTCTCTTCCTACCAATGGAGCTGTACCTGCCCACACCACAGCAGCTGATGCTTTCTACATCTGGTTATTGTACTCAGGAGGTGGGTACCCTTCTGTTCATTTTCCGGGGGTTGTTTCCACCAGAGCAAAGGGCGGATGGTGGGGTACAACTGGTGGCTTGACATCCCCTGCAGCCACAGCTTCCAGTCCAGCACAGCGTCCACCCTCCGGCCACCCCTGCCATTATCACGTATCGCGGTCTGTCGCTTTGGGTGGGTGGGTAGGGGGGGGGGGGGAGGAATGTTCTGGTGTAACACCAAGCATGTCGGCCTGGAACATTACAGCAGAGAGGGCTGTGAGGCAATATCAGCTAATAGTGAGCTGACTAGGATGACATCACAACAGGAGCGGCCCCTATATGAAGAGAATATAAGTACTGCTCCACCTAGCCACAGGGGCACTCGAAGACGAGCCATCATCCAAACGCTTTAGCCATGACTTATGAACTGTTTTTTACTTGCATTGAAATTGTATATACCAAAAGACATTGACTATTTGCATGTCATCAATTGCTGGCATCCCCTCTTTGTGAAAATGCAAAGTTAAGTATTGTCGATTTAACTTGCTTGAATGGTTGTCTAGCGATTCGAGAAAACAGCTTCCTAGGCACCCTATATTAGACAAGTGGGCAGGATACTATAGTCTGCAAAAGTGCCATCAAGCTCAGAGTAGTCCAATGTGGCTACAGGACTTGGTGATGTGTAACTGCATTTATATTGGAAAATATGGTTTCGCAGAGTCTCTCCGTCAAATCAAGGTATTCAATGCAAAGACCCATTTCTTCATTAACAGCTGAAACTGTGTATCCTCAGGAAATGCAGATCGAGAGATAAGTATATCCTCTTGATGCATAGTCTTGGCAAGTTTCTCAAAAGATGCCTACATAAATTATAGTGAATCCAGGAAGCAGATTGATATTCTTGGCATCATTCACTTGGAGAATGAAATTATTTTTCTACATTGTTAGGTATGATACTGATCTTACTATTCTCCAACCCGAAGGCATCCAAGTGCTCAACAAGAAAGTGAAATAATACGAGCTCAAATTATGGAAGAAGACAAGTACATGTCATAGCAGTTTGTACTGCAGGTTGCATGTGTTGTGAGCTGCACTGCAGAACATTCTTATTAGATGACAGTTCTCTCTACATGGAGTTTCCGCTTTTCCAGCCAAAGGCAGGTGGTCACAAATATGACATTTAACTGCTTGCTTATATAAGGAATCATTCTCCTGTGAGGTGTACATTGGAATATTTTTGCTATAAAGACCATCAACATCCCATGCAAGTTTTTTAACCTCAGAGTAACTATCTTGCAGGTTTATCCCTGCCAAATGAATCAAATTTGTTGCAACTGGAATCATATGGGCATACCATCTGATACATTGTCACACATGGTACATGCCATTGTGTGAAAGTGATGTGAGAGTCGGTGTATAGTAGAAAGGGACATCATTTCTGGTGGTGGGCGTTCTTAAACTTTGAGACCTTTTTATCCTCAGTGGGCATTTCTACACATACTGGTTTCTGGCTTGAGCAATCAATTAGACATTTTCTAAATATTCATCTTTAGTAAAAGAACTGAGGTATCTGCAGAAAAAGTGACAGTTATGCTCATATTTACTCATTTGGTCAGAAAATAGGGGGGCACTTGTTTTTGATCCAAATGTAGTGTTGCTTCTCGCATTTGGAGAAGAGCAATAAATTTACGTGATTAGCACACTGATTGGCTTCTTTGGAAAAGTAGAGGGGCCCAACTACCTTATGCTTCACATCTTCTGGCTTGCTTTTCTTCTCATGTACAGGCAGATCATAAATGCGAACTGAGTAATCAGGGTCCAGCCTCTCGAATTTTGACAGGTCTGGGATTGTGACAGGGAGTGAGATGCCTTCAAATACCTGCAGATGTTAGATATCCGTTACTCATCTGTATGACATGCATCATTTGCATAATTTCTATTGCAAGCCAGAAGCTACCATGCAAAACAGTATTCATCCTTCTCATTTAGATTCTGGACATTAATACATGCCTGTTTACCTGTTTAGCGACAATATCATCTTGGAGAGGGATGAAACGGGAGCTCCCCTGCTTAACTGAATCAAAAATGTTTGAGTACACATAAAGCTAGTGTATACGGCTGAATGCCTTACCAGGTCCTCTTACCTTCATATCAGAAAAAAGCTTTAGTATGATGCTGTCAGTAAATGTTCCATATCACTCTGCAATTGACATGTCCCATGATATCGCACCATCTTTTCTTCATAGGTTGACGATACTTGCCTCTGCAGCATCATTGCTATCTCCTTCAGGGAAGGTTTAACAGCTCATAGTAGAGAACTGCTTTGCACCTGATGGTTGGACAGCTAGGCACTGACGATTTCAGGGAGCTCCCTTCCCAACACTGCTTGGCATGCACGAAGGAAGGTAACTAGATCTCGAAATCCAACATTGACGTTATCAATCAATTAAGGTCATATCCCTGAAAGCAACAGCAACCACAGACTAGTCTAATGTGGCTACATAATTTACCTGCTGTTGGTTAACAAGATGGGGTGTGGAGCTGCTACTCCTAGAACTTGGACAGGGTGATGGACCACCTTGCTACCACTAGGCTGGGGCCAGTAGCCTGACGACCCAGGCTGAGTCAGCTGGAGTAGCCGTGCAGTTCTAGGCGCTACAGTCTGGAACCGAGCGACCGCTATGGTCCGTGGGTTCGAATCCTGTCTCGGGCAGGTATGTGTGTGCTGTCCTTAGGTTAGTTAGGTTTAATTAGTTCTAAGTTGTAGGCGACTGATGACCTCAGAAGTTAAGTCGCATAGTGCTCAGAGCCATTTGAACCATTTTTATTTGACCCTGTCTGAGGCAATGGCGATGACATCAGAGGCACCACCCTGCTACTGTTAGACTGAGGTGATGCAGATGTTAATGCCCGCATCAATGAAAGGGCCGGCGATAGTTTTGTGGGCTCACTTCCTTCTGTAATGGAAGAAGAAGCGAAATTAATTAGTATCACACAAAGATACAAGCAATAGAGATGTATATCCACCATAATAATTAAATTTTGATACTTACATTGAGAGTCATTGACGATAAACGCTTTCAGGTACTGAAGAGGGGGTGGCAGTGTTGACTTTGGCGACACCACACTGTTACTGCTAGGTTAGGGGCGGTTGCCTAATGGCCCCAGCTGAGGTGACACAGATGTCGACAGCGGCACCCAGCTACCGCTAGGCCGAAGTGACGCAGACGTTGATGGCCCCATCAATGGGTCCAATGGAGGTGTTGTGAGCCGACCTCTGTCTGTAATGGAAGAAGAAACGAAACGGATCAATATCACATACAGATACACGCAATGGGCAAGCACATCCACCAATAATAATTTAATTCTGGTACTTAGTCAACGTTTACTGATGATAAGTACTTTCAGTGACTCATGATCCTCATTATTAATTATGCTATTAGATATGTTGTAATAGCTTTTGGTTGAATTCTGTTTCTACTTCACTTGCAATATCAGCATCAAGTGAACACAAAAAAAGACTGTATGCAATCATAAAAAGACAATTATTAATGTTGATGGAAGAAGTAGTAATATTGCTACTTATGAACCTGCCTCTCGATGACTGATGACATTTCTGTGGGCTCTGAGAGGAAAATGGAGTCATTGACACCTGCTGTGCCAGATCAGTATCGATCCGTTCGCCTATAGCAGAAAAAAACAAAGGAACAAGTAATAATCATATGAAACATAAAAAAATTGCATACATATACAGAAAAAAATATTATGTTCACCTTCGCGTAAGTCACTAATGATAAATGCTACACTAGTGGCCATTAAAATTGCTACATCACGATGACGTACTACAGACGCGAAATTTAACCGACAGGAAGAAGGTGCTGTGTTATGCAAATGATTAGCTTTTCGGAGCATTCACACAAGGTTGGTGCCGGTGGCGACACCTACAACGTGCTGACATGAGGAAAGTTTCCAACCGATTTCTCATACACAAACAGCAGTTGACCGGCGTTGCCTGGTGAAACGTTCTCGTGATGCCTCGTGTAAGGAGGAGAAATGCGTACCATCACGTTTCCGACTTTGATCAAGGTAGGATTGTAGCCTGTCGCGATTGCGATTTATCGTATCGCGACATTGCTTCCCCTGTTGGTTGAGATCCAATGACTGTTAACAGAATATGGAATCGATGGGTTCTGGAGGGTAATATGGAATGTCTTGCTGGATCCCAACGGCCTCGTATCACTAGCAGTTGAGATGACAGGCATCTTATCCGCATGGCTGTAACGGATCACATCTCGATCCCTGAGTCAACAGACGGGGACGTTTGAAAGACAACCATGTGCACGAACAGTTCGACGACGTTTGCAGCAGCATGGACTATCAGCTCGGAGACCATGGCTGCGATTACCCTTGACGCTGCATCACAGACAGGAGCGCCTGCGATGGTGTACTCAAACTGGGTGCAGGAATGGCAAAACGTCATTTTGTCAGGTGAATCCAGGTTCTATTTACAGCATCATGATGGTCACATCCGTGATTGGTGACATCGCGGTGAGCACACATTGGAGGCGTGTATTTGTCATTGCCATACTGGCGTATCGCCCGGTGTGATGGTATGAGGTGCCATTGGTTACATGTCTCGGTCACCTCTTGTTCACATTGACGGCACTTTGAACAGTGGACGTTACATTTCAGATGTATTACGACCCATGGCTCTACCCTTCATTCGATCCCTGCAAAATCCTACATTTCAGCAGGGCAATGCACGACCGCATGTTGCAGGTCCTGTATGGGCCTTTCTGGATTCAGAAAATGTTCGACTGCTGCCCTGGCCAGCACATTCTCCAGATTTCTCACCAATTGAAAACGTCTGCTCAATGGTGGCCGAGCAACTGGCTCGTCACAATACACCAGTCACCACTCTTGATGAACTGTGGTATCGTGTTGAAGCTGCATGGGCAGCTGTACCTGTACACGCCATCCAAGCTCTCTTTGACTCAATGCCCAGGCGTATCAAGGCCGTTATTACGGCCAGAGGTGGTTATTCTGGGTACTGATTTCTCAGGATCTATGCACCCAAATTGCGTGAATAATCACATGTCAGTTCTAGTATAATATATTTGACCAATGAATACCCGTTTATCATCTGCATTTATTCTTGGCATAGCAATTTTAATGGCCAGTAGTGTATTATCTCATCATCGAAAAGTGGTGACATTATGCTTGGAATCAAGCTGTCATTGACTGACAAACGAGTGCACTTACCAGAGCCTTTGTCACTATCTTGTGCGGAAGTTAAGGGCAGCAGTAGCGTGGGGTTATATTGTGTAATAGCACTCTGGACTTTGAATCCTGTGATCCGAGTCCGAGTCTCGGCGGAACCTTGCGGTGTGTTTTGTGATCGTTTGTGGGAATGTGGCCAAGCTGATCGTTGAAATGGTATACGCTTAATTTTTGGTAGGACCGTGTAATACAAATTGTCATTAGCAATATACAGTAGAACTGGAGAATGTCATGGCTGATCGGACTGCAATGAGCAGCAGCCATTCAGCGCTGATTTAATTACAGGTGGCACATGCTCTCGGATGCAGCTATGCATGTACCAAGAGAAGCAGAAGTCTGCGTATGCAACGCTGACGTTCATGCTTTTTGTGAGAGCGAGAGGCGCATGTTTGCATGTAATACTATGAATGCACTCTTCATGAGGGTAGGAGTTAACGGTAGTTCATATACTCACATACGTGAAATCCAACATTACTACATGCGTATTCATGGTGCTTCTAATCCAATACCTCTGTGTGTTGTGTGTACTTGGTACTGCAGTTATGTTCCAGCGTATCTAACCAAAGTCGTGCTGCATGTCTGTTTTTGCTGATTCCTGCTAGTGCCTGCTGGTACGATATCCCCTGCCTAATGACACATCTTCTTTGCAAGGAATTCCTGGCACTTCTTCTTTTCATGAGGAGTGCAGCGGTATGTGTAAGTTAAATACTCACCCAAAGCCTGTAAGTGAGGATGTGGAAAATAATAAGTGAATGAATAAATACAAAGCTTTTTAAAGAAACAGTTTATTTATTAGTAAGCCAACTGAAAAATAGTTGTATATTTTCTGAATCATTCATAAACCCATGTTGTTCGTATCTCTTCTACTTCAGCTACTTGAGGGCAGGACATCCTTCTGCTTTCGCATTCTGTATAGATACACATTTCTAAATTTCTTCAAACCAGGAAATATTATCACAGCCTTTGACATAAACAATACTGTCTCTATGATCATACATCCAGAGTGGCAGCACATATCTTCATGCGGCACCCTTTTACCAACCCAGCAATTGAATCAACCACGTCGCCATTTCTTGGGTTTACCACACTGTGCTGAGCTAAACAGTATGGGTGACACAGCTGTGCTGGTGTAAGCTGGTGCTAGCACACCATGCGACACAGAGTTTGCGAGAAGATCGACAGAGGCCAAAAACAGACTTGCAGGAAACGCGCCACCAGCGCCCTCTTGGCCGCCAGTATTTAGATCGGAGGGAGATCCTCTCCACCCCCCGCCTGTTGCCACGCCTCTATCGCTGTATCCCTCCCTCTCTCCACATCCACACCCTCCATCTCCTTCATCAGGGCAATTTCCAGTGCCTCACCCTCCCGGATGATGAACTTCGCCATGACATCTACCCTTCCTTCCAACTATAACCTGGCCTTCTTCCCCCTCCCCCTCCCCAGGGCCCCCTTTTTCCTCTCCCCTCCTTTTCCCAGAGCGGATATTCCTCCTTCTCCCCCCCCCTCCCCTGAGACCCTACGCCCCATCCTTGCCACTTTCCTTCCCACATCCCTCCCTACCTGGCCCTCTTCGGCGCGCACCCCGCCCATCTCCCCCCTCTCTTCCCCTCCCTCCCTCCCTTCTTCCGGTCTCCCTCATCTCCTTGCACCTGGCAGATCCTCCATTTTGATCATAGTCAGTTTGCCACGTCAGTGTTGTGTTTAGTGCTGTTTCTCCTGTGCGTCAAGAGGTATGATTTTAATTGTGTGCTGCCGTGAGGTTCGCTGTCAGTGTTTGTTATGTGCTACGCCATCCGTCGATACTTTTATGCTTCGATAATACTGTGCCTTGTGTTCTTGTCGCAGTGAGTGGTTTTTTGTGTGCGCAACTTTTTTTGTCTATTGCCTTCCATGATGTTCCCCCTTTTTTATATCTATGTTCACCATATTCTCTCCTTTGTATATTTTTAACTGTCTTCTATTGTTTGTTCTATGTCTTTCTGCTGAAGAGCAGCGCATATGCTGCTGCCAGCCTGCCCCGATTGGGAATTGAAATACAATAAAGGAACAAAAGAAAAAAAAACCGGAGGGAGAGTCTGTCGCAGTCTGTCGCACTGAGTGAGTTCCAGTGTCATCAGTCGCAGCCCAGTGGGAATTACAGAATTACAGTAGCTGTTAGCTCCACTGCTAACTCAGAGACAGGCAGCCCATAGTAACCCTAATAATGTACATAGTGGACTTTGTACTTCACCAGATGTGAGGCTAATGTGGACTATTACAGAGAGCTTGTACTACAACACAGTCTTGAGATATATAACTTTCTATTCTTATGAATGAAGAATCCAGTACAAGCTTGCAGTTTGTGTTACAGAAAGAGGATACTGGCCGCCAAACAACATTCTCTCCTTGCTTCTCACGGTACAGCTCTATAGAGACAACGAGATGACATAAAAGATTGCGACGAGAATCCTTTCTTGGAGAAGAATTTGGTTGCTTCTCTTGTGTTTTAGATTGCAGGGGTGATCGTATTCAAGTGCTTGCTAAATTTTGTTGTGTTCTTGCTCCAGCAGGGGACCTGCTACCCCTCCCCCTCCACCCACTGCCCCCGCACCTCAACTGCAGATGTCCAATGTGATAGATCTAACACAGGCTTTTTAGTTTTAGAACCGACAAATCGCTGCCTTACTGACGATGGGATAACAACTTCTGGCTGCACAAGCAGCGTCGGCCGCACAACAACAGAAGCCAACCGACCGACACACCCAACAAGTGCCGCCGACCAGCATACCACGATTCCAGCTATTTAACGACACAGAAGAGGAATAGCATGAACACCTGACACGGTTCCAAGTGGTCTGTAGCTCGTGGTCGTGCGGTAGCGTTCTCGCTTCCCGCGCCCGGGTTCCCGGGTTCGATTCCCGGCGGGGTCAGGGATTTTCTCTGCCTCGTGATGACTGAGTGTTCTGTGATGTCCTTAGGTTAGTTAGGTTTAAGTAGTTCTAAGTTCGAGGGGACTGATGACCATAGATGTTAAGTCCCATAGTGCTCAGAGCCATTTGAACCATTTGAACAGTTTCAAGTTCATTGTGCATTTCATCGAGTTCGAGGTACTGTGGAGCTACAATACTTCCTTTTGATTGCGGCGTCCCCAGTGTTTAGAATAATACAAAAACTATTCCCAACTGTGTGCCCTGACAAACTCAGTTATGGCGAAGTCATCGCTGCATTAACTTAGTACTACGGCCAGCAAGTTCAAGTAGCTGCAGCCAGAGATCAGTTTTTTTCGTTTGCAGAAAAAGCCGGAACAGACGTACCGTTAGTGGTATACAGAATTAACGGGCATGACTAGAAACTGTAAATTTAAGTGTATTGTATTGTATTGGATTGTATTGTATTGTATGTTAACCGGGGACCTAGAAACGACGGAGAGGCTCCGTCCCCGCCGCAGCCGCAGTGGTCCATAATCCCAGAACGACTATCGCAGTCCACTTCACCCCTCCGCCACCCCACACCGAACCCAGGGTTATTGAGCGGTTCGGCCCCCGGTGGAACCCCCCAGGGAACGTCTCACACCAGACAGGTGTAACCCCTATGTTTGCGTGGTAGAGTAATGGTGGTGTACGCATACGTGGAGAACTTGTTTGTGCAGCAATCGCCGACATCGTGTAACTGAGGCGGAATGAGGGGAACCAGCCCGCATTCGCCGAGGCAGATGGAAAACCACCTAAAACCATCCACAGACTGGCCGGTTCACCGGACCTCGACACAAATCCGCCCGGCGGATTCGTGCCGGGGACCAGGCGCTCCATCCCGCCCAGAAAGCCTTGCGTTAGACCGCACGGCCAACAGGGCAGGCAAATTTAAGTGTAATTGTGGCAACTTTTACAGTGACTTAATGATTAGGGATGCTATAACATTCAGTGGCTCCGATAGTAGAATACGGGAATGGATCCTAAAGTACTCTGATCTTTCACTTCCTTAAGTGTTGCAAATCTTAGAGCAATATGATTCAGGTGCCATAGGGGCCGATAAGTCTGATCAGGCCCCGATTTGTCGGGTCGAGTCGCCCCTTGCTCGCGACCGTCCCAAGCAGCAACAATGAGCGCCTACACACCGCGAGAATTGCCACGTAACATGTAAACAGACCTGTGAACTTAATGAAGTCCTGCCCTAGATGTTTTGATCGCCATAAAAGGCAAGACTGCCTATCACGTGACGCAACGTGTTACACGTGAAAAAAAAAGGGCTATGTCCAACCAGTTTGTTTGCAACGGCACAAAAACGCTAATTTTGATCGCTCCCAGAAAAAACAGGCTCGTGCCCATGAAGTGAACGTTTTGTTTCCCAAATCTAAATGTTCACCTGTGTGTGAAATCTTATGGGACTTAACTGCTAAGGTCATCAGTCCCTAAGCTTACACACGACTTAACCTAAATTATCCTAAAGACAAACACACACACCCATGCCCGAGAGAGGAACCGAACCTCCGCCGGTACTAGCCGCACAGTCAATGACTGCAGCGCCCTAGATCGCTCGGCTAATCCCGCGCGGCCCCAAATCTATAGAAGGTTCTGACAAAAGAAAGGTTCTGCCTCCTTCTCACCCTAGTGCTCTGCAGTGAAGTTCTAACAAACTATTTATCTCATTCCGAATTGCTGGCTGTCATGTGAACCTTCAGTCAGACCCAGGTGCATCAACCACTTTAGCTAATCGAGCCACATTCGAACAGTTAGGCTCACCACGTCGTCCTAAATCCAGCAAGCACCTCACTGCTTACAATGGAGAGGAAATTAAAAAAAAAGTGTGAATTCTCAAGGGACCAAACTGCTGAGGTCATCGGTCCCTCGCTACTTAAACTAACTGAAACTAACTTATATAACTTACGCTAAGAACAACACACACACCCACGCCCGAGGGAGGACTCGAACCACAGGCGGGAGGCGCCATGTAGCCCGTGACAGCCTGAAACTGCACGGCCACTCCGCGTGGCAGGAAACTACAGTGCTTGGACAGTGTAGTTTGCCTGCCACTTACAAATCTCTCACCAGGACAGTGAATTTTACTGTGTTGAAATCAAGAGACATTGAGAACATATTCGGTTTAGATGCATTTGATTTGTTTGGCCTTAGCATCCACGGCAATGTACTGTCTTCCTCTACATTTGTACCACAAGACAGTGTAGATAGCTTGCTTAAAGAATTTCCTGAACTATTTTCAGAAGGAATGGGAAAAGCTAATAACATAATGTTACACTGAAAGACAATTTACAGCCTAAGTTTTTCTGCGACTGCCCCGTTCCAGTTGCTTTAAGAAACAAAGTAGAGTGAATTGAAAGAATTGCAAGATAATGGTGGAATTGCTTCCATTCAAGCTAGTCAGTGGGCAAGTCCACTAGTTTTGCTCCCTAAGCCTTCTGGTCGCATTCGCGTTCATGTTGACTTCAAGTCTACATTCAACCCACAGACAGTAGTTGACTCTTATCCGTTACCTCGCCCCGAGGAACTCATAGACATCTAAGATAGATTTGCGTGATGCCTATTTGCAAATTCCATTGGATGAAGCATCACAGCAAGTGTTTGTTGTAAATACACACTTCGGACTGTTCAAGTATTTGCGTTTGCCCATCCGCAGTGCTTCCGCACCCGCCATTTTTCAACGTTACTTGGAACAGCTGACTGCAAAAGCGCCATTTTGCTCAAACTACCTTGACGATATTGTCGTCGCAGGTCGTATACCAGAGGAACACATTGTCAGTTTGCGTGCTCTTTTTCGAGTGTTTTCAGAAGCAGAACTCAAGTGTCGTCTCGAAAAGTGTGACTTTTTTCAAACTGGATTACAGTATTTAGGTCACCTGATAAACAGTCAGGGTGAAACTTCCTGGTACATTAAAACTGTGTGCCGGGGGAAACTTCCTGGTACATTAAAACTGTGTGCCAGACCGAGACTCGAACTCGGGACCTTTGCCTTTCGTCGGCAAGTGCTCTACCATTCGCAGGAGAGCTTCTGTAAAGTTTGGAAGGTAGGGGACGAGGTACTGGCAGAAGTAAAGCTGTGAGGGCGGGGGTGAGTCGTGTTTGGGTAGCTCAGATGGTAGAGCACTTGCCCGAGAAAGGCATAGGTCCTGAGTTCGAGTCTCTGTCCGGCACACAGTTTTAATCTGCCAGGAAGTTTCATATCAGCACACACTCCACTGCAGAGTGAAAATCTCATTCTGGAAACAGTCAGGGTGTGCACCCCCTCTAAACTCATTTGCTTGCAATCCGTGAGTTGTCTGTTCCTCGTAATGGGTCTGAACTGCCGTCAGTACTAGGCAATGTGACATACTACATTCGGTTCATACCGAATGCCGCACAGATCGCGGCTTCATTGCATCGCTTGCGTCGCAAAAATGTACGTTTTGTGTGAACTAAAGACTGTCAAGACGCATTTCAGAAACTCAAAAATGCTTTGCTTAGTGACAGACGTTTAGTACATTTTGACCCTGCTAAGCCGGTAGTTTTGCTAGTCGACGCGTCTTCCTACGGAATCTGCGCTGTGCTTTCGCAGAGAATTGGTGCACAATACAGACCTATTGCTTTTGCCTCGAAGTTCTTAACTCAAACTCACTATAATTAATCTCAAATTGAAAAAGAGGCTCTCGCTATTGTGTATGGTGTGACAAAATTCCATCACTATTTCTATGGTCGGAAGTTCTATTTAGTTATAGATCACAAGCTTTTGCAGTCCTTGCTTTTTCCGTCAAAGACAGTTCCTATGCACACTGCTCAAAAGTTACGACGCTGGGCTTTGTTGCTTTCGCAGTATCAGTATGAAATTGTGTACAGAACTACGGCAAAGCATGGCAAAGCAGACGCCCTATCGCGCCTTCCAATTGGCTCAGACTGATTTTTCTACATCTGCCGTATCTTGTTGCCAAATCGACGCGCGGGACTCTGAGTTGCTGGAGTCTTTTCTCTTGAATTGGAGAAAAATAGCACAGGCCACAGAAGCAGACCCAGACTTCAAGTTTTTGTTGCATTATATTCGCACGTCTTGGCCTCGTTCATTGAACGGTATCCAGAACTCAGCTGTGCCCCGGTATTTGGCACGTCGGCATAGCCTTTCAATTAAACAGGATGTGATTCTGGTTCAATATGACAGTGGACAATCGCGTGTGCTTATTCCCAAAGTGTTGCAAAAGGATGTGTTGCGACTGCTCCCTCAAGCACTCCGTCTTCAGGCCACGAGTGGCCTACCAGGACCATCCGACCGCCGTGTCATCCTCAGAGGAGGATGCGGATAGGAGGGTCGTGGGGTCAGCACACCGCTCTCCCGGTCGTTATGATGGTATTCTTGACCGAAGCCGCTACTATTCGGTCGAGTAGCTCCTCAATTGGCATCACGAAGCTAAGTGCACCCCGAAAATGGCAACAGCGCATGGCGGCTGGATGGTCACCCATCCAAGTGCCAGCCACGCCCAACAGCGCTTAACTTCGGTGATCTCACGGGAACCGGTTTATCCACTGAAGCAAGGCCGTTGCTTGCTCCCTCAATGACATTGGGGAATTGCTCGCTCTAAACAGTTAGCGCGACAGCACTGTACTTCGCAGGGCATGGACACCCACATTGAGCAGATGACGTAACTGTGTCGCACATGCGCGGAGAATCAATCCGCTCCGCCACAAACATTCTCAGCGTGGCCTAAGACTCAATCGCCATGGCAACGAGTGCATATAGAATTTGCAGGACCATTTTGGAACACTCGTGGGCTGATAGTGGTAGACATTTTTAGCAAGTTTCCATTTGCGGTGCCTATGGCTTTTACCACATCACGGAGCAGCATTCAAGCATTGTCCTCAATATTTTGCATCGAAGGTTTACCAGAAGTACTTGCGTCGGACAATGGACCACAGTTCACTTCACGTGACTTTGAACAGTTTTTTGACCGCAACAGCATTCGTCATGTAACAAGTGCTCCATTTCACCAGCAGTCCAACAGAGAAGCAGAACACATCGTAAGCACTTTCAAGCAACATATGGCCAAGATTTGCACCACTCACATGTGGGAACAGGTGCAGCAACTCTTCCTTGCCTCCTATCGCTCCCACCCACGAGACCGACCATCACCGGCTGAACTTCTGCATGGCCACCGCCATCGGACGCTGCTCCTCTTGCTGCATTCACCGCAGCATGCGGCGCCGCCAATGGTCTGCAAGTATCGCTTGACGCCTCGCGATCTTGTTCTTTTCAGGGTTTATGGCAACTGTGGACGATGGGAAACAGGCGTGATCCAGGAACGCATTGGCTCTTACATGTATTTGATTGCAGGTCCTGATGATTTGCAGCGCAGTCACCAGGACCAAATTCGCCCCTGCCATTTGTCACATGATTCTGCTGCTTTTCTTCCCCAGATTCACGCCATCACAGGTGCACGTGGTCTTGGCAGCCGTCCACTGGTGCCACCAGGGCACCCCAGGAGTGCCCTCGCCCCCACCTCACCCGCTTGCTGACTCCATAGACCTGGACCTGCAATCACCGTCGCCGTCGCAGTCGTCGCCCCAGGCCTGGAGGTGTGACAATTTTCTGGAAGATGTTCCTGCTGCCTCACAAGCCAGATGTTAGGGTACAGTTGAGAGTATACCATCCTCCACAGTAATGGCTCCTGGACCATCTCTACGACCAGCGTCCTGCCTCCCTCCCTGTTGCCATTCACAGCCTCACTACATGACAACGGTGTAGCATTTCGTGGCGCGGGGGGGGGGGGAGGGAGGAAGGGGGGAGGAGTGTGCTGGCGTAAGCTGGCGCTAGCATACCATGTGGTATAGAGCTTGCGAGGAGATCGACGGAGGCCAAAAACAGCCTCACAGGAAATGCGCCGCCAACGTCCTTTCGGCTGCCAGTATTTAGATCGGCGCTACCGACCAGAGGGCGAGTGTGTTGCAGTCTGTCACAATGAGTGAGTTCCAGGGTCAACAGTCGCAGCTCATGGGAATCGTAGTAGCAGTTAGCTTCGCCGCTAACTCAGAGACAGGCAGCACATAGCAACCCTAATAGTGTACATAGCTAACTTAGGACTTCACCAGCAGTGAGGCTAAAGAGGACTATTACAGAGAGTTTGTACCAAAACACAATCTTGAGATAAACAACTTTCTATTCTTATGAATAAAGAACCCAGTCAATGAATGCAGTTTGTATTATAGAAAGAGGATACCGGTCACCAAACAACATTCTCTCCTTGCTTCCCGTGGTACAGTTCTATGGAGAAAGGAAGACGACAAAAAACAACAGTTGTGGAATACATGTGGAGTACTTGTCCGATGTTGGAGAATGCAAAGTACGCCCCATCTTTAAACACAAATCGTCCACAGTAACCGTAAAACCCTTGTGTGTTTGCAACTATCTTTGCTCTTTGTTATTGTATAATGCGTTGGATGTTGTGTAACGCCTGTACATTTATACCACAAGTTGTACAATTCCTGTTATCAGCGAGTAGGTTAAAGGACAGTTATATAGTATTAATGCATACACTGCAGTGCCCACACGGAAGTTATGGCTTATTAGAATTCAATACGTATAGCCTTAGTTCCAGTCTTCACCAACTCTCGTTGCTTCGAACGATCTATCAACACTATTGGTGACAAATTCCTTAAACTTCTGTAGGCTTACCGTGCATCCGAAACCATCGCCAATCTCACAATATGAGTTAAATCTTGCCTCCGTCTCATACAATAGTCCATACGCGTTTCTGCCCCAGCCGAGCTGTAAATTATCAAACAGAAAAAAACTGGGAGTAGGTAAACTCTTGCACGGATTAGATTTCAACTGTCAAATACGCTTAAATCATTTCCAGGATTCACCTTTCTACATGTCTGCATGGTTAAAATAACTAAGCAAGGCATTTCTAGTCGGGTAGAAGTCTTAAGAATCCATGCTCGTCGTGATGATTGCGGAAGTATCGGGTATTCAAACAATTGCCAAGAGCGGAAAGTTACGGGCAGTTGTACTCCTGAATTCAGAACACATAAAAGTTTCAGATTCTCTTCGTATGGTAGCTATAGGTGCGGCACATTTCTACATGAATTTATGCTCTTCTTCTCCCCGTCCTAGAATGTGTTGTAAGTAGGCTGTTTAGGTTCTCATATTGGTAACGTCGCCGCCACGTAGCGCTCTGTATGAAAATCACTGGCTGTGCTGTGTGCAGTCTGTGGCTGCTTTGCATTGTTGTCTGCCATTGTAGTGTTGGGCAGCGGCAGCTGGATGTGAACAGCGCGTAGCGTTGCGCAGTTGGAGGTGAGCCGCCAGCAGTGGTGGATGTGGGGAGAGAAATGGCGGATTTTTGAAATTTGTAAGACTGGATGTCATGAACTGCTATATATATTATGACTTTTGATGATATTAAGGTAAATACATTGTTTATTCTGTATTAAAATCTTTCATTAGCTAACTATCCCTATCAGTAGTAAGTGCCTTCTGTAGTTTGAATCTTTTATTTAGCTGGCAGTAGCGGCGCTCGCTGTATTGCAGTAGTTCGAGTAACGAAGATTTTTGGTGAGGTAAGTGATTTGTGAAAGGTATAGGTTAATGTTAGTCAGGGCCATTCTTTCGTAGGGATTTTTAAAAGTCAGATTGCGTTGCGCTAAAAAATATTGTGTGTCAGTTTAAGCACAGTCTTGTATAATTGTTCAAAGGGGACGTTTCATAGTGTGACTTCTAGCCTGTAACGCTTCGAACTAGAAGCAGCTCCTGCTTAGCGTTCATCAAAATTCGATTGCTGTCTTCAAAGAAGACCATTAAAAGTTTGAACTGAATGCACACCATAGAAGAGTTATTTATCGATCTGTCTGTGAACCATACTGCGTTTGTAGAGCATTCAGACCCGATGCTGAAGCAGAGACGTATGCCTTGAGTGTAGATGTGATCCCCACGTTTCTGGTGCAGTCGGTTTCATCTCCATTAAACTCGTATCTTATTTTTTGAAACAGAAAGGCAAATGCACTACGTGTAAGGAACGATGTCACTAATTGCGCCACGGCTTTCTTAGGAGTAAATACCCTCTCCAAGCATAGGAAGTTCTTGCTTGGAAGTGTCAATCCATATTGATGTTGTACAATAATTCGTTCCTCATCATTAAATTAAACGTTACTGATGCAAACTGTTTGTGTGAATAATATTCTTGGCTAATGATACACTCGTTGTACTAAATTGGAGTCGTTACTTCTTGTGACGTCACTACAAGGTTTCAAACCAATGGATTTAACGTACTCGTAATTCTCGCGTATTATCGCATTCTGTTTCCACTGGAGTAGATAAGCCATATTTATGTTTAATACCCATGATTTTGCTTCAGAAGAAAACGTACTATAATTATTCACCGCGTAAATAAACTAGATTTGAGTTTTGATCTACGATATTCTGCTCGAGATGGTCCAATGCCTGAACAGTCAAGGGAGATATATGTTATTACTGGGAACCTTTGGAATTTTATAACTGGGGCCCACTATAGGAAATAATGCCTATATGGTATGGACTAATCTGTCGTTAAGGTAAGAATTTGTTACGATATTACAATCTATACTAAATGTACCCACTAGCAGTATGTACACTGGCTGATTCGACTCCTAATTTTATCAGTATCACGCTCCAGCACTTGTATCCATCTAAGAAACCTGGTAGCGGAACTTTAGTGACGAAAGCCAACTGTCTCTTCTTCAGATGGAATTATTCCACCAGATGTCTTAGGCATCGGCAGGACACTAGGCGTTTGAAGACTGCTTTTCCTTCCTCCTTTCTGCCTCAAAGCCCCTTTCGCCGCTGTTAGCGTTGATTCGATGCAACGTTTTAAACATCCCATATTCTTCTTCTTCTTCTTTTGTGTGCGACGAGCTGAATTCATTATCTGCTTGAGGGTTATGTCAGCATCCAATTTAAGTTTGGCACACATTGCCTTATCGATCACACCTGCAGCAATACGTTGCCCTACACCAATATCCTTTCTCCAACGTATCTGTCTAGCCTTATCACATAATATTTGATCTGCAATGCGACGATCTTTATTTGTAGCAAAAGCAATGTTGTGCTCTTTGCATGCGTTGTCAAGGATCTTAATTCCCTTATCTCCATGGGTTAGGCGCTGTTTCAGTTTCGTTCTAGGTTAAAAAGAATTGTATCCAGGGATGGGGAGTTCGAATGGTAGATTCTCGAGAATACCGCCTCCACCTCTGTTTTTTTTGCTAACAGTCATGTCACGCTACTCTGTCATTTGAGGTTCTCGTTTCCTATTGTACGGGATGAATCACGTAAAACTTGCACTCCGGTTATTGCGGAAATGGAAAGTGTTATTGATGTGCGGTTTTAACAGAATGGATTGGTAGTGAGGCGCTTGTATTGTTATCCAAGAAATAGATTGTAATAACACAAATTGTGACTTATGTGCAAACATACACTTTTTTAAATGGAACAATGTCAGTTGACATCAACAAACTAAAAGCAGTTTAAATTAGAATGACAGTAGTGTCTGTTGCAGGATTCTAGTGTGCGTCGTTTACGAGATATCGTTTTTTCAATAGTTTCCACACCGACATTTGTTCGTGCCATCCAACCGTCTTAGTTGCAAGATGCGATGTTGTTATTTTGATTACAGTGTGCGTCTGTGTTTCTTTTGTGCATTGCGAGTTGCTAGCCACACAGTGTGTGACAGTTCAAGCTGTAGGTCGTGAGTGGACGATGGGATTTACCAATGCAGAAACCACCGACATTCTCATGGTGTATGAATAGTGTAATAAGAATGCAGTTCGTTCTCGTATGGTGTATGCAGCAAGATATCTCAATGAAGGTCAACCATCTAGGCAATTATTTATCAACCCCTTCAACTAATTACATGAAAGTGATAGAGTAGCGGCTAGACAGCGTAACAGAAGGAAACAAGTGACGACAGAAGAGGAGAAAATTAATGTTCTTACTGCTGTTGCAGTTGATCCGCATTTATTCCCACCCTATCCCACGAGGAAGTGGCACGTGTCAGGCAAGTGTCCTACGCATTTTCCATCGACATAGTTCCCATCCCTATGGCATCTTTCTCTGCATAAAGAGCTGCATGAAAACGACTACGATAATCGTGTTAACTTCTGTACATGGGCATTAAGATGGTATACTCCACATGTATCATGTATCTTGTTTAGTGATGAAGCCACATTTACCAGTCATAACCAGGTCAACATGCACTATTGGTTTGTTAACAATCCTCGTTGGCTTCATCGAGTGGAACGTCAGCTTCCATGGAGTATAAACGTGTGATGTGGTACAGTGAGCCAGCAGCTCAGGGGTCCGTGTTTCATAGATGGAATACTGAATGCGTACAAGTATCACAGCCTCCTAAGAGACCATCTTCTGCGGATGCTAGACAACATTCCTCTGCAGACAAGGAGGGACTTGTGGCACGAAAATGGTGTCTGTCCAGTTAATAGTGTATGAAGTACTACAACATGTCTTCTCGAATTGTTTACAAGTAGTTGGATTGGACGCAGGGTACCTGTACCTTGGCTGGCCCATACCCCAGATTTGACTCCTGTAGACTTTTTTCTGTGGGGAAAGCTGAAAGACGCTGTCTATAAGGACATACCAACTACATCTGATGTATGCAATATCATATTATTGCAGCTTGCTTGGACATCTCTGCTGAAATGCTTTTTTTGTACAAAATTGTGTGCGTTATTTAGGAACACACATTTTCAATAACTTGCCAGCAGCCATAAAAAGCTTAACAGCCAATTAAATTCAGTTTAAGAGAAGCCTAAAGGATTTATTGATGGCCAAATCCTTCTACTCCATTGATGAATTTCTCAGTAGAACCAACTGAAACTTGTGCACAATTTCAGTGCAGTAATGTGTTAATTGTAAATAAGTGTGTGTATGTGTGTGAGTGTGTGTGTAAGTACAATCTAACTTCTGCACCAGTTCAGTGCAGTAATGTGTTCATTGTAAATAAGTATTATAGTAGTTGTATTACACGTTTATTACCTCATAAATAAATAAAAAACTTTTTATTTTAAATTCAGTGCATTAGTATTTGTAAAATGATTCTTTCATGTAGCGTTCATTAAAAAATGACGACCATGCCGCTTGGGACCTGAGGAATGGTACATTAGCTTATTTGTTTGAGTTGTAAATATTTGTCATGTATTGTTGTTTTTCTAACATGTTCTACGTCCTGGAGGACCTCCTCACTACGGATCAATTGGAATGAAAGTAAATCTAATCTAATCTAATCTAATCATGTATAAAGCAGTCATTCCAGACCACACTGGAAGTGTGTATTACTGCTGTCGATGGTCAGTTTGAATACAACCTTTGGTGTCAACGGTTTCATTGCTGGTCAGAATCCACATAACTAGTGTATGCAGTTGCGTTCTTCTTTAGTATACTACCACAGGTATTGTGCAAGTGTCAGTGTGGGAACTTTCCAAAATGCGATATCTCGTAAATAACTCACACTAGAATCCTGCAACAAACGCCACTGACCCTCTAATTTATCCTACTTTTAGTCTTTTAATGTCAGTAGGCATTGCTCCATTGAAAAAGTGTATGTTTGCACAAAAAAATACAGTTTCTAAGGATTATTACAATCTGCTTATTGGATAACAATACGAGCCCCTCACTACCAATCCATTCTTTGAAAATCGCACATCAATAGACTTTCCGCTTCCTCAATATTTGCGGTGCAAGATTTAGGTGATTCTCCACTTATAGCAAATTAAAAACTTTCACCCAGCTGTTGTGCTTTGATGAGAAGCCACGCCATTCCACCAGTGCACTGTTCCCCTAACGTCTTATGACCCGCTCTATGAGGAACATTTTTGGTTCAGAGCTTTCCTGGAATTCCTGTGTGTAAACATTCCCCGCAATTTCTTTACCGTCACTGTCTTTTAAGATGTGCGTTCCGAGGTTTGTGTGCTGCACCTTGGAAATTGTAAATATCTCTGTTGACCAGTTCGGTAGGTAGGACTTCTCAAACGCGGTTTTGTATTTCGAAATACATAGCAAATCATCTACGTCGAGCTTCTACTTGCGTACGGTTGTACACTGTAGTTAGAAGTCCATTATCATGGAGACCAATAGGTCTCTCTGTGCAGCTGGTCCCGCTGGAGGTTCGAGGCCTCCCTCGGGCATGGGTGTGTGTTTGTCGTTAGGATAATTTAGGTGAAGTAGTGTGTAAGCTTAGGGACTGATGACCTTAGCAGTTAAGTCCCATAAGATTTCACACACATTTGAACATTTTTTTCTTCTGAATTGTATGGTAAATAGTGTTGGTAAATAGTGTTGGTAAATAGTGCATTCATACTCGTCAATGATTTGTGGCAGGATGTTTAGCCGTTTGTATGTCCCTTGGAGATTAAACTGCTTCCACAACTGGATTTTGATAGTGTTGTTCAATCATTCGACAATACTAGCTTCCAAATAGGAGACTGTTGAGTAATGATTTATCCCTAATCGTATTGTATAATTCACCTCCATGGATGGTCTGAAGGATGTTCGGACACCAGTTCATTCCATTCTGCAGCAGTTGTTGAAAAATGTTCGAAACTTCCTGCCCCATCTTTATTTTCATCTTTACCCTCACAGGTAGGGCCCAAGTGAATTTGGAATATGTATCTATGACCATTAGAATGTACTTGAAACCGTTATTTGATTGTGAGTAGTGTGGCATATCTGCAAGGTCAGTCTGCCATAAATCATCCAATCCTCGTATTATCACGTCTGTGCATAAATGTTCCGTTGCAGGTCTGTGAAGCTCATGAACAACTGACTCCATAACTACTGAATGATGGATCGTTGTCGAAGCTCAGATATGACGGATAACATTTGATTCGGGTGACCTGTATTCATGGTGGCAGGTGTGCTTAAGTAGTCATAATCAATCTAACATTTCATTTGAGTCATCGTAATATACACACTCTAGAGGTAGTTCGTTCAGTCTTTTACACCGATCTTCAACTCCTTTACCCACGATATGTGCAGCAGCTACCGCTAGTTTTATTATATTCTTGTATTTATCACTCTTTGACGATTTCATTCGTCCTTTTGGGGTTCTATGTATGTTGATCATGTGTAACACACTGAGGAAAAAAAATCGCAACACCAGAAAGTAATTAATGCAATCTAATGAAATTTTTGGAATAGGTTTGTCTAGGTAACATATTTAAGTGATTAACATTGCAAGATCACAGGTTAATGTATGCGCTGAGGTAAACCATTAAAAATGTGAAATCCTGGTACATTAATAACCGGTGTAACCGCCAGAATATTGAATGCAAGTATGCAACTGTGCAAGCAATCTGTTATAGAGGTGCCACATGTCAGTTTCTGGGATGGAGTTCCATGCCTGTAGCACTCGGACAGCCAATACACCGTTAAAGCTGTTTGTGGGTGATGCTGGAATTTTCGTCTGATGGTGTTCCATATGTGCTCGACTGGAGACACATCTGGTGATCAAGCAGGCCAAGGGAACATGTCGATATTCTGTAGAGCATGCTGGGTTAGAACAACGGTATGTGGGCGCGCGTTATCCTGTTGCAGAACAACCATTGGCTTACAAAATTGTTTTTCGTGGCCATTTGTTGACAAACTGCCTATTGGCTCCTGTCTCGGGTTCTTCGGCCGACGTTCATCTAGTGATTTTACTGACGTTTCGCCAGCATGAATGGCTGGCATTGTCGAAGCTTCGCCCTCCATTGCCGGTGGTGAACTGGAGCCGAGCTCGCGGTCGCAGACTATATGTATCTGACGCGCCAACGTCCGAGGGCTTCTCCTCGGTCATTTCCGGTGCGGTTCTCCTCTTGCTACCTGCGACAGTCTTTCGCTGTAATATGGGAAGCCTTGATCAGTTTACCTTAAGGCTTCCTCTTTCCTCTTGAAACTGTTCCTGTGTTTTTGTATTTCTACAGCTTCTCTGAACAAGCGCTTCTATACAGCCAGAACTTCCGTGTCGGCGAATTTTATTACGTGGTCGGTCTCACTCAGAGCGTGTTCTGCCACGGCCGATTTTCTCCACCTGCACCAACCTGCAATGTCGCTTATGTTCTTTGATCCTGGTACTGATTGATCGTCCAGTCATTCCAACATAAACATTTCCCCATGTGCATAGTATACGGTATATTCCCGACATTGCAAGTGGGTCCCTTTTCTCCTTTGCTGATCTAAGACACTCTTTGATCTTCCTTGTCGGTTTGAAAATCGTCTTTACGCCATGTTTGCGCAATATGCGACCGATGCTGTCCGTCACTCTGGGAATGTATGGCAGAAATGCCGTACCACATATTTATTTATCTGATTCATTACTTCGCCGAGTGTTTGGCTCTGTTGCACTTCTGATATAATTTGTGGAGTACCCATTGCTCCTCAGAACACTTTCCAGGTGTTGCATTTCGTGTCTGAGGTGCTGCGGCTCACAGTTTCGTCCTGCTCTCGTTACGAGCGTATTAGTCATGCCTCTTTTCTGGCTCGGGTGGTGGTTTGATAGTTTGTGCAGATATCGGTCCGTGTGTGTCGGGTTTCGATACACGATGTGTCCCAGGTTTTCGCCATCCCTTGTGACCAGCACATATAGAAATGACAGTTTTTTGTCCTTTTCTACTTCCATGGTAAATTTTATGCTGGCATGGAGGCTGTTCAAGTGTCTTAGGAAGTCACCGAGCTGTTCATCACCATGGCTCCACACAACGAAAGTACCATCAACGTATCTGTACCATTTCCTAAGAAACTTGAACAGCCTCCATGCCAACATAAAATTTGTAGTTGTACCCGTTTTTTAAAAGTTTCCCAACAGTCGACACAGGAACTTGTAATTCACGGCTAGCCTTCCGGACTGATTTCTTTGGGCTATGAGTGAACGACTCTCTCACTCGCTCAACAGTCTCTTCACTAACTCTTGGTCGTCCTGTGCTCTTCCCTTTACAAAGGCAGCCGCTATCTTCAAATTGATGATACCATCTACGAATATAATTATCACTTGGAGAATCACAACCGAACTTCAGCCGGAACACACGTTGCACAGTAACTTCAGGTTCTGTTTTTGCATACTTCAAAACACAAAACGCTTTCTGTTCATTAGTCGGCATCTTCGCTACTACCGCTGTCTAGCGAATTGCGACGGAAACATTGCGCGCTGCGCATGTGCACTAGTGCCAAACACAACTGCTCCTTCATTTGGCATATCATTTATAACTGTAAGTTTAATGCAATAAATATTATAAAGCGCTAAAACCCCGATATTCATTTATAAACACCCTGTATATCACGTGCAGCCGCGCGGGATTAGCCGAGCGGTCTCGGGCGCTGCAGTTATGGACGGTGCGGCTGGTTCCGGCGGAGGTTCGAGTCCTCCCTCGGGCATGGGTGTGTGTGTTTGTCCTTACGATAATTTAGGTTAAATAGTGTGTAAACTTAGGGACTGATGACCTTAGCAGTTAAGTCCCATAAGATTTCACACACATTTGAACATTTTGAACATATCACGTGCATTACATTTTACCCAATGTACTGTATATTATCATGTTTCCGCCACGCGGGATAGCGGCGTGGTCTAGGGCGCCTTCTCACGGTCCGCGTAGCTCACCCTGTCCCAGGTTCGAGTCCTCCCTCGGGCATGAGTGTGTGTGTTGTCCTTAGCGTAAGTTAGTTTAAGTTAGATTTAGTAGTGCGTAATCTTAGGGAACGATGACCTCAGCTGTTTGTTTCCATGAGATGTTACCACAAATTTCCAAATTTATCATGTTTCCTTTCCCATACCTTATGATGCGACTGTGTGTGTGTGTGAATGCACATTTATCTGGATTATAAGGGATAGCGTTGTCTTGCTGCTTTCCGTCTGCTGTCGGTGCGGGTGTTTTATCTTGGTGCAGGGTAACCAGACTTGGGATCCTGTCTGTGAGCAAAGAGATTTATCCCCGCTGTCCGAGGGTAAACTTCGTGTTAAGCTGGGGGTGGAAGGAACACTCTGGTCACTTCCGTTTACCTGGGAGCTCCCTCGACAGCGTCTGTGTTCAAATGTTCAAATGTGTGTTAAATCTTATGGGACTTAACTGCTAAGGTCATTAGTCCCCAATCTTACACACTACTTAACCTAAATTATCCTAAGGACAAACACACACACCAATGCCCGAGGGAGGACTCGAACCTCCGCCGGGACCAGCCGCACAGTCCATGACTGCAGCGCCTGAGACCGCTCGGTTAATCCCGAGTGGCCAGCTTCTGTGCTGAAGTAACTCTGTCCTGAGCTACTGGTGAGTTCACGTCGTATTCATTAAGCGTGGTCTTAGCCTTGTTAAGTTCTGTTGTCAAATGTGAAAGTTTGCTTCAGACTAGCTGAAGTTGTATAATTTTCTCTTCCAGTTGTTGCGGGAAGTGTTAGGAGTGCCAGATTTAATAATTACTTCGAAGTCGCATTGTTTCTTCAGAACATTGTGTGGCGTAGAACAGCCCAATACGTTAAAACGTTTTTAACTTCTGTGAATGTGAGAATAGTTGTGTTTTCATATGCGTGTGCTATCTCTGTTCTTTTCCTGTTTTTTTTTTGCGATGTTAATAAGTGTTTGCCAATTGATCTGTCTCGACGTGTGCCTTGTAACGAGCCCTCAACTCAGATCTCATTCACTGAATGAGTAAACTCTTTCTTGTATTTCAGGTTCCCGTGAGTGATGACTGTTTTGCAACTTGTACTTTAAGGGCGTGAGTTGCAAGTGCTACTCCGAGATGAAGAGGTTGGCACAGGAGAGGAATCCGTGGCGGGCTGCATCAAACCAGTCAGAAGACTGATGAAAAAAAAAAAAAAGCGAATTAAGCGGTAATTCGTAAGCTGTTTCCCTATGTACTGAATTGTGTTCAAATTATCTTGCTTTCGATTCAGATTTACCGTTAACCCCGCAGTCGGTACAAATCTCCTTACTGTATTTTCATTTATGTAGCATTGGCGGAGTTCTGATCCAAGCTTGTCTTATTATGGACGTCTATGAGTGAATGTGCGATCTATTTCCCTACCTTTACACGGGGATTATCCATATAGACTATGAAATTGTGAATTACTGGCTCATTCTCAAATTATCCTGTGACTTTGAGTTCAGGCACCAGCAAAATTTTGTTTATATTGTCTTTCCTTGAACCCACCATCTTGGCTTCGTCAATAGATAATTTTGTTAAAGTTCAATTCGCATGTATTCCGCGTATTGAATGAAGACTCCTTTACTGAACCATTTTATTTGAAATTATCCTCTTTTATTAATTCTGTGTGGCTCCATGGTTTAAGCTTTGTTGATCATTCACGTAAATTACCTTGAAATCAATTAATGCAGCTGTGTAAATTTTTCTAGTCCAGCTTTCATTACATTTACATGTAGAGTAGTGTCTGAGCTGGTGGCGAACCTGAAAGTCAAATTTCAAACAACTTTAGAAATTATTTTCTTCGTGAGGGGTAGGAACCCAGTAGAAACACCGTCGTATGATATATGTGGCGTCCCCAACCATAGTCGGCAACAAGAAGCAGTTAGAATGTAACAGAAAAAAATTAGAACCTTGCAACCTCTGTACTTTTGTGACAACACTACACGTATTTAGTAAGAGCAGTAACAATATTGATCCAGTGTTGCAACCCATCACACGTTCATGTGGAAAACATAACACAAATTATGAGAACGTTGTTTTCCGCGGCGACATTCTTGGATAACACTTTCTTGGATTTCTTGCCACGTCATATTTGTATGTAAACTCAAAATTCCAACGACTCCATATGTCGTCATCTTCAGGGGTAATCAGTAGGAGGAGGAGGAGATTACTGTTTAACGTCCCGTCGACAACGACATCTTAGAAACGGAGCACAAATTGAGATTAGGGAAGGACGGGAAAGGAAATCGGTCGTGCCCTGTCAAAGGAACCATCCCAGTATTTTCCTGAAGCGATTTAGGGAAATCTTGGAAAATCTAAATGAGGATGGCCGGATGCGGGTTTGAACCGTCGTCCTCCAGAATGTGACTCCAGTGTGCTAACCACTGGTGTTGTGGTACTTTCGTTCTTAGTTAGATGAATTATGCCATTGAGACGTCACGAACTCACGGAATTTCCATATGCTACCAGAGATTACGTCATGACTAAGAAAGACGGAAATTACTAGCGGTACTGATTCCGCTAAACACTAGGCAACGCAACTTACTTCTCTGTACACTTTCAGCATCAGGCGCCCTTTCCCATGCACCACTAAGGTATTACCGCTGTCCCAGTTAAAGTAGTTGTTATCCATTGTGATGTCAACGGCTTCTTTCATTACAAAATCCCAGTAGGTAGATGCATAGTATATGATTTTTGCTTGCTTATGTAGCTGTGTTAGGCAACAGCAGATTCGTCGAAATCGAGACATTTAATGTGGAATCAGTGGTCTGTGCAGCGTTCTGAAATCGTTGGTGTTGAGTGACCAATATAACTGCCGCTGCATTTACAAAAGCTTTTATCAGTGCGAAGGACATTGAGAAAAAAGGCCGTCCTTTACTTGGCGTATCATATCTTTAACTTTCCTGCGTCATTAGAAAATGGATTGAATCTGTTGTACTTTCAAAACTCTGCCTACTTTATTTGTTGTAGCTCCAAGTAGGCTGATCATCTTGCCATGATTATCTGCGTGTTTTCATTTCTTGGGGATGGGTTATGTAACATCTCGTTCACTGTAGCTGTTCATATGGAACATTGTCAGGAATAGTTTTAGCTCTATGTTTTTTTCGTTTTTTTTAAGCACCTCATCTCAAGCACATTAACTCTCTTCTTTCTCTGTCTCCACAGAGTCCATAATACACTTCTATGGCCGGCCGGAGTGGCCGTGCGGTTCTAGGCGCTACAGTCTGGAAACGAGCGACCGCTACGGTCGCAGGTTCGAATCCTGCCTCGGGCATGGATGTGTGTGATGTCCTTAGGTTAGTTAGGTTTAATTATTTCTAAGTTCTAAGCGACTGATAATCTCAGAAGCTAAGTCGCATAGTGCTCAGAGCCATTTGAACCACACTTCTATGTATCAATGTGTTTAAAACTTTCTGATCTATTTGTCACTGGATGACGAAAGTTTTGACTACTCAATTGTAATTTAATATGCGTAAGTTTGCGGTAAATAGTGTGACAGAGCCGCCCATGTGACTTTCGTACAAAAGACACATCTAAAAATGGCAATTTTCCTTCTCTATTCTTCTCAGCGCTGAACTTGGTATTAGTGTACCTGCTATTCATATGATCAGTTAATGGGTTAAGAGCTTCTATTCCACGTGGCCGGCCGGCCGCTGTGACGGAGCTGTTCTAGGGGCTTCAGTCGGTAACCGCACTGCTGTTACGGTCGCAGGTTCGAATCAGGCCTCGGGCATGGATGTGTGTGATGTCCTAGGGTTAGATAGATTTAAGTAGTTCTAAGTGTAGGAGGCTGATGACCTCAGAGGTTAAGTCCCGTAGCGCTTAGAGCCATTTCAAAGCCAATCACGTGGCCGGATCATAACGAAAGAAGCTAGATTCACGAAGAGGATCTGAATTAAACGCGTGTTCTTCGAAATACTCCACGAAGAAATTAACCATATTGTGGGAGAAAATGGAGAACCTACGGCGCCGGCCGGTGTGGCCGAGCGGTTCTAGGCGCTTCAGTCTGGAACCGCGTGACTGCTACGGTCGCAGGTTCGAATCCTGCCTCGGGCATGGATGTATGTGATGTCTTTAGGTTAGTTAGGTTTAAGTAGTTCTAATTTCAAGGGGACTGATGACCACAGATGTTAAGTCCCATAATGCTCAAAGCCATTTGAACCATTTAGAACCTACTGCTATTCAAAAGTAATGTAAGAAAATTACGTACAAATGAGATGAAGCATTAAATCCGAGATAGTATTTATCAAAAGCCAAAAATAGAATATTACCCATAGAGCCAGTCCTGACAAAACTCTACCATCTGATGAGCAAGATGTATGAGATAGGCGAAATACCCTCAGGCTTCATGAAGAATATAATAATTCCAATCCCAAAGAAAGCAGTCGTTAACAGATGTGAAAATTACCGAACTATCAGCTAATAAGTCACGGCTGCAAAATACTAACGCGAATTCTTTACAGACGAATGGAAAAACTGGTAGAAGCCGACCTCGGGGAAGATCAGTTTGGATTCCGTGGAAATGTTGGAACACCTGAGGCAATACTGACCCTACGACTTATCTTAGAAAATATCTTAAGGAAAGGCAAACCTACGTTTCTAGCATTTGTAGACTTGGAGAGAGGTTTTGACAATGTTGACTGGAATACTCTCTTTCAAATTCTGAAGGTGGCAGGGGTAAAATACAAGGAGCGAAAGGATATTAACAATTTGTACAGAAACCAGATGGCAGTTATAAGAGTCGAGGGGCATGAAAGGGAAGCAGTGGTTGGGAAGGGAGTGTGACAGGGTTGTAGCCTCTCCTCGATGTTATTCAATCTGTATATTGAGCAAGCAGTAGAGGAACCAAAAGAAAAATTCGGAGTAAGTATTAAAATCCATGGAGAAGAAATAAAAACTTTGAAGTTCGCCGATGACGTAATTCTGTCAGAGATAGCAAAGGACTTGGAAGAGGAGTTGAACGGAAGGGACAGTGTCTTGAAGGGAGGATGTAAGATGAACATCAACAAAAGCAAAACGAGGATAATGGAATGTAGTTGAATTAAGTTGGGCAACGCTGAGAGAATCAGATTAGGAAATGAGACACTTAAAGTAGTAAAGGAGTTTTGCTATTTGGGGAGCAAAATAACTAATGATGGTCGAAGTAGAGATGATATAAAATTTAGACTGGCAATGGCAAGGAAAGTGTTTCTGAAGAAGAGAAATTAGTTAACAGCGAGTATAGATTTAAGTGTCAGGAAGTCGTTTCTGAAAGTATTTGTATGGAGTGTAGCCATGTATGGAAGTGAAACATGGAAGATAAGTAGTTTGTACAAGAAGAGAATGTGGTGCTGCAGAAGAATGCTGAAGATTTTATGGGTAGTTCACATAACTAATGAGAAAGTATTGAATAGGATAGGGGAGAAGAGGTGTTTGTGGCACAACTTGACAAGAAGTAGGGGCCGGTTGGTGGGACATATTCTGAGGCATCAAGGGATCACTAATTTAGTAGGTACTGGGAGATGAAGAAGCTTGCACAGGATAGAGTAGCATGGAGAGCTGCATCAAACCAGTCTCAGGACTGAAGACCACAACAACAACAACAGCAACAACAATATTTATCAAAAACCAAAAATAGAAAAATTGTTCAAATGGCTCTGAGCACTGTGGGACTTAACATCTGAGGTCATCAGTCCCCTAGAACTTAGAACTACTTAAACCTAACTAACCTAAGGACATCACACATATGCATGCCCGAAGCAGGATTCGAACCTGCGACCGTAGCAGTCGCGCGGTTCCAAACTGGAGCCACTAGAACCGCTCGGCCACACCGGCCGGCTCCAAAAATAGAGTATTGCCCATAGGTGGAGATTAAGAAATTCGGAGCAGTTACTGAAATCGTCGAATCTGTTTGCTCGCAGCTTGAGTCCGTGTACGGTTTTGTAAGTTTACGACAAGGACTAATTGTTTACTGTGCAATTCCTTTATTTACAAATATATAATAATTTAATGCGTGAATTAACATAAATGCGTGAGGAAGACGGATGAGAAGAAGCGTCGTTTAGCCGAGGATGGCCTTGGTGTGCAGGGGAGCGGCGTAGGCGGCAGGGGCGGCGTACGCAGGGGCGGCGTAGGCGACCGGGGCGGCCACCTTCGCGTACGCGGGGGCGGCGTAGGCGACGGGGGCGGCCACCTTGGCGACGGCGGGGGCGGCGACGACAGCCTTGGCGGCCACCACGGGCTCGCGGTGCACCACGGCGTTGAAGCCGTTGACGGGGTCCGCCGTGTACTCGACGGTGCGGCGGGAGCCGTCGGGTTCGACCAGGCTGTAGCTGCCCTGCACCACGTCGCCGTTGCGGGTCTCCTGCTGGCCCTTGGAGTCGCCGGTCAGCGCGTCCTGGATGTCGTACGCGTAGCTGTACTGAGGGTTCGGGTCGTAGTCGTCGACGACGGCAGCCTTGGCGACGACGGGCGCGGCGCGCGTGACGGCGACGGCCGGGGCGGCGTAGGCGGGGGCGGCGTAGGCGGGGGCGGCGTAGGCGGGGGCGGCGTAGGCGTGGGCGGCCAGCGGCGCTCCGGGTGCCACGACGGCGGGGGCTCCCAGCAGACCCGCGCTCGCCACGGACAGCGCTCCGGCCAGGACCAACAGCTGCGGTCAACGACACTCTCTCACTATCCGCTTAATTAATGCGTGCCATAAACTTTTTCGGCTTGTCCCTTTCCTCCTCGGACACCATTTACAATGGATGAGGGAGATTCTGACTACCTTTTATCTCAATTCCTAGATATTTAAAAGCGAATTTATGCAGTATATTTAGGGAGACGACCGCAGTCTTTTGCCCATCTACATTTACATCTAGATACGCAGGGACCTCAGAAAGTACACTACTGGCCATTAAAATTGCTACACCACGAAGATGACGTCCTACAGACGCGAAATTTAACCGACAGGAAGAAGAGGTTGTAATATGCAAATGATTAACTTTTCAGAGCATTCACACATGCTCCCAGTTTCAAGGGGAAATAAAAACACGTCGGCTATTGTTAGTTCTCAATGAAAGGCTTCGTGTATGCCTAAGAAAGATGAAAATTTTTGATGAAATCAAGTGTATTCGCTGACAGTTTTACTGGCAGACCTCTTTCTACCTTCGGACTAAAACAGTTTTACTGAGCAAGGTGACGCAGTGGATAGCTCACTGGACTCGCATTCGGGAGGACGACGGTTCAAACCCGAGTCCGGCAAGCCTGATGTAGATTTTCCGTGATTTCCTTAAATCGCTTCAGGCAAATGCCGGGATGGTTCCCTTTCCTATCCTTCCCCAAAAAGGTGGGACCAATGAGCTCGCTGGTGGATTCCCTCCCCCAAATTAACCAACCAATCAACTAGAGCAGTTTTCTTCTCAGCTGCTAAACCTGATGCTTCATTCTGTCTTAGCCTACTGATTAGCAAACTCTGTGTCTCTTGGTGATCAAATTGTTATATTACCTTTATTTGCCTCGTAGGAAGGTTGTTTTTCTAATACTGTGTATGAAACTCCTTAAAGAAACTGTAGCTATTTGATTAACGCGGATCACGTTGCGCCTGATATGCACTACGTAGCTTATTTTATCTTGGTGTGTGGAATGTTGTAAGACTGAAAGGCAGGGGAAGAAGCTACTGCAATGACCGATTTTATTGTATTAGCACATGCTTCACCTAGAGTTCCAAAAAATATTATTTGTTTATTGTTCTGACCTATAAAGATATGTTTTCCGTATGGAATGTCTCGAGAAACTGTGCAATCTGTGTGAAAATGACAGAATCCTAGAAATTTGATCTGACACAATAAGCTTCATGCAAACCATATTTTTGCTTATTCGAGACTGGTTGATTAGAGATTTAACGTAGACATTTCAGCGTCAATAAATAGTAATTCGTTGAAGCAGTAGTCTGAAAATAGGCATCTAACAGTCTTAAGTGTATTAAAATAACCCCATAAATTAGAAACGGGACAGTAACTTAGATTCTGTTATACTCTCCAATGCAAATTGTCTTACCACCTACTCTGCTCTATAATTCTTGACAGCGATGACTTACGTCAGAATCAAATAAAATTTCAAAGCTGATTGATGGATTGAACGATTTAGAACGGTTATCACAACTCTGGCAGAGCTGTGTTCTTATTAAACTGTGTGTTAATTCTGGAACAACATCTGTTATTACAATGGTCTTTAGGTTTCTAATCGCATCTGCTTACTTTGGCTTTCTTTAGCTCTCTTGCCTGTGAGAAACTACCTTTCCCAAAACAGTGCCATCTACAATACATTATGATTTGCTTCATAGGAACAATGCCTTTTACGTAAATATGACGAAGGTTTTCGAACTATTATGAGAGGCTCGTGATATGTTCAGACGATGATGGTTTAATTTTTTTCATACTTTGTTGACAATAAATAAATATAACGTTCTGTGTATTCATTCTGATACGTTATTGCACCGAACAGCAAAGTTAACAGAGTAGCAGTTATGCGATTTCGAATACAGTCGTAATAATGTGGAAGAAATATTAGAAGAGGCAACTGTTTCATTGTCATTCATTTTGCATTTGTCATTCTGATTATATAAATGAAGTTAATCTGTAAATGCTCACCTTCTGTTGGCTTATGCTTTGTATAACAACAGTGGACAAGCAAATACACATTCCTGAAACTTCTGGCATATTCCATTGCTTTTTTATTTACGAGATTAAATGTAGGAGTAACTGCTAACATAATAAATAAGGACTATTAACAGTACTTTAGTGACATTTTACTTAAAATTACACTACTGACCATTAAAATTGCTACACCACGAACATGACGTGCTACAAACGCCAAATTTAACCTACAGGAAGAAGATGCTGTGATGTGCAAATGATTAGCTTTTCAGAACATTCACACAAGGTTGGCGACGGTGACGACACCTACAACGTGTTGACACGAAGAAAGTTTCCAACCGATTTCTCATACACAAACAGCAGTTGACCGGCGTTGCCTGATGAAACGTTGTTGTGATGCTTCGTGTAAGGAGGAGAAATGCGAATCATCACGTTTCCGACTTTGATAAAGGTCGGATTGTAGCCTATCGGTTTATCGACATTGCTGCTCGCGTTGGTCGAGATCCAATGACTGTTAGCACAATATGGAATCGATGGGTTCAGGAGGGTAATACGAAACGCCGTGCTGGACCCCAACGGCCTCGTATCACTAGCAGTCGAGATAACAGGCATCTTGTCCACATGGCTTTAACGGATCGTGCAGCCACGTCTTGATCCCTGAGTCAATAAATGGGGCCGTTTGCAAAACAACAACCATCTGCACGAACAGTTATACAACGTTTGCAGCAGCGTGGACTATCAGCTCGGAGACCATGGCTGCGGCTACCCTTGACGCTGCATCACAGACAGGAGCGCCTGCGGTGGTGTACTCAACGACGAACCTGGGTGCCCGAATGGCGAAACGTTATTTTTTCGGATGAATCCAGATTCTGTTTACAGCATCATGATGGTCGCATCCGTGTTTGGCGACATCGCGGTGAACGCACATTGGAAGCGTGTATTCGTCATCGTCATACTGGCGTATCACCCGGCGTTATTGTATGGGGTGCCATTGGTTACACGTCTCGGTCACCTCTTGTTCGCATTGACGGCACTTTGAATAGTGGACGTTACATTTCAGATGTGTTACGATCCGTAGTTCTACCCTTCATTCGATCTCTGCGAAACCCTGCATTTCAGCAGGGCAATGCACGACTGCACGTTGCAGGTGCTGTACGGGCCTTTCTGGATACAGAAAATGTTCGACTGCTGCCCTGGCCAGCACATTTTCCAGATCTCTCACCAATTGAAAATGTCTGGTCAATGGTGGGCGAGCAACTGGCTCGTCACAATACACCAGTCGCTACTCTTAATGAACTGTGGTATTGTTTTGAAGCTGCATGGGCTGCTGTACCTGTACACGCCATCCAAGTTCTGTTTGACTCAATGCCCAGGCGTATCAAGGTCGTTATTACGGCCAGAGGTGGTTGTTCTGGGTACTGATTTCTCAGGATATATGCACCCAAATTGCGTGAAAATGTAATCAAATGGTTCAAATGAGCACTATGGGACTTAGCTTCTTAGGTCATCAATCGCCTAGAACGTAGAACTACTTAAACCTAACTAACCTAAGGACATCACACACATCCATGCCTGAGGCAGGATTCGAACCTGCGACCGTAGTGGTCGCGCAGTTCCAGACTGTAGCGCCTAGAACCGCTCGCCCACCCCGGCCGGCGAAAATGTAATCACATTTAACTTCTAGTATAATATATTTGTCCAATGAATACCCGTTTATCATCTGCATTTCTTCTTTAATGGCCAGTAGTGTATTTCCGGCTCGAGTGTTGACATACAATAAAATTATAATTTTTACCGAAAATTTCGTTGTAGATCACATAAACTACTTCGCTATATTCCTGTGTATTAGGAATTTACTTATCAAAAAAAAATCTGTATCATATCTGATAGCGACTGAAAGTTTGATTGAGCTTCTGACACGGATAGTAATTAACATAAATTTTGTACAGTGATAGTAAGAAAAAAGAGGCCTGTGAAAAACCTGAAAAACACCCAGGAAAAAAGTAGTTGTCTTTCATTCACCGTCCTGTCAAGTGGGATGTAATTTAAGGAGGACACATTTCACATACATTCGTCACCGTGGTCAAACAATAAGCGCCAGAAAATCGTTAACTGTCACCAAAATCAGTGTCACTTTATAGCGGAGTATACGCTATCAGGAAACTTCCTGCAAATATATAATTGTTCGCGGCCCTAGGGTTCTAACTGCGTTCCAGAACCATCAACCATAATTTAAAATCAATTATAGATACAATGCAAATTTCTATGCAAACTGAAAACAGACTCTTGGACTGTAGCTTGGACATATTCCACAGTATAGCCTACGTCTTTCCAAAGGGGCTAGCTGTGTGAACAATGTGCAGGAGATGCTGTAAACTTAGAATGCATAAAGAAGAGGCGACAGATTGAAGCTTTGCCCACGAAACGTGTTCTATAGCTTCAGTCTGAGTGAGAAATGCCCGTGGAAGTCGCTGAACCGAGATTGAAACCTGATCCGGTGTATAGCTTTAATCTGCCACAGTTTCATTACCATTGCACAGCAATTTAGGTATAACGTTGACGACGAGGGCGCATCCATTTCGGTGAGTCCTAGTGCATAGACGCCCCAAGTAATTTACGGGAAGATCACGACAGCTATAGGTCTCGACTAACCGATCACGGAGAGACGACTGTAACAAGATGGCTGCAATACTACAGTTGGACAGACTCCAAGAAAAAAGTGCAATATGCTACGGGAAGAGAAACAAGCACAATGTAAGAGCAAGAGTGCTGCTTACCGTGACTGCCATTGTGGTGGATGTGAACTGACTGTTGGCTTCTCTGGGCCCGGGTGGGTCTTATATACCTGGCCGGACGTCCAGTTGATGTAATCGGGCGCTCTTTCAAAATTGACCACGCCTGCGTGGCGGGCAGCTGAGCTCAGTGCGTCTACGCGTTACAGCGATCTATTTGGAGTGACCCCGGCTTCAGCCCCGGGGCGTGACCGAAATCGGCGCCCCGCTTCTGTCGAAAGCCGGCCGGCCGCGGTTACACCACAGCATCCAATGTCGCTTTCACCGCCTTATCTTACACGCCCTCCGCTTTGCGTCTCCGCGCAGACATCGCTTATTGTCCATAGCGTGTCCCTGCGTTCATTCATCATTACTTGACACATTACACTGAGGCAAAATATTGACCTTCGCAGAAGAAATATTTCGTGACGCTTACAAGGAGAAAACTGTGTTTGCAGCTTATAATATTAGAAGCACCACGAAACTAGGATTTCTTTTATGTTTCATCGCCACTGTTATTATAATCATTGATAATTTTCATTTCAGACATCTGTGAATGCCCTTTTTGATGTGATCTACGTTTTAGGTAAATGTGAGCAATTAGTATCAGAGAAACAATATGTGTCAGATTATCTTTTCGAGAGATTTGATTTAATGGGTTTATTTTGACGCTCACAGAGTCTGAATACATTGAGTCTAAATGCATTGAACACTGAATAATGAGAAAGAAGGTCGTTAAGTCTCAACTGCAAGAAAAAAAAATTAATACAATGTTGGCATTTAGACTGGGTTACAGGTAAGTGTTTAAATACTTACAAGCAATTGTTGATGTAATGTATAAGACTGCCAAGAAAGCGTTAATTAGACCATATTTACCAATCGATAAATTAAATGCCAACTTACAGTCGCCATATTACCAGTCTGTTTGTATGCCCTCTGCGGCGGACACATTTATTGTCAGTATTCCAAATATTTCTCTAGATAATTTAATTACATCCGCACAATGACGTTGAAGTGCCTCGTTAAATTAATGTAGCACAGGCAAAGGACACATCACTGAATACGAATTTTTTAAAACAGTATTGTGCAGTACGGTAGTATTAAGTGGACACCAATATAAGCGAATGGATTACATGGTAAATAAGTGAATAATCTTTGTATATAACTTGTCCTACGACGGCGTTCAACTGCTGGCATGCGACTGTTGATTGTTGAAATGTCCAATTCTCCCTTTTACGAAGAATTTCTAACATGAAAAACATTCACCAGTGTTCCCTCGCTACATTTCACACTTCTGCAGATTACATTAAAAATGACAGAAAATGTTAACAAAAGTGCAACCGAGTGTACTGCCAAAAGTCGTATTTTCATAGAGCTGGAGAGAGCTTACAGTGAAACTAGCTGCTTTGGAGCAATACTTAAGATAAAGCAGGATGGATTGTGAAAACTCTGTCGAAATGACATTCATCTTAAGTTTGAGCAGGTATTCTACTGACCATATGTAGAAACAAGGTCTGCCAAATTTCAGAGAAATGCATTGCTGTACGTTTGATTCCAGTTGGGTGTAGAGTCTATTTGCTTTTACTAACCCGTCTTGTTGCTATTCAAATGAACAAGAAGGGTAAGTTTCCACTGCGACCGGAAGAAATTTGATGACTGTTACATGGCCCACATTGTATACTACACAGAACTGGAGGAACGTCCTAGAATAGCCCAATGGTTTAAGGAAAGCAGTGCTATTAACTTTAAGTTACTTTTTAGCCCACTTATATGTTTGACTGTGGATAGAACGGTGCAATATTTAGATGCTGTATACCACTGCGTTCACAGAACGTTTCAAATTCGTTTGAAGTGAACTAAAAGCCGTTGTCAGACACTATGACTTCAGATAAACCTTCAAAGCAAAAAATAGAGGACAGCACCTGAATTGTGCTACGTGACGTTGTCGAGTTCATTGGCACAGCAAAAGGAAACTTGATACACGGGTCAACCCCAATTAGCCATTGAGTATTCCAAAAAGCTCCCGCGCAGTCTATGTGCAAAAAAATGTTCGAATGTATGTGTCTTATAGGACTTAACTGCTAAGGTCATCAGTCCCTAAGCTTACACACTACTTAACCTAAATTATCCTACGGACAAACACACACACCCATGCCCGAGGGAGGACTCGAACCTCCGCCGGGAGCAGCCGCGCAGTCCATGACTGCAGCGCCTCAGACCGCAAGGCAGTCTATGTGCATACGGTACCATGGTTAATGAGACTTAGGCCAAGCAGAGAGTTTTTGTGGCGGATCGGACTGATTTTCTACACATGCGTGACACTGAGACGTCATCTGTTCTATTTAGGTGTCCATACCCTGCCAAGTACAGTGTAACTGTTTCGTACGAAAATCCCCCAGTCTCCTTGGTGAAGTAACTGCAATACTTCTTTTTGCAAAGCTTTAGAGATCAACACACGTGACTGTCCACTGTCATTTTGAACAAGAATCAATCCTTTCTGTATAGCGAGGCTATGCCGACGTGCAAAGTATCGGCCCACTACGTTGTTCGTTATGCTATGCAAGGAACGAGGCCAAGATGTGCGAACGTATGTGAGCAAAATGTTGAAATCTGCATCAGCCTCCGTGGTCTGCGCAATTTCCCTGTAGTTCAGCGGAAAAGATTGAAGCGATTCAGAATTGTGAGCATCGATGTGACAACAAGATGCAGCAGAAGCGTCAAATTCTGTATCAGGGCCAATCGGAAGACGTGAGGGCGAGTCCGCTTGCTATGTTGAGCTGTCGAACGCCACACAATCTCGTACTGGTATTGAGACAACAACAAAGTCCATCTTTGAAATTTTTGGGCAGTTCGTACAGGAACCGATTTCGTCGGATGAAACAAGGACTGCAAAGGCTTGTGATCCGTTACTAAGTAGAATTTTCTGCCATACAAGTAGTGGTGGAATTTGGTGACACCATACACAATAGACAGTGCCTCTTTTTCTGTTTGTGAATAATTACACTGAGCTTTTGATGTTAAAGCAATAGACCTGTCTTTATCACCAATTCTGTGTGAAAGCACTGCAAGAACCGGTTTGTCAGGATCAAAGTGAACCAAGCATCGATCACTGAGCAATTCATCTTTAAGTTTTTGAAACGCTTCTTAGCACTCATTTGTCCAAACAAATGGGACATTTTTGTGATGCAAGAGAGCTGCGATATGTGCAGCATTCGGTATGAATCGAATACAACAGTTCATTTTCCATAAGACTGACTGCAATTCTGTGACATTGGAAGGAACTGCCAGGTCACGTATGGCTAACAAATGTGACTGAAGATGATGTACACCTTGACTGTCTATGAAATGACCACGATATTGCAACTCAGGTTTAAAAAAATCACACTTGTCCAGTCTACACTTTAGTCCTGCATCAGATAACATACGACACAAAGCACGCAAATTGGCAATGTGTTCCTCAGGTCTATGACCTGCTGCGACAATATCGTCCAAATAGTTTGAGCAGTTTGTTACTCGAGAAGTCAACTGTTCCAAATACCGTTGGAAAATGGAGGGTGCGGGAGCACTGACAAAAGGCAAACGCAAATATTTAAATAAGCCAAATGAGTGTTCACAACACACACTTTTTGAGATTCTACATATAGTGGTATTTGAAGATATGCGTCGCGCGAATAAATTTTTGAAAGTAACAACCAGTGACTAATTTGTGCATGAGATCCTCTGGATGTGGCAATGGACAAGTATCAATCACCGTCTGTGGGCTGACTGCAGACTAAAAGTCAACACAGAGGAGGATGCGACCTGAAGGTTTGGGGAGCAAAACCAGTGGACTTGCCCATTGACTAGCTTGTATGGGCGTAATAGCTCTGCTATTTTGCAATTCCTTAGGTTCGGCAGTGACTTTGTCCCGTACTGCAATGGGAAGAGTTGAGGCCCGGCAAAATTTCGTCTGAGAATTGTCCTTCAGAGTAATATGTGCAACAAAATTGTTACCCTTACCTGAATCTTTAGAAGAGAGTTCGGGGAATTCTTTTAGCAAGCTAGCTACACTGTCTTGTGCATGGAATGCAGACACTGACAAGACATTGTTCTGAATGTTAAAGCCAAACAAATCAAATGAATCAAGACCAAATATGTTCTCACAGTCACGTGATTTTAGCACCGTAAAAGTCACTGTTCGCGTATGCGAACGATACATAGTTGCTCCATTAATGGAGAAGCTCCATCCTTAAGGGATAAATTTGATCATGTTGCCATTATACTTTTCTAATAAAAGGTCAAACCTTTATTTGTAGAGGTTATATTCTCCGAGAATGGGAATGTCTTGTCCATTATAAGCTGTCAGTTGCATGCTAGTTTGAGACAGGCATGGGGAGCCTAACAGTTCATAAGTGTGACGATTCAGAAATGTGACAGAGGCATCCGTACCTAACTGAAATTTCACATGTTTCCCGCAAAGAAGTAAATGAGAAAAAAATTTTTGGACTGGCGTAGCGCTGAAGAAACTGCTCGCTTGCTAGTTTTGCAAATGCCTGCAGCAGTCTTGGAATACACTGCCTTAATGACATGGGTCTTGTGACTAGATTTTTGTGAGTGAGCCGAATTCTTATGTTTCGTCCTTTGTAAACATACAGAGTGTACATGTTCTTTCTTGCCACACGCATTACACTGGACTTGTCGGGAGGGTGGTCTTCGCGTCTGTGCTGTGAACAATACTGAGGGCAAGACTTAATTCTGTTTGCCTGTGTAGCCGCTTGTTTAGCGAGCTGCTTATGTTGCGTGGAGCGTTGTTTACTCGATGTGGCGAGCACAAGCTGCCACTGCCAAATGGGCCGGTCGCAAACAAGGGACTCTACCCGAAAAATAGCTGTGTGCTCAAATGTATCGGCTGACAGGGCACCTGAATCGTACTGATCTAGTATTTGCATTCCCTGCTGAAACGATGGATCGGACTGTTTCAAAATCTGTTCTCTTAGTTTGACATAAGGAACATTGTACACGAGCACATCATGCAACATAACATCTGAATATAAAGCACCACAAGCACATTAGAATTTGCATTTCCTCGTCATACCCTGCAAATTTGTTCCCCAGTCATGATAGGTTTGTTCTGACCTTTTTTACAATTAAAGAATTTATACCTAGCTGTTAGCGCATTCACATGTTGGTCTTAATAGCTAGTTTGCAAAGCTACAACCTGATAGTAGGGAAGTTTACTCGGAGGGGCGTTAGGATCTAACTTCTGGATAAGTCTGAACATTGCACTTTCTAACGTGGTAAAAGATCTAAACCGCTTCTAGCGCCTCTCCTGAGCTCGTGTTCATATCGATTAGACCCTAGACGACTGGATAACCGTGGCCAGGTCAGATGAGTTCCGATTTCAGTTGGTAAGAGCTGATGGTAGGATTCGAGTGTGTGTAGATCCACGAAGCTATGGACCCAATTTGTCAACAAGGCATAGTGCAAGCTGACGGTGGCTTCATAATGGTGTGATGTAAACCGATAATTGAGTAGACATGGTGATGGTCAGCTACTTGGAGACCATTTGCAGCCATTCATGGACTTCTTGTTCCCAGACAGCGATGCGCCATGTCACTGGGTTTGAAGACTATTCTGGACAATTTGAGCGAACGATTTGCCCACCCAGATTGCTCGACATGCAACCCACAGAATATTTATGGCACATAATCGAGAGGTCAGTTCGTGCACAAAATCCTGTACCGGCAACACTTTCGCAATTATGGACGGCTATAGATGCAGCATGGTTCAGTATTTCTGCCGGGAACTTCCAATGATCTCTTGAGTCCATGCGACATCGAGTTGCTCAACTACGCAGGGCAAATGTAGGTCCGACAGGATCTTAGGAGGTATCCCACGACTATCATCGCCTTACATCTACATCTACATTTATACTCCGCAAGCCACCCAACGGTGTGTGGCCGAGGGCACTTTATGTGCCACTGTTATTACCTCCCTTTTCTGTTCCAGTCGCGTATGGTTCGCGGGAAGAACGACTGTCTGAAAGCTTCCGTGCGCGCTCGAATCTCTCTAATTTTACATTCGTGATCTCCTCAGGAGGTATAAGTAGGGGGAAGCAATATATTCGATACCTCATCTAGAAACGCACCCTCTCGAAACCTGGCGAGCAAGCTACACCGCGATGCAGAGCGCCTCTCTTGCAGAGTCTGCCACTTGAGTTTGCTTAACATCTCCGTAACGCTATCGCGCTTACCAAATAACCCTGTGACGATACGCGCCACTCTTCTTTGGATCTTCTCTATCTCCTCCGGCAACTCGATCTGGTACGGATCCCACAACGATGAGCAATACTCAAGTATAGGTCGAACGAGTGTTTTGTAAGCCACCTCCTTTGTTGATGCACTACTTTTTCTAAGGACTCTCCCAATGAATCTCAACCTGGTACCCGCCTTACCAACAATTAATTTTATATGATCATTCCACTTCAAATCGTTCCGCACGCATACTCCCAGATATTTTACAGAAGTAACTGCTACCAGTGTTTGTTCCACTATCATATAATCATACAATAAAGGATCCTTCTTTCTGTGTATTCGCAATACATTACATTTGTCTATGTTAAGGGTCAGTTGCCACTCCCTGCACCAAGTGCCTATCCGCTGCAGATCTTCCTGCATTTCGCTACAATTTTCTAATGCTGCACATTCTCTATATACTACAGCATCATCCGCGAAAAGCCACATGGAACTTCCGACACTAGCTACTAGGTCATGTATATATATTGTGAAAATCAATGGTCTCATAACACTCCCCTATGGCACGCCAGAGGTTACTTTAACGTCTGTAGACGTCTCTCCATTGATAACAACATGCTCTTTTGTGTTTGCTAAAAACTTTTCAATCCAGCCACACAGCTGGTCTTATACTCCGTAGGCTCTTACTTTGTTTATCAGGCTACAGTGCGGAACTGTATCGAACGCCTTCCGGAAATCAAGGAAAATAGCATCTACCTGGGAGCCTGTATCTAATATTTTCTGGGTCTCATGAACAAATAAAGCGAGTTGGCTCCCACACGATCGCTGTTTCCGGAATACATGTTGATTCCTACAGAGTAGATTCTGGGTTTCCAAAAACGACATGATACGCGAGCAAAAAACATGTTCTAAAATTCTACAACAGATCGACGTCAGAGATATATGTTTATAGTTTTGCGCATCTGCTCGACGACCCTTCTTGAAGACTGAGACTACCTGTGCTCTTTTCCAATCATTTGGAACTTTCCGTTCCTCTAGAGACTTGCGGTCCAGTGGACTTTCCTCTGTTGAGTGATTCCAGTTGCTTTTCTATTCCTTGAACACTTATTTCGATGTCAGCCATTTTTTTCCGTTTGTGCGAGGATTTAGAGAAGGAACTGCAGTGCGGTCTTCCTCTGTGAAACAGCTTTGGAAAAAGGTGTTTAGTATTTCAGCTTTACGCGTGTCATCCTCTGTTTCAATGCCATCGTCATCCCGGAGTGTCTGGATATGCTGTTTCGAGCCACTTACTGATTTAACGTAAGACCAGAACTTCCTAGGATTTTCTGTCAAGTCGGTACATAGAATTTTACTTTCGAATTCACTGAACGATTCACGCATAGCCCTCCTTACGCTAACTTTGACATCGTTTAGCTTCTGTTTGTCTGAGAGGTTTTGGCTGCGTTTAAACTTGGAGTGAAGCTCTCTTTGCTTTCGCAGTAGTTTCCTAACTTTGTTGTTGTTCCACGGTGGGTTTTTCCCGTCCCTCACAGTTTTACTCGGCATGTACCTGTCTAAAACGCATTTTACTATTGCCTTGAACTTTTTCCACAAACACTCAACATTGTCAGAGTCGGAACAGAAATTTTCGTTTTGATCTGTTAGGTAGTCTGAAATCTGCCTTCTATTACTTTTTTTTATATTCCTATTAACTTCCATATTCAGCGATGCTGCAACGGCCTTATGATCACTGATTCCCTGTTATGCACTTACAGAGTCGAAAAGTTCGGGTCTGTTTGTTATCAGTAGGTCCAAGATGTTATCTCCACCAGTCGGTTCTCTGTTGCTCGAGGTAATTTTCGGATAGTGCACTCAATATAATGTCACTCGATGCTCTGTCCCTACCACACGTCCTAAACATCTGAGTGTCCCAGTCTATATCTGGTAAATTGAAATCTCCACCTAAGACTATAACATGCTGAGAAAATTTATGTGAAATGTGTTCCAAATTCTCTCTCAGTTGTTCTGCCACTACTGCTGCTGAGTCGGGAGGTCGGTAAAAGGAGCCAACTATTAACCTCGCTCGGTTGTTGAGTGTAACCTCCACCCATAATAATTCACAGGAACTATCCACTTCTACTTCACTGCAGCATAAACTACTAACAGCGACAAACACGCCACCACCGGTTGCATGCAATCTATCCTTTCTAAACACCGTCTGTGCCTTTGTAAAAATTTCGGCAGAATTTATCTCTGGCTTCAGCCAGCTTTCTGTACCTATAACGATTTCAGCTTCGGTGCTTTCTATCAGCGCTTGAAGTTCCGGTACTTTACCAATGCAGCTTCGACAGTTTGCAATTACAATACCGATTGCTGCTTGGCCCCCGCTTGTCCTGACTTTGCCCCGCACCCTTTGAGGCTGCTGCCCTTTCTGTACTTGCCCGAGGCCATCTAACTTAAAAAACCGCCCAATCCACCCCACACAATCCCTGCTGTCCGTGTAGCCGCTTGATGCTTGTAGTGGACTCCTGACCTATCCAGCGGAACCCGAAACCCCACCACCATATGGCGCAAGTCGAGGAATCTGCAGCCCACACGGTCGCAGAACCGTCTCAGCCCTTGATTCAGACCCTCCACTCGGCTCTGTACCAAAGGTCTGCAGTCACTCCTGTCGACGATGCTGCAGATGGTGAGCTCTGCTTTCATCCCGCTAGCGAGACTGGCAGTCTTCACCAAATCAGATAGCCGCCGGAAGCCAGAGAGGATTTCCTCCGATCCATAGTGACACACATCATTGGTGCCGACACGAGCGACCACCTGCAGATGGGTGCACCCTGTACCCTTCATGGCATCCGGAAGGACCCTTTCTTTCCACATCTGGAATGACTCCCCCCCCCCCCCCCCCCCCCCCGGTATGCACACGGAGTGCACATTGGTTTTCTTCCCCTCTATTGCTGCCATATCCCTAAGGGGCCCCATTACGCGCCTGACGTTGGAGCTCCCAACTACCAGTAAGCCCACCCTCTGCGACCGGCCGGATCTTGCAGACTTAGGGGCAATCTCTGGAACAAGACAAGCAGCCATGTCCGGCCGAAGATCAGTATCAGCTTGAGACAGAGCCTGAAACCGGTTCGTCAGACAAACTGGAGAGGCCTTCCATTCAGCCCTCTGGAATGTCTTTCGCCCCCTGCCACACCTCGAGACGACCTCCCACTCTACCACAGGTGAGAGATCAGCCTCAATGTGGGCAGTATCCCGGGCAGCCACAGTCGTAGTCCGATCGGGGGATGCGTGGGACGAGCTGGCCGTCCCCGACAAACCCCCATCCGGACCCCCACAGTGATGCCCATTGACAACAGCCTCAAGCTGTGTGACCGAAGCCAACACTGCCTGAAGCTGGGAGCGAAGGGATGCCAACTCAGCCTGCATCCGAACATAGCAGTTGCAGTCCCTATCCATGCTGAAAATTGCTGTGCAAAGAACGTCTGAACTAATCTACAGAGAGCACAAACAATTCGACACAAAATTTAAACGGTTATTAAAATACAAGATTGCCTAATAAACACAGTAATGCTGCTACTTGCGCACTGCTGACACACTGCTCGGCGGTGGAAGGAGACTACGCGATTTTACACTATTCAGGTACTAAAACGCGATGCTACAACTCTCAAATACTATAATACACCAGAAATTTATGAGTTATACAGTGCAAATACCAAAAACACACAAAGAAATTAAGAATTAAAATATGTAACAAATAAGTGAGCTAAGAGTATACGACTTGCTGCTGCAGCTGCTTATCCAACGGCGGCAGGGAGCACGCTGGCTGTGACTAACCGACAATGGCCGTTCAAAACAAAAACAGAAGACAGACGACAACTTAGTGTATAAACACGCTGCATTAGTAAGATATCAGGGGTGACCTTCTGGGCAAAATAGACAACACCGAAATGGCGGTGGGTCCTGTCATATTTTAAAAAAAAGGGGGCAATAAAAAGTTTTCTATACTCTGGACACGGTGTGCAGAGGGTGGCACGATTTTGGTTTTTGTAACAAGGTTGGCACTATCCTGGTACATTGATCCGCTGGACAGAGTTGGCCTTTGCTCCCTCTGACGGAAACGATGATCCCACAGCACCAGGTGGTGCCAGAACTTCACTGTGAGCCGAGTGGAGCGTTCTTGACTGTGGAGTGAAGAGGCACTCCCGTATCCTATTGGTGGAAGTGCAGACTTGCTGTTTGAAATATGTCGATCGCTTATGTTATGTGGGCGGTTGAGACTGTCGTTTCTAACGTGCCTGCCAAGCTAACCCATGGCGCGTGCGAGCGAATGAAAGTGTTTAACAATTGCCTAGACAGGTAGTGCTTCGATCAGGGGTTGTAAGCTGATGTTCCGATAGTTTTGCCCTCAGATAGCTGCTGCAGTGATTGTACTGTTTTAATTCCACAGAAACAGATGTATCTTTTTTATGTACTGGCCACGTTACATGTAGCAGGTTGCGTTGTCTTTCAGAATCCGTTATTGTTTAAATCTACGAGTATTTCAACTGATGTTGTGACATGTTATTGTCTTGTGGCTGGTACTGTATTTTTTCCGGTGTACATTTTAGTCATGAATTATGATGTAAGCTATATACACTACTGGCCATTAAAATTGCTACACCGGGAAGAAATGCAGATGATAAACGGGTACTCATTGGACAAATATATTATACTAGAACTGACATGTGATTACATTTTGACGCAATTTGGGTGCATAGATCCTGACAAATCAGTACCCAGAACAACACCTCTGCTCGTAATAACGGCCTTGATACCCCTGGGCATTGAGTCAAACAGTGCTTGGATGGCATGTACAGGGACAGCTGCCCATGCAGCTTCAAAACGATACCACAGTTCATCAAGAGTAGTGACTGGTGTATTGTGACGAGCCAGTTGCTCGGCCACCATTGACCAGACATTTTCAATTGGTAAGGGATCTGGAAAATGTGCTGGCCAGGGCAGCAGTCGAACATTTTCTGTATCCAGAAAGGCTCGTACAGAACCTGCAACATGCGGTCGTGCATTATCTTGCTCAAATGTAGGGTTTTGCAGGGATCGAATGAAGGGTCGAGCCACGGGTCGTAACACATCTGAAATGTAACGTCCACTGTTCAAAGTGCCGTCAATGCGAACAAGAGGTGACCGAGACGTGTAACCAATGGCACCCCATACAATCACGCCGAATGATACGCCAGTATGGCGATGACGAATACACGCTTCCAATGTGCGTTCATCGCGATGTCTCCAAACACGGATGGGACCATCATGATGCTGTTAACAGAATCTGGATTCATCCGAAAAAATGACGTTTTGCCACTCGTGCACCCAGGTTCGTCGTTGAGTACACCATCGCAGGCGCTCTTGTCTGTGATGCAGCGTCAAGGGTAACCGCAGTTATGGTCTCTGAGCTGATATTCCATGCTGTTGCAAACGTTCGTGCAGATGGTTGTTGTCTTGCAAACGTCCCCATCTGCTGACTCAGGGATCGAGACGTGGCTGCACGATCCGTTACAGCCATGTGGATAAGATGCCTGTCATTTTGACTGCTAGTGATACGATGCCGTTGGGACCCAGCACGGCGTTCCGTATTACCCCCCCTGAACCCACCGATTCCATATTGTGCTAACAGTCATTGGATCTCGACCAACGCGAGCAGAATGTCACGATATGATAAACCGCAATCGCGATAGTCTACAATCCGACCTTTATCAAAGTCGGAAACGTTATGGTACGCATTTCTCCTCCTTACACGAGGCATCACAACAACGTTTCACCAGGCAAGGCCGGTCAACTGCTATTTGTGTATGAGAAATCGGTTAGAAACTTCTCTCATGTCAGTATGTTGCAGGTGTCGCCACCGGCGCCAACCTTGTGTGAATGCTCTGAAAAGCTAATCATTTGCTTATCACAGCATCTTCTTCCTATCGGTTAAGTTTCGCATCTGTAGCACGTCATTTTCGTGGTGTAGCAATTTTAATGGGCGGCAGCGTTTCTCGATGAGGATTGATTGTTTACCAGTCTACATGTGTAATGGAACCAGGCCGATGTTAATAGCAGCCATGTTTAACAAGACTGTGCGACTTATAATCGGAACCAGTGAAGAATTATTTAAGGGAACCGCTCTTCCTAAAAGTGTGATTTCTATACTATAATCATTTTGAACTCTTTTTTTGTCATTAACCTGTTTTTCCAAATGTGGTAATGAGTGTTACGGTGTTGCTCATGTGACTTTTTCGGTATAAGTGTTAAGTGTGTAAGTTTTAAGTTTTTCATACAAAACGAATTTCATGACTGAAAACTGTTTTGTTGTCACCTGTGATGTCATTTCAAGGTTATTTTACAAAAATAAATGTAAAAAAGTTGGTATTTGTTACTGAAAACAATCAATCGGACCCAATCTCGAATCCTACAGCGTAGTACTTCGACAGTAGGTGATATTGTTAACGCAATCTCAGAATCCACATTTATTGCCTGTGAACAGGCGGAAGATTGGTTAGCACTACCACTGCAGAAAACACGGGTGAGATGAGCACTGAAAGACAAAACACTAGAAGTGAAGCAACACCTTCGGTTGTCCTTTGAGTGCAAGGGGCTAACGTTCGTACAAGTTTCCCCCCTGACCAAGATGGTAATTTTGGTTGTGGACTTCATGCAACAGCATGACACTGTGATAGATGTGTGTAAACGAGAAATTTATCTTGCTGTTGGAAGACGAGACGTTGCAGTCTGTTTCAACGGAACAGAGCCAAGCAGTAGCGATCCACCACAATGCTAAGTGATCGCAACATCGCCACAGAAGGTGGTTTGCGAGGGCGCGTCTGCCTCTCCCTGTGACACCCCGCCGCGCGGGATTAGCCGAGCGGTTTAAGGCGCTGCAGGCATGGACTATGCGGCTGCTCCCGGCGGAGGTTCGAGTCCATCCTCGGGCATGGGTGTGTGTGTTTGTCCTTAGGATAATTTAGGTTAAGTAGTGTGTAAGCTTAGGGACTGATGACCTTAGCAGTTAAGTCCCATAAGATTTCACACACATTTGAACATTTTTTGTGATACCACAAAGAGATGCAAATGGAAATCTACAAAACATGAAGAGATACTCCATAAGATAGACATGACATCGGAAGTTCACTGAGGCTTTTTGCAGATAATGCTGTGGTGTATCGAGAGGTTGCAACAATGGAAAATTGTACTGAAATGCAGGAGGATCTGCAGCGAATTGACACATGGTGCACGGAATGGCAATTGAATCTCAACGTAGACAAGTGTAATGTCATGCGAATACATAGAAAGATAGGTCCCTTATCATTTAGCTACAAAATAGCAGGTCAGCAACTGGAAGCAGTTAATTCCATAAATTATCTGGGAGTACGCATTAGGAGTGATTTAAAATGGAATTATCATATAAAGTTGATCGTCGGTAAAGCAGATGCCAGACTGAGATTCATTGGAAGAATCCTAAGGAAATGCAATCCGACAACAAAGGAAGTAGGTTACAGTACGCTTGTTCGCCCACTGCTTGAATACTGCTCAGCAGTGTGGGATCCGCACCAGTTAGGGTTGATAGAAGAGATAGAGAAGATCCAACGGAGAGCAGCGCGCTTCGTTACAGGATCATTTAGTAATCGCGAAAGCGTTACGGAGATGATAGATAAACTACAGTGGAAGACTCTGCAGGAGAGACGCTCAGTAGCTCGGTACGGGCTTTTGTTAAAGTTTCGAGAACATACCTTCATCGAAGAGTCAAGCAGTATGTTGCTCCCTCCTACGTATATCTCGCGAAGAGACCATGAGGATAAAATCAGAGAGATTAGAGCCCACACAGAAGCATACCGACAATCCTTCTTTCCACGTACAATACGAGACTGGAATAGAAGGGAAAACCGATAGAGGTACTCAGGGTACCCTCCGCCACACACCGTCAGGTGGCTTGCGGAGTATGGATGTAGATGTAGATGTAGATGTAAATATTTCCAAGATACAGAATATTCCAGAAGAGAGGCGAGAAGAACCCAGGAATATGTAGAAGTCTTTTCTAGCAAAATGGGTACTTTTAAAAACCTGAGAATTTACTGTTAACTTCTGTCGCCTCTGTATCAATTAAAAGTTTTAAATCATAATGTTCAATAATCCCCCCTGTAGGATTATAATGTAGTAATTCCCCAGTCGCTACGCTCATACGAGTAGTACGAGTTTGATCTCACATTCATGTACGTGCCAGTACTAGACTGCTGGCTGCTCTGTCCTGTCCACTGTCACTTGCCACACCGCCAAGCCACAGCTACTGCTCATCGGAAGACCAGTCACAAAAAGTTATTATTATCTTTGCTTTCTCTGACCTCCGTAAATTGTGTCGTGTGAATGTAGCACCATTAAACTTTTCTTCTTGTTTAATAATTTATTTCTTAGACATAAGCTCACAGTAAGGTTCAAATGGCTCTGAGCACTATGGGACTTAACATCTGAGGTAATCAGTCCTCTAGAACTTAGAACTATTAAAACCTAACTAACCTAAGGACATCACACACATCCATGGCTGAGGCAGGATTCCAACCAGAGACCGTAGCGGTCGCGCGGTTCCAGACTGAAGCGCCTAGAACCGCTCGGCCATAACGGCCGGCTCACAGCAAGGACCCGCCAGGTTAGTCGAGAGCGGTAATGCGCTGCTTCCTGGACTCGGCGAGGCGCGCCGGCCCCGGCGGATTAACGACGGAGGCAGGAGTGCCGGTCAGTCTGGATGTGGCTTTCAGGCGGTTTTCCACATCCCACTAGGTTAATACCGGGCTGGTCCCCACGTCCCGCCTCATTCACACAGCTCGCAGACATCTGAACACATTCACACTATTCCATGGATTACACTAGATGCGGACAGTTGTGGTACACTAATTCCGTCCCGGGGGGTACGGGGTGGCAGCAGGAAGGGCATCTGGCCACCGCTTGAATTAACCTTGCCAAATCCGATTAACCTCGCCGATCCTGCGTCGCTGCGGGAAACGGGCACACGCAAAAGAAAAGGAAAGAACATAAGCTCACAGTAAGATCAAAATCTGGACTTTTGTGAAGGTGAAGGGACGTAAAAAGTATAATTACTATTAAGTATTGTAATAGTGTCGACATTTTCGATCCTCCTTCTGAGGCTATGGCAGGGAGGCGAAGGGCCACGTGCCGTACTGCTAGTGCTCAGTCTCCCTCTTGCTGATCTTAGCACGCTTCAGATCAATCTCGGAGAGACTGGAGTTTTACGCGATGCCTCCGCATATGTAAGAGCTCTGTATCCATTATTTTCAATACATCACATTGGTGTCAATTGTGCCTTCTTATTATTACCACTAAAGTCACAGCCTATCCTGTCGCCTACACACCTAGGGTGTCTGTTCTGCACACGAGCAGAAGATTGTGGACAAAATCACAAACATTGCTAAAGCGACGATAAGGAATTAGTAGAGAAATGCCAAGAGCGCAAAGCAGCGATTTCCCTATATGTACCACAAAGTATTTGTAAGGAATCCCGGTTTGTTCTGCCTGCAAAGCGAAAAATTAGTCATACCTTCCGCGATTTGCATTTTCTTCATATAGTGAGTTGACCCTCTCGCTGCTTACGTCAGACAGGCTGCTGCAGCTTACGTCGGTAGTCATGTTAACAACACAACCAACACGGTGACAACGCCCTGCGCAATCAGTGCGGTCCCGAATGGCTGGCTCATCAGCTAATCCGCCTTTGGTCTGCTCTGACTGTTTCTTTCCTGTAAGCATCCCTTTGTGCACACCATACCTCACTTTTGCTGCAAAATAGAAAGAGGTTCCTATAGGCATATTTCTACTTAAATACATTTTTATCTAACCAGTTGTTAAACCATCATAAAATTTGATTATGTTTGATTTTTAAAAAAAGTGTGTGTAAACACGAAATTTTCGATGCGATTTGTAATGCCTAGCACCACAGTTAACATATTAGTGAATAATAGAGAAATGATATCAAGATGGTTTGCACAGTTAAGTTCTACTCTGCACAAAAAAATTAATCCTATCATCAAACTTCTATATGGTTTAAAGTGTTACTCCCTCCCCTCTTCCTCCCACCCAAGAAAAACATACGTTATTAATACTGTTGTCCTTCATGCTCTTTCATTTGTTTTTCTTTGTAATCATGTTAGTGAGATGTAGGCTCTGCACATGAAGTTTTTGGTGAGTGGTGAAAACGGTAAAAACAAATTGTTTCTGAAACTTCCTGGCAGATTAAAACTGTATGCCGGACCGAGACTCGAACTCGGGACCTTTGCCTTTCGCGGACAAGTGCTCTACCAACTGAGCTACCCAAGCACAACTCACGCGCCGTCCTTACAGCTATACTTCTGCCAGTACCTCGTCCCCTACCTTCCAAACTTAACAGAAGTTCTCCTGCGAACCATGCAGAACTAGCACTCCTGAAAGAAACGTCCCGAGTTCGAGTCTCGGTCCGGCACACAGTTTTAATCTGCCAGGAAGTTTCATATCAGCGTACACTCTGCTGCAGAGTGAAAATCCCATTCTGGCAATTGTTCCTGCTGGCTTCTTCGTAACAGTTCAAAGTAGCACAGAGAAAAAAAAAACATAGGACCCTAAGACAAATAAAAATCATTATCGCCCAATGCTCTCCTGGCAAACAGGTGTCTGGTAAAAACTCTCATAACCTCACTCAAAACTTATTGCCAGCACCGCAGCATATTTTCGCGCTACCAGCGGCACGCCTTTTTTTATAAAAACAATAGCCTGTAGTGTGTCTTATGACCACTCGGCTCGTCTAAGAAAAATCTAGAAATATTCTTCATGCCATATGGTCTAGACTTACACTTCATATAAAAATGAATTCAGACTTATCCTTCTAAATTTTATACAAATAGAGAAAATCATAGCCTCTACAAAAAAATTAAAGAACTCAGAACATACTGTATTTTTAACATAGTAGTAGTTGACGGAAATGAAAAGAAACTGTTTCTGGAATAGCTAAATTAAGAGGAAAGATACTTGGTGTCTTTGTTACATTTCCCATTGCACTGCTACAGGGCTGAAAAGAATAAAACAAATATAGACATGCACATCGGACAACTCATATTAATGTTACTGTAGCACTTTATGTAGAACATTTGAGAAAACAATCATTATATTTGTGTGCTTAGGATTACTGAGCTATGTGCTTACTGGACGTTTATACAACACAAGCACCATAGTAATAATACTTTGGAATACCAAATGAAATCTTAAGATTGACACAGGTACTGGGGCAGGTGCACCTATTTCCAGCACCCTCCACTTTTACAACATATTATATATGGTACAGGAATCTAAATGTTTATGGGCTATTAGCACAAAATCCAGTATTGCTATACCAAAAAAATTATGTTTAACATACACAAATAAAGTTTACAGAATGAAAGGCTTTATGTTTCATAAGTAGTGGATACCTATTATCTTTTCCGTGCTTAGTGTTGTTAGAACTACAGCAATTCTGAAAATTAGACGCTTTATGCAAAACAGCCCAACATGAAAAGTAGCTGAAAATCGCAGAATGATCGGAACAGTCGCGCCGGAATCATTTTCTACTGTTAAGACAAGAAGGATTCAATTTTGTATAATACTATAATTTCTTGATATAAAAAAAATGTTGTAAAGGAACGATTATTACTGTTTTGCCTGTGACTGCAACGTAAATTGTGTTATACCAAGTGTTATGAGCTAGTGTGAAAATTTACTATTAAACGTGAGTTCACGTTTATTCCGATGGGTCAGTCATTACAAAAAGGTAGCCAGATAGGAAAATATGTTACTGTGTTACAATCAATTTCGGCTGGCTTGGACACCAACCAAGTTATATTTTTAAACAAAAACTTCATTACATGCAATTTTGCTGGCATGTTAATTTTTTTGAACAATTAGTTTTGTTGTATACTTAGCTTTTCATGCACAAACAATGTTGTCATTTTCATACAATTAAATTTAGATATATATATATATATATATATATATATATATTTCTTCATTTTGCCATTATGCTGGTATGTTATCCTGCTAAACTATAAGTTTTTGTGGAATGCATCAACATTATATGTAAGTATTACTGTTTGCCATTATATCGGCAAATCACTCTGTTACTTTCAGTAAACAGAAAAGCAAGAAGCTCCTGTTACCACGTTGTAATTAAGTTGTGTGAAAGTTCTGCTTGCATAGAGAGATTTTTATTTACGTATAGGTATTTGTTCACATCCTTTTAATTTTATGCAGATGTTTTGTATTTATCATGTTAACATATACATAAGAGGCAATCATCCTTTCCCAATGATATGTATAGAGCTTAAGGTACTGTGCATACACACAGATAATTGTTTTGATCTTCGGTCATTTTTCAAAAGCCTCAATTGTCACTGCGGGAAAGAAAGGAAGGTATTTTTATTTTCAGCTTTACGTGAGTCTGAATTTGTCAATGTCCCTTAGAATCATTTTGTTGCATTTATTTAGATAAGCACAAGAAGTTTTCTTTTTTGCCAGTATTACTTTCCAGTTTCTTCTTCTCATACAACTGTAGGATGGGTCAGTTTCTCTGCGGTGTCAAAAGAAAGTCACGCACAAATGTACTACGAAAAAAAAATGCATCTACTATTTTTATTTAATTTTATTTTCCTTTTTTTCTTTTTAAGAGACAAGGAGAGGATGTAACCTGACTGGTACAGATCGCTTCGCGATTCTTTACATGTTTGGTTACATTTTATTTTCACATACACACATCAAAAAAAGTGATGCATCACCTCGGTTCCGAGAGTTCCGGAACCTGTACAGAAAACTGGAATAAAGATCAACATAAACATCATTTCCGCCCTTTTTATTGCTCATGAAAAGCACACATTACATGTTGTATCACCATACAGCGAAACCTTCAGAGGTGGTGGTCCAGATTGCTGTACACATCGGTACCTCTAATACCCAGTAGCACGTCCTCTTGCATTGATGCATGCCTGCATTCGTCGCCACGTACTATCCACAAGTTCATCAAGGCACTGTTGGTCCAGATTGTCCCACTCTTCAACGGCGATTCGACGTAGATCCGTCAGAGTGGTTGGTGGGTCACGTTGCCCATCAACAGCCCTTTTCAATTATCCCAGGCATTGTCGATAGAGTTCATGTCTGGAGAACATGCTGGCCACTGTAGTCGAGCGATGTCGTTATCCTGAAGGAAGTCATTCACAAGATGTGCACGATGGGGGCGCGAATTATCGTCCATGAAGAGGAACACCGCGCCAGTATGCTGCCGATATGGTCGCACTATCGGTCGGAGGATGGCATTCACGTATCGCACATCCGTTACGGCGGCTTCCGTGACCACCAGCGGCGTACGTCGGCCCCACATAATGCCACCCCAAAGCCGCAGGAAACCTCCACCTTGCTGCACTCTCTGGACAATGTGTCTAAGGCGTTCAGCCTGACCGGCTTGCCTCCAAACACGTCTCCGACGATTGTCTCTTTGAAGGCATCGGTGGAGAGAAATTGATGCCAATCCTGAGCGCTCCATTCGGCATGTTGTTGGACCCAATTGTCCCGCGCTGCATGGTGTCGTGGTTGCAAAGGTGAACGTCGCCATGGACGTGGGGAGTGACGTTGGGCATCATACAGCCTACTGCGTACAGTTTGTCGTAACACGAAATCCTGTGGCTGCGTAAAAAGCATTATTCAACATGGTGGCGCTGCTGTCAGGGTCCCTCTGAGCCATAATCTATAGGTGGGGTCATCCACCGCAGTAGTAGCCCTTTGGCGGCCTGAACGAGGTATGTCATCGGCAGTTCCTATGCCTCTGTATCTCCTCCATTCTTTGGTTCTCTCCGAGATGCCTGGACACTGCCCTTGTTGAGAGCCCTTCCTGGTTCAAAGTAACAATGAGGACGCGATAGAACCGCGGTCGTGACCATCTCGTCATGGTTGAACGACAAACAACACGAACCGTGTACCTGCGTCCTGGTGGAATAACTGGAACTGATCCGCTGTCGGATCCCTCCCTCTAATAGGTGCTGCCCGTGAATGGTTGTTTGCATCTTTGGTCGGGTTTAGTGACATCTCTGAAAAGTCAAATGGACTGTGTCTGTGTTACAATATCCACAGTCAACGTATATCTTCAGGAGTTCGTGAACCGGGGTGATGCAAAACTTTTTTTGATCTGTGTATAGCCGGCCGCGGTGGTCTCGCGGTTCTAGGCGCGCAGTCCGGAACCGTGAGACTGCTACGGTCGCAGGTTCGAATCCTGCCTCGGGCATGGATGTGTGTGATGTCCTTAGGTTAGTTAGGTTTAAGTAGTTCTAAGTTCTAGGGGACTAATGACCACAGCAGTTGAGTCCCATAGTGCTCAGAGCCATTTGAACCATTTTTTTTTTTTGATCTGTGTATAAAGCAGGCAGTACTATCTGTTAGGTGGCGGCTGAAATATTCTCATTCAAGGAAGTGGATATCACGACATCTGATATTTACTGTGAAGTGCAGCAGCATAGCTTTGGTCTAGGGTTGGGTGGTCGCCGAATTATGTAGTAGCGATTTCTTGGCAGTAATCCTTGAAGTGCTGTCGCAAAGGTGCCTTAGGCCCCAAGTGCTCACTTGATATGTAGCAAGTATCTATTCAGCGTTGATGTCAACAAGAATTCTGCCTTTCCATTCTCACGAAACGTGATAAATTTCGAATCATCTCAGCAGTATTTCTGTGTGGCCAATCCTGCAACTTCTTCCCGTATTAGACACTTTGTATGCTACGTCAATCAATAGTAGAAGCCCAGTAAAACACGGTACCAACCTTAGAAAGTGTTTATACGTATTTTTATGCCATTTTAGGGGAAATTTGCAGCGTTCCCCTCTATTTTCATGACTCGGTGGAATTCCGTTTGGTCACATTGGCTACAAGCATGCTGTCACCGCTCCAACAGAGTTTGTGCTGAAAACAGTGACCTTGTTATTCGTCTCATTCGCTTCCTGGTTGTTGTCCCATGCTGATTGTGCAGTCTGGAGATGTTAAGTGTCGCTTTTTGCTATAGCATAAGGTGTTAGTTTCATATCGTAAAGTCTGTAACCTGAGAAGCTCGCATGTATATGGCTTTTTTGGGCATCTTGAATGTGTAGTTGGGGTATTTCTCTTGCGCAAATGAGGAACTCTGATTTATACTTCTTTCAGTTTTATTAACGATGCCAGTGGATGTCACTCATTATTAGCTTGAGTTTTTCATGTTAATTTTCTGTGTTTTGGTTTTCAGAAGTAACATTGGAGTAAGATTCCATGTTGTTTCTCAAATCTGAATAAACGTCCAGTAATTTGTGAAACCGATTTCCTTTCATGAACCCTAGTTTCTGCAATTTCTCCAATCATTAGGCGACTCTTTTTTAAGAAATTAGGAATACGCTAAGATATTTCAATATGATGGTGTTTCCATTGTGCACATAGCCAAATTATTAATGAAATGTTGCATAACATTAAAAGCTGTTTATTGCAGTAGCGAGTGGGTAGCGCTCGCACTTTTTTATTCCACAAGGGGCATCGCGCCTACTCGTGATAAGCGATTTCGTCCAAGTTTATTGTTTATTCACGGCTTGGATAGAAATGGAAGTGACGGAAGTGGGAGCTACAGATGCCCAAAAGTTAAAAAAAGCAGCATTTTTGTCGCGGGTTGGGCGAGGCATAGTTTCTGGGAGCGGTTGGCGCGTCGGAAAGAGTACAGAACAATAATCCGGGAGTCGTAGGGTCGAGCCACTGTGGGCCGTTGAGGACAACGCTAGCATCGTGTAATACATTGCCTGTAGAATAAAAAAGTATCTAATTTAATGTATGGATTTCTCGTGTAAGTCATACAAATCCTTGTCATGCCTTTTATGAAAACATTAATAAATATTAGTACAAATCAATAATACTAATTAACTGTGCATTTTTCGGTATATTCGCAGTACAAGTAACGTAAAAACTGTAAACAAGAAAAAAGAAAAGTGTGTTTCTACGTAGAGGCTCGATCCCACGGTCGTCTGATTACTGTTCTGGGATCTGTCTCCTGTGCCTACAGCTGTCCGGATGATGATGAAGATGTTGGTTTGCGGGGCGCTCAGCATCGTGGTCACCGGGGCCCGTACAAGTTCCTAATCTTCCCATTTCCAGTTTTGCCATTTCACGAATGGTGATGAGATGATGATGAGGTCATTAGGACAACACAAACACCCGGTCCCCGGGCGGACTCCGCTGCCTGGAAGCTTTTGCCCCGCCCGATCTGCACCAAAAATGCTATTTGTTCTAAATACTTGCTCATCAGGAGCTCCTACTTCTGTCACTTTCATTTATGCCCAAGCCCTGCATGCTCGGATACCCCAAATTTGGATAAAATCGTGACGACGACTGGGCGCGGTCCAATTGTCAGAAATCAGACGGTGAGTAATGCAGATTAGTTTAACATGTCAGCGGGGCGCTAAAAGAGTGATGTTCAATAACACTGTCCGATTGCGAATGCAGATGCCTAACTGAAAGATAGACCTGAATGAATAGACACCCTGCATCGAATCAGAAGAGTAATCTAAGCTACGTAGATATACTTACACTAACAGCAAAGGAAAGGAGGTAATAAATAAGTTCCTTCTAATTAGGGGGCATTATCTTGAATACCGCATCCAACAATGCCATATGACCTTTTATTTATGCTTTCACTGTTGTGAGTGCACTTTTTTCTAGGAATATTAAGAAAAATGCCGCTTAACAATTACTAAATAAAGCAATAAAGTAATAAAATACAATTAGAAATACATGTTTAAAATTTAGGAAAGTATACATCATTTTACACAGAGTACGCGAAGGAACTTGCCCCCCTTCTTGCAGCGGTGTACCGTAGGTCTCTAGAAGAGCGAAGCGTTCCAAAGGATTGGAAAAGGGCACAGGTCATCCCCGTTTTCAAGAAGGGACGTCGAACAGATGTGCAGAACTATAGACCTATATCTCTAACGTCGATCAGTTGTAGAATTTTGGAACACGTATTATGTTCGAGTATAATGTCTTTTCTGGAGACCAGAAATCTACTCTGTAGGAATCAGCATGGGTTTCGAAAAAGACGGTCGTGCGAAACCCAGCTCGCGCTATTCGTCCACGAGACTCAGAGGGCCTTAGACACGGGTTCACAGGTAGATGCCGTGTTTCTTGACTTCCGCAAGGCGTTTGACACAGTTCCCCACAGTCGTTTAATGAACAAAGTAAGAGCATACGGACTATCAGATCAATTGTGTGATTGGATTGAGGAGTTCCTAGATAACAGAACGCAGCATGTCATTCTCAATGGAGAGAAGTCTTCCGAAGTAAGAGTGATTTCAGGTGTGCCGCAGGGGAGTGTCATAGGACCGTTGCTATTCACAATATACATAAATGACCTGGTGGATGACATCGGAAGTTCACTGAGGCTTTTTGCAGATGATGCTGTGGTGTATCGAGAGGTTGCAACAATCGAAAATTGTACTGAAATGCAGGAGGATCTGCAGCGAATTGACGCATGGTGCACGGAATGGCAATTGAATCTCAATGTAGACAAGTGTAATGTGATGTGAATACATAGAAAGATAGGTCCCTTATCATTTAGTTACAAAATAGCAGGTCAGCAACTGGAAGCAGTTAATTCCATAAATTATCTGGGAGTACTCATTAGGAGTGATTTAAAATGGAATGATCATATAAAGTTGATCGTCGGTAAAGGAGGTGCCAGACTGAGATTCATTGGAAGAATCCTAAGGAAATGCAATCCGACAACAAAGGAGGTAGGTTACAGTACGCTTGCTCGCCCAATGCTTGAATACTGCTCAGCAGTGTGGGATCCGCACCAGGTAGGGTTGATAGAAGAGATAGAGAAGATCCAACGGAGAGCAGCGCGGTCCGTTACAGGATCATTTAGTAATTGCGAAAGCGTTACGGAGTTGATAGATAAACTCCAGTGGAAGACTCTGCAGGAGAGACGCTCAGTAGCTCGGTACGGGCTTTTGTTAAAGTTTCGAGAACATACCTTCACCGAAGAGTCAAACAGTATATTGCTCCCTCCTACGTATATCTCGCGAAGAGACCATGAGGATAAAATCAGAGAGATTAGAGCCCACACAGAAGCATACCGACAATCCTTCTTTCCACGTACAATACGTGACTGGAATAGAAGGGAGAACCGATAGAGGTACTCAGGGTACCCTCCGCCACACACCGTCAGGTGGCTTGCGGAGTATGGATGTAGATGTAGATGTAGATGTCCATAAACACTTAATACAGCGTGTCATTGCCACACGCAGCAACGTAGCGCATAGAATAATGCGGTAATTGTGATGCTGTTGAAGATACGGAGGTCTGTCAATCCGCCAAATATACACAGCACTCGAAATAAAAATAAGTAGCTTCGGGGTGTTGTAAATGGCGCCGGAACCGAGCGTGGTTGTTTGTACATTAGTCTCGTATTCGGAAGGACGACGATTTAAAGCAGCATTCAGACATTCATACCTATGTTTCCCGTGATTTCCTTAAATCGCTTAAGGCAAATGCCGGGATGGTTCCATTGAAAGCGCAAGGCACAGTCCTTCCCCGTCCTTTTCTATCCCGAGCTTGTGGCCCCTCTCTAATTATCTCACTGTCGATGGGACATTAAACTCTAATGTTCATTCCTCCCTTTAAGATGCCGACTCGAATAACTCACATCTGGGAAAGACTACATATCCTCGTAAATATGGGAAACATTACCTACCACCTAGATGACCAGACCAAAACTCGATGAACTTGTCCGTCAAAGGCATGTGGTAAGTGAAATGCACACAAAAACGCCATTGAAAACAGATGTCAGGGTATGCAGCGTGTGTAGATGTTCTCATTATTTCAGGAATCTATGAGTCAATTGCCGGCCGGGGTGGCCGAGCGGTTCTAGGCGCTTCAGTCCGGAACCGCGCGACTGCTACGGTCGCAGGTTCGAATCCTGCCTCGGGCATGGATGTGTGATATGTCCTTAGGTTAGTTAGGTTTAAGTAGTTCTAAGTTCTAGGGGACTGATAACTTCAGAAGTCTAGTCTCTTAGTGCTCAGAGCCATTTGAAACATTTATGAGTGAATTCAACAGATGGTGGTTCGCAGGTGTCAGGTATGGCGCAGTGCTTGCGACAGTAACTTCTAATGCCTCTTGTAATTAATTTTTGTTGCTTTTAAGTATTTGCTTGAGAAAAAAAATAGCGCAAATTCTTCGAACTTCTTTGGTATTTTTTGATGACGGGCAACAAATAATATGTTGCTCTCTATATGGGGCCCTCGAAGAAGATGAAATCAATGTGTTAAAACAAAACAGCTACAAAGTTAAATTATGGCTAGAGAGTAAACTTGAAACTAGAATGGGAGAGAACCTCGTAGTTCACATATGGAACTCGTTTTCCTCTATCTCACCTACTAGTGTCCTTCTTTTGGAAGTATTCTACCACAGGGCGTTGTTTTCCATGGCTCTGAAACAGGGACTGCGTTTTGTTGAACTCCGGTGCTGAGCTGGTCTCATCGTCCGATGTAAACACCGTAGCGGCATAACTGTTTGAAGATGTATTTGGCGGCGTGTCTCTATAAACTGTCTTCATAAAATTCGGAATAGTTATGCATTTTAAAGTCGTTTTGTTCATTGAGCAGTTTGACTGGATCCTTTCAGCGACGCGCGAAAGCATGCATAAATGCGACAACAGACTGCAATGAATATCTTCACTTGACACAGTGTCAAGCTTTCAGTTACACGTGAAGAATTTGGCAGAGAGTTCACATATCCATTTACAGACTATTTCTCTGCCGTTCCACTCTCGAATATCGCATGGAGAAAATGAGCATGTTAATCTTTCGGCGCGAGCTCTGATTTCTCTTATTTTATCGAGATGGTCATTTCTTTCGATGCAGTTGGAGATAAACAAAATATATATGGTTCTCGGTCGAGACGTCGGATGTGATAGTGAAAACTCCACAATATTTCATCAGCGCAACTGGCCGACATCTTCAGGTGGGACGAACGCACTGCTAAGGCAGGGCCAGAGCCCCCTATTTGTTAAATAAATGACATCCGACGTCTCGCCCGGGAACCATATATACAACATGTCTATCGGGAAAGCCTCAAGCAACACGTAAACAAAATACTTTAGCAATCTGAAGAGAAAGTCGTTGACTGTTAGGTTATTAAGAAAGGAAGAGACTCACATTTGGATATAAGGTTTTTATTTGAGATACTATGATTGTTCGGCAGTGAGTGGGTGTAATAAATGAAACAGGTCGAACCGGTGAGGAGGTGAGGGAGGTGCTAGCCGATGTAGGCCTGGGTGTGGAGCGGCGCGAAGCCGACGGCGGCGGGCACCTTGGCGACGCCAAAGGGGCCGACCGGCTTTTGCACCCCCGCCGGCGGGCCGACCACCGCCTTGCCGCCTACCACCGCCGCCTCGCGGTGCACGACCGCGTTGAAGCCGTTGACGGGGTCCGCCGTGTACTCGACGGTGCGGCGCGAGCCGTCCGCCTCGAGCAGCGTGTAGCTGCCCTGCACCACGTCGCCGTCGCGCGTCTCCTGCTGGCCCTTGTTGTCGCCGGTCAGCGAGTCGGCGATGTCGTACGCGTAGCTGTACTGCGGGCTGGGGTCGAAGTCGGTGTCGGTGCCCGCCACGGCCTTCACCACCGGCGCGGGGCCCCTGGCCACGACGGCGAGCGACGGCCCTGCCGTCAGAACCCCGTGTCCTCCGATGATGCCACCGCACGCCACACCCACCAGCGACGCTAGCACCAGTACCTGCAACACGGAAAACAATATAGCATCTTCACCGTAGGTCGCAGACTTACGCTACTGGCCATTAAAATTGCTACACCAAGAGGAAATACAGATGATAAACGGGTGGGTATTCATTGGACAAATATATTATACCAAAACTGACATGTGATTACATTTTCACGCAATTTGGGTGCATAGATCCTGAGAAATCAGTACCCAGAACAACCGCCTCTGGCCGTAATAACGGCTTTGATACGCCTGGGCATTGAGTCAAACACAGCTTGGATGGCGTGTACAGGTACAGCTGCCCAAGCAGCTTCAACACGATACCACAGTTCATCAAGAGTAGTGATTGCCGTATTGTGACGAGCCAGTTGCTCGCCCACTGTTGACCAGACGTTTTCAATTGGTGAGGGATCTGGAGAATGTGCTGGAAAGGGCAGCAGTCGAACACTTTCTGTATCCAGAAAGGCCCGTACAGGACCTGCAACGTGCGGTCGTGCATTACCCTGCTGAAATGTAGGGTTTCGTAGGGATCGCATGAAGGGTAGATCCACGGGTCGTAACACATCTGAAATATAACGTCCACTGCTCAAAGTGCCACCAATGCGAACAAGAGGTGACCGAGGCGTGTAACCAATGGCACCCCATACCATCACGCCGAGTGATACGCCAGTATGGCGATGACGAATACACGCTTCCAATGTGCGTTCACCGCGATGTCGCCAAACACGGATGGGACCATCATGATCCTGTAAACAAAATCTGGATTCATACGAAAAAATGACGGTTTGCCATTAGTGCAACCAGGCTCGTCGTTGAGTACAGAATCGCAGGCGCTCCTGTCTGTGATGCAGCGTCAAGGGTAGCCGCAGCCATGGTCTCCGAGGTGATAGTCCATGCTGCTGCAAACGTCGTCGAATTGTTCGTGCAGATGGTTGTTGTATTGCAAACGTCCCCATCTGTTGACTGAGGGATCGAGACGTGGCTGCACGATCCGTTACAGCCATGTGGATAAGATGCCTGTCATCTTGACTGCTAGTGATACGAGGCCGTTGGGATCCAGCACGGCGTTCCGTACTACCCTCCTGAAACCACGGTTTCCATATTCTGCCTACAGTCTTTGGATCTCGACCAACTCGATCAGCAATGTCGCGATACGATAAACCGCAATCGCGATAGGCTACAATCCGACCTTTATCAAAGTCGGAAACGTTATGGTACGCATTTCTCCTCCTTAGACGAGGCATCACAACAACATTTCACCAGGCAACGCCGGTCAGCTGTTGCTTGTGTATGAGAAATCGGTTGGAAACTTTCCTCATGTCATCACGTTGTAGGAGTCGCCATCGCCGCCAACCTTGTGTGAATGGGCTGAAAACCTAATCATTTACATATCACATCATCTTCTTTCTGTCGGTTTATTTCGCGTCTGTAGCACGTCATCTTCGTGGTGTAGCAATTTTAATGGCCAGTAGTGTCGTATAGTTTGTGAACACTGAAGAAGCGCAGAACTTACACCGGCTCCGTTAAAATGGTAATGAGACAGATTTCAGCGGCAGGGGGGCAGCGTCTCTCGTAAGGTCTAGCTAAACCTAATCTACTCTGTGGCGTCAGTTGATAGTGGCAACTGGTGTGTTCTTTGGGCGTCGTTTCCGTGGGGGTGCACTTTTAGGATAGGCGAAAAGAAAGAGGAATTGAGAAGTAGGAGGGGGAAGAAAAAGCAGAAATAGATGAGAAGGAGAAGTATGGAATCGCTCGGAGGGCACTACAAAACTAAGTTTGTACGACACGATTGGCTAGGAAACCCTTGATAAGCGTGCTCAACCGTCTGTTTGCGAGTTCTCTCAATTTGACGCCACTTCGGTGACTTGAGCTCCCTTATCGTACCTGAGTAATGCCATCCAGGAAAAGGACCTACAGTTGAACATGGTCCCTGGTTCTTGGTATATCTTCCCATGAGTGAGAGGTGAAAGCTAGCCAAATGGGCAACTGATTCCACTGGGATATCTACACTCCTGGAAATGGAAAAAAGAACACATTGACACCGGTGTGTCAGACCCACCATACTTGCTCCGGACACTGCGAGAGGGCTGTACAAGCAATGATCACACGCACGGCACAGCGGACACACCAGGAACCGCGGTGTTGGCCGTCGAATGGCGCTAGCTGCGCAGCATTTGTGCACCGCCGCCGTCAGTGTCAGCCAGTTTGCCGTGGCATACGGAGCTCCATCGCAGTCTTTAACACTGGTAGCATGCCGCGACAGCGTGGACGTGAACCGTATGTGCAGTTGACGGACTTTGAGCGACGGCGTATAGTGGGCATGCGGGAGGCCGGGTGGACGTACCGCCGAATTGCTCAACACGTGGGGCGTGAGGTCTCCACAGTACATCGATGTTGTCGCCAGTGGTCGGCGGAAGGTGCACGTGCCCGTCGACCTGGCACCGGACGGCAGCGACGCACGGATGCACGCCAAGACCGTAGGATCCTACGCAGTGCCATAGGGGACCGCACCGCCACTTCCCAGCAAATTAGGGACACTGTTGCTCCTGGGGTATCGGCGAGGACCATTCGCAACCGTCTCCATGAAGCTGGGCTACGGTCCCGCACACCGTTAGGCCGTCTTCCGCTCACGCCCCAACATCGTGCAGCCCGCCTCCAGTGGTGTCGCGACAGGCGTGAATGGATGGACGAATGGGGACGTGTCGTCTTCAGCGATGAGAGTCACTTCTGCCTTGCTGCCAATGATGGTCGTATGCGTGTTTGGCGCCGTGCAGGTGAGCGCCACAATCAGGACTGCATACGACCGAGGCACACAGGGCCAACACCCGGCATCATGGTGTGGGGAGCGATCTCCTACACTGGCCGTACACCTCTGGCGATCGTCGAGGGGACACTGAATAGTGCACGGTACATCCAAACCGTCATCGAACCCATCGTTCTACCATTCCTAGACCAGCAAGGGAACTTGCTGTTCCAACAGGACAATGCACGTCCGCATGTATCCCGTGCCACCCAACATGCTCTACAAGGTTTAAGTCAACTACCCTGGCCAGCAAGATCTCCGGATCTGTCCCCCATTGAGCATGTTTGGAACTGGATGAAGCGTCGTCTCACGCGGTCTGCACGTCCAGCACGAACGCTGGTCCAACTGAGGCGCCAGGTGGAAATGGCATGGCAAGCCGTTCCACAGGACTACATCCAGCATCTCTAGGATCGTCTCCATGGGATAATAGCAGCCTGCATTGCTGCGAAAGGTGGATATACACTGTACTAGTTCCGTCATTGTGCATGCTCTGTTGCCTGTGTCTATGTGCCTGTGGTTCTGTCAGTGTGATCATGTGATGTATCTGACCCCAGGAATGTGTCAATAAAGTTTCCCCTTCCTGGGACAATGAATTCACGGTGTTCTTATTTCAATTTCCAGGAGTGTATCTGTTTAGCTAACACCAAACGCTTCAATTCCCCCCCCCCCCCCCAAACAAAATCATAGACGTAAAATGCAGGAAACGTGGTGGCCAGAAATTGGCCCACCCCTCCCAATCCAAGAAATGGGGAAACATAATCTTAATGTTCTCTGCCATCAACGGCAAAGTGTGGTGCGACCCCGTCATGCTGGAACCATAATCGTCTCATGACTCGGGAGGACGGCGGTCCAATCCCGGGTCCGGCCATCCTGATTTAGGTTTGCCGTGGTTTCCCTATATCTCTCCAGGCATATGCCGGGATGGTTCCTTTGAAAAGGACACGTCCGACTTCCCTCTCCATCCTTCCCTAATCCGATGAGACCGATGACCTTGCTGTCTGGTCTCCTGCCACAAAACAACCCAAATCAACCCCGGCTCATGACTGCTAGTGGGACATGTCCAACATTTCCGGTGGTACTACACGGAGAAACATACGGTAGTTTCCTCCACCAATCGTGTTAGACAAAAGATACGGCCCAGTCAGATGGTCGTGAACAATACCAGCACAAAAATTTATGGTAAATCTCTGCTGCCTCTATAACACACGAGTGACTCTAGGATTTCCTAACTCCCAGACATGACTATTGTGGATACTGAATATTATTTCCTTCCTCAGTAAATAAATCACGCATTTGGAAGTTAGGAATGTTGACAATTTGATGTAGATACTGATGGCTGAATTAAGGTGCCGAAGAAAATTATTAATTGCCAGGTCTTCTACCATCTGATACTTAGAACGGATGCATGCCCGTCTCCTACAGGATGTTCCACGAAGTGGCGTTGCAGTTCTTTAGATAATGAGCTGCTGCTGGGGTTGTCCCCACTTCACCGTAACACAGCTTCCTCAAACTATACAGTTCCCATAGAGTGAGGTCTTCCACTTTGCCATCGGTCTGGTCTAAGGGATCCTGCTTTACGACGACGGCCATTAAGTCTTTGAAATGTGACATGATTTTGTAGCCTCCTCCCTGAAAATCGTTTTGCATACAGGCACCTTGCTGCTCGACTGTAGCATCGTCTCTTCCCAAAAATGAGATGCATGTCAGATGAGTCGATTAGAGTGTAATCAACCATCGTGAACCTGTTAACAACAGCAGAGACTTTCATGTAAACACAACACAACATGCATAATAATGACGTAATTGTTTGTCCACGGACGTGGACTCCGCTAGCAGTAATGAAAACTCATCCTTCCTAGTAGTAAGATGTAAATGTATTAAAAATCTGATTCCAATGTCAGCATGTTGCATATCAATCAGTCAGAACAACTTTGAACGTTTGGCCTAAAATAAGTTCAACGTCAGACCTTTCAAGGACCCATAGCGCCGAAACGATGCATTTGTGACATCTGTGTTACATAATAAAAGTGTTTCTCTTTAACTCTCCTATTAACTCTAAAAATACGTGTACGTAGTTGTTTACACTTTATATACAGACCTTATCTGGAGAGGGAGAAGAGATGGCATAGTGAAGATTCTGACACTAGATTTTACGCCAATGGCCTGGATTAAATTCGAAATCTGTCCGTTGCGCCCCTGGAAGTGAGGGGGTGTAACATGTTTGGCAGCATTCATTTGGCTGGTGTCCTCATGTTCGATCCTCTTGTCTGTCGATATCAGGTTCATCCCTGCCCTTCTCTCTTCATCAACACGAATACTATACTACACTATATATGCACTCACTACTAAAAAAAAAACTAAACTCCACCCTAAAAGGCCATGGAGGCCGAACGGTAGCGACCGGCCGCCGTGTCATCCTCAGTCCACAGGCGTCACTGGATGCGGATATGAAGGGGCATGTGGTCAGCAAACCGCTTTTCCCGCCGTATGTCAGTTTACGAGACCGGGGCTGATACTTCTCAATCAAGTAGCTCCTCAGTTTGCCTCTCAAGGGCTGAGTGCACCCCGTTTGCCAACAGCGCTCGGCAGACCGGATGGTCATCCATCCAAGTGCCAGCCCAGCCCGACAGCGCTTAACTACGGTGATCTGACGGGAACCGGTGTTCCCACTGCGGCAAGGCCGTTGGCACATGCACGCACTACAGTCATCAAAAATTTGGTCGCAGCCGGCCTGAGCGTTTCTGTCAAGTCTCAAGACATCCCTAGATCTTTGCGGCAGTAGATCATTGGACACAGACTTCCTTTACGCAGATTACATCTACCTGGATCGTCGAGGGAGACCAAGAGATGAATACACTAAGCAGATTCAGAAGGATGTAGGTTGTAGTAGGTACTGCGAGATGAAGGAGCTTGCACAGGGTAGAGTAGCATGGAGAGCTGCATCAAACCACTCTGTGGACTAAAGACCATAACAACAACAACAACAACACATAATATATATGAGTAACCTGGACATCATAGAAATACAGCAGCCTAGTCGATCGTATTTATTGGCTGTTGAGAACCAGCCAGTCCAAGGTATCATGTACCGCTCACCATCGGTCTTCCATTTAAAAACACTACTGTCATTAAGTTTACTTGCATGAGATACAGGAAAGCTAGGTATCACACAACACTTGGTCTGTTAGTATTTGTGAGTATATGTACGAATATTCTTGGAAAGGATCCGCAGCATCTATCCCTCCGTTGTCTTCTTCAAAGCAATGATGTGTCAAGTTCGTTAAAACAACTTTTCGACCAGACGATCAATATTAAACGTAATGGTACATTAAAGTTTGTATAGCTGGCTGCCTAAATGGATGGAAAGAAGAGTGTGAAACGAAGTGACAACAGAAATTCTGCTCCTGCAGGACACCACTAAGAGTTACCTGAATTGAACGACTGTGCCGGACAGCAAAAAAACAGTGTTCCTTAGCTACAACGCAATGTACTGTGGGGAGACATGCGATTTAGCCTAAAATATCTGGAGATTTAGAGCTGCACGTTATAAGTTCTCCTACCACAGAAGACGGAGCTCCCATGTGGACATCTTTCACCTCTTAGGACAGAATCTGCAATATAATTACCTTAGTCAAGACTTTTGCCTTCCAGACGGCAATTTCACCATCTGAAAATGTGTTTGACACCAGTCCAACAACCAACTTAGAAGAATTATTCAAACGTCTTCTAGGAAAGTCCGAAAAGTTGCTTTACTCTTTAGTTACCCAGCTTCGTTTCTAGCCACTTTCGATATGGAAGCAAATGCGCTGCACAACAAATTAAAGGATAACTTTTTCGGTATTTAGGAATTGTCTCCCATTGCGACGTATAAGACTGAAATTTGGCCCAAAGGCTTCTACAGCCTTCATCTATATTTGTGCAAAACTGTGGCGCCCTGCGACATCAGTCACGGTCTCGACGAAGCTTCGTACAGCAGTGTGTCGACACATGCGAAGACAGGCCACATCTCAGAAGTTCATGCGAGGTGCAAGGTGGGTTAATGATGTCACACTGACATCAAATTTCACCAAAATTCTGCCCAATGGCACAGTGAAAGTATGACGCGATTGAAATGTCGCCACACCTTCTCTTACCCAAATTTCGCCCCATCTTTTGACGCCTCTGTGTCACTCAGCGTTGAAATCAGGCTATTTACGTGCGGGTGGCCGAGGAAGAGATTTCAGACACTCCGGTCGACATAAAAAGGCCTGTGGGGATGGCATGAAGGGCGTAAATGAAACCCTCCCTTTTCTTGGGGTTTTGATTCTCGCACATTTCGCGGTCGAAAACGATAGTTCTCAGTGTGATGACCTACAGATGGTTCAAATGGCTCTGAGCACTATGGGACTCAACTGCTGTGGTCATCAGTCCCCTAGAACTTAGAACTACTTAAACCTAACTAACCTAAGGACATCACACACATCCATGCCCGAGGCAGGATTCGAACCTTCGACCGTAGCAGTCGCACGGTTCCGGACTGCGCGCCTAGCACCGCGAGACCACCGCGGCCGGCGATGACCTACAGGATGACGTTATTGACAACATTTGAAGCTGCTGACGTCCCCGGATCTTTCAACCCCTCTCTAAAGGCACTCTGGCGTGCATCCCAATTGAACGTGATACGACCCCTTTGGAGCGCAGTGTGAACACAATGTTTGCTCTTGTGCACTCTGGGTAACCACTGGGGACCGTTCAGAATCAATCTGAAAGTGATCTGAAGCAGGAATGGCTGCTTATGCGTTTTGGGGCCTCCTGTCCAACGCCCTCCTGCGACTTTGACACGTATGTCAATACGACGGTAAAGAGTCCCTCTAAGGCCCTTCCGATTCGGCAGTACCCTCAACGACCCCCGCCCACATTTATTGAGAAATTATAACGTGCCTTTACAGAGAAAACCTTCAAAACAGTCCTAGGCACCTGCACCTAGGCAACCACTTGACATCCGTCCGATACTAGCTACCTTCCTGCTGATGTCTAGGACTATTTCGCAGGGTTTCTCTTTAAAGTCACATTTTTAAAACTCTCAAAAAAATGTCGGTGGGTGCCACTGAGGGTGTTACCAAACTGGGGATTCTTAGACGAGGGATTGAAATGTCCGGCGGGAAGGAAAGGTGTGAGCAACGTCGAAGGTGGTCAAGAACGACGTCCTGTTGGTCATCGCACGTAGAACTGTTGTTTTCGTACGCGAAATGTGCCACAGTCAACGCCCCAAGGAAAGGGGTGGTCACATTGACAAGCCGGTCGGAGTGGCCGTGCGGTTCTAGGCGCTACAGTCTGGAACCGAGCGACCGCTACGGTCGCAGGTTCGAATCCTGCCTCGGGCATGGATGTGTGTGATGTCCTTAGGTTAGTTAGGTTTAATTAGTTCTAAGTTCTACGCGACTGATGACCTCAGAAGTTAAGTCGCATAGTGCTCAGAGCCATTTGAACCATTTTTGTCACATTGACACCTTTTATGCCACCCCCTGAGGTCTATTCGTGTCGAGCGGTGTGTTCGAAATTTTTTCCTCGGCCATCCATAAGAAAACCGCACGACTTCAACGTTGGGTGACGCGGTTCTGACCTGAATTGCAGTGGCATCAAAATAAGGCGTGAAATGTGGGTAAGAGGCGAGGGGGTGACGACTTTCCCATCGAGTGACAAGTCCACGGTGGCGTTGGGCAGAATTTTGGTGAAATTTGGTGTCGAAGTGACATCATTAACTCACCTGATACCACACATAAACAATGTGACATCATTAACCTAACTTACACACGAACTTCTGAGCTCTGGACCGAGCGAGATGGCGCAGTGGCTAGCACAATGGACTCGCATTCAGGACGACGACGGTTCAATCCCGATTCCGACAATCCTGATTTAGACTTTCCGTGATTTGCCTAAATCCATCCAGGCAAATGCTGGGATGGTTCCTTTGAAAGGGTACCGCCGATTTCCTTCCCCGTCCTTCCCTAATCCGATGACACCGATGACCTCGCTGTTTGGTCTCCTTCCCCAAAAAACCCAACCCAACCCTTCTGAGCTCTGGCTTTTTTTCACATATGTTGACATCTTGATATATGAAGCGTCGTCGAACACGAGGGTGACGTCGTAGGACGCCACGATGTTCACGATTACAGAGGAAGCTTGTAGGCACCTTTGAGGCAAATTTCAAACTTTTGCGTCTCAGTGTGAGTCAGTTACTGGGTTTCGAAAAAGTAATCCTTTGATTGTGTTGCGCAGTGTAGTACGCCTTTATCACCTCAAATTAAGGGAGGGGCCAAAGACCACAAAAAAATCACAAACGATTTTATTTCTAAATCTTACTACCGCATGTTGTAGGTAAGTCAAAAATTTCTTTCCACAATTTCCACAAGTCTCTATAAATTGAAACTCGGAACCAATGTTTTTTTCCTTAATGAATGAGTTTGTCTTAGGCGCTAGTGATGTGCTAGTTACTTAAAAAGAGTAGATTAATCCACTCTTAATGTATGGACTGTCAACTGGACGGCTAATAAATATTACATCGCCAGTGTTGAGTTCCACATCTATCTACCACCTACCTATACCACATCTCATGTTTATGAATTTCTATGGCTTCCCTGAACAAGCGGGCGTGATAGCTCTTCCTACAGTGAGAATGTCCGTGTCAGCGTGTAACAAAATTCGCCGTGATGGAGATTCTCGACTTTGAGAGCCATAGAAATTCGCAAACATGACAACAGTTTAATTAATAAAGAAGAAAGCTTCATGCTGTGATTCCTGTGCTGAACTGAACGACCGTTGCAAGTAGCAAGGAGAGAACCACAATGGCAATAACCAAAGAAAATCCTGCGATTTTGGGAAGGCGGGTTACTTATTCCCATATCCGGCTGCGGACTCGACTTCAGCCTGCTACCAGCAAACGGGGGTAAACTTTTGACAACACCAGCCCCTGGTGCTGGCGAAACGTCAGGGAAATAGTTGAACAAACGTCGATCGAAGATCCCGACGCAGAAGCCAATTTGCAGGCACTACATCAATCTGAATGCAGTGCATATAATGTAATCTGAATTATTAAATTAAATAAGAATAAGGAATTTGGCCTCATGGTTATCACAGCGCATCAAACGTTGCATATAACTAGAAAGTTAAGAAAACCCGGTAATATTTTCGAAGAAAACATGGATTGTCATGGGATTTAAAAACAAAATCATTACGCCGTATAGAAACCGGTGCAAAATAATAAATCTGATGTTTCGAACAGTCCGTAAGAAACTTGAAACTCAAACTTCCTGACAGATTAAAACTGTTGCCGGACCGAGACTCGAACTCGGGACCTTTACCTTTCGCAGGCGAGTGCTCTACCAACTCAGATACCCAAGCACGACTCACGCCCCGTCCTCAGAACTTTACTTCAGCCAATACCTCGTCTCCTACCTACCAAACTTTGCAGAAGCAAAGCTCAGTTGGTAGAGCACTTGCCCGAGAAAGGCAAAGGTCCCGAGTTCGAGTCTCAGTCCAGCACACAGTTTTAATCTGCCAGAAAGTTTCATATCAGCGCTCACTCCGCTGATGAGTGAAAATCTCATTCTGAAGTCCGTAAGAATATTTACTAGGTAATTAGACAGTAGCAGAAGTCGCACAATTTGAGAGCGACCTCTGCCGCTATTTTTTAAATGTGTGTATCATTATTATTATTCTATTGTCCGGGGGAGAAGAAGTTTGTGTTTTGGAGCCATATCGAAATACGAGGTATAATTGGGGATGCTGGACTTACAAACAAAAGCTGTGGTACCTTGTCACAGATAGCAGATTACTAGATCGCATAAATATTTACAAAAATATAGAATACAAGATTCCACGTGAGAGTTGCACTCATAACAAAACTTCCAAACTCGCTGTTAGCATGACACTGAGAAGAAGCGGCATTAACTTGCCTTAGTTTCGATACAAACGTGTAGAGAACGCTGGTGGTACGCACCTTGTAAGCCATGGTTGACGAGAGACTGTTAGCAGACGGTGACTGCCGTCGCTATATATACTGCGGAGTTGAGCCAGCCGCCGTGGGGACCACACCTTCAGCTGATGGCCCTGCCGAGCTGTTAGCCTCCTTGCATACATCCGTTGTGACATCGCTCATATCGCACAGCGATGACGAGCTGCAACAAAAACCCACTAAGCAGAACACCTCCCATACTGCCTCAACCACTGATCTTATCCGCGTGTTACAGCTAACGGCTTCTGTCTGGAAACAGCCTGCCGCAAACTTAATTACTTTATCACGTCGTCGCGAAATATTTTGGTCTAAAGCCTTTTGCCTCGTGAGCATAGAGAAGAGCGGGAACTACGTTTCGTCTAAGTGACAAATGAAACTAACTACCTTTTTAAAAGTATGACGTAGTGGCATACTCAGTGAACAGTAACAACAAAATATAAAGGACACTGCATAGCTAGGACGCACCATTAGACCCAGAAGAAGGCCGCTGCAACCGTTGCCGAAATGTTGGTTTTTCTCCAGCAGCAGTAGTTTTTTACATTATGACGCCGTACCATACCCAGAAAACTTTTATGTCGTACGTTTCGTCTATTGGCAAATCAAAGACGGACATGATTACAAATGTCTGGCGCAACACCAGAGAAAATGCTCCTCACGACTCTTAGGAGAGACATCCAACATGGCTATGTATGATGAATGACTACTAGATACAAAAATAAGACACCGGCACTTTATGCAAATTCGTTTTTGCAGTGTTTAGCTACTGTCACTCCAAACAAATACTGCTCATCACATCTTTCATTTGATGCCCGGTGTCAACGGAAAGCGTCGGTTAGTTTTCCATGTTGTTGTTGTTGTGGTCTTCAGTCGTTATTTTGCTCCCCAAATAGCAAAACTCCTTTACTACTTTAAGTGTCTCATTTCCTGATCTAATTTCCTCAGCATCACACGATTTAATTTGACTACATTCCATTATCCTCGTTTTGCTTTTGTTGAAGTTCATCTTATATCCCCCTTTCCAGACACTGCCCATGCCGTACAACTGCTCTTCCAGGTCCTTTGAAGTCTCCGATAGAATTACAGTTTCATCGGCAAACTTCAAAGTTTTTATTTCAAATGGTTCAAATGGCTTTGAGCACTATGGGACTTAACATCTATGGTCATCAGTCCCCTAGAACTTAGAACTACTTAAACCTAACTAACCTAAGGACATCACACAACACCCAGCCATCACGAGGCAGAGAAAATCCCTGACCCCGCCGGGAATCGAACCCGGGAACCCGGGCGTGGGAAGCGAGAACGCTACCGCACGACCACGAGATGCGGGCGTTTTTATTTCTTATACATGAATTGTAATTCCTACTCCAAATTTTTCTTTTGTTTCATTTATTGCTTGCTCAATATACAGATTGAATAACATCGGGGGTAGGCTACAACCCTGCCTCACTTCCTTCCCAACCACTGCTTCCCTTTCATGTCCCTCGACTCTTATAACTGCCATCTGGTTTCTGTACAAATTGTAAATAGCCTTTCGCTCCCTGTATTTTACCCCTGCCACCTTCAGAATTTGAAACAGAGTATTCCAGTCAACATTGTCAAAAGCATCTACAAATGCTAGAAACGTAGGTTTGCCTTTCCTTAATCTTTCTTCTAAGATAAGTCGTAGGGTCAGTATTGCCTTACGTGTTCCAACATTTCTACGGAATCCAAACTGATCTTCCCCGAGGTCGGCTTCTACCAGTTTTTCCATTCGTCTGTAAAGAATTCGCGTTAGTATTTTGCGGCTGTGACTTATTAAACTGATAGTTCGGTAATTTTCACATCTGTCAACACCTGCTTTCTTTGGGATTGGAATTATTATAGTCTTCTTGAAGTCTGAGGGAATTTCGCCTGTTTCATACATCTTGCTCACCAGCTGGTAGAGTTTTGTCAGGACTGGCTCTCCCAAGGCCGTCAGTAGTTCTAACGGAATGTTGTCTACTCCCGGGGCCTTGTTTCGACTTAGGTCTTTCAGTGCTCTGTCAAACTCTTCACGCAGTATCATATCTCCCATTTCATCTTCATCTACATCCTCTTCCATTTCCATAATATTGTCCTCAATAACATCGCCCCTGTATAGATCCTCTATATACTCCTTCCACCTTTCTGCTTTCCCTTCTTTGCTCAGAACTGGGTTTCCATATGAGCTCTTGATAATCATGCAAGTAGGTCTCTTTTCTCCAAAGGTCTCTTTAATTTTCCTGTAGGCTGTATCTATCTTACCCCTCGTGGGATAAGCCTCTAGATTCTTACATTTGTCCTCTAGTCATCCCAGCTTAGCCATTTTGCACTTCCTGTGGATCTCATTTTTGAGACGTTTGTATTCCTTTTTGCCTGCTTCACTTGCTGCATTTTTGTATTTTCTCCTTTCATCAATTAAATTCAGTATATCTTCTGTTACCCAAGGATTTCTACTAGCCCTCGTCTTTTTACCCACTTGATCCTGTGCTGACTTCACTATTCCATTCCTCAAAGCTACCCATTCTTCTTCTACTGTATTTCTTTCCCCCATTCCTGTCAATTGTTCCCTTATGCTCTCCCTGAAACTATGTACAACCTCTAGTTCTTTCAGTTTATCCAGGTCCCATCTCCTTAAATTCTCACCTTTTTGCAGTTTCTTCAGTTTTAATCTACAGTTCATAACCAACAGATTGTGGTCAGAGTCCACATCTGCCCTTGGAAATATCTTAAAATCTAAAATCTGGTTCCTAAATTTCTGTCTTACCATTATATAATCTATTTGAAACCTTTTAGTATCTCCAGGGTTCTTCCATGTATACAACCTTCTTTCATGATTCTTGAACCAAGTGTTAGCTAGGATTAAGTTATACTCTGTGCAAAATTCTACCAGGCTGCCTCCTCTTTCAGTTCTTACCCCCAATCCATATTCACCTACTACGTTTCCTTGTCTTCCTTTTCCTACTGTCGAATTCCAGTCACCCATGACTATTAAATTTTCGTCTCCCTACACTACTTGAATAATTTCTTTTATCTCATCATACATTTCATCAATTTCTTCATTGTCTGCAGAGCTAGTTGGCATATAAACTTGTACTACAGTAGTAGGCGTGGGCTTCTTGTCTATCGTGGCCACAATAATGCGTTCACTATGCTGTTTGTAGTAGCTTACCCACATTCCTATTTTTTTATTCATTATTAAACCTTTTCCTGCATTACCCCAATTTGATTTTGTATTTATAACCCTGTATTCACCTGAGCAAAGGTTTTGTTTCTCCTGCAACCGAACTTCACTAATTCCCACTATATCTAACTTTAACCTATCCATTTCCCTTTTTAAATTTTCTAACCTACGTGCCCGATTAAGGGATCTGACATTCCACGTTCCGATCCGTAGAACGCCAGTTTTCTTTCACTTGATAACGACGTCCTCCTGAGTAGTCCCCGCCCGGAGATCCGAGTGGGGGACTATTTTACCTCCGGAATATTTTACCCAGAGGATGCCATCATCATTTAATCATACAGTAAAGCTGTTTCCATAAGTAACAAAAGGATTTTAAGTGGATTTTTACGAACTGACTCGATAGAGCAGTCACATTAGTCTATTCCGATATTCAACAAAATTTTTCTGGGTTTGAGGCCGCATTGTCATGTGTAAAATTCCGACGTTTCGGCGTCTGTTGCAAGGCGCCTACCTCAGGGTGTATTGCTAACAGCTGAATGATCAGTAGTTAAGATACTTATATACTATGGAGGAGAGCTGCCATTGGATGTGAGGGTGAGGAGGAAGGATATTAGGAGTTCATTTTATTGGTCTTTGTATTGCGTGTTGTCATTGGCAGAAATGGGCGTTTTCCACTGGAGTTTCCTTTACTGCTTGCCATTGGTGGAAATCGGCCTTGCAACAGTCGCCGAAACGTCAGAATTTTACCGATGACAATGCGGCCTCAAACCCAGAAGAATTTTATTGACTGTGACAACGGCCGCGGAAGCCTACTTTTACATACTCCGATATTCGTTTTATCGATATGTATTAACAGGGACATTAAAACACCTAGAATAACCATCCCAAACAAATATTGCTCATCTCATCTTTCATGCGACGCCCGGTGGAAACGGAAAGCGTCGGTTTGTTTTCCATAAGAAACAAAATGATTTTAAGTGGATTTTTACGAACCGACTCGATAGAGCAGTCGCAGATCAGACCACTCCGATATTCGTTTTATCGATATGTATTAACAGGGACAATAAAACACCTAGAATAACCAATACTCCATCAGTGACTGAGCAGCACCCTGGCGTGCACTGACAGCTGCCGCCATGCAGCAGCGCTACTTAGTCGCTGCCGAAGTACTGGTTATTCTACGAGTTCCAGTGTCTCTGTTAATACATACTAATAAAACGAAAGTCGCATTGGACTACTCTGGGATCACACTGTCAAATTCTTTCTTTCTTTCGCTACCGCCTTTATCCCGCATTGTGGGCACGGTCGGCAGGGTTAAGTACGCAGTTGGCATGGTTAATTTTAAGGGGTGGCTGGATGCCCTTCCTGCCGCCACCCCATATCCCCTGGGACGGAATTAGTGTGCCCCAGCTGTTTGCGTCAAGTGTAAATCGTGAAATAGCGTGAATGTGTTGCAAATGTCTGCGAGTCGTGTAACTGAGGCGGGACGTGGGGACCCGCCCGGTATTCACCTAGTAGGATGTGGAAAACCGCCTAAAAACCACATCCAGGCTGGCTGGCACACCGGCCGTCGTAGTTAATCCGCCGGGAGGATTCGATCCGGGGCCAACGCGCCTACCTGAGTCTAGGAAGCAGCGCGTTCGCGCTCTCGGCTACCCTGGCTACTCTGTCAAATAGGGTGGTAAAGTTCCGCACTAATAATTTTGTTCAAAATGGGGGAAAAAGCCGACGCTTCCACCCACGCTGGGCAACGTATGAAATACCTGATGAGCAGTATTTGTTTTGGGTGACATCAGCTACACATTGCAAAAATGAGATTCCAAATGTCCCCGGAAACACCAGAGAAAAAGCGTCTGACGACACTTAAGAGGGACACCTGGTATGGAATATCGGATCAAACAGATAAGACAGGCACCCCAGATACGAACTCTCCCGTAACGTGCACCTTTACTCTACATTCAAAAGAGTTTTCAGTAATGATGGTACGAGGGCGAGCTGAAAATTAATGCCCACGAATTTTTTTTACCACTTTATTCTTCATGTCTAGATATTTATTTCTCAAAATAGTCACTAAGGTGACGAATACATTTTTCCCAACGAGAGAAAAGTTTGTTGATACTGTCACTGTAGTAAATCCGACTTCGTTGCCGGAGCCGCTGCTTCAGCTTTGCTTTCACCGCTTCATTACTGTCAAAGAGGAGTCCTCGAAGGCGTTCTTTAAGTTTTGGAAACAGATGAAAATCGAATGTGGCCAAGTCGGGAGAGTGTGGAGGATGATTCAAAAAATGGTTCAAATGGCTCTGATGACTATAGGACTTAACATCTAAGGTCATCAGTCTTCTAGAACTTAGAACTACTTAAACCTAACTAACCTAAAGACATCACACACATCCATGCCAGGGGCAGGATTCGAACCTGCGACCGTAGCAGTCGCGCTGCTCCGGACTGAAGCGCCTAGAACCGCTCTGCCTTCGCGACCAGTTGTGGAGGATGATCGATGACAATGAACCCAAGGCGTGGGATTTTTACAGATTTCGCAACGCTCGTGTATAGTTTAGCATTTTCATGCTGAAGGAGAGAGGGCTCCGTATTTGGACGAACTCTTCGAATTCGAAACTGGATTACAGCACGCACCAACGCAGTTAACATTACCCGCCGCCTTGTTACACGCTAAAATTCAGAGCTCTCTAGCGGGAGAGCGCACGGAGAATAAAGATGTAGAATGTTACCGTTCGTTTAATTTAAAAAGCCTTAAGTGTTTTCACATAAAATATTCGGAGGCATTACGTTTCAGCATGCCTTCGTATATACAGACTGAATAAATATATCGAGGTGCGGTTTTCTCAGAGTTACAGCTGGCAATATGGCGAATTTTCTGACGTTCGCAAGTGATTTTTATCGTTTGTAGTCGCCGAATTACGACACCGACTTTATTCTTCTCTGTAGCATTAGAAAGAAGCCTCTAAGAGAATTTCAACGACATAATTTATCAAATAATGTCAAGTACTGTCCCACCGTCAGGAAAAGAGATTCCACAAACATCTGCCCTGGTGCATGAAATGTAAAGAAGCACGTAGCTCAGGTACAATTCTTGTTTACCTGCACCTGAAGCCCCTCAGTGTCTTTTCTGCTCTTGTAGGAATCAGATCACTTGCTCGTAAAGCTACTGAGACATTCACGATGGATATAACTGTCGAGAAAGTGAATATCGTTTAGAGCGAATGTCGCCAAACTATTAGAGCAGCGGTACTGTTGTACGCTGAACTGGCAGCAGAGGTCATGAATAATATGTATATTAAAGTGATCGATAAATAGTTTACCCAGTAGTTACAGAACCCGTCAAAGACTAAGGATGTCGAGACATATACCAACTGCGAGGCAGTGTAAGTAATAACACTGACGCTGATGAGTAGGAAAGAACAGATGTGCTTAACAAATACACTCCTGGAAATGGAGTAAAGAACACATTGACACCGGTGTGTCAGACCCACCATACTTGCTCCGGACACTGCGAGAGGGCTGTACAAGCAATGATCACACGCACGGCACAGCGGACACACCAGGAACCGCGGTGTTGGCCGTCGAATGGCGCTAGCTGCGCAGCATTTGTGCACCGCCGCCGTCAGTGTCAGCGTTTGCCGTGGCATACGGAGCTCCATCGCAGTCTTTAACACTGGTAGCATGCCGCGACAGCGTGGACGTGAACCGTATGTGCAGTTGACGGACTTTGAGCGAGGGCGTATAGTGGGCATGCGGGAGGCCGGGTGGACGTACCGCCGAATTGCTCAATACGTGGGGCGTGAGGTCTCCACAGTACATCGATGTTGTCGCCAGTGGTCGGCGGAAGGTGCACGTGCCCGTCGACCTGGGACCAGACCGCAGCGACGCACGGATGCACGCCAAGACCGTAGGATCCTACGCAGTGCCGTAGGGGACCGCACCGCCACTTCCCAGCAAATTAGGGACACTGTTGCTCCTGGGGTATCTGCGAGGACCATTCGCAACCGTCTGGGCTACGGTCCCGCACACCGTTAGGCCGTCTTCCGCTCACGCCCCAACATCGTGCAGCCCGCCTCCAGTTGTGTCGCGACAGGCGTGAATGGAGGGACGAATGGAGACGTGTCGTCTTCAGAGATGAGAGTCGCTTCTGCCTTGGTGCCAATGATGGTCGTATGCGTGTTTGGCGCCGTGCAGGTGAGCGCCACAATCAGGACTGCATACGACCGAGGCACACAGGGCCAACACCCGGCATCATGGTGTGGGGAGCGATCTCCTACACTGGCCGTACACCTCTGGTGACCATCGAGGGGACACTGAATAGTGCACGGTACATCCAAACCGTCATCGAACCCATCGTTCTACCATTCCTAGACCGGCGAGGGAACTTGCTGTTCCAACAGGACAATGCACGTCCGCATTTATCCCCTGCCACCCAACGTGCTCTAGAAGGTGTAATTCAACTACCCTGGCCAGCAAGATCTCCGGATCTGTCCCCCATTGAGCATGTTTGGGACTGGATGAAGCGTCGTCTCACGCGGTCTGCACGTCCAGCACGAACGCTGGTCCAACTGAGACGCCAGGTGGAAATGGCATGGCAAGCCGTTCCACAGGACTACATCCAGCATCTCTACGATCGTCTCCATGGGAGAATAGCAGCCTGCATTGCTGCAAAAGGTGGATATAGACTGTACTAGTGCCGACATTGTGCATGCTCTGTTGCCTGTGTCTATGTGCCTGTGGTTCTGTCAGTGTGATCATGTGATGTATCTGACCCCAGGAATGTGTCAATAAAGTTTCCCCTTCCTGGGACAATGAATTCACGGTGTTCTTATTTCATTTTCCAGGAGTGTATATCTGAGAATATTCACGATTGAATGAAGGTTTGAAGTGCATCCTAGAGATCATAGATACATAGTCCAAATTTGCTTGGGCTCTACCTGTAAAGAATCAGACAGGGAAGAAGGTTGCGGAGGTATTGGAACAATTGCTACAGACTGAAATTAATTAGTGTGCTGACAACTTTCAAAGCGTCCATACAAATGAATTTTAAAATAGGCATTTCAAAACGGCATTGGAACAATGTGGAATAAACCACTACTTGACGACCTCCCATTTGAAAGGTAATATTAATGAACAACTGAATAGGATGATAAAAAACTAGATGTGGATGCAATTTAAACTTAGCAAGTCATAAAACGACTACATATTCTACCACAAGTCATTGACGAGTATAACTGCACCGCCCATCATAAAATTACGGTGAGACCTATTGATGTCTGTTGTAATGGGCTTCTAAATACAGTATACAATCGTTTTCAGAGGGTTGATCCACCCAAGTAGAAGGTCAACGTAGATGATTTGGTCTGTATTTCGAAATACAGAACAGCGTTTAGCAAGTCCTACCTAGCAAACTGGTCAACAGAGACATTTACAGATTTTAAAGTGCAGCACACAAACCCGAGAAATTACATCTGAAAGGAGAATGATGTTGAAAAAATTGCAGCATTAGTGAAATGGCTCAGCTTCCCACCAAAGGGCAAGAGTTGATGGATGCTTGAGATTTTCTGTGTAATCGGACACACAAAGCTCAAACCACGCAATAGCGACGCATGAGTGCTAGTAAACGCATCAGCAGATGTGGGAGTTGTATTCTCGATAACCTGCCAGTTGAACTTCATAACCAGGATACGACTTTTGTAGACCTAGAATGAAGTTAAAAAAGCGCCTAGCTCATGGCTATAAGAAAATTAATATACTGCATGATGCATGTAAGGTGCACAATACTGGTTATGCCACAAATGCAGATTGTCGCATTCTGGACCGAATACAAGCTGATACAGCAAGACAGTCATACCGAAGAAATGATACTGGTGCAGGACAACATATTATTGCATTCGTGGTTAACAGGGAAACTTAAATTGGATGTTGGAATATCATTCAGGCAGGTTATGAAAGCAGCTCGTGACACATTAAAGAAGAAGAAAAAACCTATGGGATGTTTAAAAAACGACATCCAACCAGAGGTGGCGAAATGAGCCTTAAGGCAGAAAGGAGGAAGAAAAGACTTTTAAAACACCTAGGGTTCTGCTGAAACCTAAGAAATCTGATGGAAAATAATTCCGACCCTCATCCCTGAATATGCCAGGCTGTCAGCCATTGGCTCGTTAGCAGGAGAAGCCGCTGCCATTACTCAAGCAGTAAAGAATACAGGAAATACAGAAACACAACTACAGGAGCTTAAAGACATAATATGACAGTGAAATCTATCGCCATCGGCAAAGGACTGTATTCAAACCATACACGAAAGGGTTTTGGTTGATCATAAGAAAAGCTTATAGCGATCCTACTGGACAGATCGCTTACATACATAGATGTGCTTAAAGTCGTGAGGAAACTCAAAATCCGAAGACTTCGAAGTTTGTTTATGCACGACACATTGTCAGAGACGATGTGGAAATGCAGAGAATGCAGGATTATCAGTTAGATTTTGTGGGGGGTTCTGGGACTAATTGGGTTGCGTATGTTAAAACAAACCCGAATACCATCTACTACTTTGATTTCAGTGATATGAGACCAACAGAAGAATTGTGTCGTTTCTTCACCAACAATAACCAGGTGTTCTACAATTTTCGACGCTACCAAGACTTCAGGTTATATCTCCGCGGTCGTCTATTTCTAGCGTATTTCCTGACGATTGCGTAAAAACGACCAGTAGGCATTTCACTGCATCAGTTGAGGTCTACATGCAACGCCATACACTCTAACCTTAAAAGAATTTCGTGTACATTAAAAGCAAACTAATTTCCTCCAATATATCTAAGCGAGGGGAAGTGGAGTATTGCGTCTATAAACATATAAGGGGCGATCAAACAATCGGTTTGTCAAACAGGCAACATCATCGTGAACGTTGAGGGAATCATCCCACCGATGCACCAGGTTTAAGATACCTGTTTAGTAAATACCACAGCGTGAAGAAGTCTGTCACTGTCTGCTGCAAATCCTCATCTGACAGAAATCGTCGACCCTTCAAGGCCTGTTTTTAGGGATCAAAGGTGTAATGATTGCGTAGGGAGAGATTAGGACTATAAGACGGGTGCTTGAGTGTCTCCCACTTGAATGAGTCTGAACACCCAGATCGACCAGCGTTTTGTGTCGCATTGTGCCCGTATGGAACTTGGCACATCATTCTACAACGGTTGTTTTTGACAGACATGCTGCTCCATATTCATTCTTCATTCTCCAACGGATGTATGCCGGTGTTTGTCCTTCGACAGCCAAGAGAAGAATAACAGTACTGTGGTCCAAATTTTCATTTTCGCCATTCCATTTTACAACTCATTCGCCTATTCGGTCTTTCGCAATTACGAATACATTTAATGTATTTCATAACGGCTGTAGTCACCGCAGTGACTGTTCCTCAGAACATGCATACGTGTCCGAAGGAACGTTGCATCGTATTTCAGAACAACACAGGCACTTCAAAATCAGATTTTCCATGTAGTCACCAAAGGAAGTTCATTCCATCTCTTACTTTTTGTATGTTTATTTGTCCCTAAATGACGAAAGAATCCCTAATAAGCTTCGTACACAGCTTCTTACTTTCGCAGCTCGTGATAGTGGTGGCGTGCATCATCACAGTTCCAGTCCGATAAGGTGTACAGAGGCAATTATGCAGTTAAGGTAAAAGTTTGTCAGCAAATTCGGATCAACTCCCGACAGTTGACTATTACGGAAACAGTTTAGTGAAGGATCACCAGCTTCGGCTTGACACGCGAGACGAGGATAAAAACGGTACCACATATCGACTAATATCAGCTCTGTAGCAACCATGTTATTTTACCTTACGTTGCAAATTCCTACCACTGAACTGAAACATACATAGCCACGTCTCCACTTAAGTGATTGCTTTTAACGTCCAGTTAAAATATTACAATGTCATCAAAAATCAGAGCAAAGAAAAATTCTCATGACAATGTCAAAACTAAGAAATATTCAGCGCTTACAGGAAATAAAGCGCATCAGATCTCACGAAAACAGGAAAAAAAGCGTATTTGAATTATAGTGAAGCCGATATGGAGTAAGGCCAGCTATTTTGTTTCTCTCATACTAGATTTCATAATTTGGGTAAACGTTGTCCGAAATTTCGCATCTTTTCCATTCTAGTGAATTCTTACAAAAGATAAGGAATAAAGTGGAAACTTGTAGCTTTGAAGTTTGTATTTTTTGTTGTTGAGACTATTACCCCTCTCCTCTATCCATCAAACCACGTGAGATAGACGTCAAAATGATTTTCTGAATACTTGAATTCATATGCTCATGGAAGATAATTTTGTTGCTTTTATATTTACTCTAAACCGTCCGAAGCTATCATTTCAAGTTTCAAAAGACGGACATAAGCCATTTTAGAAAACAAAACTTGTTGGTTAAATTGGTTTTCCTTTCTCAGTTGCCGGCCGCGGTGGTCTCGCCGTTCTAGGCGCGCAGTCCGGAACCGTGCGACTGCTACGGTCGCAGGTTCGAATCCTGCCTCGGGCATGGATGTGTGTGATGTCCTTAGGTTAGTTAGGTTTAAGTAGTTCTAAGTTCTAGCGGACTGATGACCACAGCAGTTGAGTCCCATAGTGCTCAGAGCCATTTGAACCATTTGAACCATTCTCAGTTACGCCTGAGCGGTAGACAAGGGAGCCACTATAGGAGCGTTCTTAAAACTTTCATAGCTTTTGTGCCTCACGTTTGTTGTTATCCAGATGTTCCCGCTGCGATTCAGATATTTAGTCGGATCCATAATCTGTGTCGTAAAAGTAAGCAACTCTTACCACACTGGTCACAGAGGAATACAGAGTGAACTTTGGATAGCTTGCATTTCCTACATCAATGACACGCTTCCTCAGTGTGACATCACACCCTGGCCCGATTTTTATGCTGCTGTTATCAAATAGTCAAATTTTTCTGTCTGTTAGTCTAATGCGACCCAGTTTTTTTGCTATTTAGTGTACATCCATTTTTATAATAAGTATCGATAGATAAGTATTTTACAGACAGGATGAATAGCAGTTTATGGCTGTTTGCTGATGACGCTGTGTTGCACGTGACAGTGTCGTCGTTGAGTGACTGCAGGAAGATGTAGAGCGAGTTAGATAGAATTTTTAGCTCTTATGATGAATGGCAGCTTACCCTAAATGTAGAAAAATGTAAGTTAATGCGACTGAGTAAGAAAAACAATCGTGTAACGTTCGAATACAGACAGTATGAGTAGTGTGCTGCTCGACACACTGCAGCTCGACTGTTTGGCATTTCCAACAGATCGCATTAAAGGAGGACATCGGAGCAGTCAAGAGGCATTCTTCCGCTTCGTAAACCCAAATGGGAGCCGCTGGTGAGAAGACGTCGATCTTTTAACGAGGCACTATTGACGAAATTTAGAGGAAAGTTGTTTGTGGCCGACTGCAGAACGGTTCTACTGCCACCAATGTATATATCGCGTAAGAGCCACTAAGACAAAATTAGAGAAATTAGGGCTCGTACGGAGGCTTATAGTCAATAAGTTTTCCCTCGCTCTATTTTCAAGTGAACAGGAAAGGAAATGACTAGCTTCCTTGTTCCTAGTTTCCTTATTGCTTACATGTGACCCTTATTCCTGGCCCGGCGTAGCTCCGTCTACGTTTTTCTTATTGTTTTTAGTATTGACAGACGTAATCTTATGATTATGCGTCTTTATTCTGTACTAGTTTTATTCTGTGAAATTGACAACGTTTGGACCTAAAAATAATTTAATTTTTGTAAGTATCACGATTTTCCTTATTATGAAATCATTAGATTGATGATGTATTTCATTGTTTAATATGTATGTCCGTATGGGTTAATTTATAGGTTCTGAAGAAGATACCATTATTGGCATCGAAACCTAGGTAAGCTAAAAAAAATTTACCTTGTAACTGAAGGTTGAATTTCTTATTGCCTGACACTAGTAATACTGTATCAGAACTTTACAGGTTTGATCTTCCAATTCATCCGTACTATAATGTTTCACACTTAAGGCTAGCTGCCATTCATTACATCAACACGAAATTTTGTCCAAGTCGCCCTGTGTCTTCCTACAGTCACTCAACTTCGACACCTTACCGTACATCACGACGTCATCAGCAAACAACCGCATACTGCTGCCCGCCCTGTCCGCCAAATCATTTGTGTATATAGAGAACAAGAGCGGTGTTATCACACTTCTCTGGGGAACTCCTGACGATACCCTTGTCTCTGATGTCCACTCGCCGTCGAGGAAGGCATAATGTTTTCTATTCTTTAAGAAGCCTTCGAGCTACTTAGACATCTGTGATCTTTATTCCATTCGCTCCTAACGTCATTAACAGCCTGTATTGAGGCACCAAGTCAAATGCTTTCCAGAAATATAGTAGTATGGAATCTGGCTGTTGCCTTTCATCCATATTTCGACTATTGACATGTCCGGCCGGAGTGGCCGAGCGGTTCTAAGAACTACAGTCTGGAGCCGCGCGACCGCTACGGTGGCAGGTTCGAATCCTGCCTCGAGCACGGATGTGTGCGATGTCTTTAGGTTAGTTAGGTTTAAGTAGTTCTAAGTTCTAGGGGACTGATGACCTCAGATGTTAAGTCCCATAGTGCTCAGAGCCATTTGAACCACTACTGACATTAAGTGACGGTATGCACTTCTCTTTTCCCCTAATACAATTAGAATTCAATTTGAAAATTTTATGACCAGGCGAAACTACAGTCGCCCCGCCATCGCTGTGGTTCTTCAGTTGCTCTGGGAGACTAAATACGAAATATTAGTATACTGTACTATATGAGCAACAAAAAAGATTTACTTAACTTGATACAGTCCTTTGCCACACAAGTTCTTGATAATTTAAAACTTCCATTGACTATTAAAGCATCACATGATCCACTAATTAACAAACTCTTCTCGTGAACCACAGTGTTCAATATTTACAAAAGTAGATTTCCATGTGAGACTTCAATAACGCTTTAGTCCTATTCGATGCTGTTGAATGCTTCATCTGAGGTCCGAACAGAGGACGTCTATTCCCAGCTCGGCTCTATATTAACGCGCTGCAAGGTCTGAGACAGAGCGTGTGTCTTCTGGAGTGCCTCCCATTCTTCGTTGTGGATTGCAGCGATAGCTCGCAAACGTCTGTGGTATCAATGTGCGTAGCCGACTTCGGTGTGGCACTGTGATCGTTGAACGACACCACAGAGAAAATGCCTACTTATGTTTTAATTTGACATTGTTTTTAATTTAACCTAAAGGTAAGTGCTGGAAAGTAGTGCCTCTGATTTTTTCGTGTGCAAATTCTTAAGGCTTTTTTTAAATAAAATAAATGTTATTAACATATTACATCTTTATTCTTCATGTCTACATATTTGCAGCCCTGTGCCAATAGAGGGCTGCGAATTGTACACTACTGGCCATTAAAATTGCTACACCACGAATATGACGCGCTACAGACGCGAAATTTTACCGACAGGAGGAAGATGCTGTAATATGCAAACGATTAACTTTTCAGAGCATTCACACAAGGTTGGCGCCGGTGGCGACACCTACAACGTGCTGACATGAGGAAAGTTTTCAACCGATTTCTCATACATAAACAGCAGTTGACCGGCGTTGCCTGGTGAAACGTTGGTGTGATGCTTTGTGTAAGGAGGAGAAATGCGTACCATCACGTTTCCGACTTTGATTGGATAATGGTCGGATAGTAGCCTATCGCGATTGCGGTTTATCGTATCACGACATTGTTGCTCCCTTTGGTCGAGATCCAATGACTGTTAGCAGAATACGGACTCGGTGGGTTCAGGAAGGTAATACGGAACACCGTGCTGGATCCCAACGGCCTCGTATCACTAGCAGTCGAGATGACAGGCATCTTATCCGCATGGCTGTAACGGATCGTGTAGCCACGTCTCGATCCCTGAGTCAACAGATGGGGAATTTGCAAGACAACAACCATCTGCACGAATAGTTCGACGACGTTTGCAGCAGTTGGACTATCAGCTCGGAGACCATGGCTGCGGTTACCCTTGACGCTGCATGACAGACAGGAGCGCCTGCGATGGTGTACTCAACGACGAACCTGTGTGCACGATTGGCAAAACCTCTTTTTTCGGATGAATCCAGGTTCTGTTTACGGCACCATGATGGTCGCAACCGTGTTTGGCGACATCGCAGTGAATGCACATTGGAAGCGTGTATTCGTCATCGCCATACTGGTGTATCACCCGGCGTGATGATGTGGGGTGCCGTTGGTTACACGTCTCGGACACCTCTTGTTCGCATTGACGGTGCTTTGAACAGTGGACGTTATATTTCAGATGTGTTACGACCCGTGGCTCTACCCTTCTTTCGATCCCTGTGAAATCCTACATTTCAACAGGATAATGCACGACCGCATGTTGCAGGTGCTGTACTTTGTCTGGATACAGAAAATGTTCGACTGCTGCCCTGGCTAGCACATTCTCCAGATCTCTCACCAACTGAAAACGTCTGGTCAATGGTGGCCGAGCAACTGGCTCGTCACAATACGTCAGTCACTACTCTTGATGAACTGTGGTATCGTGCTGAAGCAGCATGAGCAGCTGTAACTGTACACGCCATCCAAACTCTGTTTGACTCAATGCCCAGGCGTATCAAGGCCGTTATTACGGCCAGAGGTGGTTGTTCTGGGTACTGATTTATCAGGATCTATGCAACCAAATTGCGTGAAAATGTAATCACATGTCAGTTCTAGTATAATATATTTGTCCAATGAATACTCGTTTTCATCTGCATTTCTTCTTGGTGTAGCATATTTAATGGCCAGTAGTGTAGCAAGTGACATGGCGATGTGTTACGTAAGTATGTCGGTGCGTGAAAAACAGCGTGCTGGTATATAGTTTCGTATTATAAGAATTCGTTCACACACGGAGCATCCTTTCCTTCAGCACGACAGTGCTACACCTCACATGAGAGTAATGACATCTGCAACAATCCGACGCCTTGGTTCACTGTTATCTGTATCATCCATACACTTCCGACATGATCCCATCCGATTTTCAACTGTTTTAAAACTTAAAGAAGATCGTCGATGACTTCAATTTGATAGTGATGAAGCGGTGCAACCTGAGGTGAAGTTGTGACTACGTCAACGAAGTCAAACATTCTACAGTGACGGTATGGACAAACTGATTTCTCGTCGGGAGAAATGTATTCATCGCCAGGGCGAGTATGTTAAGAAATAAATATGTAGACATGAATAACAAAAGTGTAGAATGTTGATAACGTTTGTATTATTTTAAAATATTTAAGAATTTTCACACAAAAATTCGGAGGCATTAATTTTCAGTTCGCCTTCGTACTATCATTACTAAAAATTATTTTGAATGTAGAAGAAAGCACCACGTTACAGGAGGAATTCATTAATGTGAGGCAGCTAGATTGTAGCGCAAGTAAGTGATCAGCTGTATAAGAACCTAGCTCTTACAGCGCCTCAGTGTGACAATAAGGCCATTGCAGAGTCTTATATCGTCAAGAATCTTTGATTTTAAAAGTGTTGATTTTCTAGTTTTTTGAGCATAAGTGATTGGAGGGCTTAAATATCGAAGCCGTGTAGCTGTCGCAACGATATTCATGTTATTATATTCTTCATACAGTACTCCTTCATTCTACATAATGAATTTATTTCAAACCAAGTAGTGTAACTATGAGGCTAGATTTCTAGAGTAAGATGGCTTATTCCTAATATGCGATACCCTAGATATCATAATATGCGAAAATACGGCATATTAGGACACGGTATATTGTATTAAAATAACTTCATCTTGCCACTGTTGTAGCTGGATTCAGATTCACATTTTTACCGAGTGTTGTGTCAATTTCGGGAACATTGTGAAGCCACTTGGTGAAGATTCTGTTGTACTAATACTTGTGCGGATCATACCACATTTGTGTGGTAGACAAAGCAAGAAAAAACAGTGTCAACATGATCTGTTTATCACCCTATTCCAAGCATAAAATGCAGCCTATTGTGTGGAATTCATGGGACCGTTTATAATGCGTTATCCCCGAGGCATAGAAAACTGGTGGGCAAATAATGCATGTCAAGTAGCAACCTCATTTTTCATTACGTGTTTATGAGATCAGTAACAATGGAAACTGCTATAAACGGCGTATGGAAAACGGAATTCTTCCCATGTAAGAGGTATGTACTTAGAGACAATGACTCTTCAGTATACGAGGGATTTGACATACAAGATAAGAAATGTGTGAGGTCCCAGGTTAAAGTTGGTACCTCAAGACGGAACCACAGTCGCTGCCAAACGTATATGCGAGTGAGAGACGTCGACGAAGACACATTCTCAAAAGTTATATTTGCCGCCGCTTCTGGAAGTCTACGTCAGAGCGCAACGCCGTGCGCACACTCTGTGATAGCCAACTAGGATAGCAGCATCATCATAGCTCAGATCAGGCAGCAAGGTACTATCATTATTCAGAACTGGGTACCAAAGTCATAATTAAATGTACATTGATATGAGACTGTCATTCAGCACTTTTCAAAGTTAGAAACAATTATCCTTGTGTTCTGCGACACTACTAAATAGAAATTATTATTCATATGGATATGGTTTGCATCCAAGTTAAACATTCTATGATATATTAAAGAGTTTTGCTAAAGTGAAATAATATTTTGTGTATGTCGTAGTTTCCGCTCGACCTCTTCCAGAAGTAAAACCACTGAACTGTCAAGGCTTGTTACGAGCCGGCCGTTGTGACCGAGCGGTTCTAGGCGCTTCAGTCCGGAAACACGCTGCTGCTACGGTCGCAGGTTCGAATCCTGCCTCGGACATGGATGTGTGTGATGTCCTTAAGTTAGTTAGGTTTAAGTAGTTCTAAGTCTAGGGGACTGATGATCTCAGATGTTAAGTCCCATAGTGCTTAGAGCCATTTGAACCATTTAGCTTGCTATAACGTACATAAAACAAGCAACGGGGTAAATGTGAATCCAGGTTTATCCAATCAGCTCCCAAAATCAGGAAGCCACAGCAAGAGCCACCTAGTCTACTTAAATCAACACGTTAAGAATCTATTTAGCAGTTAACATTTTCTCCATGCAGAGAATCTTGGAAACGTTCAAAAACGTTAATGCTGCAGCGGAATAAAAGGAGACAGGAGCGAAAGACAAACACATGAAACAGTCTTCCAGTCATTCATAGTCTGATACAAATTTAGCTGAAGACAACGCTTTAAGTGTGCAGTCTGAAGAAGAAGACACTGAACGCAGATGGGCACAGTGCACGAACTGTTATCCTTGAACTCCCAAAGAATGCTGACTCGAAAAAGAACTTTTGTATGCTCTGACTGAACTTGTTTTGAAGGATAAACACAGAAAATATTGCAGAAAGAGTAAGGAAGGGAATATTATTATTTTAACGTTTACCTATTCTTATATTGGCCAATATTAAGTCTTTTCGCTGACTGTCTCATATTAGGGCGCCATTTCTATTCAAATTATCTTCCTTGAGCTTTTTCAAATTTACATGTATTAACCCGTTTGATTCAAGAAGATTTTCCATAAAAATCTTTTACGAATTCCTGTTTAAATCTTATGTTTGGAGTGTAGATAAACCATAAATACCACTTTCATGATTGTAACAATATATTTACTGCAAAAAAAGGGACGTTCTAAAAATTAAACAGTGAGAACGGTGGGGTACAGGTAACGTGTGTGTAATACTTTAAGAAACGAATGCAAATTTTTCATGTTTATGTTTATTTTTCTCACTACATATTTCATACAGCTTATTTACAGATTATACAAAATGTGAATATATAACCAAATAAGGAATAAAGAAGATTACACTGTGTTTTAGTGAGTTCAGTTTCAACTTTAGTTTGTATGAAACTGCGCAAAACAATTTTCATGCAAAGGAATTTCCTATTTCTCACATTGTTTTGTTGTGTTCTTCTTGCACTGGCCACATACTAGTTGTTTGCCTAACGGTACAATTAGATGATCTTGTACATTGTAGCGCACGTCATTAAGCACCCTTTCATGTAAGGCTTTTGGATTTCGCACTGGGTGGGCAGATAACTGTACTTTTGAAAGTAGCAGTTGACAACATCTCTTGTGAAGCCAAGAAAATCGAGTGGATTCCACTTATACTGTATTGTTTGTCTATACAGCAACCAAACATTGTTTATTGATGCATTTAGCGGAAAAGCAAGAAGTTGGTAGTATCATTTCTTCACTCTGAAATCAATCCTGTATTTTCCAATATTTTCATCAAGTCTGTTTACTCCTCCCACGTAAGTGTTGTAACTAACAACTGCAGCAGGAGTAATTATATGAATAAACTTTGTCTCACTCCTACTGTATCGTCTGGATTGTCCAGTCGGTTGAACTCCACCTCTGTTTGAGGTGATGGTAACAATGCTGTTTTCATGGTAGCGAATCAGAGTCAATTCATATTTACTATTGATTACTTGGTCAAACGTTCCTCTTGGAGCTTTTTTCATTTTACGGAGGTCTGCAGAGGAGCACCCTCTGTTCTATTTGAGCGAACTGTTACTGTTCCAGTGCAACCCTTTTCTTTTAGTGCATCCAAAAGTGGCAATGAAGTAAAAAATTTATCAAAAAAGAAACCATATGTCTGTTCATTCTGAAAAGGAAGTTTTGACACTAGGTCTAACACAACTGAACCACCTACACCCAGCTCAGGTCTTGTGTTCCTGTTTCAGCATCCTAGTACAATTCAGCTTGAACTAGGTACCCTAGTCTTGTGCAAAGACACCATACTTTATAACCAAACCTAATCGGTTTACCTGCCATATGTTGCTTTGTTCCATGTCTACGATAATACAGAATCATATCCTCATCAATACTCAGCAGTCTTTCGTTATTGAAAGCTCTTTATCCACCTATCGTTCAAGAGTTTCCAAAGGGTTCTTACTTTTGAAATTCCTTCATCTTTGTATAAGCTGTTCTTATCACAGGCATATAAATATATTTCAGTTTTTTTCAAATCTTCCCCTTGACATTGCTTTTGACAGAGCTAGATTATGGCAATCCTCGTTAATTTCCCAGTATATTCTATATCTTGGTAAAGGGTTGTAACCTGTCAGAAGAAATGTGGCCAATAATACTCGTATTTGTGCACTTGACACATTGAATGTTGTATCTCCCTGTTGATGAGCACAGATATTTGTTTAATTGGCTAGCATTTCCACAATAATGTCATCATAAAACAGTTCAAATAGCTGTACTGTTGACATTTCTTCCGTAAAAATTCTGGAAGTGTCCATGTCTTCATCTGCACTTCATTTATATCATTCTGAGTCCATCTGGAAGTGTCCATGTCTTCATCTGCACGTCATTTATATCATTCTGAGTCCATCTCCATCAGCCCCTTTCTTCTGCCCGTAACAGGAATAGTATTTGGATGTAGAACATTCAGGACTGTGAACACTACTAATATGGACAGCACCAGAAGTTGAACATGATGGCTCATTAGACTCCCTAAGACCTATCTGTAATATAAAACATCAACTTTCTAGAAACTATAAATAATATTTATATAGTTACAGATAAATAACTTAGAAAATTCTAATAAGTGTATTTCCTAATCAAAGTATTCAATTCATAGAACTGTCTAATATATATCTCATGCGTAACAATTTCCCCATCCCAGTACTTTGTAAGTTTTGCTTCTGCAACAGATCTTAGCTGGTTGCCACTTAGATAAATTATATTACTGTCACACTCGTCACCTGAATCTTCATCTGACGGCCATGGGTCATCAGGGGGATTTATGTGCAAATCAGCGTCAGAAAAAAACAATATCCTCTTCCAATAATGCTATAATTTCATTGGCAGTCAACCTAAAGTGGCTTTACTGTTATTTCAATGTACCCATCCAATCCCACTGCTCCAAAAATGGAACAATCAGCTATAATGGATTATAACCCATTGTTGAGAACAGATATGAACAAATAACACGGGCACACTATCATTCTTGTATTTATACGTCATATATAGAAACTATAATATCGTTATCGATTGCCAAATATAATAAAAATTACTTACCCTTTCCTTGTAGTCATTTTTCCATAGACAGCAATTACTACAGCACCAACAATGTTGCTATGCAGATGCTTACAGCACAAGTGGCAGTTTTGTGTAAAAGCAAGGAGCATGTAGAAGGGCAGCAGTGTGACAAACTTACAAAAAACAACGGGTTAAGTATTAGGCAGCATGAATTCAATAAGTAAAATTTAAAGTACGATGATTTCACGTAGATTTCCAATCAACAAATGTACAGTTGTTTCACATCAGGGAGGAGGCTAATAGGAGACCACTCACCATTGGTATAAATTGCCTGCCTCATCCGACGAGGCATGGAGGCGGTCAGCCTCTGGAACTAAGTCTCATCGTCCGCGAGACTTCCATTTATCCAAAATTAGGTGCTGGTACTAGTATCGGTCAGCGTAAGTTAATGTGACGCCCCATTTTGGTCCACAAATTTTCAGTGCTATTCAAGTTTGGAACTCGAGCAGGCCAGTCGATCAGGTCGACATCCGTCTGTTGGGAAAACCGTTGCTGAACGATTCGACTCGTGTGAAGCGGTGAGTTATCCTGCTGGAAATGGACCATTTCATTGGGATAGCGCACTGCCCGCATCTCGTGGTCGTGCGGTAGCGTTCTCGCTTCCCACGCCCGGGTTCCCGGGTTCGATTCCCGGCGGGGTCAGGAATTTTCTCTGCCTCGTGATGGCTGGGTGTTGTGTGATGTCCTTAGGTTAGTTAGGTTTAAGTAGTTCTAAGTTCTAGGGGACTGATGACGTAAGATGTTAAGTCCCATAGTGCTCAGAACCATTTGAACCATTTGATAGCGCACTGAAACTATCATACTGGACGAGTGCTAGGAGGCAGGTTCGTGGTCTGTGTATGCTGAGACACTAAATGTCTGTCACATACTCGTCAGTGACACAGTGCTTTGTCATGTTCGGCGTATCTCGGCTATGTTCGTATTACGCTAACAACACATAAACAAACAATGCATATTAGAAAGAAATATGCTACGGGGACGACGTGAACCTTCTACTTCTATATCTACATGGATACTATGCCAATCAAATTTAAGTGCCTGGCAGAGGGTTCATCGAACCATCTTCACAATTCTCTATTATTCCAATGTCGTATAGCGCGCGGAAGGAACGAACATCTATCTCTTTCCGTGCGAGCTATGATTTCCCTTATTTTATCATGGTGAACTTTACTCCCTATGCAGGTAGGTGCCAGCAAAATATTTTCGCGTTCAGAGAGGAAAGTTGGTGATAGTAATTACGTGAGAAGATTACACAGCAACTAAAAACGAATTAGTTTTAATGTGTCCATCCCAAATACTGTGTCATTTCAATGACACACTCTCCCCTATTTCGCGATAATACAAAACGTGCCGCCATTCTTTGAACTTTTTCGATGTACTCCTTCAATCCTATCTGGTAAGGACCCCACACCGCGCTGTTGTATTCTAAAAGAGGCCGAAGAAGCGTAGTCTGGTATTTAGTTGAATTTACGGCCTTTAGTTTCGACTGATTTATCGTGTAACCGAAGTTTAATGGATTCCTTTCATCATTCATGTGGATGACCTCAAACTTTTCGTTATTTAGAGTCAATTGCCAGTTTCCGCACCATACACTTATCTAATCTAAATCGTTTTGCAATTAGTTGTGATCTTCTAATGTCTTTACTAGTCGATAAACGACAGCGTCATCTGAAAACAGTCTAAGACGGCTACTCGGATTGTCTCCAAAATCGTTTATATAGAGAAGGAACAGCAAAGGGCCTCTAACACTACCATGGGGAACGCCAGAAATCACTTCTGTTTTACTCGCTGAACTACGAACTGTGACCTCTCTGACAGGAAATAACGAATCCAGTCACATAACTGAGACGATATTCCATAAGCACACAATCTCACTACAAGCCGCTAGTGTGGTAAACTGTCAAAAGCCTTCCGGAGATCCGGAAATAAGGAATCCATTTGAAATCCCTTGTTAAGAGCACTCAAGAGAGTTAAGACCTTGGTGTGTTTTCTTCGAGGTAATTCATTATGTTCAAACACAGTATACGTTCCAAAATCCTGCTCGATATCGACGTTAATGATATGGGTCTATAATTATTGGATTACTCCTACTACTATTCTTGAATATTGGTGTGACCCATGCAACTTTCCAGTCTTTGGGTACGGATCTTTCGTCGAGTTAGCAGTTGTATATCATTGTTAAGTATAGAGCTATTGCATCAGCATACTCTGAAAGGAACCTTATTTATTACCGTGGGAATACAGAGCCTTACACGGTGCCACGCGGCAACCACGTAACTATACAGCTCTGCTCTTATTTGTAAATAAACGTCTCGGCATTTCAAACAGATAAAAGTAAACGTTGTGCGTGCATATAAAACAATATACGTTAATTATACGGAAGAAAGGAATAAATACAGTGCCAAACGTGTGTTGCATATATGTCGCTGCAGCCGTTGCTACTGTGTTGCATTTTCACTATTGCGAGCTGTGCAGAACCGAAGGTACCCGAGCTTATCAAGACATGCGAACAGTTTTGTTTTTCACTTTTTGTTCTTTTAAATTAGTTTCCAGATCAAATATTTTTCAAACATGTCACCAGAAACCCTATTTGAATTTCAAAGATTTGCCATTTTGATATACGAAAGAGAATACCTTCTACACATGCAGAGAGGATTTCGGTGAGTTGTATGTCCCGAAATCTTCTTTATTGCAGGGTAACAATATAAGACTTTCGAATCACAATCTGCATCAGCAAGAATTGAGAAGTCATTAAAATTATGCAGTAATGTACGGCAAATAACACCGTTACGATTATACGTTAGTTTCAGCTCCCAGATCACGTTCGAAATAAATTTTGTCTTTACGGCATAACATCATTTGGAACTGATGAGCCTATTTCTTAAGCATTTCTTTGGCCATTATACATGTAATTATGTAGTCTGTTGTAGCCTCCACTGGTCATGGACAGAAATATAAGTGAACTATCCGTTTTTAAATCTTGGATAAGGCATTACTGCAACAATTACGGTTGGTGTAGAAAGACGACAAAAGTCTTTCGATGGTGTCTTGACACTTTCTCGGTAAAAAAGTTGACAGTGTCCTGCAATATCATGAACTCTTTTATGTACTCAAACGGAGTGTTTCTTCCGAAATTTTTCAATCTCAAAGTTGCAGGCTACGGTATAGATGCACCTCGGGTCGGAAAACTATTCCATCTTCTAACATGAAACTTAGACAGAGTTAATGGTAAATCTCGACAGGGTAAAAGTCGACATTCAGAAGCACTTCAAAAACGTTTAGAAGACTTTTGATTTAAAGTCTGTTGATGTTAGACGTCATTAACCACTGAGTTCTTACGTTATTCACTCATTTTGCAGCGCTACAAATAAGAAAGAGTTGCGTTGTTATATCAACGAGACATCCATTGCGACAGCTTTAGCAACCTTGGTACAATGGGGGAAGGCGTTGCAGATTTTTTGTTGGCTACATTCTCATTTTTGATTACTTACGTAGAGCGTTGTCGCATGTTAGCAGGACGAAGGAGGAAGAACTGGCAAGTGCAGAATCGGTTGAAGAGGTAGCGTCCGTGGTGTAACTACTAAGTTTGCCCTTATTTTTATTTTGCATTTGTTAAGCTGTAATGCGAGTAAAACTGTGCTCAACCTGAAGATTGCTTTGAACACTGCAGTGATCTGCTGGGCATCATGAGTGTCTTTGCCTTCCTTCTACCTCTAAACGGACTTATACAGCCACTTAAAGAGGGACCTGCAGTTCAACCTGTATTCTGAAACACGGTGCAACTTGACTTCGCATTTTTGTCATGGTTGGAGGTGAAATAAGCGATAATTAACAGAAAAAAACTGTAGAATCAATGGGAAATCGTACCCCAAATCTTCAGTTTGTTGTCTGGAACGAACCCAGTTTTTCTTTGAAGCTCCCCTGTAGCTCCTGCTTCCACTCACCATACGCGCCTTCTGCTAGCTTCTTTAGATATACGAATTGCAGTAACTTTTCTTTACTCTCGTGTGCCGCTCAGCTACCGAGGCAAATTTCTGCACAAACCTGTTATCAAACAGAAACTGTCCTAAACCAAGGGAACAAACACTAGTTATAGAACACTGTATAAGAATTAAGCAAAGAAATGCGGTCACATGCTACGTCATTCGTTACCTTACTTGTGAATAATAAATAACAAATAATTATTTGTATTCGCAGAGAGGAATAATCCCATTATTCGAGAATATTTTACTAGTGAATAGATTTGCTTGAATGATCCACATATTTGGATAACTATCCAGATATTCATTTATTCGAGTAATACTCATCTCTGCTTACCACTACACCTTGTGCTTCCCTTCTCTTTACAGTCGGCACAGTTAATATTATCAGCTGTAACTAGACCTATTAATTCACTTGACCGATTTGCTCACGGCAGTCTGCAATATTGCTGGATTGTTGTTTCTATGTCAATTATCAACAAAGCTGACAATCGTAATTAGTTGTCATGTTCCTCAACGTAAATCTGTTTCATTTGTTTTCTCGAAAATAACTCTCAAACTCCAGTGCGATTTTAGCTGCAGACTGAATGCGTGCATTAGCTCATCAGCTATTAATTTACGCAAATTTACAGTTCCACAGGTAAAGCAATGAAGTTCAATAAAAATCATAATTTAATTATCAATCTAATTTTCATTATACATTACAATACTCAGTCGCTGTGCTAATATTTTATGTATCTCAGGTACACAGAGCACACATTCTCCGTAGAAAACATGAAAAATTGACGGCCAAAAAGAAATTCTAGTTCTAAATTCATCTCAACGCTTGCAAGGCCCGTTAGTGCCGCTACGTTGTGACGCAGCTGCACAGAGTGCATGTTTCCTTAGCCAAGCACCAGGGCCACTCTGTGATACCGAGTGCTCCGGCCGGGGGACCGAGAGGTTCTATGCGCTACAGTCTGGAACCGCGCGACCGCTACGGTCGAGGGTTCGAACCACGCCTCGGGCATGGATGTGTCTGGTGTCCTTAAGTTAGTTAGGTTTAATTAGTTCTAGGGGACTGATGACCTCAGAAATCAAGTCCCATACTCAGAGCCATTTGAACCATTTTTTGATACCGAGTGCGGTAGCAGCCAGCCGCGTGGTTCTGCAACGCGTGCGAACCGAGTGACGGGCGCGATTCTGTCACGCGGATGTAGTGATAGGAAAGCTGACTCGTTAGAACTGATACCGGTATTTAAGTTCCGAATAACCCACGTTTTCGATATTTGTTTTATCTCGACTATAACAGGCGTTTTTTAATTTCTACTAATAACTGAGTAAAGAAACCAAAATATCAATTAGCCATTATAGTACTGCTAAAATTTTTCCTTTTTGAATAAAGCTTTGTTTAAAAAAGGGAATAATTTGTATTTGTAAAATGTGCATTGATTTGAAATATTGTGCGTTTATACGAAATAGGGAAGCGATGAGTGCTATTTTAATAACAATACCGGCAGAAATGGGCAACAAACACTTGGCATTAGAACTGGTGAAACACATCTGAGGCAATAATGTCCCCGTTGCCGTGTGTCGTGGCGTAAAGTATGCGTGTACGTGCAGTCTGCAAGTCTTGCCCCACCCGGTCTTTACAGTACTGTTTCGCTGTTGTCGCCGGACATCGATTGTATTGCAGAATGCCACCAACCCTAGTCCGGAAACAATTTTGTGAAGTGACGTAGCAATGCCGTGCAGTGGTGCATTTGATTTAAAAGATTTAAGATATACCTGCCATTTCCATGAAGGAAAGCGGAAGGAAAGTATGGTAACAGCAATAAACCATTAAACTCAACCACAATTCATTCACAGTATACAGTGAGAATAGAAAGTAGCTGACGTACTACCTGTGTCTACGTAAAGTGCCATTATCTGCCTGTAGTTATTGAAAATGGAGAAATTAACACGAAAAATAGTCCTTAAACCTCACTTTCCACCCTTTAGCATTGGCTGTTCGTAATGACCAAACACACACATCAAAAAATGTTTTGCATCACCCCGGTTCCCAGAACTCCTGAAGATAGATGTTGACTGTGGATATTCTATCACAGACACAGTCCCTTTGACTGTTCAGAGGTGTCACTAAACCCGTCTAAAGATGTAAACAACCATGCATGGGCAACGCCTATTAGACGGAGGGGATCCGACAGCCGATCAGTTCCAGTCATTCCACCAGGAAGGAGGTAAACGGCTCGTGTTGTCTATAGTTCAACCATAGCTAGACGGTCAATACCGCGGCTCGTTTGCGTGCACATTGTTACTTTGTGCCAGGAAGGGCGCTCAACAAGGGAAGTGTCTAGGCGTCTCGGAGTGAACCAAAGCGATGTTGTTCGGACATGAAGGAGATACAGAGAGACAGGAGCTGTCGATAACATGCCTCACTCAGGCCACCCAAGTGCTACTACGGTAGCGGATGACCGCTACCTACGGATTATGGATCGGAGGAACCTTGACAGCAACGCCGCCTCCATGTTGAATAATGCCACAGGACTTCGTGTTACGGCTCAAGCTGTGCGCAATATGCCCGAAGTCCATGGCGAGGTCCATCTTTGCACACCAGACACAAAGCAGCGCGGAACAGATGGGTCCAAACAGCATGCTAAATCGACCGCTCAGGATTTGCATCACGTTCTCTTTACCGATGAGTGTCGCATATGCCTTCAACCGGACAATCGTTGGAGACGTGTTTGGAGGCAACCCGGTCAGGCTAAACGCCTTAGACACACTGTCCAGCAAGTGCAGCAAGGTGGAGGTTCCCTGCTGTTTTGGGGTGGCATCATGTGGAGCCGACGTACGCCGCTAGTGGTCATGGAAGGCACCGTATAAGTAGGCTGTTTAGGTTTTCTTATTGGTAACGCCACGTAGCGCTGTGTATGAAAAATCACTGGTTGTGCTGTGTGCAGTCTGTGGCTGGTTGGCATTGTTGTAATACTCGCCATTGTAGTGTTGGGCAGCTGGATGTTAACAGCGCATAGTGTTGCGCAGTTGGAAGTGAGTCGCCAGCAGTGGTGGATGTGGGGAGAGAGACGGCGGAGTTTTAAAATTTGTAAGAATGGATGTCATGAACTGCTATATATATTATGACTATTAAGGTAAATACATTGTTTGTTCTCTATTAAAATCTTTCATTTGCTAACTACCCCTATCAGTAGTTAGTGCCTTCCGTAGTTTGAATCTTTTATTTAGCTGGCATTAGTGGCGCTCGCTGTATTGCAGTAGTTCGAGTAACGAAGATTTTTGTGAGGTAAGTGATTTGTGAAACGTATAGGTTAATGTTAGTCAGGGCCATTCTTTTGTAGGGATTTTTGAAAGTCAGATTGCTTTGCGCCAAAAATATTGTGTGTCAGTTTAAGCACAGTCTTGTATAATGTTTCTATGGGGACGTTTCAACCGTAACGGCTGTACGATACGTGAATGCCATCCTTCGACCGATAGTGCAACCGTATTGGCACGATGTGGGCGAGGCATTTGTTTTGATGGACGACAATTCGCGCCCCCATCGTGCACATCTTGTGAATGATTTCGTTCAGGATAACGATATCGCTCGACTAGAGTGGCCAACATGTTCTCCAGACATCAACCCTATCGAACATGTCTGGGATAGTTTGAAAAGCGCTGTAAATGGACGACCTGACCCACCAACCACTCTGAGGGATCTACGCCCAATCGCCGTTGAGGAGTGTGACAATCTGGACCAACAGTGCCTTGATGAACTTGTGGATAGTATGCCACGACGAATAGAGGCATGTATCAATGCAAGAGGACGTGCTATTTGGTATGAGAGGTACCGGTGTGTACAGCAATCTGGACCATCACCTCTGAAGGTCTCGCGGTATGTGGTACAACGTGCAATGTGTGGTTATCATGAGCAATAAAAAGGGTGGAAATGATGATGATGTCTATTCCAATTTTCTGTACAGGTTCCGGAACTCTCGGAACCCAGGCGAAGCAAAACTTCCTTTGACGTGTGTAGTAATAGGATCCTCGATTACAACATGGTTTGTGAGTAGGATTTCAAAAAATTAGAATCACAATCTGATAAAAAGATAGATACGAAGCCCACACCTACTACAGTAGTACAAGTTTATATGCCAACTAGCTCTGCAGATGACGAAGAAATTGAAGAAATGTATGATCAAATAAAAGAAATTATTCAGATAGTGAAGGGTGACGAAAATTTAATAGTCATGGGTGACTGGAATTCGGTAGTAGGAAAAGGGAGAGAAGGAAACGTAGTAGGTCAATATGGACTGGGGCAAAGAAATGAAAGAGGAAGCCGCCTGGTAGAATTTTGCACAGAACACAACTTAATCATAGGTAACACTTGGTTCAAGAATCATAAAAGAAGGCTGTATACATGGAAGAAGCCTGGAGATACTGACAGGTTTCAGATAGATTATATAATGGTACGACAGAGATTTAGGAACCAGGTTTTAAATTGTAAGACATTTCCAGGGGCAGATGTGGACTCTGACCACAATCTATTGGTTATGGCCTGTAGATTAAAACTGAAGAAACTGCAAAAAGGTGGGAATTTAAGGAGATGGGACCTGGATAAACTAAAAGAACCAGAGGTTGTACGGAGTTGCAAGGAGAGCATAAGGGAGCAATTGACAGGAATGGGGGAAAGAAATACAATAGAAGAAGAATGGGTAGCTTTGAGGGATGAAGTAGTGAAGGCAGCAGAGGATCAAGTAGGTAAAAAGACTAGGCCTAGTAGAAATCCTTGGGTAACAGAAGAAATATTGAATTTAATTGATGAAAGTAGAAAATATAAAAATGCAGTAAATGAAGCAGGCAAAAAGGAATACAAACGTCTCAAAAATGAGATCGACAGGAAGTGCAAAATGGCTAAGCAGGGATGGCTAGAGGACAAATGTAAGGATGTAGAGGCTTATCTCACTAGAGGTAAGGTAGATACTGCCTACAGGAAAATTAAAGAGACCTTTGGAGAAAAGAGGACCACTTGTATGAATATTAAGAGCTCAGATGGAAACCCAGTTCTAACCAAAGAAGGGAAAGCAGAAAGGTGGAAGGAGTATATAGAGGGTCTATACAAGGGCGATGTACTTGAGGACAATATTATGGAAATGGAAGAGGATGTAGATGAAGATGAAATGGGAGATACGATACTGCGTGAAGAGTTTGACAGAGCACTGAAAGACCTGAGTCGAAACAAGGCCCCGGAGTCGACAACATTCCATTGGAACTACTGACGGCCTTGGGAGAGCCAGTCCTGACAAAACTCTACCATCTGGTGAGCAAGATGTATGAGATAGGCGAAATACCCTCAGACTTCAGGAAGAATGTAATAATTCCAATCCCAAAGAAAGCAGGTGTTGACAGATGTGAAAATTACCGAACTATCAGTTTAAAAAGTCACAGCTGTAAAATACTAACGCGAGTTTTTTACAGACGAATGGAAAAACTGGTAGAAGCCGACCTCGGGGAAGATCAGTTTGGATTCCGTAGAAATGTTGGAACACGTGAGGCAATACTGACCCTACGGCTTATCTTAGAAGCTAGATTAAGAAAAGGCAAACCTACGTTTCTAGCATTTGTAGACTTAGAGAAAGCTTTTGACAATGTTGACTGGAATACTCTCTTTCAAATTCTGAAGGTGGCAGGGGTAAAATACAGGGAGCGAAAGGCTATTTACAATTTGTACAGAAACCAGATGGCAGTTATAAGAGTCGAGGGGCATGAAAGGGAAGCAGAGGTGGGGAAGGGAATAAGACAGGGTTGTAGCCTATCCCCGATGTTATTCAATCTGTATATTGAGCAAGCAGTAAAGGAAACAAAAGAAAAATTCGGAGTAGGTATTAAAATCCATGGAGTAGAGATAAAAACTTTGAGGTTCGCCGATGACATCGTAATTCTGTCAGAGACAGCAAAGGACTTGGAAGAGCAGTTGAACGGAATGGATAGTGTCTTGAAATGAGGATATAAGATGACCATCAACAAAAGCAAAACGAGGATAATGGAATGTAGTCGAATTAAGTCGGGTGATGCTGAGGGAATTAGATTAGGAAGTGAGACACTTAAAGTAGTAAAGGAGTTTTGCTATTTGGGGAGCAAAATAACTGATGATGGTCGAAGTAGAGAGGATATAAAATGTAGACTGGCAATGGCAAGAAAAGTGTTTCTGAAGAAGAGAAGTTTGTTAACAGCGAGTATAGATTTAAGTGTCAGGAAGTCATTTCTGAAAGTATTAGCATGGAGTGTAGCCATGTATGGAAGTGAATCATGGACGATAAATAGTTTGGACAAGAAGAGAATAGAAGCTTTCGAAATGTGGTGCTACAGAAGAATGCTGAAGATTAGATGGGTAGATCACATAACTAATGAGGAAGTATTGAATCGGATTGGGGAGAAGAGAAGTTTGTGGCACAACTTGACCAGAAGAAGGGATCGGTTGGTAGGACATGTTCTGAGGCATCAAGGGATCACCAATTTAGTATTGGAGGGCAGCGTGTAGGGTAAAAATCGTAGAGGGAGACCAAGAGATGACTACACTAAGCAGATTCAGAAGGACGTAGGTTGCAGTTGGTACTGGGAGATGAAGAAGCTTGCACAGGATAGAGTAGCATGGAGAGCTGCATCAAACCAGTTTCAGGACTGAAGACCACAACACCAACAACAACAGGATAACACTGGTGGATTTTTGTAGTATACATCCAGTTATCGCTTTTCGAGAAAAGTAGCAAACGGTGGAAGGATTAACTCTTCTTTTATTTTCCTATTTGATTTAACATTTTAATTCTTTGTGTCTTAGAACTGAGAGAGTCGAAATTTTCCAATTTTAGATCAATTTCTACGTTTATTACATTAAATGATAAGAATAAAAATCGAAAATCGGTTACTTCAGGAACCGGTTACTTTAGTGGTTTTAACACCCAAGTTAAATTGGCGTGAGAAAAAAACAATAAAACCGAGTCACATATCACTCACAACTTCCTGATATAAATACAAGATACTTTCAGCAAAAAGTAGCTAGCGTAACGGGAAATTCGATTTATATTTTTGTGGGAACTGTGGCTCTTAATAGTCTGATAACCTGATAGGAACGCCACCAAGACATTATTGCCTTGAGTATCGCAAAAAACTCCCCATACATATTCAAAGTTTAGAGAAATTTTTACAAATTCGATGGAAAAGATATACAGTACAGAGCGTATTAAAAGGAGCACTAACATATACAACTCGTACAGTGCGTCAAGAAGGAGGAAGTGTGTAAATAACACAAAGAATTACAATTTCTGATATATTCTCTCTACTTTTTATTGATGGTGACGCGCATGGAAAACGTTAATCTCAACTGGAAAAACCAAAGATCGAGAAAAGTGTCGCACGGGTTAAAACACTAGACTTTTGTGCGGGATAAAGGACATTCTAATCTCCGTCTGATATGCTAATTTTTGCACTGTTACCAACATACTTCGGGCAGTGCTGGGATGATTGGACCAGAAAGGCTGCTGCGTTTTCCTGTTCTTGTCCAACTGAACGATGGGCTAAGCGACTTTCTCGTCGACATGACGAGAAGCAATAATATTATCTTGGAACTCTTCCATCTGTTCCGTGTTTGCATAGAAAAACAGTAATATCACAAATTGAGTCCGCCTTGATGCAAAACACCTTGCTATTCGTTTATTTCTTTATTATCAAATGGTTCAAATGGCTCTGAGCACTATGCGACTTAACTTCTGAGGTCATTAGTCGTCTAGAATTTAGAACTAATTAAACCTAACTAACCTAAGGACATCACACACATCCATGCCAGAGGCAGGATTCGAACCTGCTACACTAACGGTCGCTCAGCTCCAGACTGTAGCGCCTAGAACCGCACGGCCACTCCGGCCGGCTCTTTATTATCCCAAACTAGTTTCGGCGACAAATATCACTCTCATCAGTGTTTTTTTTTTTAAATTTAAAACCTGCAGAAAATGGTATGGTTGTACAAACATAGTAAAAAATTATTACATGTGTACAAATCGTCATTTGAAATATAGTTTTATATGGATATTTTCATACTACCTTATATATTGTATGCTACAGCATGTTTTAAGCAATTATTGGCGCTGTTTGTGACATATTTCCTGTGCTCTTTTTTCTGTTGCCGTCTTTTTACTTAGCGAACCTCATGTCATCTGCAACCATGTGAGCGGCTGTCAGTAAACAAATACTCAAAGGTGAGCTTCGTATGTCGGTAGTATATACTTGGGGTTGTGTTGATGTTGTGTTTTGGTATGTATTTGGCTATTGCTTAGCTATTCGTGTACTCACGTTCGTGTAAAAAGCAGCCACACGCCATCCAACGAACGTGAGTACACGAATAGCTAAGCAACAGCTAAATACACACGAAAATAACTGGTTTCCACAACACCAACACAACCCCAAGTATACACTGCTGACATACGAAGCTCACCTTTCAGTATTTGTTTAGTAACAGCCGCTCACATGGTTGCAGATAACATGATGTTCGCTAAGTAAAAAGACGGCAACAGAAAAAAAAGAGCACAGAAAATATGTCTCAAACAGCGCCAAACATGCTGGAGCATACAATATATAAGGTAGTACGAAAATATCAATATAAAACTATATTTCAAAAGACGATTTGTAAAAATGTAATAATGTTTTACTGTGTTTGTACAACCATACCATTTTCTGCATGTTTCAGATTTAAAAAAAAACACTGATGATGGTGATATTTGTCGCCGAAACTAGTTTGGGATAATAAGGAATAAACGAATAACAAGGTGTTTTGCATCAAGGCGGACTCAATTTGTGATATTACTGTACGACGAGAAACTTTCCTCCGTAAAGCATAGCCCTACAGGAGATCAACCCATGCCGTGGCCTATAATTTTGTATATACTGAGGCTCTCCATGCAAAAGATAGAACAAAGCTAGCTCGAGTTTGGCGTTGCGCGAGCTGAGCTAGCGGGTCATCGCGGCTGGCGGCTGGACACGCGCCATTACGCATGCCGGGCGGACGCGGTCGATTTTGGCGACGCCGCGGGGAAAGTTGGCGGGCGCGCCAGGGCCGTGCACAGCCTCCTATCGCACCCTTGTTTCTCGGTGAAACGCGCAAATTGCAAATTCCCAGCGCTCCGCGGACAACGTCGGCTTTGGGTTTCGTTTGCATCGATCACGAGTTTCGCAGTTTGCGTTGTCGTAGAGCAGTAGAAAGCGCGAGATAAGCCTTTTCTGCATATAATTACAGCGCAACCCTAAGAAATTTCTCTGACTGGTACACGAGTTCCAGCTGAGAACAGATAAACATCTAAGATTTTATGGCACGAATGACAAGAGCGGATGGATTACCCGTGTCATTTGTTTTCCTATTTCAGTAGCAATCACTGTACACTTTAGCTCGGCTCCGGGCTGTTCGAGCCTACAGAAAAAGTAGTATGGTACTTATGAGTATGACTTGATGCAAAGTTTGTTTATCCACCCACATTAATTTCCGAGATAATTTCGCCATCGTAACTAGGTCCTTAATCTCGCAGAAGCTATTTTGGGAGTAAGAAACATGGTGTTTTGCATCAGCGCTGTTCACAAATCATATTCTGCATTTCAATCACAGGTAATATGTAGGAAGAGAGATAAAGTGTAAGTTTTCTGACGAGGCCAACGTCAAATATTCTTGGCCAAGAACAGAGGAAGGTTTGACATTTTGTTGGTACATATTGCGCAAAAACGTAAGTCGAGCATCAACTTGGGCTGCGTAATAGTTTGGTTTGCATGTCAATACTCCTTTTACATTTATATGGGTCAGTTGAAATATCTGATGTTGTAACCTTATATTTTTAGTCACTTCATTGCCAATAAAAACTCATGCGTAGTTGATGAAGTCTGATGAAGAATCTGCTGCTTCCTGTTCAACAGTTAAAGAATGGGCAACTAAATTCAAACGTGGCCATACTTCTTTTGAAGATGGTATATGTAAGTGACAGTAGCAGGGCTGAGTGCGTTCTGGTTCAAAAATGGCTCTGAGCACTATGGGACTTACTTCTGAGGTCATCAGTCCCCTTCAACCTAGAACTACTTAAACCTAACTAACCTAAGGACATTGCACACATCCATGCCCGATGCAGGATTCGAACCTACGACCGTAGAGGACGCGCGGTTCCAGACTGTCGAGTGCGTTCTGGAACAATGGGTACGTTGTTCTCGCTATGTAAACCAACTGGCTATTTGTCTTAGTGTCCTTACGTAAACAAACCGCTAATTTGTGCTCTTTTGTTATGTTTATTTCCCTAATATAAACAAACTGCGTTTATATGCTCTTGAGGTATGTACACGAAAGTCTGATTTGTGGCCAGATACTCTTAGCCTAATCTTAATCACTATAGTTTATGACCCCCTTCCCGTTTCCCCCTGCTCCAGTCCTCTAGTTCAATTCGGCTGGCTGCATTACTAAGATATTTCCCCTACCACTAGTCCAAGTTGCCGCTTATCCCCACCACTCATCTGGGTACGGTAGGATCGTCATGAGACAATCCCAGCACTTGTGCTCTGTATATCGCTTGATCACCATGAGCATCAGCAGCAGTAGCAGGAGATATCAGCTGCAATTCCCAACCACAATAAAAACAAGAAGCTACAAAACACTTTATACTCTGGACAGTGACAGCTGTGGAGAACCACAATAGCTGTTAAACGGTCCTTTATTAAAACTACCGGTTTTGCAGCTTATGCCAGCTGTAGTGGCCGTGCGGTTCTAGGCGCTACAGTCTGGAACCGCGAGACCGCTACGGTCGCAGGTTCGAATCCTGCCTCGGGCATGGGTGTGTGATGTCCTTAGGTTAGTTAGGTTTAAGTAGTTTTAAGTTCTAGGGGGCTGTTGACCTCAGTAGTTAAGTCCCATAATGCTCAGAGCCATTTGAACCATTTTTTGCAGCTTATGGCTGCATTCTCAGGTGCTGAGTAGAAGAAGTGGAAAAAATATAATAAACAACCTAATTTAAAAAGGATGTATTAAATAACGGATAAAATTACTCACAGTCAATTCGTATAAAATCCAGAGCGGGATTAAATGGACGACGCAGCATTCTCAGTCAAATAAAAACAAAACATCTGTCGGAAGAATGACAGTGAGTCAATAAAATCGGCAGAACTATGCAGTCGACCAACCCAAACAGCAAGGAATTTGACAACCAGAACCAAAAGAATTGATAGGGTCCAAAATTCAAAGTCTGAAAATGAAGAATTACATGGTTCAAATGGCTCTGAGCACTATGCGACTTAACTGCTGAGGTCATCAGTCGCCTAGAACTTAGACCTAATTACACCTAACTAACCAAAGGACATCACACACATCCATGCCCGGGGCAGGATTCGAACCTGCGACTGTAGCGATCGCTCGGCTCCAGACTGCAGCGCCTAGAACCGCACGGCCACTCCGGCCGGCGAATGACATGGAAGGTAGGTAAGTCATAAGATGGAAATACGTATAATTACATAAAGTCACCTTTTGAAGAGCAACATATTGTGCAGTAGACTCACGTGGCAGTAGCATATTATGATATACAGACAGGAAAACATCAGACAACAACCAAAATAAAGTTGCAAACCTAAAATATAAAAATAGAGGATTAATAGCCAATAAGAGAATGTTTGGGGAGGTAGATATAGAGTAACAGACAAATCAACATACAGTGAAGAACTGAAGAAGAGCACTATTGAAGAACTTGGCAGAATGTAATACCCATATAGTGATGTAGCTCGAAGGAATACAGGTGAGAGCCAGCGGGACACTGAGTGCGTAGGGACAAGGAACCGACTGGATAGGACAGCGTGCGCAAACCAGGTAACAAGTGACACCATGACAGCATGTCAGGAGCAATTACTGCTACGTCATAACGGGACAGAGAAGGTTGGATGGTCTCCTTGCATAGCTGTTTACTAAAAATAGCCGGCCAGTGTGGCCGAGCGGCTCTAGGCGCTTCAGTCTGAAACCGCGCGACCGCTACGGTCGCAGGTTCGAGTCCTGCCTCTTTAAGTCCCATAGTGCTTAGAGCCATCTGAACCATTTTTTAAAAATAAGAATATGATCAGGGTTGGAGCGTGAATAATCTTGATAAAATATAAAATATGTTACGTACAGCCAATAATCGTCAGATTTCGAGAACATCTGAATTCAAGCAGTTAAAAATCAACTTCGAGTACACACCTCCGTGAACAAAGACATTCCATTATTAATCTGTCAAATAATTTTAAAGTTTTGCACGATTAAAACGAACGTTAAACCCGTCACGTTCTTCATGCTAACTTTGACTTAATTTGATTCATATTTGTACTATTTCAATGCATTTGCTTCCTCTCCTCCCCACCACTTTCTTCTGATTCACTTTCATTTCCTTCTCCCTATTGTCCAATTACTGTTTTAATTTTCTCCATTCCATCTCTTCTAGTGATCCTCTTTACGTCTCTCACCACTTTAACTATGCCTTTTCATCATTATTTTAAGCTGATGTTTGTTACCTGTATGTAATGCCTTTAATATTCTATAAAGATTATTCATGTTCCAAGTTTTATTGTATTTTTCCATCTACTTGAGGATGCCACCCAATATTCTCTGTCATGTTATATCATAGCAGTTATCACTTCCGACATGCTCGCATGGTGTCTCTTACTACATCTTGCACAGTGGCCTATTTGTTCGGTTCCTTGCCGTCGTGTGCTCAATGTTCTGCTAGCTCTCACCTGTGTTTGTTCCAGTTACGTGACTATTTTAGTTTTACATTCTGGTAAGTTCTTCGTAGCGCCATGCCTTGTTTTTTCAGTGTCTTTTAGTTTGTCTGTATCTGTGTATCTGCTCCCCCCTCAACCTGTCTTTATTGGCTATTAACTCTCTATTATAACTTCGCATTTTCACTCATTGAATTTTAGATCCTAGCAGTTGTGTTTTTCTTTTATATAGTATCTCTTGCTATTTGGGGTGGTTAAACTTATTGTTCTTCCTATTTTATTACCTGACTACCTTTCTTTCAACGAAAGTTTTACGTTGATTTGATTTAGAATGTTAGGTCATCCATTTCATCTCGGTCTGAATGTAATATAAACTAATTGAGAGTAATTTAATCTGTAATCTACTACATCCTCTTTTACCCTGGAGTGTAGATAATATTGTTTATTATAGTTCCCCAATTTTTTTCTGCTCAGATGTATACTTAAGAAACAGGTATAAGCTGCAAAACAGATCATTTTAACAAAGCATCATTTAACAACTATTGCGGTTCTTCATTTATCAAGATGTAAAAACCAGAAGACCGTCACATTTGAATGTAAATATTATTAATCCAACGATCTCTGACACTGATCATTATTGCTACATTTGTCCTCTGCTTGTAGCCTCGCGGTAGCGTTCTTCATCATCATTTCATCATCACTGACGCACGCAAGTCGCAAAAGTGGCGTCACCTATAAAGAACTTGCAATAAGACGGCCGAACTTCCCCGCATGGGGCCTCCCGGCCAACAATGCCATACGATCATTTCATTTCATTTTCATTGCTACATTTCATTTTGCATACTTTCACTTATTATTATTATTTCTCCCACACTCCAACAGGCCTCTGATGATGAAGTGGAGCAGCAGCTGTCTACACCGCTTCACCACACAGTCTCCCTGCCTAATTTATTGGATCAGGACGATCACCAACTGTTCCCGGACTTTGAATTTTCTTTGTTTACACCGCCACCACAACCACAGCAGTAGCGCACTGATAGCTTAACTAATTTAATGGATCAGGCCATCTCAAACTTTAAGTTTCCAGTGTCTAAATTGCAGCAACCAACCGATGATATATCACAGCAGCAGCAGAATATACAGGAACACTTCTTCCCAGACTTCCTGCTAGCATCGCCATCGACACAACTCATTGGGAAGTTACCGTGCCACAGCTCACCTATTGAAGTATTCTGTATAATGCTCAGTCTAAATTGAGTGGAAGTGAACGTATGGCTCTGGTCATGTCCTGCAACGATGAGTTCAGTGTGACGATAATATTTGAAAATCCCTAATTTAGTGGCAGGAAAGTAGTACTCTCATGTTATGAGTGGTACAAATTATGTCAGAATTCTGCAAAGACAACTGTAATGTTCAAAGCTCAAACTGCTCCAGAGTTATTCTGGTGTCATACATTATGTGTTAGGGACTAACCAAGAAGAATTAAAACGTACATAAATGAGAATACGACGCAATAGACTCAGTTTTAGGAACAAACGCTCACGAAATTGATGAGTGTTTGTCGGTTGGTGGGAACATGTGTAGTGATCTTTTGGAAATATTTGGTATATGCGTAAAAAGCTCACCCATTAGAATACTTCAGAGGACGTTCTTTCTGCTAATTTCGATGTATGTTCAGCTTCTGTACACAGTATGTATGATGCATCATGATCCTAGCTTCCTGACACTGCTGAAGAAAAACATGCATATTTGTGCTAGCTTGTATACCCTACAATGTTAGCTGGACTTAAAAAAAGAAAATAAACGAATGTCTATCTCGCTAGACTGTGTTTCGTTTCAACTACAGTGATATATAAACCATCCATAATAGGTAAAGCAGCAAAATCATTCTAGATCAGTCCGTAAGCTGCTTGCACTAAAATAATGTAGAGTAGCCACATTACTATCGTTCGCCCAGCTGGCTGAGCTGTAATGGCTGTGCTTCCTTCTATGAAACAAAAACACGTATAAATCATTTGGAAAAAATATTTTAATTGTTGCCTTTTACAACAGCACAGTTGAATAGGAGGGACACCGTGAAGTTCTCATCTCCATCCGATTGAAAATGCTAATTACAGTATTCAGCACTGTGATACACTGGAACTAACGTGTAAAAACTGTGTGAGATCCATACATATTATGAAAATTGACGTATGTTTATATGCGTGTAGGTTCCAAATTTACTCCTAAAGTACTTGACTGATTTCAACCAATCTTGGTGCACAAATCATTTACTGCATGGAACGAACCCCCAGGGGGAGGGGAGTGGGTACGAACCACCTGCCTATCAACGGGGTGGCATTAAGGGTGAAAAGCACTGTAGACCACGAGGTACAAGTGTCAGTGCTGAAGACATCCGGTATTTGAGAATTAGGATATTTAGTGGCTTACAACAAACTTTACAAATAATTTCAAACCTTTAAGAAACTTTTTCTCACTGACAAAACCCAAAAAAACCGATGAAAGGAAAAAAGTTTGTCGCTTATTACATTTTCTCTGTTCATGCAGTAAAACTGTCGCATGAAGTACGACGTTATTACTTCTTTACTACTGACTGCGTTCGTGGCACGCTTAACAGACAGTATTCATATACAGGCTGTTCGGAAATTCCTTTTACAAACTTCTAGGACTTGCAGGGGGGCAAGAGTAGATAATATTTTGAATTGGAACCCATGTTCGGAAACGTAACGTTTCTGTGGTACCACCATTTGAAAATTTGTTGGTGGCGTGGTCACTTTTGCAAACAGTGCGTCTCTTGTTTTGCAGTTACACTCGTTAATAGCCAAAGAAATACCTCGTGTGCGCGTTAACGGGTTCTCTTTAACGTGATGCAGTATGGCCTCTTCCAGTTCGGATGTGCGGCGTGTCCTTGGAGCACCACAGTCACGCCTGCTCACTGTGAAGGTACCTTTTCTCCATGCCATTGCGTAATGCGGCGAAAAGGGTATGGAATGGAGTCGGAGGTTGTGGAGAACGATCTTGATCAAGGCGACGAGTAGCTGTTCCATCACCGTAAGCTTCGACATTCAAGGGATCATGTTGGTGTATCCCACCGTAAACGTGAATTCAGCCATGTTTCTATAACGCTCACAGATACGTGAATGACGCTACAACCGGGTCAGAGTGGTATGACAGGCATCAACTGACTTAAGCCGATCCGACATAACTAGCCCCCACTATGACTATCCTGTTGCATACTCTCCTAGCAAACATGGTTTCAAACGGCTGTTTCTCAAAACGTTACGTTTCCGGAGATGGATTCCTATTCAAAATATTATGTACTCACTCCCCCCTACAAGTCCTAGAAGTTTGCAACGGAAATTGCCGAACATCCTGTATATCGATGAATGTAAAATCAAAATTATATTGTTGCATGACCCATAGTCCAAGAGATATGGCGTCATGCTAAGCGCAGGCCTGTCATGCTGCGTGTAACGACGGAGTCTCGAATAAGAGCTCTGCTTGGCGGTGTTTACACCGTAGTAGCTGACTCTGGCCACATTGCTTTGCAATTTTAGTACATTTCTCAGAGTCTTTCGTTAAAAATTTCAACCTCAACATTAAGAAACATTACATTACTGTACATGTCTTTGCAAGCACTTTCAGGTGTCGTTAACATGTACACCATTCTATTAAAAAAAAATTATTCTTGTCTCAGTATCTCAATCGATACACGAGTTAAGACACTGCTTCACATACCAAAGAACAGGTCCCTTACCGAACAATCGTTTGCGGAAAAACTCATGGCGATATCTGGAATCGTTCACGAAATAAAAGGGGCGTTACATCTTACGTGACTCACCCTGTGTATGTCTGCATATATGTTGAGCATCTCCTACTAAGCCACTGAATCAGTTTCAACCAAATTTGGTACATTTGCTATCTGGGAATGAATACTCTGGGCGTTAGAAACTGTAGCTCCGATACGAGCGGATATTTGGGTAAAAAGACCTTTCAGCCGCTGATCTCTTATTGTCTTGCACAACGGGCATGTTGTGTGGGTAGTATCACTACGTGATGCAGGGGCTACATTTGTGGTGGGCATAGCTGAGCAGAGAGAGGGGGATGGAGGAAATGGGTAGTGAGAGGAGGAGGAGGTGATGGACACAGAAAGGGGGATGTAGGTGATGGACCAATAGAGAGGAGATAAAAGAAGATGAAGAGGGATGAGGAGATTGGCAGACAGTGTGGGGAGGTCGTAATGGACAGAGAGAGGGAGAGGGTAGGAGGCCAGAGAGACTGGGGAGAAGGGGATTGTCGGAGAGAGTGGAGAGAAGAGGATAATTCGACAGAGTGGAAGAGAAAATGGTCAGGGAGAGGGGAACACTTACTAACAGAGAGAGGGGGAGGGAGAAGTTGGGCAGAAAGAAGGGGAGTAGGACATGGACAGAGAGAGGGTGGTGAAGGACAGATAGAGAGTGGGGAGAAGGAGATTGACACAGACCAGAAGAGATGGACACAGAGATGTGGGGAGGAGGACATAGACAGATAGACAATGTAGGAGAAGAGGGGCAGAGAAGGGGTGGAGGAGATGGAGAGATATGTGGTATTGGGTCAGTCTGGGTTGGCTGCCGCTGAATAGCTGGGTTCTGAGACAAAGAGCAAAATTATGAGAAACACACATAGTGTGTTCTTAAGTCTGGTTTACTTAACTTCAGTTCAGCAAGTCTAATTGTATTCCAACAGTTCCTTGACACAAGCAAGTTCATCAAAGATAATAATACAGAGAGGTGAAGCTTACCAGTAGGTGTCAAATGCCCTGAGTGAACTCCGCTCTCCAACAAGGCTGACGTTGGGGCGGCGTCTTCTTACGGCGACTTGGTGATAGAGTTACTCATGTGTGCAGCAGAGTGTGTGTCTTCAGGTGGGCTCTGGATTGGCAGCGGAGTCATACGCCAACCTCTCGACGTTGACTGCCTGGAGTGGTGTCGATGATAGTGTACAACACCACATCCCCCCCCTCCCCCCCCCACCCCGCCAAAACTCCTCCCCATCGTCGTGTACGGGTACTGCTGGAAACGACAACATGGGAGATCTGGGCACAGGTGCCTCTGAGGAGGCAGGAGCTGAAACTTCATCAAATGACTTGCTCCTATCTGCACCCCGATATCTGCGTTGTGAATGGTTGAAAACGACGGCCAAAAAACGAGCCATAGGATGCATACCCACTCCTAGGGCGGCGAAGGCGCGACTGGAGGGTTCACGGTGGCCCACTCGAAAGCAGAAGGGCGAAGAGCGCCAGGTCTTGCAGCTGGGGATACTGGCGCTGTGGTGACGCGAAAGCGCTGCGTCGGCGACCATTGGATGCCCGTCCAGCACAAGCAGCACAGAACCGAGGAAGGCAAAATTGGCTGAGGCTGTGGAATGCTCCTGGACACGCTGGCACCACTCATGCCAGGGTCAGGCAGCCCACACAAACGAAGCTGATTATGATGGCGCTACAGCAGCCTGGTGGGCCTGACGGCCCAGGAACTTGGTTATAACGGCTAAATCCCAGCGCCTGCGCCTACCAAAACTTTGAAAATGACCAAATAATTTAATACATGAAAAGTCCCAGTTTGCTTTTCGTCTACAGTATTACTTTTTTGTGTTAACTGGTATCCGGCCTACAAGGCCATCTTCAGACATTTACTGAGTGATGTTACCAAAGGAGTTACAATGTTTGTAAACAACATTCGAAGAGCAGTTAAATGTCTAGATTGAAGCATAAACGTACAGTAAATAACATCTGTGACAGTGTGGTGGTAATGCAATGTAAAAAGTAAAAAAACTGAACAGTAAATAGATAAAAACGAAGTAACCAGGAAGAAACTTTAACACAAAACAGGAGCAGCAAGCCTACTTAACAGTTTATATTAATAAACAAAACCAATAAAATAAAATGAAATTAATACTTGACACGGCTACTTTAGGAGGTATAAAACATGGAGAGTGATAAGCAAACCAATTAAAAGATGGAAGAATTATCGGTGTAACTACAGAATATACAAGGAAATGAAGTAATATCAATAAGATAAACGGAAATGAATAAATGGAGGAAAATGAAGGAGTATGAGGGAACATACAGTAAATGAAATCTTTGAGAGTGAATATTTTTATGTTGACTGTTTTTGTTTTTCAAAAATGTGTTAAGTTGTTTTGTAGTACCAGTCCACATACACAGTACACCATCCACATATCTAAACCAGTATTTGATATTTGTGCTCAAATGTTCTTTTTTCAGAAAATGTTGTTCAAAATAGTCCATAAATATTTCAGCCAACAGTGGACTAAAAGGGGAACCCTAGGTAATATTCAGTTCATAATGGAGAATGGCAACAAATCCATCAACTTCTTACATCTCACCATTGACATCAGTTTACAGACACATTATTTCAAAATTTAAATAAAAACTAGAACTACAGACACATTAATACCTTCTTGCTCACAACACCCCATAGCTCACAAACACGCAGCCTTCCACTCAATTGTACACCGTCTTATATCTGCCCCCATATCCATAAATGATTTTAAAGCAGAGTTATATACAATAAAATTTATTGCCTCAGCCAATGGCCACAGTCCATTCCTTATTGACCACATTTTGCATAGGAAAGAAAAATGGAAAATTATACCCCTCCTCTTTGCTCCACCTGCTTCCCCATCCACTGTCTGCAAGAAATGGTGTACATTACCATATCTGGGAGAAGCATCACAGACTGTATCCTAAGCACTGAAAGTCTTCAAGTATAGGCTATCACACTATGTTAAGAACACCACAGCCCAGTGTATTTTCAACAGCAGAGATAAAATCCAGTTATTAGCCAAAAATGGGGCATACAAAATTACCTGTTCTGATTGTGACATGTTTGACATTGGTCAATCATGCACAGACACAGCAACTAGGCTGGTTGAACATGAACGCAGCTGATACCATCCTGAGTCCCATGTGCTTCACTTAGCAAACAAAGGCCATAAACACAAGCCACTGGAAGCCCTGGAAATTAATAAACATCTAGCTCACAGCCCACACTGTCTGTTCTACGTGTATCTCCATTATCCTGTATTCATTGAGTTGTTTTATCTTATATAAACTTTCAATGTAATCCACGTAGACTGTAGTTTTAATTGTTAAGGCTTTCTTTTAACTGGTGCTTCTTTCACTTTCCATGTTTAATACCTCTTTTAGTTCTCTCATCAAGTATTGTTTTTTGTTTTACTTGGTTGATTTATTTAATCCAAACTGTTACACAGTCACAGTTTTGAGTATAATGTTAATGTTTTTCCTGTTTCGCTCCTTTTGTATTTGTGTACTGTTCTGCCTTTTTTACCTTTTAAAATGCAGTACTACCACACTCTCAAGGATTTCATTTACTGTATGTTTCCTCACACTCCCCCATTTTCCCGTATTTATTGATTTCTGCTTATCTTATTGATATTGCTTAAGTTCCTTATATATTCTATAGTTGCATTGGTAATTCTTTCTTCTTTTAATTAGTTTGTGTATCACTCTCCATGTTTTATACCTCCTGAAGAAGCCTTGTCAAGTACTAATTTATTTTATTTAATTGGTTTTGTTTATTAATATAAACTGTTATGTATGCTCACTGTTTTTGTTTTGTGTTAAAATTTTTTCCTGTCTACACCATTTTTATTTATTGACTGTTCAACTTTTTACTTTTTACGCTGCATTACCACCACACTGTCAAAGACGTTATTTATTTTACGTTTCTGCTTCAATCTAGACCTGTAACTTCTTTTCCAATGTTGTTTACAAACATTGTGACTTCTTTGGTGACAATACTTAGTAAATGCCTGAAGATAGCTTTGTAAGGCGAAAACTGGTTAACCTCTCCAGCGGCTAGCTTGCGGCGATGGTAACCTACGTCGCCCTGCACCCACATCTTCTTGTTCATCTTCGTCGCCTCGGAGTTGGCGTCAGCTAAGATCGGTCTGCTGTCTGCTGGCGCGGGCGTCATCAAATATCCGCCGGCTTTCTCGACAATGGTGCACCACATGTCCGGGTCGTCCGCAATGAAAACATACTGGTTGGTTATGCTGGGTCCTCCAGACGTCAGTCTTCCTTGGTGCCCAAACAGGTTCCTCATGCGGCATTGTAGGAACATAACTCCGTTTGGGTCTCGACTTTTTCACCGTTCAAAAGGGAAATGAGGGACGAGAGATTGGGTTAAATGTCTGTTCCACTTCCTACCTTATGACCTCTTGAAGCGTCTCGGTTTTTTGCTCGCCCTGCCATCCAAGTGCCTTCTGAACTTCCTCTCTCACTATCTGGCGAAGAACACTTGTGAAATCAGTTGCTTCCTGCATCAGAGACAGCGATACGACGTTAGAAAGCCGTTCAAACTTCTTGCGTGTAATTCTTTTTTGGCCGACCGGAGTGGCCGAGTGGTTCTAGGCGCTACAGTCTGGAACCGCGCGACCACTACGGTCGCAGGTTCGAATCCTGCCTCTGGCATGGATGTGTGTGATGTCCTTAGGCTAGTTAGGTTTAAGTAGTTCTAAGTTCTAGGGGACTGATGACAGAAGTTAAGTCCCATAGTGCTCAGAGCCTTTGCCATTCGTGCACCCATGTTCGTCATTGAGTACACCATCGCAGGCGCTCCTGTCCGTGATGCAGCGTCAAGGGTAACCGCAGCCATGGTCTCCGAGCTGATGATCCATGCTGCTGCAAACGTCGTCGTACTGTTAGTGCAGATGGTTGTTGTCTTGGAAACGTCCCCATCTGTTGACTCAGGGATCGAGACGTGGCTGCACGATCCGTTACAGCCATCCTAGTGATATGAGGCCTCTGGGATCCAACATGGCGTTCCGTATTACCCTCCTGAACCCACCGATTCCATATTCTGCTGACAGACATTGGATCTCGACCAACGCGAGCAGCAATGTCGCGATACGATAAACCGTAATCGCGATAGGCTACAATCCGACCTTTATCAAAGTCTGAAACGTGATGGTACGCATTTCTCCTCCTGACACGAGGCATCACATCAACGTTTCACCAGGCAACGCCGGTCAACTGCTGTTTGTGTATGAGAAATCGGCTTGAAACTTTCCTCACGTTAGCACCGGCGCCAACCTTGTGTGAATGCTCTGAAAAGCTAATTATTTGCATATCACAGCATCTTCTTCCTATCCTTTAAGTTTCGCGTCTGTAGCACGTCATCGTCGTGGTGTAGCAATTTTAACGGCCAGTTGTGTACTAAAAACAGTTACTCTCATACTGCCCTAAGAATTTTTGTGACTGCTCTTCGTATCGCAAAATGAAACATTATTTGCCAATCACCTGCTTTAATTATGTAGCTTTATAGGCAAGTATCAATTACTATAATTCTGTTAGAATGTAAAGCGCTTCTTAACTTGCTTAGATTTTGTTATTTGCAAGAGGAGTAAGCAGTTATTTGTTTCCACTCTAGTGTATACAGAGTGTTGTGTACTATCGGGATCGATATGGTACATTATTTATCCTCCATCTCTGATGTCACTGATGATGGGCTATATGCCCGAATACAGATCTGGCAAACAGATAGTTTTGAAGGGCAGCTCATGGTGTACAATAAGATATCCTTTATCAAGAGACTTTTACACTTACATTAATTTCCTCTCACGACTTTCCAGCAGCAAGAGCCGAAACGTAGGCAGGAAATCATGATCATAGACTGAGTTACATAAACCACATGTCCAACGAGGCAAGTAAATAACGAGCATGAATATCTACCTTCTACATGTATTTCCCTGATATGATTTTATGGACGACTAATACGAGATATGGGAAGATGATCTGGGAATTAGCTGACTATAAGGGCAGTGAAACATTATTGTAGATCCTGTTTATCATTTCCATTATGCACTTCCGTAGCTCAGTGGTCGCTGGCTCGGTAGATTAACGTGTTCGGTCAGAGGACTGTCATCCTCTGCAGAAAAAAAACCTGAGTCAAGTTGTTACCAATGGAGTTTGAAAGACGTCGTGCAACATCCGCAAAGAACTACTGACGAAAAGTGAAGAAGAAACAAATGTAAAGAAATAAAACAAAAAAAGTGGTCAGCATGTCTGACTGCAATGCAGAGGAGCTGGCTTCCATGTCCGGTACTATCGTGTGTGTTTCCTAAGTGGGAGAAATAGAATTAGGTGCACTTACTCCCGTGATTCCTATTGAGAAGTTGCTTGAGTCAGAAGCAGTGGCTTCAAGTTGAAGAAAGCCGATAATGGTCTGGACAGCGCTGATCCCACACCCCTCCATACCGCATCGAATGACGTCATGAATTCATTGGCAGAGAAAAACAAGGCTGTCGGTCGGTGCAGATTGGCCTATCAGAGCCAGAAGGCGGCGCTTTGCTTGACTTCTGGTATCACATCAACTCGTTGGTCCTACAGTTAACCACTTTTAATTGGTTACGTTGTTACAACTGCAGGCGATGATTATTCCGACACAAATGGCTTAATAGTTTACCATTTGCTAATTGTCCCCAGCACGCACAGTCGTTATACGAGCTCCTGCTCGTCTACTGGTTTCTTAGTATGCAACTCGCCACTGCCTTTGTTCTCAGTAGCACGCCTGATTGCTAATTCACCGGGACCTTTGTTGCCATTCACATCTACGGTTGCTGTGCAGTTCCAACCTGAATACGACAGCAAACACTGTGCTAGTTCCTACCTACCATTAAGTGCTCTTGAGTCAGGCGCAAGCTATTAAAGAACGACTCACATCGCCGGCCGTGGTGGCCGAGCGGTTCTAGGTGCTACAGTCTGGAACCGCGAGACCGCTACGGTTGCAGGTTCGAGTCCTGCCTGGGGCATGGATGTGTGTGATGTCCTTTGGTTAGTTAGGTTTAAGTAGTTTTAAGTTAAGCCCCATAGTGCTCAGAGCCATTTGAACCACTTTTGAAAGACTCACACCACCCTAAAAACGCACAAATCAATGAAAACCTTTACATAATTCAAAACAGTGTCACTCCCTTTAAATCATATGACACACGGGGTTCTTAGAGTATTCATATTCCACTTCTTTTCCAAGAAGGAGACTTGACAAACAGCCGTGCGATTTGAGAAGTTATTTCATTTTCACCACCAGTTTCGGCAATTCAGTATGCCATTTTGAGGCCCCATACGCACATTATCTATTCAAACGTATCGATATTGGCTTTCTGGAGCCATCAGTGTCTGGATGTTGAGAATTCGTATTTGAAGTGCTTCCCTCAAAGACAACTACTGCTAGTTGTCAAGTCTTCGAAGAAAGCACTTCAAATACGAATTCACAACATCCAGATGCTGATGACTCCAGTATGACAATATCGATACCTTTGAATGTCTGTACACGAGTAGCTTATGGGGCCTGAAGTATTGAATTGCCGAAACTGGTTGTGAAAATAAAATAATTTCTCAGATCACACAGCTGTTTGGAGATTTTCTTGTTAAATATTTGACCAGCCGCTCTCTCGTGTCCACAGTGGATCAACAGAGATATTCCATATCAGTTACATAAGTTGTACCGCCATTTCCTCTGAATTTCAATAGAAATATTCCACACACATTTAACTTTATATTTCAAAAGAATCTTCAGTTACTTGACTTTACTTAGCGGAAGCATAGGCTGAAAATTGCAGCTCAGTTTTGTTTTCAACTGTTTTGGATTTGCTCTGGGTTCTATTTAAAATTGTTGTTAATGGTGTTCACCAATTTCTGACAGAAAATAAGAAACTGGATCAATTAACTGTGGCATCATTGCGTCATTGTGTTTTGTAATGTTCATAAGAACCAGAAATTACGATGAGTTCCCCATACGAACGGGCGACGAAAACAGAATGGAAGTTTTCTAAATAACTATAGGCGAAGGCGAAGCGTTTTTAAACTCAACTCACTCCATGAAAAAACCCGTCTAGGACAACGCAGTGATTGAGGGGCTGGAACCGTATTCTTCAAAAAATGGTTGAAGTCACCCTTCTTGCCGTCCATTTTCAGGCTCCCGGTAGTTTCCCTGTACCTCTTTAGGTGATTGGCAGAAAGGTTCCTCTGAAAAGACCATTTCATATCCTCTGCTGGTCCAATCTTAGCATGTAGCCTGTTTATATAGACGTCGCCGTCGACAGGACGTAAAATTATAATCTTACCGTCCTCCATTCTTCCAACAAAACGCAATCTGACGCATAATTTGTGGTTTGTCTTTTCTGCAGAGGGAGCCTATACAATGCTTGTGCTTTCATAAGATTAATAAACGATGGAGATCTGTATATTACACACTAGCTTTCGGAAGCTACATATTAACTACCATCAGCTCAAATCAACCTATCGTTGTTTTTGCGCTTTCACATAGCTGTGAGGAAGCAGTTCAGAATCTTTTTATCTTATCTGGAGACTTGGCCTCTCACTAATTCTCATTTTTGCCAGAGGATGAGTCAATATTTCACAGACGTCGATCTGAAAATTCGGGTGGAATACTAGCAACGTATGGAGACTTAATATGAATGACAAAAAAAGTGAATTTTTTATTATGGCGATGGTGTGGAGTGGCGATAGTCGAGGCGGCTGGTTCATCGAACCAAGTAAACGTCCGACGCTAATTACATTAATCTATATCTTTCGAGGGAAAGATACAGGAATCGTAGTTTTGCCAGGCGGTGGTCAGTGTCCCCGAGACGCAGGCTGGTCTCGTGGGGGGAAACATGCTCAGCTCTGAAAACGGCTCAAGTGACGAACGACGAACGATCAGTGCACGGTGTCCCCCTGCTGGGCGAGCGGCAGCTGAAGTGAGGTTACGTGGTCAGCACCCTTTTGCAGCTGGGCGACTCATTCCGGAAAACACTCGCGAACGAAGAGTTGAGCAGAGAGTCCCAGAACAAGAGGTAACGACAGTGGTCTGCAGGGAAGTGCCCGCAGTCATTCTACATCTACATCTACATCCATTCTCCGCAAGCCACCTGACGGTGTGTGGCGGAGGGTACCTTGAGTACCTCTATCGGTTCTTCCTTCTATTCCAGTCTCGTATTGTTCGTGGAAAGAAGGATTGTCGGTATGCCTCTGTGTGGGCTCTAATCTCTCTGATTTTATCCTCATGGTCTCTTCGCGAGATATACGTAGGAAGGAGCAATATACTGCTTGACTCCTCGGTGAAGGTATGTTCTCGAAACTTCAACAAAAGCCCGTACCGAGCTACTGAGCGTCTCTCCTGCACAGTCTTCCACTGAAGTTTATCTATCATCTCTGTAACGCTTTCGCGATTACTAAATGATCCTGTAACGAAGCGCGCTGCTCTCCATTGGATCTTCTCTATCTCTTCTATCAACCCTATCTGGTACGGATCCCACACTGCTGAGCAGTATTCAAGCAGTGGGCGAACAAGCCTACTGTAACCTACTTCCTTTGTTTTCGGATCGCATTTCCTTAGGATTCTTCCAATGAATCTGTCTGGCATCTGCTTTACCGACGATCAGCTTTATATGATCATTCCATTTTAAATCACTCCTAATGCGTACTCCCAGATAATTTATGGAATAAACTGGTTCCAGTTGCTGACCTGCTATATTGTAGCTAAATGATAAGGGATCTTTCTTTCTATGTATTCGCAGCACATTACACTTGTCTACATTGAGATTCAATTGCCATTCCCTGCACCATGCGTCAATTCGCTGCAGATCCTCCTGCATTTCAGTACAATTTTCCATTGTTACAACCTCTCGATATACCACATCATCATCTGCAAAAATCCTCAGTGAATAGCAACGGTCCTACGACCCTCTCCTGTGGCACACCTGAAATCACTCTTACTTCGGAAGATTTCTCTCCATTGAGTGTGCCCACACAGGTAGGCAGCAGTTTGGCAGTTAGTCAATACTTTGAGCCTCCAGGCGGGCACCCTGAAGTTTGCAGGAGTCGGCTAGAGGCAGCGTTTGACTTCTGGTAGCATCAGGCCAAGGCGGAGCCGGCAGTTTCGGAGCTAGTGAAAAAGCCACCTAATAGTAACAGCTGGGTGAGCCATTTTATTTCGTTGATGAGTTACGAGCACCTCCCATAACTGGTGGCAGGCAGCCACAGATACTGCTTGATTAAAATGGGTAGTATTTATGACAGCTCGGTCCACGAAAGTTTTATCGCGCCAACGGTCCTCGTCAAATAGAATGAGGAAGCAGCCGAGCGCCGGGCCTGGAGAGTGCTCCAGTTTGCTGAAGCTACAGTCTGCTTGTGGACTTACACGATATTAGTTTTGCTACCACCTGGCAGCGATTTTTACTGGGCTGTCAGACTCCGCTTGTGGCGTCTTGCGAAAGCACTCCTGTTAAATTTTGTCTTCTTTCCTTTGTTAACGCTTCTTGCACCCTCATGTGGTGACATTTCTTTTTTGTTTTTGTCGACCTGACCACGTACTGAGTGGCAGCAGCTGTGTCTCAGAACACCTTCTCTCTTTGGGAGATCCTGTACACCTGATCGAAAACTGGCGATGACTAGAAGTGACTCGGTACACTATTTACAGGCTTACATGTATACATTCCAGTCAAGTTTCCCTCCACCTAACTCTGAACCATAACGTTCACTTGCTGCGTATTCAATTAATTACTATTTATTAATGCGAAATTAGGTGTACATGGAGTTTGTGTCGGTGGGAGATTTTTAGCCTTAAGTAGACTTAGGCTGCACAGACAAGCGTTAAGACCACAATTTTGCATGAAGTGGTAGCCTCTATCACAATGACTCTGTGGTGTTGTTAACTGTGATACTTCTGCTCGCGGTGAAACATCTGCTCTGCAGTCATGAGCCATGAGTTGGTGTTACTTCATCCGGAGAGTGGAGAAGATTAGATTCTAAGTTTCCGATGAGGTAAGTTAGGTTTTCGGCTGGGAGATTAAAAGTTGTTCGAGAGAAGCCACAAGTCGCGCCATTGATTAATATATCGCTGCCTCGCAGCTCCAACAGTTCCACACACTTAGGTCGACGCTGGTCATAACAGTTCGTGATAACTACAAGTGGTTAGCATGTGGAACGTACCCAGTGCACCCTGTTCTCTGAAAATAAGGTTGGTGCTTTTGTCACTCCTAGAAATAACTGTACCTCACATGCTCCTGCAGCAGCCTGGATCACTTGGTGTGTGCATATAGTGACTTGCTCCCGCTAACAGCCTGGAGTTCGGCCTTTAACATTAATATATGGTTTTATCCCTCTTGGTGACATGAGTAACACCTTCTTCATTTAGATTTGTAAATACCTTTTCCAGAGTCTCCGATCTCAATGGGAAAAATTTGGAAATTTCTGGTAAGTTCTATGGGACCAAACTGCTGAGGTCATCAGTCCCTAGGCTTACACACTACTTTATCTACCTTAAACTAACTTACACTAAGGACAACACACACACCCATACCCAAGAGAGGACTCGAACCTCTGACGGGGAGAGCCACGCGAACCGTGGTGAGGCGCCTTAAACCGCACGGCTACCCCGCGAGGCGGATTGTATAGCATTAGTAACGGGCATTGCTGTTTACTACAGGGAGTCAGACCAGAACATATTGTTCAAAAATGGCTCTAAGCGCTGTGGAACTTAACATCTGAGGTCATCAGTCCCCTAGACTTAGAAGTACTTAAACCTAAGTAATCTAACGACTTCACAGATATCCATGTCCGAGGCAGGATTCGAATCTGTGACCGTAACAGCAGCGTGGTTGCGGACTGAAGAACCTAGAACCGGTCGGTCACAGCGGCCGGCGGTCGGCATCGATATTTACCATTTCAAGATGGTGTCTTTGCCAATGCAAGGTGATACAATAGTTACAAGGTTTTCACATCAGGCGTAGCAATGAGTTCCAATATAGGCAGTAGTTCTTTTTGTGTCTTACGTTGGCCAGCCAGGAATTGCTATGGTGGCAGCAATGTAGAGCTTAGAAGCCCATGTACCGCATAGTATATGGCTTCCTGTAACCTTGCTAAGTCCACTCAGGTATCCTCTATGCTGTCCGCCAGTGTTCGAAGAATCTCGCTACAACCACCTTAGTGCCCAGTAGGTCTAAATGGGTCTGTACAGTGCTAAAAACCAGGCTAACCGTACTGCTGGCCATTTTTCTACAATCCGTGAACTTTGACGTTAGCCTTAATAGCATCCTGCTGATCTACCTTAAACTAACTTACACTACACCCATGCCCAAGGGAGGACTCGAACCTCCGACGGGGAGAGCCGCGCGAACCATGGCGACGGTTCGTTAGCTGTGTGGTATGCTGTTCCGTTAGATCGTTATAACCCTCCTCTACTCTCTCCACCTGTGCTAAACTGTCACTGGGTCCCCATACATCAGTGGCATTCACAGCCCTGAATGCAGTTCTCAAAATCCTACCTCCTGCGTCTAACAACTTCACTTCCATCGTCTGTCCGTAGCTCGTGGTCTAGGGTAGCGTTCTCGCTTCCCGCGTACGGAGTCCCGGCTTCGATTCCCGGCGGGGTCAGGGGTTTTCTTTGCCTCGAGGTGACTGGATGTTGCCGGCCGCGGTGGTCTCGCGGTTCTAGGCGCTCAGTCCGGAACCGCGCGACTGCTACGGTCGCAGGTTCGAATCCTGCCCCGGGCATGGATATGTGTGATGTCCTTAGGTTAGTTAGGTTCTAGGCGACTGATGACCACAGATGTTAAGTCGCACAGTGCTCAGAGCCATTTGAACCATTTTTTTCTTTTTTTTTGACTGGATGTTGCGTCGTCTTTATCATCATCATTCATCCCCATTGCGGTCGGAGGAAGGCAGTGGTGAACCACCTCCGCTAAGACCTAATCGGCGGTGCGGGTCTCCTGCATCGTCCCCTACGCTCCTCGGAGTATGGGACCTCATCATCATCTTCCATCGTCGTAATGTAAGAAGCACCAAATCCAGATCCATAGCTTGAAGTAAATAATCTCGTAGGAGTTCGTAGGAGAGGCTGAATCCCTGGTACCCTCCCTGTATGACCCCCCCCCCCTTTCCTCCCATTCTCAAGGCGCAGTTCCGAGGGCACTTCTTTCAGTTTCTATACTTCGTTTCTCACTTCCCACATATTAGTTTTAGCAACCAGTAATGGCTGGTTTCAATGACGTCTAGTCGGGAGAGAATTACCCCTCCCCTCCCCCCCCCAGTTGCCAGTTTTACAGTGCGCTTTAGCATTGCTGTTATTTTTAAAAATATCGGGAATCCGACATACCGGCATTTAAAAAGATGCCACTATTGTCTCCCGATACATCGAAAAAGGTATCGATATATCGACGGAAAAATTCAACTAAACGGCGTATAAAAACATCGGCTGTACATTGCGAATATACTGCAGGTTTTAGAGCTGTATATTTCGGTAGTTATTTATTATTAGCTATTCTCTATATCGACACGTTGGCAACCTGCCTATCCCCGTCAAAGCAAAACTGAAAGGAAAATGATGCACGTTCACGCTTGGCGATAACCAGTTTGCCGACAGTCGTAATTGCATGTATTTGGCACAATAAACAGTGTGCGACGCGACCGTCGTCCGGTTTCGTCACATATCCGATTTGTCTAGAACAAGTCATGTCGATTTCCGTGTTTTTTTCATTTCTTCCAATGCCAGCGACCAGTCATTTGTAGCGTCAAAATTGCTTGGTGAAGCTAAACGTTGCAGTTTATGTTGGTAGCACCGAGAGCCGGTTGCGTCAGCATTTCCCCTCACACGTCCCCGGCCACTGCAAAGACCAGACTTGACATCCAGATTTTTGTTCATCATTTTCAGCAACCGTTTTTGAAGAATGCAGCTTTAAAGAAATAATACACTAGTCGCATTAAAATTGTTTTTTAATGCAACTGATGTGAAATTTTTTCAGATCGGGTCTTGTTATTTCATCCACACCACCCCGGTTCGATTCCCGGGTGGGTCGGAGATTTTCTCCGCTCAGGTACTGGGTGTTGTGTTGTCCTAATCATCATCATTTCATCCCATCGACGTACAATTCGCCGAAGTGACGTCAAATCGAAAGACGTGCACCCGGCGAAAGGTCTACCCGACGGGAGGCCCTAGTCACACGATATTTACATTTTATCCACACCGCCAGCCCCTAGTAGAATCGGACTCCTTCTTTTGTGCCATCTATACTTGGTTCACACACTTAAAGAGAAAGATTGGATGTGATGAAAGCTCAAAAAGTAGCAATACTCCTTCATGCATTAAAAGTAAAATTATGTTTACTACCATTTCAAAAGAACAACTTCAAATATTTACCGAAATTTATGAAAAAATATAATATAAAATAAAACATCCGCACTCGATATTGCCACTTTCATATTGATAAATTGACATATTGGGAAAAAATTCGCCGATATATCTCGAAATTTTTAGGAAAGAACATCAATTTATCGGTGTATTGATATTTTATCAACAGCCCTAGTGTGCTTACCCACTTGCAGCTGCAGAGACGCAGCACTACCAAGGCTATGATACACTCCAGGGTCACCGTTGATTATAGTGTTACCTCAAGAAAGGAAGTTGCAGTCATTATTTCTCACTTCTTCCAGGTCCATCGTCTATGATCACCACCTTATACTGTAACCCCAAACATACAGGGTGAAAAGTATTTAAACCAACAAACTTTGGGAGGTTGTAGGGGACATCAAAACACATATTTTTCCCTAATGTCATTTTTTCCTATGAGGTAGTTAGAGGTCGTATTACAATCTTCAGTTGTTAGAAGGCGTATTACGCTCTTCAGTTGTAGGCAACTGCTGTCCACCAGTGTAGAAGTGCATTGTGTCTGTTTACTAATGGAGCGATACACGGAGTGACTACACTGATATGGTTGGTGCGTACTACGTAGCGCACCGCAACGGACGAGCTGCACAGCGGGTTTATCAACAACTATATCCTAATCGCCGTATCCCGCATCATACGACATTTTCTGCTGTGTACCAATGTTTGCATGAGACTGGATCATTTAGAAGATTACCTGGACAAGGACGACGTCTCACAGTAAGAACGCTGCAATTTGAGGAGGCTGTCTTGCAGCATGTGCAGCGGGATCCTTTAATCAGCACTCGTACAATTGCACGTAACATGGGAACGAATCAGACGAGTGTAAGAACAGTCCTTCGAGAGCAATTATTACATCCATTTCACTTACAGCGTGTACACAACCTGGAACCAGTTGAGTATCCATCCAGACCACAGTTTTCGCAGTGGTACTTGGAACAGTGTGAAATTCATCCTACATTTCCATCCTCTGTGTTGTTTACTGATGAAGCAAAGTTTGGGCGTGATGGAGTCTTCAACATTTACAGTGAGCATGTTAGGAGTGAGGAAAACCCGCATGCCATAGTTACCAGAGCTAATCAAGTGCGGTTCTTCGTTAATGTGTGGGTCGGTGTTGAAGGGGACAGTTTAATTGGGCTGTATCTGCTACTTAGGCCATTAAATGGCAGGCACTATTACAATTTTCTCGCTAGAGCATTACCAGGATTGCTGGAAGACGTCCCGCCCCCTACAAGACAACGCATGTGGTTCCAACATGAGGGGCGCCGCCACACTTCAGTCGTCGTGTGCGTCGATTCCGGGACCGACGGTTCCCAGACACGTGGATTGGCAGAGGTGGTCCTGTACCATGGCCTGCTCGATCCCCACTTTTTTGTGTGGGGAACAATTCAGGACACTTCTGATGTTTTTGTCCGTGTCAGACAGAACATGATCTGGCAGTGTAACCGTTTTCGTGTCAATGGAGACATTTTTGGAAATCTACTGTAATTGAAATTTGGTTGTGTTACTGTTTTGTCTCTTGGTCATAAAAAAATGGAAAATATTTGTTGGTTTAATTAATTTGCCTCCAGAGAAATCTTCCTCTACCGGTTTAAATACTCGTCATAGGAAAAAATGACATTAGGGAAGAATATTTGTTTTGATGTCCCCTACAACCTCCCAGAGTTTGTCGGTTTAAATACTTTTCATCCTGTATAAGAAACTCTACTCCCATCACCCGATGTCGCTAGCTACCATTACATAGCTAAGCATCTAAATATACTACTTCTCCTTCCTCAGTCTCAATGCATATGGAATCGTACAAATAGTTTGTCTCTCCCTCCATCCGAGAGAGTGCTGCCATCACAGGAGGCAATGCATCAATGCATCTCTATAAGGATGAACGTGCCCAACACAATTCCGTTCTACGCTTTGGAGTGTACCGGCTTGTCAGTATCACCCATTGCCCTACGTGATAATCCGACTACTTACCATTGCATTTATCCAATCCTTCTTGATGGTCTAATCGCTTGGTATTAGCTTTTAATATCAGTTTACACACTTCTTTCTACGTATTTGCAAAATTTTGCACAGGTTCACCATTATTTCCCCACTTTCAGTTTAATTACTTCAAATGAGGAAGACGCCGGCCACTGTGACCCAGAGGTTCTTGGCGTTTTAGTCTGGAACTGCGCTGCTTCTACGGTCGCAGGTTCGAATCATGCCTCGGGCATGGCTGTGTGTGATGTCCTTAGGTTAGTTAAATTTAAGTAGTTCTAAGCCTAGGGGACTGATGACCTCAGATGTTAAGTCCCATAGTGCTTAGAGCCATCTGAACCATCTGAGGAAGGCATTTTCCTGCAATACTCTACCTCAGATGGTGACACACTTGTGCTCTCATGGGATTTTTGATCGTTATTCACGTAGTAGGTTAGCATCTTGCCTATCGTCCGATGCACTGGTTCCGTCTCTGTGTTAGCCTGTGAATGTAATGGTCTTGTTCTTGATTTTCGAAAATATGATAAGTGAAATAATTGATTCGTCAGTTCTGAGATAAAGTTGGTGCCCTCATCCGTGAATATTGCCTCCGGAACACTAATCTTTAGCAACCAGTTGTTAACCATCACATGTGCTACAGCGTCGGCTTGTTGAAATGGGTTCATATGGCTCTGGGTACTATGGGACTTAACATCTACGGTCATCAGTCCGCTAGAACTTAGAACTACTTAAACCTAACTAACCTAAGGACATCACACAACACCCAGTCATCACGAGACAGAGAAAATCCCTGACCCCGCCGGGAATCGAACCCGGAAACCCGGGCGCGGGAAGCGAGAACACTACCGCACGACCAAGAGCTGCGGACGTCGGCTTCTTGTTTCAGAACACCGATCATTGCCACTTTGCAAGAGAAAAGTTCCATAAATGTCAGAACGTAGAAGTTTCGCGCTGGTGTCTGGCTAAAAGGTCTCAGAATTTACATTCTGATCATTTCAAAAGCTTTAGTAGCCTCTGGCAACTCCCGAAGAGGCGCATGTCGACGATTTAAATTTACCAAAAAATGTTCAAATGGGTGTGAAAACTTATGGGACTTAACTGCTAAGGTCATCAGTCTCTAAGCTTACATACTACTTAACCTAAATTATCCTAAGGACAAACACACACACCCATGCCCGAGGGAGGGCTCGAACCTCCGCCGGGATCAGCCGCACAGTCCATGACTGCAGCGCCTCAGACTGCTAGGCTAATCCCGCGCGGCTTAAATTTACACATTGTGCACATGACACACAGTTTTATGTATACTGTTCCAGGTCTTCTTTATTTATTCTCTATCGATAGTGTTCATATATTCTTTGGTCTGCGGTCTTACGCCCCCCATGACCAGATATCCCATGATCGCCATGTGACTCCTTTAATACTTCTTACCATATTGCGGTAGGCAGTGCCACAGGTCCCATGTCGCGCAATATATCCCACTACGAGTGGCAAATTTAGTTGTGAAAAGCTGGCACCCTGCATCAGTAGCCTGCACTGCATGTCACTCTGCAAGACTATGAGCCATTGTCTGCACCACACCATTTTTCCTGCCAAGCGCGTCTGCACTATTTGTACTTATGAATCACTATGAAGCCGAAGTTAGTCAGTTAGATACCGATACTGGTAATGACCCCAGGGAACTGTGAATATAGATTTTGGTCGGTCCTATGGTACTAATACCAATTGGTGATACCAACGCCTTAGGTTTATTGTGGAAAAATATCTATGCTGTCCAAGCCTGTCCAGAATTTCCGTGATATTTGGTATTGCGTATGAGTGTGTAATTGTCTGTCCAATGAGATATTGGTGATCACCACATCGTGTACGATAACTTGATGGGTCCTTCAACCCCAACAACTATTTTAATGCTGCGTGGCCTGCCAGTACCTTAACTTTTGTCCTGTATAAGTAGCAATGGAAGTATGTTATGTTGTATATTAAACTTAACACATCTTTTTCAGTGGTAGCATAATTTTTTCGACTTTGTCCGACTGCGGTGATGCCTAAGCAAGCGGATGCCACTTATTTCTTGACTTGAACACAATCTCCCGCATGGTTGCTAGCACCAAATGATGAAATGAATGCCTTTTCGCCGCGCGGAGTAGCCGTGCGGTTTGAGACGCCTTGTCACAGTCCGTGCGGCTCCTCCCGTCGGAGGTTCGAGTCTTGCCTCGGCCGCGAGTGTGTGTGTTGTCCACAGCGTAAGTTAGTTTAGTTTAAGTTCGATTAAGTAGTATGTAGGTTTAGGGACCGATGACCTCAGCAGTTTGGTGCCATAAGACCTTACCACAAATTTCCAATTTTTCCAATTCCTTTTCATCTCAACATGAGAGTAGTTCTTAATGCTTCTTGAAGTTTTTCACGTACAGTTTCACACACTGTTGTCCACTGGAACTTCACGCCTTTTTTTAAATGTATGAGCAGTCATGCTATATCTGCAAATCACATTACGAACATCCTTTACTAATTAGCCAGTCTCAAAGACGAATATGATTGCGTACTCGTTTCAGGTGTAGGAAGGCTTTGTACAGTGTTCAGCCACCTTGGATCTGTTCTTACGCCATCTTGGCTAATTAAGTGTATCAAGAAATTCACTTCATTTAGTGAAAAAGGGCACTTCTGTATGCCAAGGGTCAGCTGTGCTGAATGCATTTTTTTGAACTTTCTCTCAACCATTGCACATATTGTTTCATATCCTTTGCAAGCACTAATATCATCAAGATACACCATACGTTGTTTCAGTTTCAACCATCTTAAAACTACACCAACTATATCTGTAACGGAGTAGGTGCATTTTTCAAACCACACGACACCTGCCGGTACTGGCAAGGACCCCAGGGCACTGTAAATGAAGGTTTTGGTAGGTCTTCTGGTACTACTTCCAGTTGATGATATGCACATCTTAGGTCAATTGTGGAAAAATATCTATGTTGTCCTAGGTTAGGCAAGATTTCGGTGATATTGTTTATGAGTCCGTGCAATTAGATATTTGTAATTGCATCAGAATCGATATTTTTTCCTATTGTCCAAAGATCTTTACAGCACTATGTCGGCACCAGTTACGCTAGTACTTTTCTCAAAGACAGCACTGCACAGTTGCTAGTTAATGAATTCTTCCATTATCGGTTGTATATGACGGAGCACTCTGTATGATTCATGGAACACCGGTGACTGATTCCTACTTGGAATCTTTTGCTGTGTCAGTGGTTGCTGGCAATGAGGCGCGAGAGTTAAATAACTTCTCGAATTCTAACAGTAATTCTCCATTACTACTTCTCTCTGCTCCTTTCAAATGTTTGACATTTGCACATGATACTGATATAACGGCTGCTTGCCCATCGATAGGTTCCGGAAATGTACTGTATAGATCACCCTTGTCTATTACCTCTAAATTGGTGACCAATAACCTCTTCAACACACTCAAGCCATAGGTACCAAAATTACCCACAATGATGGGCACTACGCATTCTTTACTTATTTCCTGTATGCATACAATACTCCTGTTCACAAAACATCGCTCTTTATTTTATTCCTCAGTTCTCCTGCTGAGTGGTAACGCGCTTGCCTGCAATGCAGTGGACCCGGGTTCGATTGCCGGCAGGGTTGGAGATTTTCTCTGCCCGTGGACTGGGTGTTGTGTTGTCCTCAGCATCATTTCATCACCACGCGCAAGTCGCCCAATGTGGTGCCACCTGAAGTAAGACTTGCACCCTATGGCCGATCTTCCCCGGCCAGCAATGCCACACGATCATTTCATTTTTTTCATCTCATTAATCGTTTTCTATCAGTGGTTCTACCACACCCAACAAGTTTTCGGGAAGTGCCATCTCAACATTTACCAAAATTTGTTTCCTTGTACTTTACGGTACTTCATTATGCGAACTGAGCCTTAATGAATTAACATACAGTTTAATTCTTTTGTCTTTCATGCCTGATGACCCTTATGACAGAACATCATAGACACCAGTTTCCCTCATACGGAATCATGTTCCCCCAACTTTCACCGTGCATTTTCCAAGGCCAACTTCAAATCTAACCCTAGAATCAAGCATTACCCTTCAACTAGATGGGAAAAAACTTCCATACTTTTTTGCAATCATTTCACTCCAACCTGAAAATTTAACACCAGTGAACCTAGCGATCGTACATCATTATCCCCCACTCCACTTAACCAAAAATATGTGTGAAATCTTATGGTGACATATCTGCTAAGGTCATCAGACCCTAAGCTCACACACTACTTAACCTAAATTATCCTAAGGACAAACACACACACACACCCATGCCCGAGGGAGGACTCGAACCTCCGCCGGAACCAGCCGCACAGTCCATGACTGCAGCGCCCAGACCGCTCGGCTAATCCCGGGCGCTCCACTTAACCTGTGAGGGGCAATCATATGAAAACCGAACTCGAGCCACATAGCGACAATGAAATGGTTCCTTTCAAAAGTAATCACCATACGCGTTAAGATAGTTATCACAGTGGGAGACTAGACGATCAATTCCTGTTTCGCAGAACGCGTTAAGCTGCTTACCGATCCACAACCGCACCGGCAAGTTTACTATCTCGTCCGACTGAAAGCGACGTCCACGCATGTATTTTTACAGGTCGCCAGTGACGTGAAAATCACACAGTGAGAGATCTGGGCTGTACGGATCACGTTGAAGTATTTCCCAACCAAATCGCAGTTCGAGCGGATTTGGAATTCTCGCTGTTGTTTAATGACTCATTATTTGTTTTTCTTACATTTCTTAAGGTGTTGTTGACGGCACTCTTTTCGCATGGGACATGAACTCCCTTTGCGATAGCACTTTACACCACTAGAGATGGCGTTTCTCCTGCCACGAACTTTCGTCACCGCATCTGTTTCCTCTAGTGCCGTGGCTACGCTATTCGCCAGAGAGGTCCTTTTGAAATTCTGCACACACCTTCCATGACACATCAGGTAAAAATTCACCTCGAGAAATCGTCTAATGATGTATGTCTTATTTCCTACAGAATGATTCTATTCATTTTCTTTTTATCCATCAGCTGATAGGTATTTATGACCCTTCATGTCGTATCTACAAAATCCTCGACAGACTCATTCTGATTTTGTGACACCCCATTTAGTTGTTTGTAGCTATTCTGCGTCCTATACCGTTGTACCAGGCCTTTTCTGAGTTCGCCGAATGGTTGAGCATTCCTTAGGTCCTCATGGGACATAAGATACGGTTTTGTTCCTCTGTCAAGCACAGCTTGGTCATTTGTAACAGTTGATCGTGTCCAAACCTCCAAATTTGCAACTGTCAGTACGTTACCCATAAATGCTTATATACTTTCCCCTCTTGCCCGAAAAAGAATGAACAGACCAAACGGTAACTGAATCGAAGATAGGAGCAGTCAAACTGAAGGAGGTTCTGACCTCCCCGACAGCATCTGACTACCTATGCACTTCAGTATTAGCGGCTCTCAGCTGAGCTTCCTGTTCCAGGCAGGACTGTGCAGCTACCGCTCTGGCAAGAATCTATGTCTTTGAGTCAGTCATTATGGAGGTTCTGTCCGACACAATAAAAATAATAGGAGTGGCAACAGAGAAAATGTGAACAATAAAAGTCTAGCTAACAGTAGCACTAAAATACTAGTTCTAGTCATTGCACTCGATCATCAGCCATCTGGATTCATGTAACTGGCTGGCATAACACCCAAACAGATGGCGTGTAGAACATGTGACTGGGACTGATTATGTATGGAGTGGCCTAACAAACTACATTGCACACATCTTACTGGATTCAAGTCCAGATCTTCATCTGTCCTAACAAACTTCATTATCAAATTCCTTCGACAGTCCAGGCGCACCACTGGTTCCACAGCTGGTGCCTAGTAGTTGCAGCTAGATGACCAATTTTACATCAGCGACAGGCATGGGGTACCTCTCCAACTGGCAGCAGGTGGTGACAGATACAGCATGGCTGAAATGGGCAATATTAATGGCAGCTCAGTCAATATTCATGTATCTGGCTGCCATAATACCCAAACAGACGGCATGTACAACATGTGACTGGGGCTGATTCTGTACAGAGTGGCCTAACAAACTACTTTGGACACATCTTACTGGATGCAAGTCCAGGTCTTCATCCGACCTAACAAACTTCATTCTCAAATTCCTTCGACATTCCAGGTGTACTGCCGTCACACTTGGCAACACCACACAAGAAGGAGAGAAAAACAGCTGCTGCACGCAACCCACTGTTTTCTCGATGCTGTAATTCGTATCTGTCGACGTTGCCCCAAATCCTGCCGTCCATTGCCGACTGTGATTGTCAAAAGCCAATTCTGTCATCAGTTATAGCGTAGCAGCAAACCTGACGCCAGTTGTAGTTGAATGTCGGGATGGATGGTGTAACAAGGTATCTGCTACCGAAAGCGATGGCGTTGAGAGACGATTACCAGGGAGGCGAGTTCATGGAACCAGGTGGATGCCCGACCGAAAGTCTTGGAAACAACAATTACATTGATGTGTTTATTCTGATTAAAAGCCACATCAATTGTGTGGCCAGCTGAAGGTCATCACGCTGAAGACACAGGCTGGTATCGAACGAGGGAAGATGCTCAGCTCAGAGAACGGCCTCAAGAAACGACCAGGGCGCACTGTCGCCCTATCGAGAGGGCAGCTGAGGTGAGGTTACGTGGTCAGCACTTCAGCAGCGTACAGCCGCATAAGCTCCACAGGCAGACAGGCAGCACGCTGCTATGGCTGACTCCACGGAAGTCGGACACCCTGTGTAGCTGTGCTACTCACTGCAGAAAGTACTCAAGAATGCAGAGCTGAACCGAGGTCACCAGCGTAGGTGGCAGGGACAGTGGTTTGCAGGGGCAAGCCGGCAGTGGTAGAGTGTGCCCCGCATAGGGAGGTGGCATCTTGGTAGCTAGTTAGGCTGAGGTATGAGCCGTGGTCCTCCAGTTAGGCACTTTGTAGTTGGCAGAAGTCGGCCGTCAGATGGTCCCCAGGCAGGATGGCTCCAGTACAGCTTCTGGTGACGTCGGGCCTAAGTGCACCACTGGTTCCACAGCTAGAAAAGACCGTGCCTAGTAGTAGCAGCTAGATTATCAATTTCACATCATCGAAAGGCGTGGAGTACCTCTCCAACTGGCATCAGGTGGTGGTAGATACTGCATTGCTGAAATGGGCACTATTTGTGGCAGCTCAGTGAACTGCTGTTTTTCCAAGTTATTAGCCCTTGTCACGTGGAACATGGAAGCAGCCCAGTGTTGGGCCTGGATCGTCTCGAAGTATAGGTCGCCGTTGCTGAAATCTGCTTCCGTCCTTCCATGATGTGAGCCATACTACAACCCAAGCAGCGACTCTTGCTGGGCTGTCAGAGTTCACTTGTGGCATCTGCGAAATCACGCCTGCTAGCATGCACCTTCTTGCCTTTGCTAAAGCTTCTTGGGCCAGCTGTGGCAACATTTTCCTGCTGACATTCCTACGCTAAGCGACAGAATCTGTAGCGGAACAATACTGATGCTCACAAGGAGAACATGGCAAGTCCAGTAAGCCGATTTTCTAGAAAATTCGCTCAGTGGAAGAGAAGTGAAAATAAATGAACAAGTGTCTTGGCTTAGCCATAGATACTTGACTGTTTTTGACAAAACGGTCGTCAAAGTTTTGGACGTACCTTAGATGCCCTTTAGCGCGCGATACGCTAAATACAGCTAGTGTTCGAAAGACGATTATTGCTTTTAGTCGTGTTTATTAAGTTGATCGTTGATACTTCACTACCCATCCCGTATAATGTTACTACACGAATGTTTCTTATCAAATTAGGTGATACAATGGCGTTATGTTAATTGTAATTTACAGCTGGGTTTCACAATAACTGTCATACATTTGTTATATAATATATATGTGTGTATGGTACTTTCAGGGGTTACGATCTTTTTAAATTCTTATACTTCATTCCGATATCAATTCTTATAATTTATTCTTATGTTTATTCTTCAGGAAGATTTGGTTCATTCCCTTAGATCATCGATCGTAGATAATTCGAAACATACAAATTCCGAACACCAAGAGCATCACTTGAACGCATGTTTGCCACAGCGACCATTCTTCGTATGAATCTAACGCGGGAAAGCAACGTCGTTAACATTGCTAAAGATTTTACACGTTGGCAATAATTTCGGGGCAAACCAAGCGTAACAGATCACTTTTCCGAAAATTGGCTCTTACAACTGATTTCTAATAAAGGCGCACTACGGGAATTACTCTGAAAACAATTTCAAATAATTTTTCCAGTCATTTATTGTTTTTTAAATTCATTCACCAGACGTACAATTAGTAGATGAATAAGGACAATGTTATTTCAACATACACTGGAAAATATGTGTGTAGTAATCTTCAACGATCATTGGTAGTTAAATGAAACACAGAAACAAAAATAAAAGTAATAATCGTGTTTCGAACACGGGGCGCAAAAGTGTGAAGCCGCGACGCTAGCCACTTTTTTTCATTTTCTTCGTCATTATTTGGGTCATTTGGTCCGGGCGGATGTCACATGATATCTCATCAAGTTTATCGTTGAATAATCCACTCCGTTTTTTATTAAAGAGCACAGCCAGTCAAACACACTGAGCAACCGTGCCAGCGTCACTGAACTTCCGGTTCGGCTGGACTGATTCCTTGCTAAACGGCATATAAAATACTTCGCAGACTTTGACCGTCATTTTGTTAGAATCGGTCGAATATGGGTATGGATAAGCCGAAACACGTGTTAGTTTATTTTGACCCCAACTCCACTGAGCAAAGTTTCTGGGAAATCGTATTATGGCACTTGCCGTGTTCTCCTCGTCAGTGTGAACAATTTAGAAATCTCAATGCAAATTCTTATAAAAATTTTGATTGATTATAACTGTATATTACTAACCCATTCACGGTTCATGACTCTCAACACCAGTTGTAGGTTGCCTGTGTAACGGCTTTCAGGGGCAACAAAAATTTCATTTCCTACATTTCATGTAATTACCGACCGTATTTAAAATTTTAAATATACTCTACTCATTAACTGGTGTAATCTTATGTTAAAGGTTTAACACAATAAGGCAAGTATTACAGTTAGAAACCGTGAATATTCCTTGAGACAGCATAGATCATTACGCAGAAATTACCCTTACTATATTTATCGGGTATTTATAGTTTTAGGCCACATCCTACATCCACGTAGATGAGTGATGATCATTATTTCGCCACCTCGATATTCGCCAAATACAGATTTTCACGGTTTGTATACGAGCGACAAAAGAAGTTTTCATGGTAGTTGTCAGTGGTAGTCAAGGCAGAAAGGACGGCAGCGTACAGTTCTTACTTGCAGGGGTGGATGCAGGATTTTTTTCGGTGGGTGGTGGTGGGGGGTGGGGACGTACTTACAGTAGTAGATGACGAGGCTTCTTAGATATTCCATACAGTACTTCAATAGTATTTATTTCTTATTTTTGTGAATATACATGAAGGTCAGTCCATTGCACTCCTTAAGTATCTTCAAATACCGCGATGTTGCGAAGGAACATTCTGGTGTTGCTGTAGTTACAGAACATGTGCAGAAAAGTTTCAGCATGAGTGCAGGAAAAAATAATTTCATTACACATATTTAAAGATGTAATAAAATCAGTGGGCAGTAAGTAAGATGTTTCTGGTTAAGCAAATTTCTTCTCTTCATCTTCAGTTCATCTGGTGATGTATCGACATCATTATGCCACTGATTTGCGTTAGCGTCGACTGTAATGTGGACGTTTTCAGCAGATGCTCTTACAATGTTTTGCGGTATCAAAGTTTGTATGTTTTTTAGGATCCCCTTGTGATTGAAAAACCTGTCTTTTAGCTTGCTGACGAAACATTCTACGAAATGAAGAAAAACTGAAAGCCTAAAATTCTCTTCAGTAATATCTGTCTCTAAGGTAGGGTGCTGTGTTTGTCTCTCCGTGCCTCTTGCAATTTCCAGCTTAGTTCCAAGACGTTTAATCACATTTTTTGACACCTCGTCTACAGGATGGAAAGGTGATCGAAAATCTTCCATTTCTAGATTCTCACACAGATCAATACATGTATTTTGGTCCATATGTTTTGATTGTAGTAAACTGGCTAAACCGTATTACAGGATAAAAATCAGGCTAAACAGTTCATGAAACAAGGAAATTGCATTCAGCCTTTCTACCAAACAGTTCTCGCTGAATTTTGTAAGCCTTGTTCTTCTTGTTTTCGTATGAATTTGTAATACTTTAGGCATTAGCAATTTTTCCCTCTTAAGGAAAGCTCTGAAGAGTGTGATGATTTTGTAAATGCTGTCTAAAGAGGTCCTGATTGCAGAAACAATAAATAATCGGCTAAGAGCTAAATTTATGAATGATTAGAACAGTGGACGTTAATTGCCTGCAGATAAGGCACTTGAAATCTTGCAGCACGTTCATTAATCACACCGCTCATGTTTTTGCTGCCCCATCGAACCCAAATCCACGAGCATCGTTCAGATTTAATCTAAGATGACGAATGAAACTTCCTGGAAGATTAAAAGTGTGTGCCGAACCGGGACGTGAAGTCGGTTCCCGAGCACAGGGTCCCGGGTTCGATTCCCGGCGGGGTCAGGGATTTTCACCTGCCTCGAGATGACTGGGTGTTTGTGTTGTCCTCATCATTTCATCATCATTCATGAAAGTGGCGAGATTGGGCTGAACAAAGGTTGGGAATTTGTACGGCCGCTGATAACCCCGCAGTTGAGCGCCCCACAAACCAAACATCATCATCATCATCGAACTCAGGACCTTTACCTTTCGAGGGAAAGTGCTCTAACAAGTGAGTTACCCAAGCACGACTCACGACCCGTCCTCACAGCTTCAATTCTGCCAGTACCTCATATCCTACCTTTGAAGTTTCACAAATATAAGCACTTTCATTTACCGGAACACTAAAAAACGTAGGTGTTTTGACTGTCACAGCAGTTTGTTTGCCTACTAACAGTGTCAATAATTTCATGCTGAAAGCCTGTTCTTCAGTAAATGGCCTTTATTACAACAGAAAGGATGCACTAAAGAAAAATATCGATAACCAACTAGTTGAAGCATAAAATAAGTAGTTGCTGTAATGGGAACTACGACTGGTTTCAAATACAGCAAATATACAAGTGGAATTTTTCAAGGTGAGCTGTACTGATCTCTGTCTCAGTCTTAAGTAATGAATAAGACAATATTTTATTGAAGTATGACGCAGACAGGCAATGAAAACATCAGTTAAAGTGTTTCACAAACGGGCATTTAATTGTGTATCAGGTTCTTCGGAACCACGATGGTCTTGAAAGTAAGAAATTCAGTTTTTTCCGGTCACGGTTAGTTGCTTGACTTGCGTTGCCAAAAGAAAACATTACTATGAATTTACTTTGCGGAAATATTTTCACTAAAATTTAGTTTGACGTGTTACATGACGATTCGTCTTTGCATATATTCTATATCCTTCAGATATTGTTTTCCTATCTGTTGTGATGACATTATTTGATGTTAGAAATACCGACGTAAGCTTAACTCCTACGCCGTTACAAACTGGGGGAGCAAGATTAATCATGTGACATCGATTGTAGGGTTACATAACGACACACGACGGAGAGAAATTGACAGGAGCAATTAATCACAGGTAGCGGTAGTCAGATAATTGTATGCTTATTATCATATTGTTCGTAGAATGTGGTCACAAATTCTAATAGTTTAGGTATGCAGATGTATCATCCAAAGATGTCCAAGAGCTATGATGCGGATTAATGACAGGTATTTGCTGCAATGCATTTGACGGAATAAATGACCTCATAGCAGTTTCGGTGTATCATTCTTATGGTCACTAGGATAGTGAAAGGATCCAGGATCGTGTACGTAAGGCTTCCAGAAGGATGCACGTACACAAGACGATGAGCTGCTCAAGGCCCGCCACAAGAGGAAACTTTCACGGTGTTTATGCCATCCAAACAGACTGAACATCATTAAAGTGCGGTTGTTATGAGATGTAAGCCACGGCCTGACATCCATAGTGAGCGCAGACATTTCTTAATTTGCCGAGAAGCTGGATGCATCGAACATACTTGAAAGGAATGTGTTCAGAAGACACTATATCTGATCAGGTGTATAGATATGACATCCTTGATGCACCACATCGGAGCTGCAGGTGATAATCTTATTCTACAACACGACAATGCTCGACATGACAGGACTCTTCCTGTTTCTCCTGGAAACAAATGCAACCAAAGTACAACATCTCTAAGATACTTACGACTTGCAGTTCTCCTGTTTAAGTTGTCTCTTGCTAAAAAGAATAGTTGCAAGTGATGATCGGCAGTCTGTTCCCATGATATCTTCATTGTAGCAGCATATATATTCGAGAAGCCATCTTTTAGAGTGCGCTGGAGGCTGTTTGGTGAACTACTATCATTTACCCCATTCCCTGCTCCAATTTCGAATGGTGCACACAAAACGTCCCACGCTATGGACTCCAGTATCTCTGATTTCACAATCCTAACCATTTCGTGAAAAATGTGCAGTGGCAAATGAGATGTTGCCTGACTTTCCCTGGAACGTAACAGTATCAAACGTAACCTTGTGTGTTGTGTTGCTGCTCAGAGTGAACGCTGAGTATAGACATTACATTTGTTGTTCCAAACTGATTCAACTACCTCGTACATTTCAGACATGTTGCACATTCATCCACTGGATCTGTGTTTTCAGCTTTTATGTATACTTTTTCATGTGTTCTAAATTTTATTTAACATTTATGACATTCAAGTTTTCGAGTTATTGCTCTTTTTTTTATTTTCCTAGTTCAACGGAAACTAATGTGAATTATCCTTTTAGCAAATTGTGCAAAGATGATGATCATAAAATAACTCATTGTCTTTCAGAGTGACAAAAGTACAAAGAGCTTATGAAATACATACACTAATCCTAAAGTGGATGCAGTTCTTTTAAGGTGAACACTGAAAATTCTACAGGCATGGTTCCGTTTTACTATCACAAATTTTGTGCCACGGAACGAGAAATTGTGCACATAAAGCAGAATTATCAAAATTCAGTGCTTTGTAAAGTAATGAAGTCGTCTCCACAAACGTGTGGATTGGATGATCAAAAAGGCTGACTTTCTTCCATGAGTATTGTCTTTCCTACATCTACATATACGATAGGCAAGCAAGCGGTAGCATTGTCATCCTCCATTCCGTTCTTTGGTTCCATTCGATAATGAACTGAAATAACGACTCTCGCATAACAGTTCGATATCTCTAACTATACTAAGCTTGTCATTTCGTGAGATATGTGTGAGAGGAACTGATACTTTGCATGAATCTTCTTTCTCGAAAAACACTTTGAATACAGTTGAATTTTCATATGAAAGCTCTGCGTGATGCACGACGCTATCCGTGTAGCTTTTGCACGGGCGTCTCACGATTGTTAAACGCACCCGTATCCCTCTTTTCTATATTCTAAAAATTCTGCCACACTAGGATTTTGTAAGTTGCGTCTTCCGTGGGTGAATTACATCTTGGTATATGCCTTTTAATGAGGTTGTTATTCCTACGAGTGCAACTACTTTCATGTGGTCGTTCGAGTTTAAGTTGCCCAAATGCAAGATCCTGTTCCTTGTGTTCTATCACTAAAATAATAATGTAGCTTCATGTCTATACAAGGTGTTTAAGAATAATATCCCGTATGCAATTGGAGGCAGTACTTATTAAAACTAGAAAAAATCTTGTAAACATACAGCTCTTCAATTATTTTGATCCCACAGTTATTTTAAACATTAACATATTTTTCTGGGATTTTTCCATGTGATCAGGTATACTTATTAAAATCGGTAAATGATGCGAATTCAATTCACTAGACACGTTCTGCTCTCAGCAGAATCATTTCCCAGATAAGCTGCCATCAATAGAAGTATTTTCAAATATTTTTCGTGCATTTTACAGCAAGTAGGTTTGAGTTGTTGATAACTTAAGGAATTCCTGCCGATGCTAAATATGTTCAGAGTGGTTTTTATACTTCATGTTCATTGTGAATAGGTGTAAGCCCATACAAAGTGATGTTTTACAGCCTCTATGCACGTATCCTCTCAATAAGAAAGAGTACAAATATTCTTGCACGTCGCATCAGGAGATTAAAGTATCGATTGTAAGTTTACATTCACTTGATTTCTTTCTCAGGCTCCCTTTAAATTACTCATTGTGCTATGAAAGTATTTCCTACTTCTAGGTGTCTCAGTCAAATAGCAGTCAGATTGTCTTAATTTTCTTTCATGTATCACAGCTGTGTATAAAAGGGGGACTATTTTCAGGGCGTTTTCACTGAACCCAAATTAGTTATGTGCTCAGCTTAGTAAAAACGAAAGAAGTAACAGGCAGTCAGTAGATTCTGAGACGGAGTGCTGAAAATTTACAATTAACACCTTGCATTTTATTTGCGAATGAGGCAAGATTCACCCGAACAGAGATAATAAACTACCACAAAGATCATGTAAGGCAGTGATCATGGAAGCAAGGAATCAAGTTCACGTTAGTATCAACGTGTGTGACAGACTAAAAGGGCCATATACTTGTACCTTCTCGTATACATTAACAGGTGTTCTTGATCACCTGTTTCTACGACACAACTAATCGACACTATTGCAGAAAATACACTCGCAGAAACACAACGGATGTGCACTGCATGAAAGGACTGCATCCTGCTTTCTATGTCCCTAAGACAGTACCTAATATAAACGATTAATAAGCTATTGATAGGTCGAGGAGGTCCAATAGCATGGCCTCTTCGTTTATCTGTCCTTTATCCAGTAGATTTATGGCTGTAAGACAGCCAGGTCTTAATGATTCTTTCAGAAGAAGGGCTGAGGGATGCAGAATAATAAACAGGAATTATTTTTGTAGAAAAGTACGCTGTATAAACCTGAAATAATCTCGATTTCATTAGCTATAGAAATAAATAATATAAAAACATTAGATAAATTTAGGAAAGAGTTAAAAATATTCAAATGTACAATACTTGTTATAGCACTGTGGAATAAAAAATTATTCGCTTCCGCACAGGCCTGCCACTTTGTTGAAAATTACATATAAGATATTTCAATATGTCTTTCACAATAAGGAAAGATTATGTTGCTGCTTCTCTGTTGCGATTGTTTCAGGCAGTCGTACACTTAGAAACCTGTCGAAGCCAGCCTGGCGAAGAGCGGCTGTGAAATTACGTGTATGAAGTGGAGAGAATGGAGTGGTGTCAGTGTTTTTGTCAGTGTTTTGTGTGTTTGTGTGTGTGTGTGTGTGTGTGTGTGTGTGTGTGTGTGTGTGTGTGTGTGTGTAATACATATACATTGTATATCTATTTCTAAATGACTTATCCATATCTTCGTATAAAATGATCGAAGGCTGAATTATTATTACGGATATTATAGCGGTAACTACATTGGACATATCCTGTAGTGTCAACAGACAGATGGCCCCTATCTCAACAAGTATTTGTCTCCATTATTACGTTTACAGGTAATTTCTTCCAGTATTATATCCTGTAAGAATAGAGACAATTTTTTTAAAACACCCTATATATGAGAAATATATTAGTTTGTCTCACGTTGTGGGTCAACTGCCAGTTCCTGTACCAGGCGCTACAATTTCCTGGCGTTGTAACTTCACTGCACACAAATAAGCGAAATACAATAACGTATAACGATCTAAAACGTGGTTATTTTGCCCGTTGAAGGTTCAGTGAAATGCATAAAGACAAACTGTTATCGGTTTTGCAGCAATTATATCATGAAAGGTAACCATCGAGAATAATATAAGCGTGATTGAGAAAATACTACTGTAAGAGACTAGAAGATGGGGGCAGTAATGTTGTATTTTTTCTAATGACGTATGACGGTACTTCTAACGCATTTATTCGCTGTATGGCTGTCACTAATACAAATAGCAGTGAAATTATAAAGGATAAGGCTCACTTCTGAATAATTGCAGAAACGCCTCTTGTAAAAGTTCTGGATGCTGTGGCTTCCGTTGTAAAATTTATCCGCCATATGAAGATAAAGTACACGAACCACATGCAGATATGCGATCGGAATGTTTATTGCGGTTGGCTGGTAGATAACTGAACTAAGGAATGAATCGAATCAAAGGTATTCTGAGTACAGAATGCCATACCGAAAAGAGATGTTGAAATACTTGTAGGGATAAAATCCAGTTCTCACTACTAATCATAACAATATTTAGTGAACTATTTGTTGCCTAATCGTTCATTTTTAATTAGTATATAAATTTTCACTTGATGGAGGGCCTGTTTACCTGTTCTTTGACCAGTCTGAAGCTGCGGTCGCTTTATCTGTTAGTGATGTATTGTGAACGTTTTCTCATAGGCGAGGCAGCGAAAGCGGTGCCGCAAGCTCATGAGCTTACGCAACTGACCCCTTGGGCAGCCTACGTCATTTGTAAATTGCAGCGTGGTGGGCCATGCCATCGGGTCATTGTGTATCAGTACTTTCCGCAAGTAGTTCCCTTTCTTTTTGCATTCAGTTACGTTCACGACGATCGAAATGCCGTAAGGCGAGCCGATCAGACGCGCCCAGCAGTGGCAGCAGAGCAGCAGTTGTCTGATGCATCGTAACTTAGTTTAGTTTCTCTTTTTTTCACGTGTTTCTGCAAAGAAGTCAACTATGCCTGTTTATTTTAATGTGTAGACTACCGGTTAGCACATTACTGGAAGTTTTTGTTTTTGCGTAAATCTTGGTGCATATTCTTGTGTAAGGCAGCTTCCTAGTGTAATTTTATTCTCCGTCAGACCACTACGTCACGCCACTTAGTTTCAATCTCGTGCTGGTGCGCACAATATAGTTTAGATCAGTGCATTCTGGTTTGCATAATTATCTAGTGTATTAGCTTTCGGGTAAGCAGAGTTTCTATAACAGGTAACTGTAGATACATCCTCTTCAATAGAGACATTTATTTCTGTTTAAGAGCTTGCCGTCTCAGGGCATAGTCAGAAATCTGCAGAGCAGTTTTTAGTGTTTCTTTATTCTCCTCGTTATATTTTGCGTATATTCAAACACAGTAGCGCTATTTGAGATCTTATATCTATTCTTAGCCGGCCGCGGTAGTCTCGCGGTTAAGGCGCTCAGTCCGGAACCGCGCGACTGCTACGGTCGCAGGTTCGAATCCTGCCTCGGGAATGAATGTGTGTTATGTCCTTAGGTTAGTTAGGTTTAAGTAGTTCTAAGTTCTAGGAGACTGATGACCACAGACGTTAAGTACCATAGTGCTCAGAGCCATTTGAACCATCTATTCTTACACTCTACGATGTGGCTAGGGACTGCGCTTGTTGTGAGCGGACACAAGGAGAATTGGCTTCTGTCCGTAAACAGCTGGAAGCAGCGTTGGCTACCGTCGACATGTTTCTGACTAACGCTCGAAGTTGCAGCGACATCGGGGCGCTAGGAACGAGACCTGCAACACCTTTGGTGTCGGAATCCTCTGGTGACCCGACTGTTGCTGCATCTTCTGATACGAAACATCTGACCGCTCCGTCCTCACTCGAGAGTGGGTGGCAGCCAGTGGTGGATTTGTGTGGCACTGGGCGGAAGGCGAATGAGGGAGCACATCGCGCCCCTGGCTCCCTACGCCTTACGAGTTGCTACCCACTGTTACTGATAGCTCTGAGTCAGCACGGGATATCTCTCCTGTTGGGTCAGCTGCCGATTTTCCTGTCCAATCCCGGCAAGTGCAGACGGTAAGAATACTTGTCATTTAGAGCTCCAATGTTAGGAGGGTCGTGGAGTCCCTCAGGGAAACAGGAGGCAAGACGGGAAAGAATGCCAATCTTGTCCATGATGCGGAAAAGGCCGTGCTGGCGGCTATCGAGCGCTCTGGGTCCAACCGGCTGAATGTAGTTGCACATGTCGGCACGAATTACGCCTGTCGCTTGGGTTCTGAGGGTATCTTTGTCTCCTTTCGGCGGGTGGCTGATTTGCTGAAAGCAACTAGCATGACACGTTGGGTGCAGGCTAAACTGTTTGTTTGTAGCATCGTACCTAAGGTTGATCGATCCACTGGTTTGGAGCAGAGTGGAAGGTCTATACCAGAGAATCAAACGACTCTGCGATGGTATGGGATGTAAATTTATTGACCTCCGCTATCAAGTACAGAATTGCAGTGTTCTCCTTAATAGGTCAGGCGCGCAGTGCACGCAGGAGGCGGTTACTAGGGTAGCGGAGTACGTGTGGCGTGCACATGGGGCTTTTTTAGGTTAGGGAAACGCTCGATTGGGATCAGAAACGAATGGCCTGATAAATTAGCCACAGAATTCTCAGAGAACGTTCGTCGTCGCAGACCAGAGATAGAAAACTTCAGGAGCATCCGAAGAAAGCTCCCAGAATTAGTATCGCTTACTGAATGTTATAATGCACCGATAATATTAGGAACAGAATGTTGGTTTAATCTAGACGTTAATGGCAACAAGGTCCTAAGTTCAGATTGAAATATTTGTCGTAATGATAGATTAGTTGATAGAGGGTGGCTGCGTGTTTATTGCAGCAAACGATAAAATTTAGCCAGCTCATCCCTTCCGGAATAGTTGCACAAGTCTCACATAGGATTAAACTACTAACAAGGAAGTGTAACATCGCGAGAGCAATGAATGTATCCTCCAGGGAAGTAATGATGTCATATGTTAACTATTAAACTTTCTGTTCACTAGAACTTTATTATTGCTAAACAAATGGTGTTACTCCAAGATGCAAAAGTGCCTTTACAACAATGTAACAGTTCTGAGTGGCATTTCTATTACTGCTAAAATATCAAGCGGTTCAGATGAGTCTTCAAATCGTTCTTTGATGTCAATGAATTGATCATATTTCAAGTACTAGGGGAGCTCTCCTTTTGGTATAAGAGCTCGTGTTTCTTCGCTAGTAATCCTCAGATGTTGTACTTGGCTTAGGATAGCTCGATTTTTATGATAGTCGCTGACACTTGAAGGCACTATCCCAGTGTGGCTATTGCACGCCCAGGATGATATTTAAAAGACGATTGTTGCCGAATGCGAGAGCGGTCAGCATATTAATTCAAGATAAGGGCGATTTTTCTAATGATGTGACACATTGTCAGCTTGCAGACCACTGGCTGTGTGCACTTCTTTTTCAGACGAATACGTCGTGGCTGAGGTAGGAAAGCAAAAGTACAAATGCTTATCTCCGTTATGAAATATTTCTTTACAATAAAAATCCAAGTGTATTTCCCCATTTTAATTCACACTCCACCGTCATCATGAGCGATATGGATATTAGAGTCAGTGACGTTGAGAAACAGCTGAAATCGCAATGAAGTGAAGAAAGCTTCAGGGCCCAATGGAATCCCTATCTGAAGGGTAGCAGAAGTGATACACAAAAGTACCGTCCAACATCTTTGACATTTATCTTCTGCAGATTCTCAGAACTTATCCTGAACTCAAAGAAAATCAGGTGTCTCCAAAACAATGATCTCCTCATGTTAACCAGCATGGATTCCGCCAACAATGATAATGTACCACCGAAATGCGTTTTTATCATGTGGCATACTGAAAGCCCACGCATTCAGACAATCAGGTACATGCCAGTATTTCCTGATTTGCTTTGGACTCGGTACCACACCAACGCTTATTAACGAAAGTACGCTCATATCGGTTGTCAACCAAAATTTGTGACTGGATTAAGGGGAGGTTTACTTTCTTTGTTCCGAAAAAAGTACGTTCCTTGAGAGTTTTTTTCTCGGGATGTGTTATAGATATCAATGTCAAATTTGGTAAATATGTTTATAGATATTTACTCTACTAACTTGAATTTTGTCAACCGCAAATGTCGAAGATCAAAGGGGAAGTGCCGTCGGAACGAAACAAAATTTCGATGTAGACCTCCACGGGCGGTACGTCACAGGTCAGCCGGCTGGTGTCACATCAAAATTGAGTAAACGTTAGTGAAGTATATAATATCCTTTAGGAGTTGTACTTCGCATATGTTATTTGGACTATAGGAAACAAAATGGCGGCCATTTGAAAAAGGGGGTTTTCCATTGATTTTTCGACTTAGTCGGCCAAGTAAAAATATTTATAGTTGATGGATCGGAATAAAAGTGGTACAACTCCTAGACAATTTATTTAGCTTCGTCAGAAACAAATCGGTTCAGTAGATTTGAAGTTACCATACCGCGAGATAAAAAAAGTCATTTTGAGAAAAACGCTTTTGAAGTTTTGACTACATATAAATGCAATATTATGCAACTTACGTTCAATATGCTATTCCGGGTCCACAAACTAGTCCTTCCTCTTCCTCACAGAGGGTGTTCTGCTCGATCTGGGCCATCCTGCGCTGCTCCAGAGCCGCTCGTACGGCCGGTGACAAGCGGTTTTCGGCCGCTTGAATCCGGTGGTCGTCCTAATGCTTGGCGAATTGCGTCGAATAGAATCCCAGAGTGACGTCCATGCTTGTCAAGGTCTTTAGAATTGGTGAATACCCTTCGTTGAAGCTGCTCACTGTCAGGAAAGTCGCAATCTCCACAATCTTCGCACCAGAATGCAAATTCTTGGGGGCTAACTTCCAAACACGCGTTCAAACTTTCATTTGAATTATGTGTGTTTCCTCCCAAGCACCGGTACAATAACTCGTCCTCCGAAAGAAAAAAAAAAACAGATGAGTGAAAACGGCAGATTTCAGGCAGGTGCATTTTTTTTGTTCAGTCTCGAATAACAAACATATCCGTTCGTATTCGGAAAAACCGTTTCAGGAGTGGATTCTAAACACTTTTATGGATCCAAAAATGCAATTAAAAAAATAGATTTTTTGAACTAAAAGATAGTAAACGTCCCCTTAAGGATATTGGCCAAACAAAATAGGACGATGCATTGACGTCACCTGTTTGCTAAACATGAAAATTTATGCCAGACCGGGACTCGAGGCCGGATTTTCCGCTTGTTATGAGCGGTCACCTTCACCAATTCGGCTATCCGAGCACAGATCCAGAGCCGGTCGAAACTTTCATACGCCAAGTAGTATCAATCCTTATAATTGCACAATTTCTGCTTCCCGCACAGGGACACAAATATTATATCGGAATTTTAGCCCATTGAGGAAGGGACACATCATTGATGGTTACAATGTCTGTGTTTGTACAATGTTTGTATCTTGACAATATAACGTCCTTCACACATGCATCGTGTCTGAAGGAACAGACACTGTCACTGGCAATGAAAGCTTCGACGGGCTAAAATGGCGATATAATATTTCTCCCCTTGTGCGGGAACCACGTATTGTTCAAGCATAGGGATAGTGATTATGTGACGTATGGAAGCCTTGATCTTTCCTAGGGGTATGTACGGATGGTTGTTACGGCGACCGCTCGCGATAATCGAAAAATCCGGGTTCGACTCCAGATCTGTCACAAATTTTCATGCGTTCAGAAACGCTGACGTTAATGCATAGCCACAGAATGACAATTTACAGGGTGATTCAAAAAGAATACCACAACTTTAGGAATTTAAAACTCTGCAACGACAAAAGGCAGAGCTAAGCACTATCTGTCGGCGAATTAAGGGAGCTATAAAGTTTCATTTAGTTGTACATTTGTTCGCTTGAGGCGCTGTTGACTAGGCGTCAGCGTCAGTTGATGCTAAGATGGCGACCGCTTAACAGAAAGCTTTTTGTGTTATTGAGTACGGCAGAAGTGAATCGACGACAGTTTTTCAGCGTGCATTTCGAACGAAGTATGGTGTTAAACCTCCTGATAGGTGGTGTATTAAACGTTGGTATAAACAGTTTACAGAGAATGGGTGTTTGTGCAAAGGGGAAAGTTCTGGACGGCCGCCAGGCAGCCCGTGACAGAGCACTTCATCACTGGCCTCCAAGAAGCCCTGATCTTACCCCCTGCGATTTTTTCTTATGGGGGTATGTTGAGGATATGGTGTTTTGGCCACCTCTCCCAGCCACCATTGATGATTTGAAACGAGAAATAACAGCAGCTATCCAAACTGTTACACCTGATATGCTACAGAGAGTGTGGAACGTGTTGGAGTATCGGGTTGATATTGCTCGAGTGTCTGGAGGGGGCCATATTGAACATCTCTGAACTTGTTTTTGAGTGACAAAAAACCTTTTTAAATACTCTTTGTAATGATGTATAACAGAAGGTTATATTACGTTTCTTTCATTAAATACACATTTTAAAAGTTGTGGTATTCTTTTTGAATCACCCTGTATTTTGTAATGTTTACCTCACCTGTAATGGTCAGTGAAAGTTATAAACATCGTGTTATGAACCCTTCAAAGAATGCCAAGTGCTGTGATGAGCGAGTGGCGACCGCTCAAGGTCGGAAACAAACGATGAGTCAAGAATTTCTAATGAATATGAAATCAGGTAACAGTCCGAGATTTTATGATAATGAACAAACCGCTGTTCTATCCATAATTTGCGTATCAATTTTATTTCGACTTATATAACAGTTCAGCTGAGAATTAGAACATCAAAATTATTACAGAAAGGAAAGAAACCTTATAACAACCATCCTATAGGATACAGAGGGACCGAAATCTGTAAACAGATTGCAGCTGGAGTCATTTTGAGAGAAATTGATAATTCGTTGCAGGCCGCAGTGGCCGTGCGGTTCTAGGCGCTGCAGTCCGGAACCGCAGGACCGCTACATTCGAAGGTTCAAATCCTGCCTCGGGCATGGATGTGTGTGATGTCCTTAGGTTAGTTAGGTTTAAGTAGTTCTAAGTTCTAGGGGACTGATGACCTAAGATGTTAAGTCCCATAGTGCTCAGAGCTATTTGAACCATTTGATAATTCGTTCACTATAGAGGCGACCATTAAAAAGATTCAAGTTTAAATGGTCTTGGTCTTGAGGTGCGCACAAATAAAGAAAAGCCCGCCGTTCCAACGGCCGAGGCTGAGCCAGGATTGGAAACTTCCGGGAGAAAAAGGAAGCAACGAGTTCTACGATCCAGCAGGTGATAGCTAGGGTGTTTGTCCACTTAGCATGTTGGAACCAGAACCACTTTTTTCAGTCGTAGGCACACTTCCTTGAGGTGCCGCTAAGCTAATGAAACCTCTGAGCAATGCCAATCCCTGGGCATTTCCTGGAACAATTTCTTGGATGGACCACCAGCTGCCGTCTCGCCAACGACCGCGTCTTAGCTATAGGTGTGCTCTGCCATGCTACAGTAAAGTTAAATTGAGGTGATAAGACTCATGGGATCCTCCTAATATTGTGTCGGACGTCCTTTCGCCCGACGTACTACAGCAACTCGACGTGGCATCGATTACACAAGTCGTTCGAAGTTCGCTGCACAAATATTGAGCCATGTTAGCTCTATAACGGTGCATAATTGCGAAAGTGTTCCCGGTGCAGGATTTTATGCACGAACTGTTTTCTCAATTATGTCCCATGAATGTTCGAAGCGATTTATGTCGGGCGATCTGGGTGACCAAATCACTGGCTCGAATTGTCCAGAATGTCTTGAAATACGTCACGAACAGTTGTGGCCTGGTGATATGGCACATTTTCATTGAAAAAATTCCATTGTTATTTGGTAACATGAAGTTCATGAACACCTGCAAATGGTCTCCAAGTAACCCAACATAACCATTTCCAGTTAATGATTGGTTCAGACAATTCCATGTAAATACAGCCCACACCATTATGGAGCCACCACCAGCTTGGACAGTGCTTTGTTAACAACGTGGGTCCTTGGGTTCGTGGGGTCTGCGCCATACTCGAACCCTGCCATCGGCTGAAATCGAGACTCATCTGACGAGGCTACGGTTTTCTAGCCGCCTAGTGTTCAAAGATATGGTCACTTGCCAGGAGATACGCTGCAGGCGTGTCGGTCGTCTGCTGCCATAGTCCATTAACGCCAAATTTCGCCACACTGTCCTAACGGATACGTTCGTCGTACGTCCCACGTTGATTTCCGCTGGTATTTCACACAATGTTACTTGCCTGTTACCTTGAAAAAGCCGATGCTCTCGGTCGTTAAGTGAAAGCTGTCGGCCACTTCGTTGTCCGTGATGAGAGATAATGCCTGAAATTTGGTATTCTCGGCACACTCTTGACACTGTGGATCTTGAAATACTGAATTCCCTAGGGATTTCCGACACTAAATGTCCCATGCTTCTAGCTCCAACTACCATTCTACGTTAAAAGTCTGTTAATTCCCGTTGTGCGGCCACAATCACATCGGACACCTTTTCACATGAATGACCTGAGTACATTGACAGCTCCACAAATCCACTGCCTTTTTATACCTAGTGTATACGATATTACTTCCATCTTTATAGCTGCATATCGCTATCCCATGACTTTTGTCATCTCAGTGTAGTATGAACGGGATCCTCGTGTGTACCTGTTTCTCATCTGTAAGTCATACTCACTGATTCCTGTCTGTAGCAAGATTCCAGATGTCCACAATTTTTAGCCCTTTGTTCTCTCATTCTCTTCGTTGGTCCTGCTGAAAATCTGGAAGACGGAATGTCCGGTCATTACGCTTTTGCCACTGATAAGGCCAAATTTTTTTTGTATATGTTCATATCGCTGTCCTATAACTTGTAACCTCAGTGTAAGTGTTCGTTACTTCGGATACAATTCAGTAATGGCGTTCAGATTTGATCATTGTTTCTGTCGATTGGCGATCGTGAGTGTTTCGCCCTACAACGGTAGAACAGCAGCGCCATCCATGTGGTACGGTTCTTCTAACTCAGCAACCCCCCCCCCCCCCCCCCCCCTGTTTTGGTTGCCCAAACATAGTTCTCATGCTTCAGAATTCTCTCTCCGAATTGTTCTCTAGTTAAACTTTTGTACTCAAAGGTCAATGCTCTTTCTGTATGTCATTCTGTGACTGTTTCCATGTCAGTGAAGGCCACCCTCTGTTAAGAATACTTTGTTCTGTACTGACTTGTTCTAGGCGCTACAATCTGGAACCGCGTGATCGCTACGGTCGCCGGTTCGAATCCTGCCTCGGGCATAGATGTGTGTGATGTCCTTAGGTTAGTTAGGTTTAAGCAGTTCTAAGTTCTAGGGGACTGATGACCACAGCAGTTAAGTCCCATAGTGCTCAGAGCCATTTGAACCACTGATTTCAGAATATATCTCTTTGTTTATTTTCTAAATCTTTTATATATCAGTGTTCCGATTTCGACCACTTTTCCCCGTAGGCATTCAAATCAATTGCTTCCTGCAAGCAGGGTTGTAGTCCATTCCTTTCCAAGGGTTGATGTTGGGTAGAATAATAATATGACATCCCTACGGCCTGTCAGTATTTGTATCGCCCGCTAGTTGGGAATAGCTTTTCTCATTTATAGCGTCTATGATATGAGCACTGTAACAGTCAGTTTAGGTGCAGCAGCGCACAGTATCTGTTCCTTCAGACATGCAGCATGCATGAAGGACATTGTATTGTGAATATACAGACACTTGATAAACCAGACATTGTAACCATCAGTGGACTGAGGATTTGGTGGTGGGGAAGACGCAGCACGTTGTAATGAGTCGTGAGCCATCGATAAATGTAGAATTAATTTCAGGTGTGTCTCGTTAAAGCGTATTGGGACATTTGCCGTTTACTTGTATATTACTGACGTGGCAGCCAATATTAATCATTGCCTCAGACTTTGTCTATGCGGTGGAGTTATCTACTCTGTCCAGTCTCGTTAACGTCACCACATCTACAGCTACATCTACATTTATACTCCGCAAGCCACCCAGTGGTGTGTGGCAGAGGGCACTTTACGTGCCACTGTCATTACCTCCCTTTTCTGTTCCAGTCGCGTATGGTTCGCGGGAAGAACGACTGTCTGAAAGCCTCCGTGCACGCTCGAATCTCTCTAATTTTACACTCGTGATCTCCTCGGAAGGTATAAGTAGGGGGAAGCAATATATTCGATACCTCATCCAGAAACGCACCCTCTCGAAACCTGGCGAGCAAGCTACACCGCGATGCAGAGCGCCTCTCTTGCAGGGTCTGCCACTTGAGTTTATTAAACATCTCTGTAACGCTATCACGGTTACCAATTAACCCTGTGACGAAACGCGCCGCTCTTCTTTGGATCTTCTCTATCTCCTCCGTCAACCCGATCCCACACTGATGAGCAATACTCAAGTATAGGTCGAACGAGTGTTTTGTAAGCCACCTCCTTTGTTGATGGACTACATTTTCTAAGGACTCTCCCAATGAATCTCAACCTGGTACCCGCCTTACCAACAATTAATTTTATATGATCATTCCACTTCAAATCGTTCCGCACGCATACTCCCAGATATTTTACAGAAGTAACTGCTATCAGTGTTTGTTCCGCTATCATATAATCATACAATAAAGGATCCTTCTTTCTATGTATTCGCAATACATTACATTTGTCTATGTTAAGGGTCAGTTGGCACTCCCTGCACCAAGATCCTATCCGCTGCAGATGTTCCTGCATTTCGCTACAATTTTCTAATGCTGCAACTTCTCTGTATACTGCAGCACCATCCGCGAAAAGCCGCATGGAACCTCCGACACTATCTACTAGGTCATTTATATATATTGTGAAAAGCAATGGTCCCATAACACTCCCCTGAGGCACACCAGAGGTTACTTTAACGTCTGTAGACGTCTCTCCATTGATAACAACATGCTGTGTTCTGTTTTCTAAAAACTCTTCAATCCAGCCACACAGCTGGTCTGATACTCCGTAGGTTCTTACTTTGTTTATCAGGCGACAGTGCGGAACTGTATCGAACGCCTTCCGGAAATCAAGGAAAATAGCATCTACCTGGGAGCATGTATCTAATATTTTCTGGGTCTCATGAACAAATAAAGCGAGTTGGGTCCCACACGATTGCTGTTTCCGGAATCCATGTTGATTCCTACAGAGTAGATTCTGGGTTTCCAAAAACGACATGATACGCGAGCAAAAAACATGTTCTAAAATTCTACAACAGATCGACGTCAGAGATATATGTCTATAGTTTTGCGCATCTGCTCGACGACCCTTCTTGAAGACTGGGACTACCTGTGCTCTTTCCCAATCATTTGGAACCTTCCGTTCCTCTAGAGACTTGCGGTAACGGCTGTTAGAAGGGGGGCAAGTTCTTTCGCGTACTCTGTCTAGAATCGAATTGGTATCCCGTCAGGTCCAGTGGACTTTCCTCTGTTGAGTGATTCCAGTTCCTTTTCTATTCCTTGGACATTTATTTCGATGTCAGTCATTTTTTCGTTTGTGCGAGGATTTAGAGAAGGAACTGCAGTGCGGTCTTCCTCTGTGAAACAGCTTTGGAAAAAGGTGTTTGGTATTTCAGCTCTACGCTTGTCATCCTCTGTTTCAATGCCATCATCATCCCGGAGTGTCTGGATATGCTGTTTCGAGCCACTTACTGATTTAACGTAAGACCAGAACTTCCTAGGATTTTCTGTCAAGTCGGCACATAGAATTTTACTTTCGAATTAACTGAACGTTTCACGCATAGCCCTCCTTACACTAACTTTGACATCGTTTAGGTTCTGTTTGTCTGAGAGGTTTTGGCTGCGTTTAAATTTGGAGTGAAGCTCTCTTTGCTTTCGCAGTAGTTTTCTAACTTTGTTGTTGAACCACGGTGGGTTTTTCCCGTCCCTCACAGTTTTACTCGGCACGTACCTGTATAAAACGCATTTTACAATTGCCTTAAACTTTTTCCATAAACACTGCCAAAAGCTTCAATAATGACCTTCTGCAGCATGGAAAAGAGTCACGGAGGTTTTAGAAGGTACCGGTAGTGATGTGGGGGTCATACCCATTCCCGTGTGATGTTCAGTTGTGCTAGGTTTCTCGGCAGAGGATCCAAGGAGCGAACAGCCTCATCCAGGTGGTCCCTCAGATTCTCGATTGGGTTTAAATAAGGGGAGTTTTGTGCCAGCAGACTACGGTAAGCACGTCCTGATGTTCTTAAAACAACGCTCGTACATTGCGAGCAATGTAACAATTTGCATTGTCTTGCTGGTGGATCCCACAGTGACTGCGTGTGGGGGTGAACATGGTCCCACAATGGATGCATATTTTGTTGATCCATTGTGCCTTGCAGAATGACAGGATTATGCTGAGAGTGCCACTAAAACATTCCCCAGGCCATAACACTCCCTCCTCCGTCTTGGACCCTTCCGACGATCGTTGCAGCTTTCAGAACCGTCTCACAAACAGCATAAAATGTGATTTATGAGAAAACATCACCTGTTGCCACTCAGTGGACATCCCGTTCCGGTATTGTAGTGCAAATCCAGCCTTCGTTGCCAATGGACAGCAGTCATCTTGGGAGCATGAAGCAGGTGTCTGGCGAGGAGGCCCATTTGCAGCAACGTTTGCTGAAAGGCCGCTGAGAAGACATTGTTGGTAGCCCCTTGGTTCATCTGGGTGGTCACTTGCTGAACAGTTTCACGTACATCTCCGCAGACATCGTTCACCACAATCATCGACAGCCTTTGATGCACTGATGTTGCCTCTGGGCCGGATTTGGATAGCGCCATTTCTCCATGTATGGTACACTTTAACCACAGTGACAGTGAACAGTTTATAACCTGAGCCGATTCGGAAGTCTTCTACACTTGGCCCGAAGGCTGATGACATGCCCAATTGAACGTCAGATAAATAGGTCCATATCCGCATTACAACAACGAATGCACTGTTTTCTACGTCCCCTGACAATTTTTATATACACTCCACTGCTAGTGCTTCCAACTTCCTTCTGTGAGTGGTTATTACACGTTAACATCGAACAAAGGTGGTGGCCATATAAATTTGACTGGACGCTGTTTAATGAAGCGCTCGCTGGAAAACTCTGCACAGCTATTTAGTCAGATCTTGATAAGATTTCAAAGTGCTCTAAAGATTGGCAACTTTCCTTAAAAGCCCCTAAAATGTAAACCCTTCACAAAACGCAAAAAAGTAGTATCCTCTTACTACAACACATGTGAACCTGGAAACTCATACAAATACCTGGAAGTAATAATTTGTAGGGATGTGAAAAGAAATGACGACGTAGGCTCAGTTGGACGTAAAGCAGATGGTAATTTTAGTGTAGGATACTGGAAAAATGTGGATTGCTCACAAAATACTCGTGCAACCCACCAAAGAATGTTGCTCAAGTGTTTGGGACCCATACAAAATAGGACCAACAGAGGATATCGGAAGTATACGATGAAGAGCAGAAGTAGTGGTCAAATGATTGTTTGACTTCCGGAAGAGCATCACGGAATTCCTGAGAGACATGAACTGGCAGACTTTTGAAGATAGAGGTAAGCTGTCTCCAGAAAGCCTACTTATAAAGTATCTACAAACAGTGTTAACTAATGAATATAGCTATATTCTATTAGATAAACACAGCAGTCCTCTCCATACCACCCACATAGGAACCACGAAAATAAAATTGGAGAAATTGGAGTGCACACAGATATGTCTAAGATATAACTGCCACTGCGCTCCATACACGAATGTACTGAGAAGAAAATTAATCGAGGTGCAATGGGTAGTACCCTCTACCACGCATATCATAGTGGTTTGCAGAGCATGGACATGGATAGCTACAGAAGCACAAATCTAACCTTCTCAGGCACTTTACATAACGAACCGCATGCATATTGACATGGAATATCATGGTCTAGCGGTAGGTAAACAAGGAGAGTAAGCATGCAAAGTGTGTCATCGATGACGTCATCGACGAGGCATGGTATTTCACCGAACCCTCACTCCTCTCTGTCCTGTGTAAATAGTGCTGTTTTCTGAAACGTAAGCTGTGGGAAAAAAATTCAAGATGGCTTGCGAACATGGCGACCAGGGCATACGGGCCTAGCTCTAACCTGATCTTTGCCTAATCCATGATCAGCTAAGGGCTCGACTGCGAAATGAGCATCATATCTGCTTAAATTTTATTTGAAAACGGGTATGAGTTATGGGAGTTGGTAAGTCACACAAATATAACAGTCAACTGCATTTTTGTACAGTAATTTATCCCCCACCGCTTCGGTCATAGGTGCCATGTTGTCATAAACACCAGCAACTTTCCTTAGAAGCTTTTCAAGCTCATTGATCAACCAGTCTCCACGATATCCACAACGCACGAATCGAAATGATTAAGACTTTAATCATATGCACATACAACTTGAAAAATAGCTGAAGAAGGTATGATCCGTTCCGTTCTGGCATATGCGGCAAAGGGTTTGTGTCCTTGCAGAGAAAATACTGAAACTTTAAGATGCTATTCTTCTATATAGTCATTACTCGTTTGAAACGATTTCAGGCACCTTCGGTAAAAATGCCGTTTACCATTATATTTCGTCATTTGTGAAGAGAGAAGATGAAAGATGATTTTGATCCACCAATAGTGTTGCTTATCGCCCTCGGAGATAAACAACAAATCTGCATGTTTCGGTCACCGAATAGCGACTTTAGTAAATTAAAGAGGTCCAACGACTACGTGTGTAACAACACCATCATTTGACTCGCATTCCCCTAGGCCATATATATGAATAAATAAGTGAGGATTCTGCTTCTAAATTTAGCGCATGGGAAATTTAATAGCATTGTGTTTATAATATATACTAATATTCACGTGGTATTTTTCAGGTCACTGTGCGTTTTTGTTGTAACTTCTTTCGTAAGCCATAAGTGACTACAGAAAGCCGGCCGCGGGTGTCTCGCGGTTCTAGGCGCGCAGTCCGGAGCCGCGCGACTGCTACGGTCGCAGGTTCGAATCCTGCCTCGGGCATGGATGTGTGTCATGTCCTTAGGTTAGTTAGGTTTAAGTAGTTCTAAGTTCTAGGGGACTGATGACCACAGCTGTTAAGTCCCATAGTGCTCAGAGCCATTTGACTACAGAAAGCAGTACTGGTCGTTATTTTTGACATTAATTATGGCCTGTTTTCTAGTTGTATTCTCTGGAAGGCGGATCATACATATATACGTGAACGCGCACGTACAGAACTCTACAGAGGACTTTACCTGATTCTCTCCGTTGGGAATCAGAGAGTTGGGCCCGTATCAGATTTAGGGTTAAATCATCAAACCATTTAGCAATAGAGATGACCCTCTATCTCTCATCTTTATTACTTCGCTTATGTATGACGACATTATTCGAGATACCATCCTTAGGTTGGAGAGTGAAGCCGCAGCATATTTTAGTGATGCACTTAATGGCAGGGTACCGCGAATTGATTAGGGTCTTGGAATGTCCTCTTTCCAGAACATGCAGACGTCCATTTAGGAAAAGAATCAGGTCTTGGTACCCGACCGTCTTACTATTGCGAGTAATCAAGATCCCGTCTGTAAGTACATCTCGAATTCCTGAAAATGGTAATGCTCTGCGGCATACTTGAACATCCTGATCACCACTGTCAGAACGACTGGAAAAGCTACTGCTGGCCAATCACTGATAACTACTGTTATCACAGAGAGCCCATCCCGATGGCCCAGGTGTCTGTGGCGGCAGTGCTGCGTGCAACGGTCGTGCAGTCGGTGCAGTTGCGGCCGCCACCAATCTGGTGGTCGGCGCAGGCTTGGTCGCTGTGGGTATGGCAACCAGCGCTGTTGCTCAAGACTGCCCAGGTCCCGGTAACGTGAACGGCAGCTCCAAGTCATCGAGCACTTCTGAAGCAGCACGGAACGACGGTCTATAAGTATGAGAAAAAAACTTACAAGCAGACACAGTCAAGCAATTCTGAACAATTCTATAAGCATCTGAAAATTTACACACAGATAGAGATACTTACTTGGGAATTTTGCTTCACTCGACTGACTCATTGCTGGATGTCTCACATTGAGAGACTCTTCCAGCTCCCTCAAGAGCTCATTATTACCCGGAACTCGAGGTTGTCTCATTGGGGGTGTTTCAGGTGGCACTTACAGCTGAGGTACCTGTAATTCACTGCGCATTTCTGTGAAACAACAATACAACAGCTCATGAGTATCGGAAAATTTACACACACACACACACACACACACACACACACACACACACACACACACACACACAAGTAAAAGAGATACTTAGATATTTACGTATTTCGTGGAACTGAATAATAATTTTAAATGCAGCTAACGTGTTGCAGTTGTTGCAAGGAACTACCGGATACTTTGCTGAAAGAACAATCTTGCGATGGTCACATTATTAATTATTTTATTTCATTTTAGTTTTTTCAGTTGGCCGGCCGCTGTGGTCTAGCGGTTCTAGGCGCTTCAGTCCAGAACCACGCGGCTGCTACGGTCGCAGGATCGAATCCTGCCTCGGGCATGGATGTGTGTGATGTCCTTAGATTAGTTACGTTTACGTAGTTCTAAGTCAAGGGGACTGATGACCTCACATATTAAGTCCCATAGTGCTTAGAGCCATTTGAAACATTTCAATTTTTTCAGTTGCTCTTCTGCGTCGATGAAGCTAGATCATATGATTCGTCGTAACATTATTAAAAATAATTCAGGACAAACATCACAATAATAAATCTTTGAACTATAAAATTATAGTATAAATATAACGCTCAAAACAACAATAGTATAATAATAATAATAATAATAATAATAATAAAAACATATAAGATAATAATTTACTTCATTTGACATTGTTGACGGTGGGAGGGAAAGAGAGCGTTGTGCAACCATTTCGGACCTCGTTTGTAATGATTCAGAATATGGATGTCTATTACATGAATAGATTTTCAAGCTATTTACGGCACTTGAACTACTCACTATTGTAATGACAGTCAAGTGGACCTAACGTACTCATACAGTAAACATCATAACCTCCTACTTGGGGGGGGGTCTCCTCCCCCTTGGGGTTTTACCTGCTCCGTAAATTTTCGTCTCGCCTGTTTTTGGAATGGGGGACTGATGACCTTAGCTGTTTAGTCCCCCTTAAACATCCCAACAACCACCACCTCCTACTTAAAAGCGTGTTGGCCCACCTCTGGAACGCAATTCAGCAGTGTTTCTGATTGCATGGATTCTAAAAGTACTTGACATCGTTACAGACGCTTTTGACACCAGACGCTTCTGCACAGGTCACACACTTCTCTTATTTTACTGGCGGTTGGGTAGTGGGCGCGGAGCTGGCGCCCTATAACGTCCCAATTGGGTTTCATTGGATTCAGATAAGCCTAATTTGATGGCCAAGACACCAACTTGAGTTCACTATCATGCTTCTAAAACCATTGCAGCACGGTTCAGTCTTGTGACACGGTCAGTTATCCTGCTGGAAGATTCAATCGCTGCTTATTTATTTACTTATTTTATTTATTTATTGTTCCGTGGGACCACATTAAGGAGAAGTCTCCATGGTCATGGAACGAGTCAATACATGAAATTATAACACGATTGTAGAAACAGATAAAATGAAATATAAGAAACATATTCAGTTGTAGATTGTACAAACAGATGAAATATAAGAAACATATTCAGGCGACAAGTCGTTAGTTTAAATAAAGAATATCAAGAATGTAACACTGGAATTTGCTTAATTCTTTAGCTCTTCCAGGAGCTCCTCGACAGAATAGAAGGAGTGAGCCATGAGGAAACTCTTTAGTTTAGACTTAAAAGTGTTTGGGCTACTGCTAAGATTTTTCAGTTCTTATGGTAGCTTATTGAAAATGGATGCAGCAGAATACTGCACTCCTTTCTGCACAAGAGTCAAGGAAGTGCATTCCACATGCAGATTTGATTTCTGCCTAGTATTAACTGAGTGAAAGCTGCTAACTCTTGGGAATAAGCTAATATTGCTAACAACAAACGACATTAAAGAAAATATATACTGTGAGGGCAATGTCAAAATTTCCAGACTATTGAATAGGGGTCGACAAGAGGTTTTCGAACTTACACCACACATAGCTCGAACAGCCCGTTTTTGAGCCAAAAATACCCTTTTTGAATCAGAAGAAGTACCCCAAAAAATATTACCATATGACATAAGCGTATGAAAATATGTGAATTAGACTACTTTTCGTGTTGAAATGTCACTTATTTCAAATACTGTTCTAATGGTAAATAAAGCGGCATTTAGTTTCTGAACAGGATCCTGAACATGGGCTTTCCACAACAGCTTACTATCTAACCGAACGCCTAGGAACTTGAACTGTTCCGTCTCGCTTATAATATGCCCATTCTGCTTGATTAAAATATCAGTTCTTGTTGACTTGTGAGTTATAAACTGTAAAAACTGAGTCTTACTGTGATTTAGCATCAAATTATTTTCCACAAGCCACGGACTTATTTCATGAACTACATTATTTGATAATGTTTCAATATTACACACAAGATCCTTCACTACCAAGCTGGTGTCATCAGCAAACAGAAATATTTTTGAATCACCTGTAATACTGGAAGGCATATCATATAAATAAGAAACAGCAGTGGCCCCAGCACCGACCCTTGGGAGCACCCCACTTAACAGTGCCCTATTGGGACTAAACATCACTACAACTCTAAGTATTGCGGAGAATTACCTTCTGCTTTCTGTTCTTAAAGTAAGAGGCGAACCAATTGTAAGCTACTCCCCTTACTCCATAATGTTCCAACTTCTGCAGTAATATTTTGTGGTCAACACAGCCAAAAGCCGTAGTTAAATCAAAGAAAACACCTAACGTTCGCAACCTTTTATTTAATCCGTACAAAACCTCACAGAGAAATCAGAATATAGCATTTTCAGTTGTTAAGCCATTTCTAAAACCAAACTGTACATTTGACAGCAAATTATGTGACTTTAAATGCTCCAGTAACCTTTTATATACAACCTTAAACGGGATTCGTCCGACCAAGTGACACGATGCCATTCATCCCGAGGTCCAATCCTCGATGATCCTGTGGAATGCCGGATATTTGCCACGCCAGACATTTGCCACACTTGCCCCTTCGCCAGGTAGCTTGAGTAGCGATCCATCAGGTAAGGGACGCCCTTTCTCGTACTTCTGTCGGCTTTCAAACCGCCGTCACCACATCTTACTCGATACAAACAATACATAAGGGACCTTCTTCTTCGACATCTTGGCGAAATACAGGGCTTCTTTTCCGAAATCGAAACATTTATAACTTTTGGGAAACGAAAGAAATACCGACGATTTTGTCAGTATGTAATTAGTTCTGCCAAGTTTTTGCTCTTCAGTCTAAATAAACGATATTACGATAAAAAACTTGAACTAGGGTTGGAAAACCTACAGTTTGTCGCTCAGAGCCTTATCTCTTGTGAAAGCTTACAGAAAACGCATATTCTAGAGAGAGCTACACATAACTGTGAGTAGTAGCTACGAATATGGTCACAATATAGAGAACTTCCGTGTGTGTAGTTATTGAAAGATAGATGTTGCTATTCTCTTTCAACAAGTTCATGCTGCCTACCGCAAATCTCTTAAGCGAGTAAATCCACTGCGATGTCAATATACGAACTTCCAGTTTGATCAATACAGGTTACGTGGGCTACGTGAATTCACGCCACATATAGCCTGAAAGGTTAAAAATACTGCCTATGACCAACGGGGTTACTCATATATAATATGCCGTATGACGTTGAGGAATGTATAGTATGTAAATAAATTTTACTGTTCATTGGTCCTTACTTTGGATGATATTCTAATTGTCAGCATAGCAGCATTATAAGACAATTGAAATTCGGCCTGAAGAGAATAGTTGATAAGAAAACGTTCTCGAAAAGCACACTTAATTATCAAAAAATGGTTCAAATGGCTCTGAGCACTATGGGACGCAACATCTGAGGTCATCAGTCCCGTAGAACTTAGAACTACTTAAACTTAAGTAACCTAAGGACATCACACACATCCATGCCCGAAGCAAGATTCGAACCTGCGACCGTAGCGGTCGCTCGGTTCCGGACTTAAGCGCCTAGAACAGCTTTTTTTTTAAGTCTCATTTTGTACATTTTTGATCGTTGTATCTGCTCTGGGCGGACGTCGCAAGACACCCTTTTCAGTTTGTCGTTCATCCATTAACTCAGTTTTTGCATACCGTTAGGGAATATAATTAAAATATAATTAATTTTGGGATGGTGCAAACCATTTGTGTGTTACTGTGGTATATCGCAGTTCCCACTGAGGGAGGTGGGGCAATTCAAATGTTCAAATGTGTGTGAAATTTTATGGGACTTAACTGCTAAGGTCATCAGTCCCTAAGCTTACCCACTACTTAACCTAAATTATACTAAGGACAAACACACACACACCCATGCCCGAGGGAAGACTCGAACCTCTGCCGAGACCAGCCGCACAGTCCCTGACTGCAGCGCCCAAGACCGCTCGGCTAGTCCCGGGCGGCGGTGGGGCAATTGTTCAGGTACTAGATTAGCACTGAGTTGGACAGCGATGAAAATCCACGTCCGGCCATCCAGTTTGAAATGTCCATGATTGTTGTAACTCGACTACGGTGATTGCTAGAACGGTTTCTGTGAAAATGAAGCGGCCGAATTCCTTCGACATCCTCATCTGATCCGAGGTAGGGCTCAGTCCCTAAAGATCTCGCCTTCGACAAGGCATGAAACAATAATCTTGGTTAAATTTCCTCCCTTGCGCAGGTGCACTGTGTGATCTCCATAAGTCAACGTTCTACACGATATTGCCGTGAATTTACGACAAGTGTTATTAAACAGGTGCTACGGGTGGTGGAGGTCTAGGTCGTACGGAGTTGTTTCAAGTTTAGACAGCAGTTGCGGCGCGTGTTGTAGGCGTGGCACGCCCGTTCACTGTTGCGGCCGCTTTCGCCTTGCATAACGCCACGCCTACTCTGGTGTCAGTGACCCTCTCCCCCCAGAATGGACTGCCTCCTCGTACGCCAAATGGATCACGTGCCGCGACTGTCAACAACATATTTACATTATTAGGAATTCTTGTTCGCGGCGCAGTAGTCGGAAGCGAGGCTCGCAGTCGTCTGGGAGTGAGTGCGCTTCCCGTGTATAAAGCTTAACTGCGCTTTTTTAACGCTTTTTAGTTATTCCAGAAAACTGCAAGGAGCAAGATCAGAGCACAGAGTCCTGTGACCAATTAGGTCTCTGGAGACGGAGAGCTAGGTGTTGTACTGGCTTGTAGGTATGATACAGGCGTGTGTTACTTAGTAGAATCATTCCGCCGTTTGCAGTTGGAAGTGTTTTAGAGTATCTGCGGGAAACCTAAATAAATATGAAATCTGTTTATTACTCTTTACGATATCCAACTTAATTAATCTCTCTTAAAGCGGAATTGTTCGGTGAAAAGCCGGTAGGAGTGGCCGAGAGGTTCTAGGCGCTTCAGTCTGGAACCGCTATGGTCGCAGGTTCGAATCTTGCCTCGGGCATGGATGTGTGTGATGTCCTTAGGTTAGTTAGGTTTAAGTAGTTCTAAGTTCTAGGGGACTGATGACCTCGATTGTTAAGTCCCATAGTACTCAGAGCCACTTGAACCATTTTTTTGTTCGGTGAAACCACCTTACGTGTCACACGAGAACAGGAAAGCCTCGCGGTATTGAGCTCTAGTACTACTAGTACGACATTATTTTAAGTGGGTGCTAAGCCAATCAGTGTAGGTGTAAGTACTAATCATATACTTTAAATAAAAGAACTTATGCTGCGTAGGCAAGCTTATGAAAAACGCTTCTTCGTCTTTTATATATAACTGCAACCTTTTGAAATTATTAGAGCCTGTAAGTGTCGTAAGTGATAATATATTGTACAGGGTGGTAGAACACAACCTGAAGTAGTGGACGACAAAACGGCAACATTTTCCGTCGTAAATGCACCGCTGTGGAGCTGCGGTGAGAAACGATAGACAGTCAACGACGAGGTTGCGGAAATTTGTCCAATGACACTCTTTCGGTCATTTCTAAAGCAAGGAAATTTTTCCGATTAGACTCTTTCGGTCATTTCTGAAGCAAGGTGGCAGGAATTTTTCGAGAGGATGAGCCAGTCATTTCTTCCACTTTATCATCTTTGAAGTGTTGTAGTACACAGGAAATTCGAGCATTTGCTGTAAAAATATGTGAGCTGATAAGAAAACGATTTTTAAAAATTAATCGCTGTTTTGTTTTTCGCTATGGTCTTTAATTCGCACTTCTGACCACTGTACTCGTTAGAATAAAATTTCATTCATGCTCTCTGTACATTAGTAAAAATACGCCCTTCAGATTTCATTACGAATAATATTGCAACTTATAGTACCCCATGTTGGCCATCTTAATGTAGTGCTGTTTCTTCAGTACAGTGTAGTTTTTAAAAATGTAGCATTAGGTTACAATTGGCGTAAATAATTGAACATAAGAACGTTATTCAATAAACACCATACAAAATTTGTAACTAACGTAACCAGACGTGGACAGGAATTTAAAGTTTGCCAGACTTTGGTTGTTGAGCTGGAAGCATGATTTTCAGTTTATTTAATTAGCAACCGCGCTCTTTAGCATAATAGGCGTTGGCTCGGGCCAGTTAGTTTAAATGCACACACTTCTGCTCGCTTGCCGTTTATTGTCCGCAGCTACGGCTGAAAGATGCGTGTATGATGAGTAGTGGCTGCACATTTCTTAACCATTGTACTTCTGTACCACAACAGATAGATGAAATACCCCACGTTGGCTACCAGAAGCAAAGTCAGGGGTAGATAACGGCATTGCCTTTTTGTTGAGTGGTCGTGGAGCCGGCAGTGCTGCTGGCGACCATGACCGGTGGTTGGTGACTTTTGAAACGCTCTCCTTTATGCCTGTACTCTTGGAATGAGGTAACGTGTGTCAGCGCTCTTTGTGACACTCGCACAAGCTGCTTTGGCCCATTATTCATTCCGCGAATTGTTTTACATGGAAGACGAAATTCATATTAACAATCTACTTTGGTAGCCATATAATGATTATCAGTCATGTGTTCAGAGGACTGGTAAATTAATCTTCGCCACTTTTAAATACAATTAAAACAAGAAAGGAGAAAATTCTTATGAAAATCGAGTTCTGTCTTGTCTTTGGTTTTTGTTTGTACTTGCCACATTGTGACAATGTTGAGGGAAGGATCCGAAGTTCTTATAGTAATATAGTTGAAGTTCTTTGTGGTTTCGAATCGAACTATAACTTCAGTTGGGAACAATGTTTAGAACTACACTCCTGGAAATGGAAAAAAGAACACATTGACACCGGTGTGTCAGACCCACCATACTTGCTCCGGACACTGCGAGAGGGCTGTACAAGCAATGATCACACGCACGGCACAGCGGACACACCAGGAACCGCGGTGTTGGCCGTCGAATGGCGCTAGCTGCGCAGCATTTGTGCACCACCGCCGACAGTGTCAGCCAGTTTGCCATGGCATACAGAGCTCCATCGCAGTCTTTAACACTGGTAGCATGCCGCGACAGCGTGGACGTGAACCGTATGTGCACTTGACGGACTTTGAGCGAGGGTGTATAGTGGGCATGCGGGAGGCCAGGTGGACGTACCGCCGAATTGCTCAACACGTGGGGCGTGAGGTCTCCACAGTACATCGATGTTGTCGCCGGTGGTCGGCGGAAGGTGCACGTGCCCGTCGACCTGGGACCGGACCGCAGCGACGCACGGATGCACGCCAAGACCGTAGGATCCTACGCAGTGCCGTAGGGGACCGCACCGCCACTTCGCAGCAAATTAGGGACACTGTTGCTCCTGGGGTATCCGCGAGGAACATTCGCAACCGTCTCCATGAAGCTGGGCTACGGTCCCGCACACCGTTAGGCCGTCTTCCGCTCACGCCCCAACATCGTGCAGCCCGCCTCCAGTGGTGTCGCGACAGCCGTGAATGGAGGGACGAATGGAGACGTGTCGTCTTCAGCGATGAGAGACGCTTCTGCCTTGGTGCCAATGATGGTCGTATGCGTGTTTGGCGCCGTGCAGGTGAGCGCCACAATCAGGACTGCATACGACCGAGGCACACAGGGCCAACACCCGGCATCATGGTGTGGGGAGCGATCTCCTACACTGGCCGTACACCTCTGGTGATCGTCGAGGGGACACTGAATAGTGCACGGTACACCCAAACCGTCATCGAACCCATCGTTCTACCATTCCTAGACCGGCAAGGGAACTTGCTGTTCCAACAGGACAATGCACGTCCGCATGTATCCCGTGCCACCCAACGTGCTCTGGAAGGTGTAAGTCAACTACCCTGGCCAGCAAGATCTCCGGATCTGTGCCCCATTGAGCATGTTTGGGACTGGATGAAGCGTTGTCTCACGCGGTCTGCACGTCCAACACGAATGCTGGTCCAACTGAGGCGCCAGGTGGAAATGGCATGGCAAGCCGTTCCACAGGACTACATCCAGCATCTCTACGATCGTCTCCATGGGAGAATAGCAGCCTGCATTGCTGCGAAAGGTGGATATACACTGTACTCGTGGCGACATTGTGCATGCTCTGTTGCCTGTGTCTATGTGCCTGTGGTTCTGTCAGTGTGATCATGTGATGTATCTGACCCCAGGAATGTGTCAATAAAGTTTCCCCTTCCTGGGACAATGAATTCACAGTGTTCTTCTTTCAATTTCCAGGAGTGTATTTAATCCCGAGCTGTCACGTTTTATCTTAATGCTGTTAATAAAGCTAGTCTAATATTGTTGACACACATTGCACTGTCGCACGGTCAGCTAGATGTGTTACTTTCGTACGTTGTGAGATTTTGAGGGCAAGTTATATTATGAATTTTTGCCGTGTGGGGTAGCCGCTCGGTCTAAGGGCGCCTTGTCACGGTCAACGCAGCTTCCACCGTCGGAGGTTCGAGTCCTCCCTCGGGCATGGGTGTACGTGTAAGTTAGTTTAAGTTAGATTATGCTTATGATCAGGGACCGATGACCTCAGCAGTTTGGTCCCATAAGTCCTTATCAAAAATTTCCACTATTAATATCAAGTACACTTTCAGTACACTGATTGCTTATAGTCAAAGGCAGCACAGCGATTAATTCGAGGTGTTAATTATGTCAGAGCAGAGCAGAGCAGCATTTCCGTTGTTCAGGTAAGGATCAAGTTTAAGACCATTATGAACTATTGTCTGATGTTATTGGGGAAAAGTTATCGTTTGTAGTTTTTTTACACATAGTTCAGAAATTGCGTTAATAACCATAAGCACATGTAATACGCGACATTTAACGTTTCACGTTATGATCGTTGATGGGGAAGTTGTCTAGTGTGTCGCGGATAGTTACTTCCTGTGCTCAATTAATGATCATTTCAAATTGTCAACCTCAGTTTAACAAAATTAAATCTCACACAACAGACAACTAGATGCTACGGTGTGCAGTGGTAGTTGCAGTACCTGAATTTCAAATATTGCAATAAGACAATAGTGATCATTAATGAGTTTTCGTGTAAATTTTTTACGGTTACTAAGTTTCCATCCATCATTGCTAAATAACGATTGGGAATTTCAGTACTATTTCATATTTAGCAGTTTACACAGCTAATTCCGCATTTAAAAGTAACTCAGTTATATTACATCGAGGTCATGGTTCACCGGCAGTAAAAAAATAAATAAAAAAAAAACGGAACTGGAACTGTTCCTTTTTCATTCTGAATATTGCACTAAGACTTTGTACTCCTGTAGTACGAAACAGCATTAATCATTTTGTTGAGACATAGTTCAGAGGTGACGTTGCAATTACTGTTAGAACAGCTTTTCCTATGTTTTGGAAACATTACGCAATTATACAAACATACAGAACGGTTATACAGAGAGAAGTACGAGTATAAAACTAAAGATTGCGCAGCTGCTAAAGGATACAGGCTATACGAAAAGTACAACAAGAAGTATACCACAGAAATAGAATGCCGGTCTTATCAGAAGAACTAGAACATCAGAAATGTTCGTGGTTGTCTGCAAAATTTTGCTCGATTCGACGTATTGTCCCTTACTCTGAGTTTATTTTCAGGCTGTTTCTCTGCAACACTGTACAGTTATTCATAAGTACCACTAGGACAACAGAAAATACAAGACGTATAGAAAATAAACATGTGTCAGTAGATGGAGTATTTCTTCACGTTTTTAACTCGTGTTATAGGCGTTCAATACTGATATCGTTTGTGACGCGGCAAACGTCAATACGTGTGTGCAGTTCATTGACGTCACCGACGCAAGCTGCCCGAGAAGGCGCGACAGCAGCCTGCTTTGGAAATCTGTTCAGTGGCTTGTGTGTCTGCAACTGTGACAAATTCTCTGCAATAATACCGAGCGGGTGATTTTATCTACATGTTGTCACACCCCTCCTCAGAGGGCAACAACGTTATGGTGCTTTTTACGAATCGGAACTTGGAATGACTCTCTCTCCACTGATTTGTCATTTTTCAGTATGCCTCGTAGTTTTCGTGTAGTAATCTTCTGAACCCTGAAGTACTTATTAAATTATGAACATGACTTAATTAATTCGAAATCGCTGTCAGATAACAAAAAGTTGCTATCTGGCTGAACTGTAATAAAATATTTTGCATTCAAGCAAACATTATATCTTAAGTTGTTTTAATAGCGGTGCAGTATGGACATTCAACCATTCTTCTCGAATACGAATCTAATGTCTTAACCAGCGGAGTTACAACAGGTTATATCGGAAATATACCATTCAAACTCTACAGAAATTCTATTCTATTTATATTAACGGATCTGGTATCGCTGAAGAGGAAGATCAGAATTATAGAAAATTCCGAGCTGAACTGTTGAAAACCTCATGTTCAAAAATACGTTTCTCATTCAACTGACGATTCTTAAAAAGTCATGATTTGCAAAAGAAATGTAAATCCGGTTAGTTTATTTCTACAAGTAAAGGAGCTTATATACAAGTTGCAAATAACTTTTTCCTCGGAGTACGAAAACCAATTTACATGAAACGGTGTTAGTTGGCTAACGTGGTTTATAAGAAGGAACAGGCACGCGATCACTTATCACAGACTGGAGTATCAGTTCGCGATTACATATCACAGACTGGAGTATCAGTTCATCTACTAATCAATCACTAAATAAATTCGTTGTACTTTGAACAATAAGGATCTATTCTGAAATTATAAGCGTATACACATAGCTCAACATTCAGGCAGGTATCTGGTAAAAATGTGTTTATTCACCTCTAGTTCACGAAATTTACATAAACGCTGTCGTGAAGAAGCATTTTGTTCCAGAGCTTCACACTAATTTTAACACTGACCGTCGAAGTTTTTTCGGTGTGCTATACATTAATGATACAATACCACCAACAAAACATATTTGATGAGCAAAGTAATGAGCGAAAGGGGTAAAGCTAGACTTTCTTATAATTTATGTAGACAGAAACGTCAGGCAGCGCAACAAACTTACAGATGTTACAATTATTTTAACAGCAAGTACGTTACCGTGTCAAGAATTTCATTTTCCTTGGCTTTCAGAGATGAGAGCACAAAGCGACTGCCTAACAAAATTGAAGAAGCGGGTTACATTTGTAGATCTGCAAGAAATGATACATTTAGTTTGAGAAATATTTCAAAGAGAAAAGCCGTCACTAAGATATCTAAACGTAGAATGACGAGCGATTATTTTCTTTTACTTGAAACGTGATATGCAAGCAGTTCTGTTACTTACACAATCCAAATCTCAGAAAAAAATATATGAGGGTGTCCTAAATCTCTACGGTGAAAGTTGTTATACAGCCGAATGTATTTTAGATTCCTCGCCTACAGCGGGTGTAGATAGTGATTCGAAGAAGATGCACCTCACTACTACAACTGCTGCTGCCTTCGACCGCAAGAGACGGAACAGGCGTAACACTTGAGCCGCGCCATCCTTATGAATATGGGACGGATGTGTCGCTAGTAATCACTTGTTCCATGAGCTATGAAGTGCTGTCTCTTCATATCACTACACATACAATGACCTAGCATTTTTCTGGACTCTCTCGTTTTCACTATTCAAATATACTCAGTGCGCAGCCTACGAAGACCCTTACTCTGCGCTTTCGTATAGGGACCGGACAGAAAAGAAAAAGCAAACGTTCTGCAACCTATATTTCAGCAATACCTGGTCTGGACATTAGCACGTGTTTGTAACCTGCTTATGTTTCATAGCAAGCAACTGCATGGCGTCGATGGTTTTGTTTCCAACAACAACATAGAATCGTCTGTGATACGTCGACGAAGATGTTTACTAATATTTACGAGTCATGACTCGTTCTCGAAGATGGAGCACTGTTCATTACAGGAACTTACAGACATGCATTTAAGTATGGTGCAGCAGGATACAATAAATGGAAAGCGGAACCAATGCACAGACCAAAGTTTCGCAGCAGAATTCATTCGGGTGGACGACGGTTCAAACCTGCGTCCGGCCTTCCTGATTTAGGTTATCCGTGATTTCTCTGAATCATTCCATGTAAATGCCGGGATGGTTTCATTGAAAGGGCACGTCCACTCAAACGCCAAATTGAAATACGATAATCAATAATACTAACACAAAATCCAGTCACTACATAATTTAGGTTCTACTACTGTTTGTGTCATTATGACTCTAAAACTTCGCTATCAGATCCTGAAAACTACGGGATGCTTACCGGTCGTTTTGTTATCCTCTGCCTATTGCTTGTTGCATGTAATGTGGAGGCATGACGTCAGGACACTGCTCTCCCAGCTTTCGGAGCCTTGGAGTCACTACTTCTCGGCCACGTACGTTCTCAAGTTTCCATACGTGGATGAGAGTACTCAGTTTCAAATATTCCACCGGGGATAAATCCCTAACAATATCAGAAACTCAATGTAGGTATTCTGCACAACAATTAAAAGCGTTGACCACCCAGGTTTGAAGATGGGCAATATATGTCTTCGTAAATACGTCTGCTCAGAAAAAAAAGCAAATCATCCTGAAGAATGGTCGAATGTCAATATAACTTCGTAAATGTGCATAGGATAGGCAGATATGAAACGATCATAAATTTTTCAAAGAAATTTCTGCCATTTCAATGCCATGTTATGTATCTTCGATAAGTACTCATATACAGTAATATGACAATTTGCCTATGTTATGATGACGACGAACGAGTCGTCGCCAATATTGACTGGTGGCCAATGCTAAATACAAACATATAAATCACAATAGGTTTGACAGTAACGTCGATAAGGTGCTAGCTGCATGGTCGGGATCTCCAATGACTAAAATAATTAGAAGTCGTTGGTAAAAAATAATATATATATATATATATATATATATATATATATATATATATATATATATATTAACTGGTTGTACGGGATTCTTCTTGGCTGCATACATATAATTATAAACAGATAGCTATTGAGGCCTCACTTAGGCTATACGTTACTAAGCGTCTTATTAGAGGTTGCTTCCTATCAGCTGAAGCCTATGCTACTTTACTACTTGACGTCCCGAGGAGAGATCGTTAGAAAGTTGATACAAACCGCGGAATGGCGCTCGCGGCGACTCGCAGGTCCAACGATACTAATACGGACCGCGGTCGATAACTGCAATCCCTAACAAGTGTGGTATCGAACGTTGATACCACAGACTATAAGACCAGAAGTATATTTTTCGACTATGACATGTCACAGACACGTCAGAGATATTTCAACTTAATTTTGAGAATGCCTACAAAGACGAAATCATGATTGTGTAAAACAAAACAATAATTATCAGACAAATGTAGGAAATTTCTTTAAGAAAAATCTGTATGACTGTGGTCCCTCTCGAAGGAAATATCGTCAAATGATTAGAATTGCAGTTCTCTGTGACAGGTAGAACAGCAGTACGAGAGCATTGGTATGCTCATGTTTACTGCTGTTACCAGGTCTCGTACTGTATTTAAGGGTTCATGAACAGCATCAGACGCGAAGTGATAACTATGATGGACAGAGACACCGCGTATTTGTGTGCTCGTCTAAGACGTTATCAGGGCCTGACAAAGTTTGAAAGTGGACTCGTTCAAAATGGTTCAAATGGCTCTGAGCACTATGGGATTTAACATCTATGGTCATCAGTCCCCTAGAACTTAGGACTACTTAAACCTAACTAACCTAAGGACATCACACAACACCCAGCCATCACGAGGCAGAGAAAATCCCTGACCCCGCCGGGAATCGAACCCGGGAACCCGGGTGTGGGAAGCGAGAACGCTACCGCACAGTGGACTCGTTGCAGGTCTCCATTTGTCAGACTCGTCGAATCGTGGAATATCCGTATTTGTGGAGTAATCAGTGACAATGGTCCGATGTTGGACTGCCTGGGGACGTGAGTACAGGCATACTCGCCGTCAAGGTTCCGGTCGACCACGTCTGAAGACCACAAGGGACGACTGCTGTACTGTGCACCAGGCACGTCGTAACGCCCATCACACTTGTCCCTGCCTTTCCAGTACGAGTAATGGACACACTGCAACATTCTGTGTCATCCCGCACCATCGATCGTACGCTAGCAGCAGCTGGACTTGGGAATCACTGTGTGAAGCATTGGCTACCATTAACACCACAACAACAACACCTGTTTGGAATGGTGCCGTGACTGGGAAGCAAGGACTGCTGATTCTAAATTACCTTAGATGGGCATCGTCGGTGAACATGATGGCGACCGTGAGAGAGGTTCATTCTTCCAATGTTTTGGAGACGCACAGATGTGTTACTATTGGTGTCGTGGTGTGGGAAGCTATTGCATGTGACTTTAGATCATGGCTGGTAGTGATCGATAGAACACTGACGGCGCATAAGTACGTCACGGACATACTGCGTCCTCATGTGTGTTGCCACTCATGTGACAGTATCGTTGAACTATTTTTCAACACCACAATGCTGATCTACACATGGCATATGTGTTTAAGAACTGTATGCGTGATGTTTAGATAGTCCCGCGGCCATCAAGATCCCCAGATATGTACCCAGTTGAACGTGTGTGGGATCAGCCCTGACATCAACTCCATCCCATTCCTTGTACCCAGAATATCAAGGACCAATTACAACAGTTGTGGACCAGCTTATGTCATTAGAGGAGACAACTGCTTTATGACATTCTTCCCAACGGAAGCAGTGCAGTGCATGTCATACTGATGGGTTGGCTCATACTGCAAGTTCCTTATGGACTGAGCCCCATTTTGTAATCAATGCAACAACATCACATGCCCTCTCAACCCATGAAGTTTCATTCTGTTTCTTTCTTCTTTTTGGGTGCTTCACAATTTTTGTCAGGCGGTGTAGCAACAATACATTGGTGACACTGGAACACTCTCCATGCGACTAGTGCTTGAGAGGAGCAATGCTCGTTGGCTGCTTGCAGGGGCAAAAATGTGCCAAGCTGTACCTTCTTATCTACGACGTCATCACCATTACATGACATGCCGCACCTGCTTTACCTGAGATCACCAATAGGAGCTGAACTAGTTCTCATAGCCCTTAAGGTATTTACTTTAGAGCCCATGTTTATTGGACATTTTTTTCTTGTTTTAATCTATACTATCAGCTCTCAAAATGTGTAAAACAAAGAACTGGCTGTAGAAGAGGTCCACTGTCAGAGGTATCAGAACGATTTTCGCTTAAATTAACTTGGATTCTACAAACAGAGATCTTGCGAAAATCAGCTTTCTCTGATCTGTCATGAGATCAACAGCGCTATAGACAACGGCGCTTAGGTTGATGCCGTGTTCCTTGAATTTAGGAACGTTTGGTGAAAAAATTACCGTTTGGTGAATAAATATGAGTTTACCGAATATTGGACCAGATTTGCGACTGGATTCAAGACTTTCTTCTAGACGTTGCTCTAAACGGAACAAAACCCACAGGTGTAATGGTAATTTCCAGAACACCCCAAGGAAGTGTGATCTGACCGTTACAGTTTACTATGTGTATACATGATCTAGTAGAGAGAGTCGGAAGCTCTTTAAGACTGTTCTCAGATGATGCGGTTAACTATAACAAAGTAGCAACGCCAGAAGATAGTAACCTGTAGAGGATTGGTGAATGGTGCAGCCTCTGGCAGTTGACACTGCACCTAAATAAATTTAACATACTATACGTAAATAGAAAAGGAAATCAACTAATCTACAACTACACTATTACTAACAATCCTCTCGGGACTATAACTACGGTAAAATATCTAGGAATAACTATCGAGAGCGACTTTAAGTGAAATGGCCACATAAAGTAAATAGTAGGAGAGCAGATGCCGAACTGAGATTCATAGGAAGACTCTTAAAGAAATGTAACTCATGAACGAAGGAAGTGGCCTACAAGGCGCTTTTTCAAGCGATTCTCGAATATTGTTCATCAATCTTCGAGTCTTAACAGGTAGTACTGATAAAAGAGATAGAGAAGTTCCAATGAAGAGCGGAGCGGTTCGTCAGGGACCAGTAGGCGCGAGAACGTTACAGAAATTGTCTACAACTTTCAATGGCAGACGCTACAAGAGGGGTGTTATGCACTACGGAGAAGTTTACTACCGAGAGAGTACTTTTCGGGAAATGTCGGACAATATATTACTTCTTCCCATATACGTCTCACTAATTGACCTCGACGAGAAAATTCGGGAAATTAGAGTTAACAGTGAGTATTACCGACATCATTCTTCCCATGCACCATTCGTAAGTGGATCAGGGAAGGGGGCATCAGTTAGTGGTACCGGAACTACCCTCCGCCACACATCGCTAGGAGGCTTGTGGAGTATGATGGAGATGTAGAGGTAGATAACTATCGACTCGGTAGTTTTCGGACCAGGGTTCCTTGCCTCAAATTGATACAGTTACCCTTCTCCATCATCCATGAATATTGGTACCATCAAGGAAATGATCCTGTACAACAAATGCCTGAACGATAAGCTTTGAGCAACCTGTATAATCACAATTTTTTATCGAGAGTTGCTATGTAAGTCTAATTTCGTCGCAGTCGGTTGTATTTTTCCGGGAGAGAAGAGGGCAGTCACTTCTCTCTCCAGCTGCTTGCAGAATCTTCAACATTGAATGAGAAAAAAATCACGAATGAGTCACAACAAATAATCAATAGGTGAAAGATCTAAGAATGTTAATAGTGATATATATGTGTCAGACTTGCCTTTTTTGGTTGCGGACGTGTCCTGGCCAGAAAAGTCGTTGAACAATGTTGACAGCTATGATGATACGAAATCAGTACCATCCTGTAGAGGAAGCCTCGCATTTTAACCGCACCTCCCTGAAGAGTAAGCCAAATAGTTACGAAAACTTCCGAGTAGTTCTAAGCCTTCTTCTTGAAACAGCAATTGATGGGGAGGGAGAGAGTCTGCAGTTACAAGTTCCCCAAATTTCTTATCTCACCTGCTCAACAAATTCCCACCAGTTTTAAGACCTGTTCCAACGGGGAGAACGAGATTCTATTTTGACAACACGTGCATCTTATTTCTCTTCTACATTTCTCGAAGGCATCTGTATGCTCAAGACACTAATAATCAAGAACTCGAATGCTGGTGTCGTTTCCTGATCTCAGTGCTGCAAGGATTGCATTGGTTGGCAGTATTTAAAATTTCACAATGACGTTAACTCCGACGTATTGTTTTCCCCATATTGCGAGTGAGCCTTGCAAGCTCCGATAACAGTGTCTTACGCACACAGTTACCCGTCTAGGCACCGCTGCCTGCATCCCAATTAAGCTATCAGTGGATGGTTGATGTATGCATTGAATTTTAAAACTAATGCAGAGGAAATCATGGTGTTCCGGGTCAAATCGGTGGAAGACTTAAGATCAACTAGAGGGTGACGTCCAACAATGATATTTATTTGTTAGAGAAAATGTATTACCTATAAACAACAATGAACAGCGAAAAAATAAGTAAATAAATCCCGCAACATGCGCGAGTGCAACAAGAGTATATCAGCTTTGACATAAAAACTATCTTCCCGAGTAACTTTGATGTCTGTGTGAATGTAGTGCGTTATGTAAGCCTTTGTCAAGGTCTTTGAGAGTGAATACATTATGGAATTTAAAACAAGCCGGAGTGGGTAGGGAACCAGTAACAGCAGAATAGCTCTGTGAGGAAAGCCCTGTGAGGATAGCTCAATGACTTCGATCGTAGACTAGTTATTGGATGTCACCATAGCAATAAATGCCTTTCAACAATTCTGAAGCTGTCCAAGTTGACTGTTGGCGATGTGAAGTGGAAACGCGAAGGTGCAACAACAACCACTGCTAAACCAGGACCAGGCGGACTTCATATACTGAAGGACAACAATCTTTGAGCACTACAGACAGAGTTTGTCAAGAATCACATGAAATCAGCAGCAGGAAAACGTTAGTTCGAAAGTACTACTGGTAGTACAGGTTATCAGTAGATGTTATCAGGAAGGCAAAGAGTATGTGGTATGCAAATAGAATAGCTAATTAACAGGATAAAATTAAAACCATATGGTCAATTGTGAAGGAAGTGTCTGGTCAGCAGCACAAGGTTGACGGTACAAAGTCAGTTCGCAGTAAAAATATTTCTGTTACTGATAAATCATATATATGTACAGTATTTAACAATCATTTTCTGAGCATTTCTGGTGAATTAAATAAAAATTTAGTTTCTACAGGAAATCATATAACTTTCTTGGCAAATGCCTTTCCGAGATTGATGTCTGAAATACTCCTCTGTGATACAGACAAGAGGGAGATTGAGTCAATAATTAAATCACTGAAGACTAAGGACACTCATGGTTATGATGGAGTGTCTAGCAGAATATTAAAGTACGGTGCTGCACCTGTTAGCCCTGTATTTAGCCATATTTGTAATTTTTCCTTTAGGAATGGTCAGTTTCCTGAGCAATTATAGTACTCAGTAGTAAAGCCGCTTTATAAAAAGGGAGAAAGGGTTAATGTAGATAATTTTAGACCTATTTCTATGCCATCACGTTTGCAAAAGTTATCAAAGAGGCTATGTATGTAAGGATAATTGATCATTTTGTATCACACGATTTGCTATCAAATGTACAGTTTGGCTTTAGAAGTCGTTTAACAACTGACAATGCTATATTCTCTTTTCTCTGTGAGCTACTGGATGGGTTAAACAACAGGTATCGAACGCTTGGCGTATTTTTTGATTTAACTAAGTGTGTTGATCACAAAATATTGCTCCAGAAGTTGGACCAATATGGAATACGGGGAGTAGCTCACAATTGGTTCACCTCTTACTTTAGCAACAGGCAATAAAAGGTCATTATTCACAATGTTGATAAAGGCTGTGATGTGGGGTCTGAGTGGGGTACTATAAAATGGGGGGTGCCCCAGGGATCAGTGTTGGGGCCACTCCTGTTCCTTATTTGTATAAATGATATGCCCTCTAGTATTACGGGCTACTTTAAAATATTTCTGTTTGCTGATGGTGGTAAGGGATGTTGTGTGCACTCGGTTTCAAATAGTGCAGTACATGACTTTAGTTCATGGCTTGTAGAAAATAAACTAACGCTAAATCACAGTAAGACTCAGTTTTTACAGTTTCTAACACACAATTCAACAAAACCTGGCGTTTTAATTTCACAGAAAGAGCATATGATTAGTGAAACTGAACAGTTCAAATTTCTAAGTTCTCAGATAGATAGTAAATGGTTCAAATGGCTCTGAGCACTATGGGGCTTAACATCTATGGTCATCAGTCCCCTAGAACTTAGAACTACTTAAATCTAACTAACCTAAGGAATTCACACAACACCCAGTCATCACGAGGCAGAGAAAATCCCTGACCCCGCCGGGAATCGAACCCGGGAACCCGGGCGTGGGAAGCGAGAACGCTACCGCACGACCACGAGCTGCGGACGATATATAGTAAGCTGTCGTGAAAAGCCTACGTTCACGATCTTCTTCAAAGAGTTAATACTGCCATTTTTACTAATCGAACGGTATCAGAAGTGAGTGATCGTGCAAAACGAAAATTAATCTACTTTGCTTATTTTCATTCGCTATTGTCGTATGGTATTATATTTTGGGGTAACTCTTCTCATTATAAAAGGATATTTTTGGCTCAGAAACGGGCGGTTCGGGTAATAAGTGGTGTTAGTTCACGAACCTCTTGTCGACCTCTGTTCACGAGTTTGGGTTTTTCGACATTGGCCTCTCAATACGTATATTCCTTATTGTCGTTTCTTGTTACCAATATTAGTTTATTCCCAAGAGTAAGCAGTTTTCACTCGGTTAATACTCGGCAGACATGAAACCTGCATTTGGATCGGACTTCCTTAACTCTTGTGCAAAGAGGTGTGCAGTATACTGCTGCATTCATTTACAATAAGCTGCCACTCGAATTCAAAAATTTTAGCAGTAATCCAGGCGCTTTCAAATCGAAACTGAAGAGTTTCCTCATGGATCACTCCTTCTATTCTGTCGGGGAGTTCCTTGAAAAATTAAGCTGATTTTTATTGTACTGCTGACAGCGTTTACTTAAATTTATGGACTGACCTTTTTAAGGTTCATGAACATTTATTTTTATCTGTTATTACGTTTATGTTGTAATATCATGTACTGGCACTTTCAATGACCTCGGAGATTTGCTCCTCAATTTGGTCCTACGGAACTTGACGAGTAAATAAATAAAAAAAGCGCAATTACCGTGCGTAAGGAGTTAAAAAGAGTGGAGTCCATTGGTCGAGCAGCTCCTTATGTACCACAGTTTTCTGTAGCCAATGCTATGTAATCTTGAGGTGGTGTAAAGAGGGACTCCACAGGACAGTGGACCACTGGGAACGAGTGATTTGGAGTGGTGAACATCACATGTCTGCAGTGAAGTATGGAAAAGAGGTGTTACGGCGTGGAGGTGTTTTCGTTGTTAGGCCGTGTTTTGGGCCGCCTTCCTCTTATTGCACTAAAGAAAACACTAAATGGAGAAGGATGTAAACACACTTAACAGCATTGTGTATTGTGTACGGCAGAGGAACAGTATGGAGGCAATTATCCTTTTTTGCCAACATACCAGTGGGTCATGTCCTAAAGCAACATGTGTGAGGCAACGGTTTGTGGGCAATAATATTACTGAAATGGACCGGCCTGCCCAGAGCCCCGTCGTGAACCGGATGGAATGCCCATGAGATGAGTTAGAAAGTCAGCTCTGTTCCAGGAACTTCAACGTCACTACCTTCTCTGGTTTCAGCTTTTGAGGAAGAATGGGCTGCCATTCCTCCACAGACATTCAGATGCCTCACTGAAAATCTACTCAGAACAGTTCAAGCCATCATAAAGGTGAAGAGTGGACACACTCGCATTAATTTTACAATGATGCAATATTTGCTCTAACATAGAGAGCAGTTTGTTGCACTAACATCTCAACAATGGCAACGTGTAAAACAATTTAGTTTGATATTTATAAGTTATCTATATCCTTGCAAGATAGAGAGAACAAAAATTAATTTGACATCAAAGAATGCTCATGCTACTCTTCACGACACTAATGGTCATGTTTCAACTCAGTGATGTACGGGTTAATAAGATTGCCGCTAGGCTAGCAGAAGTGGAAAAAGAACTGAGTGTTTTAACGCAAATGGTCATAGTGGATTGTATACAGAAGCAAGGATGTGGTGTAAATTTATAATAAGTTAAACAGAAAGAAACTGGAACAAGTAAACGGAAATCATGTCGCAGCTAGGAGTAACAACAACAAAAAGATGTGTAGCTTTAACTTACAACGGAAAGACCTCCTACAAATTTGAGAGATGTTTTCGTAAAGCAAACATTAAAATAAAATTACGTACAAATAATTCAACCTGCGCCATGAAATTCGTAAGAGTAGGAATAAGTTTCAGGGTTCAGGTGTTTATAAGATCAACTTCAATGACTGCAGTAAAGAGTACATAGAGTGAACGAGGAGGAACTTCGAAACCAGATTCATGTAGGACACAACTCTAAGAAGAGAACAGAGTTTTTGGCATATATGGAAAACTTAAAGAATACAATCACGGACATTGAGCAAAATTTGAACACCCTGCACAGAGCTCAAAAGGGAAGATACCTTAACGTCTTGGAGGAGCTTGAAATCTGCTCTTGCAAAAAGCAAGATCCAAACGAAATTCTGAATGAGCAGAATGAATTTAGTCATAGTGCTTATTTCAGCACTGATGACGACTAACTAAGGTGTTGATTGTTACATATTTATGTCCAAGACGATAGATGAAAGAACGTGTGCAACTCGACACCTGTAACATGCATACTGCGCCTGACATAAGTGAAGGGGCTCTCCTGCGTGGCCTTCTGCCCTCTGCCCACAGCTGTCTGCGGGTGACTGACCTGCTCGCGTCACAACACCAAAACAGCGATCACACGAGAAAAGAAACCGCAACGAAGACAGGCCTACAGCAAAGCCATGAATAAGGACGCTGCCGTCTCTCAAATTATTAACATTTTATGATGTAAACTGCTGTAAACAAATGTTGCTCGCTCTAGTACATGGTCACTGATAAGTGATTTGACGGGTATTTTATCATTGTAGAAGAATGTGAAAACAAATTCAGACCAAATGAACAGCACATGTTACAGCGAAAGGTGCCCAAACATTCGCATCCATACGCAACACATCACTTCTGTAGCAAGGCAGGTATGTGTTACTGTATGCAAACAATCGTAAAAGTGCCGATTGACATCCTGCGACAGACTGTCCGAAGCACCTTCTACCTCTTTTTACAATTCGGCAATGATTCTTAAAGGTTCTACAGAACGAGTAAGCTCGCGCTTCACCATATCCCATGTGGTCAATCGGCATGATATCTGGTAATCTTGTTGTCCAAAGCAGTTGTTGTACACCATGAAGAGCACGTTGCGTCGTAGAAGTTGTATGTGGACACGCATTGCCCTGATGAAAAAGCACTTCACCGTTCTGTCGGAGAAATGCCAGTAACACGGGGATAACAAGCTGTGCGTTGTAGCAGAACCCGCAGAAATATCAAATCTGACAGCGAGTTGTATCTGATGTCCTCCCCAACACCATGAAGCTTGGGATGGCACCTGTGTGTAATGAATTAAGGCACTCTGGAGTAGACCGCTCATCAGATCTGAGCCGCACACTTGTACTTTCACCACTCACATACACACTCAAACTACGAGGTGCGACAATAAAGTTGTGAGACTGATGTGAAAAAAAAGTTGCTTACCGTTTTAGTCAAGTTTAGTGTTGTCACCTTCAGTGCAGTTCCCTTCTGATTGCACACACTTTTTCCAGCGCTTCTGCCATTGATGGTAACATTTCTGGAACTCATCTTCTGTAATATCCTCCAAGACCCTCGTCACAGACTTTTTGGACATCCTGTGTTCTTTGAAAATGGTGTCCCTTAACCGCCGTTTCGACTTTTGGAAATAGAAGAAAGTCGAACGGAGCGATATCTGGTGAATGAGGTGGCTGTGGTAGTACTGAAATTTGTTTTGAGGTTAGAAATTGCTGTACTGACAGAACAGTATGAGATGGCGCATTATCGTGATGCAGAATCCAATTATTAGCAATGTTAGCACGGCCACGAAGAACTCTTTTACGAAGTCCTTCTAAAATTCCTTTGTAGTAGTATTGGTTAACTGTTTGCCCAGGAGGCACCCACTCTTTATGAACAATTCACTTGGAATCAAAGAAGAATACAAGCATGTATTTCACTTTTGACTTTGACATGCGAGCTTTTTTTGGTCTGGGTGATCCCTTTGAGCACCATTGTTAACGTTGGCGTTTTGTCTCTGGATCTTACTGAAAAAACCAACTTTCATCACAAGTGATAACACGGCTCAACAATTCTGGATTGATTTCCGTTTGCTCTAACAGATCGGCTGCCACATTTTTTCGTGTTTCTCGCTGTTGTGGTGTGAGATTTTTGGGGACCATTTTTCCACAAATCTTTCTCATACCAAGATCTTCAGTTATTATTAGACGAACCGTTTCTCTATTGATGTTCAGTTCTTCTGCAATCATTTTCACGGATGATCTTCGATCACATCATACGAGTTCACATACCCTGGCCAAGTTGACATCCGTCCGTTAGGTTGATGGTCGTCCACTGCGGTCTTAATCTTCAACATCCGTTCTGCTTTCAGTAAACATTTTATGCCAACGAAAAACTTGAGCTCTTGACATAACCTCCTTTCCAAAAGCCTTCTGAAGCTTACTGTAAGTTGTCGTCGCGTTTTCACCCAATTTAACGCAAAAAGAAATGGGATACCGTTGCGCAATATTATGCAGTTGCATTTCCGTGACGAGAGACACAAACACTTGTTAACTTATTACAGCACAACTCACGACTGAGCAGTTGCATCGATGTGCCACTTGGACTAAAAGCAGCTTATAGACCAAGATCAAAGGCGTTGTGCCAACGCAAGCCTGCAGGGTGCCACATCTTGCAAAGAAAACCAATCTCATTACTTTATTGTCGCACCTCGCACTCTCTTCATTGAAGACAACAGAGCACCATTTCACTCTCAAGTCAACTCTTCCACTACACGAGAGTAGCTGTGCGTGGCAGTGTAATGCTGTCAGTGATCACACATAATTTTAGTCGTGCTACCATCAGACACATCCTTGGTGACACATCAGGCGCAACATGTGCTCAGGTTTCTTTCCTGGATGAAGTTCGGTAGGACATTGTTGCTCTCACAATGTGCCCATCTTGATGTGCATCTGTACTACACAGACGTCAATAATATGGCCTACAGGGGTGGGAATTCTCCAGACCACTGCTGAAAGCAGCGACACACCATAAATACATTATTTCCGTCATGTGCAGCAACCCTTCAATACGTCCATCTAACGCCCTGCAGGCCAACAATGCAACCCATTTCGTATGGCTGAAGTTGTTCAACAGGAATACGTGCTCATCAGCGAGTCATGTTTTTACCTGAGAATGAATGTTGCACACACTATTCACCTCTAAACTCAGCACAGTTACTGCCTGCGGCGTCAAAACAGAGAACGCGCAGACAGTCCTGCAGACGGGCATGTTATCGGTGATGACCGTTACAAATGATACACTAACACTACAAGCCTTCAGTATGCGCATATTACACCCTCGTGCCGCTGAACACAGTCCCTGAGGTAGTTTCATTTTCTTTCCAGCAGTGTGTTCATAATGTCTTTTAACCTTGACAAATCGCATATTTTAATTAAGTTACTCCAAGTACAATATTTTCACCATACAAACAATTATTATTAATGTAAGGTATGTACATGTTTTATTTCAATATGAAAAATATACCAGACGCCGCCTGATGGCAGTATCTTCATGGACTGCATTAATAATGTGGACTCTGCCATACCACTATTTCATTATGTGATGTAGCATGTAAATTTTTCTGACAGCTGGAAAGGTTACTCTTGCAAACGATACAGTCAGGCACATTCTGGTGCTTTTGATGTTTGATTATGGCGTGGTATGAAAACATTTTGAATTTTCATGGAGTACTTACTGAATAGTTATTTTACTGTTGTCTACATATCTCAGAATGGTTCATGTTGAACTGAACCTAATCATTAAGAAGATATGCTGTCAAGACGGTCAGTAAGTCTGTTTTAATATTCTATGAGTTGAAGCACATCCACGAAGAGTGTGTTTTGCAAATTTGGAAAAGTTCACGTAATTATTGTGTGCGATTTAGCACACATTGGGTGCTGAGAATAGATTACGGAGGATTGTATTCTGCTTCATAGGAAAATTGGAAATATAGGTCAAATTATATCGGCAGTCTTGCATCTCTCCATCTGGACACTTAACAGAGTGCAACGTACATCGCTCAGCTGGGCCTTATTCGTATCTCATTATTTCTCGGCGCCTGCTGATGGTTGTTTTGGGATGTAAGATGCGCTGGCTTGAATTGTCACGTGCTCCTTAAACAACAGTAGTTAAACAATTTTTTACCGAAAAACTGCGGCCAGCCTATGTAATGAATGCAGCAAAGAGATGAAGAGAGCCATTTAATTAAGAGATACAGCGTACAAATTCGACACTGAGTTTACTGAATTATTCGTATCTCAAACCTTGGATACCTCCGAGATCATGTTCCTTGTGACTTTGGGAAACAGAAATATGATATTTGCGTCAGTAAGATTGGATTTATTGACTAATGCTGACTTATTACATTTTTTTGCCTGTTGAAAGTTGTTGACTCCGCATGGTGGTATATTCAAAAAGCTGGAGACTCACTGAGAGTAGTTTGTCATTGTTGTTGCACCATCAGGGATGTCATCATCATAGTAGTCATCTTTATTGTTCAATGCCTTCTTCTTTTTGCATAAAAATGTAGGTCATGCACTACATACCACTTCTATCAAATGTATTTACATAATTTGCATATCAATTATTTGTTATATGTGCTTGACAGAAAAGCTGTGTATATGAAATATCAGTTCCTATTCATAAAGTATTACACACTGAAACTATAACGAATCGCTAAAAGAACAAGGTTGAGACTCCACGTTTCATTCGCCATTCGCAAGTGTGTTTAGTTCTCACACACACACACACACACACACACACATATATATATATATATATATATATATATATATATATATATATATATATATATATATATATGGATTTTATTGTTGGCTTTTATTGTGATATGAATGATTTTTCAGAATTGAATGTAAAAGTAATACAGTTGCTCAGTACAGAGTGCTGCAAAGATTCTCAGCACTTAGTTGCTTTTAAAGTGTATGAATGTATTTACTACCCTGAACTGTTTCTGTTTCAGTATAACAAACTAATTTATTGTTATATTAAGGACATACTATTCACATAGCGTGCAGTTTGCCCACAATAAGTATTCATTGCCATTTCATTTTTATTAAGATGGAAAAAAGTAGTCAAAAACGAGATGTCTCACATATTTACTCAAATTACTGTTAGATGATATTCTAAATAGTGCTGAAGATGAAGTAGAATGTACATTAAATTCGTATGTTTCCACTGTGTATGACAGCATGAAATGACAAACGATTTGTGCTCCGAGTCAGGATCCATTGTGATGTGTTGTATGAAAAATAATTACATCTAGAGTATGTTTTCGTAGGTGTCATTTTGTCTGTTGTATATTATAATGTAGATTTCTCATTGAAGTAAATATTTCCGGGAGGCGAAACGGATTCATTATGATGATAATGATGTTGATGAGAGAGGGGCCGTGGAAACATTGTATGCATTTTTTTTATCTTGGGTGCACAACGTATGTGGTGAAATCTGATGATGAGACAGTACAAAATTACGAATGTGGAAAGAGAGACAGAGATATGAACTGTAATTTGATGTATGTGTCAGAGAGATGATGATAAAGCAGATGTGGAAATACAGGACACAATTTTTTTTTCTGTGCACACATGTGAGATGAATTTTAATGACTGGACAGCACAATAGTTACAGACATCTACAAATCAGAGAGATGATGAGGCATATGTAAGAACGTAAGTAGCAAATATATTTGAACATAGTGCCCATTTAAATGAAGTTCACTTATATTTTCAACAAAGAAATGTTGTTCACGATGCCATTTTGCACAAATACCGTTAAATTTTGTACTATTATAACGCAAGTGAACTGAAGCTTATGTAATTTCAAGGTTAAATTGTGAGTGAGTGCCTGACTTTAAAAACACATGACATATTACGCTGTGATTGGCTGCTGTATTTTAACACTACGCCGAGATTGACCGGAGAGGCAAGAGGTTTCGAGGAGGCTGTTGGGGAGGGAATGGCAGAGACATGGTGACATCATTAAACGAGAGGTGGAAAGTCATGTGATGATGATGACGTTGAAGTTAAGATGCGCAACTTGTGACGTCAATGGCTCTTCATGTAGGCAACCAGGGCTACTCACCTCTGGTGCTAGTCGCATGGGGAGTGTAGCTCCACAGCGTTCCTACTCAGTGTATATATTGCTAAGAGTTCTCCAGTGCTGTATTTTCTTTATTTTCGTTAAGCTATCAGTAAAAGAAAGAAAATCTTTAGGTAAAAGATGTGGAACAAGTAGTAGTGTAGCTATTCCTATCTGAAGTGCTTACAATGAAGAAGAAAAAAGTAGGCGGTGAGGACTATGTACCTAAGTCTGTAAAACCTACATACATGGGGTGAACAAAAATATGGAAACGAAATAAACAAAACCGTGCCTAACAGGAAAACCGTCATCACTTAAAACAACTTCCATTCGTCTTGGAATGGAGAAATACAGTTCCTGTCTTATTTTCAAGGGAATCTAACACCATTCTGCCTGAAAAATAGTGACAAGTTAACGATGATGGAGGTGGATAACGATCACGCCCCGTTCTCTGCAAAGTTGATGGCGATTGTTTAGTAATGTAGAGATCTTCTGACTATGATGGCTAGAAGAGATGCGACAATTCATCCACTTGCCCGAAAAACATGTCCTGGACGATGCAAGCTGTGTGAAAAGATGCACTGTCGTCTTATAACACAGCATCACTGTTGGAGAAGAAACCTGAACCATGGGAAAGAACTGATCAGCCAAATCCTCACATAATCCTTGCCAGTAATACGACCTTGCAGAGTAGCCATGGGAGCTATGGAATACTACGATATGACTTCCCAAATCATCACTTCATCATTCATCACTGATTCCTCGCCCTCCCCCCCCCCCCCCCCCCCCATTGGCATGCTTCATTCGGCCAGAAGTGGAAACAATGTGAAACGAGACTCATTCGACCAAAGGAAATTCTTCTATTGTTCCATAGTCCACGTGTCATGGCTTCTGCACGACGTTTTCCCGTTACGCATCACTGAAATGTGGTTTTCCAATTCCAGCTCACCCTACAGTTCCTAGTTTCTGGAACTTCTTTCGTGCTTCTTATGCTAACGGGGTTCGCAAGTGCGACATCAGTTCTGCCGTGACTTTTGCAGCTACCGTCCTCTTATTTATCGTCATAATCCTCTCATTGACCGTCTGTCACGATCAATTCACTCAAAGTATACTTTCGTCCGCGTTATGACTTACCGGACGACGGTTTTCCACTTTATCTGTAAGCGGTATAAACCGTGCCTCTTGAACCACCAAACATTTAGGCTACCTTGGTTGTGGAAGCAACAACTATAATGGCACCAACAATTTGCTCACGTTCGAATTCGCTTACCTCCGATGCAGTGCACACACAATTATGCAGAACTTGGCCCTGACCACGACAGACACTTGCAACGTACTGAGGACATTGCACAGATGCCGTTTGTGGTCAAACAGAACAACGCAACCTCCAGGATTAGCTAGCATCTGCATTTACGTTCAAGCATGCATTCCTCGCGGCGTTTCCATTTTTTTGGCCAACCCTTTCACAAATAGATTAACATTACGTGTTGGCACAAACTTGTTGAGTGTGATGGAATGCAAGTGTACGTGTATCAATTGGCCATGAAATTTGCCTTGAAAATTACATTTCTCTGGCATATAACTGCAGGTGTTTGGATGAAATATATTCTACCCAAGAAATAATGACACATGAATAGACTCGATGTGTACTTTCGTATCTGAACATAGCAAAATCTAACAGCGTCGGCTATTGGTATACTACAGAGTGATGATTAAACATCCGAAGTAGTAAGCCGAGAAGATGATTTTAGGTAAAATTTTAAATTTTGGAAATTTGTAGTAAGGCCTATGGGACCAAACTGCTGTGGTCATCGGTCCCTAAGCTTACACACTACTGAGTCTAACTTAAACTAACTTACACTAAGGACAACACAAACACCCGTGCCCGAGGGAGGACTCGAACCTCCGACAGCCACTCGATCCGTGACAAGGCGCCCTGGGCCGCGCGGCTACCCCTCTCGGCAAGTCTCTGTGTAAGTGCTGCTTTACACATGATTCTCCAGCCCATCAACTATAATCTCTCCATATTATCTGTGAGGCATAAACGTAAGTCACTGCTTAGTGTTGTGACGAATTTCGCCGTGATTAAGGTAAGACGATGAGAAATTTCGTTATGCGATGTCCTTGTGAGCGCCGTAATACAGAATGCGCCATAGAGCATTAGTTTGGCTAAATGGAAGAAAGTGTGGTTTTGGGGCACTGTTGCGATCAACCTCCCTTGCGACACACATACAAAAACAGCACAAGCGTTTGCTATGGTTATTATTCGAACACTTTGAGTTGGTACTTTCTTAATGTACTGAAGTATGGTCTAAAAACCAAAAACTGTTGACGGGGCGTCCCCAGACACGTCTTCGGCCTGGAATCTAATTGACTAGTGTTCAGATGTCTTCAGTGATGAGTCTCGCTTCGAACTGAGCCTCGATGACCAGTGAATACGTGTCTCCCGCCATACGGACCGACAATCAGGAGTGTCGGTCTGGGGTGCCTTTTCTTTCATAGCTGGACCCATTTGACTGTCATCTACACTTACAGTACATCGGTACATCACGACATCCTATTTCCCTTTCGGATGCACTTCATTTCATGCCATCCTGGAGTTACATTTAAATAAGATTATACCTGCCCGCAAACGCCGAGAGTTTCTACAGCTTGTCTTCGTGCTTACCAAAGCCTACCTTGGCCAACAAATTCGCCGGGTCGCTCCCCAATTGAGAATGTCTGGAGAATTATGAGTAGGACCCACCAATTATCTCGGGATTTTGACAGTCTATCACCACAATTGGACAGACTTTGGACGATATCCCTCTTGAGGACATCAAACAACGCTATCAATCAATGCCAAGCCGAATAACTGCTTGCATAAGATCCAGAGGTGTACCAACGTGTAATTGACTTGTTCAATTTGTGAAGCTCTTTCTCTTGAGTAAATCGTCCAATTTTTCTGAAATTGTAAATCGTCTGTACGTGTACATCACATCTGCCAATTTCCATCCCATTCGGATACGTCCTTCGTTGTGCGTCGTTTTTCTACCTTAGAGTGTATTATTGACATCTACTGTGTGAGACCTAGTTCCTGAAACGTTATGTAAGAACAGTTTGTACATTCGACTCGTAAGACTATCAAAGTGTCAGTTAGATGTTGAAGTATGCGCCTGGACTTCCCGATCTGGGTTTTCTGCTGTTTCCCTCGTATTGTTTCCCAAGTATGCACAGACACTTGATCACATTCCATAACTAACTAGTGCTCCGTCTATAATGATCTAGATGTTAGCTAGAGGTAAAACTCTAACATTTCATGATGTTTACAATTACGTCCTGATCTTTGTAGGCCGATTTCGGATTATTTATGATATTTGAACACTTTAACAAGCAGCCACAAGGACATCCCTGACAAATAAGATTATCTGAAAAGTTACAGAAGCCAGTAAGGCTACAAAAGCTATTCTCCACAATAAAAATATGAGTCTAGTAAATATAAACTTTAATGACTGGTTACGGAGAGTTGTTATTGATTTAACAGCTGTAGTATTGTGCTGTAATATTTACACACGTTCTTCAGGGGTTGACTTGTGCCAGGTAATGTAACGTTACATAAGACGAGGATCTAAACTGGAGGATCGCGTTCCCAGTGTACTAGAAAGTGGTGGATACATGTCCCACACGTGAGTGACGAAACAGTGATCCTATGAAGATCATATAAGTCAGTTACTGTTGCAACCATGTACATTAACTGAACTGTTGCAGCTGATACAGTAAGTGAACGAAATATAAAGAATAATGGAAGAAACTGTCATCTGCTGATATGGATTTGGAAACTGAGTGACACAGCTATGCACCAGTAGCCATCAAAAATAACGAAATGCTCAGGTCGTTTCTGTTCGAGCCCCGTCAAAAATACACAGTTGTTCCCCTGAAAGTGTTCGTTACCTAAAACTTCGGAACAGCTGTATTCCAGTTTTGGTACAGAATATCAATATGTGGTGGATGACGGATATAACACAACAGTCATCACCTGTTGTACCTATGCTAATGAACCTACAGAATATACCCAGAAACTGAGCTTTCATGAGAGGGTCGGCGATGGATGCATCGCCGATTTAGGCACCCACATATTAACGCCCAGGTAGACAATGAATAGCCAGATTATTTAAACACACATTAACTCAAGCCTTCTGTCCCGGAGTTCGATTACAGCACAGAACTGAAGACCTCTTATGTCGATCCTGCTGCCACCTGCTGGCCAGGCGTCCTCTCGAAGTTTCTGTGCTGGTTTACGCTGACGTGATCGCTGCAGTTAGCTGATGCTCTGCGAGGGCGTGTGCACGGGGTTGATACGTTTTGTGTAGCGGGAGTCATCCTGGAGTTGGACTTTGACCATTACTCTGCCCAAAATGTGATTACCTGAGCTCATACACAGTGTTGGCGACCTGTGGAAAAAAATAGTGCCCATAGCCTGCCCAAAATGTGATTACCTGAGCTCATACACAGTGTTGGCGACCTGTGGAAAAAATAAATAGTGCCCAGAGCTCATCCTGGAAGGAATATTGAAGACATCTCCAACGCCAGAAACGGGAAGCTGTCAGCTTGAACGTTACGTTGGGGGCGGGGGCAAAGGAGGGTGATGGGTTGCATAATAGACAATTGTGAGCGATGCTGCCTGCCATGGAGTTTCTCGGTCGGACTATACCCGTCACGTGGGGAGCAGCAATACGAGGCCAACAACAATGTGCATGCTTCATCAAAAGTACGGTGATTGTCCAACATTTTCACTTGCGTCTTGAACATGCAGATGGACCTCTCTGCTAGACCTGGAGTAGAATGGTTGATGCTATTCTCTCAACAAAAACTGCCAAATTCTGATGATGTAATCTGCAGGCCATTATCAATCACCATGGTTTCTGGGAACCCTCAAATTGCAAAAATGTGAGATAAAGTCTGGATTGTTTTCGTTCATGATGTAGATATATGGAAACCTGCAGCTTGCATTGATGATGACCAACCGACAGTAACGCAGAAAGGAGCCTGCAAAGTCAGATGTGTGCAAAACCATGGTGGTGATGAGTCTAGCCAAGAAAAATACTGATAGGCTGGTGTTGCCTGCTTGCTCTCATATGTTGCAAATGCTGCTATCATTTCGGCAATGTCTTAGTCAATACTTCTACAGAAGACAGGTTCGTGAGCTGACCATTTGATTTAATCAATGACCTTCGTGAAGAAGTGTCAAGTCATATCGGACAGCTCGCGGAATGACAAAAATTGTCTCCTTGATGCGATAGTACGCCATTGAGAGCAGCCAGTTCATTGCGAGAAGAGTGGTATGCTTGCACATATCCGTGTCTAGGGTCTTGGTGTCTGCTGTTCAACCATGTTTTACTAATCGCTGTGTTAAGCTCAGGACCCTGTCCCAGTAGTAATATTGGCGGAATATGTACGCTGGCATATTATGATGTGGCCAATACTTGTTGTCGCAGTGGTACACTGAAAGAAACAACACATATCGCTGGAGGTGGCATGCCACCCTACTTCGACTATTATAATTGGAATAAACAGTGGTAATAGAGCCTTATGATCAATTAATGATTTGAATCACCTCCTGTACGCATAATGCTGTGTTAGTGTCTTGGAAAAGAATGCAACTGACAGTTCCACACCTTAGACTTTATGGAAAAGGACTTCTTCCAACCTGTACTTGGATGCATTTGTCACCACTATTAAGGGCTTGCAAGGATCGTAAGCTATGAGGCAAGGTGGGTGGAGAAGAGGTAGTTTAGAGGACGGAAAGCCTTATCACAGGCGGGTGTCCAGTTACAATGAAGTGTACTTGACATTTTTATGCATGAGCTGATGGAGTGGCTCAGCAATGGCTGCTGTATGAGAAATAAATTTTCTATAATAGTTATGTTAACCAACAACGGATTTGAGTTGTTTAACATCTCTGGGGGCCAGGAGTGGGCTTTATTCCCGATCTGCTGACCACATGACCCAGATATTCACCTGTGGTACAAGACAACAGCATTTTACTGTATTTCATTTTAGATTCGCTCACCGTAGCACACCGAACAAGGGGTCCAAGAAGTTGGCTGCACCATGTACGCTCTTCCAGCAACAATGATATTGTCCAAGTAGTTTGACGTCCATGGTACATCCAACTGAAGGAGCTCTAAGTATCATTGGAGTATGGCTGGTGTACTGGCAATGCTGAAGGTGTAGTATCCTCGTTTCCACTGTAGAATACTCGTCGCCACTGTCGTGTCTTGTACCATGGAAAGCAAGGGAGAGGAAGTTATTATGGGTGGCTGGTATCATCTTTCTACAACGCAAATGCACACTTGGATTAACATGGTTCTTTATTTAACTGAACAGACAGCTGCTACTTAACTTCAATAGAATTCATGTGTTGTGGTACAAGCTCATTCGTAATAGTCCTCTTGCAGACAATATCGGTAATCTTGCTATTACTGTAATCTGGTCTTGCTATGTAGTGTCGTAGCCTGCAATAATACACCTGCTCCACAACTGAATGACAGACCCCAAACTGGAGTGTGAGTCAGTGAGTGACTGAGTTAGTGAGGTCGTCCCTCTGATCAGCGGTGGCAGCCTAAATACTTGCTGTTGATAGGGCGTTGGCGGCGTGTTGCTTGTTGGTGAGTCTTTGGCCTCTCTCCTGATAGGCGTGCTTTCAGCGCATGCTATCGACCTTTGCCGACTGGTGTGCTGGCGACAGATTACGCCAACACAGAAGAAAAGCCCAATTTATTAGAAAAAGCCATGAGTATTGATGACCAACATTGTTTTTGAGGCATCGTCCAATGGAAGTTGTAAGTACACATTGCATAAGTCATTGTTTGCAAGAACCTTTACTCCAGGAAACTGCACCTTGGCATCTTTCACTTTAGGTGTCAAGTAGGCATCGATGAGAGACTGGGTGTTGATGGTGGCTTCGAAACATAGACAAATACTTAGTGATATATTTCTTTGTCAACGAGTACTATGGGTGTGGCCCATTGACTGTTGAGAATGGGAGTCAGGATGCCTTCTGCCTGCAGGCATTGTACTTCAAGGCAAAGCTTATCACACAGTGCAAAAGAGACATTGCGTGCCAGTGATGTCAGTCGGCAGTTGCAAAAAACGTAAGGCACATTTTGAACTAAGATTCTGTATGTATGAGCTAGTGACAAACGGTTGGATAGTGTTTTTAGAAGCACAGGCTTCCAAGCCAAGGACATGGAACAAATCCCACATCAAAATGTTTATGGCAGGCTGCCAAGGGAACTGCCTGGTTCTTGACTTGTAGGACTTTGACTTCGATGGTGTAGTTACTGTGGCTTTTTAGCCATATGGCAAACTTTCCCAGAGAAAGGGAGCCCATGGAGGAATATTCTTCCCATTCGACATTGGTTGTTGATGATACATAACCAATTTGGAACACCACAGTGATGGTGTTGACTGTCAAAATTAGTAGCCTATCACAGAGAGGGAAAATGGCTTGGAAATTTAGGACTCTGGAATCATAAATACCTGCAATATTATCTTGGCTGGACTCCTTAGGGTCCAAATGGGTACAACTAACGTCCATCAACATGCATGAACAGCTAACTTAAGCATTGCGTCCCACTTTCCTACAGGCCGTGCCCTTGGCCTGACGAAATTAGCATTGTTGGCGCTGATGAGTTACTAAACAATTATTGCAAGACGGCCAATACTGTGGGCAACGTCAGGCTATAGTGTCTTTGCTGGTGGTTAGTGACTCAGGCCAGTGCAGCGGCCAGTGCTCAGGTTTGCTTCGGTGTATCAGGGGGTGGCAAACATGTGCGAAGTGTTGCAACGCTGCTGAAATATTCGGTCATTAAGTTTGCGGAGGTCGTTTTGCAGGCCTTTGTTCGAAGGTTGGACGAGTCTCCCATCCCTAGCCAGTGACGCTGCGTAAGACTGCGTTCACTAATAGTTTGTTCACTGTAAACTGAAATCTCTCGAAAGACCCTACAAAATTGCTACCCACTCCCTATATGACTGTTCATTTAGCTTACGACAGCTGAAAAACTTGTGACGGTAGGCCGTACTGTGCGCATGAGACCCAAAATAGGCCAATAAACATGACTTCAAACGATCATAAGCTAGGCTGTGCGGTTCGATCTCTGAGTTGAGCTGCTACAGCAGGTGGTACAGTTCAGGGCCTGTGTAGGCCAAACAGAATGCGCGTTTACGAAAATCAAGCTCAAGGTGGGCCACGTAGCTGGTCCATAGTTCGATCTTCTTGTAAAACATCTGGAACGGTGGGTGCACCGTGTAGAATCTTTTCACCAACAAGTCAATTCGTGAATGGTGGATGGAGAATTCCAGTGGTGTCGTGGTGATGGCAGCCATCTTCTCTAACATGAGCTCTTCAGCATGTTGCATATTCTGCAAAAGCAGTAAAACTTGGGTGGTCACGCCCATAAGAGCAGACATGCTAGAAGGAAGAATAAATGTCAGTTCACTCGAAACACAGTGAACACACGAAGAAAAGTGTTATACCTGGGGTGAAGCACATGCATGTAAATGGAGTCCACAGAAAACATAGACCTTGTCACCAGACGATATATTCTATACTCAAGGCCGGCCGCAGTGCCCGAGCGGTTCTAGGCGCTGCTGCTACGGTCGCAGGTTCGAGTCCTGTCTCGGGGATGGATATGTGTGATGTCCTCAGGTTAGTTAGGTTTAAGTAGTTGTAAGTCCAGGGGACTGATGACCTAGGATGTTAAGTCCCACAGTGCTTAGAGCCATTTGAACCATACAAAAGGAGGAGCCGAGAAATTAAAGCCCAGATAGACAATGAATAACTAGTTTATTAAAATACACATAAACTCAAGTCTCCTTCCTGGAGTTTGATTTACAACAAAAAATTGAAAGTTCGCTGTTTAGTCGGAATCTCAAAAGGGGATACACGATACATGCTTAACTAGCAGAGGGGCAAACGGAATAACTAAAGCCCAGATTCTACACTCCTGGAAATTGAAATAAGAACACCGTGAATTCATTGTCCCAGGAAGGGGAAACTTTATTGACACATTCCTGGGGTCAGATACATCACATGATCACACTGACAGAACCACAGGCACATAGACACAGGCAACAGAGCATGCACAATGTCGGCACTAGTACAGTGTATATCCACCTTTCGCAGCAATGCAGGCTGCTATTCTCCCATGGAGACGATCGTAGAGATGCTGGATGTAGTCCTGTGGAACGGCTTGCCATGCCATTTCCACCTGGCGCCTCAGTTAGACCAGCGTTCGTGCTGGACGTGCAGACCGCGTGAGACGACGCTTCATCCAGTCCCAAACATGCTCAATGGGGGACAGATCCGGAGATCTTGCTGGCCAGGGTAGTTGACTTACACCTTCTAGAGCGAGTTGGGTGACACGGGATACATGCGCACGTGCATTGTCCTGTTGGAACAGCAAGTTCCCTTCCCGGTCTAGGAATGGTAGAACGATGGGTTCGATGACGGTTTGGATGTACCGTGCACTATTCAGTGTCCCCTCGACGATCACCAGAGGTGTACGGCCAGTGTAGGAGATCGCTCCCCACACCATGATGCCGGGTGTTGGCCCTGTGTGCCTCGGGCGTATGCAGTCCTGATTGTGGCGCTCACCCGCACGGCGCCAAACACGCATACGACCATCATTGGCACCAAGGCAGAAGCGACTCTCATCGCTGAAGACGACACGTCTCCTTTCGTCCCTCCATTCACGCCTGTCGCGACACCACTGGAGGCGGGCTGCATAACGTTGGGGCGTGAGCGGAAGACGGCCTAACGGTGTGCGGGCCCGTAGCCCAGCTTCATGGAGACGGTTGCGAATGGTCCTCGCCGATACCCCAGGAGCAACAGTGTCCCTAATTTGCTGGGAAGTGGCGGTGCGGTCCCCTACGGCACTGCGTAGGATCCTACGGTCTTGGCGTGCATCCGTGCGTCGCTGCGGTCCGGTCCCAGGTCGACGGGCACGTGCACCTTCCGCCGACCACTGGCGACAACATCGATGTACTGTGGAGACCTCACGCCCCACGTGTTGAGCAATTCGGCGGTACGTCCACCCGGCCTCCCGCATGCCCACTATACGCCCTCGCTCAAAGTCCGTCAACTGCACATACGGTTCACGTCCACGCTGTCGCGGCATGCTACCAGTGTTAAGGACTGCGAAGGAGCTCCGTATGCCACGGCAAACTGGCTGACACTGACGGCGGCGGTGCACAAATGCTGCGCAGCTAGCGCCATTCGACGGCCAACACCGCGGTTCCTGGTGTGTCCGCTGTGCCGTGCGTGTGATCATTGCTTGTACAGCCCTCTCGCAGTGTCCGGAGCAAGTATGGTGGGTCTGACACACCGGTGTCAATGTGTTCTTTTTTCCATTTCCAGGAGTGTAGATTTACTAGGAAATAAGAGTTTAATAACACGACGTGGCAATGGCCCAAATACCACTGTCCACAGTTGGCCATGCGGCTGTTTTTTGAAGCCGGCTCCTCACTGCTCCACGTAGTGACGAGTCCCGACAGGGAAAGCTGGCGTCAGAGACCCAGTCACACGACGATTACAGGTGAGCCTCTCAATTGTAGAACTGTAGCAGCGGTCGGCGCATTGGCCCAGAGAGTTCAAACGCACGACTATATTTCACAACAGTCCTTCTTCAGGCGCATCTCAAATATTACAGCTAAACGTGATGACTATTAACATTGCTAAAAACTAAGACAACCAATAAAGCTTTTGTAACATTCTAGAGAGGATACCACAATATGTACAGAATATCCATACAAGTCAACTAACAGCGATTGTCTGGTACATGACACGTAAATAGAAAAATTTGTATCATATAATTTCATGGCCACGAGGAAAAACCTCTCAAAGAACTGGAGTCATATAAAATACAATAGATACCTATACAGAAAAGAGCGCTACCCAGCGAATGAAATAAAAACGTAAACAAATAACGACCGAAAAACCCATAAAACCACGCAAGCTTACAATGGCCACGGCTTAAGGTTGTCGCTAAGATGCACCCTCGTAAAGCGAAGTAACCACTTCCACAAACAGAAACCAGGGAAAGAAACAATACAAAGTCACTGCACCTACAGGCGTCTGTGCATACATAATATTTCTCTTACTTTAAGGTTCTTACTTACCAATACCACTTGCACGTCTATCGAGTACTGTACCAACCACACACCGACGTTTAAATGTCAGGCGAGGGACCGTTCTGCCGCCACGTAAGCGGCTGTGTTCTAATCTAACATCCTCGCTACCGTCCTTTTAAAAACGACGAGGCTGCACCACTACCTACACGCTAACTCGGCTCGTGTACGTCTCGACGCACAATTATTACGTATAACAATACCTGCTGTAAACCAATTAGGAGACCAAGAGGTATAACCAAAATTAAGGAATTAGGTATACCTCCTATAATGTCACTCATAAAGTCAGATACCACAATGTGACAGTATGGACAAAAAATATTGTCTCCAAGTTGTACCCGATCTGAGCTTCCAGTAATATAATACCTCTTGGACCCAGGAGAAATCGCGTGTCGTATTGCCGGCAGCGTCGAAACTTTGCTGACGGTTTGTGTGTAAATCCCTTGTGGCAGAGCGTAGCAACGATGGTAATGTTATGTGCGAGCAGCTAAATTCGGTAGCGCGGAATTTTTTTGTCAATCGGAATTATTTTCAGTCTCACAAGCTCTCTCAATTCTGATGAACTTTGCACAGATGTTGTAAATTCTGTACACCAATTTAAATGAAGGTCAAAGGTCCTCGATAATATAGCTATTTTTACCACATTAGTTTGTTCTTTCTTTGATGGCGTACCGGCCCCTTTCCAAGTGGTTCTGTAGTCATACAACGTTCACTGAGGTGCACACATGGGAGCGCAGCAGAACCACAACATAGATAAGGACAGGTAAGTTTAACATGTAGAGATTGTGCGGCTGGACTTCGAGGACGCACTCTATTATGGTAGATCTGTGTCGAAATTAAATCCAGTACCCGTGTTAGATCGCCGCTTACTATCACACGCACATTCTTCGATATTACGTTGCAGAAACTGGCTATTGGGCTGGTTCTTCCTATTGATGTAAGCCGATGTATTTATTTTTTTAACCTCAAATTGATTAACCATACTCATAAAATAACGGGGAGGAGGTCATCCATGTTTCAGTGTATACGAGTACATTTAGAGATTGTGATACGCATTTGGACTGATGGAAAGGAGTAGCTACTTTTTTTGAAAATTAATTGTTTTTTTATAAGGTTTAGGCCGAATTTCATATCGATAACTTTTGCTAACAAATTAAAACAGACAAAACTTCAAAATTTACAGTTTAAAACTTCCAATCCAAAATGTATTTGCCATCATTTCTCTGTGTTTGATGAGAAATACAAATATTATTACAAGGATACAAAGATAGCTTTCGATGTAGTTTGTAGACATATAAAAACATACAAGGTGGTCAATAACAGTCTGAAAAGCTTGTAAGATTGTTGAAGGTTAGGTTATGGTGAGAGACAATTGTTAAGAAAAAATTCGATGCGGTGTGCCGATTACGAATTAATTAGCATTGAAATTAGCCAATCAGGCCGTTCCACGGGCAAATTCTGGCGGCCCGCTAGAGACGGTGTTGCCAAACGTATGCATCGTTTTGTTTCCTAAAACCGAACAAGGTAACGATACAAAAATTGGACATGAGACGGCAGTGCTGATCGAACCCGAGCCAAAGGGCGAGCAGCCTCATGCGCTATCATCTACACTCCTGGAAATTGAAATGAGAACACCGTGAATTCATTGTCCCAGGAAGGGGAAACTTTATTGACACATTCCTGGGGTCAGATACATCACATGATCACACTGACAGAACCACAGGCACATAGACACAGGCAACAGAGCATGCACAATGTCGGCACTAGTACAGTGTATATCCACCTTTCGCAGCAATGCAGGCTGCTATTCTCCCATGGAGACGATCGTAGAAATGCTGGATGTAGTCCTGTGGAACGGCTTGCCATGCCATTTCCACCTGGCGCCTCAGTTGGACCAGCGTTCGTGCTGGACGTGCAGACCGAGTGAGACGACGCTTCATCCAGTCCCAAACATGCTCAATGGGGGACAGATCCGGAGATCTTGCTGGCCAGGGTAGTTGACTTACACCTTCTAGAGCACGTTGGGTGGCACGGGATACATGCGGACGTGCATTGTCCTGTTGGAACAGCAAGTTCCCTTGCCGGTCTAGGAATGGTAGAACGATGGGTTCGATGACGGTTTGGATGTACCGTGCACTATTCAGTGTCCCCTCGACGATCACCAGAGGTGTACGGCCAATGTAGGAGATCGCTCCCCACACCATGATGCCGGGTGTTGGCCCTGTGTGCCTCGGTCGTATGCAGTTCTGATTGTGGCGCTCACCTGCACGGCGCCAAACACGCATACGACCATCATTGGCACCAAGGCAGAAGCGACTCTCATCGCTGAAGACGACACGTCTCCATTCGTCCCTCCATTCACGCCTGTCGCGACACCACTGGAGGCGGGCTGCACGATGTTGGGGCGTGAGCGGAAGACGGCCTAACGGTGTGCGGGACCGTAGCCCAGCTTCATGGAGACGGTTGCGAATGGTCCTCGGCGATACCCCAGGAGCAACAGTGTCCCTAATTTGATGGGAAGTGGCGGTGCGGTCCCCTACGGCACTGCGTAGGATCCTACGGTCTTGGCGTGCATCCGTGCGTCGCTGCGGTCTGGTCCCAGGTCGACGCTCACGTGCACCTTCCGCCGACCACTGGCGACAACATCGATGTACTGTGGAGACCTCACGCCCCACGCGTTGAGCAATTCGGCGGTACGTCCACCCGGCCTCCCGCATGCCCACTATACGCCCTCGCTCAAAGTCCGTCAACTGCACATACGGTTCACGTCCACGCTGTCGCGGCATGATACCAGTGTTAAAGACTGCGATGGAGCTCCGTATGCCACGGCAAACTGGCAGACACTGACGGCGGCGGTGCACAAATGCTGCGCAGCTAGCGCCATTCGACGGCCAACACCACGGTTCCTGGTGTGTCCGCTGTGCCGTGCGTGTGATCATTGCTTGTACAGCCCTCTCGCAGTGTCCGGAGCAAGTATGGTGGGTCTGACACACCGGTGTCAATGTGTTCTTTTTTCCATTTCCAGGAGTGTATGTTGTGAGAAAAACTGACACTAATTGTGTCTGGCGGGCCACTTGAATTTCCACGCGCAATAGTCCGATTGGCTAACATCAATGCTAATCAACTCGGAAACGGCGCAACGGATCGAATTTTTTCCTTAACAGTTATTTATTAGCGGAACCTGCGATGCAGCACACTTACAAGCTTTTAAGAATGTTTCTGTCCAACCAGTATAAAATTTGCGGTTACATATGTACTCCGCAAATCAATGTACAACGCGTGATTGAGGGTATTTGTACCTATGTTAGCCAGTGTCTGTCAGAGAGACAAATGTGACTGCCTATGAGCTTTTCTTTTTTCCTTATAATGTTGGGAATGATAGACTAACTGTACCAAGACAGTGGGATTACTTCACGAGGGACACCCAGGTACTTCTGCGACCAGACCATGCTATACGAAGTTTGGCTACACAGACAATAGCATATATCACAGAAATTCCATCATTTCTTTCTTCAGAGGCAGTCAGTTGAAGAACTCCCTGATCCGAAAATAGGTTAGTGGAACTAATATAGGAGTTAAGTAAGGTCGAACGGGATACAGAAGGATTGTAAATAGCGTGGCTGAAGGAGTGATGAACAAAAAGAAATGATTTTGTGATTTTATTTTTGCTACTAAGTAAAATAGACTGAGATTTACTCTTTATTGTAAACAAGAAAGTTAAAAACAATAGTATATTCCTTTGAAATCATTCACGTTCTTATGCGAATGCACACACATGCTAATTAGGAGTTAGAAGACCTCTAAATTGAGACACAAAAACCGATAAATTACAGCAATTCTTACTACATATAAATAAAGATAAAGAACGAGTATTTAATGAGAAACATTTGGTATTATACTAAAAATGACACAAGTCACACATTAGTAGAGTATGCTAAGAGAAATACTATGTTTGTCCTTATCAAGTTCATCCATGACAAAAGAAAAGTGGACTTGTAAAGACAAAATGGATTTGTCATATCACCCAGTTAAAATAGAGTACTGAATGTTATGGCCCTCAGCCACGTTCGAATTACAAGTGATCACAGATCTGTAAGATGCAGGGCAAAATAAATCGAGAAAGAAGAAAGGAAAATAAATCTGAGGTAAGAGTTCAGAGATGTAGATTGAGAAAATTTATTTAAGTTTAAGGAGGTATATCAAACTAAACAACCCAACACTTTCAGCGCCTCAGAAAACGAAAATTATAGAGAGAAAGAACAAAGCTGAAATTATTTAAAATGTACGTCAGCAAACAGAAGGAAGTCCAGGCACCAAGAAAATCAAAGAAAAGAAAATATCAGATAGAACAAAGTCACCATAAAGGAGAAATCACAGTTTCAAATGAACGACAACTGCGACATGCCTGGATATTCTGAACTGAATAAAACTATTTGATAATGTCTTCGATAGAATTTCAGAAAATGCAATGATTATTTGGCAAGGTAAATAATGAGAGCGATATAAGTATTAAGAAACCTGAAGGGAAAGTTATAATGGACAGACAGAATATTTCATCAGTTAAGATGGCAATAGAGAAAGAAGGTAAAAGAGAGAAAATTGTACAATTCTCCGATGATTTCATTGTATGACTGCTTTGTTCAAGTGCTGAATTAGAAAAATACATTGTTGATAGAGAGAATAATGACGTTCCGGAAAATATACGACATGAGTTGCATACAGTACTAAAGGTGAGCAGAAACGAAATCCGCCAGGAGTTCCAGTGTAAATGGCTGATAGTGAAGGCAGAACAATATAGAAGGAAGTGGAGAAGTTCGGTTCCGTAATGTCTGTGAAGTAAAACAGTTCCCGAAACTGGAACAACGCTATAGTTGTTCTATTTCATGAGAAAGGAGCTGGATCAGATTTCAAAAAGCATGTATCTCAAAACCTCTCTCTGTAATGTACCAACCACATAGAAAAGCACAAAAGTTTGACCTGGCAAATGAATGAGCTTCTAGTAATAGTTGAATGAAATAGTAGAACTGTTCAGTGACTAATAAATACCATTTTATCCGAGATTAAAAGATTCTGTAAAAGCTTTTAACTCAATTTCACTAAAAAGTGTGTAACAGACCTTGAGAAACAAGACAGTAATTCGAACTATATTAGAATCCTGAAGTACGAGGGTCACTCCAAAAAAATGCACACTATTTTTTTTTTAAAAAAAACATCTTTTAATCTACATGTTTGAAAGTTTTACAGTGTGTAGATACATCCTTTAGGAACAATATTTCCATTTCTCCTCATAATTTCCATCCCTCTCAACTGCCTTACGCCATCTTGGAACCAGCGCCTGTGTACCCGCACAGTAAAATTCTGGACCACTGTTTGGCAGCTTGCACAAGGGAGTCATCATCTTCAAACCTTGTTCCACGAAGAGAGTCTTTCAGTTTCCCAAAGAGATGATAGTCACATAGAGCCAGGTCAGGACTGTAAGGTGGGTGTTTCAGTGTTGTCCACCCGAGTTTTGTGATCACGTCCATGGATTTTTGACTGACATGTGGCCGTGCATTGTCGTGCAACAGCAAAACATCCTGCTTTTGCCGATGTGGTCGAACACGACTCAGTCGAACTTGAAGTTTCTTAAGTGGCGTCACATATGCATCAGAATTTATGGTGGTTCCACTTGGCATGATGTCCACAAGGAAGAGTCCTTCGGAATCGAAAAACACCTTAGCCGTAACTTTTCCAGCAGAAGGTGTGGTTCTGAATTTTTTTTTTGTGTGGTAAATTTGCATGATGCCACTCCATTGATTGCCTCGTCGTCTCTGTTGAAAAGTGATGGAGCCATGTCTCATCACCTGTCACAATTCTTCCAAGAAATTCATCTCCACCATTCTCGTACTGTTCCAAAAGTTCGCTGCATACCGTTTTTCTTGTTTCTTTGTGAGCCACTGTCAACATCCTAGCAACCCACGTGGCACAAACCTTTTTTAACGCCAACACTTTCAGTATTCTGCAAACACTTCCTTCCCATATCCCAACGTAGCGTGACAATTCGTTCACTGAGATGCGTCTGTCAACAGTCACCAATTCGTCAGTTCTCTACAAATTGTCTGGAGTGTGTGCAATTCAAGGCCTGCCGCTGTGAGGACAATCCTCAATATTGTTGTGCCCGCTTTCATCACGTAACCTGCTTGCCCACCGACTAACTGTACTGCGATCGACAGCACCATCTCCATACACATTTTTCAGCCTCTTGTGGATGTTTCCCACTGTCTCGTTTTCACAGCACAGGAATTCTATGACATCACGTTGCTACTGACGAACATTAAGTGTAGCAGCCATCTTGAAGACACGCTATGACGGCGCCACTCACGGGAACAGGTTGAACTAAGTTTGAAAACAAGCTAGAAGGATGTATCTACACTCTGTAAAACTTTCACACAGGCAGAATGAAAACTGTATTTGTACAAAAATAGTGTGCATTTCTTTTGGAGAGACCCAAATACATCTGCTTCGGTGCTGTAGCTGCCATTACTCTTCGCAAGAATAGAGGGACATTCGGGAGTCAGTCTAGAAGATTCCATATCGCTAGAACTATTCTCTACATTCTTAAAGTAAGTATTCTGATGCATAAATTGGAACAACGGAGAAGGAATTTGTATAAATGGAACATAAGCCTCCCTCAGTTTGCTGACGACACTGAACTATTTGCTTTTAGTGAAGCACAGCAGCAACCAGTGGAAGAATTAAATACAGCAAATTTGACAGAATGGCTGAAAATCAATTGTAACAGGGCTAAAATAATTCATAATACACTGATCGAAAGCAAGATAGTAAAAATTATCAGTGAAGTCAAAGAACGATTTGGTGAGTTTTTGTATTTAGAACAACAAAGGAAACTGCTGAGTGGACTCACTGAAGAGAATAAATGGTCTTGATTGACTTCGGCACATTAAACAGGGATTTCGAGTCCAACAGTCCGTTGTGTCACGGAAGGATAGTTTGCATGTTACGGAACAGGATGAGATGGATGCCGTACGAGGGTCGTTCAATAATAACGCCCCAAACTTTTTTATTATTGTTGTGGTTGGCAGCAGAGCCAACACCGTTTTAATAGAGGAGGCCGAAAGGCACGCGATTTAGCTCACGCAGGCTGGCGTGAGGTCTGGAACTGGGCAAGGGAATTAGAATTGAGAAAAACGGACGTAGCTGGTGGAATACTTAGCTTTAATCCATTAATGACGAACGTCGCTCTTGACATTACATGACTCAAGGTATCAATAGTAACAGATAATGGCGCCTTGCTAGGTCGTAGCAAATAACGTAGCTGAAGGCTATGCTAACTATCGTCTCGGCAAATGAGAGCGTAGAAGTCAGTGAACCATTGCTAGCAAAGTCGGCTGTACAACTGGGGCGAGTGCTAGTAAGTCTCTCTAGACCTGCCGTGTGGCGGTGATCGGTCTGCAATCACTGTTAGTGGCGACACGCGGGTCCGACGTATACTAACGGACCGCGGCCGATTTAAAGGCTACCACCTAGCAAGTGTGGTGTCTGGCGGTGACACCACAATTATAGCCGTCAATATATACAGGAAAACGTCCTTTAAATTGCTTCAGATCTGATGTTTCTTCTACATGTGTGCTAAGTTTCCAACGGTTCCGACGAATGATAAAGCAGTAGCGAACCGTCCAAATGGCGTCTACGCAAGACACTCGTTATAACCAACTTACTGCATCTGAATTTTTGGTTGCGGAAAAGGAAGTGGGTGGTGAATATCCATAATTATTTGTGTGTAGTGTATGGTAATGTTGCAAATGTCAGGAGAGCTGTTGGAGGATGGGTGAGCGTTAGGAAGAGCAGAACCTGAGCCACGTTCTATACTTCCTGTCAAAGCCACATCGTGATTCGTGAGGATGACGTTATTTGTTCAGATCGTCACATCACAACTCGCCAATTGGCTCTACAACTATAGGTGAGCATTGGAAATGCGCATACAAAGATTGAGACTCTGATATTCAAAGGTGTGCTCAAGATGGGCTCCACGAATACTCACAGCTGATCTCAAGATACAGTGAAAAGCCACTTCATCTGAGCTATCTCGAGCAGTATGAGGCCAATGGACACGCCTTTCTGTGACGGAACGTTACAGGTGTCGAAAAATGGCTGCACCAATTTGAGCCGGAAATAAAAAGGCAGTCACTGTAGGGAAACCACCCGCAACCACCTTAAAAGAAGCAAAGTCATGATGACGGCCTTTTGGGATAGAGATGCTGTCATTCTCATGGATGTATCGCTCACAAGGTCAAACATTAATTCAGACGCATACGCGCATAATCTGAGCCGTATCAAGACATGTTTTCAACGTATTCGGTGTTACAAAAATCCAAAAGAAATCTTCCTCCAACACGACAACGCGAGCCCTCACACAAGTTATCGAAGCTGGGAACACATCGTCAAATTTGGTTGGACATCATTGCTTCATGCTAGACATAGCGTCCACGGACATCCATCTGTTCGGGCCAATTAATGATACTGTGTGCGCGACACACTTTGAAGATGATCGAAGCGTAATTCGTGAATGAAAATATAGCTACGAGCACAAGACAAGAACTTTTCCCAACAAGGGACAAATGCTCTTACACGATGCCATGGAGACCATGTAGGAGAAGTGTAGACTGATTTTCGACCACAAAGTCTATCTTTTAAGAGACAATACGTTCCGAGAAAAGAATTGTGACATTATTTATTGAACAATCCACGTAATAATACAATGACTGAATTGAAAATGTAATGGAAATGTGTGAGAAATGCAGCCACGCGAATGGATGGCATGTGGGCCGAGAAAGTTTCCTGCTTGATCCGAAGAGACGAAAGAAGCCCTAGAAGACGACATATTGGAAGTTGTGTAGATGATGTTAGAAGACACATAGGAGCAACACTAATGCGTGCAACGGAATCCATAGAAACGAATAGAGGCGGCGTTTATCCAGCAGTGGATGGCGAGAGGTTGCTGCTGATGACAGCGAAGATGATGATTTTCCTGAAAACAGAGAACCAAAATGATGAATTATTTCAGTAATTAATTACAAGGCTGGAAACAAAGACATACCTGTAAGTCGCTGATTTGTAGTGCATGTATTATGAATTAGAGTGATTTCTAACACTGATTGAAAGAAATTAATTTTCTGCAGGCGAATCATTAATTTGTAAGACTATAAATTGTAAATACATAATACGAAGTAATCGGAGTTATTTTCCATTACTAATAGTTGCAAAATAGTAGTTGCGTAGTTGTGTTTTAAAACTGAAATGCTGTGGTATGTGCTATGAAATAGTCCGTGGTCAGAATAGATTTTGTGTCCCATTAAAAAAGATGCACACAACTTGACTCTGCGTTAATCATAGCGATCTCTGCTGCTCCCTTTGTCTTCATCCCAATTTCACTGCTCCTTTCCATGAAAAGAATCAAGTGTGCTACAAGGTAGCTAATATAACAATTGTACTTCCAAGGAGATAACTCTTCTTCAATCCCAATACTAACTCAGCCATGTAACCCACTCCAGTTCCCTAATGTAATGCTTGGAAATAAATTTGGTCTGGATTCCTGTCGTCTTTGCCGTTTAGCAAACGAAATTCTAGCAGGTTAGCGTATTTGCCTCTTCTGCTTCATCAGTAAAAAGTTTTAATGAGTTGTGTTGCCAATGGAAGCTAAAATATTTGGTAATAATTGTTAACAGCTTAATGTAACGAAATACGTAAGTGTCTATAGGCTATGCAAGGAAGATAAAAGTGGAAAATGGGAAGAGGAGTGGCGAATAGCCACTATAGTGAAGTTCATGATGCGTCCAAAAACCGGGGTTGTGCTATCTGTATAGTAAAGGAGCGTCCATGCAACGAATATGCCAGTAACACACAGATAAATGAAAGCAATGTAATGTAAGGATGATGCCTGAGATTCGGTAGAGTGCGGTTGGGTGATGACGTCTGCAGCGCCCAGCGAACGGTACGTTGCGTTCCGTTGACACCTGCACATCGACGGCAACGTCATATGGCGAGAAGTGCAAACACATCATGCACGCAGTAGCATTGTCGAAACTGATCTGTTTGGTAGTCTAGGTGTAATGATGTGGGGAGGCATAATGCTGCATGGGTAAACTGACCTCCAAATCCTTGAATACGGTACACTCACCTGTCAACGTTATTGTGACACTATACTCCTTCCCCATTTGCGTCTTTTCAGGGGTGCCTTCGACACAGACTTCATTTTTATGGATCACACTTCGCGACCGCAACGAAGTGTGCAGATGGAGGTGCTCTGGGGACGAGAGGGTATTCGGCGAATAGACAGACCTGCTCTGTCCCCCTGCATAAATGCCATAGACCAAGTGTGGGATGCGTTGTGGAGGCGTCTTGTAGCACCTTAACATACACCAACGACCATCCACCAGTTCTCAACTGGGCTGATGGGGGAGTGGAAGGCCGTACCACAAGAAATCCTTACGAACATCGTGGTCAAGATGGGAGCACGTTGCACAGCATGTACTGCTGTCTGTGGCGATCACACACACTATTGAGAACCATGTTTCACCTTTTGTAATGTCCATGAGATCATCATACATAAATCGCAGTGACTTCAGAGTGATTATTGTCTTTGGTGCTATTTCTGGTCGTCTCAGTCCGTGTTATTTACAGTTACCTTCTGTACTATACTATAGCAGTTCTTTCGATATTGGTCCAAGTTTCATCGAGCTATATTAATTGGCATAACGCATCGTGCGAAAGTTACTTTTGTCCTTAAGTTTGCTCACCAGTGTAGTAGTGCGGTTATGTTATCACAATTGTTTCATAGTAAGGTTAGAGTATGTAACATATATTTTAAATTCATTATATGAACCACGTAGGGTAACCGCGTGGTCCCAGGCGCCTTGTCACAGTTCGCGCGGCTGCCCCCCTCGGAGGTTCGAGTCCTCCCTCGGGTATGGGTGTGTGCATTGTCCTTAGCATAAGTTAGTTTAAGTTATATTAAGTAGTGTGTAAGCCTAGGGACCGATGACCTCAGCAGTTTGATCCCTAGGAACTTATGCAAAAAAATTTGTTCATATGCAACAATTCTGGTTTCAACAAAACTATACCCCAGACAGTAAGGAAGTTTAAATTGCCTCGAAAAATGACAAATCAGAGTTCGCAATGCTTAGTAAGTAATTTTGTTCCCGCCTCTACCCTCCCTCTTCCCCAACTCATCCTCAGCCGAAATGCGTTTTACTTCAGGGAATTCTTCGCTTGTAAAGTGGGAGTGCTGTCGAAACACTACCTCTCGAGCGGCAGTTTATTATATTTTGAGTCAGATTCTGCTGCTACTTATCACATTACATATCAAAGGGCGATACTCGTGAGGGAGGAGATCTCATTCAAAACGGCTCTAATGGCTCTGAGCACCATGGGAGATCTTATTGACCAAGGCCGCACTTGGGCATCTTTGTCAATGATGCGAGACTTATTACGTTTTTTTTTGACGTTTCTTAGTTTCGGAAAACTTTGTACAAATGTCAATGAGGCGAGACTTATTACGCGTTTTTTGACGTTTCTTAGCTTCGGAAAACTTTCCACAAGTTGGTGAAGTGCACATGTCCCGCATCAGACGTCGCTAATGCACTAGAGGCCTGATTCTCAGTCCGGTGATAGCCTTGTAGAATCCTGGTGGCAAAATAACTCTCTCATAAAAGTTTGTGCGGTAGCCAGCACCAATGTGCAGTGTTTGCCCCGAAACCTCTCCGTAGTGTCTTATTGAGTGAGGGTATGATAGTGGTCCTCTGTTTGGAAGAGACATTAAGAATCTCGGTCACGGTGCCGGTGCATATTAGCACATAGTTTCACACTCTCCCTTCATTTAATTCTATAAACGAGTGATATGGCGCAGAGGTAAGACACCGGACTCGCGGTCTTGAGGACTGCGATTTTCATAAATTTTTGAAGACGATAACTACTAGGATAGTTCTTTTGGAAAGAATACATGCCTGAGAACCTTCTCCACACCTCCACAATGAGATTGTGGTTCTGTCTTCTATGGCTACGTCGTTGACAGGATGTTGAACCATAACCATCTTTTCTTCTTTTTGGTTCTATGCACATTCATAAAAGACAACCACAGCAATAAACTGTACAAACATTCGTCATAATTCGCTAAAGGATACAGTTAATCGTTTGACATTTCACTAACATCGGCTAAGCAGCTTCACTAGGACCTTGTAAACAATGCAGTACCAGGTTAAACAATGCATTACCAGGTTCCTGCCCGAAATAGAGCTCAGCACTGAGTGTAGGACAGCACTGTAGCATGCTCTGGTGTAGGCGTACATGGAGTGAGGGCATCTGGAAACTGACCATTAAACTGAGCTCACCATGTAGACTTCCTGTGTTTCCTCTTTTGTGTGAGATCCCAATTTTCTAGATTTATTCCCGAGTGATTAGTGTCATGGTTAACAACTTGAACCCAGTGCGTTGTCTTGGACGGTTCACCGGAGACAAATGTATCGTCATAAGTGTCCCATGGAAGTGTGATATGATTGCTCATGCTCTCTATATACATAAATGATCTGACGGATATGGTGAGCAGCAGTCTGCGAGTGTTTGCTGATAGCGCTGTGGTGTACGGGAATGACTGTAGGAAGGTACAGAATGACTTGGCTAAAATTTCTATTTTGTCTAAGGAATGACAGCTTGCTCTAAAAATGTAAAATGTAAGTTAATGTAGATGAGTAGGAAAAACAGCCCTTGAGAATTTAAACACGGTATCATTGGCGTGCTGCTTCACACAGCCACGTCGATTAAATGTCGAAGCGTAACATTGGAAAGTGACATCGAATTGAACTATCCCATGTGGTCGGTCGTAGGGAAGACAAATGATCGACCTTAGTTTATCGGCAGAATTCTGGGGAAGTGTATCTCCTCTACAAAGGAGGCAGCGTACAGAACGCTTGTGCAGTCCATTCTCCAGTATTGCTCCAGTGCTTGGGATACCCACAAAGTCGGCTTAAAGGAAGATGTCGAAACAGTTCAGAGGTTGACAATTGCCTGTTCATTTGCACTTTTACTTTCTTCCCACAATATTTTTGATTTTTTAAAATTGTGTGCTTATATTTACAATGTTTTACTAGTTTATAGTGAGGACAGCTTTGATTAGTTGAAACAATCTCTTTGAGCTATCTCTTTGTGTCTTCACTGACACATTTCGTATCTTTGGAACCATGGTTTGGACCATTAGCCAATGGGAAACGTTCGCAGGCATGGAATCAGAAAGCGATGAAATTTCGAAGGAGTTTTAGCCATTCTGTTCCTGCTTTTCTGTTTGGAAGACAGTCAGACCTTTTCTACTTCTTGCTTCTCCTGCTGTCGATGTGAGCTAGTTCGGAGTTTCTGCAACGATGAAGATTATGCTTGACGTCTTTACAATTACTTGCTTTAGCATCTAATAAGCATTGTGTAGATTATTTCTGTGGTGCATTCTAAATATTTCTAAAGCTATTTTGAGGTCATTTCGCAAACACAACTTGCAATGGTATCCTTCTCCGTGCTGAAACGAAGGTTCTTATATTCCACACTTTCCGAGGAATGGAAGTTGATAATAGGATCGAGTAATATCTTTCCAATACATTCTGTTGTAGACTAGAGCTTATCATTATAAACAATTTATTGTTTTACTAGAAGCCGCGTATTGAGAATATGCAATTTCGTAACCGTTCTCAAGGAAATTATTTTGTGTTAGATACATTAAGAACCCAAGTGCGCTTTGTGAATCATCTGCACTGTTTTGAGAACATATAAAGGGCTTATTTCAATAGTGGTACAAGTCCACTTTTGTTCATATTGAGATACAGAGTTCTAAAGTTAAATGAGCGCTGACAAATCTGCAGTTGAGATAGCAGAAATATTCAAGCATATGGCTTCTTGCTACAGATGAACCTTTCTTTCTGTTTGTTTGGCTCATTAATTTCAGAAGCATTATAGACAGAGAAGTGGAGGTAATGGACTTGCACCACTATTGAAATACACTCTGCATATACTACCACTGAAAACGATTAGCAGGCATGGATTAAGGTTACTGGCTCAGGAAGGTAAGACGTTGGACACTTTTCTGGAAAACTGATGATTTCTAAGTACAATGTACACTGTTCTGGTATGTTAGTGAGATGTTCTGTGGAACATATGATAGCGAGCGACTCCCTATTTCCAACAGTATGTGTAGATTTTGTTCTTAAATCATATCTTGATCTGAATGATAAATGATGTGTTGGAATCAGTTTTTCTTAAGTCTAAAATCAGTGATTATATATACGAGGGAAGCATACCCGTTATAGAACTTACAAATAGGTTCTTGATGAACGGATTATCTACCTTTTGATGTTTGAATTTGTAGCTAGACAGAATTCATTTCTCCCTGCATTAATATGTGTTTGTGTGTCTGTGCCTATTTCGTTACACACTTGTGGTCAGTTGGGGTATCAAATGTGATTTCTGGAGCATAGATATTCATTTAGTACAGCACACCTTAACAGTTCAGGGCTTCATTTAACTGTTAATGAAGGTAGTTCATTTGTCACACAACACTCCGCATACGAGGTGTGCTGCTAGATTGATACTGTTAGGTTCGATCGAAATGCGGGTATTACGGAAATACTGGGTTCAAATGGCTCTGAGCACTATGGGACTTAACATCTGATGTCATCAGTCCCCTATAACTTAGAACTACTTAAACCTAACTAACCTAAGGACATCACACATATCCATGCCCGAGACAGGATTCTAACCTGGGACCGTAGCGGTCGAGCGGTTGCAGACTGTAGCGCCTAGAACCGCTCGGCCACCCCAGCCGGCACGGAAAACTCCGTGAACTCAAATGGGAATTCTTGGAGGGAACAAGACGTTCTTCTCGTGAAACGCCGTTGAGGAAGTTTGGAGAACCGACATATGCGACATTCTTCAGAATTATGTAACTGCCACAAAAATACGTCTCCCGTAAGTACCTCAAAGACAAGGTAAGTGAAATCAGGGTTCATACGGAAGCATATGGACAGTCGTTTTTCCCTCTTTCCATCTGCGAATGACCGAGCAAGGTGGCGCAGTGGTTAGACACTGTACTCGCATTCGGGAGGACGACGGTTCTATCTCGCGTCCGGCCATCCTGATTCAGGTTTTCCGTGACTTCCCTAAATCGCTCCAGGCAAATGCCGGGATGGTTCCTTTGAAAGGGCACGGCCGACATCCTTCCCTTTCCTTCCCTAATCCGATGAGACCAATGACCTCGCTGTCTGGTCTCCTTTCCCATATAACTCAACCGAACCCCAACCCATTTGCAAATGGAACAGGAAAGGGAATGACTGACAACAGTACAGAGAGTCCTCAACCACGCACTACGGAGTGGCTTCAGAACCGATGTCGGCTGTGGTTCGAATCCTCAGTTACTGTGCACCGAGCAGCAAGAACAGGCGAACACCGTACACGGCTATGGCATTTCGTTCGTACGTGTCCATTCTGGCCAGCGGCGGCTATTAAGCTCGCGGATGTGCCGGCGAGGCAGCGCTTGTGTATGGGCCGCACGGCCGATCGTGGAAAGTGGCGGGCGGCGCGTGACTTCCGGCGCGCTTCGCAGCTTTGCGTAACCCGCTGGACAGTTGGTGTACGTCCGTAAAGTGGCGTGGCCACGCCCGGGGTGGCGACTCGCCAGGAATCGCGATGTCCGGCGGCGGCAGCCGCTATAAGAGCCGCCGCCCGCCGGCTCACCACCAGAAGCGCTCAGCCCTCTCACCTCAGCTCCGCCAGCGACCTCAAGCCTCTCGTCATGTCGATCAAGGTGAGTCGCGACTTCGGCCTCTTCCTCGACGCCTTCCGCCAGTGGATACGCGGCCCAGTGGATTCTAGAGTGTCGAGAATGGCCCTCAAACGTGAGGCTCCTTTCTTCAAAGTTTTCGGAGACATTCTTCAACATCTTACCGTGTGATCGGATCCTTCTATCGTGTTAACAGTGCATTAGGAGACTCTGTTTCAGTTAATTAACTACTCGGCTCAAGATTCGCAACGTCTTCATATAGTGAAAAGTCGAATCAGTTCCATAGATCGCTAAAAATGCTGTGAAAACCGATATTTTGATCAAGACTTCGCCGAATTGAGGACTTAATACCCGATACTTAACAAAAACAAAAACACGAAAGCAACCATATTCCTGATTCTTTGATTTGCATACGAAGCGACTGAAAATGGCTCTGAGCAATATGGGACTTAACATCGGAGGTCATCAGTACCCTAGAACTTAGAACTACTTAAACCTAACTAACCTAAGGACATCACACATATCCGTGCCTGAGGCAGGATTCGAACCTGCCACCGTAGCTGTCGCTCGGTTCCATACTGAAGCGCCTAGAGCCTCTCGGCCACCCCGGCCGGCTGAAGCGACTGCCTAGTGCCGAAGTGAGCGTAGAGCAAATTTATTATTAAATCTATTTTTCGTTGGCAATAATAAATTGTGTCATAAAAGAACATAATTCACGTGGTAGCTTAATTATGCAGCATTACTTCAGTAGTGTTGTAGGCAGACGTCAAAGTGTATTCATCAATTCAAAAAGTACGGGTCTTAACGTCTGGTCAGCTATGATGATCATATATGGTTTGTGGGGAGCTCAATTGCGCTGTTATCAGCGCCTGTACAAATTCCCAGACTTTGCTCAGTCAAATCTCGCCACTGCCATGAACTGTATATCGAAATGATGAGGACAGTTCAAACATCTAGTTATCTCGAGGCAGGTGAAAATCCCTGATCCCGCGGTCAACTATGAGACCAAGCACTAACTACTATCGTGTAAGTGTAGCACATGAACTGTAACTAGACATACACAATATGCGAAACACCTTCTCGATCCGCACGGGGTAACCTAAGGACATCACACACATCCATGCCCGAGGCAGGATTCGAACCTGTGATCGTAGCAGTCGCTCGGCTCCGGACTGAGCGCCTAGAACCGCTAGACCACCGCGGCCGGCTGATAATAATGAAATGTCGTGTGACGAGGGCCTCCCGTCGGGTAGACCGTTTGCCTGGTGCAAGTCTTTCGATTTGACGCCACTTCGGCGACTTACGCGTCGATGAGGATGAAATGATGATGATTAGGACAACACAACACCCAGTCCCTGAGCGGAGAAAATCTCCGACCCAGCCGGGAATCGAACCCGGGGCCTTTGGATTGACAGTCTGTCGCGCTGACCACTCAGCTACCGGTGGCGGATCAGGCCAGCTGATAAGCACTTGTGACATGCAAATGATGTAATAATCATAATGGCGGCAAATTCTCATACCGTTAACATCATCGTAACCTGTGCAATATAAAATCGAAGTATGCCCTCATCATTATTAGTATATCGGCACTAGATCATGAGGCCACGTCCAGTGAGTGTGTCATTAAGGGAAGTGTTATTTCTTATGGCAAGGCATAAAAAAAAATTATGGGACTTAACTGCTAAGGTCATCAGTCCCTAAGCTTACACACCACTTAACCTAAATTATCTAAAGGACAAACACACACCCATGCCCGAGGGAGGACTCAAACCTCCGCCGGGACCAGCTGCACAGTCCGTGATTACAGCGTCCTAGACCGCACGGCTAATCCCGCGCGGCCAAGGTAGCCTCTCTGATTATTTTCCTTACTGGAGAGTCTTTTCCTTTCTGTCTTGCCTTAGTGTAGTTTGCCGATGCGCCCAGCGTGTGACTTGGCGATTTTCTCCTGACTGGAATGACTACTAAGAGAAGTGGACAAGCCCTCAGGCAAACAGCTGCTTGTAATTTCTGGAATTCCTCGCTATTTTCGAGAGCGTTGGTTTCCGCGTTGCTTTATTCTCCGATAATATGCGTTCGCTAAAGTGTGCTGTGGTGGCAGGGAGGCCTGTGAGCCGTCCAACCACTCCAGCCTTTGCTGCCGTGTTGCAGGTGCAGGTAGTGCTGGCTCTGGCGGCGTGCGTGGCGGCGGCGGCTGCAGGGCTCGTGCCCGCAGCTCCACTCGTGGCCAAGGCGGCCGTCGTGGACACCCAGTTCGACCCCCTGCCGCAGTACAGCTTCGCCTACAACATCCAGGACACGCTGACCGGCGACTCCAAGTCGCAGCAGGAGAGCCGCAACGGCGACGTGGTGCAGGGCAGCTACAGCCTGGTCGAACCCGACGGCAACGTGCGCACCGTGCTCTACTCGGCGGACCCCGTCAACGGCTTCAACGCCGTCGTGCAGCGCGGCCCGCTCGTCCACAAGGCCGCCATCGCGCACGTCTAGCGCACCTGCCCTTCGATCGCCGTGGCTTCCGACTTGCTGGAAGTAGTCCAACTGCAGGACAGAACACACCCCTACACTTTCCTCTACATTTCCTTATAAAATGAGTACGACTTTACATAAAAAGTAACCTTCGTCTCGAATAATAGCACTGTTTACGCAGCCATTAACCTTGCGGATATTCCCCTACGACGTTCCAAATTATGAGAAAACAAATTTTGTCAATATACTGTTAAAGGTGTACATCATTTTTTATCGAAATGCTCCGAACTGGGCTAGATATTAAAAGTTGAAAAAAGTTCAGTTTACACGGCTACTTTTCTGTTTTAAAGGAACTCAGTCTTTGAGCCTTTTCGTAACAACTTTATCGTGCGTTTATTGCCTTATGTCCGCTTCGCAAAAAGAGTAATAATGTATTAGAAACCTGCACAAACATCTAAATTACCATTGATCAATAATACCTCAAATAACTTTCGTATCTCATTAAACTATCTCATTTCGATTATTAAAATACCTTTGTCTGCATGTAAGTTTGCAATACTCCCCACATTTCCACTCTTTTGGCCTTATCTTAACTGATTTCATACTTCAGCTCTAAAAACTAGGACACTAGTCATTTTTCAATTGTTAGTAAATGTATTTCCTGTAAGATATTAAATGCACTAAAGAGAAATTATCTTCTTCGACACTGTTCTAACCGGGAAGGAAAATCCGCGCAATATCTGCAGTGACATGCTTTAAGGCTATTGTAAATTACTAAATTTTTGTGCTTCATTTGATCTCATACTTTTTCCGTGAACTTAATCACTGACTAACCATGATCCGACAAGCTATGCTCAGATTTTCGGAAAATGGTATGATGAAGACTAGGTACAATTGTGCTAATAGTTTGTGAAATTATAAACTAAGAGTATATTATACGTTTATTTGGCCAATATGATAGTTCTGGTGACGTAAGGCTGTGGGACCAGTGAGATGAATACCGAAATAAGGCGTCCTTCCCCAATACTCGTACTTCAACATCTTTCGGTATGAATGAAAGTCGGTAACAGCTTGTCGAACTCTCCTTTAACGTCTGTAAATGAGATTAACTGGTGTTCTATCTTGCATGTGGTTTACGTCCTGAATTTTTGATAAAGCTATGTATCACCATATATATTATTTGTTATTTCACTACTGTACATCCTTCATGAAATTATGTTTATTTATTTTACTGTACGCAATAAAATATTGACAAAATTGCTTTGTATCCTACTTCATTCAGATATTACTCCAGAGTATACCACAAACATTAAATGAAAAATTCAGTCACGAAAAAACAGTTTTGTCTTGATAAGTAAGTGTCGAATGGAAATACGAGTATAATAGATACACACTTTCATGTGCGATCTCACTTACCTTCACCTTCTCACACTCTGATGAACACGGTGGGAAGTTCACTTTCCTTGTAGAAATATTAAAACTCGGGTTCGAGTCTCTGTCTGCTATAAATTTTTATATTTCACAACAGGGTAATACATCTATATCCATTACAGCTGATGTCATGAAATTCGAATTCAGCGAATAATGTAGAATAATATTTCATACAACTACTGATTGTCAAGTCATATGTAAACATGAATTATGAACTCTTCAGGACAAAATGATACACTATGATTTACAAAAATTATGTAATTTTCATTAAAAGAAAAAAAATGTGTTATCCCTTTCACTTGAGCCATACATGCTTCGCAATCACATTTCAATACACAAAAGCAAAACACTATTAACTTCATAACTACAAAAAACGAAACCGATAATCAATTTTAGAAAATTTTTCCTGTAGCATAAACTAAACAAAGCTCTTGTTATGACAATTCAATAATTATGATCAAAAGGCTAAATAACAAACCACATGTCTGTGTCTCGACATAGCGTTGTTATGTGTCATTGTAAAAACATATTTACTCGCACATTAAGTTGTACCACATGATTATTATAGAACAAAACAAATTTATAAAGATCAATATATACACTCCTGGAAATTGAAATAAGAACACCGTGAATTCATTGTCCCAGGAAGGGGAAACTTTATTGACACATTCCTGGGGTCAAATACATCACATGATCACACTGACAGAACCACAGGCACATAGACACAGGCAACAGAGCATGCACAATGTCGGCACTAGTGCAGTGTATATCCTCCTTTCGCAGCAATGCAGGCTGCTATTCTCCCATGGAGACGATCGTAGAGATGCTGGATGTAGTCCTGTGGAACGGCTTGCCATGCCATTTTCACCTGGCGCCTCAGTTGGACCAACGTTCGTGCTGGACGTGCAGACCGCGTGAGACGACGCTTCATCCAGTCCCAAACATGCTCAATGGGGGACAGATCCGGAGATCTTGCTGGCCAGGGTAGTTGACTTACACCTTCTAGAGCACGTTGGGTGGCACGGGATACACGCGGACGTGCATTGTCCTGTTGGAACAGCAAGTTCCCTTGCTGGTCTAGGAATGGTAGAACGATGGATTCGATGACGGTTTGGATGTACAGTGCACTATTCAGTGTCCCCTCGACGATGACCAGAGGTGTACGGCCAGTGTAGGAGATCGCTCCCCACACCATGATGCCGGGTGTTGGCCCTGTGTGCCTCAGTCGTATGCAGTCCTGATTGTGGCGCTCACCTGCACGGCGCCAAACACGCATACGACCATCATTGGCACCAAGGCAGAAGCGACTCTCATCGCTGAAGACGACACGTCTCCATTCGTCCCTCCATTCACGCCTGTCGCGACGCCACTGGAGGCGGGCTGCACGATGTTGGGGCGTGAGCGGAAGACGGCCTAACGGTGTGCGGGCCCGTAGCCCAGCTTCATGGAGACGGTTGCGAATGGTCCTCGCCGATACCCCAGGAGCAACAGTGTCCCTAATTTGCTGGGAAGTGGCGGTGCAGTCCCCTACGGCACTGCGTAGGACCCTACGGCACTGCGTAGGACCCTACGGTCTTGGCGTGCATCCGTGCGTCGCTGCGGTCCGGTCCCAGGTCGACGCTCACGTGCACCTTCCGCCGACCACTGGCGACAACATCGATGTACTGTGGAGACCTCACGCCCCACGTGTTGAGCAATTCGGCGGTACGTCCACCCGGCCTCCCGCATGCCCACTATACGCCCTCGCTCAAAGTCCGTCAACTGCACATACGGTTAACGTCCACGCTGTCGCGGCATGCTACCAGTGTTAAGGACTGCGATGGAGCTCCGTATGCCACGGCAAACTGGCTGACACTGACGGCGGCGGTGCACAAATGCTGCGCAGCTAGCGCCATTCGACGGCCAACACCGCGGTTCCTGGTGTGTCCGCTGTGCCGTGCGTGTGATCATTGCTTGTACAGCCCTCTCGCAGTGTCCGGAGCAAGTATGGTGGGTCTGACACACCGGTGTCAATGTGTTCTTTTTTCCATTTCCAGGAGTGTATGAAAACCTCTGTATGAAATTGCCAATGTGGATCACAAGATCATAGTGTTAACTGTACACATGTAGAAATATTACCGTCGCTTGGACGATATTAAAAGGAAATAATAAACAACAGAAAATCACACAAAATGTGGAGTACTGTACACTCGTCTACCTAAAGAGCTTCGTAAAAATACTTTTTACGCACTAAAGCGAAGTATACCGCAATTTTTAACTTGTTTTTAATCCACAACACTTTTTATAGAAAATGGGGGGTGGGTGATAAAAGTTCCATTAGGATTTATATCCCTTCTCGAGACGGAAAAGGAATCACGGTTATGTAGATAAAGAAAACGTGTTGGAGAAGTGATTCCATTATGGTCTTACAAGTCCTAAGCAAAATCACTCCCAGACACACGTGAGTCAGATGCCCTTTCATCGACTAATCCCTCATCGTCCTTCATTCATCCCTGACACTATTTGTCCTCATCTAGCTAGCTAAGATTTGATTAGTATGTTTTTGTAATTCTCAGTGGATAACACCAACTTCACTGGGAAGAAATGTCATCGGAAGCACCACACAAATGCCACTCCCTAGACTATTGTATTCATGACTTCAGCAGTTCTAAAGTTTATGATCTGACTAGGGATCACTCACTCATGGTCACTCAGCTCTATGATTTAAATAAGCGTTCTCTTCGTTTTTAGTTGATAAAATTTCTGTTTCTGTTACTGAGAGCGGAAGACATTAAGTCATTGTTCACGAGAGTGCTCATTAGTGATAACATGTGCTCAAATGCATAACACCAACGCAAATATGTTTCTTGAGTTCAAAGCTATCTTCACCCCAAAGACAGCGAATGTGCCTGTTACAAGGTACTTCTTCACAACCAGTTCTTCAGAGGCTGCTTCCATAGAGAGCTGTCCTGTGACTGCAGGCAGTGACGGTGGATGGTCACTCAACCAGATTGGGACGTCACAGCACGTCTGTTGGACAGGTGCTCATTGTGAGGCACAACCACTGCAACAGGAACAGTGAGGCAGGTACTGCCCTCAGGGGGGCTGGGGCATCATCTGCAGTTCCCACCTAAGGACAGGTGATAGCAGGTAGTGCTGCCTCGTGGTGCCAGGAGATTGCAATGGGTCCTCCCTCGTCACCTAGTAGGGGTGGCGTTGTGCCGTTCTACCGGGCTCCAACCAGTAGAGACTAGACGCCATTTCTCCACCGTACTGCGGAATGTCTCATAACACAAAACAGATTACTCAGCTTATATCCAAAAAAAATAATCCACGTGGAACGTTAATGTGTACACTAACCTATATACAAAATCCTTCTCATTCCATTCATGTCTTCTATTTTCCTCACAGTATAACACATTCCCGAGGCAAACTATTATCTGAAGATTACAAAAACTGCTTTCTTATACAGACCTCTCAATGATATTCTTAATAACCGTTTGTGAGAAATACCTTAATATTTGTGTTGGTGGGGCCCCAGTAGGACCAAAATGGTCACCAAAATTTATAAAAACCAGAACCACGACAAAACTTACGTGAAACACAGCAACAAAAAAAAGGACAACTAAAAAATGGAAGAATTCTAACATCCTAGACATAAACCCAACTGACGTCGTAAGTCATCGTTCCCTCGTAATTACTAGATCAAGAAATTATCATATATTTCGTTATTAGATGGACAAAGAGCTACTTGTTTGCTGCCAACTACCATTCCTCCTTTGGTTCTACTAGACGTAAAAATAAATGCATAACTGATCCACACCATCTCATAAATGACCAATCAGAGTAGACAAAGACGCAAAACTTAGGCTACTAAATATATCTATATCTCCTGTCTACAGAAAAACATTAATTCGGGCCATAAATTTCTTCTTTTCTCTTCGTCTGCTGTACATGGTACTCTCCCAAAATCAGATTTACAAACACTCGCAGGAACTACAAAAAAAAAAAAAAAGGTTCCACAAAATTGATAATATAATGGGAATTTCACATCCTTGGCCATACTGATTTAACAGTATACAAAGCATTACTTAGGTCAGACATCACACATGTTTACCTCACAGACTTTCATTTATCAGTTTAATCTCAAAACACATGTTTTTCTGTTGTTTATTATTTCCTTTTAATATCGTCCAAGCGACGGTAATATTTCTACATGTGTTTTTTTGAGACTGGACACATGATTTATGTCACAACATCTATTAACGCGAAGCATTTATACCTCAGTCACATTTGGGTTAATATCCCTGTTACCCAATATGGCCAAATATATACATTCTAGATACACAACGTCCCTTAACCAAGACTTTATCTGCTTCTGTGAACTGTATGCAATGAAGTACAACTTTCTGATTGTTCTTCTGCATTTGTGCTGCTCGTATTAGCTCAACTACCATGTGAACCATTTTTATGTGCTTATCTCTCCCTGCAGATGGAAAGTTAATTACCTCCCTGATCTTGTCAGATAGCCACTTAACTCTTTCTACATCTACATCTACATCTACATCCGTACTCCGCAAGCCACCTGACGGTGTGTGGCGGAGGGTACCCTGAGTACCTCTATCGGTTCTCCCTTCTATTCCAGTCTCGTATTGTACGTGGAAAGAAGGACTGTCGGTATGCTTCTGTGTGGGCTCTAATCTCTCTGATTTTATCCTCATGGTCTCTTCGCGAGATATACGTAGGAGGGAGCAATATACTGCTTGACTCTTCGGTGAAGGTATGTTCTCGAAACTTCAACAAAAGCCCGTACCGAGCTACTGAGCGTCTCTCCTGCAGAGTCTTCCACTGGAGTTTATCTATCATCTCCGTAACGCTTTCGCAATTACTAAATGATCCTGTAACGAAGCGCGCTGCTCTCCGTTGGATCTTCTCTATCTCTTCTATCAACCCTACCTGGTGCGGATCCCACACTGCTGAGCAGTATTCAAGCATTGGGCGAACAAGCGTACTGTAACCTACTTCCTTTGTTGTCGGATTGCATTTCCTTAGGATTCTTCCAATGAATCTCAGTCTGGCATCTGCTTTACCGACGATCATTCCATTTTAAATCACTACTAATGCGTACTCCCAGATAATTTATGGAATTAACTGCTTCCAGTTGCTGACCTGCTATTTTGTAGCTAAATGATAAGGGACCTATCTTTCTATGTATTCGCATCACATTACACTTCGCTACATTGAGATTCAATTGCCATTCCGTGCACCATGCGTCAATTCGCTGCAGATCCTCCTGCATTTCAGTACAATTTTCCATTGTTGCAACCTCTCGATACACCACAGCATCATCTGCAAAAAGCCTCAGTGAACTTCCGATGTCATCCACCAGGTCATTTATGTATATTGTGAATAGCAACGGTCCTATGACACTCCCCTGCGGCACACCTGAAATCACTCTTACTTCGGAAGACTTCTCTCCATTGAGAATGACGTGCTGCGTTCTGTTATCTAGGAACTCCTCAATCCAATCACACAATTGATCTGATAGTCCGTATGCTCTTACTTTGTTCATTAAACGACTATGGGGAACTGTGTCAAACGCCTTGCGGAAGTCAAGAAACACGGCATCTACCTGTGAACCCGTGTCTAAGGCCCTCTGAGTCTCGTGGACGAATAGCGCGAGCTGGGTTTCACACGATCGTCTTTTTCGAAACCCATGCTGATTCCTACAGAGTAGATTTCTAGTCTCCAGAAAAGACATTATACTCGAACATAATACGTGTTCCAAAATTCTACAACTGATCGACGTTAGAGATATAGGTCTATAGTTCTGCACATCTGTTCGACGTCCCTTCTTGAGAACGGGGATGACCTGTGCCCTTTTCCAATCCTTTGGAACGCTTCGCTCTTCTAGAGACCTACGGTACACCGCTGCAAGAAGGGGGGCAAGTTCCTTCGCGTACTCTGTGTAAAATCGAACTGGTATCCCATCAGGACCAGCGGCCTTTCCTCTTTTGAGCGATTTTAATTGTTTCTCTATCCCTCTGTCGTCTACTTCGATATCTACCATTTTGTCAACTGTGCGACAATCTAGAGAAGGAAGCACAGTGCAGTCTTCCTCTGTGAAACAGCTTTGGAAGAAGACATTTAGTAATTCGGCCTTTAGTCTGTCATCCTCTGTTTCAGTACCATTTTGGCCACAGAGTGTCTGGACATTTTGTTTTGATCCACCTACCGCTTTGACATAGGACCAAAATTTCTTAGGATTTTCTGCCAAGTCAGTACATAGAACGTTACTTTCGAATTCATTGAAAGCCTCTCGCATAGCCCTCCTCACACTACATTTCGCTTCGCGTAATTTTTGTTTGTCTGCAAGGCTTTGGCTATGTTTATGTTTGCTGTGAGTTCCCTTTGCTTCCGCAGCAGTTTTCTAACTCGGTTGTTGTACCACGGTGGCTCTTTTCCATCTCTTACGATCTTGCTTGGCACATACTCATCTAACGCATATTGTACCATGGTTTTGAACTTTGTCCACTGATCCTCAACACTATCTGCACTTGAGACAAAACTTTTGTGTTGAGCCGTCAGGTACTCTGTAATCTGCTTTTTGTCACTTTTGCTAAACAGAAAAATCTTCCTGCCTTTTTTAATATTTCTATTTACGGCTGAAATCATCGACGCAGTAACCGCTTTATGATCGCTGATTCCCTGTTCTGCATTAACTGATTCAAATAGTTCGGGTCTGTTTGTCACCAGAAGGTCTAATATATTATCGCCACGAGTCGGTTTTCTGTTTAACTGCTCAAGGTAGTTTTCAGATAAAGCACTTAAAAATATTTCACTGGATTCTTTGTCCCTGCCACCCGTTATGAACGTTTGAGTCTCCCAGTCTATATCCGGCAAATTAAAATCTCCACCCAGAACTATAACATGGTGGGGAAATCTACTCGAAATATTTTCCTTTGTAGTAGGTTGGACGCCATTCGCAAGACCTCATCTGGTAATTCATTTATTACAGCTTGGATTTCTTCAAAGAATGTGTCTCAATTTCTATGTTGTGTATGGCAGTACAGGCAGCACATCTTACCACGCTCCTTTCATTATCCTTCTGGTGCATGTGACATAGGGAGGTATCAAGAAAGGTAGATTGTTGCAATCTTCCTTCATCACAAACGATTTTGTCATCTGCCATGATTTAAACTGAAGTCCCATATGGCCTTGTCTATCTTCCACACTTCTCTTAGAGAAAACTTCAAAAATGCCTGTGTTTTCGGTAGCACTGGGTAAGGGAGTGACGGCCACATCCTTCTACGTTAAATCCGCTCTTACTACTACCTGAAATCCTTGATTCATCTTCATACACGAGCTAAAGAGATCAGTTGTAGCAAGTTCTCGAAGTCTCACAGGTATGATGGGAAATAGTGGATTTCTGTGCATCAAAGCTGATGGTTTCACATGCTGACTGGATTTACAAGTTGTCAAAGCTTTCTGTATTCTTCTTTTCATATTATTGAAACGTAGTAACTCCCTCAGCTTAGCAAAGCATTTTTCTGCACTGAAGTGTACGTAGCTTAGGTGGACACAGATTAACGTATTCACAAAGTCCTCTAGTATGCACAACCTCTAACTGTCATCAATTGGGTCATTTTTCTAGAGCATGCACCATTCGTGAGGAGGTAGTATTGATGGATCTGTGTTTGATCTTTATCTCTCCCCAACTCACTTCCAGGTCTTCCAGTATTGGATCCTTAGCCTTCTGCTGTGATATTTCTATAAACTTTATCCCAACTAAATTCTCAAAGGAGAAATGTTTCATGTACCTTACCTCAGATACATTCTCATATGGTTCTCTGTCTTTCGCAACATTTTGTCCTCTTGACACACTGCCAGTGTGTCTGCGAACACATTGTCTTTCCCTTGCATGTAATCAATTTTAACCCTGAACTCAAGCAGATACACAGACCAGTGTGACAAATGTCCATGTGTTAGTTGGACAGTCATAAGTAACTGCTGCACTTAGTGGTCACTGTAAACCTACTTGGTCCTACCAAAAAGGAAGAATCTGAACATCATGAGCTCCCACAAAATAACGAGGGCCTTGAGTTCAGTGAAGAAATACTTTCTTTCTGAGTTAGATAAGCTTCAGCTTCTGAGTGCAATCGTCTGAAGAACACGTACTCCATTTCGCTCCATCTCATAAAAGAGATGTACTCCATTACTGGTACAGGAATTATCTGACATAAGGCTGGATTCTCATTCCATATCGGGATGCATTAGAGGGCAAGCAGTGACTAACAACTTCCTTCAGCCCATCGAATTCTCACTGCACCTCTACGTTTCAACGCAGATGTTATTCCTTCTGGTTAATTGATATATATATAGTCATGGCTTAGTCACAATCATACCAATAGACCTTTCATTAAAATAATCAAGCCCAAGGAAGGTACATACCTTTCATATTGTCTTCGGTATGGGAAAATTCAGTGTAGACAGGATAAATTTGATCTTTCTATGTCTGAACTAAAATTTTGCTAGATTCAATGTCACTACATTAACCCTGAACGTATGCAGTAATCTGTCTACAGTCTCATTATGCTCACACCAGGATTTCTGCACATTTAGGATGATATCTACATACAATATCACATTCTTCCTTAGTCCTGGAATTATTGTGTACAAACCACTGACAAATGTGGCTGATGACATAGTCAGTCTGAATGGTAACATTTTTTACTGTTAGCAATGGCCACGACTGTGGAATGCAGTGTATTGTCGGCGCTCTGGATGTAGTTCGACCTGCGAATAACTCCCACGCAAGTAAACCAAAGTGAGTGTCTTTACCCCATGCAATCACTGTATCAGCTCTTCTTGTGTTTCAAGACAGTTCGTCTTCAATTCTATAAGTGGAGACAAACAGTCCTGAAACACTAGAAGAGCTTCTTGTTCTATAAATGTATCGGATTGTGCTATATGCTGCTACTAGTGCATATGAGTGTGAGTGCACCGAGTGTAGTGTTGCCGTGCTTGTGTACTTCAATCACCCACCATGTGTGTATGTGCGTGTACAAGATACTTGCAGTTTTTTTACTTGTAGAGGCTACTTTTCCTACATTTCAGTGATAGTTTGCTTTCCTATCTCTTCTTACCATGCATATGTGCACAAGTTCATCAACAGCTACACACGTGTTGATTCGTTGGAGGCAGTTCTTCTGGCAGCAGCTGTAGGGCACTTCCCCACCAATTTCGAGTGGTGCTGTGGACTAGGGCTCACAACGAGGTGAACATACACGCACACGCAATGAGAGAAGGAAACAAAACACCTATCGAGTGTCCTTTGTCGAGACTCTCACACCAAGACTAGCATCTCTGGTTCATTCAGTCTGGGGTAGTGGAATAGGACGAAATTGTCTCTTGCACTGTAGATTGAATGGTCGTTTCAAAAAACACAAACCGTTCCAGCTCAGTCTCTATGCATCCTCAGTCCATCCTGCAGCATCACCATTATTTACTGAAATGTATTCCCTCTACGCTCACCCCATTATCTCATCTTTCCAACTAGATTCCAGTGCAGACTACGCTGAAACGAACATTGTTCCTTTACTGTCAGTTCGTGGGATGGAGTTCCACATCTGTTGCACTTGGCTGGTTAATACAGGGACGGTTAATGCTATTTGTGGATGACGCTGGGGTTGATGTCCGATGATGTCCCATAAGCGCTCGATTGGAGAGAGATCCGGTGATCGACACTCTGCAGAGCATGTTGGGTTACAGCAGCGGTATGTGAGCAAGCATTATTCTTTTGGAAAAAAACCCAAAAGCCCTGGACTGCTGTTCACCAATTTCATCACGACAAATTGAATCGCCAGATTGACGTACAATTTTGCAATCAGGGTGCCTGGAACCGCCACGAGAGTGCTCCTGCTTGAAATCACATCCCCGACCATAACTCCAGGCAGGTCCAGTAAGACTGGTTACAGTCCCTCACCTGGCCTCCTCGTAACCAACACATGGCCATTACTGGCACAGGAGCAGAACCAGCTTTCTTCGGAAAATATAGCAGACCTCCAATTAGCTCTCTCCTGACGCCTCTGAAGTCGCAAACGACGGTAGTTTGGGATCGGCAGAATGCACTCAACAGGGCGACTGGTTCGGAGCTGTCCTTGAAGCAACCGATTTGTGACAGTCCGTTATGTCACAATGGTGCCAACTGCTGCTGAAGATACAGTACGATGCACCAGGGAGTTACACTAGACACGATGGTCTTTCCTCTCGGTAGTGCGACGTGACCGTCCGGAGCCCGGTCTTCTTGCGACTTTACATTCTCGTGACCACCGCTGATAGCATCCATGTACTGTGGCTACATTCCCGTCACGTCTTCGTGCAGTATCGCAGAAGATACATCCAGCTTCTCTTAGCCCTTTTACACGACCTGTTTCACATTCGGTGAGGTGTGAATAATGGCGTCATTGTCGGCTAAAAGACATCGTTGTCTAACATTAGTTCGCCACGTCCAGTCTCAGAGGTAGACATCGCTAGCTACCGTTACAGCGTGTATTTAAAGCAGACCTGATTTGCATCCTCATAGTGGCGCTACTAGTGCCACTCTTATGCGACTGGTGTAAAATCTGAACAGACATGATATTTCAGATGTAGAAACATACCTAAAAAATTTCTTTTACGTTGCACAACTCCCTGTTGGTGTTACGATTTTTTTCGTTCAGTGTAATTCCAGATACACAGAAGTTTATCTTCGAAAATACGGAGGAGACGAAATATCATCAGACACCAACAACACTCTAGTGCAACACCGTGGTGCAATTCTGGAAAGCGCTATGCAAGTCAGAACTACGTGTCTTCTGCAAGAGAAATCACAAATTAGGGCTCCACTTAATCTAACAGTTTACTAGAAGAATCACAATATCTAATATAATGGCAGGTCTCGCAATATAAAAGGTATCTGTATCTCATTACAATCCTTCCTCTATGATTCCTGATGGTTCCAATGGCTCTGAGCACTATGGGACTTAACATCTATGGTCATCAGTCCCCTAGAACTTAGAACTACTTAAACCTAACTAACCTAAGGACAGCACACAACACCCAGCCATCACGAGGCAGAGAAAATCCCTGACCCCGCCGGGAATCGAACCCGGGAACCCGGGTATGATTCCTGACTCTTATTCATATGTGATTTCTTATGTTTCCAATCGCACCTTTCGCTATATGCCATTGACATCTAGACACTACTGTGACTCTTATTAATAGTAGGAAAAGCCTTACGTTTGGTCCAAATAATTATTTGAAAAGTGAAACGGAAACTAATATTGAGATTTTAGCACGACGATCCATAGAATACTTGTAGTGTTCTTTCCATCTTTGATTTCACAGGGGATGTAGTATAACAGTGGAATGGACGGGGGGGGGGGGGGGGGGGGGGGGGGAGGATGAAGAATGGTTTATATTCCAAGAAATAATCATTTCTTAGCTAAACAGGTCTTCGCTCTAGACTCCCACATCGCATACCAAGAACAGTCTTATTCATGTAATTCCTTAAGGTGGGCCGTGGTTGATTTCCATTAAATAGTTTTTACCTTTGATGTCGGAAAGTGATGCCTGTTCAGTGATGATACGATGTGATTACTCTTGTGAGCACAATAAGCCATGAACATTACTACACACAATACTCATGGTAGTCTTAAAAGAAAATACTATAGGAGGAGGTGCATAGGATTTTCATAGGAGCATGTACTATCATTACAGATGGATCTCAAAGCAAAAAAGAAGCTAAGTCAACCAAACTGACTAAAGGTCTAATAATTCCAATAAATCCCAACCTATCAACATTTTCTCTGGGTTTGTGATCAGATCAGGAAGATGAGTAGGAAATGGTTGTGTGGTCCTATTGCAAGTGGACGCTAATTTCAAAGTCAGTCTGTCATAATATTTTAAGACTGTTAAACTTCGACACTCGGAGATAGGAATATGTAGCCAGGTATTCATTCCCAGCAATTATTGACTATTATTTTAATGCAGGAATTGGACTCATGGTTAAAAAAAGGAAACTACACACGATACAAAAGAGCATTAATTCTCTTGGTGGGTAATTAAAGTAAACACAGTGATTACCTACATCAAAAAGCGAACGTTTGATGGACCTCGGCCAAAATTGAGACTCACTCGAAGAGCACGAGTCATTCGTCGCGCGGCTGCTGCATCAGGCAACTGCATTGAACGGCTCACCGAGATGCCTCGTTATAGGAGAAGAATGAGACGGTATCGTCTGCCCGTGTATAAAGCAGTTTCTACTGTTGAATTTAAACCCGGTGCTGATTGAGTTAATGGGACTGCTAAGCACGATGTACTACATGGTCCGATTACTTTTGTGGGGGCCAGATTTGATTTTAGTGTTAAGACTACCGAAGTTTTTGTTGGTTCTGGTTGGCTGACAGTGGCTTTTGTTCGCACCGGTGATAATTCGTTGGGTGGCCTTGAAGGATTTCCCGAGAGAGACATTATTACCTTCAGGACATGGAGTATTGGGGAGGTACCTAATAGGAATTACGGTACTTCTTATCTCGTGAGTGACAAACCGTTATCTCTTCGTACGAGGAATAGACGTCGTGTTGTTGCCAGCGAGGGGATTTATATTTGGGTCAAAGTTGAAGGCCCGTTTCAAAATAGATTTGATTTGCAGGGTGATATATGTATTTATTATCATAGTTGAATAAAGTTTTTCCTTTCCTTTTTCCTTATATAAAAAAAACCACACATTGATCTTGCCAAAATCCGAGAAGCGATTCTTCTTGGTGTTTTAGCTCTCAGTGGCACTCTGGGATGCTCTCTGTGTGAGGCACCTCTGGGCATCTCTGTGAGCCGCAGCACCCTGTGTGTGTGCTGCTTTATGATCATTTGTTTACAAATGATGGTTTTCTTCGCGGCAATTTCAATGTGTAGTTAGAGCAGTCAAATATTTTCCATCACTTCTGGTAGCGTGTATTGGCCCTCCTACACTCGAGTGATAGTTTGCTGCCTTATCTCTTCTAATGATGAGTGTGTGTGTGTGTACAAATTAATCAGCGGCTATTTCACTTGTAGATCGATATGAAACAGCTCTTCCTTCACTTCAATGATAGATTGCTGTCCTGAACCTTCTTACCATATATTTATGTGTGTGCACCAGTTGCTCAGCAGCTATAGACGTCTAGATCGGTAAGAGGCAACTCTTCTTAAACATCAGTGACAGTTTGCTTTTCTATCTCTTCTTACCAAGTATATGTGTGCAAATTCCTTAGCATCTATACAAGTGTAGATCGGCTGGAGGCAATTCATACGGTAGCAGCTGTAGGGCATTTCCCCACCAATTTCGAGTGGTATTGTGGACTAAGGCATATAGCAAAGAGAACATACATACACACGCGGTCGGAAAGGGGAACAAATCACGTTTCAAGCGTCCTCAGCCGAGCCTCATACACCAAGTTGAGTATCTCTGGTTCATTCAGTCTGGGGTAGTGGAATAGGAAGTTGTCTCCTGCACCGTGGTTGTCTGGTCCTTCCAAGGAACACAAACATCTGTAGCACATGCAATAGTCTGTATGAGTTACCAAATGCATCCTCAGTCCATCCTGCTGCATCACCATTATTTACTTAAAATTATTCCCCTACCCTCATCCATTATCTCACTTTTCCAATCATCATGTATGAAGCAACGTACATAGCCCTCAGATGTGTGCTTATTAAACTCCTCTCCATACAACATTAACATCTTGTCAATTGAGCACATTCCTTGCAATTTAATTAATTAATTCGATTAATTTTTAAATAAATAAGCAATATGTTGCCGATATTTACTGCTCTATTCGTGTCATGAGGTCCGTTTTTTTACTAGTGCTTTTTTCTAACGTCTCACCTATTTTGGGCAGTTGTGTTTATTAGAATTTCAAGCAGCGAGGATGTAGGGTAATTTTTTCGGTTTCCCGATCCAAATTTAGGAAATTCTTCCAGCAGGATAATATTCACATAAATAAGACAGTACCTTACATCCTTCCTCTCTAGCAGCTCAGCACAGACTGAGTCTTTCTCCCATCAGTTTCCAATTGGGGGAGTGGAGGGGAATGGGGAGGGGGGAAGAGTGGGGATGGTGATCATGTGACGTTTCCACATATACCCCCAAGGAGAGGAAGTGGGTGACCGCTCAGGGAGAGCCACCATCTTGAATAAATTCGGAAACAATGCAGATTGCAGAGAAACGAACATAGTTTCGCTACTACTGATATATGGCACCTGTACAACACAATGCATGCACGTTTGCATGCTTGCATTCAACAGTCTGGCAGTTACACTGGTTATTAAAGTATCAGCATTTCACATTTACAATGGCTCATCTGGCGATTACATTGACCTGTGATCTTGCAATATTAATCACAGTAATATATTATCTATACAAATGTATTCCCAAAAATTCGTTTCTGTACGTTAATTATTTTCCAGTGTTGCTATAATTTTTTCCGTCCGTGTATTACAGTAACATGGCGACAATAATTTCTTTCGTAAGATTACAAGTGTTCGCTTTTTTCCTATTTTTTGATAGTAAATTACGGGGAGAAAATATATTTACGGCTAACGGCCTAGCCGTAGTGGTGAGACCGGTTCCCGTCAGATCACCGAAGTTAAGCGCCGTCGAGCTGCGCTAGCACTTGAATGGGTAGCCATCAAGTCTGCCAACCGCTGTTGGCGAGCGGGGTGCACTCAACCCTAGTAAGGCAAACTGAGGAGCTACTTGACTGAGAAGTAACGGCTCAGGTCTCGTAAACTGACATATGGCCAGGAGAACAGTGTGCTGACCACATACCCTTCCATATCCACATCCAGTGACACTGGTGGGCTGAGGATGACACGGCGGCCGGTCGGTACCGTTGGGCCTTCATAACCTGTTCGGGCGGAGTTTGGTTTAGTTTACAATATATTTACAAATTTCATCTGAGTTCTTCATTTTTTCTGATATGGATAGGTCCATCGATTTGTAAGCAAAGAGTTTTGTCAAAATGAGCCACTTGCGAGCGGCAAGCATGGAAATGAACTCCATTGAGGAGAAAGGAGAGATGTTTACTCAAACTAATTACTTCTCTCGTGCAGTAGAATAGTGGTCGGGGATCAGGTGACTCAAACTTAGGACAATGAGTTGGTCATTATGGAAGGAACATGCCACCTAACCCCACATCTGGGGCCGCGAAGTAAGAGAACAATCACGGTGGTGGCCATCCAGACGGATCAGCTACAGGCCGAAGTCGATAAAAGATTGGTATCATTAACTCCAATTTTAGAACTTCCCGCCAAGTGCAGGGAACTAGTGTTTGCTAAGTTATGATGTGCCAGCTGATAACATGCAAGTGCAACACGTGATTTAGAAAGTTCACAGAGAACATGCAGAAATTCCATAGAACATGTACCAACAAGTGTTGGTTTTACAACAGCGATGTGAGGAAGTGGGAACAGTTGCAGACAGGTTAGAGATATTTGTTACCATGGTTGAGCAACTTTCACTCCGCGACAATCAGGGCTCAGATTATACGTGTCCCATTGCAGTCAGCGACAATGTGTGAGGTCAATCCTTCTTGTGGTTCAAGCAGAATCGGGCCAAAACAAATTGGTAGAACAGAAAAGTGTTGTCTGAACTTAAATGGCTCAGGAGGTATAGCAAAACTGCGTCGAGTAGTGACACGAATTACGGAGTCAGCAATAGGAGCAAATGTATGCGCACTGAATCAGATTGCACGTATGACCCCAGTTGTTTTTGCGCCCTAAAACAAAACAAATAGAATAAGATGTCGTGATTTAGAGGAAAGATTTTGTAGATTCCGTGGCACACCTGTATATGTTAAACCAATGAAGAAAAGAGCAGGCGACATTTCTAATCGGTCTAAAAACACGCGCTCTTGCCTGATCCCATGGATGATTAACATCTACATATGTGGACAGCTCAGCTTGAAGCGACATTATTCATATCATGTAGTCCTTTATTAACGATGAATGTCGTTTGTGTACATTTCAGGCAAGAGGCAGCCGCACGGATGCTGTCGCTAATGTGCCATTGTAAAATCTTTTCAGAGATCAAACGGGTATTCCTAACTCAGTTTTAGCGCAAGACTACTCAGGATCTGGTAAAACTAAGTAATTGAATGACGGAGGCTTATAGTGGCTGTAGTAATAGGAATCCAACTCTGTTCGTTAAAGAAATGTTGAAACGAAATCAGTACGTTGATGTACTGTATGATGCAGTGGAGTTAGTGACAATATGTCCAATCATGCTTCCAAACTGATTACAGTGAAGAATCGCCATAGCTGGGAGGATCACAAGTGGCGTAAGAACTTTTCAATGTCTTCTACAAAAGTTGAGTTTTGGCGCATTTGTGAGGTATGGGTACTGGTGCAACAAGCGAGAAATAATTCTCTTTCAGATTACCGATTGGAAGAAACGAAAGGAAGCCTGCCTCGGTACCAATCAGATCAGAACAATGGTAGGTGGAATGACGTCCCAGGTGGTCACCAAGAAATCGTTACAGTCACAGATATGGCTTTGGTAGGAATGAATGAGTTCTGAGTTGTGATTCGCCACTAGAGTTTACAGATGTATGGACCACCGATCAGCGGAAAAAATACCTATGTTTGAGCAGAACTCGTAACTCAAGGAATTTACTGGATGCACGTGAACGAGGGAACACTGTAAATACCTTAGTGGAACCCATATCAGTATTTATAAGCTTTGAAGATATAAGGGAAGGAATTTTATAGGATAGGCAGGTCTGGAACTTGGATGCACAGGAGCTCTCCATGGTTACAGCTTGCAAGATGCAATAGGAATTTTGGGTAAATGATACAGTTTGCGGGGTACCATAATTCGTTTTTGCGGCAACTTTTTGGATAAGTTGATACAATTTATGGAGTAATTTGATAAACTTTGGATGATGATTACACACTTTTATGGCCAGTTGATACAGTCTGAGATATAATTTGGTACACTTTGGGGCCTGTTGATGCGCGTTTGGGGCAAATTAATAGAGGTTGAGGGAAAATTTGATACAGTTTAGGGTGAAGTGATACATTTTGGGCTTATTCAATACAGCTGGGGTGATTCGATACAGTTTACTAATCCACACATCTTCAAAAAATTATGTACAATATGGCACACGTGCCTCACAGTCATCTCTCTGATTTATACACCACAGTAATTTCCATCTCTCTCATTCTAATGCTTATTTTAATGACTCATCTAATTAGAATGTCTTGACTTGATAAGTCTCAACTTGTTTGTGCCTGTCACAACTTGCAGGAACAAGTATCAACTTCCTTAGTGAACATCATACTGACGTATGTGCATACACGCTGATGCAGTCTCCAAGCATGTATAAAAAGGCGACGTTTAAGCAATTTGTTTCATTTTCTAGCAATCTGTTGTGAAGGCAACATGAGAAACTACAAAAAGAAGTCAAACGGAGACACAGCACCAAAAGAAACATATAGGGAAGCAAAAGACGAAGAGAAAGCTGCTTTTTCACTGAGGAAACTGCTAATAAATATGGAACATATTTGATAACACTTTAGTGAATATGTCGAAAAATAGAAACTGATTCTGTGGGTAATAATATTTTATATAAAGGAATGGGGTGAATAAGAAGTTTGATCAAAAAGTAATAGGAACTTTTGTTTTTCTTAAAGAATCTTTATTTCTTTATCAACATCAACTTTCTCACCTTCAAAGTAATTCCCCTCAGATATAACGCACTTGTGTCAGCGCTTTTTTCAATATTGGGAGCACCTTTGGAATTCACCTCTGGTTTTGCTGTTCAGTTCCTTCAATAATTCTGTTTTTATCTCATCAGTGGTGGCAAAACGACGTCCTTTCATGGTTCCCTTCAACCACAAGAATAGAAAGTATTCACAGGGGACCATGTCCGGCGAATATTCGAATACGTTGGCTGAGGCAACAAATGGTTTTGTTTATGGACAAACAAATAACAAACAAGCACTGAGGTGTGTGATCCCTTATTAGATATCTGGTCTTTTTGAAACTAAAATTTATCGAACTGGCCATGAACAATTCCCATATTTCATATAAGATTACGAATTCCCATTTTAAAGCAGAGAAAACAAAATAAAAAAATAATAAGAGCAAATGGAGTAGAGTTGTCTATGCAAAGTAGCAAATGGCTACATTCAAAAAGTCTTTAACGAAGTCTCGTTTGTTTCACAACTAATATATAAACCCAACGCACGTACTGTTCACGTCTTTAGCGATTGTGAGGCTCTGGCGTCTGGGAGTCTTTAGCTTTTAGTAGATTCTAGCATCTGGAGTCTTTTTGTCCGAGATTATAGTGTCCGAGCCTTTAACTTTTGAGTCTTGAGTATTCGCGTCTCTACGTTCATGGACCACTGCGTGAAATACTGTAGTTAACTTCATTGGGATCCAGGATAAATAAAAGTAAATTTGAGTTTGTTTAATTTATTCTCAAAAATATGAAAACTGACAGAACTGATACACTTTGGATGATGATGACGCACTTTTATGGCAAGTTGATACAGTCTGAGATATAATTTGGTACACTTTGGGGTCTGTTGATGGTAACATCCAGCGAACATCTCAGACGATAAAAGATTGATATCATTAATTCCAATTTTAGAACTTCAGTTGTTGCTGAAGTAACTATTCAAACATCGCGTCGCAACTTTTATAGACTTTCTAGACCCTGTTTGGACATTTATTATCGGGCTTAAGTGTGACCATTCATAGTAGTGAATCATATTAAAGAAACTGTGCTAATAAAAATCGAGTTAAGGAAAAACTATAGTGTCCTGCTATTTCGAACAGAGTATACGAGAAGTGAACCGTGTATTTGATTACCTCTGTACAACAACAACAACAACAACAACAACAACAATAATAATAATAATAATAATAATAATAATAGTTTATTTCATATTAATGTTAAAGGGAATAATTTCCAACGGACAAAACAACGTGCTGTGTTAAATGAACTCTGTTACCGATGGAGAAATTAATTCTGTGTACATGTGCTACGGAAATCAAAGATATCAATTCATTTTGAAACGCGAATCAGCCGCCTAGTAATTGCTAATGAGCATCTTTGCGGCAACCGCTAAACAATGCAGCTAGCCGATGGTATTAATTTGAATCTAAACTTGTTAATCAACAAATATTGACCGCAATAACTGATAGTGTTATGTCACCCCACTTTCAAGTATCGGACGTGGTGAAGAGTGCTGGCTGGGCATAGAAAAAGGACATTACACTTTCGCTGATCGTGGATGTGCCAATAGGCAGCAATAGGAGGGTTCACAGGTGTGAGAGGGAGCAGAATCCTGATGCAATTTCCACAAATGATTTTGCCATAGTTCTTTTCTTTTTCTTCGGAGTGCTTCATGCAACCGGAGCACAACTTCCAGGAAGTATTTGTTATTGACCGTACAACCGCAACGTTGAAACGTATGGTGCACTATACCACTGTAACCGAAGAAAACGCTGAGAAGAACCTTCACATGTGGTTGAACTTGTCGAATTTTTTTCTGTCTTGACTCTTCAGGCAAATTCCGTGCGGATGTTTGGGCCTTGGTTTCAACGTCATACTGGTATACCCATGTTTCATCACCTGTTATAACCTTCTTTAGAAGTTCTGGGCCGTTGTCGACTTCATTCAGCAATTCCTAAACAATGTCTACGAGACGTAGTTTTTGGTCAAAATCCAACAGTTTCGGAACATAGTTTTCTGCTACACGTTTCATGTCTTAAACATCCGAAAAAATTGCTTGGCATGAGCCAAAGGATATGCCGACATCATCAGCAACTTCTATGATGGTGATTCGACGCTTTTCCAGAACCATTTTACTTTACTTTCTCCACATTGTCATCAGTAATTGATGTGCTAGGGCGTCCGGTACTGTCATGGTTTTCAACGTCTTCTCGACACTCTTTGAGATGTTTATACCACTCCTAAGCTCTTTTCCTACTCATAATAGATTCGCGAAAAGCCACAGTGAACATTACGAATGCGGTGCTGCAATTTATTCCATTTTTCAGGCAAAATTCAAAGCAGATCATTTCGAAAGCCAAAATTCGCAAAGCACTGGTAAATAAGTATAGCTTTTTCGACTGTCAATAGTAAACCAAATATTCCAAACAGCTGAAAATACAAGCATACGTAAGGAACATGTGTACGAAATGCAATTTCTTTTTTTAGTCGGATGTGTGAATTCCTGTTACTTCTTGATCGGACGTTGTGTTTTAATTTGTGTTCATCCGCAACAAACACAGTGAATCAATAACTTAAGTACAGTATTTATGAAGTCTCTTGCCATCATTCGATGGCGATGTATTAGTCTCAATTTCGGACATTAAACTGGCTGTATCTAATGTTGGACATGAAAAATCTGACCAGGCAGAGCAGGAGGAGGAGAAAACGAAGATACGAGCACGTAAACGAGACTCAGTTCGTAAAAACGAAAAATAACATTATTTATGTATTCTCTTAGCATTACTAAACAGAGATATTAATGAGATATTGCTCCAAATTCCAAACTCTAATTCAACTTTGCCTACTGTTGGCTGCAAAGTATCGAGCCGGGTTTTGTCAGAGAAGAAGAAGAACGTGCGTGCACTTCAACTTCACATCAGACGCAGTGAGTAAAAATGTAAAATTACAATGGTGAGATTGAGCTATCCGCTCGAGTTGTGAATTCATCTGATTATAAACATGGCTGGTTTGGAGAAAATTATACTCCCATCTTCAGGTGTACAAATTTGGTTGTCAGCTGCTGTGTGGCACATGCCATAGACACCAGACTACACCATCAAAGAGACGGATATGACAGTGTGGTAAGGTGTGACTGTACCACACCGTCATGTCCGCCCGTTCCACTGAGGTGTGTATAGCTTGTGACCACCCCACAGCTGACTACTACATTTGTATACCCTAAGATTGTACACAAATGTTTCGTGGAACTCGTCAAGTTTGTAATAAAACAAACTCACAACTGAAGCAGATATTTTCAGGTTCATCATGGAAGTTAGTTGCAGATGTTCTGTCAACAAAATCCTACAAAATCAGAATATTTATACAGTCTCTTACCATCACTTAACAGAAATGTTGGTAACAAGTTATTCTTCATTTCAGACCATAATCAGCTGTGTCTAAAAAATCTCATAAGGTTTTGGTAGTGAGGAGGAACATGTGGTTCAAGAAGAAGGGTACACTTCAACCTGCCTATCACAGGCAGGGGCAACTATTCCAAAAGAAGACAGATGAAGCCGTTGAAAATACAGTACTTATGAAAACAGGAGAAGAAAATGAGTATGATGATGATGGAGGTGAAGAGGAGACAGAGTATCAACTAGTCTTTTTGTTGAATCAACAGACGAATTGGGTGATACTATATACATCATTAGACCTGAACCAACAGCAAGAGCTTAGATGACTGGCGATTCACTGGTAGATGTCGACGAAGACGATTTAATAAATAACCATGTAAGATACTTGGGAACAAGTTATGTTGTTTAAAATTAAACCTCCTGAAAAGTGTTGTACAGCACAAGATCTTGAAAATTACGGTAAAATTCTCTTAGGGCACGAATGCTATCTAGCCTACAGACCTCAGAGATTTCAACAGCTATGCGGAAAAGAGACAGGTGAAGACGTTAAAAGCAATGTGTTTATGAAAGCGGAATGTGGGGAAGAAGAAGAACAGGATGATGACATTCGTGACTGAAAGACAGTCTCCAACAAATCGCCAGTACGTTCCCATCTGAATGAACTGGTAGAGAGATTAGTATTCTTGCTCCCTTTGAAAGCAGTGGGGAATACTTCATATAATAATGAGATACTATCTATTGAAGTAGAACTTCGAGAAGTATTTACCATCGTCTGAAATTGAAGGGAAAAATTAAATGAAGGCGCATACGAGAACCTAGACTCGGTAAATTCATGAGGGAAATGTTTAACTTACGCAATTTCCATTTACTGATGTAGTGCATGTCAGAGCCCTGTTTTAGCTACAGTATGAACATGTTTGTCACAATAAATGTAATATCAATGAAAAGTTTTTACACATATCATTAATTATTATTATTATAAATACTTGTATTTTGTTAACTGTGTAAGATGAATCACTGTTGTTAAAATAATGTAATTCGGTTTTTTGATTGTAGCACACTTCGGTATAATACACTTGTGGAGCTGATTAACCTAAACGTTCGTTATGAATATTGCCGAAAAGTTAGTTGTGAGTCTATTACAAATAATACAGAGAGTTAAGATGTGTAAATATTTCATTTGAGGTTTGCCAAGTATGTGAAATCTTACATATAATACAACATTTGTTTTGGTCGAATTTTCGTAGAGGTCTTGCATATTGTGATAAGTATGCAAACTGTATGGATTTTAGTAAGTTATGCAAACACTTGAGGTGTAGGAAAAAATTTAGTTTAAAGATCCATATAGTTTTCAAGTATGGTACGCAACTCGAACTTCCATCGTAAACGAGTACTGCTCAACCTAATAGTTCCTATCAGTAGAACCAATATGCAAGGTGTGAGTATTTTAATAAGTAATACAAACAATTTATGTTGCAATATTTAATTTGAAGCTACATTGTGCTTGCAAAGTTAGAGAAAGCTCACAATAAATGAGAAATGATTTTATTTATTTTCGAGGTATCGAATTTGACTTTTTCTTTGGAGATGTCATATCTCAAAAAATGGTTCAAATGGCTCTCAGTACTATGGGACTCAACTGCTGTGGTCACCAGTCCCCTAGAACTTAGAATTACTTAAACCTAACTAATCTAAGGACATCATACACATCCATGCCCGAGGCAGGATTCGAACCTGCGACCGTAGCAGTCGCACGGTTCCGGACTGTGCGCCTAGAACCGCGAGACCACCGCGGCCGGCTGTCATCTCTCAAAGTTATTGTCTGTTTGTCTTTTCTCTCATGAAAGTGTGTTTATAAAAAATCCATATTGCTCTTCAGTTAAAGTGATATATCGTAAGAAAACACATTTTTCCTTCCTAAAATCGAAATCTTATTCCTTCCTCCCCTAAAACAATCGTGTTCTATATATATCTGCGCAACAGTGCTATGCTTACATCGATTATCACAGTGTTTTTCGTCTATAAAACAAGAGTATGATGTGTCAGGGAGAAGGGGGTGTGATGACAATGTACCAACAGAAAAATATAATCGATAGCAGTTATTGCAAATAATTGGAGACCTTGCAAGTGCAAGAAAAACGTTGTAAGTCTCAAACTAATTACTTTACCTCATTCATGATGCTTGTAAAAATGCCATAATACTCAGAAATTTGTCAAAAAATTCAATGGTTTGTGTTGATACAGTATCTAAATATGAAAAATGTATTCAATTTGACAATGTGTGTACTGTCGTCACTTAATGCATGGCAAGAAAAAATACAGTGTGTGTTTGTGTGTGTGTGTGTGTGTGTGTGTGTGTGTGTGTGTGTGTGCGTGTGTTTTATGGTACTTTTATTAGCTGTTAGTGTAGATGATTACAAGTTTTTTTTGTTTTATTCTTAGCAAGCCAGAGTTTCCCGAATGCAGCAACAATCTGTTTGTAATACTTGTCAGCGACTGTATTTTTTCTTGCGATCTCTTTTGTTCCGGTTTTCCCCCTGTCCATGTTTCACTACCATAGAATGTTGTGGTCCAAATGTACATTCATACCTCTTTCTTAAATTAAGGCCTATGTTTAATACTAATAGACTTCTCTTGGTCATGAATCATAGCAGCTTTAACTACATCAGTAGACCCTATGGATCACAGAATATTCTGTTCAGCGTTTGACGTGATTTAAACATTTCTTGATGACTCAACGCTTAACACAGATCTGATGAGTATTTATTTAGATTCAACGACTGTGGTAGTTTTTGATCGAGAATATTAACAGTAGAAGGGCAAGTAATGAAATTCCAAGGGAAATCAGGAAGAATACTGCTTTCAACGAACAGCTTAAAAGAGAAAAAGGATAAATGTATTTTGGGAATTAGACGTGAAGTAGGAACAGTTACTCATATAGAGGTTCTCTACCTCTAAATCTACATGGATACTCTGCAAATCAAATTTAAGTGTCTGGTAGAGGGTTCATCGAACCACCTTCACAATTCTCCATTATTCCAATCTCGTATAGCGCGCGGAAACAATGAACACCTATATCTTTCCATACGAGCTCTGATTTCCGTTATTTTATCATTTTATCCGGGAGGTCGGTGTCAACAAAATATTTTTGCATTCGAAGGAGATAGTTGGTAATTGTAATTTCGCGAGAAGATTCCGCTGCAACGAAAAACACCCTTGTTTTAATTATGTCCACCCCAAACCCTGTCTATTTTAAGTGACAGTCTCTCTCGTCTATCAGCTTTCTCTAATCAACACAATGACATATGTGTTCCAACTGTGCATCCTTTCCGTATCCCTCTAAATTTCTCTCCAGAAGTATCTATGTCTAGGCCTTACAAAATATATTACTTTTTCATCAACTTCTTTACGTTCAGTTTCACAACCCCTATAAACTTGTTACAGGTCTAAACAATGGTTTCTCTGGGGGTGGAGGCTTTTATCAAAAGGCACAATATAATTGTACTTGATGACTGGACTGTTGTGACCATGAAACCCATCTCCTTATACATGTACTGGCTCATAACACTGAATCACGTGCTATTTCCTGTTGCCTAGGATTATCTCAGCTTAAGTGTTTGCTCGACTTTACAGTGGCTTTTCACGCCAGAAACGTTCAGTCATCATGTAAAAGAAATTTAAGTTTTCGGCATCCATAGAGGAGGCATAATTTAATCTTTAACAAGTATAATGCTGTTACATAGATATACATATGTCTGTTTTTTAATATAATGTTTACTTTTGGGAGAGGACAAGTACTCTCTCACTTATTTTTCGCATACAGAAAATTATTAAAGACTTTATTACAACCTGATGCACCTTGAGAGCAGACATTAATAGAGCCTGGTAGGGAGCTAAAAGCATGAGGTATTTTTATGATTCTTAGCTTATAGAAAGGGCTTGTTGGGAGTTGAAAGCAATTGGCGGCGAGCCCATGCCTTACTGAATATTGCTGGACTGGTCCACAGACGTGCAGAGCAGACAGGGCAGCCCCTCATCAAGACAGGGCTGCAGCAGAACAATGCTGTGATACCTGCCACGACGTCAGCAGATGCCTGGGCAGGGGCAGCGGTCTAAAGGAACACGTCTATCCAGTGGAGACATGAACTGGGCATTGTGTGCAGAGCCATACTTAATAAAAATTCACATGTTTTCATGTTTGCTGATAGTGCTAGTAGGCCAGTGAACCACTTCCCTCAGCCGCATCTGTTCTATAAGAAAACACCAGCACCTGAGAAACGTTTAGAGATAGAATCTTTATTACACCTCATAGCTAGGATTAACAAGCTCCAGGGCACAGGCGATTTAGATACAGATCTTTGAGATTGTATCTGTTCGCTTGTTGACATGGGAAATGACACGACTTAATAGAAAATAATCCCTTCCCCCTCTTCGAAAACTTAAAAAAGCCAGTAATTGGCGGTTTCTTTTTTAGAGATGCAGGTTTCTTAACTCTTGCCCAGGATAGACATGAATTTGTTCTGTCGTGTGGGAGGGGAGATTTAGCGCCTTTAGAGCCATGTGATTAGCTCAAGACGGGGTCAAGGCCATGTCGTTTGTGCACTTTTGGGTGACAAAGGAATTTTTTTCTTGAGAGGTGTGAAGCACTGGGATGCTGGAGTTTTGTCTGGTAAGGGACTTCTGGTCGAAGCTCCTGAATGTGTGGTTGGTACTTGGGACCTGTCCTGAGACTGACTTCACTTGCGATTAGTTAGGCTGGGGAGTTTGTGGTGAAGTTCTTACTGTACCGACAGTGTGACTTCAAACGTCCGAGACTACTCGTTTGCTGAGGACACATTCATTTTTGGTTTACCAGTCTTGAAGTTTGGTATCCTTGATGTCGTATAAGTGAGCCAAATTGGTCCTTGGTACGACCAGCGAACGGGTGTGTCGTACTCTGAAATCTACTACGCGTTTCGCCGTGGAAGGAGGATATTCCTGCTGCATTCACCCATGTGAAGGGAGGGCGTCCTAATATAGTGGTTCAGAGAGTTGCTAAACATTTTCTTAATTTCTGTGATGCACTCGATGGCGCTCTACCGGAATAGATTGTGTTTGCAATTGCGCGACCCGCTCATGTGCCTGCCGAACGTCCTTAGCCAACCCGTTTTTGTTGTGCGGGTCTGCTGATCTTTAACTTCAGAGATTTCGGCCTTTTTGATTTCTATCTGTTCGAGTCCCTTAGCAGCCTCACTCATTTTTTCCTGCGTTTCTTGAACTATTTTTTTGCCTTGCTTCTCGAGAGTTGCAAGTGCCTTTTTTATGTTACACACCTCAGTTCTTGCCAGTTAACTTGTTCTTTAGCCACTGATGCGTCTTTTCGTGCCACTTGCGCTACTAACCACTCTGTTTTGGCATCGCGCTTCGCCTGGTCGGCGGCCCCAGGCGTCTCTGCTATTGCTTTCTCGACATTTTCTAGCTCTTCTTGGATTCCTATGATCTCTACTGTCTGTGACCGTTCTTATGACTAACTTGTGTCTTTCCTCCTCTTCTCCCCGTCTCTTTTTCTCTGCCTCTTGCCTATTCCTTTCTGCCTCTTGCATGAATTGCATGAGAGTCTCAAACAGAGATCCACCGCAACTATCTCCAGGACTAGATGAACGGGATTCCATCATTCTGTAATGTTTCGTTCGTGATTCTGGTCTGCCAGTCTCACTGATGGTGCGTATCAGCAGCGCCTACATGTCGTTCTGCTGCGGTCCCCTGTTCACTTTCGTCACCTGACTGAGACATGTCGTCATACTCTGCAGGTTCTACGTTCGACGTTTCTGGCCGGTCTGCAACCGCATTTACCTGAAAATCCCGTGTAATATCTGCCTGGTCACCACTAATAATCTGACGTGGATCTACAGTTAACAAAAAACAATTACTTCCGCTACTTTGTAGCAAACGTGCCTTGTTTCTTGTAAGCGTGCACTCTTATTCTGACCCAAACGATATTTAACCCCCACACATTCCTATGCCACACAGATTCTACTCTAAATTACTCTCCCGTGAGCTACTGATTCCTAGTTCCTGACAACGAATTCAAATAACATGACGCTTGTCTATGCTCACAAAAGAAAATTTCAATCTATCCTAACAAATCAGCACAACGCCGTTCGCAGTCAGAAACAAGCAATCAAGTGGCACAGAATTCACAACAACAACAAGAAAATACACACATACAATAATTAAGTATTAGTACTATATCTAGGCGCCAGCAACGCGAATCTACTCTACCTAGTACACCACATTGAACATGGGAAACGGAAACTTCACTAGGCAGCACTATCTATAATCTGACCGTCACATAAGGTGCCATCAATTCAAAATTCTGCGCAAGGAACGTCAAACTGAATGGCTATGCTAGGCAACGCGATATGACGATCACAGAAGATGAGGAAATCCGAGATCCTGGCATTGGAAGCCACAATGAAAGGTAACTTGTTCGGACTTGTTAATTGATTGAGAATGCTGGCAAAATTAAGTGTACTAACAACATATATTTGCCAAACAAGAAATAAATTATACTAAACAAGTTATAGATTGAATATTCTAAACTACCTACAGGTGAGTTAATATTCCACTGCGTGGATCTTCGTTGGTAAAGACAGTATAACTAGGTGATCAGTGAGTCAAGTACTCTGGCACTACAAATGTGGATAACGCAAGCTGAATTGATCTGAGGCTGAGCAGACTTTGATTGATCAAATGTACTGACGTTTCTTTACACAGGTGCAGCTGAGAGCAAATGGCGATTGAGATCTGTACGTCCTGACAATGCCGGAGAGGCAGTATATTACCCTGTTTACTTTGTGCGGCAATGTGACTTGCAGCTGCCGAGATGTGTGTGGCGGAGGAGGTGAGACTTTGAACCGGCACCTGTGAATCGATTGCGGCCACCAAAGAAATGCAAAAATCTCACGGTCTAGCAAACAGGCAGACGGATCGCAATTTACTCTCTACCAGAGCCCTGAAATTATTTCAGTGTGTGACACAAACGTTTGCTGGTCATGCCAAGGAGCAATTTGGCTCATTTATACGTCAGAGAGCACAAGGATACCAAACGTCAAGACTGGTAAACCAAAAACGAATAAGTGTGCCCTCGGCAAACGAGTAGTCTCAGACGTCTGATGTCACACTGTCGGTACAGTAAGAACTTCACCACAGGCTCCCAACCTAACTAATCGCAAGTGAAGTCAGTCTCAGTACCAACCACACATCCCAGAAGTACCTTACCAGACTAAAGTCCCACACCCCAGTGATTCGCACCTCTTAAGAAAAAAATTCTGTTATCCCACAAAGCACATGAACGACACCGCCTTCAGCCTGTCTTGAGCGAATCACAAGGCTCTAAAGGTACTAAATATCCCCTCCCACATGACAGCACAAGCTCATGTCGAACCAGGGCTAAAACACATCCTAGCTTCACATCATTCATTCCAGGGGTCATGTACTCACATGAAGCTGCAAGCCAGCAAGAGACCATGTACACATTGCTGTGAGTAGTGTCAATTACATTAGACCCAGAGGCCATTTCTACATCACAGAGTTCCATTAAACATTTGATACGCATTTAAAAGGCTTTGGTGCAAAGAAATGTACCCATTCACACCATATACTGAGGTCAGTGGTGTCTCATCTCCCTAATCATCTACAATGTCTACAATCTTTGATGTTCTCTGCTCATTGCTTTACCCCTGCTCTATCACTCATTTAGTCTCAACCACCAAACATAAACATTCTCAAATTCTCAATGAACAAGGAAATAACATTTGTAATCTGTTTGTCTTACCACCTAAGTTGTGTAAATTTGAGTATTATTTTCTACGACATGAAAACAAATAGAGGCACACAATCAGTGTCAAGAACATTAATAAATGTGCACAAAAAACATAGGCCTCACAATCAAAACAGTTTAATTGATATATACAAAAACACAAAAGATATTACACAATGATATTACAGAAAGGTATCCTATCGCTCCCTCCACAAGGGTCCCTGGGGACAAAACTTACTTTTATAATTGAAAATGTCACACGAATTGAGAACATGGCACTTACGCACACACACAAATCATGACTGGTAGGACTGAAGTACAGCAATTTGCCCCACAGTGTAATGGCCTCTCACTCAGCGCAAGACGTGGCAGAAGTGGCGGCAGATGCCCCTGGCATTTTTGGCTTGTTCCGGACCGCAGCTGGACCCTTGGCCTCAACCTGCAGGAACTGGCATTACAGCATTGCCTTTGACCTACAACCCACCCCCTAGCATAGAAATCCATTGAGCGTTAGCGAGATGTGGGACATCCCTTCTCTTCCTGTTCACCTCTGCCGGAACGCAGGCCTGCCAGTGCGGGACGTGGGATTAGCACACCTTTGCTTGATGGGACACCTCGCTGAGTCAGTCATGCTCAGCGCTCGCATCGACTGTGCTGCCACACGACTCACTTGTCCCTCGATTAGTGGCATGGCGGGTCGTTGGCCGCTAGCGGGTTGTTGCCAGTGCTTGGTGGCGTCCCGCTGTCTGCGCTGGCTTCAGATGTGGTAGGTGACCGGGAAGCGTGATGTAGGCGCACGCGTCAGCTGGCAGCAGCCGCTTCGGTCGCTGCAGGCGGTCCCCCTCATATAGGCTGCTACAGCTGACTCATTACAGCTGTCCACTCCGCTCGCCCCTCGCTGCCAGTCTGCCATGTTGGTTCCAGAGTCTGCGCAATCTTCAAGTGTGGTCAAGTGCCATATTCTCTCACAAATGCCATTACACTAATATAATAAATTTACAGAAAAAATAATGATGAGTAAAAAAAAAATTTCGTAATATTTCTGAGTCCACAATATCAAAAAACTGCAGGGCCCTGTCAATGTTGTATGGACTTAAATTATGTGGTGTGAGGTGTCTTTGGTTGTGTGGGCACGTGTTTTGTTTGTTTTTTGGTTAGTTCTACTCCTGTCATGCACCCTAATTTTACGCTGGCGCTACCTCTATACCTCCACCAAACGTGCAGACTTCTCTCAATACTAAATACTAACTTATTGTACTACCGTATGCCTTCGCCAATACTACTGAAGTGAAATATCATGCATTTTATTCCTTGTATATTCCTGTTATTTTTCGAGGTCCGTCAGTGTTGTCTGCTGCCGCTGAAGTGGTCAGGAAGTGCGTCTACTCACGCAGGTGCTGGTGATTTGCCTGAAATCTTTGTAGTGGCATTTCATGAGTGTGTACACTTAATTTCACATAGCACAAGGATGCCTCCTGTCTCCTCTGTCATGCAGTATGCTTGTGTTTCATTTCAGCAGCAGCTTTCTCTTCCGAATGCGAAAATATTTTGTTGAGCCCAACCTACATAGGTAGGAATGATCATCAAAATAAAATAAGAGAAATCAGAGCTCGAACAGAAAGGTTTAGGTGTTCGTTTTTCCCGCGCGCTGTTCGGGAGTGGAATAGTAGAGAGATAGTATGATTGTGGTTGGATGAACCCTCTGCCAAGCACTTAAATGTGAATTGCAGAGTAGTCATGTAGATGTAAATGTAAATGTAGATCCTGACAGAGGAGACAGGCATCCTTGTACCATGTAAAATTACGTATATATATATATATATATATATATATATATATATATATATATATATATATATATATATATATATATACTGGGTGTCCTATGTATCTTGAACACCCTAAATAACTGTCCAGATGCAAATTACAAAATGATTCAAGCAAATGTTCTTTATCCATCAGAGGGACATTAATCAGTATGATTGCCTTTGTTGTAGCTTTGTTTTTTACAAAGATATGAACAGCAGTATGACTTTTTTAAATGCCACCCTCTATTTTTTATTCGGTAATTCATTTCCTCTCCTAAAGACCTATTTAAAAATGTATTACAGTGTACCATTCACTGAAACACACCGTTAGTAATTACATAACACAACATTGACACTCCCAGCGCTTAGTGCAGGTACTCGGGAATTCAAACATAAGTAGAATGCACACCCGTCAGTCCGTGAACCATAGTCAGTTAAAGAGTTGTGTGAGCAGAATGTACACCAACGAAGAGAAGGTAAAAATGCTACTCATCTATGGGGAATGTAAGTTAGCAGAACAGTAATTGCAATACTGTTTTCTTATGTACGGGTACATTTAGTACAGTAGTTTAGTTCTTTTAAATACTATTGTGTAGCGTAGGCATATAGTGACGGCTGCCCTTCCTAAAACTGCATCGACATAACGTTTCTTTTATTGTTGATGTTGTTGCTGTTGAAGGTAGGCGAAATGCTACACAGGCAGCGGAACTGTACAGAGAGCGATACCCTGACAAGAACCCACCTTCCGGACGGATTTTTTCTCGTCTTGTTGCGACGCTTCAGGAAACGGGAAGTTTCAGCCCACGACAACGCAATAGTCGTAGCACTCGCACAGACGAAGCTGCCGAAGTTACTGTTCGCGCTTTCGTTCCTAGAATCCACATGTGGGCACACGACAGTTAGAACACGAGATTGGCATTCCTAAAACCGGTGTACATCGTATTCTTACACGTCACCGGTTCCGTCCATTACCATGTACACCTACATCAAGAATGGCTTGGGAATGACTTCCAGAATCGTGTACAGTTCTGTCAGTGAACACAGCAGCAAATCTTCGACAACCCGAACTTCTTCTCCAATGTTCTATTTACGAATGAATGTTCCTTCTCAAACAAAGGACAGGTAAATACAAGGAACATGCATTGTTGGTCCAACGACACCCCACGCTGGCTTAGACAGGTGAACATCAGTGTCAATGGAGAGTTAACGTCTGGTGTTGGATGCTTGGTACTAAAATTATTGGCCCTTATTTCATCAATGCTGGTCTAAACGGCACAGCGTATGCCAATTTCCTCAGACGAATTCTTCCTCTTCTTCTGGATGAAGTGCCGCTAAGAACCAGAAAGCTTATGTGGTATCAACGCGATGGATGTCCAGCACATAATGCATTGTGTGTACGTCGTGTTCTGAACCGAAGGTATCCTGCCAGACGGATTGGTCGAGGAGGTACAGTTACTTGGCCTGCTAGGTCTCCTGATTTAAATCCTCTGGACTTTTTTCTTTGGGGATGCATTAAAGACGTTGTCTATTGCGATTTTCCAACAACTCTAGAGGACATGTAGGAACGTATCATGCTTGCTTGTAATTCTCCTCAGCAGGCAACACTGGAAGCAGTAAATAATTCTTTCAGTCAACTAGTGCACCAGTGTCTCGGAGTCCAGGGTCACCACTCTGAGCACCTTTGAATGTGCTACTCCTGGGAAATGGTACAGGAGAGTCAAAGTCAAATTTGTGTTTCGTTTTTACTTAAATTTCATTTGCTTTCTGACAACTCCAGCAAGTGGACGAGTTTGAGATCCTGGGCTCAAAGTCAGTGTTGTGTTATGCAATTAATAACGTTCTTTTTCAGTGACTGGTACACTGTGACACATTTTTGAATAGGACTTTAGGAGAGGAAATGGTTCAAATGGTTCAAATGGCTCTGAGCACTATGGGACTCAACTGCTGTGGTCATGAGTCCCCTAGAACTTAGAACTACTTAAACCTAAATAATCTAAGGACATCACACACATCCATGCCCGAAGCAGGATTCGAACCTGCGACCGTAGCAGTCACACGGTTCCGGACTGCGCGCCTAGAACCGCGAGACCACCGCGGCCGGGCGGAGAGGAAATGAATTACCGAATAAAAAATACCGGGTGCCATTTAGAAAAGTCATACCGCTGTTCATATCTTTGTAAAAAACAAAGCTACAACGTAGGTAATCATGCTGATTAATGTCACCCTGACGGATGAAGAACATTTGCTTGACCGAGTCTTAGCGTCGACACACGCCCGATGTGTGGACCGCTAACACCATTTGAAACACATCCGAAGATGGAGACGCACATGCTCTATGGCATGATTTACCGTCTTGACACCATAAAGTGACGCACATCCGTCCCTTGGGCAGTGTACAAGAAACCAGGGAAAGTAAACAGAAACAATTTCATCGGCCTGGTGATACTTGTGAAGGCCTTCTACGAGAATGCTACAACAGAGTACGATGATCAATTGCGGTCAAATAATGACAGATCTCCTTGCTCTCCTGAGAGCAGAAATTGGATAACAATTGTGAGACCCAAAGAAATAATAACAGTACTCAGTTGTTTGGAGTACTCAGTACTGCAACGTGCCTGGTTTGGCATGCCACTAAAAGTGCCTATTGTCGATGATATATAATTTGCTACGGAATTTTAATTCAATCTGCCATCTGCCAGGGAACGTTGGAGTGAAGATAACACAGATACGCAATTCATTTGACCACGTTCAACAAGGACTCATACTGAAGACTAATGGAAATGACAAACAAATAAAATGACACCGAAAGAGAAAAAATGGAAAATTATGCTAAGCAACATAATATCAACATTAAATTACGTTAAGCAGTTCATCCATGGGGACTATTTACATACTGCAAGGTTACTTGTTTGGACTATTTAATTGATTGAGATGTTGCGAAAATTTAGTGAATCAACAACATTTATTTTCTCAAACAAGTCAAATTATACTAAACAAGTTGTAGATTGAAACCCTAAATAACTAACAGGTGATCTAATACTCCACTCGGTGAATTCTGGTTGGCAAAGACAGTTTAACTAGGTTATCAGTGAGTCAAGTACACTGGCCCTAAAAATGTGGATAATGCAAGCTGAACTGATCTGACGCTGAGCAGACTTCGATTGATCAAATCTACTGAAGTTTCTCTACATAGCTGCAGCTGAGAGAAAGAGGCGATTGAGATCTGTACATCCTGACAAAGCCAGAGCGGCAGTATGTTACCCTGCTTACTACATGCGGCGACATAGCCGTGATGGGTAGCCGTGCGGTCTGGGGCGCCTTGCCATGGTTTGCGCGGCTCCCCCCGGCGGAGGTTCGAGTACTCCCTTGGGCATGGGTGTGTGTGTGTTGTCCTTAGCATAAGTTAGTTTAAGTTAGATTAAGCAGTGTGTAAGCCTAGGAACTGATGACCTCAGCAGACTGGTCCCATAGAACTTAACACAAATTTCAAAATTTTTCTAATGAGAGTAGCAGCTAGTGAGATGTGTGCAGTGGAGGAGGTGAGACTTTGAGGCGGCACCCGTGTATCGATCGCGGCGCCGAAAGAAATGCAAAAATCTCACAGTCTAGCAATCAGGCAGACGGATCGCAATTTACTCTACCACAGCCCTGAAATCACGGTAGATTCCAGTGTGCGAAACACCTGTTCACTGATCGTACCAAGGACCAAATTTGCTCACTTATATGACAGAGCGCACAAGGATACCAAACGTCAAGACGCTAAACCAAAAACCGAATAAGTGTGCCCTCTGCAAACGAGTAGTACGAGACGTTTGAAGTCACACTGTCGGTACAGTAAGAACTTCACGACAGACTCCCCAGCCTAAATACTCGCAAGTTCAAATGGTTCAGAGTACTATGGGACTTAACATCTATAGTCAGCAGTACCCTAGAACTTAGAACTACTTAAACCTAACTAACCTAAGGACATCACACAACACCCAGTCATCACGAGGCAGAGAAAATCCCTGACTCCGCCGGGAATCCAACTTGGGAACCCGGGCGCGGGAAGCGAGAATGCTACCGCACGGCCACGAGCTGCGAACTACTCCCAAGTGAAGTCAGTCTCAGGACAGGTCCCAAGTACCAACCACACATCCCAGAGCTTCGACCAGAAGTCCCTTACCAGAGCAAATACCAGCATGCCAGTGCTTTGTACCTCTCAAGAAAACAATCCTGTTCTCCTGCAAAATGCAAGAACGACACCACTCTCACCGCGTCTTGAGCCAATCATAAGGCTCTAGAGGCGCTAACTCTCCCCACCCTCATGACAGCACAAACTCATGTCGAACCAGGGCGAGAGTTAAGAAAGCTGCATCTCTAAAACAAACGAAACGGCTAGTTACTGACTTTAAGTTTCCGCAGAGGGTGAACAGATGATTTTCTCCAAATCTGTGTCCCTTCCCATGGCAACAAGCGAACAGATACAATTTCAAATATCTTTATCTAACTCTCCTGTGCCTTGGAGCTTGTTACTCGTAGCTATGAGGTGCAATAAAGATTCTGTCTCAACACGTTTCTCAGATGCCGGAGTTTCCTTATACAACAGAGGCAGCCGAGGGAAGTGGTTCATTGGCCTACTTGCACTATCGGCAAACACGAAAATAGGTGAATTTTTATTACGCCTGGCTTTGCACGGTTTACGACTCCACTGGGTAGACGTGTTCCTTTAGACCGTCGACCCTGTCCAGGCTTCGGCTGGCACGTATCATGGCATTGGTTTACTAGAGACATGTGTCAACGAGGGGCTGCCCTGTCTGCCCTGTATGGCTGTGGGCCTCTGTGGGAAGATTTACTAAGGGATGGGCTGGCCGCCAATTACTTTCAGCTCCCAACAAGCCATTTCTATGAGCTGAAAATCATAAAAATACCTCATCCTTTTAGTGCCCTACCAGGTTCCATCAACGTCTGCTCATGCCATTAATCTTCTGGAGTCTCACTCAAGGTGAGTCAGGTTGTAATAAAATCTTCAATAATTTTCCATAAGCGTAAAATAGGCGAGAGAATAACTTGTTCTGTCTCCTTTTACTGTCACAGCAAGAATAAAAAGGATTTATGGAACATAGTACCTTATATAGAAACGTGTAAGATAGCACTGAACATATTGACTGGACAACAGTGATACAGTTTACAAAATTCGTCCAACACTCGTTTGCGACAACTTAAATAATACTGTTTCCTTGGTGGCTTACCAGCCAACGCCAGGTGGCCAAACCCGATGGCCACTATAAACGTGCCTATGAACTTAATGGACCTGCGACCTCTGAAATCGTGCATGTCACGAGTGAAGGTACATCACCCCTCCCTTCTAGGAGGTGGGAATACCATATACATACGCTATATGATCAAAAGTATCCAGACTGGAAATAACTTACAAGTTCCTGGCGCACTCCATCGGTAATGCTGGAAAGTAGTATGGTGTTGGCCCACCCTTAGCCTTGATGACAGCTTCCACTCTAGCAGGTATATGTCCAATCAGGTGTTGGAAGGTTTCCTGGGGAATTGCAGCCAATTCTTCACGGAGTGCTCCACTGAGGAGAGGTATCGATGTCGGTCGGTGAGGCCTGGCATGAAGTCGGCATTCCAAAACATCCGAAAGGTATTCTATAGTATTCAGGTCAGTACTCTGCGCAGGCCAGTCCATTACAGGGATGTTATTGTCGTGTAACTACTCCGCCATAGGCCATGCATTGCGAACATATGCTTGATCGTGTTGAAAGATGCAATCGCCGTCCCCGAATTGCTCTTCAACAGTGGGAAGCGAGAAGGCGCTTAAAACATCAATGTAGGCCTGTACTGTGATAGTGCACGCAAAACAACAAGGGGTGCAAGCCCCATCCATGAAAAACACGAGCACCGCATCCGAATTTTACTGTTGGTGCTACACACGCTGGCAGATGATGCTCACCGGTCATTCACCATACGCACACCCTGCCGTTGGATCGCCACATAGTGTACCATGATTCGTCACTCCACACAACGTTTTCCGACTGTTCAGTATTCCAATGTTTACGTTCCTTATACCAAGCGAGGTGTCGTTTGGCATTTAGTGGCGTGATGTGTGGATTATGAGCAGCCGCTCGACCATGAAATGCCTGTTTTCTCACCTCCCACCTAACTGTCATAGTACTTGGAGTGAATCCTGATGCAGTTTGGAATTCCTGTGTGATGGTCTAGATACATATCTGCCTATTACACATTACGAACCTCTTCAATTGTAGGCCGTCTCTGTCAGTTACAGATGAGGTTGGCCTGTTCACTTTTGTGTCCCTTGAGGTACCCACTTCACTATCACATCGGAAACAGTGGACGTAGGGATATTTAGGATTGTTTAAATCTCGCGTACACACGTATGACATACGTGACACCCAATCATCTGACCACGTTCCAAGTCCGTGAGTTCCGCAGAGCGCCCCTTCTGCTCTCTCACGATGTCTAATGACTACTGAGGTCGCTTATATGGAGTACCTGGCAGTAGGTGGCATCACAATGCACCTAATATGAAAAACGTATGTTTTTCGGGATGTCTGGATACTTTTGATCACATAGTGTATATAAAAATACTAGGCACAGAAAAATTCGGGGTATCGAAGAAAAAGCACTGGTACCGAAAATGCAAAAAAAAAAAAAAAAAAAAAAGGGTTCAAATGGCTCAGAGCACTATGGGACTTAACTTCAGAGGCCATCAGTCTCCTAGAACTTAGAACTGCTTAGATCTAAATAACCTAAGGACATCACACACACCCATGCCCGAGGCAGGATTAGAACCTGCGACGTAGCGGTCGCGCGGTTCCAGACTGTAGCGGCTGGAACCGCTCGGCCACCCCGGCCGGCCCGAAAATGCACTGGCACCGAAAAAGTACTAGTACCGTGAAAAAAATCACTTAAATCACAAGGCACTGATATTACTAGTCAGAGAAAACAGTAATGACGGCACTGTGGTCCATTTCATCGCCCGACGACGGCAGCACCATGTGGCGGACAGGCACCGGTGAGTACGGGCAGAAGTGATGAGGGGGTGGTTTGGCACGCCGTCCACCCTCTACTTAAGAGGCCATAGTGTAGGACCAGGGACTGTTTCTCCATAGCAATGTCCTCGTCGAGGTCAGCAGTCGGCGCTGGAGGCGTCAGGCAGGATGTCTGAGACGACGGCCACACGGGACCCAGCAACAGACCCGGTTATAGCGTCAGGTGCACCGAGGACTGCACCGGCGACAGCAGTCTAAAAGTGGGAATGGAGGCACGGACCCCAGACAGCAACTCGCCAAGCAGCTACCCCCCTCCCTCCCCCACCCCCCCCCCCACCCCCCTGCGGCGCAAACCTAACCATCTGCGACACAGGAACAAGTATTGGCGGTAGGTGGGAGAGGTGGTGTGCACTACGGAACAGATCCCATCGTGCGTGGTCGCAGCTGGTCGAAGTGACGGGACATCCGTCCATCAGGAGTACAGATGACCCACGGGGGCCGGCCCCACTGACTCTGGATGATGGCAGGAACCCAGTTGGGCCGGCGGCCATAACTACGAACCCAGATGGGTGCTCCCAGCAGGAACTGTCGCGGATGCGGCGTCGGATGCAGTTGGTAAAGGATGGTCTGGGCTGCGGTCCATGTAATAGTTCCACTGAGCTCTTGTCACCAAACAGAGTGAAACGGTACGAACTCAAAAAACGGTCTAACGCAGCTTCAGGGGACTTGTCACATACATACTTCCCCATCTGAGATTTAAACGTCCGAACCTTTGTTCGGCCTCACCAAAAGATTAAGGATGAAATAGGGGAGCTGTGGGATGGCAAACATCACTAGCCTGACAAAAAGATGCAAAATCTCGAGAAACATACAGGAGGCCACTATCGGTACCCAGAGTATATGGAAGTCCCTCAATCGAAAAAGTCTTAGACAGAGCCGAAATTGTCGCCGCTGCGAACGTGGACAGACAATGCGCCACGCAGGGAAACGTGAAATAGGTGTCCACTACAACGAGCCAATACTGACTTACCAAAATTGACATGTAGATGCTCCCACGGGCGCTGCGACATAGGCCAGGGGGAGCAAACGCCCACAGGGCCACCCGTTGCTGAACACAATGAGTGCAAGTGGCGATAAGCCGCCTGATGTCCCCATCTATACCCGGCGAATACTCGTGTTGGCCGGCCAAGGCTGTGGTGCTAGAAGTACCCAATGACCGAAGTGCAGAGGCAGCAGTAATTGCAGCGTAAGAAAGTGTGGATCACAACCTGGGGAGCAGCGTCCTCCATAGCTAACAAAAGAATCCTATCGTACACAGAAAGGCAGTGCCAGAGCGAGAAGTAATTCCGCAAGAGATCCGAGGCACGGCCCAGGGCTTTTCCCTTGCCACCAGCGCTGTGCAAAAGAGAAGACCCGACTACACTCCTGGAAATTGAAATAAGAACACCGTGAATTCATTGTCCCAGGAAGGGGAAACTTTATTGACACATTCCTGGGGTCAGATACATCACATGATCACACTGACAGATCCACAGGCACATAGACACAGGCAACAGAGCATGCACAATGTCGGCACTAGTACAGTGTATATCCACCTTTCGCAGCAATGCAGGCTGCTATTCTCCCATGGAGACGATCGTAGAGATGCTGGATGTAGTCCTGTGGAACGGCTTGCCATGCCATTTCCACCTGGCGCCTCAGTTGGACCAGCGTTCGTGCTGGACGTGCAGACCGCGTGAGACGACACTTCATCCAGTCCCAAACATGTTCAATGGGGGACAGATCCGGAGATGTTGCTGGCCAGGGTACTTGATTTACACCTTCTAGAGCACGTTGGGTGGCACGGGATACATGCGGACGTGATTGTCCTGTTGGAACAGCAAGTTCCCTTGCCGGTCTAGGAATGGTAGAACGATGGGTTCGATGACGGTTTGGATGTACCGTGCACTATTCAGTGTCCCCTCGACGATCACCAGAGGTGTACGGCCAGTGTAGGAGATCGCTCCCCACACCACGATGCCGGGTGTTGGCCCTGTGTGCCTCGGTCGTATGCAGTCCTGATTGTGGCGCTCACCTGCACGGCGCCAAACACGCATACGACCATCATTGGCACCAAGGCAGAAGCGACTCTCATCGCTGAAGACGACACGTATCCATTCGTCCCTCCATTCACGCCTGTCGCGACACCACTGGAGGCGGGCTGCACGATGTTGGGGCGTGAGCGGAAGACGGCCTAACGGTGTGCGGGACCGTAGGCCAGCTTCATGGAGACGGTTGCGAATGGTCCTCGCCGATACCCCAGGAGCAACAGTGTCCCTAATTTGCTGGGAAGTGGCGGTGCGGTCCCCTACGGCACTGCGTAGGATCCTACGGTCTTGGCGTGCATCCGTGCGTCGCTGCGGTCCGGTCCCAGGTCGACGGGCACGTGCACCTTCCGCCGACCACTGGCGACAACATCGATGTACTGTGGAGACCTCACGCCCCACATGTTGAGCAATTCGGCGGTACGTCCACCCGGCCTCCCGCATGCCCAATATACGCCCTCGCTCAAAGTCCGTCAACTGCACATACGGTTCACGTCCACGGTGTCGCGGCATGCTACCAGTGTTAAAGACTGCGATGGAGCTCCGTATGCCACGGCAAACTGGCTGATACTGACGGCGGCGGTGCACAAATGCTACGCAGCTAGCGCCATTCGACGGCCAACACCGCGGTTCCTGGTGTGTCCGCTGTGCCGTGCGTGTGATCATTGCTTGTACAGCCCCCTCGCAGTGTCCGGAGCAAGTATGGTGGGTCTGACACACCGGTGTCAATGTGTTCTTTTTTCCATTTCCAGGAGTGTAAGTAAAGGATCCGCGATGACGGCCGATGATATCGTGGCACTAGTGAAGGGAAACCATCGACCGGGTGCCGGTTCTCAGTATCTACATATAAAAAAAGCAACTCGTCCACACCAGGTGTGGCCCGGTCGGAAGGCGAGATAAGGCATCGGCGTTGGCGTGTTGCGCCGTCGACCGGTAGTGCGTCTGATAATGATAACAGGAGAGGAAGAGAGTCCATCGCTGCAAACGATGCGTTGACTTGTCCGAAATGGAAGCTGAAAGGTTAAAAAGAGCAACGAAAGGCTTGTGATCCATGATTAAATGGAACTTAGAACCTAGAAGTGAAGACGTGAAATTCATTGAGGGCGAACACAATCGCCAAAGCCTCCTTTTCAGCTTGAGAACACCGCTGCCGAACGGGAGTTAAGAGGAGTTAGAACGGAAATTATTTTTTTTCACATTTTCGGATTTTTATCTCATTACAAAATTTGCAATTTCTCGACTAAAATGACATATGTCACTTATAAACTCGCACGGAAAGTATTTTTTTTAAAAATATAATCTACACCGGTTGAAAATGTTAAAATTGTGACGCGCATTACTTTAAGATCTAATAAAATCGGTATTTTTTTTATACAGAAGGCTGTTGATTGCTGTGTTATAAAGGTTAACAGTGTTGATCATATCGAGAAGAGGAAGCTGAAAGAAAGTTTGAGAAACAAACTTTCTGATGGCAAAGCCATAAGAGGCAGGCTGACAGACAAAATGACTGATGAATTACAGCAGTATTATGGGCTGACCATTAGAAATAATACTGAGGATTTGTTGAAAATGAAGCAGGCAGTATGGGCTACCTCCTTCCATAGACTGTCCTCTGATGAAAAACCAATACACCACTTTTGCCCTCCTGGACCTGATTCATGGTGCAATTACCGCAATGCCCAGCACTCAAACAGTTCATACAGCCATAAACATTCCATCGCAGCAGCAGTCATGGATATCATAAAGCCTATTTACAGAGACCTTCCAAATCCTGAATAACTGAAGAAGTGTCTGCATGATCAGACTCAAAATCCCAATGAGTCGTTCACTAATCTTATATGGACTCGCTTACAAAAAAATTTTGTTGGAATTAAAACACTAAATTGGGGGGAGGGGTCAGTGATGCTGTTATTGTTTTTAAGGATGGAAACATTGGTAGGGTAAAAGTGCTATAACATATGGGAATTAATCCTGGAGCAAACCGCATCAGAGAACTTGAAGGGACGGACAAGTTCCGCATTGATAAAGCAGAGTATGCAGCACAATTGGCCACTAAGGAGTCCAGAAAGAAGAAAAGAAGAAAAAAACTTGGAAAAAGATCGAAAGGATGATGTACAGTATGGTGCAGGGTGCTTCTGAGTGACTAAGACTTAAGCATATATTAAGTGAGTTACAGTCTTTTGAGACTTTAGAGGCCGTTCCTGAAAATTTACAACCGGCCGGGGTGATCGAGCGGTTGTAGGCGCTACAGTCTAGAACCGCACGACCGCTACGGTCTCAGGTTCGAATCGAGCCTCGGGCATGGATGTGTGTGCTGTCCTTAGGTTAGTTAGGTTTAAGTAGTTCTAAGTTATAGGGTACTGATGACCTCAGAAGTTAAGTCCCATAGTGCTCAGAGCCATTTGAACCATTTTTTGAGCATTTACATTTTCTGTTGTATTTTTCCCTAAATCTCAAACCACTTCCAGTAGCGTATTCAAATTTTCAGCGAGTAATAACATACATATCCTGAGTCTACTGAACTAAAAGAAGAACATAATGTTATGTATAATCAAAATTATTTAGGATAAGGTACAAAAAAAGTACACGAAATTTTAACCGAGTAATTAAAAACTTGTATTTCCAAAATCAGTGGCTGAAATGCTTGTATTGTAGTTTAGTCGACTCAGAACATACAGTTTAATGTCCTGTAAAAGTTTCATGTCAATGGCTACAGTGGTTCCTGAAATACATTGAAGTCAAGTCACTAAATTTAACATTGTCGGGATAGGGCGTTCCAGCTCCCCTTAAAGTCTTACAAGTGTAAGCAATGCGTCCTTCACACCTGTCCACGTATTCGTGCGGACCCAGCGCGCCAAAGACCGTGATAAGAGGCATCTGTAGCCAACAGGAGAAGCTCACCTGGCTGAAAAGTGGCCAGACACATGGCAGGTTGAAGCTCAGGTTTAAGCAAAGCGAACGCGCGGCCACAAGCTGGGGATCGGAAAAAAGGCACATTTTTACGTAAAAGCGGATGCAGGGGCTGCACAATAGTAAAAGCCCATATTAGTACGCAATTTTACCTAGGAACGCCTGCAATTCCTTAACGGAGGTCAATAACGGCAAAGCTGTAATTGGTGTCAACACGGTGATGCAATGGCTTGACCCCTGTGTGAGAAACCTCAGAACCTAGGTACTCAATCGACAGCTGAAAAAACTGGGATTTAGCAAGAGTACACTTGAGATCCACAGACTGCTAAACAGAAAACAACGATCGCAGATTGCTAAGGTCATGTTCGGTGGAAGAACCCGAAACAATTATATCGTTGAGGTAATTGATAGTAGGAGTAGTGGGAGCCCAAGTCCACGTCCGTTTGTTAGTGTTTAGTAAAAGTCGTTGCAACTCCTGTGTCCACTTGCATTTTTAGCGGATTACTAAACACACGGAAGTCAATAAATAATTTGTTCATGGAGACAATTGTTCTAGAGCTACAGTTTATGTGAATCTGTACTACTGTGTCAGTCACGTTTGAAGAGGAGTTAAACACCGAAGCAATGTGCCCTTTCTTCCGGCACTTGTTGCAAACGGCCCAACGCTTAGGATAGGCAGCACGCTCGTGTTGGATGAAGCAGTACGGTCAAGAAGGCAGGGAAGCACGTGGCAACTGCTGTGACGTGGCCTGTTGCTGATGTGGCCGTAACCGATGCTGCACAATGCGACACTCACAAGGGGACCCTCCATACTGTAAATCACGGATTTTGATGCACTTTAAATATGTTGTAGAGGTACTTATCCTGAGTACCTGACTATCCGGTTTTTTTTTTTACCGACGGGCTTAACCCGATTTTCTCAAAAACCAAGGACCATCGGTAAGAAAGCCGGATAGCCACGTACTCATGGTAAGTGCCTCTACAACATATTTGAAGTGCATCAAAATCCGTGATTTACAGTATGGAGGGTCCCTTTGTCAGTCAAATGGTTCAAATGGGTCTGAGCACTATGGGACTTTACATCTGAGGTCATCAGTCCCCTAGAACTTAGAACTACTTAAACCTAACTAACCTAAGAACATCACACACATCCATGCCCGAGGCAGGATTCGAACCTGCGACCGTAGCGGTCGCGTGGCCCCAGACTGAAGCGCCTAGAACTGCTCGGCCACACCGACCGGCCTTTGTCAGTCGAAGGTTGTACTGCTGCAACGACTTCCCCATCAACATTTGCAGCGTGCATAACAGGGGTTGACTGAGCAACTTACGATACCTCTCCCCACGCAGCAATCTGATTGCCTGCGGCTCGTGACACTTCAAAGGACTGTGATACACCGAGCACATCCGTAAGATCTCACATTGAAGTGCTTTTCCACGGCCTTCCTTATCCGATCCCAGCCGAATAATAAAATCACGTACCATGTGATCAGTGCAGGATTTGTGACGAGCACTACCGAAAAATCTACGGTGATGACTCAACCCGAGTAATTCTGCAGCCCAGGCTTTGTAATATTTGTTTGGGCGTTTGTTTTTTTTGTGATTTTAGGGCGCACAATTACAGTGGTCATTAGCTCCCAGACTAAATTACAAATGCACTGCGAGGCACAATAATAAAACAGCAACTAAAATGGACAACAGTATAAAAGGCACATTAACAAGCAAGGGATTGAAAGAAAACAGCATAATCAAATGTCCTTAGACAGGTTCGTCAAGTGGATAAAACGAAGAACGCGCGCAGCTGCTCTTTGGTTATCCGCTAAAATTTCATCCAGAGTACATGGCAGGCCAAGATCAATGCGCAGTGTATTAAAATTCTGACAGGACGTTAAAATGTCGCGTACCGTCAGCAATTGCCCACATGGGCAAACGGCGAGGGCGCAGCCGTCAGCAGATGGCGGTGGCGGAACCGGCAGTGTCCAATCCGTAACCGGTCCAAAACGACCTCCTCCCGCTGAGAAGGGCGTGAAGAGGTCGTCCATGCCGTGGGCAGAGGGTTCAAGGCCGAAGGTTGTTGTCCGTAAATGTAGACCAATCGGCATGCCACAGCGATAAAATGCACTGACAAATGACCCTGCTAAAATCAGATGAATGCACACAACAAGAAGCTGTCCGAGGCTGGAGGACGGCAGCCTTGGCCGCGGCATCTGCAGCTTCGTTCCCAGGGATACCGACATGCCACATTAAGGTAACCGCAGAACCGTCGTTCGCCAGCTACTGAAGAGAACGTTGGATCCGGTGCACGAAAGGGTGAACCGGATACGGATCACTGAGGCTCTCGATGGCGCTCAGGGAATCAGAGCAGATGACATAAGCAGAATGTCAGTGGCGGCGGATAGAGGGCAAATAGCTCAGCTGTGAAGACCGAACAATGGCCATGGAGCCGATATTTGAAACTGTGTGCCCCGACAATAAAAGATCACCCGACACCGTCATTGGTCTTAGAGCCATCTGAATAAATGAAGATCGTATTAATGAACTTCGAACGAAGTTCGACAAACCGCGAGCGGATAACGAAGCTGGGGTAACCTCGTTTGGGAGCGAGCTGAGGTCAAGGTGAACGCGAACCGGAGCCTGGAGCCAAGGTGGAGTTTGGCTCTCGCCCACTCTAAACGTTGCAGGGAGTGGAAAATCAAGTTGCTAAAGGAGGCGACGAAGAGCGAACTCAAGGGGGTAGCAGGGCAGATACATACAACCCGTATTGACGGTCGAGAGAGTCGTCAAAAAAGGAACGATAAGACGGGTGGTCGGGCATTGATAATAGCCGACAGGCGTACCGACAAAGCAGTATATCGCGCCGGTAGGTTAGTGGCAATTCACTGGATTCAGCATGAAGACTCTCAACGGGACTAGTATAGAACGCTCCGATCGGAAGACGTAACCCCTGATGTTGTATAGAGTTGAGGCGGCATAAGATGGACGGCAGTGCAGAGGATTATACAAAGCTCCCATAATCCGGCTTTGAGCAGACGATCGACCGATACAGGCGAAGTAGGACGGTTCGATCCGCTCCCCACGACGTACCGCTGAGAACACGGAGGACATTTAGAGAACGGGTACAACGGGCAGCCAAATATGACACATGTGGAGACCAGTTAAGTTTCCTATCAAATGTAAGACCTAAAATTTTTGTTGTCTCCACGAATGGGAGAGCAACGGGACCGAGATGTAAGAACGGTGGGAGCAACTCTTTGTAGCGCCAGAAGTTAATAGAGACCGTCTTCTCCGCAGAAAAACGGAAGCCATTGGTTGACACTCCAGAAGTAAGAACGGTCAAGACAACGCTGAAGACAGCGCTCCAGGAAACATGCACGCTGCGCGCTGCAGTAGATGATAAAATCGTCCACAAAAAGGGAGCCTGATACATCAGCTGGGAGGCAATCCATTATTGAATTGATCGCTATGGCGAAGAGAGCGACGCTCAAAACTGAGCCCTGTGGCACCCCATTCTCCTGGTGAAAGGCGTCGAACAGGACAGAACCCACACGTACCCTGAACTTTCGACCCATTAAAAATGCACGAATAAAAAGAGGGAGGCGACCGCCAAGGCACTATGTATGCATGGTGCGGAGAATAACCGCCCTCCAATAGGTGTCGTAAGCCTTCTCCAAATCAAAGAGCACAGCTACTGTCTGGCGCTTCTGCAAGAAGTTATTCATAATTAAGGTCGACAAGGCAACCAGATGGTCAACGGCAGAGCGGCGCCTACGAAATCCACATTGTACATTGGTAAGTAGGCGTCGAGCCTCGAGCAGCCAAACCAAATGAGAGTTAACCATTAGTTCAATCACCTTACAGACACAGCTGGTAAGGGAAATGGGTCGATAACTGGAAGGCAAGTGCTTGTCCTTCCCCGGCTTAGGAATCGGGACAACAATAGATTCGCGCCAGCATGTGGAAACATGACCCTCAATCCAGATGCGATTATAAGTACGAAGAAGGAAACTTTACCCGCAGGAGAAAGGTTCTTCAGCATCTGAATATGAATAGAAGCAGGCTCTGGAGCGGAGGACCGTGACCGGGCAAGTGCACTTTAGAGTTTCCGTATGGTGAATGAGGGATTATAACTTTCATGATTCGAGGAGCGGAAGTTAGGTGGCCTTGCCTCCTCTGCCTTCTTTCGGGGAGGAAGGCAGGGTGGTAATGAGCGGAGCTCGAAACCTCTGCGAAAAATCGGCCGAAGGTATTGCAGACATCCTCATGGGCCATAAGGACGTCATTCGCGACCGTCAAGCCAGAAACTGGTGAGTGGACTTTAGTGCCAGATAGCCGGCGCAGGCCACCCCAGACAACAGAAGGAGTAAAACTGTTGAAGGAGCTTGTGAAAGCAGCCCAGCTGGCTGTATTGCTTTCTTTAGTAACAGGACGACACTGCGCACGTAATCGTTTATAATTAATGCAATTCTCCATTGTAGGGTGGCGTTTAAAAGTGCGTAAAGCACGTCGACGAGCACGTATAGCGTCTCTACATGCTGCGGTCCACCAGGGGACCAGTACGCGACGTGGAGAAGAAGTAGTATGAGGGATGTAATATTCAGCAGCAGTGAGAATGACTTCCGTGACGTGTGCGACCTGACTATCGCAGCTTGCGAAGTTTTGATCCTGAAATGTCGCCCTGGAAGAGAAGAGCACGCAGTCTGCTTTGGAGATGTTCCAACTAGTTGAGCATGGAGATGGGGTATGATGCAGGAGATGGATAACAAGAAGGGAAGTGGTCGCTCAGAAAGAGAGTACCAATCAAACCGACGTGCAAGTTGGGGAGTACATATAGAGATGTCTAAATGGGAAGGGGTGTGAGTTGTGTCCGAAAGAAAAGTAGGGGCGCCAGTATTGAGGCAGACAAGATTGAGGTCGTTGAAAAGGTCTGCTAACAAGGAGCCTCTCGGGCAGGATGCTGGTGAGCCCCAAAGGGATGGTGGGCATTGAAGTCTCCAGTCAACAAAAATGGTGCAGGTAGCTGAGCAATAATTTGCATCATGTCTACCCTAGTAACGGCAGACGACGATGGAGTGTATAAACAGTACAAATGGAAAATGTGAAAGTGGGGAGAGTAATTCGGACGGCAACTGCCTGCAGATCGATGTGCAATGTGATGGGATCGTAGTGGATATCATCCCGGACCAGCAACATAACCCCTCCATGATCCGGAATACCTGCCACAGGGGGTAGGTCAAAACGCACAGAGGTATAGTGTGCCAAGTCAATACGATCGCATGGGCGTAGCTTCGTTTCCTGGAGAGCTACTGCGAGCGGACAGTGCAAGCGTAGCAGTAACTTTAAGTCCTCTCGGTTGGAGCGAATGCCGCGAATATTCCAATGAAGAAGTGCCATCGTGAGAAGAAAAAGAAGAAGCAAGAAAGGGTCACCTCGAAGGCCACTGAGGGCCTGGCTTCGAGCGAGCACTGCCGCCGCTATCAGTTGGCGGAGCGTCATCGTCCATTGGTTCAATAGGATCATCGGCCATCTTGATAAGCTGGGAGGGGGAGCTTCCTCCGTCGGTGAACGACCAGATGTTCGGCTACCAGCGGTGCGGCCAGGCGAAACGGATGACGGCTTGGGGCAGCAACCGCTGGTTGGCGCAAGAGAAGAAACGCGCCGTGGCGGAGAAGGAGAACTTCTCTTCCTATGAGCCTTCTTGGAAGGTCGTTTAGTCGAAGTACTGGTCGATGGCTGAGAGTTCGGGGTACCTAAGAAGTCTTCACGGGACGGTTCCTTCTTGAAGGTCTGTGCATCTGATTTCTGTGTCTTAGTCGTGGCAGAAGCTGATGAAGGTGCTTGTGTCTTAGGGGTGACGGGAGGAAGAGGAGACGTTGACCGGGAGATCTTAGCATTGGCCGAACGGACGACCGTAGCGCTAAAGGTCAGATCGCATGTCTGCGCCGATACCTCCCTGGTAGGCCGAGGAGAGGCGAGAACGGTACTGCATTTCCCCGCCGGGAGCAGCGTGGGCTTCTTACTAGCAAAAAGCTTGCAAGCAACCGAGGTGGACACTTTGTCTTCCACCCGAATTTCCTGTATACAGCGTTCATCCTTGTAGATGGGACAGTGGCGAGGGGACGCTGCATGATCCCCCTGACGGTTCACGCAACGAGGAGACGGAGGTGGACAGTCACCCTCACAGGCATCCCTGTCACAAGTGACGCCTTTAGCCGCATTACAACAAGACTGGTGGGTGTGGATAAAACGCTGACACTGGTAGCAGCGCGTGGGTGTCGGGACATAGGGGCGAACAGAAATAACCTCATAGACCGCTTTGATGCGCGACGGCAGCTGAACACTATCAAAGGTCAAGAAAAGGGTTGACACATGAACAAATCTTTTCCGTCCTCAGATCTAGAAACTACGAGGAACTTTTGGGAAGGCGGTAGTACTTTTATCACTAGTGGCTGGTCAAGTTTCCGGTTTTGGGCAGAAGTCGAGAGAGAAGAAGAAGAGAAATCCATTGCTGATGAATCCCCCATGATTGCCAGCGTCTCCGATGGCGCGCTCCTTCCTTGTGGGGACCCCGCTCAGAGGGCGATCCCGCCTTAGGTGAATGTTTACACCACAGGTCACACCTCCCGAGAAACGGACGGAGGGATCAATCGGCATGGTCGGAAGGTGTCAGCTCGGAAAATCACTCCTCCCTGGGCCTGGCTTTTACCAGGGGATACGCACGGGCCCTACTTGTCTATCCAGGATGGGGAATTGCGGATTACCCCGTCACCGGCTACGGGCATGCGAACCCTTCAGGCACGCCCAGGGAGGAAACAAAAAAAAAGGAGATAGGGAGAGAAAGGATAGACTGTCTCAAACGCCGAGGTGGAGACCACAGGGTGGACAAGAAGGCAAGGAGAAGAAGGTAAGGAGAAAAGGCAGGTACAAAGTAAGGAAGACAGTGAGAGAGGGAGAAGGACAAAGAAAGGAAACAAACAAAGGAAGGAAGAAACCAGAATAAGCGCAAAACCAAAATGACCACAAATGTAAGTAGTTGAACCGTCCGTTTCCGGACGCAGTCGCAAACTACCCCCTTGATGGGGAGGGACTCCTTTTAGTTGCCTCTTCCGACAGGCAGGAATACCTCGGGCCTATTCTTACCCCGGGCCCGCAGGGGGCTTGGGCGTTTCTAACAACGGTAAATTTTTACTCACATCGCAATACCATGCGTTCTGCCACGGTAACAGGTTCCGAGAAACTTGCACATTTCATCAAATGATAAGCTGTCTGGTTACTGCTAAGTCGCCAGTTGGCACAACAACTGATACATGCGCGGTGACATCCTGGAAAGAAAGAAAGCCCTACACAAGTTTGCATCACCCACGCGAAAAACCTGGAAATGTTGGCGTAACCGAGTCTCGCAGGAGTCCCAATGTTCAGCCGGTTGGTCATATGTCGGAAAGGGCGACAGTTGCACTGACGAAAGAGTAAACTGCCGTGAACACGCAGATGCCACTTGACTTAGAGCGATGGAGAGAGCCTGCTGTTGTTCCGCGATAACTTGCTGCTGGGCAATGATACGTTGGCATATTTCTTCCCTCGAGATATTTGTCGAGTGACTTAGCAGTGACACTAACACGCACACTGGACTCGCATTCGGGAGGACGACGGTTCAATCCCGTCTCCGGCCATCCTGATTTAGGTTTTCCGTGATTTCCCTAAATCGTTTCAGGCAAATGCCGGGATGGTTCCTTTGAAAGGGCACGCCGGCCGCTGGTGGCCGAGCGGTTCTGGCGCTACAATCTGGAACCGCGCGACCGCTACAGTCGCAGGTTCGAATCCTGCCTCGGGCATGGATGTATGTGTTGTCCTTAGGTTAGTTAGGTTTAAGTAATTCTAAGTTCTAGGGGACTTATGACCTCAGCAGTTGAGTCCCATAGTGCTCAGAGCCATTTGAACCATTTTGAAAGGGCACGGCCGATTTCATCCCAATCCTTCCCTAACCCGAGCTTGCGCTCCGTCTCTAATAACCTCGTTGTCGACGGGACGTTAAACACTAACCACCACTACCACTAACACGCAGCGATGACGTAGCCCTCACTCGTCTCTGAGTTTGTTATAGTAAGAACAAACACGGTTTATGGAAAATTGTACTTTATGGAGCCAACGTAAGATAAAATGAAGTACAGGTTGCGCGTGGACTGAACACATAGGATGGACAAGCGTAACATAGGTCACAGAATAGACCAAGCACTCTTGCGATAGCTTAAATACTACTATTTCTTCGGCGGCTCGCCAGAGCGCGCCAGGGTGCCGACCCAGGTGGCCTCTATAAGTAGACATGTGAACTGTATGGAGGTGAGGTCTCTGAAATAGTGGGCATCATAAGTGAAGGTACGTCACTTACACTATGCATCTTTATGTATATTTAACCATTTATGCAGGATGTCTCTGCTAACAGTCGTCAGGCGTATTTTCTTTGCTGTTTCGGGAGATATTCACAATTTTGTTTTTCCGGCGTGTAGCTATACACAGCCAAACAAATGCTGCTCATTCAGTCTTTCATGAGACGTCCAGCGTCGATGGAGACCATTGGTTCGTTTTCCGTTACAAACAAAAAGATTTTTGTAGTGAAATTTTATATGACCAGTCGACAGAGCGGTTCCAAGTTAGTCTAACACGATACTCATTTTACCGATACATATTAACAGAGACCCGTACTCCAGCAGCTGCACCACCGCCCTGACCCGTGGTGAGTGACTGAGTCATGCAAAAGCACTTTGCTCAGTGGCTGCTGGAGTACTAATTATACTTCGTGTTTTACTCGTCCTGTTAATACATATCGGTAAAACGAATATCGCACTAGACTAATCTGGCTGCTATCTGTCAAATTAACACGTAAAGTTCCGGTTTAAAAATAATTTTGTGTGAAACGGGAACGAAACCGGCGCATTTCATCGACGCTTGGCGTCGTATGAAAGACGTGATGAGCAGGATTTGTTTGGGTTAGCACTAGCTACACTCTGTAAAAATGAAATTGCAAATATCTGTCGAAACACCAGAGAAAATGCGGCTGACGACCCGTAGGAGAGACACCCGTTATGACAATGGAAAATGAACATATCAACTTAATAATAATAATAAGAAGAATAGTGACAATTATGTTATATTACATCTTATTAGAAAAAATATTAACGAAATACTAGCAGTCAGCGGAACAACTTTTACTCGTTCTTTGAAACACGTGGGCACCACGCGCTTCGACCTGCTTTTTAGTTCGCATGGGCTGGGGCCCATGAATGTACATATTTGGAAACATTCTAAAACGAAAGCATATGTGCTTTTTAACACAAACTTATGTTTTTGTAAATGGACCTCCTATATTTTTTCTTCAGCAATCCATAGCATGACAAAGCACATACACAATGGCGTTGATTGCATCGCAATATTCCCATTACATCCCGAGATATTGAGACGCGAAGTTGACACTTGAAACACCCGACATGCGCTGCTTGCGCACGTCCTGAGGCTCAGGTGTGAACCCCATGCTGCCCGTAATCGCGATGTGATTGACATGTGCAATCACACCTCCATACTTATCAAGAAGTCCGAAACGAATAATACACTCTGCTGCCATCAAGTCTCATAAGCACATAATGGTTTCCCTCTTGCACGTTTTACGTATCTACGTACACAATATGAACCAGTACCGATCGGTGTACACCCGTCAGGTTGTCTTATTTATCCTGCACACCCAAAATAAGGTATATCTAATGCGTCATATGACCCATTGTGCCTGTCGCGCAGGGCCTGGCTCTACATAGTCAAGTGTCCAACGTAGTTCCCACTACTGCCACAGTTACCACTTCGCCTTGTTTATGATTTGCCACCCATGCAAACTCCTGTACTCTACCACCCTCCGAGCATCCCATTTGTTGTAGCTTTGGCGTGCAGTACATCGCTTGCCAGTGTAGTCGTGCATCAGAGTAATCTAGTGACGGCACGGAGGTAGTACACATTGTGAATAAACGTTGTATTGTGGAAGTTATACTGTACAGTAGAATGTACACACATGAAGATATGGTAGAAATGCTACTGATCTATGGGGAATGTACGTTGACGGGAAATACGTTATGAGATTGCTTGTCTGTTGATAGTACTGTTAGCGAACATTATGATTATTAAGTTAATGGCCGGCCGCGGTGGTCTCGCGGTTCTAGGCGCGCAGTCCGGAACCGTGCGACTGCTACGGTCGCAGGTTCGAATCCTGCCTCGGGCATGGATGTGTGTGATGTCCTTAGGTTAGTTAGGTTTAAGTAGTTCTAAGTTCTAGGGGACTGATGACCACAGCTGTTAAGTCCCATAGTGCTCAGAGCCATTAAGTTAATGTGTCTGTTTTCTACCCTACTCTACATACCTGTACTGTACCCTGTTGTAGGTGGACGCAATGCTGTTCAGGCAGAACGACTGTACAGAAAACGATTCCCTGACAAGCCATCGCCTTTGCGACGGATGTTTGGTCGTCTCACATCTCGTCTACGTGAAACGGGAAGCTTAAATCCAAGACCTCGACATCGTTCTAGAACACGCACAGATGAACGTGCTGAAGTTGCTGTGATCGCTACCATAGCTGTGAATCCTCAAATCAGCACACGTCAAATTAAATGTGAAGTTGGTGTGAACAGCGTATTCCTAAACGTCATAAATTTCATCCGTACCATGTTCATTTACACCAGGATCTTCATGGAAATGACTTCCGCAGTAGGGTAATATTTTGTCGGTGGGCTCAGCAAAAACTTCTGACTAATCCAAATTCTCCAACAAAGGAGTTGTCAACATGAGGAATGTGCATTATTGGCCCGCAGACAATCCAAAATGGCTCCGTCAGGTAGAGCATCAACGTCCGTGGAAAGTTAATGTTTGGTGTGGGATTATTGGAGATACCAATACCGGACCTTTCTTTATAAATGGCATCCAAAATGGCAGACAATACTCCAGATTTAGTCGACACAATCTTCCTGTTCTCTTGGACACCGTACCTCTGAACCGGAGAATGGCCATGTGGTATCAGCATGAGGGATGCCCTGCACATAACGCCTTACGAGCATGACGACTTCTGAACCGTAAGTTCCCTGGTAGGTGGATTGGACGAGGTGGCCCAATTAGGTAGCCAGCCCGATCTCCGGACCTTACACCGCTGGATTATTTTCTTTGGGGAGCAGAGAAGGATGCTGTTTACCAACATGAACCAACAACACCAGAGGACATGAAGCAACGCATTATTGATGCTTGTACAGCCATCAAAGAGGAAACAGTAGCACGAAGTAGGGCATCCTTCATCCGCAGAGTGACCCTATATATGCAAGCCAATGGGCATCACTTTGAGCATGAGATGTGAACGCTATGTTTAGTATGTGATGCTGGTATCACAGTGGAAGTTTCTGCAAAGGAACATTTTACCCAGTGATGTTAAGGAACATTTGTTTGCGACAATTTGTCACTTAACGCATTAGATAAACATAACATTGATAATTATGTGGTAATAAAACTAATTGGTTAAACATGTTTACATTCATCTTCTATGTCCTACCTGAACTTCCCAAATCAAAACATTTTTACCTAAACAACGGTAACACTTTTAGTCCACTTGCTCGTTTCACTATAACCATCAACATGAATCTTACTATTACGAGTGAATGTCACTTGCGCTAGATCTACAGTAAAGTAAAGTTTTAACGTTGAACGGCATTACCTTTTTAGTAACGGATTAACGAAAAGCGAAGTTAACTTTGTGACTAACGTTGCGGTACACAGATACGTTACCGCATTACCCGTAACCTATGGGATAAATACCTGCTGGAATGTACGACGTTAATGCAGGATGGCAGCAGACCGTATTATTCGTTTCGGACCTCTTGATAAGTATGGAAGTGTGATTACACATGTCAATCGCATCGCGATTACGGGCAGCATGGGGATCACGCCTGACCCTCAGGACGTGCGCTAGCAGCGCATGTCTACATCTACATTTACATTTATACTCCGCAAGCCACCCAACGATGTGTGGCGAAGGTCACTTTAGATGCCACTGTCATTACCTCCCTTTTCTGTTCCAGTCGCGTATGATTCGCGCGAAGAACGACTGTCTGAAAGGCTCCGTGCGCGCTCGAATCTCTCTAATTCTACATTCGTGATCTCCTCGGGAGGTATAAGTAGGGGGAAGCAATGTATTCGATACATCCAGAAACGCCCCCTCTCGAAACCTGGCGAACAAGCTACACCGCGATGCAGAGCGCCTCTCTTGCAGAGTCTGCCACCTGAGTTCGCTAAACATCTCCGTAACGCTATCACGGTTACCAAATAACCCTGTGACGAAACGCGCCGCTCTTCTTTGGATCTTCTCTATCTCCTCCGTCAACCCGATCTGGTAGGGATCCCACACTGTTGAGCAATACTCAAGTATAGGTCGAACGAGTGTTTTGTAAGCCACCTCCTTTGCTGATGGGCTACATTTTCTAAGGACTCTCCCAATGAGTCTCAACCTGGTACCCGCCTTACCAACAATTCATTTTATATGATCATTCCACTTCAAATCGTTCCGCATACTCCCAGATATTTTACAGAAGTAACTGCTACCAGTGTTTGTTCCGCTTTCATATAATCATACGATAAAGGATCCTTCTTATATGTATTCGCAATACATTACATTTGTCTATGTTAAGGGTCAGTTGCCACTCCCTGCACCAAGTGCCTATCCGCTGCAGATCTTCCTGCATTGCGCTACAATTTTTTAATGCTGCAACTTCTCTGTATACTACAGCATCATCCGCGAAAAGCCGCATGGAAGTTCCGACACTATCTACTATCTACTATGTCGGGTGTTTCAAGCGTCAACTTCGCGTCTTAATATCTCGGGATGTAATGGGAATATTGCGATGCAATCAACGCCATTGTGTATGTGCTTTGTCATGGATTGCTGAAGAAAAAATATAGGAGGTTCATTTAAAAAAAAAAAAACATAAGTTTGTGTTAAAAAACACATATGCTTTCGTTTTAGAATGTTTCCAAATATGTACATTTATGGATTTATGGGCCCTAGCCCTACATTGATACCGGTGAAAGTCGTTTTCCAATAGCTGTTATTGTTCTAGCGATATTTTGGGTGGACCCTGCATTGTCCGTGGTGACAGGTACTGTCTGAAATCTGGTATTCTCGGAACTCACTTGACACTTTGAATCTCGCAATATTGGGATTCCCTTACGATTTCCGAAACTGGATGGCCCATGCGTCTAGCTTCAACTGCCATTCCGCGTTCAAATTCTGTTAATTTCCGTTGTGCTCCCATAACCCGTCATAAGCCTTTCCACATGAATAACCTCAGTGCACTGCCCTTTTGTACCTTGTGTGCACGATACTACCACCATCTGCATATGTGAATATCGCTGTTCCAAGAATTTTTGTCACTTCAGTATATACTGGCCACGTGAGACTACATTGACGCATATTTTTCCTTAAGTAGAGAGGTTCTGTTTATCGCCCTGTATATCAAAGTGGCATTTATTCATAATGTCAAGACGTGGCCTCACGGCATATAGCCCCATTTCCATGAAAAGTTTGTTTAAGAACCGTAAAGCACATACACGCTTTTCAATGCGTACGTCTGCTGTCTTTCATAAGATTTTTCAGCAGTCATGTAAAGGACACCGTGACGCGGTTCCTTATACGCAGCTTAGAGTGCCAGCTTAATAATTTCCGGTGCACTACAGGTCACCGTTTAATAGTTTTGAAGTGATATCTCTAACAAACGGTAAGTACATTTGGCCGTCATTAATCGATCCATAAGACAATATTCATTACACCTTTAGTCTTGGTTTAGGCACCAAATATAAGCAACATTCAGTCGGTCTCAGTTGGAAATGCTTCCCAGAAAACAAACCAGTAGTGCTAACGAAGGTTGTATGGTGCCCTCGTAGAGTGCATTAGACAGATTTACGTTATCCAGGATTGCATATCACTAAACTGATATAAATTTTGAGGTGAAACTTATTCCCAATTTATTTGGACATCCATTAAGCTTTTTACAGAGATGTGGCAGGCTTGCACCCTGAAGGGAGGGAGGAACTAAGTCTTTGCCTGCAGATATATCACGCACTGTTGAATACAAGCAACGACCCAACACCCTGGTGCTAAGAAACTGTCTGATCAAGGCGCCGAGCACGTCCTCTGACCAGGCGCGTCGATCCAATCTCTCGCGTGTTTTCCTTGACACTTCGAAACTCTTCAGAAGTTCTGCAGCGTACATGTTTGGGAGGTGGGCTAATCCAGGAATGGCTCAACCAAGACCCATCGCTGATTAGAATAAAACACTATTGCTCAGCATCGCGGTATTGCGGAATTCGTGGGTCAATGTAATATCTAAAACGTACGATAATACTTGAAATGCTATTCCAAGCACGCGAACGAATGGTTGAAAATGAAACTAGAAGTTCTGCAATAGACAAGAAGGGAATTTATTTTTGCTTGGATCGAGGACATCTTCGCAGTCGAGGAAAAGGTGACACATAGCATTAAATTACAATCAACGGATTAAAGAAATTTACTTAATTGGTGAGTGAATATATTTCATACGAATCAGTTTTATGACCGTTCCATATCATGGGCGCTATATAATTACTATGAGATCCAAACAAGCGTTTAAAACAGTGTTAAAAATTCTGGAGAGTGACTCTGGAATTCAACTTAAAGGTGGTAGACAGATGTTAACAGACGGAACATCAGTGTTTGAAACTCCTCTTTCTTCGCATACTATCCTGGAAACATTGGTTTAAACAGAGAGTTACTCTACGACGTCTGACCGAATGTGCTGTAGGCATTTTGCCACTGAGTTGCGACGTGTATATCTCGCCAAAGGAAGCAAGTATGCGTAGTTTTAGAGGGACTTAGCCATTTTTCTTATAATACCACGTGGAGATTTCTTCAGATTCATAAAGAAAACTCTACAATTTTTACGATTGTTGGAACTTAATTATCGTAATGAGTGAATAAACAGCTTGTCTTCATTTGTATATTTATCGCTTAGCCCTCAGGAGTATTGCACTGAAAAGAGAGACGTTATAGGTGAGACTCTGGTCGCCGATTCAATCTGACATATACTTTTACAAACGTGAACAATTTATGAGACAGAAATGACTCATTCTATTTTAATACAACTGGAAAACTGATTTCCACAGTGATAATGATGATTATGTATAAATACATAGGCCGCCGTGGTCGGTGTTAGATTAATTAAAATCTTTCCGCTTGTAATGCCACGTTATCTTATAAAATACCTAAAATAATACTGTATTAAAACAAGGAATGTGTCGACTGTGATGCAGCGGTCTTCCTCTGGGCGTAAACTGTCTTTGCTGGTTATGTAAATACATTGTTTCCAGCGGTATCATTAGACTACCTATGTCAAGTTTTTAAATTTTATGTTGACCATAAAATACCACTGGCCAGTCGCATAACACAAGGTGGGTGGATGTAAGGTTTCACGCCGTTAAGTAGCTCCTGTCTTGTATGCACTGTTCAACTTGTCGCCACAGTGTCCGTTGAGGCAGCTGCACACCTATCAAGCGACTGGAACCATATTGAAGCATAGTAAACCTATAGTTACAAATTATCAGCGAGACAGCGACTGCAATGCTGTCCAAAGAACTAAATTTTACAGTGACACGTACAAAGAACTCTTTCAAAATACTTATTCACTCTGATGAAGCGGCGCGCCGATGGGTCTCACAAGTCCTAGACGATAAGATGAGGGAGGAAACCGTCAGAATCCTACAAAGAGTGAAGCTAGACATATATGACATGATTGTACATCTACAGATGCATAAATACTCCGCAAGAGACTCTGTAGCGCATGCTGGAGAATACTTCCTACAAATTAATTTAATTTTCCTATTCCATTTGCTTGTTGAGCAAGGGAGAAGTGAGTGTCTAAACCTAATCTCCCCTTTTTTCCCCTCATGATCCCTAGGACAGATATATGTTGGTGGCAGCGAAATAATCGCATAGTCATCTTCAAATACAGTTCTTCAAATTTACGCAACAGGTTCCCTTTCTTTCAAGGGTCCCAATACAAGTTTCTCAGTATTTCTTTTACACTGTTGCACCGCAACTCATAATTCGGACAATGTCTGTTTTCATGGATACTTTCTTTCTCAGAACCATTCCAACAAATCCAAGTGTTCTATTCCTCTTCACAGTGGGGTGATGGGGTTTCTGGTGCACTTCTGTTATCAAATTGATATCAAATCAATTATGCAAATTACTTAAATTGATCAATTACTTACACCCACCTGGTGACGTTATAGGTTTCCCCAGCCGGCACGTGGTTGCCTTCCCCTTCGAAGAACATTATTGAGAACCGAAATTTGAAGCTGACCGCACAAGGATTCTACTGCCACCAACGTACATTTCGCATAAGGACCACGAAGGTAAGATACGAGAATTTAGCGCTCATAGGAGGCATATAGGTAGTCTTTTTCCATCTCTGTATTTGCGAGTGGAATAGGAAAAGGAATGACTACTAGTGGTATAGGGAACCCTGTGCCAGACACTGCACGATGGATTGCGAAATAAACATATAGACACAAATGTAAATTTAGTCTGCCTATTAAGATGTTCAAAAAATGGTCAGAAGCCTCTGAGCACTATGGGACTTAACATCTGAGGTCATCAGTCCCCTAGAACTTAGAACTACTTAAACCAAACTAACCTAAGGACATCACACACATCCATGCCCGAGGCAGGATTCGAACCTGCGACCGTAGCGGTCGCGAGGTTCCAGATTGAAGCGCCTAGAACCGCTCGGCTACAACGGCCGGCTATTAAGATGTCAGTCCATCCATTTACAGGTGCAAAAACTCACGGAAGAATGTTGTCTCTTATTTATCGAGAAAATAAAAGATGGAACATCTGCTGCTGATAGTCTCTCTGCAGAAACCTTTGTATTAGCCCCTAATTTTCTCATTGCAGTCACTTCACGAGACGTATGTCAGAGGTTGTAATATGTTCGCCCACAATACTTAGAAGAAACGGTATAGAGCTCACTTCTCAACTCCACTCTCGTCAAGAGTATCGTTTACCTATCGTATTATCACGAAGCTTCCAGTCTTCGATATATAGCATTTGAATCCACCTGATTTCGATGAGTAAGGCATGTTCCCCGCAAAATTACAAACCCCTGCTAATTCCCTCATAATCTGACAGCAGCGTTCCATTAGTTAACACTGGACTCGCATTCGGGAGGACGACGGTTCAATCCCGCGTCCGGCCATCCTGATTTAGGTTTTCTGCGATTTCCCTAAGTCGCTCCAGGCAAATGCCGTGATTGTTCCTTTGAAAGGGCACGGCCGACTTCCTTTCCCATCCTTCCTTTATCCGATGAGACCGATAACATCGCTGTTTGGTCTCTTCCCGCAAACAATCCAATCCAATCCATTAGTTAGAAGGCTGACAAGAAGAGAGTTATCACAACGAGATATACAGTACACTAACGTACAGGAGGAAACTCACAACCATGCAGAGTACTCGTACATGCGGACTGCACACAGAAATTCACAAGCGTAACACGTGCAATTCATCGATATCGAATGGCGGTCTATAAATATCACTCTGCACATGTCCTAATCTTCTTTGTATTCCTATGATTAGGAGGCCAGAAATATGACAGTATAATGGTGAGGGAGTCTTCATTGACAGCACAGTGTCTCTTTCTCTCTCTCCTCGTTGTTTTTGTAACTTCCAACAGAGTAAAACTACGAATTATTAAAACTTCGCTAACGTTACGTGGTATAGAACACAATAAGATTTTACTGCATCTCTCTCTTCCGATATATCAGCGAAAGAGATACTGTCTGTGTGTTTACGTCGACCATATGGGGTGAACCCATTAAATATATATTTATTGGTCCACTGGAGCAGGCGGCCAGAGATCAAGTCGCTTCCACAGACTTGTGTAAAGTTCTGTTACCTGTGCTGGAGGAAGGTTCTTGTGTCGATGTTTCATAAGCAGTTTGATACACTGTTTTTTGCTCTAACACATCGAATCAGTGTATGACTACAATTGTGTACACAGCCACACATTTTGTTTCTCTACCATGACTTCTAGATCTGTGTCGGGTGCTAATACGACTTTAATATGTTTCAATCCTTTGGCTCTTACGGAAGGCTAGACATCGCATGGTGTAAACTATGCTGCTCTCACAACACACAGAATTTTTGAAATAAAGGACAGAGACGGTGTTTCTTATTGACAAAAATGTGGAATAAGTCGCAAGTTATGGAATCTGGAAGAGTCTGTGCCATTGTGGAGCGTTACCAAACAGCTGCCTAAAAGTGATGATCTCTACATTTAATCTCATCTTCCATGGTGATGGGATAGCAGAGATTTTAGTGTTCTATTTTGGAGAGACTAAAAGCATTGGTTACTCACATTGCAGTTATGTACACGATCACTGTTTTGGTGCTGGCCACCCGTGGTAGGTGTTACTCCCACCAAGACTCTCCACCTCAGGTAAGTGCTGTCAGTCAATCATTAAGTGGTAAGCAACAGCGTACCAGTGGACTGATGGGGTGGAACAGACAGTGTCGATATGGGGCGATGTACTGTAATATGCCACACAGTTGATAGTGTGATCAGTTTTAGCAATTTTATGAACTTTTTCGTAATTTCAATGCCAAATAATGAGATGGCTGCATGCTTCCCAGCTTCTGTATCACCGCTGAACCATACCTCCACTACTTTGCAAGTACCATATACTAGTTTGCGAGTGCAGATAGGTGACTGTGCAGTACACCCATTCATTGTTAATTCTTGGAAACCAAAGTATACCAGACAGCATCCTATATGGATGCAGTTAGGTTATCATCATATTTCTAGCACTTCGATCATAGTGCTCAATTCACGATTACGATTGGCCATATTTCCCTGTATGGATTGGAGTCACAGATTATTCTCTGTTGTGAGTGGGTCTTGCAGAGTGGATATACGTCAGATGTTGGACATCTATGTCCTACATTACAATATTAAGACCGTTCTACTCTACATGACTTATATTTCAGAAACTATATGGTTTAAACTTTGTAGCATGTTTCAGTGCTGAACAGTGTAGCCTTAGGAGGGCATGTGTTTATGTTCTAAGATCATACATTCTTGTACTGACCGCAGACACTAGAACACTACTTCAGAATTGATAGCGCAGTTGATTTACGTAAAATGCTTCAAACTCCATTCAGTTTGAGCTCCAAGATGCATAAACCACACGTTCCTACTTAACCGTCTGTTATATAACCACAACACTCCAATATCTATTATACGCCGATAAGGAGTACTAACCTCCATGACATGCACACAACTGGAGAGATCTTGTGCTCTTGAGTGGGTACAGTCAGTAAGATTGGAGCAGAACAAGCTTCACTGAACAGCAGTTAACGACTCAGCTCACTCTGGTCCTTCACAAGGCATGGGATGTAGTGGGTATTGTACCCTCCTACTTCTGCTCAGTTGCAAATTAAACTGACACAGTGTTGCAGGGAGGGTTTGTCAAAGACAATGTGGGGGGGATCTTTCAGTGTCCAATTTTGCGAGAAAAAACATACATTCCTTGTTATACATGCACAGTATACTTTCCAAAGGTGTATAGCGCCCAGTGTTCACATCCGGGTATGATTAATAAATTATGATATGTTCGCATTAGTCCTGTAAATGATCGCCAGCCATTGAAAATGCATATTATAACGAAACAGACAAATGCATAGCAGTGGTTTTTGACATGTGAAATTACCCACCATGCTGCGCTAGCTCTGTAAGCAGGGCAACTGTCAAGGAAATATACACACAAACGGTTTGCCGCACCTCAAAACCTCTGTCAGTGGCTTAGAAACGGAGTTTGAAACATTTTATGTAAATCACTTGCGCTAACAATTCTGAAGTATTGTTCCAGTGTCTGATGTCCATGCAAAGATGATATCGGAAAGCGAGAAATAATCATGGAACATAAACGTATTCCAAAGGCTACGCAGTTCTGCACTTAAAAATCCTATAATGCTAGAGCTGTGTGGTTTTAGAGTCATTGGGCGTGTGGAATGCAACGCTGTTAATATTCCAATGTATTTCCAGCACATGACATAGTTTCTCCCCCATAAACTGTGGTGAGAAACTGTAAGGTGATAAAACAACTACCTTTCCCACAAAAAATCGATTCTTTGTAATACAAACACTACTTAGGTTTCCAGAGGTGTTTGACGCCTGCTGTTTATGAAGTTAAAGCCCAATTATGGTTCGGAAATTATGATATGTTCACAACACTCCTATAAAATGATTGTCGGCAGCTGAAAATGCGTACGAAGAAACAGTCACATCTTAGGAGGAAATAAATGCCACGTTCAGTATCCAGAGGAGATGTAACAGTCTTATCGCAGTTTAACACTGTCACATGGCCCAATGGTAAGTGGTATCTTTTGTCTTCACACCACGTCTCTAGAATGCCTCCTCTTTCCACTATTAAGATGTGTATATGCAGCATTAGTCCACTCTCCTCTTCCAGAACAAGCCATTTTCTAGATTTCGCTCAGTACTCATTTCATGGTATTTTTTCTCTAATTTTATGTATTCTCAGACAATTTCCGTAATTTTAATAGGTTTTATCGATTCTGCATACTTCATCGTATTGCTCTCAATTTAACATCAGTTTTTCGTGATTATATCATGTTTTTCCTCGAACTGTACCGATTTTGTCATTTTTCATATTTTTCGACAGTTTTCCTTATGTGTATGGACATATTTCTGACATACCCATGTGTCGTTTCATTTTGTACGAGAATATTTGCACTTCCTATGCACCACCCGACTAAAAAATCGTAAGACTTCCTCTCTCCCCGATGATCCACATGCTTGAATTTTGAATAGGACGATCATGAAAAGTACAGTAACAGTCGCTTTGTACTATGTGAGGGTCAACAAGTGGTGCAGATGATGGATGTATTGGGAAACTCGAAGTCTGGAAACAGATCCGTGTACTACTCTGACCGATCAGAGTGCCTGTCTGCAGATTCATGTACTGCTGCACTTAATGTTACAGTTCTACGTGTTCATTCGGCTTCCACTCCATCATGTAGGGATTTGCAACAGAGACCTGACATGTGAACAGAGTTGATTTCTGTTGCTGCTCAGATTTTTTTTCCATAAGTATATGCTCTTATTGCTTACCAGATGTGCTTCGTTAGTTCTGCTTACATTTTCCAAAAAACAAGGTTGTGAATTCCAAACGGAGCTAACTGCTGATGTCATCGGTCCGAAGACTTACACACTATTTAATCTAACTGATGCTAAGAACAACACACACACACACACCCATGCCCGGGAGAGGACTCGAACTTCCAGGGGGAGGGGCTGTGCAATCCGTGACATGGCGCTTCTAACCGCATGGCCTTTCCGCGCGGTATATTTTGCAACTCTGGTATGTACCCACCACTCCGTCTGGGCAACTTCAAGGTATAGCTTTTGAATTTTTATTTTTATTACCCCAGTAATACATTTTCCGTTAGTTGACAGTGTGTCAAATGCAGATAACGCCTTGGGCCAGAAGAGGTTGGTTGTTTTCGGGGAAGGAGACCAGACAGCGAGGTCATCGGTCTCATCGGATTAGGGAAGGACGGGGAAGGAAGTCGGCCGTGCCCTTTGAAGGAAGTCTGCCGTGCCCTTTGAAAGGAACCATCCCGGCATTTGCCTGGAGCGATTTAGGGAAATCATGGAAAACCTAAATCAGGATGGCCGGACGTGGGATTGAACCGTCGTCCTCCCGAATCCGAGTCCAGTGTCTAACCACTGCGCCATCTCGCTCGGTCAGGCCCTAAGAGTTTCCCTTCTCTACCTACAGACTGCATCTCCACAGCAGCGTCATTGATAGACAAATAGTTAGCAAGCTATGTGTCCAAACCACAACTCTGTTAGTTCTACACTCATAAATAAAGAAACTTGGCATTCATATTGCCAATCGCAAAGTATAGATTTCTACCCCTTGTGCGTTATTTTCGACAATGCTACAGCTCTGCAAATAGCGAAATACCCCTCGCAAAACGGGTCTGCAGCGGGTGTAAGCACATTTAAATTCATTCTGCTAAAGAGCATACATCTTCGATATAATTTATGTTACCGTTATTTATAACAAGATTGTCTAGATTCTCCAGTAATAACAACCACCCAAGACGTCCCACTGCACCTATCACACCTCATCTTGTACTCTAAAGGTCCATGATGATGGCACAGTATCACCCCAGTCCATTGGATGTAAGAAGACAGTCCTCCGTGAGCATCATTCTTATGTAGGAGACAGAACAGCACAATAGTCGGATGGTATAGTATAGCACTGCACTCTAATGCATCCAGTCATTTCCAACTACATATTCAACAGCTGCATTGCATTTGCTGTATTAACTGTATATCAGTGTTGTGGATGGCTCTGATGACCCAGAGTAGACCCAACTTAGAGTGTGGACCTGCCACACATTATATCTGGATCAATGTTCGGAGACAGATCCAAAACACGCTACCTATGGGATAGGATCTGAAGGTGGATCTGCCATTCATCACATCTGGAACGATGTCTGGAAGTGGACCCACAGTACGTTACATCCGGGATAGGTTTAGAAGGTGGAAGCATCACGTCTTACGTCAAGAGATGTGTTCTATGAACGCAGGTGGCTCCACCAATGAGAGGACTGGGTCAGGTTAATGGGTGCCATCCACGACACAGACATACAAAAAATACATCAAATGCACTGCAACTGTAGAATATGTGGTTGTAAGAGACTAGATGCATTCAAAACAGTGCTATAGTATACCGTCTGACTACTGTGCTGTTCTATCTCGTACATAAGAATGATATTGATGAAGGGATGTCTCCCTCCATCCAATGGACATCTAGCACGTAAAATAGCGTGATTGAGGTTCATGTGGCATCATTGTAGACATTCAGAGTATAAAAGGAGGTATGATAGGTGCAGCGGGGCGCCTTGGACGGTTGTTATTACTGTAGAATCTAGACAATCTTGTTACAGATATTGGTAATATAATGTATGTCGAAGATGTTATGCTCTTTAGCAGGATGATTTAGATGTGCTTACACACACTGCAGTACCGTTTTACAAAGAGTATTTCGCTACTTGCAGAGCTGTAGTACTGTCGAAAATAACGTACAAGTGGTTGAAATCGAGACTTCGCAATTGGTAATATGCGTCCAGAGTCTCTATGTGTGTATGTGTAGAGCTATCGATGGTGGATGGTTGTGGTTCGGACACATAGCTTACTAACTATTCGTCTATAAATGACGCTGCTGTGGAGATGCAGTCTGTAGGTAGAGAAGGGAAACTGTTATGGGCAAAGATGTTACTTGCAGTTGACAGACTAATGGGCAACTTATTACTGGGATACTAAAAATAAATACCCAAAAGCTATAGTTTGTAGATGCCCTGACAGGGTGATGCGTACATATCGGAGTTGGAAGGCAAAAAACTGAAATAACGAAACACATCTGGTAAGCAATCAGAGCATATACTTATGGAAAAAGTCTAAGGAGCAACACAAATCAGCAGCGTGCACATGTCAGAGCCCTGTTGTAGACCCTTACACGATGGAGTGGAAGTCAAATGAACATGTAGAACTGTTTCCAAACTTTGTGTTTCCATCAAATGCAGCACTACATGAGTCTGCAGACAAGCTCTCTGATGGGCCTGACAGTACATAGAACTCTTACCAGACTTCGAGTTTCCAGTACATTGATTATCTGCACCATTCGTTGAACCTCACATAGGTACAAAGCGACTGTTGCTATACTTAGGATGGTGCTATCCAAAATGAATACATATGGATCTCTGGAAGCTTCCAGACACGTCACGGAAGTGACTTTAACGGTTACCTGACGAGTGTAATCCGATAGCAGGGAAAAAAATTACTCACCATGCAAAGGGGCTCTCATGGACAATTTAAATAATTAGCCTATCAATTTGATATCAATGATATTCTTCCATGAGGGTAGAAATGAGGGCGAGAGTGATTAAGGAGTTGGAGCAGTATTCTGTCGTTTTTTCGTTCTGGCGAGATCTTTTAACAAAATTTCAGTCTCCCACCTACACAGGGGCAGGTAACCATCGTAACAAAATTAAATGCATTACCGAATTTATAAATGCTACCTAATATAAACTTGATATTTACGAGTTCTCTGTACTGTTACCTTGAGAGACTTCGTATGTGTCGAGACTCTGGCTTACTTAAGATAATTCGAAAGTGTGGAGACATCATATGACAGAGGTAGATCTTAGGCCCTTGTCATGAGCCAAAAATGAGTTTAATATTGTAGTCCTGTCACGCAGGACGTTACAGATATAAAGCTGATTAGAACAGATCTTTTTACCTGATAAGAGAATACTTATAGGAAATATAGCCTATGCCATACTGTCACAGGATTTTCACAACAACTAGCGATACTTTAGAGAAATGAAAACCCGTGTATTCCCCAATTTCTTCTGTCTTCGAAAAAAATTCGTATAAAAGGGAGAAATTTCCATTTCACGTGGGAAATTCGACGTATATGGTCAACAACATTAATTTCCTGGATTTTTTAAACTGAGGAGTCTACGTCACGAATGGAACTACTGTATATACCCACGCAGCTGGTGCTTGATAGCATTGTGATGTGGTCAGCGAAGCGAGTAACAAGGGGGTCAAGGAGCGACAGGAAGTCACGGATTAGTGTGGCCTGCTGGACTAGACTGCAGGTGACCTGAGATGGTTAGTCAGTTTTCTTTTTCGTCTGAAGACACTATTATTGTGATAATGAGCACTACATTTATAAAAAAAAATATTGTGCAGTATATTTCCCAAGTTTCCATATGGGATCAGATGTGACTTACGACTCTTAAATAGGTATAAGTGTGATTTATTCACAACCGATGTTGTTACAGAAGTCCTGTGTATGGGGACAGTATGCTACAGGCGCAGTGGGACAGTGGGCTGCTGTTCCAATATTATTGTTACCCATCGTTATGTTTCTCGCAGCAGCAGCTATTCACTTGAAGAGCGTCAGCTTATCGTTATTACCCATCCTTCACGTATAGGGCTATTGGCTAGACTGGCTGGAGGAACTCTCTAGTGCTAGACTAAAGCGAAAGTATCTCCCCCATATCCAGCAGTTATTCACTTGTAAATCGATGGGAGGCTACTCCCCTGTACTTCAGCGATAGCTTACTGTTCTATTATTATTACAACCACCCATCCTTCGCATACAGAGCTATTGGTTAGACTGGCTGGAGCAACTCTCCAGTGCTAGACAATATCAAAAATATCCACTCCACATCTAGCAGTTAGTGACGAATCTGAATGGAACTACTGTCTAGTGCTCGATCAGTGGCAAACCAGATTGTTTAAATAAAGAATATTCCGCACTGCTGCGTCCAAAATGAAGATTTATGTCTATCCTATCCGGTGGCCCGGCATAGCCTGAGTGCTTTTTCGTGCCAGTAATCAGATGGAAAGGGTGGATGGGGGAGAGGGTAGTGGGGGAGATCCAAGAGCACCCTCTGGCGGTGATACTGTGAACTAGATCAGTCTGTCTCCAAATCTTAAGATGAACACACAAAATTCCATATTACCGACAATAAATTTGAATTTCCCACTATTTTCTAACTTCTCTCCCAGATTTCAATTTCCCACCATTTCTAGGGGTGGGGTGGTGAGGACAAGGGGAAGGGAGGAGGATGGTACCCACGTGGTGGCTGGGGAAAGCCTATGATGTAATCAGGGGGAGGGGTAATAAATTGATCATTGTAATTAATTTGCATAATTAATTAGATATCCATTGATATAAAAAATGCACCAGAAATCCCATAAACCCACTAATCACCATCGAGGAATAGTGATCTGACCTGACGATCCCATTGTATATCACTTGTTAGTATTACCCCTAAATGCGTATTTAATGGGAAGTGCTCCAGATGTTTACAACTAACCTTGTAATCAGATACTATACTATTCTTCACCTTTTTTTATAGACATTACCTTATCTTTCAGGAGAACTGTCATTCATTACACGGAAAGAAAGAATCGCCATAGAACTGAGGAGGAATGAGGACATTATGATTCTCGGAACAGATAGGGAAAACACCACAGTACGAACTATATCGAAGTACCCACGCCAGCAAAAACTGCTGCACACGAAAATAATAAGAGGGTAATACATATATGGACAGACTGGTTTGGAGAAAAATTTGTAGCGCCTATGGAGATAACTATAGACTAAAATACATCCATGTGTCTCATTACCCTTCCAAGGGACGCTATTTTGGCGGCTGGTGTGGTCGACACATTAGATGAGCAGCTGTATAGCATTGATGACTAATGAGGGCATATATAGCTCAGCATCGTGCTCCTGTTGTTATGGTAGAGTGAAGTATGAAAGAACTGAAAATGATGAAATTCTGTACCAGCACTCGGGTTACTCACTTCAAATTCCACCAACTGGACAGCCGAGCTTGACCTCTCAGTCCTACGGATGGGCGGAGGGATCAAACTCCATAGTGTCAGATGCCTTTATTCCTTCAGTCAGTAGAGACAGGTTGGAAATTTGATCCAGAATGCTGGTTTAAAGGCTGTTGATCAGGAACATCATGCTAGCATCTGTCCTCTTTCGATCTAAATACTATTGCTAGTAAGTTGTTCAGCGCCAGATTCGCGTATGGCTGCCTGATTGTTGATCGACATCGCATTGACACCCCAGCTTCACAGGCGGCTATCACATGGATGTTCCTAATAATTTTTGCGTCCGGTTGGCGCAAAAGGTGCACGAATGTTGTCAGTAAAGCAGGTCAGACTGGACGACATCCTGTCATGCTTCAGAAATGCTCAATGGGGATAGGTGTAGTGATAGTATTGTAAGTACGCAGTTTAGGTTTTTTTATTGGTAACGCCGCCGCCACGTAGCGCTCTGTATGAAAATCACTGGCTGTGCCGTGTGCAGTCTGTGGCTGGTTTGCATTGTTGTCTGCCATTGTAGTGTTGGGCAGCGGCAGCTGGATGCTAACAGCGCGTAGCGTTGCGCAGTTGGAGGTGAGCCGCCAGCAGTGGTGGACGTGGGGAGAGAGATGGCGGAGTTTTGAAATTTGTAAGAATTGGTGTCATGAACTGATATATATATATTATGACTATTAAGGTAAATACATTGTTTGTTCTCTATTAAAATCTTTCATTTGCTAACTATGTCTCAGTAGTTAGTGACTTCCGTAGTTTGAATCTTTTAGTTAGCTGGCGGTAGTGGCGCTCGCTGTATTGCAGTAGTTCGAGTAACGAAGATTTTTGTGAGGTAAGTGATTTGTTGTTAGTCAGGGCCATTCTTTCGTAGGGATTTGAGGAAGTCAGATTGCGTTGCGCTAAAAATATTGTGTGTCAGTTTAAGCACATTCGTGTATAATTGTTCAAAGAGGACGTTTCACAAGCACAGTCTTGTATAAATTGTTCTAAGGGGACGTTTCAGTATTAGCCTGATAATCATCTTGGAGGGTGAATGTAGCCTGTTAGCAGGCACGTCGTGCCTAAAGACCATGACTAGTGTGACTCACTATATCGCCAACAACATATGGTGAATGTGATGCTATGTCAAAGGATAAGAAACAACGACCCACTCAAAAGTATGTAAAAGTGTATTTTGCTTCTAAAATTTGAGATTTTCTTTTCAGATAAAAAGCATAAATACAGTGTTTCAACGATAGCTCTTTAAAATGTACAACGGTGGTGTAGGTGAAGACGAATCGAATGCATTCAGAGAATAGAAACTTCATTAGTCCCAGAAGACCCAGTGACATTTTCATATTCAATGAGTTTTCTAACCAATGGTCCCATCAGTTCTACAGACACAGCAGTAATTTTAGTTGCTTATTGCTTTCCTCGAAAATACCCATTAATACGGTTTATCCATTAAAATGGTTCAAATGGCTCTGAGCACTATGGGACTTAACTTCTGAGGTCATCAGTCCCCTAGAACTTAGAACTACTTAAACCTAACTAACCTAAGGACATCACACACACCCATGCCTGAGGCAGGATTCGAACCGGCGACCGTAGCGGTAGAGCGGTTCCAGACTGTAGCGCCGCTCGGCCACTCCGGCCGGCTATCCATTAAAATCTTCTGGGATAAAAAGAGAAAAAGCAGCCAGTTTCATTCTAATAATTTAAGCCTTATGCAGTCAGAGGCAGTATGACTATAATCAGGTGGAACCTTATGTTGCTTCGAAATAGCTTTGAGATCAGCACTATTTCAAACCTCTATGAGCTTTTTTTTTCTAGAATTCTCACTGTTACATGGCAGCTTATCCCCAAACTGTCACGCAACATGTTTCATAATGTTATATGCACATCCCATCATTGCCGTAGGCGACCGTTTAGTGCTGCATAATAACTGCATACAATATTCAGTTTTACGAGTGACTGTCCAGTTAATTTACTTCTTATCTTCCCTCCCTTTTATTACAGTGATTGGCCACAATTTTCTGCAGCCTTGGAGGCTTTTTCCTAGCTGGCTCAAAACACTGCAGTTTACTTAACCCTCGAGTGGGTGAGCCTACGTATAAAGTGCTCCAAATATGAATAAAATTTTCTTGTACCGTTCCATTGTTGTCTTACAATTATGAACCCATATCTGTTGCTATATTATTGCTTCAGCTGACTCTGTGATAAGTTGTGTTGTGAAGCGTGCAAGAGAGCAGCAAAAATATAAAATAAACAGTGAGCTAGGTGAGAAAAAATTACGATCCATGCAATGAAATGATCCAGATTCCAATCTAGCACTACAATCCCACAATTATGAAGTTGTGTACGAAGTAAATAGAAATCGAGTAAGCAGTTATCTGGTATCTGATGTAACTGCGCTTTTCAGTGCTTTGAGTGGTCATTACTGTTGGGAATGCCGGAGTAAAGTGTGGGTTACATTCAGTCACAAAGATTCCCAACAATTAGTAATAAAATGATATTTATTTAATATCAAGAACTACTCAAGTCTAACACCTAATTGTGCTCGATACTTCACAAGAAGCATCATTTAGATGCTTCTTCTTGTGAAATGTCCAGCACAATTAGATGTTAGAAATTATTACAAGTCCTCTAAAATATTAAAGTCCAATCATTGTGCCTCTGAATATGCCAACGATGCCTATGGAGCCTAAATCTTGGAGACAGACGAAAACCGCAGCTTGTAGACTCGGCGGTAAGGACGAAGCAGCGATACCATCGGTCACATCGGATTAGGGAAGGAAGTCAGCAGTGCCCTTTCAAAGGAACAGTCCGGGCATTTGCCTGAAACGATTTAGGGAAATCACGAAAAACCTAAATCAGGATGACCGGACGCGGGTTTGAGCCCTCGTCCTCCCGAATGCGAGTCCAGTGTGTTAACCATTGCGCCACCTCGTTCGGTCGGCGGTAACTAGAGGCTGCACACGACTTGACGCACTGAAGAGTGCACCATAGCTCAGTGCTCAGGTATTTAACGTGATATCGAACAGTCGCTCTCCACACTCGTGATTCTCATGGGTTGGCAGTTGCGGTCCCTGGCGGACCTCAGTGTAGTTCGTGCTGCCAATCTATACAGCTGCTGTGTTACAAATGTTTCGAGTGCAGCTTATTGATTGTGGTGCGGTACTCTCCGGAGTCGTCACCAGAATTACTATGAGGTAACTCTTGTACGCGACAACAAACTGATAAAATGTAATTTTATTTTATTATTGTTTAATTAATCAGTGATGAAACTCGTATCATGTAAGTTGATTTTGTCGTTGATTAATTAAACTAAAATCAAACTGTAATGTTGCTTATATACATGTTTACCTCGGTAACATAATTACAACTGTTCTTGATGTGTTTACAAAGTACGCCGCACACCCACTCATGTTATTAAAAAAACCGACGCACCCGCTTGATGGTTAAAGGACGCCGGGAGTCATAAATTTGCTTAGAGCTGGAAGCTGTTCTTGAGATGAGGTAGGCGAAGAAGAATTACCATCTTTTGAACTCTGCACACTGGGAGGGCCAGTTATCTTGCATAAAACAACATTGTTCCAGACGTTACGAGGCACACGTTTAGAAAATATGGAATCTAAACCAGGTGTAGCCTACAGAAATGGTAGATTACAGGACCCACCATTTTTTCTCGGCAGCTATACCACGGAAGAATGTTCGTTTAAAATCCTTGCAACTGGCTTTCTGCTTTGCTCATGATATTTATTTCTGAAGAACATACACGTTCCCATGTGTGTCTACATATAATCCCCTTGATTTGTGAGATTCAGAATGCTGTCACGGACCAGGAAAACTTCTGTCTTCCTCCCCATGCCATGGCATCATTGGTAAATCATAACAAAATCTGCAGTAGTAGGACATTATTTGAATTATACTGTGCATCATAATTAAAGGATCATGTATTTCGAAACCACATAACTGCCGTCCACTGTGATGGATAAATGTGAAATTTTGATCAAAAGTGCGTACAATGCTTCTCTGTAATGATGCAAAGCGTGGAACCCTGCAAAGGCCTCAACAATGCTCCAAATACCAATGGGTTGACAGTTCAGAAGTTCATGTGAGCTGTAAGGTGGAATAATAATGTGACATTGCAACTAAATTTCACTACTGTTCTGCCCAAACACCCCGTGGGCGTGTCACAGGATGAGAAGAAAGTCACAATCCCTCTAACCTACATTTTACGCCTTCTTCTGACTCCACTGCAATGGATTTCACAATTGTGACAGTGAGCGTTGAAATCATGCGGTGTTGATTCCCACACATTTCGCGGTCGAAAACAACAGTTCGTAGTGTGACGAGCAACAAGAAAACGTTCTTGGCAACTGAATATCTGCGTTAGCTGAATAGAAGTGCGGAAAATACAAGTCCGAAAACAATTTGTTGGACTCACCAAAACGTAACAATAATACAATCTCCAAAATAACAACGGACTCTATCCCAACTGCGGATCGACACATATATAAAACAACAACTAATAATAATAATAGAAAAGACCCGACTCTTCACGACGAGTGATCACAATAAACAATGCTATAATGCCAATAGGTCCGTCGACTATACCATCTACAAGAGATCGGAAAGCAAGAAGAGGCATCTGGCCACGGCTGCCGGGGCGGCAGGTCTGTAACTTCCAAGCGGTGCTTCGAACTGCCTGTTGCCTGCACTGCACATATAACTGAGGGCTGTACCCTCTGCAGTTGGCGAAGTACTAGCGCAGCTAAGGCCCTGCTCCTTCTTACATGAAGGTTGGTGTTGGATGTCGTGACGGTCATATGGTTGCTTGACTTTCGTGCGTTTTTTTTTTTAGGTTGAAAGAATAGTCAAAGAGATAGTGGAAGAAATGGGAAAACGAACGGCCCAATTGACTGGCCGGGGATTTGATTAAATTACAGAATAAAGGAGAGAAGGAGGAATAGTGAGAGTAAGTGAAAGCGAAAGGCCATTATCCTGGCCTCTTCTTCATCATGGCGGCGTCTTGATGGTGGCAGACAATTTTGAAGTGGAGGGTTAAGGGGGGGGGGGGGAGATTCAAAATGGTTCAAATGGCTCTGAGCACTATGGGACTCAACTGCTGTGGTCATTAGTCCCCTAAAACTTAGAACTACTTAAACCTAACTAACCTAAGGACATCACACACGTCCATGCCCGAGGCAGGATTCGAACCTGCGACTGTAGCAGTCGCACGGTTCCGGACTGCGGGCCTAGAACCGCGAGACCACCGCGGCCGGCGGGGGGAAATAGAAAGAAGTCAGAGGGTGACAGATGAAGAGGTGGAAAGAGGAAGGGCCTGTCGTGATTAGGCCAACATTGGGCACAGAGTGAGTGGTTCGAAGGCGAGGGGGGGGGGGGGGGCGTGCTTGGGGGGGGGGTGATGACATGTCATGTTGGTGGATGATCGGTGGTGTGAGGAAGAGTAGTTGACATGAGATAAGGTGGCTTGTGCATGCGAATTCATGGGGGGCGGAATAGAAGGTCAGGCCATCGACAGTGGCTAGACGGTGAACACGGGTACCCAGGGAGAGGATTAAGGGATTAGGAGACTGACGGGTTTAACTGTCTGTTGCCGGGAGTGCGTCGTCCTATAAAGCCTGTTCGGCGGATTTATCCGCCGGAAATATTTGCGATCAGGTGCCTGGCGTATCAAAGTAGTTCTTGGGCTAGCTGCGACCTCTAGTGAAGCTGTTCTGCAGACCTTACGAACGGATAGCGGTCTCTGGCGTCCGTTGGTAGAGACCTGGTGTTGTTTTGTTGTGTTGTGGCCGCCGGTAAATATTTGTGTTGGCATCACAGACGACGTAGGTTTTCCTGGTGAATATACGCCCTGTGATGCAGGCATCCCGAGTTGGTTGGACGTGCAGTGGGATTGCGATGCAGCAGGCGCTACGATGTACGAACTGGGTGGCCACAGCAGTAACTTTTCACACTGTTGACACTCTCGTACACTTGAACCCTTCTCTATGGACACTGTGGAGCTGCATCCACAATGAACATGTTTCCATACCTTTGGAGTGTGGAGCGACCGCAATTTTTGCTCTCACATACGGACTGGGATGACTAGGATAAATCATTCAATAAAATTTTTAACGTGGTCCAAAGCAGCAAATGGCACTAATCACTATGGGACTTAACATCTGAGGTCATCAGTCCCATAGACTTAGAACTATTTAAACTTAACCAACCTAAGGACATCACACACATCCATGCCCGAGGTAGGACTCGAACCTGCGACTGTAGCAGCAGCGCGGTTCTCCAAAGCAGCTAACGGTACTTACAGCTCTTCAACACTCTTATTTTGCACCCACCTGTGACGTGAGCATGACAGAAACATATTAAAATATGCACAAATAACATCCATGCACCTTTCTTCAGCAAAATTGTACCTCTGAGAAACTTTGGCACTAATTCAGCCTTGCGGCTGCTGCAGTGCCTGAGGGTCAGGAAACCCTTTCGACACCACATAGGTGGGGTTTGCCCACCTTCAGGCTCAAGATCAGCTGTGAGGCTGGATTGGTTTCGAAGTTTGTGACAAATACATTCCTAACTTTCTACTGCTGGACTGTGACATCATTAACCCACCTTACAGCTCGCATCACTTCTGAGCTGTGGCCTTCTTTCCACGTGTGTTGACACCATGCTGTTAGAAGCGTCGCCGATTTCGAGGCGGGCGTGGCAGGGCGACACGGTATTGCAACGTTATAGGGGAATGTTGTACACATCTTTGAGCTAATTTTCAAACTTATGGGTCGCAATAGGAGACACTTATGGGGTTTCCAAAAAGTGATCCTTAAGTTTTATTGTGCAGTATATTTACAAAATTAATCACTGTTCGGAACTCACAAAGTCAGCTGCAATTGGCCAGGTAGAATCCTATACTAGTAGAAACAGCCAAGTTTCAGAGAGTAAAACAGACAACGCTTGCTGTAGAGGTGTAAAGACTTCCTGCCAGGCAACCAATGAGACAAGACTTGGTGTCGTACGGAAGGCTGCCCAGCCGGCCGGTGTGGCCGAGCGGTTCTAGGTGCTTCAGTCTGGAACCGCGCGACCGCTACGGTCGCAGGTTCGAAACCTGCCTCGGGCATGGGTGTGTGTGATATCCTTATGTTAGTTAGGTTTAAGTAGTTCTAAGTTCTAGGGGACTGGTGAGCTCAGATGTTAAGTCCCATAGTGCTCAGAGCCATTTGAAGGCTGCCCCCACTTTATTACTGAGTACAGAGAGCGACCTGGACACGGAATTGCCAGTCGTTACTGCCGCCGTCTTGCGCCTTCACACTGTACAACAGTGATAAGGATGAGCCAGCGATGTAATCACCGATTTCAGGAAGACACGAGGCTAGTTAACTTTCAGCAGGGCTAATTGCACAGTTTTCACATACGTAGCCAGGTTCTTTCTGTAAACATCTAACCTTTCTTGCAGTCAGTGGTCATATTTACGATTTATTCTCGTGACGATGGTTTTATTGTGCTCACTCACGTGTGCCTAGATTATATTGCTACAGTGATCACTTGTTTCTGTTGTATGTAGATGACACCCTTCATTAATATATATCCACATGTTTGAATGGGCCACTCCTATTACTTATCATTCAATGAGACGTTCGCTTGCGCGATATGGGGAGTTTCCCATCGCTGTAGATCATCAGTGATCGTACTTATTGTATCTCAAGGGTACATAAACTAACCGCCGCCGCACATACGAAATGGGTGTCTCCGGTAAACGGTTAAATTCCGAAATCCCGCGATCTTCTGATTTACACAGTCACTTTTTAGTGAACAAATTCCTTACATTCGAATTTGTCGATCCTTAACTAGTATTTTCAAACAGTGGAATCTCTTTTCCGTGTAGTTAAATTTTTATTGATTGAGTTTTGACTGTAAAAGTAAAGACGAACACCTTTACAATAAAAGAACATAAAGAATTTAAAAGAATTGTAAGCTGCATGCGTTTTACTAATTTGCGCTTTTTAAAGGAAAGGTCAGTGGGTAAAAGTCCATCAATATCCTGAGTTGCCTCTTTCCGATTTTGGTTGAAAAAATGGTTCAAATGGCTCTAAGCACTATGGGACTTAACATCTTAGGTCATCAGTCCCCTAGAAATTAGAACTACTTAAACATAGCTAACCTAAGGACGTCACACACATCCATGCCCGAGGCAGGATTCGAACCTGCGACCGTAGCAGTCCCACGGTTCCGGATTGCAGCGCCTAGAACCGCAAGACCACCGCAGCCGGCTCCCAATTTTGGGGGAAATGTTTTGTGTGTTGGTGATTTTACAGTGCTTTGTGGTGTGTATGTTAGGAATTTGATTATTAAGGCGATTTGTTTGAAATTCGGGGGAAATACTTTATGTTTTTGTGCTTTCTAAGGATTTTATAGTGTTTTGGTATGTGTATGTTAGGAATTTGGTTATAAGAAGGAAATGTTTGAATTTTTGTCTCAGTATTTGGTTATGCCAAAACGAATCCATGCTTCTCCACGTATATTAGAGGCGTGTAATGCTGCCCTTTTGCAGTGCGACCTGGGAGGTTGTTGTTTTCTGTTGTTTTTTCTGAATGAGTGGGCTGGTACATTCCACATTAGAGGACCTGGATGAAAGGGGAACCCACGAAAAGGAGGGAACAATGTGTGTGTGTTTGTGTGTGTTTTATATCTAGCATACACTGAGGTATGGTTTGTTATCTCTCTGTGTAATTCTGTTCCTGACTGTTTGGAATGTGTTAATTTAAGGTGCCTGGAAGGTATTTGAGCCTTACGTATTGTGTTGGTTCAGTTTAAAGTCGAAATATGACGATTAGAGTTTCCAGATATCATGTCTTATCTGTTATGATAAATCCCCGTACTGGACAGGACGAAGCGTAGTGGTAAATCACTTTTTTGTGTTATGTTTTTTCTGAGGCGTGTAGCTTGATATTCTTGCTTTGCACATTTTTTGAGGATAATTATTGATAAAACGGCCAATGTAACTCCAATCAATGTTTTACAAAAACTGAAGCAAATGTTACTAAGATTGTTAAGGGAATCCCTCCTTCTGATTTCATATATGAGAAGAGTCATATATTGCCTTTGGTGGCTTGTGTAATTCGTAGCTTGCTTGTGAGCTTACTTGATTTTGACAAATGTCAATGAATTCAACTGAGCTCGCTCTGCTACCACTAACGAAGAGCATTAATGGAAACATGAGACAGGAATGCAACTGGAGCATTCGACTGTGTTCTGTGACGTATGTCAAAATCAATTTTATTACAGAAGTAAGCATCCATGTATATAGGCCACCAAAGACAACATTGACTCTTGTCATATATGAAATCAGGAGGAGGGATTGCCTTAATAATCTTAGTAATATTTATTTTTGTTTCTGCAAACTGTTGATTGCATCTCCATCGGCCGTTTTACAAATAACTACCCCCAAAAAATATACGAAGTAAGAATATCAAGTCACACGCTTCAGAATAAAACATAACGTATAAAAAAACTATTAATCACTACCTTTCGTTCTGTCCACCTGTCCAGTACATGGATTTACCATTACAGACAAGACATAATGTGGAAGCTATAATCATCGTATTTCGACTTTAAACTGGACGAACACAATACGTAAGGAACAAAGATCGTCCAGGCACCTTAAATTAACATACTACAAACAATCACGAATAGAATTACACAGAGAGGTAAAGACCCATACCGCACATAGGTAAGCAACGGTTCCTTCCCATTCCTTTTTGTAGGTTCGGATCTCTGGAGGTGCTCCCCATTCATCCAATTCTCGAATGCGGATAGTATCAGCCCGTTCAAAGAAAAAAAAAGAGAGAGAGAGAGGGGGTGTGTGTGTGTGAGAGAGAGAGAGAGATAAAGACAACAAAAGCCCAGGTCGCATCTGCAACAAGGCAGTGTTAAACACCTAAACACCAGAGACGCACAACGCATAAACACAGGCTCTTCTATAAACAGTGACAGGGCACGACGCTAGTTTGTGAATACTAGTTAGTATCAATACACACACGTGACCTGTTCATAAAACAAGGAACATAGAACTTTATTCTTGTTCGCTGATAAGCACCCTCAAACCATTTTGCCGTGGAGTACATAATTCAAGACCTACAAGAAAAAAATCCATAAGCGGCGCCCTGCAGACGAATGAACATAAAACAGGCAGTGTGGTAATGTTGGCCGAACACAGTACCTCAGTGACACTGCATCATCCAGAAGCAGTCTTCACATCCAGCCAGCGTGCTATACTCATGTCCAACATTACGGCATGCCACTTGCTCGTCCACAACACAACTCCAGCACTCCGCTGAGTCCACCGCTCCCTTTCTCAAGTGCCATCGCCAGGACTCTTTCTCCCACTAATGTACTGTGACCCCAAAAGACGTAGCCTCACCGTCGAGAGGAGGCATGACCAACCAAGTCGGCTACTGCCAACCTAAACCTATAGTGCCTATAGTGTCGTACACGACACACATGCACACACTGAATGAACGTTACCAAACTGATACTTCAGTATTTACATGCCTGTGGGATGTGTTGGCTAAGATTTCATGATTATATGTGCTTATTTTCAATACAGAAGAGAAGGGACTCTACAGATGAAGAATGGTGTGTGTACACAATGGTTATTGGGTTATTGCAACAAAACAAGCTCAAATCATGGGAATATGCAGCTCATCACCATCTCTCTTAGTTTGAGAAAGATAGAACCATTAAAATGAGGGACTGGAAGCATTATATACAGGGTGGTCCATTGATCGTGGCCGGGCCAAATATCTCACGAAATAAGAGTCAAACGAAAAAACTACAAAGAACGAATCTTGTCTAGCTTGAAGGGGAAAACCAGATGGCGCTATGGTTCGACCGCTATATGGCGCTGCCATACGTCAAACGGATATCAACTGCGTTTTTTTTTAAAAACAGGAACCCCCATTTTTATTACATATTCGTGTAGTACGTAAAGAAATATGAATGTTTTAGTTAAACAACTTTTTTCGCTTTGTGATAGATGGCCCTGTAATAGTCACAAACGTATGGCTCACAATTTTAAATGAACAGTTGGTAACAGGTACGTTTTTTAAAATTAAAATACAGAACTTAAGTACGTTTGAACATTTTATTTCCGTTGTTCCAATGTCATACATGTACGCTTGTGAACTTATCATTTCTGAGAACGCATGCTGTTACAGCGTGATTACCTGTAAATACCACATTAATGCAATAAATGCTCAAAATTATGTCCGTCGACCTCAATGCATTTGGCAATACGTGTAACGACATTCCTCTCAACAGCGAGTAGTTCGCCTTCCGTAATGTTCGCACATGCATTGACAATGCGCTGACGCATGTTGTCAGGCGTTGTCGGTGGTTCACGATGGCAAATATCCTTCAACTTTCCCCACAGAAAGAAATTTGCGGACGTCAGATCCGGTGAACGTGGGGGCCGTGGTATGGTGCTTCGACGATCAATCCACCTGTCATGAAATATGCTATTCAATACTGCTTCAACAGCACCCAGCTATGTGTCGGACATCCATCATGTTGGAAGTACATCGCCATTCTATTATGCAATGAAACATCTTGTACTAACATCGTTAAAACCTTACGTAGGAAATCAGCATACATTGCACCATTTAGATTGCCATCGATAAAATGGGGGCCAATTATCCTTCCTCCCATAACGCCGCACCATACATTAACCCGCCAAGGTCACTGATGTTCCACTTGTTGCAGCCATCGTGGATTTTCCGTTGCCCAATAGTGCATATTATGCCGGTTTACGTTACCGCTGTGGTGAATGACGCTTCGTCGCTAAATAGAAAGCGTGCAAAAAAACTGTCATCGTCCCGTAACTTCTCTTGTGCCCAGTGGCAGAACTGTATACGAAGTTCAAAGTCGTCGCCATGCAGTTCCTGGTGCATAGAAATATGGTACGGGTGCAATCGACGTTGATGTAGCATTCTCAACACCGACATCTTTGTGATTCCCGATTCTCGCTAAATTTGTCTGCTACTGATGTGCGGATTAGCCGCTAAAGCAGCTAAAACACCTACTTGGGCATCATAATTTGTTTCAGGTCGTGGTTGACGTTTCACATGTGGCTGAACACTTCCTGTTTCCTTAAATAACCTAACTATCCGGCGAACGGTCTGGACACTTGGATGATGTCGTCCAGGATGTCGAGCAGCATACATAGCACACGCCCGTTGGGCATTCTGATCACAATATCCATACATCAACACGATATCGACCTTTTCCGCAATTGGTAAACGGTCCATTTTAACACGGGTAATGTATCACGAAGCAAATACCACACACACTGGCGGAATGTTAGTGATACCACGTACTTATATGTTTGTGAATATTACAGCGCCATCTATCACAAAGCGAAAAAAGTGGTCCAACTAAAACATTCATATTTATTTACGTACTGCACCAATATGTAATAAAAATGCGGGTTTCTATTTAAAAAAAACGCAGTTGATATCTATTTGACCTATCGCAGGGTCATTTAGTGGGGCAACCATAGCGCCATCTGGTTTCCCACTTCAAGCTAGATGAGTTTCGTTCTTTGTAGTTCTACCGTTTGATGCTTATTTCGTGAGTTATTTGGCCCAGTCACTATCAATCACCCTGTATACATAATGCAGGCAATTGACTACTACAATGATGGGCTGGAGAAAAAGTTGTGACGAGATGGACTCAGGACAACAGTGCAGTAAGAAGAGTGGTCACGGGTTCTCCTTTGACAAACAGGTCATTAACCTATTGTACTTCTAAGAGGTCTAGGGCCTCCTGGGGATAATCTACCTATCTCATTAACAGGTTATGGCCCCCTGTGGGTGACCCACCTTTTTGATTGACAGGTCCTTAACCTATTGTTTCCTCACCCCTCCTCCTCCTCCTCCTCCTCCCCTTCCATCTCCTCCCTCCCCATCCCTCAGGGAACTCTCTTCGCCGATACAAGCACATTTCTGGTATCAGTTTGTTTGACTAATTAATTAAATCGATCAGTTAATTAAATCCACAATCTGGAGAACTCCCCTACCTGGAAATTGGCAGGAAAAAGACTCAGTTGATCGATCATGTTTAGATAATGTAAACAATGTGTGGAATACTGTTTATTTATTTATGGCTGTGTATGGAATATAGTTCAACTATTTAATTAAAGAATTTGTCAAGAAATCGATCGCAGTGCATGGAATATTGTTTAAACAGTTTCGACAATGTGTGGAATATTGTTTATTTAAATAATTTATGAGATTCAAGGCACCATTTAGAATATATTTATTTAGTTAAAGAATTTGTTGGGAAATTGACTGCAGTGTGTGGAATACTGTTTATGTAAACAACTTACAGGATACAGGATGGTGTATGGAATATAGTTTATTTCAAGAATTTGTCAAGAAATCGACCACAGTATGGCATATTTAAAAAACTGCAGCACTTTCTTAATCTGATCGCGCTTGGAAATGCTGAGTAGCCTTAGTTTACATTTGCTGCCGGAGTCAGGGATTTTAAGGCTCTTATTATTTATTTTCCTCACTTCTGGAAGCACACTAGTGTCTAAGCACGGACGGGAAAATCGGAACAATTACATATCCAAAAGTTCATGAAATATTTCAAAACCCACTGTCACTTTCTGCAGATGGACAAATTACAAGAATCTCAGCGGGAAACTATCTTGCACATATCGAGATACATACAGCATTTATATTGCACTGAGAGTTAAACCTTGCAAAAGTGGTCTACAGATCACGAATGGAATGAAGTATGCTATAGTAGCGCCATGAGGAGTCTTCTGTGCATGTCTCTATCGTCCAGGCACCGCAATAAAGATCAAAACCGCCCAATGTCCTTATTACAGATAACATTACTGCTCCCCAACAAAGCATCAAGTGGCGGAATTCTGTTGATCGTGAAATTCCAGACTCACTTCCTGTCTCTGTCTTTCTCTAGGGGCCATTCCCCGATTGTCTGTGTGAACCAACGTCCTGAAACATGCAGTTGGAGGTTTGCATCTCTCCTCAGAATACAGCGTTCCTATTGGCTAATGGTGGATGGAAAGGGAGAGCTGATACAATTTTGATATAAAAAATAGGGTGAAATAAGCCATTTGCACTATCCTTTCAAATTAATTGCTTAACAATTTACAGCAATCTAATAGATCACTTAAAACATAATCCATTTGCACTGTCCTTTCAAATTAATTGGTTAACAATTTACAGCAATCAAATAGATCACTTAAAACACTCACCTCCACTTTACGATGATCTTTCTTCATGATAAAACAGACTGTCAACGTTTGAGTATCACATGCAAATATTGTGCAGATCAAAGTAATGAAATTCCCATCACAAATAAATCGTAGCACTAAACATATCCGAGGTCTCGGACGCGCCCTGCTCCACTACAACGTTTCCACTAAACATATGTGGTGAAAAAAAAATCCTACCGACCACACAAACCAGTGATTGCCAGCCACACGCTGTTCACTGCCTACAGTGTAGCCCCCATCTGCACCGCTCTGGAGAGAGACCCATACCAGAACGCATGTGCGACCGCAATACAATTATTGGAAGTGTGATGCGGTTTTGAAAAGTACTATAGGATTCCTAAATTGGTTCTCTCCGCTACATTTTGAAAGAAGTAGGAAGGTTCTACTGCGTGATACCTTAGAGACAACAGCAAATACCACTGCAAGACAGAGTCCAGTGTGATGTTTTGAAAAGCACTAAACACGACATACTTAAAACTTTGACCCAGTTGGCTGTTCATATATGTAGGAAAAGGGGGTTACTATACTTTCAACTACCTAGTTTCAACTACTTTTCAAGGTCACCCAACTACCCACATACCTATTTAGAGTGATCCATGTGCATGTATTTCGGATGTGGAAAGTGGGTAGTCTGGCGACATTGAAAAGTAGTTGAAACTAGTTAGTTGACAGTAAAGTAAACCCCTTTTCGTACCTATATGAGAGCGACGGAAGCGGACGGATATGTGTTGTGTGAGAGAAGATTATATGGACGTTTGCACTGGACATGTTGATAACATCCGAATTCCTACCACTCCAATCGTCCCCGGATGCCCTCCATGGTTGGGGTGGTGCACTCTGGCATACATGCGCTTCCACAACTGCGGCTGCAACCGGTAATGTTCACTGACCTCTTTGCGACGGAGCTGGCGGTGTACGATGGAGATGGGGGCGCAACGTGCGGACGTCTAGGGGGTGGGTGTGCGAGATGTGTGAGAGTTTTCCTCTGTCTCCGACATTTAGCCCTGACAGATTATTGCTACAGACTGGATCGTGGTTTAAGTTTGTTGTGTTTAGTGCTTTTCAGTACCTCACCGTGGGATCTGTCTTGCAGTGGTATTTGCTGTTGTTTCTATTGTATCACGCACCTTCCTCCCTCCTTATGAATGTAGTGGAGAGAATCAATTTAGGGTTGTATAGTGCTTTTTATAAACCCAATCATGACATTAAATTCCCGATTGGTTAATTTTTTGTTTCCAATAGTTGTATTGCGTGAATGCATGCGTTTGATATAGGAAAGCATGGCTGGGGCGCCGTGGTGAACGAGACCGACGCCTGACAGTAAGAGGCGCGCACATTGTGATTGCGAGTTTGTGCGATCTTCAGGATTTTAGGATTTTTTTTTCACCAGATATGTTTAGTGGAAACATTGTGGTGGAGGAGGTCGCATACGAGACCTTACATATACAGGGTGTTTTAAAAATGACCGGTATATTTGAAACGGCAATACAAACTAAACGAGCAGCGATAGAAATACACCGTTTGTTGCAATATGCTTGGGACAACAGTACATTTTCAGGCAGACAAACTTTCGAAATTACAGTAGTTACAATTGTCAACAACAGATGGAGCTGCGGTCTGGGAAACTCTATAGTACGATATTTTCCACATATCCACCATGCGTAGCAATAATATGGCGTAGTCTCTGAATGAAATTACCCGAAACCTTTGACAACGTGTCTGGCGGAATGGCTTCACATGCAGATGAGATGTACTGCTTCAGCTGTTCAATTGTTTCTGGATTCTGGCGGTACACCTGGTCTTTCAAGTGTCCCCACAGAAAGAAGTCACAGGGGTTCATGTCTGGCGAATAGGGAGGCGAATCCACGCCGCCTCCTGTATGTTTCGGATAGCCTAAAGCAATCACACGATCATCGAAATATTCATTCAGGAAATTAAAGACATCGGCCGTGCGATGTGGCCGGGCACCATCTTGCATAAACCACGAGGTGTTCGCAGTGTCGTCTAAGGCAGTTTGTACCGCCACAAATTCACGAAGAATGTCCAGATAGCATGATGCAGTAATCGTTTCGGATCTGAAAAATGGGCCAATGATTCCTTTGGAAGAAATGGCGGCCTAGACCAGTACTTCTTGAGGATGCAGGGACGATGGGACTGCAACATGGGGCTTTTTGGTTCCTCATATGCGCCAGTTCTGTTTATTGACGAAGCCGTCCAGGTAAAAATAAGCTTCGTCAGTAAACCAAATACTGCCCACATGCATATCGCCGTCATCAATCCTGTGCACTATATCGTTAGCGAATGTCTCTCGTGCAGCAATAGTAGCGGCGCTGAGGGGTTGCCGCGTTTGAATTTTGTATGGATAGAGGTGTAAACTCTAGCGCATGAGACGATACGTGGACGTTGGCGTTATTTGGACCGCAGCTGCAACACGGCGAACGGAAACCCGAGGCCGCTGTTTGGATCACCTGCTGCACTAGCTGCGCGTTGCCCTCTGTGGTTGCCGTACGCGGTCGCCCTACCTTTCCAGCACGTTCATCCGTCACGTTCCCAGTCCGTTGAAATTTTTCAAACAGATCCTTTATTGTATCGCTTTTCGGTCCTTTGGTTACATTAAACCTCCGTTGAAAACTTGGTCTTTTTGCAACAACACTGTGTTCTAAGCGGTGGAATTCCAACACCAGGAAAATCCTCTGTTCTAAGGAATAAACCATGTTGTCCACAGCATACTTGCACATTGTGAACAGCACACGCTTACAGCAGAAAGACGACGTACAGAATGGCGCACCCACAGACTGCGTTGTCTTCTATATCTTTCACATCACTTGCAGCGCCATCTGTTGTTGAAAATTGTAACTACTGTAATTTCGAAAGTTTGTCCGCCTGAAAATGTACTGTTGTCCCAAGCATATTGCATCAAACGGTGTATTTCTATCGCTGCTCGTTTAGTTTTTATTGCCGTTTCAAATATACCGGTCATTTTTGAAACACCCTGTATTTAGCGCTACGATTTATTTCTAAGCGAAATTTCGTTACTTGATTTGCATAAGATACTCAAACGTTGACAATATGTTTTATTATGAAGAGGTATCATCGTAAGGTGGAAGTGAGTGTTTTAAGCGATCTATTTGTCTGCTGTATCTTGTTAAAAAATTAATTTGACAGGGTAGTGCAAATGGAGTATTTCACTCTATTTTGGTATCGAAATTTCGTCAGCTTTCCCTTTGTCTCCAGCGTTAGCCAATAGGAATACAGTATTTTGAGGAGAGATGGAAACCTCCACCTACGTGTTTGGAGACGCTGGTTCACACGGTCAAGCAGGGAGTGGCTTCTTGGGATCGACAGAGACAGAGACAGGAACCGAGTCTGGAATTTGCCCATCAAGAGAATGTTGTCACTTGCTGCTTTGTTTGAATGTTGCCAGGTCAAACAAGGCCTATATTCGGTCAGTGGTCGGTGGTATTTAGTAACATGATATGTTATAAGGAGACTGGGTTGTTGTGACTTTCGTCGCGGCGCACTGACGATAGGGATACACACAGGAGAGCCCAAATGGTAGCTACTACACTACTGGCCATTAAAATTGCTACACCAAGAAGAAATGCAGATGATAAACGGGTATTCATTGGACAAATATATTATACTAGAACTGACATCTGATTACGTTTTCACGCAATTTGGGTGCAAACATCCTGAGAAATTAGTACCCACAGCAAACACCCCTGGCAGTAATAACGGCCTCGATACGCCTGGGCATTGAGTCAAACAGAGCTTGGATGGCGTGTACAGGTACAGCTGCCCATGCAGCTTCAACACGATACGCAGTTCATCACGAGTAGTGACTGGCGTATTGTGACGAGCCAGTTGCTCGGCCACCATTGATCAGACGTTTTGAATTGGTGAGACATCTGGATAATGTGCTGGCCAGGACAGCAGTCGAACACTTTCTGTATCTAGAAAGGCCCGTACCGGACCTGCAACATGCGGTCGTGCATTATCCTGCTGAAATGTAGGGTTTCGTAGGGATCGAATGAAGGGTAGAGCCACACATCTGAAATGTCAAGGGTAACCGCAGCCATGGTTTCCGAACTGGTAGTCCATGCTGCTGCAAACGTCGAACTGTTCGTGCAGATGGTTGTTGTCTAGCAAACATCCCCATCTGTTGTATCAGGGATCGAGACGTGGCTGCATGATCCGTTACAGCCATGCGGATAAGATGCATGTCATCTCGACTACTTGTGATACGAGGCCGCTGGGATCCAGCACGGCGTTCCGTATTACCCTCCTGAACCCACAGATTCCATATTCTGCTAACAGTCATTGGATCTCGACCAACGCGAGCAGCAATGTCGCGATACGATAAACCGTAATCGCGATAGGCTACAATACGAGCTTTATCAAAGTCGGAGACGTGATGGAACGCATTTCTCCTCCTTACACGAGGTATCACAACAACGTTTCAGCAGCAATGCTGGTTTGCTGTTTGTGTATGAGAAATCGGTTGGAAACTTTCCTCATGTCAGCACGTTATAGGTGTCGTCATCGGCGCCAACCTTGTGTGAATGCTCTCAAAAGCTAACCATTTGGATATCACAGCATCTTCTTCCTGTCGGTTAAATTTCGCGTCTGTAGCACGTCATCTTCGTGGTGTTGCAATTCAAATGGCCAATAGTGTATATTGCACTTCATTCCATTCCCTTGTGATTACAGTTATTATGTCATGGGGAGCAAGGATGGGGGAGAGGGGTGCTGTCACGATGTCTGCTCAAGTGGGGGAACTCTGTCTCCTGCAAAGTGGTAAAATAAACATATACATCAATATATGATTGACTTTTATTTGAATTTCGTGTCGTGACATGCTTCTCCAGCAGAGAGTGAGTCTCTTTCGTACTAATTTTTTCTGGGAGGGGCGGGGATGGAGGGGGTGAAGAGTAGGGGCAGTGGAACGTACTCTGGTGGTGACATTGTGCACTAGCTCACTCGATCCCTGCATGTCAAGGTGAGAGCACACAGAACAATCTTCCAATAAGACGACACCTTCAATCTGCTGCAGTGTAATTATGTAATTAGGACATGTAGTTGCTGGATGTGAGATTTTTCCCACCAAATAAAAGTGAGATACAGCACCTGAAAATTTAATTTTATAAATAAACAGCATATCATATGCTATATAATTGAATTCCTTCTCGTGAGATCCTTTGTCTTCAGCACAGATGGCAGATTAGAGGCTATGGCAGAATCCATTCTCAGTCAGGAATTTGTCTTGAAAAGAAGATGTCTCATGTGTGTTGCTATTATGTGTGGAGTTTACTGGGTAAACACTTCCTTGCTTGTGCTTTGGGCTGACTGCAACTGATGGTGCGCCGGCCGCGGTGGTCTCGCGGTTCTAGGCGCGCAGTCCGGAACCGTGAGATTGCTACGGTCGCAGGTTCGAATCCTGCATCGGGCATGGATGTGTGTGATGTCCTTAGGTTAGTTAGGTTTATGTAGTTCTAAGTTCTAGGGGACTGATGACCATAACAGTTGAGTCCCATAGTGCTCAGAGCCATTTGAACCATTTGAACTGATGGTGCATGCAAGCCCAGCAGGACACAAGGAGAAACAGGCAAAGAGCGTTAGATCGATAAAATCCCGAGCTGTTTGGAGATTCCTACCCATAATGTTCCAAACGTTCTCAAATGGAGAGAAGTCTGGCAACCTTGCGGGCTATATCTCCGTTTGGCAAACACGAAGACAAGCATTAGAAACTCTCTTAGTGTGAGGGTGCGCATAACTTCCTGAAATGTAAACCGTGGATGGGTTGCCAAGAAGGGTAACAAAACAGGGCGTAGAATATCGTCGAAGTACCGCTGTGCTGTATGGGAGCCATGGATTACAACCAAAGAGTTCCTGGTGTGAAATGGCATCCCAGATCATTACCCCTGGTTATTGGGTAGTATGGTGGACGGGAAATCAGGATGGTATCCCACCCGTGTCCAGGGTGTCTCCAGACACGTCTTCGCCGGTCACTGGGGCTCAGTTCAACGCGGGATTCATCACCCTGGGCAGCCGTGGGATACCAACTCGACTATCGCCTGTCATGCGGCCCGACAACCAGGAGAGATAACCTGGCGTGCTATTTTATTTCATACCAGGACCCTCTTGGTTGTCATTGGCTGCTTATTTACAGCACAGCGGTACGTTGAAAATTTTCTACGCCCTACTGTGTAACCCTTAATGGCAAAACATCCTGGGCTTAAATTTCAGGAAGTTAATACCCGCCCGTACACGAAGAGAGTTTTTACTGCTTGTCTTCGTCCTTTCCAAATCATACCTTGGCCAGCAAGGTTGCCGGATTTCTCCCCATTTGAGAAACTTTGGAGCATTATGGGCAGGGCCCTCCAAAGAGCTTGGGATTTTATTGAGCTAACGTGCCAATTGGACAGGTTTGGCACGATATCAGTCATAGGATCACCCAACAACTCTATGACTCAATTTCGAGCTGAATAATTGCTTGCATAAGGGCCTGAGGATGTTTTTGACTTGCCACATTTCTTTGTTTGCACATGTAAATCACATCTATCAGTTTTTTTTGTCACAGAATTTAATTTAGTTTTTATGATATTTTGAAGAAGGCCGTTACAAAAAAATAAAAAAAAAATGTATATTTGTGGTAAGGTCTTATAGGACCAAACTGCTGAGGTCATCGGTCCCTAAGCTTATGCACTACTTAGTCTAACTTACACTAACTTAGGCTAAGGACAACACACACACACACACACACACACGCACGCACACACACACACACACATGCCCGAGGGAGGACTCGAACCTCCGATGGGGGCAGCCGCGCCCTAGACCGTGCGGCTACCCCTCGCGGTAGCAGTTCCAGAGTCAGATTCCCAGTGCAGGAATGATTTCGATAATACGGTTGTGTCATGCAGTGATACAGATAAGATTTTACGTTGTTGAGAAAGTATATATTCTACTGTGCTGTACAGATAGTAGTGGAAGAGTTAAGATTCCTAAGACGTATTGCAGTAATTGAGAAGATGATAGGGCAATCACGAGATGCGATAGTCTCTACTATTGTTTGTAGGCTGGAGTGGCACGGTCTAAATAGCGAATGTCATAGATGTATGGCATACAAGTATTCAACGACAGTGCCAGCCGGCGTGAGCTCACGTACAAAAGTCCTTGGAGAATACGATCACCATACTCAAGTATACTGCAGCTGGGTGTTGAGTCCAGTCTAAGTAATGGTCCACAATTATCCCCAAGTTCTGACCAGAAGAAAATATTTATTTATATGTCGCTTAGGATTAAGAGTGCAAGAGATTCTCGGAACTGAGGGGTAGTGTGTTTCGCGGCGAGCTACTAAGATTGCTTGCAGTCTCAGTCGCTCTGCCACAAGACAGAAGGAAACATCGTAGGATAACTTTCCTACACTTCCAGGTCGTCAAAGAGCAGGCAGTTGCAGATGACTTAGAGTACATGCGTTATCCATTGTTGAAGTCCGATACACAGCCAAGTAGTTTCAAAAACATTGCCGTGCGACTGCTACGGTCGAAGGTTCGAATCCTACCTCGGGCATGGATGTGTGTGATGTCCTTAGGTTAGTTAGGTTTAAGTAGTTCTAAGTTCTAGGGGACTAATGACCACAGCAGTTGAGTCCCATAGTGCTCAGAGCCATTTGAACCATTTTTTGAAAAACATTAGGATGCTTCACATACAAATGTGGGGTTGCTTTATGTTGCTATGCAGCGATTTTCAGTCTCCATACTAAATTAAAAGATTGAAAGAGTTGAAGGAAAGTTCTTACAGTTTCATTTGTTCGTAAATCCTCGTTGTTGGAACTTCCAGTATTCGAGCCTCGTGACCTTTTTTGCGAGTTCCTTTTTTAGCTCTGTATTTTAAATGTCTCCGAAAAATAAAGTATGACGTGCTTACAGTTGCTCTGTTTCCAATATAGTTTCAAAAATCTATCGTTAAGTGCTAAATCTATATCTACATACATGCTCTGCAGACCACTGCCAGAAGCATGGCAAAGGGTAATTAGCATCGTAGTAGGTGTTAGGGATTCTATCTGTTACAATTCGCGTATGAAGAGCCGGAAGAATGACTACTTAAATATCTCTGTGCGCGCTACAAATAGTATAATCTTGTCTTCACGGTAAGTAAGGGAGCGGTGCATACGGGGTGAAGACTATCTGTTGATTCTTCACTTAATACTGATTATTGAAACTTTGCAAATAGTCTTTCGCATGAAAATTGGCGTCTATGTTCAGGTGTGTGCCAGTTCATGTTTTCCAGTATTTCTGTGACGCTCCCCCGTGAGTCAAGCGTACCTGTGGCCATTCGTGCCACACTTCTTTGTATACTTTGCATATCTCCTGTTGGTCCGATTTAGTATAGCTTCCATTTACTTCATCAATATACTCAGACAGGTCACAAGAGTGTTTTGGAAGCAGTCTCCTTTGTGGACGGACTGTATTTTCTCAGTATCCCGCCAATGAATCTAAGTCTACGACCTGATTCATTTACGACGGAGGCCCTCTGACCATTCCATTTCATATCGCAATAGACTGTTATACCCAGGTATTTTGACGAGCTGACTGATTCCAGCTATGACATTCCAGTGTTTTACTAATAGGGTACTCTATTTTTGAGTTCTGCACAGTACTCAATTTTCAATTTTTGAACATTTACAACAAGTTACAAAACTGTATACCACTCTGAAATTTTATGAAGAACTGACTGACTTTCAACTATCTACACCTACAGCTACATGACTGCTCTACAATTCACAATTAAGTGCCTAGCAGAGAGTTCATTGAACCACCTTCGAACTATTTCTCTACCATCCCATTCTCGAACAGCGCGTGGGAAAAATCAACTCTTAAATTTTTCTGTACGAGCTCTGATCATTTACCGCTATATAGGTGGAGGCCAACAAAACATTTTCGCATCTGGAGGAGAAACCGGGTGATTGAAATTTCATGAGAAAATCCTGCCGCAACGAAAAACGCCTTTGTTTTAGTGATTCCCACCCCATATCCATCGCACTCTCTCTCTTGTTTCGCGATAGTACAAAACAAGCTGCCCTTCTTTGAACTTTATCGATATCCTCCGTCCATCTTGATTGATGCGGATCCCACTCCGCGCAGCAGTACTCCAAAAGAGGACTAAAAGCGCAGTGTAGGCACTTTCTTACGTTGCCTCTTCTGAGTGTTTTGCTAATAAAACGCTGTCTTTAGGTTGCCTGCCACATAACATCATCTACGTGAATGTTCCAATTTAAGTTATTCTGATTGTGATCCCTACGTATTTAGTTGAATTCACAGCTTTCAGATTTGTGTAATTTATCATGTCACCGAAATTTAGAAGACTCTCTTTACAGGATGTTTCACAATGTTTTGACGATTTCAAATTTGAATAGCGCTCTAAAACCAAGATACAGTAACGGTGACGTCAAAGGTCAGTGACGATGACGTCACAGGTCAGCAACCATGTCGTACTGTCGGATCAACATTATGCGTACGCGGTGGAGTGCTATTTTCGCTGCGGTGTACCTTTCGTAAACGTTTCAATATTCTGCCGCGATATCCATTTCCTGCTCGTGGAACAATACGGAATTAGTACCTAACTTCCGTGCAACTGCCAGTGCATCGAATCAAAAGTCAAACGTCCTTCGGAAAACCGTCCGAACTCCTGTGAACATCGAACGTGTGCATAACAATTTGCAGGCAAGCCCTCGACGCTGTTACGAAAACTTGGTTCCAACAATACGACATGGCATGGCACACATATAACAAGACGCAGCAAGTTCTCCGTGTAGCGTTTGGTAAACGTATAATTATCAAACGCACTTGTGTCGAATGGCCGCCTCGCTCGCGAGACTTTTACCTTTGGAGGCGGCCGAGAAGTTTGCAACGGTTAAAAGATCTAGTTCACGATAAAATTTCCAGAATTCTTCCAATAGTTACGAAATATGTGTTGAAAAACTGGGTGAAACGCCACGAGTATTGCGTAGCCACGTAGCCGTCATTTATCCGATCTAGTATTTCATAAGTCACCTTGAATAACTGTTGTAACTTGTGTAAAATGTTCAACTTCATTTCGCGATTGGTTTGTGTGCTGTTTTGAAATCATCAAAACGTTGTGATACACCCTGTACTACGGAAGTGGATAACTTCACACTTTTTATTATTTAGAGTCAACTGAAACTTTTGGTAACATACAGATATATTTTCTAAATCGACTTGCAAAATGGTTGCCGGCCGCGGTGGTCTCGCGGTTCTAGGCGCGCAGTCCGGAGCCGTGCGACTGCAACCGTCGCAGGTTCGATCCTGCCTCGGGCATGGATGTGTGTGATGTCCTTAGGTTAGTTAGGTTTAAGTAGTTTTAAGTTCTAAGGGACTAATGACCTCAGCAGTTGAGTCCCATAGTGCTCAGAGCCATTTTTTTTTTTTTTTTTTTTTTTTGCAAAATGGTTCAATTGGCTCTGAGCACTATGGGACCTAACATCTGAGGTCATCAGTCCCCTAGAACTTAGAACTACTTAAACCTAACTAACCTAAGGACATCACACACATCACAGAGCGAGGTGGCGCAGTGGTTAGCACACTGGACTCGCATTCGGGAGGACGACGGTTCAATCCCGTCTCCTGCCATCCTGATTTAGGTTTTCCGTGATTTCCCTAAATCGTTTCAGGCAAATGCCGGGATGGTTCCTTTGAAAGGGCACGGCCGATTTCCTTCCCAATCCTTCCCTAACCCGAGCTTGCGCTCCGTCTCTAATGACCTCGTTGTCGACGGGACGTTAAACACTAATCACCACCACCACCACATCACACACATCCATGCCCGAGGCAGGATTCGAACCTGCGACCGTAGCGGTCTCGCGTTCCAGACTGAAGCGCCTAGAACCGATCGGCCACACCGGCCGGCAATCGATTTGCAGTTGGGTTTAATCATCTGATGACTTTACGAGACGGATAATGAGAGCATCTTCTGCAAACACTCTAAGAGGGCTGCTCAGGTTGTCTTCTAGATCGTTTACATAGATCTGGAGCAGCACAGAGCCTATAACACTTCCCCGAGGAACGCCAGATATCACTTCTGCTATAATCGATGACCTTCCGTCAGTTACTACGAACTGTGACCTCTCGGACAGGAAATCAAGAATCCAGTCATGCAGCTGAGACGATACTCCATAGGCATATACGTTGACTAGAGCCACTCGTAAGAAACGGTGTCAAAAGCCTTCTGGAATCAAGTTGAGATCTGCCGTCGTTAGGTCTCATTATTTCATGTGAATACTGAGCTAGTTATGTTTGATAAGAACTATGTTTTCTGCATTCAAGTTGGCAGTTCGTTAATAAATCATTGTCTTCGAGGCAATTGAAAATGTTCTGGGCCAACAAATGTTCGGGAATCCCACTGTAAAACGACGTTAGTAATATGGGTCTGTAATTCAGCGGATTATTCATATGTCCTCTGTTAAGTACTGATATGATCTGTATAACTTTCCAGTCATTAGAAACAGATCTGTCATCGAGTGAGTTGTCGTACATGATTGCTAAATATGGAGCTATTGTATCAGCATACTTTCGAAGGAACCTAACTGGTACACAGGGATTTAAGCTACTTCGCTGTACCGAGCATATCTACTTCTAAGTTACTCATGTTGGCAGTTTTTCTTGATTCGAATTTTGGAACATTTACTTCGTTTTCTTTGGTGAAAGAATTTCGGAAAACCTTTTTTAGTGAATCTGCTGTGGTGGCGCTGTCATCAGTAACATTACCATTGCTGTCACACAGTGAAGGTGTTCATTGTATCTTTTCGCTCGTGTACTTTACAAACGACAAGAAACGCTCTGGGATTCCTGCCAGAGTTCGAGAAGAGTTTCGTTGTGGAAACAGTTAAAAGCATCTAGGATTGAAGTCCGCACTGAGTTTCGAGCCGCAGTAAAACATCACCAATCTTGGAGATTTTGCGTTCTTTTAATTTTGGCATGCTTTCCGCAACAGTGTTCTGGCCTGTTTTGGTACCATTGTGGATCAGTACTATCAGTTATTAATTTATTTGATATATCTCTCTCTCGGTGACCGTCGATATTATTCCTCTGAATTTAAATCCTATCTTCTCTACGCTTTCATAGTAAATTTGGAAGGAGAGCAGGCTGTCTCTTAGGATGGCGTCAAGCGAATTTTTATCCGCTCTTTGTAAACAGATGTATCTTGCAGCTTTTTCATGAATTTGTGTTTTATGGCATTAAGGCTTGCTACAACGACTTGTGGTAAGTAATCCCTGTACCCGTATGCGATGCTAACTGCATGCTCAGGATTGTTTGTTGTTAAGACGTCAAGTATGATTTCGTTACCATATACATTTCGAGTGGGTTCCTGAACTAAGTGTTCAAAATAATTTTCGGAGAAAGCATTCAATACGATTTCGAGCGATGTTTTATGCCTGCTCCTGACTTTAAACAAGTATTTTCGCAAACATATCGACGCAGTCACCATCAATTATGATTGTATGAGTACGGTACCTATCTGAAATGAGATTCATATTTTCTTTGGACTGTTCAGCAACTGTATCATCTGAGTCGCGGAGTGGTTGGTAAAAGGAACCAATTAATAATTTATTCCATTTCTCAAGTATAAACTCTCGCCATACTGATTCAGAGGTACTATCTACTTAAATTTCACTGTAGGGTAAACAACTTCTGACAGCAATAAACATTCCACCTCCAACTGTATTAATCTATCTTTTCTGAACAACCATTAGATAACTTACAGAAGACAACATCATCTGCGAGAAATCTGATATTACTATTAACATTGTCTGCCAGGTCTATAATATACACTCTGCACAAAAGAATCTCGCACACTTCCTCGTGCACGACTGATGTTAGTTCTTCTGTCGATGACTTTTCATCTAATAGAACAAGCTCAGTGTCAAATTTTGTTTGTTGCCCCGTATAACCGCACTTTCATTAATATGTGTAGATGTTGTACCAATATAAATCTTTTTCGCAGGTTAAGAAGTACTGCATCCACCTGATTGCCTTGATGCATAGCTTTCAGGATGAAATGATCGTATGGCATTTACTGGCCGGGATATCCCATTCGGGGTTCGGCCGCCGAATTGCAAGTCTTTTTAGTTGACGCCACTTCGGCGACTTGCGTCTCAGTGATGATGAAAATGATGATGACATACTCACAACACCCAGTCCCCTGCCGGGAATCGGACCCGGCCCCCCTTGCGTGGTAGGCGGTAACACCACCGCTGGTCTACGGGAGCGAACGGCTTTCAGGATGTCATATACGAAAAGCGCAAGATGGGTTTCAAATGGTCGATGTTCTCGTAATCCACGCTGTTTGAGATATCACATTTAATATGTGCTCAGAATATGTTCTATGATTCTACAGCAACTGGACATCAAAGAGCTTCGATAGAAGTTATGTGGATCATTTCTGTTATCCGTCTTCTATACGTATGTGACCTGTGCATTCTTCCAATAACTGTTTTTCTTCGAGGGGTGTATGGTACATGACGGTTACAGTGGGAGCTACTTCCGCTACAGATTCTGTATAACATCTGCCACGGATTCCATCGTGTCCTGGAGCCCTGTTTATTTCTAACGATTTTAGCTGTTTCTCAACGCCACTGGCACTAATGTCACTACCATTCATCTTAGTAGTGGCGCCACAAGTAACCTACGGCAGTTCTTCTGTATCTACCTTAGTAAAGGTCATAATTTCTGCTGTAGCTTTTCCATCCTAAATTTCAGTTCATGTGTTATTCATGAGAGTCTGGACACAAAGTTGGTGCCTTTTTGATATGACCCGTATTTCTTTGAGGTTTAAAGAGATCTTTCAATAAAATTCAGCTACGGCAGTCATCGAAGACATTACCGTTTTGACAGCCAAACGCATTTCATTCAGCGTCTCTCTGTCTGTAACAGTATACTTGGTTTTACATCTATTACGCTGCAGTCGCTATTTTTTTAGAAGTTTCTTTACAGTGACTGTATACCATGGAGGATCTATTACCGCTCGCTGAGAGTGGGGAACACCACTAATGCCGCAAGCTTTAGTGCAGTATTCCTTAAAGAGGACAGAGATCCTGAAGCTGCTGAATTCCGTACATAGAGTCACTAACCAGGTGGTCCGTTTATCGGGTCAGCTTACGTAAGGGCGCATATTCAGTAGCACGGCCACTCGCTCTGCTCCTGACATTGCCCCGCCTACACCGGCCTACTTTTTCGAATCTCAGTTCCTGTATCGAGTTCCTCCATGTCGTCATGTACCCTAACCTTCTCACGTATGCCCACAGTTTTGCAACACCGAACTTGACTGGGACAACATTCGTGATGACCCAGTTACTGATTACTTGGGAGACGCGTTTGCTGTCCGCTTTCGGTTGCTTTTCCCATTTTCTTATTTTCTTCTTCCCTTTGTACTTTTTCGCTAGGACTGAGTTCTGAGTATTCTTACGGCTATCTTCAGCCTAGGAAAAGAGCAATTTAAATTACGATTACCATCTTTCGTGAAATTTATTTCTCAGTTACTCTGACTAGACAAAAATAGTCTATGACTATCGTCTGCATTTTTGATTCATTTTCTTTATCACTAGACTGAACAACTCTAGCTGTGTGTATAGGGTCACCGCCATTTTGAGACACTATATTCCTGTAGTACATAATACACATGTTTCTGTAAGTTCCCTAATTAAGGATTAATGGAATACTGTAATATTGTTGTCCATATCGACACAGACCTTTCTCCCTTCTATACAGCACTTAACACCCAAGGTTTACTTGGGAACTTTTTTACACAAACCAGATTGGGTGGAAATGGTGTGAAAGACCCGACGGTGTGTGGCGGAGGGCACTTTACGTGCCACTGTCATTACCTCCCTTTCCTGTTTCAGTCGCGTATGGTTTGCAGGAAGAACGATTGCCGGAAAGCCTCCGTGCTCCCTCGAATCTCTCTAATTTTCATTCGTGATCTCCTCGGGAGGTATAAGTAGGGGGAAGCAATATATTCGATACCTCATCCAGAAACACACCCTTTCGAAACCTGGACAGCAAGCCAAACCGCGATGCAGAGCGCCTCTCTTGCAGAGTCTGCACTTGAGTTTGCTAAACATCTTCGTAACGCTGTCACGCTTACCAAATAAACCTGTGACGAAACGCGCCGCTCTTCTTTGGATCTTCTCTATCTCCTCTGCCAACCCGTCTCCCAATGAATCTCAACCTGGCACCCGCCTTACCAACAATTAATTTTATATGATCATTCCACTTCAAATCGTTCCGTACGCATACTCCCAGATATTTTACAGATGTCACTGCTACCAGTGTTTGTTCCGCTATCATATAATCATACAATAAAGGATCCTTCTTTCTATGTATTCGGAATACATTACATTTGTCTATGTTAAGGGCCAGTTGCCACTCCCTGCACCAAGTGCCTATCCGCTGCAGATCTTCCTGCATTTCGCTACAATTTTCTAATGTTGCAACTTCTCTGTATACTACAGCATCATCCGCGAAAAGCCGCATGGAACTTCCGGCACTATCTACTAGATCATTTATATATATTGTTACTTAAAAATCGTCTTGATTGCAAATATTTTTAGTCATATGACCCGTTTCGGTTCATTCAGAACCATCTTCAGATCTGATATTTCAGTTACAGAAGTAACCCGTCCAAATCCAGCAGTTTTCACATGCTACGTAGCATGCCAGCCTTCACGTCTTTCTTAAGACAATTTCCGGGCAAATTGAAGTGAATACTGGCCTGTTTCCCCATTGCAGAAGTTTAACTTACTGATCATGTTTAATATTTGGATAAAAGAGAACAGAGTTGTGGAAAATCACAAGGGAACAAGCTTAATCTTTTACAGCAAGAAGTTAATGTAACCACCGCTTAGGTTAGAGGTCAACGTGCAGTAATGACTCACAGACGGCAGGTGGTAACACTACCAGTGGAGGGTATAAAAGCGTTTCGGAAAGACGCGGGTAACAGTGCAGTCGTTGCCGTAATCCTGAAACGGAACGATTTATCTGACAAAAAAATGAGCATGATGATTGGCTTTCCGGTCAATGATGGAAGTATTTCGAAAACAGCAAAGTTTGTAAACTGGTAGCGTGCCGCCGTGGTTAAAGTATAACGTGCACGACTAATTGGCGCTATCCAAAACCGGCGCCGAGGCAACTGTGGTGCGCAACGGGCCATAGATGACGGGGATGAACGACTGCTGCGGATACGTGTAGAGGGGAATAGATATGCATCTGTTGAGTAGCTCATCGCCCAGATAGACCAAAGTACACTACTGGCCATTAGAATTGCTACACCAAGAAGAAATGCAGATGATAAACGGGTATTCATTGGACAAATATATTACACTAGAACTGACATGTGATTACATTTTCACGCAATTTGATATCATAGATCCTCTCAAATAAGTACCCAGAACACCCATCGCTGGCCGTAATAACGGCCTTGATACGCCTGGGCATTGAGTCAAACAGAGCTTGGATGACGTGTACAGCTGCAGCTGACCATGCAGCTTGAACACGATAGCACACTTCATGAAGAGCAGACACTGGCGTATTGTGACGAGCCAGTTGCACGGCCACCACTGACCAGACGTTTTCAATTGGTGAGAGATCTGGAGAATGTGCTGGCCAGGGCTGCAGTCGAACATTTTCTGTATCTAGAAAGACCCGTACAGGACCTGCAACATGGGGTCGTGCATTATCATGCTGAAATGTAGGTTTTCGTAGGGATCGATTGAAGGATGGAGCCACGGGTCATAACATATCTTAAATGTAACGTCCACTGTTCAAATTGGCGTCAATGTGAACAAGAGGTGACCGAGACGTGTAACCAATGGAACCCCATACCATCACGCTGGGTGAAACGCCAGTGTGGCGATGACGAATACACGCTTCCAATGTGCGTTCACCGCGATGTCGCCAAACACGGATGCGACCATCATGATGCTGTAAACAGAACCTGGATACATCCGAAAAAATGACGTTTTGCCTTTCGCGCAGCCAGGTTTGTCGTTGAGTACACCGTCGCAGGCGCTCCTGTCTGTGATGCGGCGTCAAGTGTAACCGCAGCCATGGTCTCCTACCTGTTAGTCCATGCTGCTGCAAACGCCGTTGAACTGTTCGTGCAGATGGTTGTTGTCTTGCAAACGTACCCATTTGTTGATTCAGGGATCGAGACGCGGCTGCACGATCCCTTACAGCCATGCGGATAAGATTCTGTCATCTCGACTGCTAGTGATACGAGGCCATTGGGATCCAACACGGCGTTCCGTATTACCCTCCTGAACCCACCGATTCCATATTCTGCTAACAGTACACCAATACCGCAACATGACGTCCGCTGAGTGGTGATAGGTGGCCTTTTCAGATTAATGACGTTTTATGCTCCATGGAGGAGAAGGCCGTTGGCGTGTACGGCGTGAAACGTCTGAACATCCTGCAACAGTCGTCGGAAGAGGCCAGGCCGGAGGGAATTTTTGCGCGATCTCGGACAGCACAATGGATTAACACAAGTATGTATCTGTCTTTGGAGCCTTGTACACCCCTAAATGCTGTTTGTTTCTCCTTGGCACGATGGCCTCCCCAGTAGGACAATGTAACGTATTACACAGCTCGCATGTCCACGTACTTAAGTTAAATTCTTCTGGGTTATTAGGCCGCGATCTAAAATGATCGACGTTTCGACCCCTCTGCTGGGATCTTCCTCAGGATCTTCTAGTGTCCACTACTGATAGAACACTGTCAGAGACGAGTGTCGCGTCCTCTTATAAAGGGGGAGTTCTCACGCGTTCGTGTTGGATAAGTGATAGTATTGGTTAAAATTCATATGGCTATCATTGGTGGGCCATAGTCATTGGCTAATATTGGCGCTCTAAGCTGTTGAAATTTCTAAGAATGCATCTAATTTCAATAGAGAGGACGGCTATAGGACGCCGGCCGCGGCGGCCGTGCGGTTCTAGCACTGCAGTCCGGAACCGCGGGGCTGCTATGGTCGGAGGTTCGAATTTTGCCTCGGGTATGGGTGTGTGTGATGTCCTTAGGTTAGTTAGGCTTAAGTAGTTCTAAGTTCTAGGGGACTTATGACCTAAGACGTTGAGTTCCATAATGCTCAGAGCCATTTGTACTTTTTATTTTTTATTTATTTATTTATTATTTTTTTTTTTTCGACGGCTATAGGCTATAGGCATCGTGGCTCCCTGCCATCAAGGAAGTAAATACGCGGCCGCGATGTGTGAGCAGCATAAATAACGCGCTGCAAGACACCTCGGCGGAAAATAATATTTTGGGTGAACATTCCCCCTCTCAAGCTGTGTCCGTTTCGAATCTAGCCACTGATGACGACCAACCAATAGCGGTAGCAGGCATTTCAACCAATAACCCTTCTCCAGCATAAGTGTGGAATAGTGCCTTTCTATCCAATGACGATGGGCCGCCAATGGTATCCATAAGAGATGAGCTTCTGCATTAGAGCGGCAATATTAGCCAATGACTATGGCCCACCAATGGTAGCCATATGAATTGTAACCAATGCTATCACTTCTCTAACACGAACGCTTGAAAATTCCCCTTTATAAGAGGACGCGACACTAGTCTCTGACAGTGTTCTAGCAGTAGTGGACACCAGAAGATCCTGAGGAAGATCCCAGCAGAGGGGTCGAAACGTCCATCATTTTAGAAAAAACATGACGCGGCCTAATAACCCAGGAGATTTTAACTTCAGTGACAACGGCTGCGAAAGCCTGCAGACTTACATACTCGTACTTACATTGCTCGAAGAGCAACAGGATAAGTTTACCCCACTGCCATGGCCACCAAACTACCTGGATTTAAGCCCAGTCGAGAATGTGTGAGACCACATCAGTCGGACTTTAGTCGAGAAACCATGCACAGATGGCCACGGCAATGGGGGCTGCACGGCTCCACCTCCCTATCCTTACCTTCTACAAACTCGTTGACTCTCTTCGTACACGTCTCACTAGCGGTCCGCGCTCCAAAAGGTGGTTACTGAAGCTTTTTACAAGTGTGACTGTACAGTGTAAACCGTTCGTGCGCGGCGCACTCTCTCAGTCGTGTGGAACATTTAGCTGTACAAAAAGTGGCTGGTGGTAATCATGACTAGAGTGGAAGTGTTGCACAGTGCACTTACGAATGAAATGTAACGTGCGACAGGTGTGAAAAAACTGATGGGAACGCATCTAAACCTATTTTTCCGTTAACCCACAAATGTGGAATGGTTCTGACGTAAGGCTTTAGAATTATACTCAGGAATAACCATTTGTTAACAACAGAGAAACTCTTCATTTTAGTTTCCATGTCACTGTTTGATAGTAATTATAATAACAAGTTTCAGTGAAATATAATGAAAAACTGTTGCAGTTGGAATGATTGTATTTAACAAACAGAGCAATCACTTACGGTCCTGAAGAGGGACGTGTAGGTTTTTCCAATACTGCAGGGTGTACGTCCTACGTGTCGCCTACGGGTTTCCTTACAAAACAGCATTTTTCATGGTGTATGTGCTGTCCACGAGATTCTCGAAGACTACTGCAGCAGTATTGAGACTAAAAGCGTTCCTACCTGACACTTAGTCTCCTGTCCTAGTTTTCAATACTTGACTTAATTACCTACATCTTCACTGATCTGCACAAAATATTATGATCTCCTGCTTAATGACGTGTTGGTCCACCTCTGAAACGCAGTACAGCAGCGATTCATGGGGCATAATTTCCACAAGTCCTTGGTGGGTTCTCTGAGGTGTGTGCCATCATGTGTCTACGGACAGGTTACGCAAACATGTAAACTTCAGGCTTGCTTAATGACGTGTTGGTCCACCTCTGAAACGCAGTACAGCAGCGATTCATGGGGCATAATTTCCACAAGTCCTTGGTGGGTTCTCTGAGGTGTGTGCCATCATGTGTCTACGGACAGGTTACGCAAACATGTAAACTTCAGGCTGGTGGTCTGTGGGCGCATAGCTAGCCCCCGATAGTCTTTCAGCGTTTAGAGCAGGCCAATTTGGTGGCCAGAACAGAACGTGAGTTCACTATTACGCCACTGATACCATTGTAGCACAATTGTGGCCCCGTGAGAGCACAGTTATCGTGCTGAAATATGCGATCGCCTTTGAGAAGAAAAATGGTTCAAATGGCTCTGAGCACAATGGGACTTAACATCTGTGCTCATCAGTCCCCTAGAACTTAGAACTACTTGAACCTAACTAACCTAAGGACATCACACACATCCATGCCCGAGACAGGATTCGAACCTGCGACCGTAGCGGTCACGCGGTTCCAGACTGAAGCGTCTAGAAACGCACGGCCACACCGGCCGGCCCTTTGAGAAGACATTGACAGTGAAGTGATGCAGATGGTCCGAAAAAACTTTCAGAGTCCACGGTTGTTGCGGTGCCTTCGGTTACTATCACAGTTTCCATGGTAACCCAGGTGAATGCCCCCACTGTATGATACAGCACTCACGGGACAGTCAGTGGGGCAGTGCATGTCTGGAACAGCCGTTCACCTGTATGATGGCGTATCTGGACACGACTATCGACCTGGTGTAGCCTGAAACTTGATTCATCCGACCAGGCAATAAGTTACCAGTCTCGATTATACCGTGCACTGCAACTGACGCTGTCGTTGCGTCAACGTGGGAACACGTAGAGTTCGTCTGCTGCGGAAGGCCTTGGTCAGCCATGTGAGTTGAATAGTATTTCCCTAATAAGTTGTACGTGCACCGGCATTGTACTCTGTCACCAGAGCTGTCACAGTTGCCGCCTGTCCTGCAAGCATCGGACCGCCACATTCTGTGATGAAGGGTGGACGTCCACCACCTTGTTACCTACGCGTGGTTTGACTTTTCTTGCCGGCTGCGGTGGTCTAGCGGTTCTAGGCGCTCAGTCCGGAACCGCGCGACTGCTACGGTCGCAGGTTAGAATCCTGCCTCGGGCATGGATGTGTGTGATGTCCTTAGGTTAGTTAGGTTTAAGTAGTTCTACGTTCTAGGGGATTGATGACCAGAGATGTCCCATAGTGCACAGAGCCATTTTTTTTACTTTTCTTCAATCACTTTTCACGGCAGCATGCGAACAGCCGACGAGATTTTACCGTTTCCAGGATGCTCGTTCCATGCGTTTGGCCATAACAATCTCTCTTTGCCAAAGTCGCTTACATCAGTAGATTTCCCCTTGTAGTCGTTAGAATGGTTCCCCAGTCGCTTCTGCTCTGTTTAAATACGTTACTTACCGCGTCAATCGTCCATACAGCCATCAGACACAATTAAATCTCACGATTTGAATGGTTATAATGTTCTGGCTTACCAAGGTATCCCAACATTCTGTAAACGTACAGGATGTTAGAGCAGAGACTTATCGCTAGAATCGACTATGGCTGAGGCTACACCTGGACACAGGAAGCCTAACAGGAAGTCCCAGAGCAAAAGGAGGAGGGATGCAATGGGGGCCAGCAGATTCAAAGAATTTTTACAAAAGTTCGCCGTGTCTCGAACTGGGAAAGTAGAGACGAAGGTCGTAAGTGTTCAAACCTTACCCCTGTGGTGAGGGAATCGCTCCCTCTCCTCTACGACGGGGACAGAGGTCGTCAGAAGATCTGGAACAACCAAGAAGGCATCCTGTGGTAGGGAGTCGACCAGTGATGAGACAGAATGACGTGATTTTAAGAGAGCGAGTACAGGTAAATATCGAGAGCAGTACATGTAAGTTAACAGATTCACCCCCTCAGCCAGGTTTGGGGATGGACCCAAACTTGTAACATGCAATGCTGCTGTAAATTGGTAATGCAGGAACTTCGAAGAGTGGTGTAGGAGTCTGGACGTTCTATACAGGAGCCGTACTCCCTCTCTGAGCGGACCCCTTTCACGGAGGCAAATTGGCAAGTGATTTGCAGTGAAGCTGAGTCAAAAGCAGCAATTGTAGTAATAAATACGGCGCTGGGAGTCACGACCCTCTCACATCTTTCTGACGATCACTGCAACGTCCTGGAACTTCAGTCACCTGTTGGGGTATTATACCTCATTAATATGTACTTTCAGTGCGGGAGAGAAATTGACAAGTTTGTAGATAAGCTGGTTCAGGTGTCCATGGCGTTGCGGCGGCGTAGATTCATTGTAATGGCGCATATAAATGCCTAGTCTCTTCTAAACAGTCACAGACGATGCAGTATGGCATAGAGAAGACGCCTACAGACTCTCTGCTGTGGAGGGCCATAGGAAGAATGGAAGCAGGAGAATCGCAAATTAATGTGTCCTGATGGCTTAATGTAAATCGTCCTGTTGTTTCTCGGATGAAGCGACAGTTTACAGATACCGAAACCGTATCCCGGAGACCAGAACAGGGCCGACCACGTGTGACATTCGAAATAATGGACCGTCATTTGCCTATAAGAGCAACACGGTACCACCTTACTACTGCACTGCAAGTGGCACCTGACCTCGCAGCACTCCCTGGACGTGTTTTATCGAAGCAAAGAGTGTGCAGAAGGTTTCAGCAGCGTGGCTTTATTTTCGGAGACCTGCTGCCTGTTTGCCACTGGCGAGTCTTCACAGAAGGGAACGTCTAGAGTGGAGCTGTCAACATGCCACCTGGACGGTCGTACGGTGGGCCAATATTCTTTTCACAGATGAGACCCGATTTGGTGTGGAGAGTGATTCTCGACGGATTTGCGTCTACAGGGCACGTGGAGCACGATTTCTGAACCTAAACATTCCGGAAAGAGACCGATATCGAGGAGTATCCTTAATGGTGTGCGCAAGGATTATGTTGACTGCTCGAACACCTCTTCATGAAATTGTACGGGTGAATCAGCAAGATTTAACTGCTGTCAGGTACCGTGAGTATATCTTGGGATCTCATGCGTGGTTGTTGCAAGATGATGTGGGCCCAGACGTCGTAGTGATGGACGATAACGCTCGATGTTTTTTTTTTTTTTTTTTTTTTTTTTTGAAACATGGCGTGGTCTGCTCACTCTCCCAGTTTGAATCCCACAGAGTATGTCTAGGACTCACCAGAAGGACGGGTTGCTTCAGGTCAGCATCCATCAGCCACTCTACAAGGCCTGTGAGCAGCTCTGCAGGAAGTATAGGTGTTATTACCTCAAAATGAGATTGATGAAATCATTCGCAGCATGTTCCGTCGTTGTCAGACCTGTATTGATGCCAGAGGTGGTCACACCCCATACAGAGCACATTAATCAGTTGTCAGTGTGTGTGTGCAAATCCGTCAGGTTGGAAAAAGACAAATAATGTTTTTTTGTACCGTTATGCATGTTGCAGTCGATTACGTTCTGTATTCTTTACATTGTTTCTACATTACTATCACCTGTTTATACTGTTTTATGGCAAAATAAACGCAACCTTGCGAAATTTCCTTTTGTTGATTTAATTTTGTACACCAGTGTAGATACGAGGACAAAGTGCAAAGTTCGCCATATGTGAGGGCAAAATGAAAATTTCTCGGCTTGATAGAGAAGGACCGTAGTTTTTACGTCAAAACGGCATATATTTCTTGACGCAGTCGCCTTTTAGGCCCATACAATTGATTTTACGCTTACTAGTCAATATGCTTATTCCTGAAGTGCGATTCTGGAATTTCTTCAAAATACCAGTCTATGGCGGACATAACCTTTTCATTCACACCAAAATCTTTCCCAGACACAAATTTCGTTACCTGTCTAGATCGATGGAAGTCATATGGTGCCAAATCTGCTTCAACAGGCTTGATGTTCTAGCAGTTTGTGCCGCAGATCTCTCAGTTTTGTTGTATCCCATATCCTTTTGTGGGCAGGCGCTTTGTCTTGGTTTATTTTTCGTTTGGAATCCAGATCAATTCCCGCTTTATTTATTTTTTTCGTAAGTTGTCCCAGAAAGAAAAGAAATGAAGTCATTGTAAATGATCGTTTTTCCCTTTTTAAGATAATTAGTGAGATGTGATTTTACATCTGACAAAATTCTTCCCATAATCTCCGGCAACTACAACTGACTTCGCCATTTCTTGTGCAGGGGCATCAGCTTCCATCCTAAAGTTTGAGTCCTGTTATTGCTGGCATAAGTATTTCTTTCGAAACTTTCAAATTTTAGCAAGAAATTCATTTATTCAATTGTTTGTGATCTGCAGCGACACTAACCAAAATATTACTCAAAATGTAAACTATACATTATTCTTCCTTCTGATGTGCCTGTGTCGTCAGATATTTCACATACCTTTCATCGCCTATCGCCCAGTACCAAACTGTATCCTTTCTGGATATTTTCATCACTGTTTCTAGTTTTCTCAAGCTCTTCACGAAGATCATCTTCAAGATGAATTTATAGGTTAGTGTATTAACCGTTGAAAATGAAGTAACTGGCTCCTTATACTCCGTTAACAACTTTGGATAAAATTCAGTTGACAATAAAGCACCCAAAGGAAAGAATCTTATGTTAGAAAAATACACTCCTGGAAATTGAAATAAGAACACCGTGAATTCATTGTCCCAGGAAGGGGAAACTTTATTGACACATTCCTGGGGTCAGACTGCGATGGAGCTCCGTATGCCACGGCAAACTGGCTGACACTGACGGCGGCGGTGCACAAATGCTGCGCAGCTAGCGCCATTCGACGGCCAACACCGCGGTTCCTGGTGTGTCTGCTGTGCCGTGCGTGTGATCATTGCTTGTACAGCCCTCTCGCAGTGTCCGGAGCAACTATGGTGGGTCTGACACACCGGTGTCAATGTGTTCTTTTTTCCATTTCCAGGAGTGTATTTCTATTAATTCGTTTACTCTGATTACTCACACACGAAACGGGAACCGTAAAATAGGTGGTAAAAATAAACCTATCCTTCAAATCGTGTTGACACATGGCTTACGTTGTTGTTTTTCTAATTGTGGTCTTCAGTGCGAAGACTGGTTTGATGCAGCTCTCCACACTAGTCTATCCTGTGCAGGTCTGTACATCTCAGAATAATTACTGCAACATACATCCATTTGATGCTGCTTTCTGTATTCATGCCTTGGTCTTCCTATACGCTTTTTATACTCACGCTTCCCTCCATCAGCAAATGGACGATACTTCCATGCGTCAGGATATGTCCTATCAAGCGATTCCTCTTTTCAGTTAATTAGAGCCATAAATTTCTTCCTTCGGTAATTCATTCAGTACATCCTCATCAGATATTCCATCTAACCTTATACTCTTCAGCATTCTGTTGTAGCACCACACTTCGAAAGCATCTGTGCTCTTCTTGTCTCAATTGCTTATCGTCCACGTTTCGCTCCCGTATAAGGCTACACTACAGACAAAAGACTTCAGAAAACACTTCCCTACTGACCCTGTTGGGTCATTCACTACCGGCCGACCACCGTGACACCCTCTACCAATAGTATGGAGGGGCATGGTGTCAGCTTCCCAGACCTTGTAGCCCCAAGTTCACACTCAATCAGCTCTTCAGTGCATCACGAGAAAGAAATGTCCCTGGCATTGCAGGAAATCGAAAACAGAAACTCCAGAAGCAGTCATACACTTTGACCACTCAGCTACGGAGGCGAAGATAGCAAATAAATTTATATTAGATGTTAACAAATTCCTCCTCTTCAAAAATGTTTTTCCTATTATTGCTAGTCTACATTTTATATCTTCTCTACTTTGGCTAACATTAGATACTTTGATGTCAAAATATCGAACTTCATCTGCTACTTTTATTGTCTCATTTCCAAATCTAATTCCCTCAGCAGCGACCGATTTAATTCGATCATATCCCATTACTTTATTTAACTTTTGTTGATGTTCATGTTACAACATTTTTTCAAGACTCTATCTGTTCTTTACACGCCGGCCAGAGTGGTCGAGCGGTTCTAGGCGCTACAGTCTGGAACCGAGCGATCGATACGGCCGCAGGTTCGAATCCTGCCTAGGAGATGGATCTGTGTGATGTCTTTAGGTTAGTTAGGTTTATGTAGTTCTAAGTTCTAGGGGACTGATGACCTCAGAAGTTATGTCCCATAGTGCTCAGAGCCATTTGAGCCATTTTTCTTCTGTTCACTTTTCTTCCAAGTGCATTACTATGCCGGACACAATTACAACAGCATCAGCAATCCTCAAGGCCTTTTTTCTTTTTTTTACCTTTCCTTTAATTCCCATTCTAAATTTGAAATTGCTTTCTTTTATTGCTTGCTCAATTCGAGGATTAACTAACAAGGGGGTAGGTCACAACCCTGTCTCACCCCATTCTCAACAGGTGTTTCCCCTATATGTTCTCCGAATCTTGCAACTGCAATTTGTCTATCTTGCCAGTTTATAATAACCTTCCGCACCGGCATTTCATCCCTGCTATCTTTAGAATCTGACATCGTCTGATCCAGTAAACACTGTCAAAAACATTCTACACATGCTATCAGCGTAAGTTCGATTTTCTTCACTCCACCTTCAAAGTTAAGTCACAGGGCAGCACTGCTTCGCATGTTTCTCCATTTCTGAGGAACACAGTCATATTGCCTGAAGACGGGTTCTACCAGTTTTCACATTCTTCTAACACAATTCGTGTCGGCATTTTGCAACTGTGATTTATTAAACTGATGGTTCGGCAGTATTCACACCTACCGGCACCTGTCTGTTTTGGAATTAGAATTAGCGAATTTTCATTGAAGTCTGAAGGTATGCATATCGGGTGGAAAAGGTACGTCATGGCTAGCTTTCCCACGATATCGATAGTTCCGAGGGAATGTCGCCTACTCCAGAGGCCTTGTTTCGACTTAGGTCTTTTAGAGCTCTGTCAGGTTCTCCTCGCTGTAACACATGTCCCAAAACTTCATTGATGTGAACAATATTTCTGTGTGACGCCGAGAACGTTTTACGTAACCCCTGTCCACTACAGGATAAAGACGACTCTTCCGGTAAGTTACACGCGGTGCGAAGATACCGGCAGCAGTGGGTTGTGCGGATGACAGAAAGCAGGGGCAGCGTGTTGCGCCAACGAAACCAAAACCGTAGTGGCGGCGAGCCAGCCGGGAGAAAGCCGCGCCTCGCCCCATGCCTGGAATTTAGAGCAGGCGCGCTCCCATTGTGTGCTGTAGCAACTGCCACCAGCCATAGCGCGAAGACGCACACGCCACACCAGCTACCACGCCTAGCGTGAGGCAACGGAGCTCACGATTAACTGACCGGCTGAAGCCATTTCTTATTACCATCCCGAGAGCCATACGATACTACATCGCATTATGAGCTGAAATGAACTCCTCTTCTTACAACAAAACGTACGTGTCCACTGAAAACCATATGAATTCATCTACGTCTACAAATACATGGGTACTCTGAAAGTCACATTGAAATGCCTGACAGAGGGTTCATCGAACCACCTTCACAATTCTCTATTACTCCAATCTCGTAAAGCGCGCGGAAAAGAATGAACACCTATATCTTTTGGTACAAGTGCTGATTTCCCTTATTTTATCGTGGTGATCGTTCCGCCCTATGTAGGTCGGTGTCAACAAAATATTTTCGCATTCGGAAGAGAAAGTTGGTGATTGGAATTTCGTGGGAAGATTCAGTTGCAACGAAAAACGCCTTTCTGTTAATGGTTTCCAGCCCAAACCCTGTATCATTTCTGTGACACTCTCTCCCATGTTGTTGTTGTGATCTTCAGTCCTGAGACTGGTTTGATGCAGCTCTCCATGCTACCTTATGAATCTGCTTACTGTATTCATCTCTTCTGGACTCGCATTCGGGAGGACGACGGTTCAATCCTGTCTCCAGCCATCCTGATTTAGGTTTTCCGTGATTTCCCTAAATCGCTTCAGGCCAATGCCGGGATGGTTTCTTTGAAAGGGCACGGCCGATTTCCTTCCCCATCCTTCCCTCACCCGAGCTTGCGCTCCGTCTCTAATGACCTCGTTGTCGACGGGACGTTAAACACTAATCTCCTCCTCTCCTCCTCCTGTATTCATCTCTTGGTCTCCCTCTACGATTTTTACCCTCCACGCTGCCCTCCAATGCAAAATTTGTGATCCCTTGATTCTTCAGAACATGTCCTACCAACCGGTCCCTTCTTCCTGTCAAGTTGTGCCACAAACTCCTCTTCTTCCCAAGTCTATTCAATACCTGCTCATTAGTTATGTGATCTACCCATCTAATCTTCATCATTCTTCTGTAGCACCACATTTCGAAAGCTTCTATTCTCTTCTTATCCAAACTATTTATTGTCCATGTTTCACTTCCATATATATGCCTACACTCCATACAAATACTCTCAGAAACGACTTCGTGACACTTAAATCTATACTCGATGTTAACGAATTTCTCTTATTCAGAAACGCTTTCCTTGCCATAGCCAGTCTACATTTTATATCCTCTCGACTTCGACCATCATCAGTTATTTTGCTCCCCAAATAGCAAAACTCCTTTACTACTTTAAGTGTCTCATTTCCTAATCTAATTACCTCAGCATCACCCGACTTAATTCGACTACATTCCATTATCCTCGTTTTGCTTTTGTTGATGTTCATCTTATATCCTCCTTTCAAGACGCTGTCCATTCCGTTCAACTGCTCCTCCAAGTCCTTTGCTGTCTCTGACATAATTACAATGTCATCGGCGAAACTCAAAGTTTTTATTTCTTCTCCATGGATTTTAATACATACTCCGAATTTTTCTTTTGTTTCCTTTACTGCTTGCTCAATATACAGATTGAATAACATCGGGGACTCTCTCTCATATTTCGCTATAATACAAAACGTGCTGCCTTTCTTTGAACTTTTTCGATGTACTCCGTCAGTCCTACCTGGTAAGGATCCCACACCGCGCGGCAGTATTCTAAAAGAGGACGGACAAGCGTAGTGTAGACAGTCTCCTTAGCAGATCTCTTACATTTTCTAAGTGTTCTGCCAATAAAACGCAGCCTTTGCCACAACATTTTCTATGTGTTATTTCCAATTTAAGTTGTTCGTAATTGAAATACCTAGGTATTTAGTTGAATTTACAGCTTTTCGATTAGTCTGATTTATCGTGTAACCGAAGTTTGTGTTCCTTTTCGCACTCATGTGGATGACCTCACACTTTTTGTTATTTAGAGTCAACTGCCACTTTTTGCACCATTCAGATATTTTTTCTAAGTCGTTTTGCAGTTTCTTTTGATCTTCTGATTACTTTATTAGTCGATAAACGACAGCGTCATCAGCAAACAACCGAAGACGGGTGCTCAGAGTGTCTCCAAAAATGGTTCAAATGACTTTGAGCACTGTGGGACTTAACATCTATGTTATAAGTCCCCTAGAACTTAGAACTACTTAAACCTAACTAACCTTAGGACATCACACAGTCATCACGAGACATAGAAAATCCCTGAACCCTCCGGGAATCGAACCCGGGAACCCAGGCGCGGGAAGCGAGAACGCTATCGCACGACCACGAGCTGCAGACGATTGTCTCCCCAATCGTTTATATAGATAAGGAACAACAAAGGGCCTATAACACTACCTTGGGGAACGCCTGAAATCACTTCTGTTTTACTCGATGACTTTCCGTCAATTACTACGAACTGTGACCTCTCTGACAGGAAATCACAAATCCAGTCACATAACTGAGACTATATTCTATAAGCACGCAATTTCACTACGAGCCGCTTGTGTGATACAGTGTCAAAAGCCTTCCGGAAATACGGGAATATGGAATCGATCTGAAAACCCTTGTCCATAGCACTCAGCACTTCATGTGAATAAAGAGCTAGTTGTGTTTCACAGGAACGATGTTTTCTAAACCATTGTTGACTGTGTGTCAATAGACTGTTTCCTTTGAGGTAATTCATAATGTTGGAACACAATATATGTTCTAACTCGCATGTTTACGACGTCACGTCGAAAATACTGTGGGTAGAGAACATAAAACTGAGTCAGTGCTTCTTGATATCCCTAATACTTTCGTCTCAGTACAGTACCTACGAATACTAAATAAGCCCAGCGACAACCACGTCATTCATTGGGAATGAGTCTCACCATTTCCATTATCTGATAAACAGTAGCTGAACACCTATTAACAGTCATTAATGTTGGGTGTATCTGCCTTTAGCCTTTATTACGGCTTGAACTCTACAGAGGCACTTTCAGTGAAGTGCCCGAATGTCTGTGGAGGAATGGCGGTCCATTCATTCTCAAAAGCCGAAACGAGAGAAGGTAGTGATGTTGGACGCCGGAATCTGGATCGAATTAGGCGTTCTAACTCATCCTAAAGGCGTTCCATTAGATTTAGGTCGGGATTGAATTTCAGGAATGTTATTGTTCACAAGCCATTGCCTCACAGATGCTGCTTTATTTTAGGGCGCATTATCATGCTGATACAGTCAGCGTCTGGCAACTGTTCCTCTACCGCACAGTGCTGTAAAATGGGTATATATCATTCAAATGTGTGTATATCATTCCAAATTTAGACTTTTCTTAAGCGCAATAAGGGGAACATTGGTTCTTCCGTACTTCATTATTGGCATTACAAATGATGGCAGGTGACCTTCTCCAGGCATTCGCCAATCCCAAATCCTTCCATCGGACTACAACAGGGCACAGAAAGATTCATCACTCCACATCACTCGTTCGCAGTCATCCACTGTTCAGTGGCGTTGTTCTCTTCACTATCTCACTTGTCGCTTAGCATTGATTACAGAATGATTTGTTTACCGGGAGCTGCTCGACAATTTTACTCCATTCCTAATAACTCCCTGTGCACAGTCATTATGCTACCTGGCTGCTGATAGTCACAATTCCTTCCAGTTATTTCATGTGCTTTTTTTTTTTTTTTACAACGATCCTCTGCAATGCTCGACGGCCCCTATACTTCAGTGCATGAAGTCAGCCCGGTTTTGGTTTAGCTATGGTTATTCCTCCGCATTTCCGCTTCACAATGACATCACTAACAGTCATCTTGGGCAGTTTTAGGAGGACTGCAATCTCCCTGATGGTTTTGTTGCTCAGGTGACGTCCAGCACGTTTTAAGTCACTTAGCTCTCCTGAGCGACCCGTTTTGCTATTACTCCTTCTCTACTTTTATACTGACGGTTCCGCATCTAGTGTGGCCGAGTGATCAATTCCACATTACACCGGGGTATCTGTATAATTTTGAAAAGATAGTGTATATGTGGCTGAGATTAATATCTTCCTGCCTCACGCATGGATGTGTGTGATGTCCTTAGGTTACTTAGGTATAAGCAGTTCGAAGTTCTAGGGGACTGATGACCTCAGATGTTAAGTCCCACAGTGCTCAGAGCCATTTGAACCTTTTGAACTTCAGATCGATTCGGGAGACCCCATTCATTTTAAAGGAAGATGTGTTACACATGTACGGGGTGGGTAAAAACACAACACGTTACTATGCCTAATGCGATGTAGGGCAAACCGTTGGCATTCAGAACATCTTCCAGTAGTCTCTGAACGGTTATGTTTCGTTTATCGTAGCGAAAAGTAACAGTTAAATCCTAAATAAAGTTGCTGAAACGCAAGCAGTGTGAGATTCAACGAAACTAGAGAAACAGTTCGTGAGGTGCAGTTTAGCTGCTTCAGCTCCATAATCAGGTTTGATGGGTATTTTTCAGTATAATCTTAATATTAATATCTATTGATTACGGCTACAACAACAGAAAGAAAAAGGAACGAGGAAAAACTTTAAAGAACTTACGGACAAAGCATAAGAAATTAATTTAGAGGAGCGTGGCGAGAGGAAGAGGAAAGTACATATAGTAATGCCAGAGCCAAAGGAGACGCAATGGTGGTCGAAGGATGCCATGCAACTTTCGACTTGTAAATGGCACTTAATCACAGTGTCCGGATTCAAACAACTATGACATGTTTACTTATTCTTTATTTATTATGATGGTTTTTTTTTTTTCCTCAGCGATATTGCTATAGGTGTGCAAGGTTGTTTTACAAGTACTGTTAGGGCATCATATGTTGACATTTATCTTTATTTGTTTAATAAATCTTTTTCGCTTCCGTAGGGGCTTCTAAGCTGACGAACGTACTTTTCAACTATTGTGTAGGTGCATGCTAGAAAATGAGTTAGCACCAGTGCTGTTAGTTTTGCTATTTTGGAAGAAGACTCCAGCCTTCATCCTTTTGGAAGCATATCCCACCTCCCAGGGCTGGCCCTGGAAACTTGGAACGAATGTGAGCATATTAGTACCACGGCGTTACGTCTCTGCACGATTAAAAAAACTCGGGCTTGAATAAGAGTTTGCAGAAGCAGCAAATGGTTTAATAATGCCATCAACGGCCTGTGCGGGAAAAGTTGGCAGTGGCAACTGAACTTTGAAGCTTGCCGAATAAGAAAAGCACGACGAGACAGTCGGGTCCACTTTTCAACGGGCCTCACAGTATTGCGCCACATCTACGCTACACTCTCTAGGCTGACATATAAACTCATACCCACTTTATTTATTTTACTATTGTTGACAGCTGTTGTGATTTCAGCACCTTAACCACTTAAAAATTACGTAAAAGTCAAAACTACAATTAAATGAAATGATAATGAAATCAAGACCCTAAGCTGTCGAAGGCGTTCATATACATCAGTGTGAAAAATTGAAAATATGTGTCCCGACCGGGACTCGAACCAGGGATCTCCTGCTCACATGGCAGACGCTCTATCCATCTCTTTTTTTTAAATCTCATTTTGTTCTATTGTTCGTTGACTTTGTTCGTGGCGGGCGTCCGATGTCACTCGTTAGTGTTGTTCGTTGATCCGTTCACTCAGGTGTTTATTACAGAGAGTAGCTAAACCCTCTGACCGAACACGTATCCATCTGAGCCAACGAGGCACAGAGGATAGTACGACAGCATGGATTTATCCCTTGCACGCTCTTCGTGAGACCCACATTCAAAACTTCATGTCCACACACTACATTAGTAGTTCCCCTGCCCATTACACTCATTACTCGCGGCAGACAATCTTATCAAGTCCCGTAAGAGTTCGGGCAATGCTTGTGCATCCTGCACACAAGAAGGTCAATGGCCGGTTAGCCTTAACTATATGAAGATGGTATCTCTTCTTTCGGACACGTCCGAAAGATACAGATACCATCTTCATATAAAACTACAATTGTGCAAATTATAATAAAAATGTAGCCCATTATGAAAATATTCCCATTTAAAAAGATTCAACGAGACTGTGAACCGAGGACAAATACAACTGTTTAACACCGACATTCTCCACCTGAGTATTTCGTTTTTCTTTGTCGCAGCGACTCCTTATCACTCCTGCAGTAGAAATGTCTCCCTCTGCATCTACATCTACATCTACATTTATACTCCGCAAGCCACCGAACGGTGTGTGGCGGAGGGCACTGTCAGTACCTCCCTTTTCTGTTCCAGTCGCGTATGGTACGCGGGAAGAACGACTGTCTGAAAGCCTCCGTGCGCGCTCTAATCTCTCTAATTTTACATTCATGATCTACTCGGGAGGTATAAGTACGGGGAAGCAATATATTCGATACCTCATCCAGAAACGCACCTTCTCGAAACCTGGCGAGCAAGCTACATCGCGATGCAGAGCGCCTCTCTTGCAGAGTCTGCCACTTGAGTTTGTTAAACATCTCCGTAACGCTATCACGGTTACCAAATAACCCTGTGACGAAACGCGCCGCTCTTCTTTAGATCTTCTCTATCTCCTCCGTCTACCCGACCTGGTGCGGATCCCACACTGATGAGCAATACTCCTTTGTTGATGGACCACATTTTCTAAGGACTCTCCCAATGAATCTCAACCTGGTACCCGCCTTACCAACAATTAATTTTATATGATCATTCCACTTCAAATCGTTCCGCACGTATACTCCCAGATATTTTACAGAAGTAACTGCTACCAGTGTTTGCTCCGCTTTCATATAATCATACAATGAAGGATCCTTCTTTCTATGTATTCGCAATACACTACATTTGTCTATGTTAAGGGTCAGTTGCCACTCCCTGCACCAAGTGCCTATCCGCTGCAGATCTTCCTGCATTTCGCTACAACTTTCTAATGCTGTAACTTCTCTGTATACTACAGCATCATCCGCGAAAAGCCGCATCCAGCCACACAGCTGTTATGATAACTCCGTAGGCTCTTACTTTGTTTATCAGGCGACAGTGCGAAACTGTATCGAACGCCTTCCGGAAGTCAAGAAAAATAGCATCTACCTGGGAGCCTGTATCAAATATTTTCTGGGTCTCATGAACAAATAAAGCGAGTTGGGTCTCACACGATCGCTGTTTCCGGAATCCATGTTGATTCCTACATAGTAGACTCTGGGTTTCCAAAAACAACATGATACTCGAGCAAAAAACATGTTCTAAAATTCTACAACAGATTGACATCAGAGATTAAGGTCTATAGTTTTGCGCATCTGCTCGACGACCATTCTTGAAGACTGGGACTACCTGTGCTCTTTTCCAATCATTTGGAACCTTCCGTTCCCCTAGAGACTTGCGGTACACGGCTGTTTGAAGGGGGGCAAGTTCTTTCGCGTACTCTGTGTAGAATCGAATTGGTATCCCGTCAGGTCCAGTGGACTTTCCTCTGTTGAGTAATTCCAGTTGCTTTTCATCACACTACTACTTTTCATCACTACTAGCTTCTAAGCTGTGATACACTTCATCGTCAATCAAATTTTTACTAGCTTATATATAGTGTCCGGCCGCTGTAGCCGAGCATTTCTAGGCGCTTCAGTCCGGAACCGCGCCGCTGCTACGGTCGCAGGTTCGAATCCTGCCTATGGTATGAATGAGTGTGATATCCTTAGGTTAGTTAGGTTTAAGTAGTTCTAAGTGTAGGGCACTGATGACCACAGCAGTTGAGTCCATAGTGCTTATAGCCATTTGAACTTATATGTAGTGTTATAAAATCTAAAGAATATGAAATGTAAAAATACGTGCTTCTTTCAGCACTGCCAACAAGTTTCAGACTAAAAATCGAGTGGCCACGGGATGATCTATTTCCAGAATCTAATGTGGTCTCCAGAGGGCGAACTATGCGAAGTAGCCTGACAGTAGCAAGAAAATTCTGATGTCACTCACGTATGACTACCATCAGAAAGGAGGAATTGCATTCACAAATGAACTTCAAGGATAGTTATCTAATGTGGTGATAGGACCACTACTGTTCATGATATACCTTAACTACATTATTGATTATTTTAGTAGCAATCTTAGACTATTACTAGACGACGGAGTTATCTGTAATTAACTGTTATACGACAAATGTTCAGATAATATTGAATTAAAGGCTGTTAGAATATCTGACTCACGCAAAGACTAGCAGCTAGCAACAAGTTTAGAACTCTAAGGAGTTAAACTGTGTTAGCACCTGGCAACAATTCACGTGATAAAAATAGCCAGGAACAACAATATATGCTTATATAAAATAAAAATATCACGTAAGCTTAATTTTAGGTAAAACGAATAGCAAGCTGCGATTTATTGGCGTAATTAATATGTATAAAAGTGATGAACATTGCAAAAGATAAAATATATAAGTTTATAACTATAAAATAAATCTTGCGTCTGAAAAAACTGGCTCAAAGAGACCCTGCCCAGAACCGCACTAAGCGATATTTCATCTTGACTTGCTTGAATTACGTCTGGAAGCGTCCACTGGCATGGGAAAAAAATGGTTCAAATGACTCTGAGCACTATGCGACTCAACTGCTGTGGTCATTAGTCCCCTAGAACTTAGAACTACTTAAACCTAACTAACCTAAGGATATCACACACATCCATGCCCGAGGCAGGATTCGAACCTGCGACCGTAGCAGTCACAGCGTTCCGGACTGCGCGCCTAGAAAAGCGAGACCACCGCGGCCGGCGGCATGGAAAAGATCACATTCATATGTAGATGGGGTGGACTCTGCTTTCACACGGTTACTGTCATGCTGTTGGTTTTCCAGACTACACTACAGAGATCCAGAAGTATTCATACACTCAGCGAGGTTTATTTCAATCGCTACAGATCTCAACGTGCTCTAGTAGTAATTTCTTCTTTTTTTCATGTCACTGTAGATATGGAGGAAATGTTTCCTGAAATTGGGGCCTTTTTCCGTAGGTTGAAGTTTACGTTCAACGCTCTTTCATGCCCTTCAGTAATCTCACGTAGTATTTGTAAGGTTCTGATACCAGCCACAATGGGAAGCTTTCATTGAGTACCGGCTTCAAACGCAGTGTATCTGCTCTTAATGTTTTCTTCAGGGAAGTGTCTATCCGATTTCTGTGTGTCGAGCTGAACCATGAAATCCTTAATACAGTTGAATGGATTTCTTGGCTGGGAGGGGGGGGGGGGGGGCGATCAATTTTCGGAGGCTGATATTTCTGGATGAGGCCTTCCATTTATTGTCAGTACAACGATTCACTGTACGGCAAATTTAGAGTAAAGGTGCAGCCCTCCATTCCGGCCTTGCACCGTATTTGGTTATTGAAAGAGTTACTGCTGATGCCGTTAGAAAGCTTTCTTGGTTCTCTTTCGGCCATATGACACTCACTACTGGACAAAGGCCACTTCTACACTTTTCAATGCATTAAGGTCTACATCCATGCTCCTCCTGCAAACTTTCTAATACAATATATCCAATTTTCACTAGGTCGTCTTCTTAGCCTTTTCTTATACCTTGGAAACCAGTAAAGAGAATTCGTGGCCCATTTACCAACCATTCACATGGTTTCCTGTCCATCGACAGTTATTATTACGCAATCCACTCCAACCTGGTCGCCGATCGACTTGTTTGTTTTGCTCTCTCTCCCAGTAATTCTGAACGTGCATCCCTCCATTTCTCGCCGAACTTTCCCTTGGTTTTGAAGGGGGTTGGCTCTGTATTACCATATTAAGTTAAAATGGTAATAGACATCGATTGTAAACATTCTATATCAGGAACGTTCTAATCTTCGCTATGAAAACTATTTGGTTTACTACAAACCATATATAGTCTGTTTTTTTTAGTTTCCCTTTTTTCCGTCTATCCAGTGCCCTAAATGCAAAACCTCATCAACTGCTGCTATGGCTTATATAATTTCCTTTTCGTTGTGTAGATTACATGTTATTTTAGTCTAATTGTAATTGATTTTATCCTGGAGGTGCTGTTTGTTGTGTAAACTGATCATATGAAGCAGTTGCAATAGGACTTGGTGAGATCGTACTTCAGCTGGGACTGCTTCGATATTCGGGGCTTTATGAACTCGTTGGCACTTTAAGCATTCCTATTTCAGTTTCATATAGGAGGTCACTGAACCGTTTTTCAACAATCAAACGGAGGCGTTTTTCCAGTGCCCTCATTCTCATTGCAATAGATTTTCCCAATATATCATATCTGTCATCTCGGGGCGAAGGCTTCTTAAAATGATCTCTCACTGACAGTAGGACATCATTGGTCAGTTCCACACTTCTCCTTTTTTTTATTTTTGCCAAATCAGGTTGTGATATCGAGAGTTCTTTGGAATTTTAAGGACTCTCGTTTTCCTCTGAAGGTGCTTCACTGCTCGGTGTTTGTGGGGCAGCATCCTCGATTACATCATGAAGGAAGAATGTTATTAGACCCCAAAAGTCATTTACCGTGATTTCATTGTTCATTTCAGGAATATAATTTAAAATAAGACAAACATATAAGATAGAAATTACACAAACCTTCTTAAAAACTATAAAACAAATAGTTTTATTGCAGTAGTTTAAAAATTCTATTTCTTGTTTTCTTTGTAACCCAACTTTTTGGACAAGCATTGAGTCTGTGTTATTTTAAATGTTACTTTTATTTTGCTTGTAAAAGTAAATTTATAAAGCCTGTTGCAATTATCATCGCTATACATCCACAGTGTGAAAAATATTATTAATTAATCCTTGAGTTTCCTGACTCCACTGAGAAATGGAAAGTTATTGCTAAAACATTTGAAGACAGATGGAATTTCCCACATTGTGTTGGTGCCATGGATGCTAAACATATAGACATAGTTTCCCCAGCGAATTCCGGATCTTTTTACTTCAGCTACAAAAGCAGACACAGTATGGTACTTCTTGCAACAGTGGATGCTAACTATCTGTTCCTTTTAGTGGATTTCGGAACTAATGGATGTCTTTCTGATGGGGACGTTATCCAGAATACTAAATTTTATGAAAAGTTAGAGAGTAATGAGCCCGAATTTCCAAAGCCATGCAATGTTACAAAAAATTTCGAAAATGTCTCTTGCGTATTTGTGGCTGATGACGCCTTTCCTCTTACACTCAAAATTATGAAGCCTCTTCGATAAGCGCAACTAGAGTCACTTAGTAAACAACTACTGCATTTCATGAGCAAGACACTTTGTCGAAAATTATTTTGGAGCATTTGCATCCAGATTTCGTATATTCCATACTCAAATCAATTTGCAACCAGATAACATAATAAAAGTGGTGATGGCAACATGTGGATTGCATGATTTTTTGATGGAACAATATCGAAGCTTTTACGATCCTCCAAACAGTACCTATCAGGAGACGTAAGATGGAACTACTGCCATTACAGATTTTTGATACCTCGCAATCAAATATGATCGCACTGAAAAGTCTGAACCACGAGAACATAACGTCTGCTGCTAAACAGCTTAGAAATGGGTTCACTTCATGTTTCATGAATGAAGGGAAAGTTCTGTGGCTAGACAGTAGGGTTCTTTGAAACAAAAAGTAGACTAAAAGAAGAAGCTTGGCCTTAGTAAGTTAATAATTCATACATTTTGCATTAATTAATAAAACATGTGGAATCTAAAGAAAATCTTTCCACTTGTAAATAAAAATGTAGTTTAGTTAAATTAAATTATATGAGTATTATAAATAATCTGAGTACTTATTTCATCCCCGTCATCCAAGTTTGACACAGACGCACCCCCAGCATCGCCAAGAAAATCGAACAAATCAAAGTAGCACAATTTCGATGTGTAGACGTTGTCTGTTGAATCTCCTTATTTCATTGTCATGTCACGTTTCTTCTTCTCTTTACGTACATTACTTCTTAAATCATTTATTTTTTAACTACAGATTGCTTTTTAGCATCGCGTTCTATCTCCTTCAGTTCAATAACAAGTCTTTCATAGACTGCATCTCTCTTTTCACGGTCGTGGTACTCTTTACTTTTCACCTGCCACAGACAAGGTTCCAACCTATACATTTCGATAAACTCTTCTATCACTTGGTTTCATTTTCGATTTTACAAGTTGGTCACAAGCGTTGAGTACTACTGCGCGTTTAGTCACTAGCTAACACTGTTGAATTTGTAAATACAAAGACAACGACACTCTCTACTCAGGGAGCTAGCCCCAGCTAATCAAAAACCTATACAGCCGTGCCGGAGTGACTCACACTCACGCTCGGGTCAACACGCCTACGCAGGTAGAAAGAATTCAATTTTGATTCTTCTCCGGTCGCCTGCGCAGGTCGCTACGCCTGTACAGTTTGGCCTGCATCGGCCGGCACACACGCTCCGGTTTACCTGTACAGGTTTACCTGACAGGTATACCGGAACCTGTATGGCGGGGCTTCCAGATGAAGCACGCTTTCCTTAAAGTCTAACAATAAACTGAAGTCGACCTTTCGCATTCCCTTCCACAGTTCTTACATGCTCATTCCATTTCACATTGCTTCGCTATGTTACGTCTAAATATTTAATCGACGTGACTGTGTTCAAATGGCTCTTAGCACTATGGGACTTAACATCTTAGATAATCAGACCCCTAGAACTTAGAACTACTTAAGCCTAACTATCCTAAGGACATGACACACATCCATGCCCGAGGCAGGATTCGAACCTGCGACCGTAGCAGTCCCGCGGTTCCGGACTGAGGTGCCTAGAACAGCACGGCCACCGCGGCCGGTACGTCACTGTATCAAGCAGCACATTACTAATACTGTGTTCGAACATTATGGGTTTATTTTTCCAACTCATCTGCATTAACTTACATTTTTCTACATTTAGAGCTACCTTCCATTCGTCACACCTACTACAAATTTTGTCTAAGTGATCTTGTATCCTCCCACAGTTTCTTAACGACATTCACCTCAGCATCATCATTTTAAACAGCCACAGACTGCTGCATACCCTGTCCGCCAGAACATTTCTGTGCATAGGAAATAACAGCGGTCCTAGCACAGTTCTCTCGGGAACTCTTGACAATACCATTGTATACCAAGAACTCTCGCCATCGAGGAAAACATACTAGGTTATGTTACTTACAAAATCTTCGAGCCATTCACATACCTAGGAACCTATTCCTTATGTTTGTACCTTCGTTAACAGTTGGCAGTGTTGCAGCGTGCCAAATGCTTTAAGGAAATTTAAGAATATGGAATTTGCCTGTTGCCCTTCCTTCATGATTCGCAGGTTCTCATGTGAGAAAAGAGTAAGCAGAGTTACGCAAGACTGACGCTTTCCAAAACCGTGCTAATTTGTGGACAAAATCTTTTCTCTCTCAAGGAAATTTATTATATTCGAACTGAGAATATGTTCAAGGATTCTGCACTAAATCGATGCTAACGATATTGGTCCGTTCTTTAACCTTTCTTATGTAGAAGAATCACCTGCTCTTTTTTCCAGTGACTTGGCACTTCACGCTGGACGAGACGAGACATTTACCAGTGATGTACAGTGCTCTTTGTAAAACCGAACTGGGATTCCTTCAGGGCCTAGAGAGTTATTTGCTTGAAACTCTTTCAATTGTTTCTCTACACCAACGCCCTTATTATGACGTACCTTCGGGAATCTGTGCCTATACACTACTTAATCTAACTTAAACTAACTTACGCTACGGACAACATACACACACCCATGCCCGAGGGAGGACTCGAACCTCCGACGTGGGGACCCACGAATTCCTATTAACTTTTGCCTGTCGTCATTTGCGCGTTCTCTTTTGAACCGAGAGTCTAACTGCATCAGCTTCGTCAGCATTTTTCGAATTTCGTTGTTAAACCTCCGTGGATCTTTTCCGTCGTTAATCCACTCACTCGGCACATACTTCCCCTGAGTATGATTCACAATCCTTTTAAACTCTGCCCATAATTCGTCTACGTCCACCGTGCTGGAACAAAATGACGTCAATTCATTGTCTAAGTGGGATGTCAACAGCTGCTTATGTGCTCTTTCTGGCAGAAATACTCTCCTAGCCTTCTTTCTTGCTTTATTAACTTAAGTAACCAAATCCGCTGTGATAACATCACGGTCACTAACCCAACCTCTATACTAACCTCGTCGATTACGCCAGGCTTGTTAGTAGCTACGAGATCTAAAAAACTTCCATTGTCTGTAGGCTGACAAACGAACTGCTAAAGACAGCTTTCGGAAAACGTGTTCAAAACAACTTTGCAAGATGGACTATCTCTACACCCTGACTGTGAATCAATAGACCCCCATCTATACTCGGTAGATTGAAGTCATCTCTAGCTAATATTGGATGGTCTGGGTATCTTCGCCCTAATGGCCGTAGACGTTCTGCGAATGACTCTAAAACCGCCACCTGTTGACTTGTTTCCACGCAGACCAGTTATACTCGGCCAGATAACTTCAGTGCCATACTGAAATTCGACCTCAGTAGAGACAATATTTTTATGAACTGAAATAAACAATCCCCCCCTGCTTCCTATGGTGTCTACTCTGCCTTTTTGATATGCACTCCATGAATCTCTAAATATCTCAGAGCTTCCTACTTGGGTTTCAGTCAGCTATCGGTCCCGGCGATAATTTGAGCTTGGGAAGGTTACTGGAGGGCAGTAAATGTGAGAACTTTGTTACGAATACTCCGGTAATAAAATTTTGACTGTCGAAGTGTGAAGAAAAGTTCTGAGCTGACTGGGAGTCCAAACGTATGTATCATCGTCGTTGACTGTTCACGAAGAGATGTTAACTATTGAATTAGGACTGGGATGCTTGAACGCGAAATGACATGATGAAAAGTTCTGCATGTGACTGGGAGTCTAAACCGGCACCATTCGTTATTGCTGGCAACACGCGCAGAGACATTACAGATCATAATACTTTTTCACGTGTGGCTTGGTGTGCGCGTGCTACAGCTCGAAATAACATAATGAAAATTTTTATACTGGAGCTGGGTTCAAATCCAGATACGCGCCTTTTTTGAAGACCTTCAGGAGTTTGTACTCTTGGGGGAACAACGGACCGAAGGTAGTGTATCGTTCTGAAGGGTCAAATCCTGCGAAAGGGGAGCTCCGAGCTTGGATCCTTGTCGAGCCCAATATTTACAACATTTCAGTTTCAACTACAACAAATAAGCCCCCTGTGATCTAACATAGGGATTGATTCATTATTAAAATAAAATTTCTGACGTAACAAAGTTTAATGTAGACGGATTTTGTACTTGCTGCGACTTCCGCCTCCATGGCTAAACCTATCGATATTCACCAACTGCGTCGGCTATCCAATGCCTACTTTGGATGTGATTTTTAAATAAAATCACTTACGACAACAGATTTAGATTATATGATGTTCATGAAATCAATTAAAAATTTCAAAATAAACCCATAGAGATTGCTTGCGTAGGTATTCACGTATTGAAATGCTAGTACACTGTGAACGAATGCCAGAGTCGTACGACTAACGATTTCCTCGAGGTAACTTGTTTTGGTAGTACATTAGTTCCCCAAGACAATCATTTGTGATCCATAAGGCTTGCCTGGGCTATATTTCTGGTGTAGAAATACTAAAAGAACTTCATATTCCATGCACTAGGTTGACCTACATCAGCATTTTCATGAAACTATGTCTTGGTTGCGCTTTCCGAAGAAATTGCAGGCTGGTAGTTGGGGAATTAGGTGGAGACTGGAAGCGGTGCATGTTTGTAGTACGCATTTGAAACTTACCTGAAGGTAGTCCGACTGCTGCAGAGATGAAGGTGGCATACAACTGATAATTTGTTTATCCTAGCCTCGATTGTCAAGGCGACATTTTTAAGCCTTATCTAAGGATTTAAACCTAATCCAGAATCAGTGGGACCACCTCAATCGGACTGTTGGCGCCATGGATCCTCAACCGAGGAACCTAGAGCAGTTGGCCACATCACTGGAGTCGGCATGGCTGCACGTCCCTTCCAGTACCTCCCAGAACCACTCTGATCCTTTTCCTTCACGTCTGGCGGCGGTCCGCGATGCAAAAGGTGGTAATACAGGCTTTTGACAAGTGGTATGTTAATGTGATTGGACAGTGCACTTCGATAATAGTGGTATGAATGGTCTAGTAGCTTAGAGGCATCGCTAGTGTGATACAAAATAGGAAATAAACTACGAGCAGCCGACCGTAGTGGCCGAGAGTTTCTAGGCGCTTCAGCCTGGAACCGAGTGACCGCTATGGTCGAATTCTGGATGTGTGTGATGCCCTTAGGTTAGTTAGGTTTAAGTAGTTCTAAGTTCTAGGGGACTGATGACCTCAGATGTTGTTCCATAGTGCTCAGAGCCATTTGAACCATTTTTTTGAAACTACGAGCAAAATGGGCCAACTTGGGGAAACTGCGTAGTCAGTCTAGCGCGCATAGGCAGAGGCGAGAGAGCGAGCACGTAGCGGTAGCAGCAGCAGCAAATACTTCATACAAAGTCATTAAGTTTAGTTTGTGATTTTTTTCACGCACTCTTCAAAGAAATGAACTATATCTGTGTGTTTTACTGTGTGGACTAGTGTTCAGCTAATTACTCTAAATTCTTGTTTTTGCATAAATCTGAGTGCATATCCATGTGTAAGGCGCCATCAGAAGCGTCACGTCACGTACCTACATTTAAATCTCGTGTTAGTACACAACATATACTTTAGATCAGAGCATTGTAGTTAGCATATTTATTTCCCATAGTAATTGTTCAAATGGCTCTAAGCACTACGGAACTTAACATCTGAGGTCATCAGTCCCCTGACTGGGTGTTTGTGTAATGTCCTTAGGTTTAAGTAGTTCTAAGTTCTAGGGGACTGATGACCATCGATGTTAAGTCCCATAGAGCTCAGATCCATTTGAACCATTTGAATCAGTTCCCTAGACTTAGAACTACTTAAACCCAACTAACCCGAGGACAGAACACACATCCACGCCCGAGGCAGGATTCGAACCTGCAACCTAAGCACCTGCGCGGTTCCGGACTGAGGCGCCTAGAACCGCTAGTCCACACCAGTCGGCTTTCCCGTAGTATCTTTAGGGTATGCACAGTTTCTGGTAAAAAGTAACTGCTGATACATCCATTTTCAGTTGGGAAATTTATATCTGTTTTAAGAGCCAGAGGATCTTGCGGTCTCAGGCTATAATGAGAACGCTGTAGAGCAGATTTTAATGTTTGTTTAATTTCCCCGTCCACCCCCGTAGCTGAATGGTAGTCTGCTTTCGGCTGCGGTGGGGCGAGGACGTCCGCTGCGCCCCGCCGTGAGCGACCGTGAGCGCTTGCTTGTGTTTACCTTCTCGCGGCGCGAGTTGTATTAGTTCCAAGTTCGGTGCGACTATGGCACACACATGGCGCCACGATACGATCAAAATTACCTTCCAACCAGATCACGCGCGTCCTCGAGCCTATGAAATAGAACAGTTCATACGCGACGATCTACGTTTAGATCCGGCGACTGTCGTCGGAATACATTTTTCTATAACGGCGAGCGTGGTTTATGTTAAAATGACCAGTGCAGAGGTCTGCGCGACAGTGGTGTCCAAATACTCGAACTCTCTCAGATTCAAACATTCTGACGGGCATATCGGTGCAGTGACGGTGGATCATGCAGGCATGCGCCTAAGGACTGTAAGGGTTTTTGAGCTCCCCTTCGAGGTCCCAGAGGAAGTTGTCAAGGCCGCCTTCCGACCGTACGGCAATGTTATCAACCACGTTGCAGAAAAGTGGCAAACTTTTTCGACGTATAAGGTCTACAATGGTGTGCGCCAAATTAAACTTGAGCTCAAGAAACATGTGCCGTCCTATTTGAACATCAGTGGCTGTCGAGCAATCATCATGTACGACGGTCAGCCGCGTACCTGTTCCGGATGTGGGCAGGAAGGCCATGTTCGATCGAGCTGCTTACAACGTCGAATTATGCAGATACCAGTGGGAGACTCCGTTTCCCCGACGGGGACGACAATCCTGCCCCTCACGTACGCTCAGACGACGATGCGCACCATAGTTGAGGACGAAACGGGCGATCAGCCACACCCATCGACGCCAGAAGCACCAAGGGAGGAAGAGGAAGGACCCCCGATGCCAACCCATATGTCGCTCCCTCCACAGCAACAACAGCAGCAGCAGTCCCACGGACTCCAGACGCAACGTAACATCCAGAACGCGATGGACGTGGACGCGAACGTTGTCCCGACCGCGGCTTTCCTAGCGGAAGGTGATACGACGCTGGATTGCCTCCCACATTCGGATACGGATGTCCACGTTCGAAAGCAACGTTCGCCTCGACGACGGAAGCGACGTCGGCGGACCCCTTCAGACGATTGCCTCCTACACACGGCCGGTCAAGAAGGTGACATCTCCTCAGACGGCATGGATGCTGCGCCTGCTGAGAATCTAAGTGGTGTAGACGGTTCACTTGCCCATACCACGAGTGCCAAGTTATTTCTTACACCACGGATTCAGCAGGTCGCGTCGATTGATGGCGCTCCGTCTACCTCTAACAAAGACGACGTACGTGCGGGAGATTTAGGTGCTGATCAGCTACACAGCATCGTGTTGCAGCCACTGTGGTCGGACGATGTTGAGGAACTTCCTAAAGAGGGCACGGGTGACAGCGGAGGGGGCGGCATTGGAGATGCCACTCCTATAGTAAAAGACGCATAATTTGTAACGGATTTGGTAGGTCCGGCATCTCTTGCGGTTAGCTTTGATTTCCATGGGGTCTACCCTAGGTGAAGAGGCTAGGCAGCACACCTTTCGCCTAGCCACAATCAATATCAACTCGATAAGGGCACCACACAAACTGACAATGCTACAACGCATGCTTGATGCGGCGGACGTCGACGTGGCCCTCTTACAGGAAGTATGTGTCGCTAGTTTCCCTGACTTCTACGGATATACCGCCCACATCTCCCACGCCTCTTCTACCGATAGTGGTGTGGTTGTTCTGCTACGGGACGGTTTGGAGGCTACGGACGTACTGTACTTACCGAGTGTAAGAGCCATGGCAGTAACTGTCAACGGTGTACGATTCATCAATGTCTATGCCCCTTCAGGATCAGGGAGACGGAGAGATCGGGCCCGCTTCTTTTCGGAAGATATCACGCGTCTATTTATGGGCCGCATAGACGATATGGTGATCGGAGGAGATTTTAACTGTACATTATCTCCGTCTGATCAGCAGCCACATCACGTCCCGTGTGCGGAATTGGAAATGCTAGTGCGTGACCTCCACCTGATTGAGACGTGGCGACATATCCATGGCCCAGCTCCTGGATACACCCACTATACAAGTCATTCATCAAGTCGGTTAGACAGGATTTACGTCACAAGCACCCTTTCGACGGCGACGAGAGGAGCAGAGCTCTGGCCCACTGCATTCACCGACCACACAGCCTATATTTGCACCATTGCCCTCCCAGCTGCACGTGTGTGGCGCAGTAGGCCCCCCTGGAAACTGAACGTGGCCCATCTGGACGAGCCGGCATGTAAACGTGCTATCGAAGAGTCGTGGAACGCGTCCTTACAGCGTCGTGGTCGTTACCGATCGACCCTCAGTTGGTGGATTGAATGTGCGAAGCCTGCTCTTAGGCACACCTTCATGGCTTACGGCCGAGAAGCGGCGGCATGGAGGAGGAGCACGGAAAACTTTTATTACACCGTCCTACGGGAATGTCTTGCTATGGAGCCCTCACCTGACCGGCAGATCATAGTCAATCGCGCGAAAGCGCAACTCATCTCCTTAGCACGCCATCATTTACAAGGCGCTGTTATACGGTCGCGTGCTCCAGACATGATACAATCAGAAAGGCCATCTATGCACCACGTGCTCCTAGAACGCAGGAGGCGCCGTAGGGCACTGGTAACCGACATGATAACGGACGACGGACGACACGTGGCAGAACAAGCAGATATAGCAGAAGCCTTCTATGGGCATTACGCTCAACTTTATTCATCAGTGCTCTCTGACATGGCGACGGTAGACTCCGTGTCAGCACATGTCCACGGTACAGTTCCACCAGACATGGTACCGACTTTACTGGGAGAAGTGACAGAAGAGGAAGTGCTCGACGCCATTGGTAAAGGTGCTCCCCATAAATCACCAGGAATCGATGGATTACCATTAGAGTTCTATCGAGCTTTTAAACAACGTTTGGTACCGTGTTGGGTTGAAATTTGTCAGGAATTGATGTCCCCGGGTATACCGTTGCCTGCACCGTTCTTGGAAGGACTGATTATCCCCATCCATAAGCCGAAGGGACGGAATCATGTCCGCGATTATCGCCCCTTAACGTTATTGAACAGCGACTTCAAGATCTTTTCGAGGCTGCTATCAGGACGTCTTCGGGGCACACTATTGCACGTCCTGTCCAGCGATCAGATGTCCTTTGGGGGACCCAACAACATCAGAACTGCGTTATGTCGTTACAGAGATCTCATCTCCCTTGCACGGGTGAGACGTTTGCCGGCAGCCCTGGCGTCTATCGACTTTAGCCAGGCTTTTGACCGTGTGGGCCACACTTTCCTCACTGCCGTTCTACGGCGCATGGAATATCCCGACCCCTTTATCAGAGTATTGACACGCCTTCTGCATGGGGCTACTTCTCGAGTTCTTGTTAATGGAAGACTGACGGCACCCTTGCCGATCCGCCGGTCAGTACGACAGGGATGTCCATTATCAACATTGTTATTTGCATTGGCCTTAGAACCCTTGTTGTGTGGTCTCCGAGACAGGCTCACTGGGATACAGTTCGGCGGCTCCATCTATCGCTGCACCACATATGCGGATGATTTGATGATCGTCATACGAGGAGCTGACGATATGGCCGCGACGTTGGACTGGATTGCAACCTACGGTACAGCTTCTGGTAGCCAAATCAACGTTGACAAATCTGTCGCCTTGAGCATCGGGATTGGGCTACCGCAGGAACACATTGCCCCCTTACGCTTCAGTGATACTGTCCGCTGCTTGGGCTTAGATTTCATGAACGACATGCGACGCGCGACGACGCTCAATTATCGACGCCTTCTTCACCAAATTAGGGCCGGAATTGGAAATCAGCGCTTGCGATCCCTCAACATCGTTCAGCGGGCGTATTATGCCAATGTATACCTTGCGTCCCGCATACCGCATGTCGCCCAAACGCTACCCATTCCGAAACCCTTGGCTCGTAGCATTATGGCAGCGCTGGGATACTTCGTCACCGCTGGTATGTTACTGAAGATCAGATACGTATCTCTTACTCTCCCCAAGGAAAAAGGTGGTCTCGGCCTAGTCAACGTCCATGATAGGGCCATTGCCCTCTATGTTAGCTCACATTTATGTCTGCTGCGCCGTTGTCCTACGAGCCTCACGAGTCTGCTTCTGACGGCGCTACGACCTGCTTCACTAAGAGCGCCGGTGCCACTACAGAACATCCCAGCGCCCCTCTTTTATATAGGACGTTTCTATTTAGAACAAAGTTATTGCAGTGTAGCGCTCACGACACCACAAATGGCCACGACTCGACGTATTTATCACGACATGATGCAAAGCCGCCCCCTAAATGTGGTCGAACTAAAATATCCTGACGTACGGTGGCGCGTGGTGTGGAAGACTGTACACGATGCCATGCTTGATTCCGACGTTGTTTCCCAATGGTACGTAGTCGTTAATGGGAAGCTGGTGACGCAAGAACGTCTCTACAATATCCACATGGCAGAATCTCCTAATTGTGTGGGTTGTAACACAGTAGATTCTGACGAGCACCGCCTCAGCTGCGGAGAGGCGGAACCGGTTTGGCACCTAGTGCGGCAGATGCTGGCTTATGACTTGCGAGTTAGGCCGGAGCATATGTCTGCACGCACGTTATTGTTTCCGGATGAGACATTTTACCCCAAGACTCGAACCAACTCCGTCACCTGGATACGTGGACATGCGGTCCATTACCTCTGTCGTGACGGACACAAGAATTTCCTTGACTTCTGGCTCTATTTGCAAGAAAGACATCATGCTATTTCCGGGCATATCAGATATCGACAATGCTTCGCAAACTACCTATGGAGCGCCTTTCACAGCCCCCCGTGCAGCTGGAATGTTCCAGGCAATGGCAGATGAGGTCAGAACAAACTGCAAACGAGCATATATTGAACAATCTTTATCAGTGGGCGCAGTCAGTGGGAAGCCTAACTACGACGTGGTAGCTTTCTTTTCATGTTATTTACGTTTAATATCTTCGATGGTGTCCTCATTCTATTTTAGTTTTCCAGGCTTGTTTAACTATGACTGTTCGCACATTGATACCTATATAAATAATAATAATAAAAAAAAGATTTAAAAAAGTGGGCAGGAGACCTGCCTTTAGAATCCAAATAAATACACAAAAACAAACTAAGAACAAAATGAACAACAAATCAAATATAATATCATATTATACCCTTTCCTTTCTCCTTTTATTATTTTTTTTATATTAAAAGTTCAGAGGCATATTTAATTTTTGTTTCGTTGGCAAAATCTAAAGTGGTGGCGAACGGCCGTCCTAGTTAACTGTAAGATGAAAGTGGCGGTGGCACTATCTTTGTTTTTGTTTTTAGGCTAGATAGGTGAAAAAAAATATGTCCACTAATGAGTTTTTGTTGGGGCGGTGGTTCGCGTCTAAACACTTCCATTTTTTTTTTAATTTCGCCTTTTTATTAGGTTCTGATACTTTATTATTAGTTTAATATAAGTATATGCTATAATATAGGATGTTAAAAAAAAAGTGGAGTCAAAGAACTTGTGGAGCGGTGGCCGAACCGCCCCGCGAGGGGCTGCCCTTAACATTAAAGTGTTAATTATTATTTCGAAACAAAGATAATTTTTTTTTACAATAGCTGCTGTGCCGAATACTTTCTAGACAAAAACACAACAGTATTTGTAATTCACAGGTTTTTAGAAGAATTGTGAGGAGCCTTAGAAACCTCAGAGATGATAATGAATGTACAATCTATACATTACCTGTAAAACTGAAATAGTATTATTAACAGCCAACTTTGAAAAGTTCTCGGAAGAATAAAGTATTGTTCTACGAAGCACTAAAAAAAAAAATCCTGCCTCGGGCATGGATGTAAAAAAAAAAAAAAAAAGGTCAGCGTGGCAGACTGCCGTCCTAAGGGGTGCGGGTTCGATTCCCGTCTGGATCGGGGATTTTCTCCACTCAGGGACTGGGTGTTGTGTTGTCTTCATCATCACTTAATCCCCATCCGCCGCGCAGGTCGCTCAATGTGGCGTCGAATGTAATAAGACCTCCACCAAGGCGGCCGGACCTGCCCCGTAAGGGACCTCCCGGCCAATGACGCCAAACGCTCATTTCCATTTTATTCTCCCCGTTATATGTTTCGTACACTCCTATCCCAGTAGCGCCACAGTCGGTAATTTTCTCTTTTGCTGAGTGTGTGAGTACTTTCTAAATTAATCTTGACTGCTTTGTATGTATTTCTTACATAACAAAAATTGACTCAATAGTGAGTGGACTGACAGACAGTGAGGGGTTCGCATGTCACCGGGTGGAAGGCGAAACAGGGTACGCGCAGCGCAGCTGGCTCCTCACGCCTTAGCAACAGGTACGAGGTGCTACCCTGTATTGATAATACTTGTGAGTGAATACGGGATGCCTTTCCTGTGGGCCAGCGACCGATTCTCCAGCTCAGTCTGGACAAGAGAAGATCGGATATAGAACACGTTAATATGGTATTAGTAAACTGCAGGAGCATCCGAGGAAAGGTCCCAGAATTACTATTTCTTTTTGAAAGTTATAATGCCCAGACAGTATTAGGAAGAGAAAGTTGATTGAAGTGAATAGTACCAAATCCTAAGTTCAAATTGGAATATTTGTCATAAGGATAGGTTAGTCGCCAAAAACGGCAGCGCATTTTTGCAGTAAAGCAGTGGATAATATCTAGCTAGGTTATCGCGGATCCCGAATGTGAATTAGTTTGGGTGAAATTAAGCATGAAAGATCTTTCAAAACTGGCAGTCGGATGCTTTCATAGATCGCCTATGTCAGGAGCTGTATGGTAGAGCCCTTCAGATAGAACTTACAGAATACCGTTAATAATTTTTCTTATCACGATGTTGTAATGTGGAGGAGGTGACTTCAACTTCCCAGGAGTAGACTGAGAGAGTAATGCTATCAAAACTGGTGCAAGAGACAGGGATTCGTGTGACGTTATTATGAATGTCTTGTCCGAGCAGATAGTGGGCCGTTTCGTGAAGGTAACATCGTACCCCCTAGCAACAAAGAGCTGAATTATCGAATCATTGTAGAGGAAGGTCTTAGTGATCATAAGGTTATGATAGCAACTAAATGTATACGTTTCACAAGAAATGGTAAGAAAGGCAGGAAGATATTTTTGCTTAGCAAGAGTGACAGAATATAAATTGTAGAGTAGATGAGTAGTCAGTATCAAATATTCAGTGATGAGCACGAAGATATGGAGCACAAATGGAAGAAATTCAAAAACGTTGTTCAACATGCTCTAGACAAGATATTTCGAGCAAGGTGTTAAGGAAGGGGAAAGACCTACCTTGTTTAATAGCCGTGTTAGAAAAAAGGCTCCGTAAACAAAGACAGCTTCATCTCAGACTCGAGAGAAGTCAAAACATAGCTGACAAACAAAAGCTGAAAGAAGAGAAAAGCAGCGTAAAGAGAGCAATGTGAGAAGCGTTCAGATTGTTGAAAATAAATTTTTGTCAACTGTTCTGACTCAAAACCCTAAGAAGTTTTGATCCTTCGTAAAATCAGTAAGCGGTTCGAAATCATCTATTTATTCACTCAGTGACCTTACAGAAATGGAAGATAACAAAGAGAAGCCCGAAATACTGAATTAGGTCTTCTGAAATCGTTTCAGGGTGGAAACTCGTAATACGGTCCCTTCTTTCAACCTTCCTTCGAACATCTAAATGGCAGATATTGAGATCAGCGATCGTTGAATAGAAAATCAACTACAAACACTTGCTAGTGGAGAGGTATCAGGGCCAGGTGAGATATCTGTAACGACAACAAAAATAATCCGAAAGAATTTGCTTGCCTTCTAGCTGCAGTTTATCGCAGTTCGTTGAAAGCACCGAAAGGTACCTGGCGACTCGAAATAAGCGCGGGTGATTTCCGTTTTCAAGAAGGGTCGTAAGACAGATGCAGATATTTACATGAGGTCCATAGTGCTGTAGATTAGCGGAGCTTGTTCCCTCAAGGATGCACCAGTTCCCAGAAAATTGAATATAGTAAAATGAAAACCTGCCGAGTGTCAAGTACAATACTGGCCATTAAAATTGATACAACTGGGCATTGACTCAAACAGAGCTTGGATGGCGTGTACAGGTAGAGCTGCCCATGCAGCTTCAACATGATGCCACAGTTCATCAAAAGTAGTGACTGGCGTATTGTGACGAGCCGGTTGCTCGGCCACCATTGGCCGGTTCACATTCATCTTGACCTCAGCTCGCTCCCGAAGGAGGGTACTCCGGATGCAGTGTATTTCTCGCGGTTTGTAGAACTTCGTGCGCGACTCGCCAGTCACACCTTTATTTACACTGATGGCTCCAAAACTGACGATGGTGTCGGCTGTGCCTTTGTCGTCGGGGACGTCACCTTTAAATACCGGCTCCTCGACCAGTGTTCCATATTTACGGCCGAGCTTTTTGCTCTCAATCAGGCCGTTCAGTATGTCCGTCGCTACCACCTTTCTCCGTATGTATTCTGCTCTGATCCACTCAGTGCTCTTCAGAGCCTTGGAGCTCCATATCCAGTCCATCCCTTGGTGCAACGGATCCAGCAATCCCTCCGTTCTTTTGCTGATGATGGCTCTCCTGTTAGCTTTATGTGGGTTCCAGGCTATGTAGGAGTGCCTGGGAATGAGGCTGCTGATACTGCGGCCAAGGCTGCAGTCCTCCTGCCTCGGCCAGCCTCCCTTTGTGTCCCATCGTCTGACATTAGTGGGGCTGTTTGTAAGAGGCTTGTGTCATTATGGTGGGATACTTGGTCGTCACTTCAAGAAAATAAGCTCCGGGACATAAAACCGTTCCCAGCTGCTTGGACATCCTCCTCCCGACCATCTCTGCGAGAGGAGGTCCTTTCGGGCAGGTTGCGGATTGGGCATTGCCGGTTTAGCCACCGCTACCTGCTATCAGGTGACCCCGCCCCGCAGTGCCCTTGTGGTCATGCATTGACAGTGCGCCATGTTTTATTGTCGTGTCCCAGTTATTATCAATCTCGTGTTGTCCTGTCTCTGCCATCTACTTTACCGGAAATTTTAGCTGATGACGCTCGAGCAGCTGCTTGTGTTCTTCGTTTTATTACTTTGACGGACTTGTTCAAAGACATCTAACTCTTTTAATTATTTTATCTGCGTCTTTGTAAGAACTTTCTGGTGCCCCCCCCCCCCCCCTTGAGTTTTACCAGATTATATGTGCACTTACATTTGTTGATGGGCGCTAATGACCTCAGTAGTTGAGCGCCCTAACCCCCCCCCCCCCCTAAAAAAATGTCGCAGGTGCTCCTGTCTGTAATACAGCGTCAAGGGTAACCGCAGCCATTGTCTCCGATCTGATAGTCCATGCTGCTGCAAACGTCGTCGAACTGTTCGTGCAGATGGTTGTTGTCTTGCAAACGTCCCCATCTGTTGACTCAGGGATCGAGATGTGGCTGTGCGATTCGTTACAGCCATGCGGATAAGATGCCTGTCATCTCGACTGTTAGTGATACGACGCCGTTGGGATCCAGCACGGCGTTCCGTATCACCCTCGTGTACCTACCGATTCCATATTCTGCTAACAGTCATTGGATCTCGACCAACGCGAGCAGCAATGTTGCGATACGATAAACCGCAATCGCGATAGGCTACAATCCGACCTTTATCAAAGTCGGAGACGTGATGGTACGCATTTCTCCTCCTTACATGAAGCATCACAACAACGTTTCGCCAGGCAACGCGGGTCTACTGCTGTCTGTGTATGAGAAGTCGGTTGGAAACTTTCCTCGTGTCAGCACGTTGTAGGTGTCGCCACCGGCGCGAACCTTGTGTGAATGCTCTGAAAAGCTAATGATTTGCATATCACAGCATCTTCTTCCTGTCGGTTAAATTTCACGACTGTTGCACGTCATCTTTGTAATGTAGCAATTTTAATGGCCAGCAGTGTATTTTATCTGTGTGGTGGCGGGACGTAATCATTTAAATATACTGTTGTATTTACGTGCTATCGGGTTTCATAGTATTGCAATGCGTTTTTATACTTAATTCGGGCGAAATGTGAATGGTTCAATGGATGAGAGACAAAACTAATCTCTTCTTATCAGGAGTTCATGGTGAACGCCCGGGAATGTTTTAACAAAAACTGCTACTCCTGTAGATATTTCGTAAGCTCTTGCCCGATAGTGTCAAATCGTTTACAAACAGCAAAGACTGGCTAATGCACCACCATATTTGATGTTGATTAAATACCTCCTACTTTCCTTCTGCATTCAACACGCCATGGAGATAACGGGATCCAACAGTTTTTCGAGCACCAATTAAAGAATAATTGCATTACAAACGATATGACTATCGGTAGTTAAGCCAGTCTGTCGATAGTGACGATAGCGCATACGCTTCGATTTATGGACAGTGTTTAAGTAACACTGTAAGAGATACCACTGCTTAAATTCGGTCGAACGCGCAGTACTAACCCGAAGGCATACCTAAAGAATTTTGATGCGTATCTGCGTACGGAAGGACTGGCGGAATCAATGATTTACTTGTTATACGGCAGACACTCGACCAGTAGCGGGCTGCCTGGTTGGACGTAACAGTTTGGGAGAAAGTTTCAAGGATTTCTGCACCAAGTTTCCGGAAACGTATTGGAATCTGGCCGCAAAGGCAAGTACAAAGTTAAGCATATATCGGGGATAATATGAACCACAGTCACTTCAATCCATGGCAATATACGCTTCTCACTTTTTAGTTCTGGTGGGATACTTGAACGACAAAATGATAGATGAGGAATAGTATAGAGCGATGTGCCGACATTTTGCTGCTTATGTACATCCTGTTCTTGGCGGGACACTGTCGAGAGAACAGTTCCTCGATATTTTAAGGACTTTGGACGACACTGAAGTGTAGGAGGAACAAAGGACTGCACACGATAGCACACTGAAGACAGAAAATAGGGCGCCACAAGGGCTTGTGCAGCGCAATGACAGGCGGAATTGACATAGTAGAGAATGGTTCAAATGGCTCTGAGCACTATGGGCCTTAACATCTGAGGTCATCAGTCCTCTAGAACTTAGAACTACTTAAACCTGGATTCGCATTCGGGAGGACGACGGTTCAATCCCGCGTCCAGCCATCCTGATTTAGGTTTGCCGTGATTTCCCTAAATCTCTCCAGGCAAATGCCGGGATGGTTCCTTTGTAAGGGCACGGCCGATTTCCTTCCCCGTCCTTCCCTAATCCGATGATACCGATGACCTCGCTGTTTGGTCTCTTCTCCCCAAGCAACCGAACCCAACCCCTACTTAAACCTAACTAACCTACGGACATCACACACACCCATGCCCGAGGCAGGATTCGAGCCTGCGACCGTAGGAGCCGTGTGGTTCCGACTGAAGCGCGTAGAACCGCTCGGCCACAGCGGCCGGCGCGGATGAAGGAAGAAGGAAGAGAATAGGTGAGAGCGAGATAGATGCCATGGTCCATCCTACGCAGAGCCAGGCAGAATCGAAGCGCTGGACCACTGACACCACCTAAATTGCGCGCAAATGTCGCATAATGAGAGGGGTCGTGAGAGTAACGGAGTTTCACCACCACTGGCCCCACCTCGGGCAGAGCTGCGTTAGATCGCGGAAGTGAATGGCCAAAGATTATGAAATATCGCTAGGGATGGTTCTGTAGAGTAGGGACATCACATACGTAATGTACGGTCCTGGCAGTCGCAAGTGCAAGACGACATTGACTAGTACTGTGGACCCCGGAGTTGCGTGAAAAGGTGTCCCTTCATTGACATAACCGTGGAAGGAATTAAGATGAGAGCATGTCTGGATTCTGGATCGGAAGTGACAGCACTTTCGACGTTTTTCTACGCAAAGCTGGTGGAAAGCGGTATAAACCAGCTGAGATACCCGTAAAAGGAATCTCACTAATTCCTGCTTTTGGAGCGGGAAGGAAGAAGATAGAAAATTAGGTCCTCGTGTCGCTATATGACGGAAGAAATGGCTTCCAGGTGAATGCATTTGTAATCGATCGGTTGTCGCTAGGTTCTACAATGTACTTCTCACTTTTATTCTATGCTACCTCAGTGGCACTCTGGAGTGTTCTCTGTGTGACGCACACCTGCGCTCCCTGCGAGTCGCGCATGGAATTACATAGTCTCCTGCAATGTACTTCGAGTGTGTGACGGGCTTCGGGAATTCAAATGGGAATCACTACAGGGAAGGCGACATTCTTTACGAAGAAAACTGCTGAGAACATTTAGAGAACCGACATTTGAAGCTATCTGCAGAACGATTCTACTGCTGCCAACGTACATTTTGGGTAAGGACCATAAGATAAGATTAGGGAAATTAGGGCTCGTATGGAAGCGTACAGATAGTCGTTTTTCCCTCGCTCTGTTTGTGAGAGGAACAGAAAGGTAAATGACTAGTTGTGGTACAGGATACCGTTCACCACGTAACATATGGTGGCTTGCGCTGTATGTATGTATGTAGACGTAGATGTAGACCACTACAAACGCTCTCAGTTTGTTCAACTATGCGGTCACATGGGGTGCAGTGAGCACTATGGGCACAATTAATTTAGTAAGATGTAAGGAGGACTAGGAACTTTTAATAGATGGGCTACGAGAGCTAAAAGGTGATTTATTAGGGAGAACAGGAGTTTCAGATGAAATCAGTTTGCCAGCCGCAAGTTATGATGATAACTCCACGCACATAGCCGACGAAAGAGAACCTGACGGACAAGATGCGACTAGTAGTGGATTAGAGACGCTCCCAATGTACTTTCAGGATTTAGAGGGCCACAGGCTGTTAACGAGTACGCGCTCATGACACCCCATGTCGCCCGTGCGAGTACTGAAGACACGTTCCAAAAGGAGCACAATAATATGCAGAGAGAGACCGCAGTCAAATGCCGTGACGACAAGGACTCAGAGACAGTGACGAAGGTTCAGGGTTGACCCCCCCCCCCACAGCAACTACTTAAACCTGACTAACCTAAGGACATCACACACATCCATGCCCGAGGGAGGATTCCAACCCGAGATCGTAGCGGTCGCGTGGTTCCAGACCGAAGTGCATAGAACCGCTCGGCCACAGCGGCCGGCGAAAATATACTATTCGCCCACTCGCCAGTAGTAAAAGACAACATTGTTCCGTCCGCCATCGAAAAATTTGTAAACATTAGACGATTTTCGAAGTACCGCATGAGTTTCCGCGCATGAAACTGGCGAGATAAATTGATCGCATCTCACTGAGAAACAAGGGACTCTGTAGATGGCGCCCTGTGTACAGATGGTCAGCCAGAAATGGGTGTGGAGAACGCAGAGGCTGAACCGATAGCAATACTTAGAAAGAGTATGCAAGATAACCCGTGTATGAGCAGGGACAGGAGGATCAGGAAACAATCATGGAATTGAGGGATACATTCTCGTTCCCACCGGGAATATTTCGGGGAGTGGTCCACAAGTTTAGGGTAACGTGTGATCGGCCGCCGACAAGTAAAGCGAACTCAGTGGCCTGGAACCACCGATACAGGCGATAGGGTATGTGAATCCGCTCGCGACTGAGGCTAAGAAACACAGATTGGTGCCTTGTTGACCCGATGTGAGGGTGTTAAATGATCACACTGAGGCAGACGGAACAAGGCCAGAAGCTATCCAGGACATACTGCTCCGATTCTCGAGGACAATTTCCCTGTGGACCTTTTACATTACAGTCGGTTTCAGTTAAGTTGAGCTCGATCCATCCTGCCGAAATTACACTGCCTTCCTACTCGAGGGGGAACAGTACGTGTACAATCGAGTACCATCCTGGCTTAAGGACTCAAGTTCGGCATTTGTGAGGGCACTGTATGGTATGATTATATCAGAGATGAGGGAATTTGGTGTTGCCTACATCGACGACATAATTGTCGCTTCTGTAATATTTGAAGAACCTATGTGGCACATTAAGCAACTGCTGACGGCATTGCAGAGATATGGAGTGACACTCTGGTCTGACAAAGCGAACCTGTGCGCAAGCAGGGTAGTATATATCAGGTTCTAGATCTCGATGGAGGCTATAGGCCTGGAAAAGTGCAAATTAATAGAAATCACAAAAATGAAAGAATAAAGACAGTTCTTGGGGATGATTTCATTTTACAGGGGCACACTGTCAACTTCTCGCATATGTTGTGTCCTCTTTATAAGGTGTTAAGGAAACACGAGAAGTGGAGCTGGGGGAACTAGGAGGAAACTGCGTTCGAGTAGGTAAAGATTGCGTTCCATGACAGCATTTGTTTGGCGCACCCTCTCTACAACTTTCCAACAGTTCACAGACGCTAGTGCGCAAAACAATGGGAGGTGTCTACAGGAGGAAAGCATGTATGTGAATGTGCACGTTGTAGCCACATGTAGCCTCAAACTAGTGGACGCAGAGGCAAAGTATTTCATTATCGAACTGGAAATGCTGGTCGCTGTCTATGCGACAAAACAGTTTAGGAGTTGCGTAACTGCACTCTGCTGGGTGACGTGGGACAGCAACTCACGTTCGATTGTGATGCGGAAGCGACAACCAGAGTTGCAACTAAAATGGATGTTTATTTTGTAGGTGACCGGTTTCGGGCAGTTCCCTTTGTCAGACCAACCAATGTTTGCCAAGGAAAATGCCCGCCCAAATTAGCAGCAAATAAAGTGGGTAAATTAGTTGGGACCCTACACATATGCACCCAATTCATTTACTTTTTTGGGGGTGGACATTATACTTGGGGAGCAGTGGTTTGTTTGAGAATGGGCATAGCCCGTAACCGGTCACCGACTGATTAAAAATCTATTTTAGTTGCAATTCTGGCTGTCTCTTTTTCCATCACAGTTTAGGAGTTAGCTGTGCGGCCGGAAAACTGATTTGTGTACAGACTAACGCAGTCTAATTTACCTAAGAACAGTCAAATACACTAGTAACAGAGCGATGCGTTGGGTCCTCGCGATTCAAGGATACGATCTGGAAATTGCTTATTCCTGGGGTAAACATAACAAATTTGCCGACTGGTTAAGCCGAAGTCCTTTGAGGGAGAACGGCGACGAACATTAGCGCGAGAAAGTAACGAGCTTATAATGACAACGTTACAACAATGAGACCAGGCTCTCATCCGACAATATAGCTGTGAGTCAGACGCAACACGAGACCAACAGCGACAAATTCGGAGACTAAGGGCATTCTGCTACACGGCATTGGAGGATTTAATCTAGCGCTATATTAGCAACTTGGCCACTGCAAAGCGACGAAATTGTTTGCGACAGTCGCCAAGAAGTGGGAACGTGCTGTACTCAGAGGGAAAGTTGCGGAGATAGTTAGGAAATGCGACAAGTGCCAGGGTGTAAGACATCCATACGGGATTGTACTAGGTGAAATGCATGCCATCACACCAGAAGCACCAAATGTTCTTGTGTGTGTTAATCATTACGGTCCACTGCCGTAGGAACTGCTTATTTTCGTTGCCATGGGCGTCTTTACTAAGCACATCAGGCTTTACGCCACATATCACAACACAAGTAAAAGCTGTGTAAAAATTGTGATGGAATATTATGTGCGCACATGTGGTAATTCCAAAGAAGTCCTCTACAATTTTCACGTCCCCGAGGTGGAAGGAAGGATTAGAAAAGGAACGGAGCGAGGTGACCTTCTATTCAATTCGAAACCCTCAATCCAATCCAGCAGAATGATACATGTGCCACTGGCCGTGTTATTTAGGATGTTGGTTTGATGGAGATGATAACGAAAAGAATCGAAAGAGAGCAGGGAAAAAGACGAGATGGAGGACCGAGTCATCATGAGGACGCATAAGCCGTTGGATGCCGAAAAGAAAAACGTAGTAAATTTGTTCCACTTGTACGAGGGCTCATACTCATGACGACAGATAACACAGCCTAATGCCTACACGGATTATGAAGAAGAGTGTGAGGTTGGAATATTTAACGCCTGGAACAGAGTAGTGTACAGCAGTAGCGGTGTAGACAAAGGTAAATGACAGTCGAATTTGGTGAATAAATTGTCTGTCGTAGTAATTAGTACGTATTTATTGTCCTTAGATAGTAATTTCTGTGCATGCTTGCCTGTAGTGTGGGTCGCGTATCTGTCAGCATGGATTCTGTGTGCCAACCTTCCACGAAGCGCGAGGCTGAGGTGAGCCGCCTGCATTCGATAACTTCAGACTTCCCAATTGCGCGGGAATATAATGGAGCTCATGCAAGCGCATTGCCATTTCCATGTTCATTATTTGTTTGGTACTATGTATACTTGATAAGAATACAGTGTAATGTGTCCATGTTTCATCATATTACTATATTTTGTGCCGAATAGAAAGACGCTGGCATGGATGGTGAGAACCACACACGCACCAATATTTGATGAGATTTCTGTTGCAGCATACAGAGTCACTCGAAAGGCGCCTTGCAATCGGCAGAGAAAACATTTTATCTTTGTAAAGCAGTGTATGAAACGTGTGATGGAGGGTGTTCGAATTATTTTACATCTTACAAGTTAAGGGTGGGTAAAGATCACTCTGGTATACAAAATTAAGTACACACACGATTTTTTTATTGTTGACATACGAGTCTGCCCACGCTGTTCGCCCAGCTGACGCTATTAAACTTTGTGAATAAGATTATTTTGCCTGTTAGAGGTTAAGGGTAGGCTAAAATCGCTCCGGTATGCAAAGCTAGGTAGATGTACGATTTTTTAAGACTTTTCTTTCTTTCTTTCTCCCTTTTTGCATTCAAGTCCATTCACGTGGCACACACCGCTGTTACTATGCAATTTGATAAGTAAGGAGCTGGCCTCCCAGAGATCATTGAAGTCATTGATGTGTTCTTCACACACAAAGTTCTGTGGCAGAAAAGGAGGTACCAACCTTACTTATGTATGTGTTATAAGGTAGAAAACAAACTCACTGAGAAGAAAAATGGTGCACTGTTGATAAAAAACATTAAGGCGTTACTCATCCAATCCTGTCTGACTTGGCCCATGGCAGTCCAATAATATACTTCTTCAAAAATTCGTTGTTTTGCGTGATCAAGTGTTTGAACAGACACCCATCTTGTATCCATTTCATAGAGCTCGTTGACGAACTTTACCAATGTGTATGACCAACGCTATGTCGCATGTCATAATTCTCAGTATCGTGTGTGTTTTCCATGCTGGCATTTCGACATACAACTTTCTGATAAAGATAATTGCAGTGTAAAGTTAAATTTTGTGTCACGTGTCTTAATTCCATGGGTTTTGTGCGTTTCGCATGCTGGAATAAGTGATTTTTCATTCTTTGTTGAACATTATTGCCGTTCTAGGTTCATTTTTGTTCCACATATCTTAATTCGGGGTGTCTTGTATGCATATAGTACACTACTGGCCATTAAAACTGCTACACCACGAAGATGACGTGCTACACACGCTGGCAGATGATGCTCACCGGTCATTCACCATACGCACACCCTGCCGTTGGATCGCCACATTGTGTACCGTGATTCTTCGCTCCACACAACGCTTTTCCACTGTTTTATCATCCAATGTTTACGCTCCTAACACCAAGTGAGGAGTCGTTTGGCATTTACCGGCGCGATGTCCATGAAATCCAAGTTTTCTCACCTCCCGCCTAACTGTCATAGTACTTGCAGTGGATCCTGATGCAGTTTGGAATTCCTGTGTGATGGTCTGGAAAGATGTCTGCCTATTACACATTACGACCCTCTTCAACCGTCGGCGGTCTCTGTCAGTCAACAGACGAGGTCGGGCTGTACGCTTTTGTGGTGTACGTGTCCCTTCACGTTTCCACTTCACTAGCAAATCGGAAACAGTGGACCTAGGGATGTTTAGGAATGTGGAAATCTCGCTTACAGACGTATGACACACGTGATACCCAATCACCAGACCACGTTCGAAGATCGTGACTTCGGCGGAGCGCCCCATTCTGCTCTCTCACGATGTCTAATGACGAGTGAGGTCGCTGATATGGAGTACCTGGCAGTAGGTGGCAGTACAATGCACCTAATATGAGAAACTATGTTTTTAGGGTGTCCGGATACTTTTGATCGCATAGTGTATAAACGCTAAATTCAAAATTTATTGCATTTGTCGCCTATCTTAGGTCTAAGCTGCATTTTTCGATCGTTATTTATTAGAAAATCGCATCAGACGGTTGTGTACTTTAATTGCTTCCTAACTGCTGAGAAATTCGTCCGTAAGATACTTTTTATTTCCAACTCATTAATAAAAATATCAGCTAATGTGCCAGCCAAGCTATTTCTCATTACAAGGCCTCCTTTTGATAAATATCTTGTTATTAACCTTGAAGTTGTGGTAAGACAGCAGGCGCTCCTACATTTTAATGAAGTCTATGGTTTCTGCTTTGCTAATTTTATTGGGAGACATCAAGTTACGTCTTACAATCTTTATAGTCCCAATAACGAGGACATTGATACATTGATATAGAGGGGACTGATGTCAATTGATGCCAAAGTTCCATGATTAGGAATAGCTATTTCTTTAATGACGTTAGCTAATCCGCAATTGTTTTTAGTTCCAAAGTTTTCGTGAAAGATGTATACTGCTTTTAATTTTGAAATGCGTACTTTGTTAACTTTATGAATGGAGGTATATTTGTTAACCTTCCAGACAAAGAGTATATTATGATAATGCTTGAAATAGTTGATAGACTATTATCATGTACATTTTCTAATAAATATTCAAATTTTTTCTTTTTAGATCAACCTATAGATGATCATAATGACTGACGTAAATGTTTTCGTTCAGAGACTGTTGTGGTATTTACAAAATTTCGCTGTGATGTACTCAGTATTAGTTTCGTGTATTTTTAACCTCAATTTTCACGTTTTTCAAACAGCTTACTCAGAATGTAACTAGACTCCTCACTATCTTTGGCAATTATCACATGGCGTTCAGCGAATAGCAGACGGGATGATCATCCACTGACAATCCCACGAGGTCAGATTACTGTTCAGTGTCTTTAAGACTTCTTCCAAATAAATTCTGGTGCAGACTGCGTGGCTCTACAATACAGGTAGTCATCAGAGGGGTATCTGTGGGGAGATCAGATAAACATCTGATTCCTGAAGAGAGGCAGCAGCATTTTCAGTAGTTGCAGGGGCATCGGTCTAGATGATTGCTTGGTTTCGCCTTATAACCTTAAGCAACATGACTTTTCTTATATTGGTGCTTCGAACTGCTGAAAGCAAGGGAAAACTACAACAGTTATGTTTCCCGAGGACATGCAGCTCTGCTGTATGGACTAATGATGATGGCATCGGCTGGGTAAAATATTCAGGAGGTAACGTAAACCTCTATTCGGATCTCTGGGCAAGAACTACACAGGAGGATGTTGTCATCAAGAGAAACAAGCATGACAGTCTACGGGTCAGAGCGTGGGATGTTAGATCCCTTACTCGGACAGGTAGGTCAGAGAATTTAAAAAGGGAAATAGACTGAAGTTTGATACAGTGGGATAGCAGAAAGAACAGGGTTTCTGCTTAGGACAGTACAAGTTATAAACATAAAATCAGAAGCGGGTAGTGCAGGAGTAGGTCCAATGATGAGTGAGAAGATTACAGTAAGTCGGGTAAACTACTATGATCAGAATAGTGAACGCATTGTGGTAGCCAAGTTGGTCAAGAAGCGAACAACGAAAAGAGCGGTACAAGTTTATATGCCTACTAGTTCCGCAGATAATGAAGAGATTAACAGCATGCATGAGAAGATAAAACAAATTATTCTTGTCGTTAAGGAAGACGAAAATGCAGTTGTGATGGATGACTGGAATTCTACACTAGGAAAAGGACGCCACACACCGTCAGGTGGCTTGCGGAGTATGGATGTAGATGTAGATGTAGACGAGAAGGAATAATAGTAGAACATGGAGAGGAGAGGAACGAAAGGGTAAGCTGCCTGGTAGAATTTAGCACAGAGCGCAAATTAATCGTTTCTAATACTTGACAAGAAGTCTAATATTTGGAAGAAAGTCTTGTATGTGAAAGAGAGATGGAGACCTCGCAAGGATTCCGATGGATTACATAATGGTCAGACAGTCATTTCAGAACTACATTTTAAACTGTCGAACTTTGTCAAGGTGGATGCGGATGTTGACCATAATATATGGGCTATGCACAGCAAAGTAATAATTAGGAAATTACAGAAAGGTAGAAAATATTAACGAGATAGGATCTGGATATGTTTAAAGACCGACAGGTTCTCGAATGTTTAAAACGTAATATTACATAACGATTAAGTCAAACAGGGGTAAAGAACACGATATGAGACGAATGTCTAGAATTGCGGGAAGAAATAGTGAAAGCAGCAGTCGATCACATAGGAAAAAATACAAGGAAACGCAAGATTTGGGAAATAACTGAAGAATGGGGAAAGTATAAAAGTGCAGCATATGAAACAGACTAAAGGAACACAATTGTCAAAAAAAAAAAAAAAACACACAGAGTGGGACTGCACGCAGTGCAAACTGGCAAAACTGGTATGGCTGGACGATAAAATGTAGAAGTGTGTGATTGCCGCAAATTCATCAGTGTTAATTACGTTTATGGACCCGGAGTCTGGTATGATTGCACGATAAAATGCAAAAGTATTGATTGCCATAAATTCATCAGTGTTAATTACGTTTATGGACATCGAGTTCTCACGATCCAACGGCGAAAAGATAACGGCTTGTGCATGTCTCCTAGTTTTCAGCTCCTCAGTAAGGAAGAGTCTTCTATCAACCTTTACTGGTATGTGGGTGATTTTGTCGACGTTGCTGTAATATCATGTTAACTCTTACGAGAATTAAGTAAACAGGATCCCAGGCTATGAGCTATAAAACTTTTGAGCGTTTTGCACGAGTACAGTCTGTCGTATGTCGACACACGAGGCCCCAAGGGGCGTTACGTAAGCTGAGAGTGCCCTCAACATGAAGGCGTGTCCTAAATCATGCACCGGTCCGCTTTGTATCCGTAATGCCTCCACATGAAGCTACCTTTCTGTCCCAGATTCTTTTGCCTAATGTCAAAGGCAAACTCGTTCGTGACGTTGCAGCAATTACATCAATACTCTAGAGAAATCCCGGTCGTCAATGTTCCAATCATTTGTTTTACTGTTACAAACTAATTCTTTTCTTAGATAAATAGGGCAATAGTTTTCACTTTTAAGGCCGTAGTAAGTAGCTTAGGAGTGAATTCACAACGATGTATTCCGATAGCACCTACTTCACTATTTTTCTTGCTGCATGTAAAGATCTTTTTGTGAGAGGAATGTCAGAAGAAGCAAAGATTAAGTTCGGTAAAAGACATCTTGAGTGCAACGCGCTATCACGTGCCAATTTAATGAGTCCTTCATTTACTACCTTTGAAGGGTTTGAGAATTGTTTATCGCATGAACGAAAAATGGCTGACATCGAAATAAGTGTCCAGGGAATAGAAAAGCAACTGAAATCACTCAACAGAGGAAAGTCCACTGGACCTGACGGGATACCAATTCGATTCTACACAGAGTAAGCGAAAGAACTTGCCCCCCTTTTAACAGCCGTGTACCGCAAGTCTCTAGAGGAACGGAAGGTTCCAAATGATTGGAGAAGAGCACTGGTAGTCCCAGTTTTCAAGAAGGGTCGCCCGGCAGATGCGCAAAACTGTAGACCTATATCTCTGACGTCGATCTGTTGTAGAATTTTAGAACATGTTTTTGCTCGAGTATCATGTCATTTCTGGAAACCCAGAATCTACTCTGTAGGAATCAACATGGATTCCGGAAACAGCGATCGTGTGAGACCCAAATCGCTTTATTTGTTCATGAGACCCAGAAAATATTAGATACAGGCTCCTAGGTAGATGCCATTTTACTTGACTTCCGGAAGGCGTTCGATACAGTTTCGCACTGTCGCCTGATAAACAAAGTAAGAGCCTACGGAATATCAGACCAGCTGTGTGGCTGGATTGAAGAGTTTGTAGCATACAGAACAAAGCATGTTGTTCTCAATGAAGAGACGTCTACAGACGTTAAAGTAACCTCTGGCGTACCACAGAGCATTGTTATGGCAACATTGCTTTTCACAATATATATAAATAACCTAGTAGATTGTGTCAGAAGTTCCATGCGGCTTTTCGTGGATGATGCTGTAGTATACAGAGAAGTTGCAGCATTAAAAAATTGCAGAGAAATGCAGGAATATCTGCAGTGGACAGGCACTTGGTGCAGGGAGTGGCAACTGACCCTTAACATAGACAAATGTAATGTATTGCGAATACAGAGAAAGAAGGATCCTTTATTGTCTGATTATATGATAGCGGAACAAACACAGGCAGCAGTTACTTCTGTAAAATATCTGGCAGTATGCGTACGGAACGATTTAAAGTGGAATGATCATATAAAATTAATTATTGGTAAAGCGGGTGCCAGGTTGAGATTCATTGGGAAAAAATGTAGTCCATCAACAAAGGAGGTGGCTTACAAAACACTCGTTCGGCTTATAGTTGACTATTGCTCATCAGTGTGGGATCCGTACCAGGTCGGGTTGACAGAGGAGATAGAGAAGATTCAAAGAAGAGCGGCGCGTTTCGTCACAGGGTTATTTGGTAACCGTGATAGCGTTACGGAGGTGTTTAGCAAACTCAAGTGGCAGACTCTGCAAGAGAAGCGCTCTGCATCGCGGTGTAGCTTGCTGTCCAGGTTTCGAGAGGGTGCGTTTCTGGATGAGGTATCGAATATATTGCTTCCCCCTACTTATGCGTCCCGAGGAGATCACGAATGTAAAATTAGGAAGATTCGAGCGCGCACGGAGGCTTTCCGGCAGTCGTTTTTCCCGCGAACCATTAGCGATTGGAACAGGAAAGCGAGGTAATGACAGTGGCACGTAAAGTGCCCTCCGCCACAAACCGTTGGGTGGCTTGCGGAGTATAAATGTAGATGTAAATGTAGAACGAATTTTGGAGTGAAGCGATGAAAACGCGACTTCAGAATGAGTTCTAAAAGGGGCCAAGTTTCAGACACTAGCTGAGTTGACGAATATAAATCGCCGCTGGGAGTGTTGACGGTAATTATGACGTTCAAGAGGTGAGTGCTGGAATTTTTAGAATGTGATCTTGTCCACTGTGCGACAAATCAGTTGACGAGTTTTTTTATTTTATTGAGAAGCTATAACAGGCGCTGAAATTCAAGTGACATAATGGTAACAGTAGACTGGGAAATAAGTATCAGAACGGGAGTTACAATAATCGCCAGAACATTTTACATCGTAATAATAATTTTCGCAAGGGAAATATAGTCAGGAACTTTTATAACGAAAATGAAAATCTGGAATGAAGATTTCGGGGGAAGGAGCCTCACGAAATACAACGTCAGAATACGATGTTGGTTAATTAGAGATTCCAGTATCCCACATCCGGAGATGGCGAAAGAGACAGGTGTTCAATAGGACACGTTATTTTAAAAATTATGTGGATGTCGAAAACTCGGCAAAGAAGCTACAAATGTTGGAGATGGAGGCTATAACAAGTAAGAAAAAAAATTGGGAATAACTTTAAGCAGCGCAACCGGAAAGAGGGCGCAAGAAAGGTTGCAAATGTGCAGAGTAATTTGATAATGAGGACACGTGGCTGAAAATGTATTTTGTGAAAGGAAAGTGAATGATGGAATGAATGTACGCTTGTTAAAAGATTCTGCTACCAGAAGAAAGGCTCAGGTGGATCTAAATTTGATGGATATGTATGACGAATTCTAATGGGGCACTAGTCAGTAGCAACAATTACAGTAGCTGGAGATGAATTTTGTGGTGTATCGATGGAAGTAAGTGAAGGTATTTGTGAAGGCGGCGCAGCAATAGTCTCGTCAGCTGCTGATGAATTTTATTATGTTTCGGCAGATTTGGGTGAAGATTGAAGCTACTGATTGAAATATACGGGAGGAAGCAATTTATGAATTTATTTCTATTGATATTAATCATTCGATGTCCCCCTGATGAAAGCATGAAAGTGGAACGATGAATGTGAAAATCTGTTAGACGGTATGCCAAAGGATAAAGTGTCAGAGGAGTCAGAGTAGAGAAAATGTAACAGAGACAGAGGCAAATCCGAGATTGGCGCAATTCGCGTGTACTGTGACTTCTAACGTGGAATGATGCAATAGCAGGATATTATATGGTGCACCGGCGGAGGTTGACAGAGTTACTGGTGGTGATTTCTATTACGAATGTAATGGATGTTTTAAGTGATTAATCTTATTAGTTAACGCGTGGATGTTAATTACGTGCGATAAAATTTGTAGTGATTCTGTGGAAATAAGTGAGGATTTGTTTGAGAGAGAAGTAGTTTTAAGCTACATCGTTAACTGTGAGAACGCTGCAGCTACTGAGATCGTTATTTCAGAGGAAGGAAACAGTATATTTGTTGCTTACGAGGATGATGAAACCACTGGTTTTGAGGGCGGCTTAAATCCTAGAAATGAGTTGGAGGTGGATGGGGAGAATATAGAAGTAGGTATTGGGGAGCGTATTTGCTTAGAATATGATGATAGTGCCGAATGGTGCGGCAAAGATGAAAGAGACTTCTGTAGAAGTGATTGGAGATGGTATGGAAAAATACTGAAGTCATTACTGCCTCACTGGTGGGCACAGGAGAAATTTAAAGAAGCAAAAGGTCTCGAAGGGAGGAAAGACGAAACCGGGGGGGAAGGAAGTGTTTAATGGATTGTTTGACGGCGTTAATGAAATTTGGGTAGCCGGCCGGTGTGGCCGAGCGGTTCTACGCGCTTCAGTCAGGAACCGCGCGACCTCTACGGTCGCAGGTTCGAATCCTGCCTTGGGCATGGATGTGTTTCATGTCCTTATGTTGGTTAGGTTTAAGTAGTTCTACGTTCTAGGGGGCTGATGACCTCAGATGTTAAGTCCCACAGTGCTCAGAGCCATTTGAACCGTTTGAAATTGAGAGGGGTCTGATATTATAATGTATCCCATAAATATGAAAGAGAAAGAAAGGGCTAATGAAAATGATCTTTTGAGGGAACAGTGATCAGAGAGGGGCGAAATTAAAAATGTGCAGCCTATAAGTGAAATGATTGATGTTGGTGAAGAAAAGAAGTGTGCATTTGTCGGACCAAAAAGTGGTGCGTCAACAGTAGGACAAATTTTATCAGTAAACATAAGAGTCCACTGGTGAAAGAGTGAATAGGACCCGTATTTGATCAGATTCAAAGTGGTTCAAATGGCTCTAAGCACTATGGGACTTAACATCTGAGTTCATCAGTCCTCTAGACTTAGAATTACTTAAACCTAACTAACCTAAGGACATCACACACATCCCTGCCCGAGGCAGGATTCGAACCTGTGGCCATAGCAGCAGCGTGGTTCCGGACTGAAACGCCTAGAACCGCTCACAGCGGCCGGCTTGAGTAGGTAAAAACCGTAAGAAAGGGAGATTCAGAACATAGTCAGACTGACGATAAAAAGGTTCTAAGAGGCAACTGTTACAGGGTTGCTCACTGTAAATGAAAAACGTGGCTTTTAGTGATATGTGTCTATATAATTGTAATTTTACGTGTAGTATGTAAGAATTTTGTAGGGTTATATTGCCTGTGTGAAAGGTTACATTGGTGCATTTAAGACTTATGTAATATGTACGGAGGGACGACTTGGTGCAAGCAAAGTCTCGGAATTCGGTACACAATCCTTGGTGCGTGGAAGTCGACAAAACATAATTAATTTCGTTACTTACGGAAATAGTAGTATTTGAGGGGAAAATTAAAAGGGGTTATTTATATATTTTACTTATATTTTGGATGGGCTTCTCATGTACTAGATGTAGTTTTGTGATTATTGTTTGCACAAAATTTGATGCGTGGCGGATATCACACCTAATTAAAATATTAATTGTTTCTGAGGGTACAGGTTAAGTTTTTGGGGATACATTGTGTAGTTTAATTATATAATGTGTATTATTTTGGAAGTTTTTTGAATAGATTCACGAAGGTAAAATTATTGGGATAAGTTCGTAGTATGTTCACGAGAATGAAGTCTGGAAATAAATCATAATTTAGTGCAAATATGAGTGAAAATTTGCTGAATTTATGATCCAGCTATCCGCTGAGTTAAAACTGAAAGTTAAAGGGACGATTTATGCACACGGTACTATTTGTTTTAAAGCTGCTTCATTGGTTCAAGGGCGTCGCGTCCGATAATGTTATGGAAGCTGCACAGTATTCGACGAGACAGCTACTCGTCATCTTCAGATGGTTTTATATTGTATTGTATGGATCTGCGGACCTAGAAACGACGGAGAGGCTTCGGCCCCGCCGTAACCCTCAGTGGTTCACAACCCCACAACAGGCTACAGCAGACCACTCACCGCCGGCCGGGATGGCCGAGCGGTTCTAGGCGCTACAGTCTGGAACCGCGTGACCGCTACGGTCGCAGGTTGGAATCCTGCCTCGGGCATGGATGTGTGTGATGCCCTTAGGTTAGTTAGGTTTAAGTAGCTCTAAGTTCTATGGGACCGATGACCTTAGAAGTTGAGTCCCATAGTGCTCAGAGGCATTTGAACCATTTTTGAAGTCAACTCCCCCCACCGCCGCTTCACACCGAACCCAGGTTATTGTGCGGTTCAGCCCCCAAGTGGACCCCTCCCGGGAACGTCTCACCAGACCAGTGTAACCGCAATGTTTGCGTGGTTGAGTAATTGTGGTGTTCAAGTACAAGGAGAAAGTGTTTGCGCAGCAATCGCCGATATAGTGTAACTGAGGCGGAGTAAGGGGAACCAGCCCGCATTCGCCTAGGCAGATGGAAAACCGCCTTAAAAACCATCCACAGACTGGCCGGCACACCGGACCTCGACGCTAATCCGCCAGGCGGATTCGTGTGGGGGACCGGCACGCCTTCCCGCCCGGAAAGCAGAGCGTTAGATCTCACGGCTAACAGAGCGGGATCTTCAGGTGCTTACTGACGTGCTGCTGCAATCTTTTCTATATTGAATTTCGATTCCCCCCCGAAGGGAGCGGGCTGGTAGCAACTTAGTATGCCGCTCTTCAGCCTACAGACTTTGTTTTAAATAAGGAGAAGATAACATATAATAAAAAAACAGGCGACAAAATCGGTGACTTAGGGTAACATGGCGAAAAGATCGTGGAACTTAAAACACAGAAGAGAGGGATGATGATGCTAATAAAATACACATAAAGCGGACAGGTAAAATAATAGACAGACAATTAAAAAACACGGCGAAAGACTGGTTTGTGTTCGCACAAGACATAAATTTCACACCCAGTGACAGCATGGTTTCTGTTCCCCACATGGGAAAAGACGAAGCAACACTGAACAGTGACTGGAACACTGCACTAAAATATGACATACCACAGCTGAGACCAGGTGGGAGGGAACTGGATAGAGGATGGGAAAATAAAAAAGGAGGGAAGGTGAGGAAAAGCGAAGGGGGAGGGGGAAAGGAGCCAATGGAGGATGAGGATCCATAAGAGGGGTGGGAGGTGCAGGGCAGATGCGATAGGGTGTGGGGAAGGCAGAGGACAGGAAGACAAAAGGAATCGCAGGGGAGGGGGTAGAAGGGAGGTAGGGAGAGGTTAGGCGGGGAGAAACACAAGATGGAAGAGGGGAAGAGGGAGCCCAAGGAAAGAAGGGGGCGTGAGGATCAGAGTTGATAGGAGGGATAAATAGTGGGAGAGAGGGCATTATCCGAGAGGGGGAGTTGATCGAAGCCACCTTGGGAAAGGAGATGAAGGATGTAGAGATGATGGGTAGGGAAGGGGGGGGGGCGCCAACAGTGAAGGCGTGGCAGGGGGTGGGGATGGGCGAGGAGAGGAGCAACCAGGGGGTGAGGGGGATCAAGGCGGCAGGAGGTGTAGAGTATGCAGATATGTTCGAGGAATAGGAGCAGATGGGGGAAAGGAATGATGTCATAGAGGATCCGCATGGGGGACGGGAGGCGTATACAAAAGGCGAGGCGGAGTGCATGACGCTCAAGGATCTGGAGATACTTATAGAATTTGAGGGGGGAAGATATCCAGGCTGGACTGGCATAACAGAGGATGGGACGGATTAAGGATTTGTAGGTTTGGAGGATGGTAGAGGGGTACAACCCCCATGTCCGGCGAGAGAGGAGTCGGAGACGGTTGTGGGCTTTGGACTGGATGGAGTGGAGATGAGGGATCCAGGTGAGATGACGGTCAGTGGTGACGCCAAGGTAGGTGATGGTGGGGGTGAGGCGGACAGGATGGGTACAGACGTTAAGGGAGAAATCCAGGAGCCGGAAGGAGCGAGTGATACGACCTATGATGATTGCCTGGGTCTTGGAAGGATTGATTTGCAGGAGCCACTGGTTACACCAAGCGGTAAAAAGGTCAAGGTGATTCTGGAGAAGGCGTTGGGACCGTTGGAGGGTAGGAGGATAGGAGCGAGTGCGAGGAATGCGGTGTCATCGGCATATTCCAAGAGGCGTACTGGAGGTGAGGGTCTGCAATCAGCAATGGCTCGCTAATACACTCCTGGAAATTGAAATAAGAACACCGTGAATTCATTGTCACAGGAAGGGGAAACTTTATTGACACATTCCTGGGGTCAGATACATCACATGATCACACTGACAGAACCACAGGCACATAGACTCAGGCAACAGAGCATGCACAATGTCGGCACTAGTACAGTGTATATCCACCTTTCGCAGCAATGCAGGCTGCTATTCTCCCATGGAGACGATCGTAGAGATGCTGGATGTAGTCCTGTGGAACGGCTTGCCATGCCATTTCCACCTGGCGTCTCAGTTGGACCTGCGTTCGTGCTGGACGTGCAGACCGCGTGAGACGACGCTTTATCCAGTCCCAAACATGCTCAATGGGGGACAGATCCGGAGATCTTGCTGGCCAGGGTAGTTGACATACACCTTCTAGAGCACGTTGGGTGGCACGGGATACATGCGGACGTGCATTGTCCTGTTGGAACAGCAAGTTCCCTTGCCGGTCTAGGAATGGTAGAACGATGGGTTCGATGACGGTTTCGATGTACCGTGCACTATTCAGTGTCCCCTCGACGATCACCAGAGGTGTACGGTCAGTGTAGGAGATCGCTCCCCACACCATGATGCCGGGTGTTGGCCCCGTGTGTCTCGGTCGTATGCAGTCCTGATTGGGGCGCTCACCTGCACGGCGCCAAACACGCATACGACCATCATTGGCACCAAGGCAGAGGCGACTCTCATCGCTGAAGACGACACGTCTCCATTCTTCCCTCCATTCACGCCTGTCGCGACACCACTGGAGGCGGGCTGCACGATGTTGGGGCGTGAGCGGAAGACGGCCTAACGGTGTGCGGGACCGTAGCCCAGCTTCATGGAGACGGGTGCGAATGGTACTCGCCGATACCCCAGGAGCAACAGTGTCCCTAATTTGCTGGGAAGTGTCGGTGCGGTCCCCTACGGCACTGCGTAGGATCCTACGGTTTAGGCGTGCATCCGTGCGTCGCTGCGGTCCGGTCCCAGGTGGACGGGCACGTGCACCTTCCGCCGACTACTGGCGACAACATCGATGTACTGTGGAGACCTTACACCCCACATGTTGAGCAATTCGGCGGTACGTCCACCCGGCCTCCCGCATGCCCACTATTCGCCCTCGCTCAAAGTCCGTCAACTGCACATACGGTTCACGTCCACACTGTCGCGGCATGCTACCAGTGTTAAAGACTGCGATGGAGCTCCGTATGCCACGGCAAACTGGCTGACACTGACGGCGGCGGTGCACAAATGCTGCGCAGCTAGCGCCATTTGACGGCCAACACCGCGGTTCCTGGTGTGTCCGCTGTGCCGTGCGTGTGATCATTGATTGTACAGTCCTCTCGCAGTGTCCGGAGCAAGTATGGTGGGTCTGACACACCGGTGTCAGTGTGTTCTTTTTTCCATTTCCAGGAGTGTATATACACTGACTCGCTAGAGAAGCGCAGGCGACATGCAGTGCCCCCTGCCGGACAAACAAACCACTCATTCGCGACGCGGGAAAAACGCGGCCGCAAACAGCGGCCCAGCGCGCTCGCCTGCTGTGTGTTGGTGCCCAGTTTAAGTGTACGGACTTTGAGTCTCCGTCTGTGTTGACTCGAATTCGTTCGTCTGAAGTAGAGGATGCCTTAGTACCGCCAATGCTGGTTCCCATGCCTAGCTGAGTTGAAATCCTGTGTTTTTATTGATCAGGTCGTTGCTTATACGAATTTAGACTGCTTCTTTAATGATGGAGTTCCAGTAACTGGAAGCGGACGAAAGGGTCTTTGTTTCTCCATAATTCATGCTGTGTCCCGTGTCAAGACAGTGTTCTGCCACAGCAGACTTTTCTGGCTGACGCAGTCTGGTGTGACGTCTGTTTTTAGCACATCTATCCTTAACAGTGCGACACGTCTGGCCAATGTACGATTTCCCATACAGGCACGGGACATAGGTTGTCTTTAACAAAACACAGCACAGTTTGCACTCTAGCTGGGAGGTGGAAGACACATTTTATTTCATGGTTTTTGAACAGCCTGCCAGTCTTAAAGGACACGCCACCAACATAACGCTAGAAAAACCATCCTCGTGGAGTTCTCTGTTTCTTCTGACTGTTCTTGAGCTTCAGTGCATACAGGTTTAAATGCATTACGGATCAGTTTATCAGAGTACTCGTTTTGCACAAACACAGAGTGAAGATGGCTAAGCTCTGCGGATAAGCTCCCTGCATCTGAGATAATTCTAGCCCTATGAACGAGAGTCCGCAACACGCCACTGCGTTGAGAAAGGTGATGGCAGTTGCTTGCTCGTAAATATAGGTCAGTGTGAGTCAGTTTGCGAAACACACTGTGATGCAAGGAACTATCTTCTTTTCTGCGAATGAAGACATCAAGAAACGGGAAGTGTCCATTTTTCTCCACTTCCACAGCGAAGCAGATGATGGGATGGACGGTGTTCAGGTGTTTCAGAAATGCAGTAAGCATTGCTGTTCCGCATGACGAAACAACAAAAGTGTCGTCCACATATTTCCAAAAACATTTAGATTTCAACACTGCTTACTGACCTGCTTTTCCTTCGAAGTCTTCCATAAAAAGGTTAGCTGCTATTGTTTGTTAAATAAAAAGTAATTTTCTGATTAGAAGCGGTAAAATTGTAGAGAAATGATAAAATGTTAGGTGATTTATGGTGTCGAACGAATTTCATAGCACGAAAGATGTGTTTTCTACTGGGAACATGGACAGAGTGTTTCAGATGTCGAGCTAAATCAAATGTGTTTTGCCTATGCTATAAATAAGATTTTTGCCTGCTATCCCGTTTGAAATAGTACGACGGGAGTAGGATTCGTTATGAATAGGGAGGTGGGCCAGAGAGTGTGTTGGTGTGAACAGATCAGTGATAAGGTTGTTCTTATCAGTGTGTATATTTGGGCGTTTAATTATTGTTACGTAATTTTTATAACTTGTGTCACATTTAGTACAGATACGCCGATAAGATGCTATGGTATGTCCTAGGAGGTGGTACATGCTGTTTCATACACCACCACAAAGATACTTACTGTATTCTTCTAATATGCAAGTGGGGGTATTCTATTTATTATGTCATGTAAGTGTGTATTATGTTATGTATGCCAAAATTGGTGTGACTTAATGTGCCAAGTTAGGGAGCTGTTGTTCCACGTTAAGTGGAAGTGTGTAATGTTACGAGTATGTAGGCGAGTTGATTGGCCATGAGGTTTGTTGTACGGCTGAACGCTAGTGGGAACAGGTCTCAGGGCAGCTCTGGCTTCTGGTTAGGTGACCGATAGGAGCGAGTCCAGGTACAAAGACCAGGAGAGTCGCTGCAAATAGTGAAAATCACATTATGGGGAATTTTGACGGCTGTCCCTCATATGGCCTTTGCACAGGAGAAAATGCTCTAAAACAGGGCGCATCGTCAGACAAGCTGAAAGATAGCTTCATACAGCTCTTTGAGTTTCTGTAATAATTCACGTCAAGTGCTAAAGCAGATCTGAATACATCGACAAGCTCAGATAAACGAGGTGCATCTAATGATACAACAGAATTTCAGTATCTTTAAAACTACAGAAATTAATATTTCACCGTGAATAAATATTTACATAATGAACCTCTGAGTTAACAACTCTGAATCGCTTCATGCGATTTCAACAAGCGATGTCTCAGATGACAGCGTTGTACTATAGTTATCATCCCTGAAAGCTATGTATCTGTATCTATTTTATTTATTGATTTATGACGTCTTTTATATCTATTTCATTATGCAAATTTTTGTCAGAACATCGTATATCCCACAGTTATACATTAAACGAACACAGAGTCAATACCTCATATTGTCATATTTGTGCACTTATTTAATGAATAATTTAGTGTTTTGCCATAAACTTTAGTTAAATGTTGAATGGAAGTGCTATTAAATTACTGTGCTAATTTAAGGACACTTCTGTCAAGAAGGTGTAAATAACTGTTTCAAAAATATTTAAGGACAATCAGTTTTCATTTTTTGTGAGCACACTTGCGCCAGGATGCTGGCTTATTTATTTATAAATCAACTATTACTTATGTTTGTCGTAAATTATCTGAATGTTTATGACATTTCTTTATCTGAATATTATTGTAATATATTACTTTAGTCTGGGAAGTGGTCAATTTGAATCAAGTCATGTCTGTAGAGCTAAGGACGATGTACTTTTGGTGGGAATGGCCTTCAGCCAATGGAAAAGCAGATAGTAGCGGAACACTACAGGAGTCAAGTGGAGACTGGGACATCTCGAGTGAACAGCTCATGGGAGCAATTCTGAACACTTTATGTCTAGTTGTGGACAGACCTGTCTCAGGTAACGTGCATGATTCATTTGTATAGGCATTTGATTCTGGATGGTGAAGGACCGCTACCATACTTTAACTTCTCAAGCTGCTTCATATTTCGGGATGTTTGAATGTGCTTGTGCCACTTGATTTACGGAACTGAGAACAGACAGAATATGAGATACTATTCTTTTCATTGTGTGAGGTAATTTGTGAATCACCATGTTTAACTCAGAACTGCTTTGAGCTAGTGAATATTTCGTGTATTGTTACTATGAAATGAACTTCTTTTTTACAATTTTTGGTTATCGTTTAATTTGGTGACTTTTCTAGCATTGTAGTACTGCTTTCCACGTAACTTTACTGCTTTTGGCAAGGGAATTTTCAGTATGTATTTTAACTAAATATCGTAGGACCACTTCCCGTTAATTTCTTTCTTGAATAAACATTATTTAGCGTAATTGAAAAATGGCTGTAAGCACTATGGGACTTAGCATCTGAGTTCATCAGTGCCCTAGAACCTAGAACTACTTAAACCTAACTAACCTAAGGACATCACACACATCCATGCCCGAGGCAGAATTTGAAGCTGCGTCCGTAGCAGCAGCACGGTTCCGGACTGAAGCGCCTAGAACCACTCAGCCACAACGGCCGGCTCATTCAGCGTAATTCTCTGTCATCTGTCCTCTATATAAATAACAAACGTTAGAATAGAACCCTTATCATTAAATGTTTGTATTTCTGTACATTTCATTAATTTGGAATTCTAGCGACTGCATGGACTATTTGAATGCAGGATCGGAGTTGGAGTTAAAGGCTACTATTAGTGCAGGGTATGAAAACAGACAAACAAACGAGTGCGACTAGATCCTATGACTACATTGAGTTTCTTTTTTCTTCTTTTACAGCAGTTGCGAGAGCAAGAGGTGGTAGCAAAAGCTAGGTGTGGCATGGATTCCACGACACGTTGACAGTCTCTTGTAGAAATTTCAGCCATGCTGCCTCTATAGCTGTCTATAATTGCGAAAGAGTCGTTGGTGCAGGACTTTTTACACAAAATGATCTCTCGAATAAGTCGCACGTTGGGCGATCTGGGTGACCAAACCATTCTCTCGAACTGTCCACAATGTTCTTAAACCCATCGCGAACAACTGTGGTTTGGTTGTGACCCATAAAATCTCCATGGTTATTTGGGAACATGTAGTCCACGAATGGCTGCAAATAGTGTCCAAGTAGCCGAACACAAGGATTTCCCGTCAATGATCCGTTCAGTTGGACCAGAAAACTAAGTCCATTTACTGTAAACACAGACCACGCCGTTAAGCAGCCACCAGCTAGCACAGTGCATTATTGACAGCTTGCGTTCATGCCTCCGTGGGGGGTCTGCGCCACACTCGAACCCTACCATCAGGTCTTACCAACTGAAGTCAGGATTTATTTGCGTGGCCACGGTTTTCCAGTCGTTTAGGGTCCAGCAGATATCGCACGAGCCCTGGTGAGGCGCTACATGCGATGTCGTGCTGTTAGCAAAGGCATTCGCGTCGGTCGTCTGCTGCTATAGCCCATTAACTCCAAATTTTGCCGCACTGCCGTAACGGATACGTTGATCGTATGTTCCACTTTGATTTCTGTGGTTTTACCACGCAGTGTTGCTTGTATGTTAGCACTGACAACTCTCGCTAAAGCCGCTGTTCTCGGTCGTTCAGTGAAGGCTGTCAGCCACTGCGTTGTCCGTGGTGAGAAGTAAAGCCTGAAATTTGGTATTCTCGGCACAGTCTTGACACTCTGGAACTCTGTATACTGAGTTCCCTAAGGATTTCCGAAATGGAATGTCCCATGCGTCTAGCTCCAACTACCACTCCGCGTTCAAAGCCTATAGGTTACTGTCGTGCGGGCATAATCACACAGGTAATCTTTTCACTTGAATCAACTCAGTATAAATGACAGCTCCGCCAGTGCACTGCCCATTTATACCCTGTGTACCCGATACTACCGCCACCTGTATATGTGCATATCGCTAACAAATGGTGCTGAGCACTATGGGACTTAACATCGGAGATCATCAGTCCCCTAGAACTTAGAACTACTTAAACTTAACTAACCTAAGGACATCACACACATCCATGCCCGAAGCAGGATTCGGACCTGCGACCGTAGCAGGCGTGCGGTTCCGGACTGAAGCGCCTAGAACCACTCGACTACCGCGGCTGGCTTATCGCTATCCCTCGACTTCTGTCTCCTCAGTGTATTCTATTGAGACTTGCATTTTTGGGTTAAGTTTACGTGCAAATTTTAAAAATTACATTATCTGGCAGAGGAATTAATTAAAAATAATAAATATATTTTTCAAAATTTTAAAATATAGACTTACTTACTAGATTACAATATTTTCAATAGGTTCGCATAAAGTACCCCCCTCCCCCCCCCCCCCCCCCCCCCGCTTGGTATTGCGATTGTTAACGGTGGTCAGTACAAAATTCTGGTGCACAGACCTCAATCGAAGTGAATCGAGGAGGTTAATCATGGTTAAATTTAGCTATGGTTTACTCCCAGTTTTATAAAATGATGAGTGTTCTTAACAAGGTACGGTATGAATTTGGCTGTGCGTTTCGTTGTACTGAGACAGAATCAAGGCATCGTATACAATCTTGACGAACAATTTTTTTTTTGATAAAGGACTGTAATTAAGAATTTTTGTTTGCCATGAAAATAGATTTTGTATGTTTTATTACGAAGACGTGCATTTTTTATAAAAATTACAGTTAGATATCTTAATTAGTATGTATCTCATGAATTTTATGTTTATGTTAGGTATTCGAACTGAACGGAAAAAATGGAAAAAATAGTGACTAAAACGAAACACTGTACGTTTCTTCTTCTACACTGTAGCCGTCACTTTTATTTTCAAGAACTAATGCATTCGCACTAACCAATTCGGGAAGAATATCCATCTCGTACTTAAAAAAATATAGTGTTCTTCTTTTTCTTTCATTTCACCAAACATAAACGAACGACTAGGAGGGAGGTATAAACAAACTTTTGCTTGTTGGCGAAAGTGAAAGCATGTGACAATGGCGTCATCAGTGATTGTCTATATGACCGTATGCAATGTCATATCTGTATTGACATCTTTGCATGTTCAGGGCAACTGCACGGTTGGCTGACAACAACTTGTTGCCCGACGAGTAACACTATTGTCTCGAAGGGACAGTTCAAACGTGGTTTACTTTTAATTTTGATCACAGGACTTGGGTTATCTTGCTTTTTGCCTGACGTTCACGCACTTGGCTACTAACTGAGAGCTTAAACCACGTTATTGAGCTGTGGTCGGGAAGGTCGCTTTCAAATCTCAAAGTGTTCTTGAATCAGTTAATATCATGGTGGTTTCTCGAACAAGGCCACCACCGATTCATTCCCCAGTTTTTATCCACATCAGGCTCGTGCTCTGTCTCAACCTCGATGTTGACAGTACATCAGTCTTCAACACATATTCAATCACTTTCTACACTTTCGGTTCCGCAGCCACTATGAACTTGTTAAAAGTTAAAACGTGGGTTCCGCTGTGGCTGTAATCTTTAGTAAAACATAGTTCTTACTAAATCATAATTTTCCAGACTACGCCACAGAGGCCAAGGAGCTGCCAAAGACATCGCCTATTTTTAATCTCCAATTATTTCGTCGCTCTATACATCCAGCCGAACTCCATTTCAGTTTCGCAATAGCCATTATCACGTCCTCTACTTCTGTCTGTGCTCTTATCCATTCCTTTGTACTTCAACCACTTCTTACTATGCCCAATTGCGTCTATCCATTACACGTTGGGCAATATTGAGTTTTTGACGCTTTGTCAGTTGGCGTCCGTGTCTCACTTAAGTAAATTAGTATTGTAAGTAAATGGTTATGTATTTCCCATTTAAGGGAATTTATTTCTGAATATGGATTTAGCTTCCCAAATGAATTCAAACCCTCCTGCTTATTTTTTTCTCCTTTAAGTGTCTATCCGGTTGTTGTTTTCAGTTGCCATAAGTATACATATCACTCAACAGTTTGTATTATTCAGCGTTATGCTGTTATTGTCATACTGCTTTTACATTAGTTTGATCTTCCTGTAATTAGTCTGTAGGCTTAATGACACATTTCCTTCGTTCAGTTTTTTTCAGGATTTGAATGCGCTTATAGTTTTTCATACCTTCTGCCACTGTATGAAGGCGATGATATCTACATTTAATCCGATGCTCCACAGCGACAAGTAACAGATATCCAGTGTTCCGCCAAGGCCCGTCCATCTCAGCCGAGTGGTGTTCAAATGGTTCAGATGGCTCTGAGCACTATGGGACTTAACAGCTGAGGTCATCAGTCCCCTAGAACTTAGAACTACTTACACCTAACCAACCTAAGGATATCATACACATCCATGCCCGAGGCAAATTCGAACCTGCGACCGTAGCGGTCGTGCGGTTCCAGACAACCGAGTGGTGTCAGTCAATCATTGAGCGCTAATCAACAGCGTATCCAATGGACGGTCGGGATGGGAAAGACACCGTTGATATGGGGCGACATAATGTAACACACACCGCAGTTGATAGTGAGATCAATTTTAGCAATTTTACCTGTTGTTCCGTAATTTCAACGCCACTCAATAACACCGTAGAACGCTTCCCAATTTCTACATCATCGTTAAATCGCCCCTCCATTACTTTGCAAGTATCGTATACTAGATTGCGAATGCAGCTAGATGACTGTGCAGTACATCCAGTCGACCTTATACAATAAAGTATACCAGCCAGTGTCCTATACCGATGCAAAGAGGTTATCCACATATTTCCAGTACATCGATCATCGTGCAGATTTACGATTAGGACTGGTCATCGTTCTGTGTCGATGGGCGCCACAGAGTATTGTCGCATTCATAGCATAAAATCGGAGACTGAGAGATACCTCCCATATTGTCCTTGACCAATCCTTCCTGCAACACTACTCTTACCCACGGCACCAGTACAAAAGCACAAGATCTCCCCAGTTGCGTGCGTGTCGAGGAGGATCACACCCCTTATTGGTGTATAGTAGACATGAAAGTGTTCTGTTGCTATAACAGACGGTTTATACTTCATGGAGTTCCAGGCTTATGGGGTTTGAAACATTTCACGTAAATCAACCGTGCAATCAATTCTGAATCATTATTCCACTGTCCGGAGTCAGTACAAGGAACGTACCACCATGAGTGAAATGATCATAGAGCAAAAACACTGCGATGATTACACGGTTCTGCACCTGGAAATGGTATACTGTTAAAGTCATACGGTTTCGAAGTATTACTCGTGCGGAATGCAACACTCTACTCTACTGGAGGATATATTTGTCCAACATCAGACATACAACCAGCCCGCAAGTATGTTACTCCATTCACTACGGTGACAAATTTTAAAATGATAAAACTATTCCAATATCCTAGGAAGGCAGTGTGTATCCACAGCTCGAGCTGCTTATAAGCTAACTAGAACAAAGTCTGGAGACTGTTGTTCTGTCTCTTAGGAAATTAACGGATCTTATACGTCTTTTTAAGTAGGAAACGTACGTACCCTCAATCACACTTCCCATGTCAGTCGCACATATCATTAGTAATAGAAGCAGCAACGGTTTTGATGGATGCGGTTATGTCTCACTACGAAGTACATCGCTAGGTGATTCATTGAGGTATCATACACGCTGCTGCAGGAAAATGCACAGGAAGAAGCAGCAACTTGGTACGAGGGAGTAGGCACCATGATCAGTAGTCAAAGGAGGTGTATGAACATTATTGCTGTTTACAGTAGCATCACCGCAGCTGTTGTAGCATTCTTCTTGCTCAAAGAAGCCCTGGTCTCATGTTACATAACTCTGACCATGTGCAGGATTACAAAGCAATTTCATCGTAACACCACATTTTTCGAGTACACTCCCCTCACTATATGTGACATCGATCCACCCTCCTACAGAACACTCTAGGGAGTTCCTTAAGTCTGATAAACGCAAAGATTCTTCTCTTTAATACTTAAGGAATAACATTGTTTGTGAGAACTAGCCGAAATTTGGAAATATACAGTGTGTTATTAAAGGTACGGCCAAACTTTCAGGAAACATTCCTCACACACAAATAAAGAAAAGATGTTATGTGGACATGTGTCCGGAAACGCTTAATTTCCATGTTAGAGCCGATTTTAGTTTCGTAACTATTTACTGTACTTCCTCGATTCACCATCAACTGGCCCTATTGAAGGAAGGTAATGTTGACTTCGGTGCTTGTGTTGACATGCGACTCATTGCTCTATAGTACTAGCATCAAGCACATCAGTACGTAGCATCAATAGGTTAGTGTTCATCACGAACGTGGTTTTGCATTCAGTGCAATGTTTACAAACGCGGAGTTGGCAGATGCCCATTTGATGTGTAGATTAGCACGAGGCAATAGCCATAGCGCGGTACGTTTGTATCGAGACAGATTTTCTTTCTTTGTGTGTGAGGAATGCTTCCTGAAAGTTTGGCCGTACCTTTTTGTAACACCCTGTATATATTCGACTACATGTGTGAGAATGCAGTTATGCATATGTCTTGTCTGGTTTAATATGACACCTCTGTGTAATACATATGCCTTTGTTGGAGTGTGTGTTACGAAAACTCACGTAGTTTACAGGAACACGGGAGCAGTTTAAAGTGAATGCCGCCAGAATATAATTTTAAGCTTTTCTCGGTCTTGAGTGACCACGTACCCCTCAACCCTCCTAAATTCCCCGTATTTCGTGGTACTTTTTCTCTGATTTTATATATTCTCAGTCAGTTTAAGTAATTTTGCAAGTTTTTTCGCAGTTTTACATATTTCGTCGTATTTCCCTCAATTTTACATATTTCACTATTTACATATTTCACTATTATTGAGCGTGCCGGCCGCGGTGGTCTAGCGGTTCTAGGCGCTCAGTCCGGAACCGCGCGACTGCTACGGTCGCTGGTTCGAATCCTGTCTCGGGCATGGATGTGTCTGGTGTCCTTAGGTTAGTTAGGTTTAAGTAGTTCTAAGTTCTAGGGGACTTATGACCACAGCAGTTAAGTCCTATAGTGCTCAGAGCCATTTGAACCATATATTACCAATCGCGACTTCTCGATTTGAACCGCTTGCACGTTATTTTCGGCAGTGCTACAGCCCCTCAAATAGAGAAAAACACTTCGCTAAGCGATTGTGTAGGGAATGTAAGCACATTTAAAGATCCTGCTAAAGAGCATAACATGTTTGATACATGTCATATTACCGATATATCGTAACAATATTGCCGAGATTCGCCAGTAATAACAACAAAACATGGCATCTTACTGTGCCTATCACACCTACTTTTATAGTCTTAAAGATTCACGATGATGGAACATAATCGTCCCTGTTCCGCTATTTTGTGTGCAAGATGTCGATTAGATGGAGAGCGACAATCGTTCGTGAGTATTATTGTTATGTACGGTACAGAACAACACATTGGTCGGACAGTATAGTACTGTACACGAATGCGCCCAGTCACTCACAACCAGATATTCTACCGATGCAATGCATTTGTTCTATTTTTCTGTATGTCTATGTATACGCATGTGTTGCGGATGGCTCCAATAAACCCAACCCCGTCCTCCAGCTGGGGGATCCGCAATGCTCTAAGCCCGGGATAGAGTCTCAAGGTGCATGCACCAGCGGGATTGCTGGGTGAGGTTTAGGGCAGCCATCCGTAACACATTCAGAGAAGGAAACAATCTCGTTGGGACGATAAAACCGTGGTTCTATTGCGGCTATAAGCTTTTGTCGACAGTTTAAATGGTTCAAATTGTAAGACGTGTATGTTTCTATTGTCTGTTGTCAAACCACAATTTATGAAAGATGTTTATATTTTATTAATAGGATTAAGTAGGAATAATTAATATTTGTCATTTTGGAAATAATTGTGGTAGCAGGGAATGTCTGCACCAAAGCATTGTTGGTGGGAGAGACTGCACATAGATATAATTTTAAAAAGAGCGGGAGAGGCCGCGTATGGATACATTTTAAGAAAAGAGCGGGAAAGACGGCTCATTGATATATTTTGCAATGGTAGCAGGGATCGTCTGCACCAGAAAGCATTGTTGGCGGGAGAGACCGCACTTTAGCGTTCGTAGGAAGTCAGTAGTAAGCGAGATGTCAAGCGAGTCGATAGCAGGTCTGAAGTGAGAGGTTGAGAGGAGCGGTGTGCCTGCCAGCCGCCAGTTATGATTTACAAGAGATTATAAACAGATGTACGGAGACATCAGCTAACTATTATCATAAGAGGATATAATATCATTGAATTATTTTTTTTTGGGAAACTCAAGACTACTGAAGGTGTATTTGCGCAATGCCAGTTGTAAGATTACTGTAAAAAGTAAGTCCCATTTGAACTTTTGTAGATTCATTTCATTACCAACAGTAAATATTTGAAGAATCGTTTACAGAATATAATTAATTTTTGCCAGCAATAATGCATTACTGATTATAATCCATCCCAAAAACCATCAACGTAAAACTTTGCAAAATTTTATTGTTGTCGATAAAAAGTTTAACTATGAATTACGTAACTTCAGTCAAATTAATTAAAGAATAACATCAGCTTTGGTAATAAATACAGCCACTTATTATGACAGCCCACCAGCAGCTAATAGAGTAAATAAAACAGAGTAAGTATATTCACGTCGCAGTTCGATGTAGCAGTCAGATGGCGATCCAGTAACTGTATAAAAGGTAAGGAACAGTTTAGGGTTATTGCTGGTAATGACTGAGGGCCACGACAACGACACATTCTATGTTTCGTCGAAATAATCAGCAAATCACTTTTAATAAGTAGCATTTAAATTTGTATGCCAAGATTGCACTTATTATTACTGAGAAAGAGAATTAATTTCAAAAGGAAGATTTCATTTGTTATCGATAAGCAAGAGACAGAAATCCTAAGGGAAGATTTCATGGGTTGCGTAAGAAAAGAGATATAGAGGAGACCGGAAGGTTTCAAAATGGCTCTGAGCACTATGGGAATTAAAATCTGAAGTCATAAGTTCCCTAGAACTTAGAACTACTAAAAACTAACCAACCTAAGGACATCACGCACATCCATGCCCGAGGCAGGATTCGAACCTGCGACCGTAGCGGTCGCACTTTTCCAGACTGAAGCGCCTAGAACCCCTAGGCCACACCGGCCGGCTTTGTCGACAGTTAAAATTTGTTTGTACCTAATAAAGGACCACATTTTCTTGATAACTACACCGGTGGTGGCCTACTTACTGGTAGAGCCACCCAAGACAGACAGGTTCTTTCAGATGTACTGAACAAGGTGTGCCACACAGCGTCCCACCATTCTCTGTGCATCTTAACCCTTCGCACCATAGTCCTCCCGTGTAACAGCGACCCAAGAAAACCCATATGATGAACAGACAAGGAAGGCCAGTGCTCCAACGCGCATCGCAGACAGAATGGAGAGTAGACGTCTGTCTTCCAGAGGTGGGGGTAGGCGTGGTCGGGGGCGGGGGTGGGCTTGGTCGGGGGGGGGGGGAGTAATTAATTCATCAATTTAATTAATTTGCATATCAGTTTGATATGAAAATTACACCGATGCCGCCATATATGTACTACCGCCTTATTTGAAGGAGTGTTGAGTTTGCAGCCGAATGGACATTAAGCACCAACAACGAACCTATTCGCCACACATGTCCGTTAACAGACGCGCAAATATTGCGCGAGTGCGCAGTAGACTTTCTCTCTCGCAGCATTGTGTGGATGGCAACGCGACCTGGCGCTATTACAGCTACAGGGGATAGCGTAATGCGGAACCTGATGAAATCTTGAGATTGGCGCGCAAGGGCGTGGTGCAGATATTCAGGACGGCAATTCGCGTGTTGCGTCGCTCTTTCGCGGGCAAGCAGACATTCAGCTACGGCGAGGCGCTGCCGCCTGACAGGACTGCGCTACGGAACGCGAATTACGATGATTGCGTTCACATGGTTTCAGGAGCGCCTAACAGTTTATTATTCTACCATCTATCTAAACGCTGGAACGTGGTGGGATTCGGCTGCGTGCGGCTACAATGCTGCGGTGCTTTCTTCCCAGTACCCTCACATCACTAGTCTTCCCTGGTCTCTGTGGGGTACGTGACTACACTACTGGCCAGTGAAATTGCAACACTACGAAGGATAACAACATTTTACTTATTGTGCGTATGCAGCATACTAGGAAGAATACATGATTAAATTTGCACATGATTTGGCGATATTCAGGGGAGCGCAATTCAGAGCTACATCTGACAGCAAGAACCCAGCTGCGCATAGTCGAACTGATCTCGGATAAATGATACTGATAAGTCATTTCAAGCTTCTTCAACTTTATTCCATTCATGAATCGCAGTGGGCGGCGTACTAGTTTGTCGAAAACCTACTACCTGATGCTACCAATGGGTGAGAGATATGGGAAACTCACTGGCCGTGCCAACAGTAGAACAGTCTTTGCATCGTGCCAGGTCAGGCCAGCACGGACATATTTGGGTTATTGAAATTTAACGTCACAGAAATTTCGAAGGTAGGGCACAGATATCAGCTTAAATTCATCATAAATATAGCGCCTTCTGCGCAAACTACCTGTTACGGAAACGAGAGATGATCGTTTTGTGTAGCCAGTGGCACCCCATAGCACCACACTAGGAGCTGACGAATGTAACATGACAACGTCCGTTCTCGACGTAACTTCCACACAGAATACGTCCATCGAGATGCTGTGCGGAGAACCAGGAATCGTCTGAAAAGACAAGCGCAGCCACTTCCGCGTCTAGTATTGTTGCTGGACACACCATTGCCGGCGCACCGGTTTAAATGGTTCAAATAGCTCTGCGCACTATGGGACTTAACATCTGTGGACAACAGTCCCCTAGAACTTAGAACTACCTAAACCTAACTAACCTAAGGACATCACACACATCCATGCCTGAGGCAGGATTCGAACCTGCGACCGTAGCGTTCACGCAGTTCCAGACTGAAGCGCCTAGACCCGCACGGCCACACCGGCCGGCTCGATACACCACCTCTGCTGCAGTGTTGGGGAGAGAGGTCGCAACGGTTGCCGTGCTAACAGTCTGTGCTGCTCTGTATCTCACTGTTCTGTCCGTGTCTTGCTGCAAACAATCCCTATTCCTGACTCCAAGAAAACTAACGTACTGTATGATCCCACATAGCCGAAGGAACAATATGTCTTGTCTTTTCGGGAGCTATTCGTGTGGAGTAATTGAGATCCTCCGTGTCTTTGAATATGGCCGTTCTCAATCCAGCAGCATTCTTCAGGGGTAGAATTCCCGAAACTGCCTAACCATCATCAGAATGTTCCGGTTAATGTTACAGAATATAATATTGATGATTAATTTCGATTTTACGTTTTACTCTCGTATTCAGTAAAGAAATGAAAAGCCTTGAAGGCTACGACTAAAGTTAATTTAAAAAAAGCAAGAATTATCGATAATACGAGCCTTCCCAAAACTTCAGACATTACTAAGGTATTACACACATTTTGGGCCTTTTAGTGGCCCGTGTCTACGAGAAGTCTTGTGTCCTACCCAAGAAACATTTCAGGACTACCACGAAAACATGTAAATATGACCGTGAGAATAAACCCAAAAAAGAAAGCCATTTAGTAAATTATTCAGTGACACACATAAATCAGTCAAATTGTGTATTCACAAAAAGGTGAAAATTATTTCCGTGCAAGCAGAAAAATGATTTGTTTATACAAGAGTGCAATATCAGTCCCTTAAGATTTTCACCTTTAGATCTATGAGATACTAAATCAACGTTGTGAGAAGACAAGGATGAATAAATTAACATTATTTTACTTATTTTCGGCCTGGAAGGATGTAGCTCGGTAGCAGAATAGGTAAAAAGCTGACAAATTGTCTGTGTCTCCACCGACCACCGGGACCTAATGCACCTTCCCCTCCATAAGCGGCCACACTGCATCGTAGCTAGAGAGCCGGTGCTGACAGTAGTACCCTGTCTTGCCACAGTGATTGATAACACAGATCCAAAACGTAAAAAATGAGATTGGATATAGATTCTGCGTAGAATGAGCTTCCAGGAATGAAATATCGATTTTGATAATCTAATGTTACAACTTAAGTGAGAATCATATGGATTATTTGCTGGAAAATAAGAGTAAATATCAAGTGAATTTAGCAGGATAAGTTCGAAACATTCCAGGAAGAATGTTTTCGGTCACATAGTTGACAAACATATTCTTAAACGTTGCCACATCTCCATAGGGCAAACAACAGGAAGAATATGACTGCTCATTCGAGGTGTGCCATGAGCTCGCTAGCACTTGGAAGCTCGGACTTCGATGACACAGCGGCAGTTGGCGATACAATGTTGACCGGAAGCCTAAGTACCTAAAGCATAGGCAAGGCAATTATATTCGCATTTTTATAACCACGATTCTTTGTCTAAATCGTAATTACAAGCTGCATCCAGATGCACCGACTGCGACTCAAATATCATAAATAAAGAGCAGGGGAATTATTTGGCCAGCCTCCCTCCTCAGCAGAGTTTTCTATTTTTGTGTATTAAGTGTACTGTAAACTGAAAAGATCATCGATCGGCAGCGATTTGCTTTTTAGCATCACCATATGCTGTTAACGTGAGTTAATATTGTAACATTATTTGTAATATTATGCACTTAAAAACAGTTTTCTTCGGGAAAGCGTTCATTGGCACTGCCTCTAACACGTAACAGCACAAATAAAAAGGCAACATAACATTGATTATAAAACACGAACATCTACGAAGAAATTTTATAAGTTGCGAATAACATATTGATTCAGATCTCAATAGCAAACTGTGCAAGGATATCTTTCGCAATGGCCGAAAAATAGGACTCAAAATAAGTTAAGAAAACTAGTATGTGAATGAGTGCAATGTAAGCTGGACTCCAACTTCTGTTACCGTCATAGGAGTCTTTGCGGCGCGAATGCGGGACAAGGAACACAAAACGGTGACACTAATGTCTGGAATATGTCATTCCTAAGCAAAACTGTCATTCAGTATATAAAACTAAAGGAACGAAAAATTTCCCCTGCTGGCAACGATTAGAATGCAACTTGTGCAGATGCTTTGTCAGTAAAAGCGAAAAGCGTCTGATGAATGAGCTTTTCAATTTTCAGACAGGTTAATACAGAGAGCAACCTGTTAAGACGAAGAGGTTCACATAGGTGACAGAGGGACAGAATTTCTATGCGGTTCTGCCCTGATGGCGCATTTTGTTCTTAGTTTATTTCCGGATTGTTTCACACTAAAGACGCCTTTAGGCTACCAGACATTTGTGTAAGAATTATTGAAAGGGTATAGTTAGAACAGACTGTTATGTTAAATATTACGGTACATACGGCCCAATCTGACTCAGTGGACAAGACTAATCATAATTTCATTCAATGTTGAGAGTTACTGCTAAAGTTCAAAACGCTACCAAGATAGTCCCTGTACACATCAGCTTGTCTCGTAATACTGTTGCTCATCGGCTCTTGCTCAGCAAAAAAATTGCGTATCACATGAACACGGAGAAACCAGAACGACAAATACACAAGGAGACTAGACCTCACTGTGGACAGCACCGTGTAATAATTTGAAAAATTCGAAAATTGGTAAAGCAACGAACGGATTTAAGAGTAAATGAAGTAAGGTTCATGAAACAAATTAAAAATTTAGTGCTAGACCTAATACATTGTGTTCGTAAGTATTCCCGTTTTTAAAATTACGATACACTTCGGACAGACGCCAAATATGTGTCACTGAAGATCTCTTGTAGTCGCTTAAAACACCTGCTTTGGTAACCCGGGTGGCAGTGGTGAGTGTCTGCCACCCGCTACTATCGCCATCGCGTTCCCGGCGCTATGCAGCATACGACCTCACTACCCAAGACAATGATGCCATTATGCGAAAAATTTGACCGGTATCAACGCCCACGTTCCAAATTCGTGCTACTAAACCGGAAACATGCACGGCTTCCAGTCTCCGTATAAACCCCACCTGTCACCCCGGAATTCAAACGGGAAACTCACCAAATGATATAGTTTCAGGAAGACACTCAAGAAGAGAGTGGTATTTTACAAATCACAGGAAATGAAAGACGGTTCAATCTTACCTTACGAATCCTAACATCGTCATAACAGTCTCCAAGGGTGCGAGGGCGTGGCGATTAATTTCAATAGTATATTTGTTTCCCAAGACAGACATTTGCGATCCATAGGAATTGGCAGAGCTGTGTTTCTGGTACGGAAATGCTGGCAAGAACTCAATGTTACATACGAGGGCGTGGAGTTAGGTCTGCATTTTGATAAAAGTATGACTTTTCTGCGCTTTCAGATGAAATTGTGGGATTGCGGGGTGCTAGTACAGGGTTTATGTGGAGAATGAAAGCAGGGCATATTTCCTGTTTCGCAGTAAGAAGCCGGAACGCATCTGGTACAGAAATAACGATGGCATAGAACTCATGACTCCTTTCTTTATCTACGCTGCACTTGTCAAGACGAGATTGGTGAGTATTATGTAAATTACAGGATGTGGACAAAAATATGGAAACACTGAAAACACAACTCCAAGCCTAATACGGTGTAGGATACTCGTTTACATTCAAATAAGCTTCCAGTCGTCTCGGAATGGATAAATACAAATCCTGTATGGTTTTCAAAGGAATCTTGCACCTTTTTTCCGGTAAAATGGGGGTAATTTCAGGTAATAATGATCGAAGTGGATAGCGATCATGCCCCGTTCTCTCCACAGTAGACCATGAAAGCTCAATAATGGCTCTGAGCACTATGGGACTCAACTGCTGTGGTCATCAGTCCCCTAGAACTTAGAACTACTTAAACCTAACTAACCTAAGGACATCACACACATCCATGCCCGAGGCAGGATTCGAACCTGCGACCGTAGCAGTCGCACGGTTCCGGACTGCGGGCCTAGAACCGCGAGACCACCGCGGCCGGTGATGATTTTGGTGGCCATGGGAGATTCGATAGTTTATCCTCACCCTCACAAAACCAGTCCTACACGATGCACACTGTGTAGACACGGACGCTATCATCTTGGGGCACAGTATCACCACTGAGGAACAAAAGTTCTACCACGGGATGCAACTGATCAACCAAAATGGTCATGTAATCCTTGACAATAATGCGACCTTGCAGAGTAACCCTGCGGCCTAGGGGATACCAGGATGTGATTGCCCAAATCATCACAGAAACCTCCCTATATGTTTCACTCTTGGGACGCAATCATGGCCAGATATTGGAAGCTGTGTGAAACACTACTCATCCGACCAAATTACATTCTTCCATTGTCCCATTATCCAGGTTCTATAGTTTCGGCACAAGGTTTTCCTGTTCCGGGTATTTGCTGTTGCGAATATAATTGCTTTTGGAATGCCTGCGCGTCGTGCAATTCCCTGCTTCCCTCACTTCGCACTGTTTTGGTGCTGACAGGGTTCGCGAGTGCGACATTCAGTTCAGAAATGCGTATGTTTTTGGATTGGGTCCACCTTTAGCAAAACACAATTTTGTTTTTTGACGCAAACATGTTTCACTGCAGTTGCAGCATCTTCAGCGGGCTTTTATTTTATAGCTGTTAAAGATAAAGAATGTTCTTTACTGTTTGTATACATGTAACTATTAGTTTTTAAATCGTAATTACAGATACTTGAAAAAAAAAACACACAAAATTATGAATTCATACCTTTTGACCACATGGTGTGGTTTTTCTGATGTATTGTGTTTCTACAGTGACTGTTTTGTTCCACAGTTTGTCATCTGTAACCACTTACACCTTAAAGTAGATAAATTGTTTAATCCAAAATTACGATTTAAAAATTGTTATTTCTATACCTGAAATTAATTAATTCTATGTGTGTATGTACGTGTGTGTGTGTGTGTGTGTGTGTGTGTGTGCGTGCGTGTGTGTGTGTGTGTGTGTGTGTGTGTGTTTGTTTGTGTTTGTGTGTGTGATTACATGAAGTTTCACTTATGTTCTCTTTTTCTTCCTCTTCATCACTGTCAAACACAATATATTGAGCTGCAACTGTTACTCTCGTCACTGTCACTGTTTCACAACTTACCAGCTGTAAAAACAAGATGGCCGACAGTGGAACAGTTGAAGGTGCTCCTGGCGTTTGTTCTGAATCTTTCAGAGGTGTCTGCGCATTTTTTTTTATTTTTTTTTTTGTGTGTAGTGTGTGAAAAGGGGCCGGCCGGAGTGGCCGTGCGGTTCTAGGCGCTACAGTCTGCAGCCGAGCGATCGCTACGGTCGCAGGTTCGAATCCTGCCTCGGGCATGGATGTGTGTGATGTCCTTAGGTTAGTTAGGTTTAACTAGTTCTAAGTTCTAGGCGACTGATGACCTCAGAAGTTGAGTCGCATAGTGCTCAGAGCCATTTGAACCATTTTGTGAAAAGGGAAGGAGAGAGACAGAAAGAGAGAGAGAGAGAGAGAGAGAGAGAGAGAGAAGGTTTGAGGATTTTTCATTATTATTATTATTATTATTATTATTATTATTACAAGTTCTTTTTTATGTGTGTGTATGTTGTGTGTGAACAGTAGGTTTGAGGAATTATTTTGTGTGTGTGGGGAAGGGGGGGGGGGGGGGTGCGGTGGAGGGAGGTGAGCTGTGTATTCATTTATCACTTGTTTTGTACCTGATAATTTTCTTCAATTATTAGTTTTTGTGAGGGGCTGTTGCTGCATTTGAGAATTTTCAAATCACTATTGAAGTTTGTTGGGTTATGTTTCTCGTCCATAAGGTGTTCAGCAACCCCAAGATGATTAGTTTTGCAATAGCTTTACCAGCTGTCGTCCATTTATTATCCGTCACAATCCTCTTCAATGGCCTTCCATCACTATCACCCAACACAACAAACACCTTCATCCGCGTTGTTAATTAGCGGATGATGTTTCTCCGCTTTCCCTTGTATGTGGTACCGTCGATAGAGTGCCTCTTAAAACACCAACCACTTCGGTTCTCTGGGGTACGGAGGCACAACCATACGGGAACCAACAATACGTCCAGTTTCGAACTCACTTAGGGCCGACATAATGCACTCACAACGGCACAGAACATTTTTCTGACCACCATTGACGACATTGCAGTGCTGCCGTCCGTAGTCAAGTACAACAGCTCAAACTGTCGGCTTGGCTAGGATCTGCATTTATGTTCAAGCATACATTTCTCGCGATGTTTCCATTATTTTCATCAACCCCTATCGGGTAGTGAGATCGTATGTTGCATCGCACTGGGAAACCTACAACCGTGACCTTGACTTACCAAGCCCCATGTCTAAAATGAGTCGGAGATCTTCAGTGACACGTATTCAACTGTTGTTCAATGTAAGGGGCTATTTTAAAACGAGAAGACTTACAAACACAATGGGTTTTATTTACTTCGAAATGTTTGATTTATTCCATCAAGCTTACTGTGTCTAAATCTACATCTATATCTACATTTATACTCCGCTAGCCACCCAACGGTGTGTGGCGGAGGGCACTTAACGTGCCACTGTCTAAATCCTTTGCCTTGCCAATTTTCGAGTTTTACAAGTTTCCCGATGACATGGTAATACTGTCAGAGACAAGAAAGGACCTGGAAGAGCAGTTGAACGGAAAGGAAAGTGTCTTGGAAGGAAGACATAAGATGAACATCAACAAAAGCAAAACGAGGAAAATGGAATGTAGTCGAAGTAAATCAGGTGATGCTGAAGGAATCAGATTAGGAAATGGGACACTTAAGGCAGTAAATGACTTTTGCTATTTGAGCAGCAAAACGACTGGTGACGACTGAAGTAGAGAGGATACGTTAGAGGAGTGACACATCTCTCAAGTAGGCCCTACCCAATGAGCAGAGTGTGCAATTTGGAAACGTTAAGAGAACTGCGCGATGCCTCACCTTATGTCGACACCCTCGTCAGAGTCACATGGACATCATCTTCACTGTGAAGGTAGAGGAAGATATCGTCAGCATAGGCTGTACAACAGAAATTGTGTCCGTGCAGTGGCAGGTCCAAAAGCCGTTGGCGAAGTAGGGGTTCTAACGTCAAAGCAAGTATTATTGTGGAAAGTGTAAAACCTTGTTGGATGTAGCACGCACTCGCTAGAGGCCTGGTGAGGCGTCTGTTATAGAGTATTCTTGATGTCGCGCCGCTCAGATGGCGCATTACCACTTTTACTACATGAGCCAGAAAACCCATGTACTGCAGGACCGTCATCAGAGAGGTATGATCGATATGGTCGAATGCGTGACTGAAAAGTCAAGTGATGGCAGCGCACTAGGCAGATGCTATGATCTGGCCAGTGCAATCATGCCTCTGTAATGGCAAAAGGCTGTATGAATATTATCGCCACCATCCAGGGATGTCTGACTGAGAGATGTGACGTATGGTGCTGCTTTCTTCATTGGTGATACTAACAAACTGGAGAAAATTTTCATGTCACTGTTGAGCAGAATGATGTGCTAGTAACCAAAAATCCATATTCGCCCATGCGTTTTAGGGACCTGGTTAATACCGCATCAAGAAAGGTGGCTGGGATCGTCGTTGTTGGGGACATAAGATTACAACGGATGGACGCCCAAGTAGGTATCAACAGACACCTAAAACACCTGCAAAATTCGAGAGCGAGGTCGTCATGTCCTGGGGATTTATTAGCGACTTTTGCCTTGATAGCATTATGACTTCATCCGTGGTCACGTCTTCATGAGGTTCTAAGGCCATGTCCTCCAGCGCGGTGTTTACAGTGTGTGTTGCCACTTCCTCAATTAAGACTGGGTTGAGCAGGACGGCAGTGTGCACCAGGTGAAATAAAGCCACGTCCTCCAGCACAGTGTTCACAGTGAGTGGCGTTACCTCCTCAATTAAGGTTTGGTTATGCTGAACGGCAGCGTACAGCCAGGTAAAATGGGAATAGAAAGCGTGACCAGTGGCGTATTGCGTTGTATGTCGTCGTCCATCCGTATCAGTGAGGCTGTGTATGAGACCTTGATGATGACGCCAGCGTTCTGTGAGGAAGTGGTACATTGACACCGTGAAGGATAGAATCATTGATGCAGGACCTAACAATGGTCCCTTCCAAGAGTCACCATATGAGTGAAGTGATATATATACTTTAGCTTGATTAATTATCACCAGACAGACGGGAGAAAATGCCATCAAAGTGCAGTCATCTAGGATCACGTCATTAAAGTCCACGGTGCTCGTACTTTGATGTCTTTGCCTATCAGTGCCCTGAGTAAAGCAGGTTTCACGCAGGATAGCACCAGGATAGGGCGGATGTGTGTGTGGGGCAATGACGACGAGCGGTGGCCAAGCGGTTGTAGGCGCTTCAGTCCGGAACCGCGTGACTGCTCGGCCGCAGGTTCGAATCCTTCCTCAGGCATGAATGTGTGTGATGTCCTCAGATTAGTTAGGTTTAAGTAGTTCTAAGTTCTAGGAGACTGATGACCTTCGATGTGAAGTCCCATAGTGCTCAGAGTCGTTTGAACCATTTGATGTCGACGACAGAGGGCCCACACACCTACAATCATCTGTTGACAGTCATGAGTAGCCAAATGGGCAACGTTTAATTTCCACAGGCCATAAATATACCACACACCTGTTGGTGGGTGAGGGTGACACCACAGATGTAGGCCACCTGGTCAGAGAAAGTCTGAGAACAAACTTCAGCATCTCAAGTGTCGGCAATAAGGGAGCGTATGAGGACGATACAGTCAAAGCGACTGGATGAGTGTGCAGCACAGCATGTGAAACCCATGCGGGTGCCATGAACCTTCTTCCACATGTCGATAAATTGAAGTTAGTTGATGAGGGCAGAGATGGCCACACATAGGAAATGCTATGGGAGTTGACAGAGTGCCCTTGTGTGGAATCGAAGTCCCCACTGAGGACTAGATCACCCAGGGGACACTCAAAAAGTTGCGTTACCTCATCAGCAAAGAAGATGCTTCATTCGTAACGTCGGCTGGAACCAGATGTGCATATACATTTAGGATTTGGACGCTGAACAGCGTGAGGGCCATACCTCTTGAATTAGGAAGACACACCACATCTTCAGCAGAGAGCCCTGCACAGAGGACGTCAACAGTGTGAAAGGTATCTCTGAACATTGTCAGTAGATGTGGACCCTGAAGAGTGGCCAGATTCATCATCGCGCTGAGGTAGTGCTGTAGTCGTGGTCCCCCCTAGTGGCGCAGAGGGTCCTGTGGAGATGTCCAGCTCGCGCAGCCACTGTGGCGTGAAAGCTGGGTCAAAAAATGGTTCAAATGGCTCTGAGCACTATGGGACTCAACTGCTGTGGTCATTAGTCCCCTAGAACGTAGAACTAATTAAACCTAACTAACCTAAGGTCATCACACACATCCATGCCCGAGGCAGGATTCGAACCTGCGACCGTAGCAGTCGCACGGTTCCGGACTGCGCGCTTAGAACCGCGAGAAAGCTGGGTCAGCCGTCACCATGGGGCACTCCCCAGTGGGTGGGCCACCATCCTCAACCATTCTGCCATTAATGTCGTTAGCCCAGGAGATTGCAGAGAAAGGAGATGTCCAGTGCCATGGGTGAACCCTCCATCGAGCCCTAGGGAGTTTTTGGTCTTACCGTCATCGCCATCGCCATCGCTCAAACATAAGAATTCTTTAGAGACAGAAACCAGAATAATCTACCATCGTCACCCCAATGTGCTGTCAAAATATCTGAACTTTAGTTTCCGTAAATGTTGTGAACTATGTCAACAAATGCCGTCTGCGACGTCATTTTAATGTAGACTACTTGTGGGTGCAGGTATAGGTCATCATGAATGAACTGTTCAGTTTCGTAAGCATGTGGTCACGGATGTAACTTTAAGTGTCGCTCAGTGGTAAGAGTGCACCATAGGTTACAATATTAATAGACTCTATACAACACAAGTTCTGTGATGCAGGAGTAAACAGCTCCATCAGACCGAGTGCTGGCGGGCAAGTGGAACTAGTTCTCATGCGACCATGGCCGAAAGCTGACTGGCTTATTAGGTAGACGTGCTAGCCAATACACCACTGGAGCAGTATGTCTAACACAGCTGCATGGTCTACCCTACTTCAGTGCCTCCCTAACATAAACTTCATTTAACACCTTCAGCCCATCTTCTCATTCTTAAATCGTCAGTATTGCTGAGGCTCTCGGGTATTGGAATACCACCACAGCTTTGTACGTAACAGGGAAATTCTGCCTGCATCTCAGGTGTAGGCGATCTATTGATCTGATGGAATTACGCTGTGCTTGAGACATATGAGTCTCAACTAAATCTTCGATAAAGACAGAAGCAAGAGACCTAGGTTCAAGTCTCTGCCATTGCACGAATTATATTTCATTGTCTCAGCTTCTGTCATTATTGAAGATAAAGTTGAGACACATAGGTGTCAAGGAAAACGTAATTCCATCGAATCAATAGATCACCTGTGCCTGAGGTACAAGCAGGATTTCCCCATTACATACAAATCTGGGCCTCCCCCCATGAACCATGGACCTTGCCGTTGGCGGGGAGGCTTGCGTGCCTCAGCGATACAGATAGCCGTACCGTAGGTGCAACCACAACGGAGGGGTATCTGTTGAGAGGCCAGACAAACGTGTGGTTCCTGAAGAGGGGCAGCAGCCTTTTCAGTAGTTGCAGGGGCAACAGTCTGGATGATTGACTGATCTGGCCTTGTAACAATAACCAAAACGGCCTTGCTGTGCTGGTACTACGAACGGCTGAAAGCAAGGGTAAACTACGGCCGTAATCTTTCCCGAGGGCATGCAGCTTTACTGTATGATTAAATGATGATGGCGTCCTCTTGGGTAAAATATTCCGGAGGTAAAATAGTGCCTCATTCGGATCTCCGGGCGGGGACTACTCAAGAGGATGTCGTTATCAGCAGAAAGAAAACTGGCGTTCTACGGATCGGAGCGTGGAATGTCAGATCCCTTAATCGGGCAGGTAGGTTAGAAAATTTAAAAAGGGAAATGGATAGGTTAAAGTTAGATATAGTGGGAATTAGTGAAGTGCGGTGGCAGGAGGAACAAGACTTTTGGTCAAGTGACTACAGGGTTATAAATACAAAATCAAATAGGGGTAATGCAGGAGTAGGTTTAATAATGAATAGGAAAATAGGAATGCGGGTAAGCTACTACAAACAGCATAGTGAACGCATTATTGTGGCCAAGATAGATACGAAGCCCACACCTACTACAGTGGTACAAGTTTATATGCCAACTAGCTCTGCAGATGATCAAGAAATTGAAGAAATGTATGATCAAATAAAAGAAATTATTCAAACAGTGAAGGGTGACGAAACTTTAACAGTCATGGGTGACTGGAATTCGGTAGTAGGAAAAGGGAGAGAAGGAAACGTAGTAGGTGAATATGGACTGGGGCAAAGAAATGAAAGAGGAAGCCGTCCGGTAGAATTTTGCACAGAGCACAACTTAATCATAGGTAACACTTGGTTCAAGAACCATAAAAGAAGGCTGTATACATGGAAGAAGCCTGGAGATACTGACAGGTTTCAGATAGATTATATAATGCTAAGACAGAGATCTAGGAACCAGGTTTTAAACTGTAAGACATTTCCAGGGGCAGATGTGGACTCTGACCACAATCTATTGGTTACGACCTGTAGATTAAAACTAAAGAAACTGCAAAAAGGTGGGAATTTAAGGAGATGGGACCTGGATAAACTAAAAGAACCAGAGATTGTACAGAGTTTCAGGGATAGCATAAGAGCGCAATTGACAGGAATGGGGTAAAGATATACGGTAGAAGAAGAATGAGTAGCTTTAAGGGATGAAGTAGTGAAGGCAGCAGAGGATCAAGTAGGTAAAAAGATGAAGGCTAGTAGAAATCCTTGGGTAACAGAAGAAATATTGAATTTAATTGATGAAAGGAGAAAATATAAAAATGCAGTAAATGAAGCAGGCAAAATGGAAAACAGACGTCTCAAAAATGACGTCGACAGGAAGTGCAAAATGGCTAAGCAGGGATGGCTAGAGAACAAATGTAAGGATGTAGAGGCTTATCTCACTAGGGGTAAGACAGATACTGCCTACAGGAAAATTAAAGAGACCTTTGGAGATAAGAGAACCACTTGTATGAATATCAAGAGCTCAGATTGAAACCCAGTTCTAAGCAAAGAAGGGAAAGCAGAAAGGTGGAAGGAGTATATAGAGGGTCTATACAAGGGCGATGTACTTGAGGACAATATTATGGAAATGGTAGAGGATGTAGATGAAGATGAAATGGGAGATACGATACTGCGTGAAGAGTTTGACAGAGCACTGAAACACCTGAGTCGAAACAAGGCCCCCGGAGTAGACAACATTCCATTGGAACTACTGACGGCCTTGGGAGAGCCAGTCCTGACAAAACTCTACCATCTGGTGAGCAAGATGTATGAGACAGGCGAAATACCCTCAAACTTCAAGAAGAATATAATAATTCCAATCCCAAAGAAAGCAGGTGTTGACAGATGTGAAAATCATCGAACTATCAGTTCGAATGCTGCAAGATACTAACGCGAATTCTTTACAGACGAATGGAAAAACTAGTAGAAGCCGACCTCGGGGAAGATCAGTTTGGATTCCGTAGGAATATTGGAACACGAGAGGCAATACTGACTCTACGACTTATCTTAGAAGCTAGATTAAGGAAAGGCAAACCTACGTTTCTAGCATTTGTAGACTTAGAGAAAGCTTTTGACAATGTTGCTTGGAATACTCTCTTTCAAATTCTGAAGGTAGCAGGGGTAAAATACAGGGAGCGAAAGGCTATTTACAATTTGTACAGAAACCAGATGGCAGTTATAAGAGTCGAGGGACATGAAAGGGAAGTAGTGGTTGGGAAGGGAGTGAGACAGGGTTGCAGTGTCTCCCCGATGTTATTCAATCTGTATATTGGGCAAGCAGTGAAGGAAACAAAAGAAAAATTCGGAGTAGGTATTAAAATCCATGGAGAAGAAACAAAAATGTTGAGGTTCGCCGATGACATGGAAATTCTGTCAGAGACAGCAAAGGACTTGGAAGAGCAGTTGAACGGAATGGATAGTGTCTTGAAAGGAGGATATAAGATGAACATCAACAAAAGCAAAACGAGGATAATGGAATGTAGTCGAATAAAGTCGGGTGATGCTGAGGGATTAGATTAGGAAATGAGACAATTAAAGTAGAAAGGAGTTTTGCTATTTGGGGAGGAAAATAACTGATGATGGTCGAAGTCAAGAGGATATAAAATGTAGACTGGCAATGGCAAGGAAAGCGTTTCTGAATAAGAGAATTTTCTTAACATCGAATATAGATTTAAGTGTCAGGAAGTCATTTCTGAAAGTATTTGTATGGAGTGTAGCCATATACGGAAGTGAAACATGGACGATAACTAGTTTGGACAAGAAGAGAATAGAAGCTTTCGAAATGTGGTGCTACAGAAGAATGCTGAAGATTAGATGGGTAGATCACATAACTAATGAGGAAGTACTGAATAGGATTGGAGAGAAGAGAAGTTTGTGGCACAACTTGACCAGAAGAAGGGATCGGTTGATAGGACATGTTCTGAGGCATCAAGGGATCACCAATTTAGTATTAGAGGGCAGCGTGGAGGGTAAAAAGCGTAGAGGGAGACCAAGAGATGAATACGCTAAGCAGATTCAGAAGGATGTAGGTTGCAGTATGTACTGGGAGATGAAGAAGCTTGCACAAGATAGAGTAGCATGGAGAGCTGCATCAAACCAGTCTCAGGACTGAAGACCACAACAACAACAACAAATCTGGGGTGCCATTCCAATACCAAAGAGCCTCAGCAATACCGACGATATGTTGTTGTTGTGGTCTTCAGTCCAGAGACTGTTTTGATGCAGCTCTCCATGCTACTCTATCCTGTGCAAACTTCTTTATCTCCCAGTATCTACTGCAACCTACATCCTTCTGAATCTGCTTAGTGTATTCATCTCTTCGTCTCCCTCTACGAGTTTTACCCTCCACGCTGCCTCCAGTTCTAAACTAGTGATCCTTTGATGCCTCAGAATATGTCCTACCAACCAATCCCTTCTTCTAGTCAATTTGAGCCACAAATTTCTTTTCTTTCCAATTCTATTCAATACTTCCTCATTAGTTATGTGATCTACGCATCTAATCTTCAGCATTCTTCTGTAGCACCACATTTCGAAAGCTTCTATTCTCTTCTTGTCCAAACTAGTTATCGTCCATGTTTCACTTCCATACATGGCTACACTCCATACAAATACTTTCAGAAACGACTTCCTGACACTTAAATCTATACTCGATGTTAACAAATTTCTCTTCTTCAGAAACGCTTTTCTTGCCATTGCCAGTCTACGTTTTATATCCTCTCTACTTCGACCATCATCAGTTATTTTGCTCCCAAAATAGCAAAACTCCTTTACTACTTTAAGTGTCTCATTTCCTAATCTAATTCCCTCAGCATCATTTGATTTAATTCGACTTCATTCCATTATCCTCGTTTTGCTTTTGTTGATGTTCATCTTATATCCTCCTTTCAAGACACTGTCCATTCCATTCAGCAGCTCTTCCTGGTCCTTTGCTGTCGCTGACAGAATTACAATGTCATCGGTGAACCTCAAAGTTTTTATTTCTTCACCATGGATTTTAATTCCCACCCCAATTTTTCTTTTGTTTCATTTACTGGTTGCTCAGTATACTGATTGAATAACATCGAGGATAGTATACAATCATTTCTCACTCCGTTCCAAACCACTGCTTCCCTTTCATGCCCCTTGACAATTATAACTGCCGGTTGGATTCTGTACACCCTGAGTTTTACCCCTGCCACTTACAGAATTTCAAACAGAATATTTCAGTCAACATTGTCAAAAGCTTTCTCTAAGTCTACGAACACCATAAACGTAGTTTTGCCTTTCCTTACTCTAACTTCTAACTTATGTCGTAAGGTCATTATTACTTCACGTGTTCCTAAGTTTCCCCTGGATCCGAACTGATCTTCCCCAATGTCAACTTCTACCAGTTTTTCCATTCTTCTTCTGTGAGGAATTCGTGTTAGTATTCTGCAACCATGACTGATAGTTCGATAGTTTTAACACCTATCAGAAACTGCTTTGTTTGGGATTGGAATTATTACATTCTTCTTGAAGTCTGAGGGTGTTTCGTCTGTCTTATACATTTTGTTCGCCAGATGGAAGACTTTTCTCACGGCTGCCTCTCCCTAGGCTATCAGTAGTTCTGACGGAATATCGTCTACTCCCGTGGCCTTGTTTCGACTTAGGTCTTTCAGAGCTCTGTCAGATTCTTCCCCCAGTACCTTACCTCCCATTTCTTGCTCATCTACGTTCTCTTCCTTTTCTAAAATATTGCCTTCAAATTCATCTCAATGGTATAGTGCATACTCCTTCCACCTTTAGGATTTCTCTTCCTTGCTTAGGACTGGTTTTCCATCTGACCACCTGATGTTCATACTGCTCCTTCTCTTTTCTCCAAAGGCCTCTTTGATTTGGCTGTAGGCGGTATCAATCTTCCCCGTAGTGATATAAGCTTCTAACTCTTTTCCATTGTCCTCTAGTCATTCCTGTTAGCCATTTTACAGTTTCTCATATTTTAGACGTTCGTATTCACTTGCGCCTGTTTTAGATGCTTCATTTTCATATTTTGTCTTGTCATCAGTTAAATTCATTATCTACTGTGTTATCCAAGAATTTCTACCAGGCCTCGTCTTTATACCTATTTGATCTTCTGCTGCCTTCACTATTTAATTTCTCAAAGCTACCCAGCTGTTTTCTACCCTGTCCCTTTCCCCTGTTCTAGTTCATTGTTGTCCAATGTTCCCTCTAAAACTTTCAACAGCTCTAGCTCTTTCAACTTACCCAAGTCCCATATCTTTAATTTCCATTAATTTTGCAAATCCTTCAGTTTTAATCTACAGTTCATAATAAAGAAATCGTGGTCAGAACTCACATCTGTGCCTGGAAATTTCATACAATTTACAATCTGGTTCCGGAAGCTCTGTCTTACCATTATATAAACAATCTGAAACCTTCCGATGTCTGCAGGTCTCTTCCACGTGTACTACCTTCTTCCATGTTTCTAAATCCAAGTGTTAGCGATGGTTAAATTACGCTCTGTGGATAATTCTACCAGACGACTTCCTCTTTCATTCGTTTGCCGCAAATTCATATTCATCTACTATTTTTCCTTCTCTTCCTTTCCCTACTATCGAGTTCCAATTCCCCATCACAACTACATTTTCACCTCCTGTAACTATAGGAATAATTTCTTTTATCTTATCATACATTTTTTCAATCTATTCGTTACCTGCGGATCTAGGTGGCATATAAATCTGTACTACTGTGGTGGGCGTGGCCTTCGAGTCTGTCTTGGCTACGCTAATGCGTTCACTATGCTGTTCATAGCAGCTTGCAAGCATTCTTGTTTTCTCATTCATTACCAAACTCACTCCTGCATTATCCCTATTTGATTTTGTATTTATAACCCTGTATTCCCCCCATGAACCATGGACCTTGCCGTTGGTGGGGAGACTTGCGTGCCTCAGCGATACAGATGGCCGTACCGTAGGTGCAACCACAACGGAGGGGTACCTGTTGAGAGGCCAGACAAACATGTGGTTCCTGAAGAGGGGCAGCAGCCTTTTCAGTAGTTGCAGGGGCAACAGTCTGGATGATTGACTAATCTGGCCTTGCAACATTAACCAAAACGGCCTTGCTGTGCTGGTACTGCGAACGGCTGAAAGCAAGGGGAAACTATAACCGTAATTTTTCCCGAGGACATGCAGCTTTACTGTATGATTAAATGATGATGGCGTCCTCTTAGGTAAAATATTCCGGAGGTAAAATAGTCCCCCATTCGGATCTCCGGGCGGGGACTACTCAGGAGTACGTCGTTATCAGCAGAAAGAAAACTGGCGTTCTACGGATCGGAGCGTGGAATGTCAGATCCCTAAATCGGGCAGGTACGTTAGAAAATTTAAAAAGGGAAATTGATAGGTTAAAGTTAGATATAGTGGGAATTAGTGAAGTGCGGTGGCAGGAGGAAGAAGACTTTTGGTCAGGTGAATACAGGGTTATAAATACAAAATCAAATAGGGGTAATGCAGGAGTAGGTTTAATAATGAATAAAAAAATAGGAGTGCGGGTAAACTACTACAAAGAGCATAGTGAACGCATTATTGTAGCCAAGATAGACACAAAGCCCATGCCTACTACAGTAGTACAAGTTTATATGCCAACTAGCTCTGCAGATGATGAAGAAATTGATGAAATGTATGATGAAATAAAAGAAATTATTCAGGTAGTGAAGGGAGACGAAAATTTAATAGTCATGGGTGACTGGAATTCGTCAGTAGGAAAAGGGAGAGAAGGAAACATAGTAGGTGATTATGGATTGGGGCTAAGAAATGAAAGAGGAAGCCGTCTGGTAGAATTTTGCACAGAGCGTAACTTAATCATAGCTAACACTTGGTTCAAGAATCATAAAAGAAGGTTGTATACATGAAAGAATCCTGGAGAAACTAAAAGGTATCAGACAGATTATATAATGATAAGACAGAGATTTAGGAATCAGGTTTTAAATTGTAGGACATTGCCAGGGGCAGATGTGGACTCTGACCACAATCTATTGGTTATGACCTGTAGGTTAAAACTGAAGAAACTGCAAAAAGATGGGAATTTAAGGACATGGGATCTGGATAAGCTGAAAGAACCAGAGGTTGTACTGAGTTTCAAGGAGAGCATAAGGGAACAATTGACAGGAATGGGGGAAAGAAACACAGTAGAAGAAGAATGGGTAGCTCTGAGGGATGAAGTAGTGAAGGCAGCAGAGGATAAAGTAGGTAAAAAGACGAGGGCTAGTAGAAATCCTTGGGTAACAGAAGAAATATTGAATTTAATTGATGAAAGGAGAAATTATAAAAATGCAGTAAATGAAGCAGGCAAAAAGGAATACAAACGTCTCAAAAATGACATCGACAGGAAGTGTAAAATGGCTAAGCAGGGATGGCTAGAGGACAAATGTAAGCATGTAGAAGCTTATCTCACTAGGGGTAAGATAGATACTGCCTACAGGAAAATTAAAGAGACCTTTGGAGAGAAGAGAACCACTTGTATGAATATCAAGAGCTCAGATGGCAACCCAGTTCTAAGCAAAGAAGGGAAGGCAGAAAGGTGGAAGGAGTATATAGAAGGTTTATACAAGGGCAGTGTACTTGAGGACAATATTATGGAAATGGAAGATGATGTAGATGAAGACGAAATGGGAGATAAGATACTGCGTGAAGAGTTTGACAGAGCACTGAAAGACCTGAGTCGAAACAAGGCCCCCGGAGTAGACAATATTCCATTAGAGCTACTGACGGCCTTGTGAGAGCCAGTCCTGACAAAACTCTACCATCTGGTGAGCAAGATGTATGAGACAGGCGAAATACCCTCAGACTTCAAGAAGAATATAATAATTCAAATCCCAAAGAAAGCAGGTTCTGACAGATGTGAAAATTACCGAACTATCAGTTTAATAAGTCACAGCTGCAAAATACTAACGCGAATTCTTTACAGACGAATGGAAAAACTGGTAGATGCGGACCTCGGGGAGGATCAGTTTGGATTCCGTAGAAATGTTGGAACACGAGAGGCAATACTGACTCTACGACTTATCTTAGAAGAAAGATTAAGAAAAGGCAAACCTACGTTTCTAGCATTTGTAGACTTAGAGAAATCTTTTGACAATGTTGACTGGAATACTCTCTTTCAAATTCTGAAGGTGGCAGGGGTAAAATAAAGGGAGCGAAAGGCTATTTACAATTTGTACAGAAACCAGATGGCAGTTATAAGAGTCGAGGGGCATGAAAGGGAAGCAGTGGTTGGGAAGGGAGTGAGACAGGGTTGTAGCCTCTCCCCGATGTTATTCAATCTGTATATTGAGCAAGCAGTAATGGAAACAAAAGAAAAATTTGGAGTAGATATTAAAATTCATGGAGAAGAAGTAAAAACTTTGAGGTTCGCCGATGACATTGTAATTCTGTCAGAGACGGCAAAGGACTTGGAAGAGCAGTTGAACGGAATGGACAGTGTCTTGAAAGGAGGATATAAGATGAACATCAACAAAAGCAAAACGAGGATAATGGAATGTAGTCAAATTAAGTTGGGTAATGCTGAGGGAATTAGATTAGGAAATGAGACACTTAAAGTAGTAAAGGAGTTTTGCTATTTTGGGAGCAAAATAACTGATGATGGTCGAAGTAGAGAGGATATGAAACGTAGACTGGCAATGGCAAGAAAAGCGTTTCTGAAGAAGAGAAATTTGTTAACATCGAATATAGATTTATGTATCAGGAAATCGTTTCTGAAAATATTTGTATGGAGTGTAGCCATGTATGGAAGTGAAACATGGACGATAACTAGCTTGGACAAGAAGAGAATTGAAGCTTTCGAAATGTGGTGCAACAGAAGAATGCTGAAGATTAGACGGGTAGATTACATAACTAACGAGAAGGTATTGAATAGGATTGGGGAGAAGAGAAGTTTGTGGCACAACTTGACTATAAGAAGGGATCGGTTGGTAGTACATGTTCTGAGGCACCAAGGGATCACAAATTTAGCATTGGAAGCCAGCGTGGAGGGTAAAAATCGTAGAGGAAGACCAAGAGATGAATACACTAAGTAGATTCTGAAGGATGTAGGTTGCAGTAGGTACTGGGAGATGAAGAGGCTTGCACACGATAGAGTGGCATGGAGAGCTGCATCAAACTAGTCTCAGGACTGAAGACAACAACAACAACCCTGTATTCATCTGACCAGAAGTCCTATTACTCCTGCCACAGAGCTTCACTAATTCCAACTATATCACACTTCAACCTATCCGTTTCTCTTTTTAAATTTTCTAGCCTACCTGCCCGACTATGAAATTTGAACTATGAAATTTTCCACTACAAATGTTATTAAATAAAGCAGATGAAAATAATTTAAAATGTACACTATTTATTGTCTGTAACCAATAATCCAATGAATCTTAAAAGCCGTTCGCTTCGCCTTATTTTTGGATCACTGTTGCCGTAAACATTAGATCCATTAATAGAATTTTGCATACTTATAAGTCAGGGCTGCTGTATCCTCTTCAGGTTACCAAAATATGTGTTGTATACAAATTTTATGATCTTTGCTTCGAAAAACAATGGTGTCTTGCAGTAGTCCACCATGCTGAGTCTTTCAGTGAAGAAACTAAATGATACCTAATAAGAATTTGATGAACAAAGAGTTCATGGAAGAAGATGGAAAAAATTACGATGAACTACATGTTTAGAAATGTCTGGACCCTGGATTTGTGTGGTTAACTACACTCTTGGCTATTAAAAATGCTACAAAACGAAGATGACGTGCTACAGACGCGAAATTTAACCGACAGGAAGAAGATGCTGTGATATGCAAATGATTAGCTTTTCAGAGCATTCACACGACGTTGGCGCCGGTGGCGACACCTACAACGTGCTGACACGAGGAAAGTTTCCAACCGATTTCTCATACACAAACAGCAGTTGACCGGCGTTGCCTGGTGAAACGTTCTTGTGATGCCTCGTCTAAGGAGGAGAAATGCGTATCATCACGTTTCCGACTTTGATAAAGATCGGATTGTAGCCTATCGCGATTGCGGCTTATCATATCGAGATATTGCTGCTTGCGTTGGTCGAGATCCATTGACTGTTAGCAGAATATAGAATCGGTGGGTTCAGGAGGGTAACACGGAACGCCGTGCTGGATCCCAACGGCCTCGTATCACTAGCAGTCGAGATGACAGGCATCTTATCCGCATGGCTGTAACGGATCGTGCAACCACGTCTCGAACCCTGATACAACAGATGGGGTCGTTTGCAAGACAACAAACATCTGCACGAACAGTTCGACGACGTTTGCAGCAGCATGGACTATCAGTTCGCAGACCATGGCTGCGGTTACCCTTGACGCTGCATCACAGACAGGAGCGCCTGCGTTGGTGTACTTAACGACGAACCTGCGTGCACGAATGGTAAAACGTCATTTTTTTTGCGGATGAATCCAGGTACTGCTTACAGCATCGTGATGGTCGCATCCGTGTTTGGCGACATCGCGGTGAACACACATTGGAAGCGTGTATTCGTCATCGCCATACTGGCGTATCACCCGGCGTGATGGTATGGGGTGCCATTGGTTACACGTCTTGGTCACCGATTGCTCGCATTGACGGCACTTTGACCAGTGGACGTTACATTTAAGATGTGTTACGACCCGTGGCTCTACCCTTCATTCGATCCCTGCGAAACCCTACATTTCAGCAGGATAATGCACTACCGCATATTGCGGGTCCTGTACGGCCCTTTCTGGATACAGAAAATGTCCGACTGCTGCCCTGGACAGCACATTCTCCAGATCTCTCACCAATTGGAAACGTCTGGTGAATGGTGGCCGAACAACTGGCTCGTCACAATACGCCAGTCACTACTCTTGATGAACTGTGGTATCGTGTTGAAGCTGCATGGGCAGCTGTACCTGTACACGCCATCCAAGCTCTTTTTGACTCAATGCCCAGGCGTATGAAGGTCGTTATTACGGCCAGAGGTGGTTGTTCTGGGTACTGATTTCTCAGGATCTATGAACCCAAACTGCGTGAACATGTAATCACATGTCATTTCTAGTATAATATATTTGTCCAATGAATACCTGTTTATCATCTGCATTTCTTCTTGGTATAGCAATTTTAATGGCCAGTAGTCTAATTACTGATTGCTTGAGAATCACTGGTTCTCGAGACATGGCAACTTATGGAGGACATTTTACTTCACTGTCAAAACTGTTCTGCGGTCTAAGAAGACTCACAGTTACGCGGGATTTAATTATGCTGTTGTCTTACGCTCTGCGAGCAGAAACTGTTCCACTCCTCTCAGTGAAGCCAATCACTAAGCCCATTTATTTTATCACGACTACTTTGATGGAGACGGTGATAACTTCTGCTCAGGATGTAGGACTTCCATCATATTTCAGTTCCTTTTAACCTATAAAGAGCTTTTCCAAGTAATGTAATACAGAATCGTGACACTATACTGGATGTGAAAACAGGTTGCCCAACAGGCTAGTAAGTAAATACCCACATTTCTCAAGAAATGTCATTGACTTAATGTACATGACTAACGGTCTATATCTTTAGCACTTGTGAACAATCTGTTTTGGTGACGTATTCGGAACGTATAAAAGCCATCACTAACATTATCGTCTTGTGTAGCACAGAACTGATCTTGTATTGTATACCGATACGCCATCCAACAGCCATTCCCATTTTTCAAGAACTGATAGTAAATCTCATATGTTTTCTGATTTCTGTGGAAACGCTAACGCTTTACTCGTTATATTGCGACTTCTGACTTAGAAATCCTGTGAAGACATCTGATGTCATTATACTTCCGGGAAAACATACCAAGCCATGAAGTAACGTTATTTAGTACTTTAGCGAGGTGCTTAGGTGAGGTGTAAATCGTTCAGCTGCATGTATCAGTTGTAGGTTCTGTAAAGCTTAGCATTAATGTTTCGTGAAATAAACGTCCACACACTTGAATTGCATTGTAATTAGGGAATCGATCAGCTACATTCTCGCATAGTAGCATTCGAACAGAAAGGTGAAATTGGTGTCTTGCCTGCTCGGCAAACGGTAATGAAAATTTTAGACATGCGTCTGCCATATAACCCCTTCAAAAACTAACCCTACTAACAAATGGAAGTTCTACCTGCCGTCAGATGATTATGATCATGGAAACCTTTCGCAGTTACAATAGCATAGTTCTTTGTTTTCGTAAAATACAGCACTTATTGTGAAATAGCACACAAAAATTATGAATTATTCTTTTTGTCAATGCCGTTAGCAACATTCACTTCTTGTGTAACACACAATCAACGCTGTAATGTGTACCGATATGCTGTTCAACAGCTTTTCCCATTTTTCAAAAATGGTTCAAATGGCTCTGAGCACTATGGGACTTAACTTCTGAGGTCATCAGTCCCCTAGAACTTAGAACTACTTAAACCTAACTAACCTAAGGACATCACACACATCCATGCCCGAGGCAGGACTCAAACCTACGACTGTAGCGGTCGCGCGATTCCAGACTATAGCGCCTAGAACCGCTCGGCCACCCCGGCCGGCCACATTTTTCAAGAAGTGACAGTAACTCTCATACGTTTTTCGACTTTTGTAGAAACGGTACCGCTTTGCTCGCCGCATTTCGAAGTCTGACTTAGAAATCCAATGGAAATGTCTGACCTCATTATGGAAATGGAAATGAAGTCCCATGCTTCGTGACAGAGCGTAAGGGAACGATGCCGAAGACCCGCACCACCGTACTAAGTAAGGTCCTGATAGAGGTGGTTTCCCGTTACCTTCCTCCGACCGTAATGGTAATGGGGATGAATGATAATGAAGACGACCAACAACACCCAGTCATCTCGGGACAGGTGAAAATCCCTGACCCCACCGGGAATCGAACTCTGGACCCCGCACTCGGGAAGCGAGAAGGCTACCGCGAGACCACGAGCGGCGGACTCGTCATTATACTTTGTGTAAAACATGTAAACCATCTAGTAACGATACTTTAGCGAAGTCCTTGCATAAGATGTTAGTCGTTCTGCTGCAGACCAACAAGTAACTACATTTAGAATTGAATAGCAGTCCCAGGTTTAAAAGGTCTATGAGATGACGGAAAATTGAATCGGCTGAGGTCGGCTAGGTTACAGGTTTGCACGCGAGTGAGACCCTGCCAGCAGCCCCTGGCCGCTGGCTGCCGGCCACCTGTACTACGCGTCGAAGCGTGTAATTCATATACCTGTAGTCTTAGTGCCACTTACTCCCACATTGTGACAGTGTGCTTAGGGAGGGGGGCAGGGAATTCTAGACTGCGTATTACGTGCACTAGAAGGCTTGGGATTCGCGTACATCTAGGGTATTGATCACTGTTCTCGTAGATAATTTGTATTTGCCATGTTTTTGATTGGTACGATTCGATACGTAAATACACTACTGGCCATTACAATTGCTACACCAAGAAAAAATGCAGATGATAAACGGGTATTCATTGGACAATTATATTGTACTAGAACTGACATGTGATCACATTTTCACGAAACTTGGGTGCATAGATGCTGAGAAATCAGTAGCCAGAACAACCACCTATGGCTTTAATAACGACCTTGATACGCCTGGGCATTGAGTCAAACAGAGTTATGATGGCGTGCACAGAAAGGCCCGTACAGGACCTGAAACATGCGGTCGTGCATTATCCTGCTGAAATGTAGGGTTTCGCAGGGATCGAATGAAGGGTAGAGCCACGGGTCGTAACACATCTGGAATGTAACGTCCACTGTCCAAAGTGCCGTCAATGCGAAGAAGAGGTGACCGAGACGTGTATCCAATGGCACCCCATACCATCACGCCGGATGATACGCCAGTATGACGATGACGAATACACGCTTCCAATGTGCGTTCACCGCGATGTCTCCAAACACGGATGCCACCATCATGATGCTGTAAACAGAACCTGGATTCATCCGAAAAAAGGACGTTTTGCCATTCGTATATCCAGGTTCGTCGTTGAGTACAACATCGCAGGCGCTCCTGTCTGTGATGCAGTATCGGGGGTAACCGCAGCCATGGTCTCCGAGCTGATAGTCCATGCTGCTGCAAACGTCGTCGAACTGTTCGTGCAGATGGTTGCTGTCTTGCAAACGTCCCCATCTGTTCACTCAGTCATCGAGACGTGGCTGCACGATCCGTTACAGCCATGCGGATAAGATGCCTCTCATCTCGACTGCTGGTGATACGAGGCCGTTGGGATACAGCACGGCGTTCCGTAATACCCTCCGGAACCCATCGATTCCATATTCTGCTAACAGTCATTGGATCTCGACCAACGCGATCAGCAATGTCGCGATACGATAAACCGCAATCGCGATAGGCTACAATCCGACCTTTATCAAAGTTGAAAACGTAATGGTACTCATTTCTCCCCCTTACACGAGGCATCACAACAACGTTTCACCAGGCAACGCCGGTCAACTGCTGCTTGTGTATGAGAAATCGGTTAGAAACTTTCATCATGTCAGTACGTCGTAGGTGTCGCCATCGGCGCCAACCTTGTGTTAATGCTCTGAAAAGCTAATTACTTGCATATCATAGCATCTTCTTCCTGTCGGTTAAATTTTGCGTCTGTAGCACGTCATCTTCGTGGTGTAGCAATTTTAATGGCCAGTAGTGTACACTAACGGATAAAAATCGCGACACTCAGGAGAAGATGTGTGACATAAACGAAACTAGGTGGGTTATTTTTCCATCTGAAAGATGATGTCTATTCAGATTTTGCGACAGTCACATAAGAGTGGCGCTAGTAACTCCAGAATGAAGATGCAACTCAAGTTTGCTTTAAATACACGCTGTAACAGGCGTGAGCGTGAGTTACCTTTGAGGCTGGACGAGGTGAATGTGTGTTAGTCAAGAATGCCTTTAAGGCGACCAATGACTCCATTATCGAAACCGTACTCATTTTGTATGAGGTCGTGTAATAGGGCTACCGGAGAATGGATGTTCCTTGTCCGATACTGCACAAAGACTTGACAGGAAATCAGCCACTGTGCATGAGTGCTGGCTCCGGTCGTCACGAGAATGTATGGTCGTAAGAAGAACAGGATACAGATGGCCACGTGGCACTACCGAGAGGGAACACTATCGTGTTCGGCGTGTGGGTCTGGCGCATCTGCATCTGCAGCAGCAATCTGAGCAGCAGTTTACACCTCAGAGACACAATGAACTGTTACAAATCAGTTACTTTAAGGACAGCTGCCAACCAGACGCCCCGCAGTATGCATTCCTTTGACTCCAAACCACCATTTGCGACTTCAGTGGTATCAAGCGAGAGCTCGCTGGAGGGCAGCGTGGAAGTCTGTTGTGTTTCCTGATGATTGCCAGTTCTGACTCGTTGTCAGTGACGGCCGTGTGCTGGATAGAAGGAGGCCAGTTGAGGTCCTGTAACCAACCTCTCTGCGTGATAGACACACTGGGCTGACATCTGGCTTGAATTATGGTCTGGTTTGCGATTTTATATGACAGAAAGAGCACTCACGTGATTGTCCCACACACCCTGATTGCAAATTTGTACGTCAATCTGGTGACTGGATCTGCTGATCAGCCAAGGGATGTTTTCCAAGAGGATAATGCTCGCCCAAATACCGCTGTTGTAACCCATCATGTTCCACAGGGTGTTGAGATGGTGCGTTGGCCTGCTCTATCACCAGATCTGTCTCAAATCGAGCACATATGGGGCATTATCGGACGACAACTTCAGCATCATCTACAAATAGGATTAACCGTCCCTGTATTGACCGACGAAGTGCAACAGGCTAGGAACTCCATCCCACAAACTGACATCTGGAATCTGTACAACACAGTGCATACACATTTTCATGCTTGCATTCAAGATTCTACCGTTTACACCGGTTATTAATGTACCAGCATTTCACATTTGCAATGGCTTATCTCACACTTGTCTTAACCGGCATCTTAGAATGTTAATCACTTTGATATGTTATCTAGACAAATGTATTCCAGAAATTTCGTTATTCTACACTCATAAATTAAGGATTATGCTGATACATGGTGAAACAACGCTCTGGTGGGCAGTTTTCGGGCTTAAATCACCTCGGGGTATGACAATGCGGTACATTTGACCTGCGGTCGTTGCACGGTGGCGCTGACAGAACACCTATGCAGAGGTGTGTTGGTGCATGTCAGGGTAGGGTGCAGTGAGCAAGTGTGCAGACGTTTTCAGACGTGCTAATGGCGACTGCGTGTTGAAAATGGCTGAAAGAACACATATTGATGACGTGATGAGGGGCAGAATACTAGGGCGACTGGAGGCTGGTCAAACACAGGTCGTAGCACTGACCCTCCGTATGCCACAAAGTGTGATCTCAAGATTATGGCAACGATTCCTGCAGACAGGAAACGTGTCCAGGCGCTACCGTGCGGGACGTCCACAGTTTACAACACCACAAGAAGACCGATATCTCACCATCAGTGCCCACAGGCGGCCACGGAGTACTGCAGGTAGCCTTGGTCGGGACCTTACCGCAGCCACTGGAGACCTACAAGATGCATTCTACTGACCACTGGTCACAGGAGAGCCCTTAAAGCCTGGTGTCAACAACACAGTACATGGTCATTGGAACAGTGGTCCCAGGTTAGGTTCGCGGACGAGTCCAGGTATAGTCTGAAGATTGATTCTCGCCGGATTTTCATCTAGCGTGAACCAGGAACCAGATACCAACCCCTTAATGTCCTTCAAAGGGACCTGTATTTAGGTTGTGGTTTGATAGTGTGGGATGGGATTTTGATTGGTGCACGTACACCCCTGCATGTCTTTGACAGAGGAGCTGTAACAGGTCAGGTGTATCGGGACGTCATTTTGCACCAGTATTCCGCCTTTTCAGGGGTGCAGTGGATCCCACCTTCCTCCTGATAGATGATAACGCACGGCCTCACCGAGCTGCCATCGTGGAGGAGTACCTTGAAACAGAAGATATCAGGCGAATGGAGTGACCTGCCTGTTCCCAGACCTAAACCCCATCGAGCACGTCTGGGATACTCTCGGTCGACGTATCGCTGCCCGTCTTCAAACCCCTACGACACTTCAGAAGCTCAGACATGCACTGGTGCAAGGATGGGAGGCTATACCCCAGCAGCTGCTCGATCACCTGATCGAGAGTATGTCAACCAATTGTGCGGTCTGGCCTGTGTACGTGTGCATGGTTATCATACCCCACGCTCATGTCTGGGTACATGCGCAGGAAACAGTGGCGTAGCACATGTGTTTCGGTACGGTTTTCTCATCTTATCACCAATACCGTGGACTGACAGATCTGTGTCGTGTGTGTTCCCTATGCGCCTATGCTATTGACACCAGTTTTGTGTTGTACCACGTCGCGTGGTACCATATTCTGCAATTATCCATAATTTATGAGCATGGGTGTACATTAAGTATTTTCTGGTGTTGCGACTTTTTTGCTGTCAGTGTAAGCACAAGTATGTTTCATTCTCAAAGTTCGCATGTCTTACAACTCCCACAGGAGAATGAATAACATCTCTTAATTTTTTTAAACTGACATGCAGAGCGTATTGTGTGGGTTATAGCTTATTTTCGTGCGTCCTGCAGTTTTCATGTTTCTCGTCATTTTAACTCGAGTCATGTGGGCCGTGGCACTGTCACACTAGCATACTAGCATTGGAAATTGGAGCTTCTATACAACATTTTGCTTTCGGACATGTCCGCAAGAACAGACACCATATCCATATAAGTATATAGTTCTGGCAATAACGGCCATGACCTTCTTCTTCTGTGCGGATGCACACATATTACCTGAACTCTTACGGGACTTGGTAAGAATGTCTTCCACGAGTAATGAGTGTGTTGGGTAGGGACACTACGAATGTAGTGTGTGGACATATAAGGTGAGAATGTGAGTCTCGCGGGAGGCGTGCGCGATATAGTCCCTGAAGTCACACTATCCTCTGCGCCCTCGGTGGCTCAGATGGATAGAGCGTCTGCCATGTAAGCAGGAGATCCCGGATTCTAGTCCCGGGCGGGGCACACATTTTCACCTGTCCCCGTTGATATACATCAACGCGCGTCAGCAGCTGAAGGTATTAATATATAATTCTAATTTGCTTCATGTCTTACGCGACATGGCGTCTTTGGCAGCTGACAATCCCACCCGACCTTCTGCAAGCGGCAGTGGTGTGCGGTGGCGGACTTCCTGAAAAGGTTTTTGTCTAAACAGAGATGCGCAGATGGAGAAGTTTACTTGCTGGGAATAGTAAAGAACGGAAACAATCCTAACATGCAGTCATCTCGAATACATTTGGTACGAACACTTTTTCAGACGCAGTTCACCTGTTACTCGCAAGTTTCTTTTCTTTTTTATCACATTTTCTTTTCTTTTCTTTCTTTCTCTCTCGGCGTAAACGTTCATTAGACCACTGGGCATTGCCCTCCGAATGCATTACAGAATCGCAGCCGATGAACATTATAACAGGCATGAACTAGACTGAAAGACCCCAACAACTGCTACGTAGCCGACAGTAGAAACTTAGATTGGATTATCACCAACTTTCACACAAAAATAGCACTACTCACACTACAAAGGCTATTTTTGTGTGAAACGTTTTTCACAAAGAGTGTTTTGTAGAACCATCCTATGCTTGAGCCTCAGTAATAAGACAAGGGCTGTTTCTGCTATATTTGGTTAATGCAGATGCACTGAAACTACGAAAAAGGGGAAAAAACGACGTGTGTTGTTTTTGTAACGAACATTCAATCGTCTAAAAGGCTGTTATGTTTTTCTGTGTTATAATTTGTAGCGGATGTAGCCTTAATAGTTAAGAGTAAGAGTCGGTTTGTTATTCTGTTCTTCAGTCAGAAGACTGGTTTGATGCAATTCTCCAATCGAGTCCTGTATATGCAAGCCTCTTCCTTTCTGGAGAACTACTGAAACTTATGTCCATTTGAGCTACTTTTATTACATTCGTGCCTAGGTCTCCGTCTACAATTCGAACCCCCTCCCCCCCGGCACTGCCCTCCATTACCAAACTGACGAATCCTTCATGACTCAGGATGTGTCCTCATCAACCGATCCCTTTTTGTAGTCAAGTTCTGTCTTAAATTTTTTTTCGTTAGTTCGATTCAGTACCTCCTCATTAGTTACTCGACCTACCCATCGAATTATTAGTATTCTACTGTAGCGCCATATTTCAAAAACTTCTGTTCTCTTTTATCTGAACTGCTAGATGTCAATGATTCACTGTCAAAGGCTACACTGCTAACAAATACTTCCAGAAAGAATTTTCAAGGTTTTTTGATGTTCACAAAATCCCCTTCTTCGGTAACGCTTTTCAAGCTGTTGCCGCTCTGCATTTTATATGTTTTCTGCTTCGGCCATTATCAATTATTTTGCTGCTCAAATAGCAAAATTCATCTTCCTTTACTAGTGTTTCCTTTCCTAATTTAATCCTCTCAGCGCTAGCTGCTTTAATCTACTACGTCCACCCTCTGTAAAGCCCGACGCTCAGTCGGTATGCACTAGTAGTCAATGTGGTGCTGGAGCTCATTCCGCCAGCCCTGCCACACACGGCTTTCAGCTGATGAGACTGGCCAGCGCCCACGCATGTGCGGTGGGTGCCGCCTGCTCTGGCGCTCAACACTGCCCACGCCACTGTGCACTGTACACTGCGGCATTACTCCCCGCCCTCTTCCCGCTTCCGTTCGCGTACTTAGCTGTGTGATTCCCCAAGCATCGTAGTCCCTCCTTCCTCGTTCGTGTGGCTATTAAATGACGTATCAAATAGCCGCAACAGGTTTGTTTCGAAGTTTATCTGAAGTTGAGCTATAATAAAAAAATAACAAAAACAATTTATGGATTTTTTAAAGATTTTGTGAGGAATCTTTTAATGACAAAAAGAAATTAAGCTATTTAAGGTTGAAAGACAAAATGAAAGATCAGTCAATTAGGCAGGTTAGATAGAACATAGTCCGCAGCTAGTGGTCGTGCGACAGCGTTCTCGCTTCCCACGGCCGGGTTCCCGGGTTCGATTCCCGGCGGGGTCAGGGATTTTCTCTGCCTCGTGATGATTGGGTGTTGTGTGATGTCCTTAGGTTAGTTAGGTTTAAGTAGTTCTAAGTTCTAGGGGACTGACGAATATAGATGTTAAGTCCCATAGTGCTCAGAGCCAGATAGAACATAAAGAATAGCGAGGAAGAGGTGGCAAGATCCTGCAGTAAAGATAAACTATTCTACTCACAAAGAGAGAAAGAAAGAGAGAGAGAGAGAGAAATAAAATAACCCATATCGTATAAAGAGATGACATATACGAATGAAATTCGATGGAGAATGAAAATTAAAGATACGTAACCTTCCCACTCCGAATAACAGTGCTACTGACCCTTTCCCTCTCTCTCTCTCTCTCTCTCTCTCTCTCTCTCTCTCTCTCTCTCTCTCTCTCTCTCTCTGTGTGTGTGTGTGTGTGTGTGTGTGTGTGTGTGTGTGTGTGTGTGTGTGTGTGTGCGTGTGTGTGTGTGCGCGCTCGCTCGCAAACGCGTGTGTGCGAGCTAACAGTTCGAAAATTGCGGTTGTGGATTCCGAAATATGAAATCTAATCAGCGGGGATAGCGTACAACAACTTGTGCAACTTTCGCCAAAGAAACACCACAATGGAGATACAAATGTCTTAGAAATTATGCAGTTACACTCGACACAGACGGAAAGAAATACACTGATTAATTTAGCAAACAAAGTAACTCAAATAATTGCAAATGTAGTGTCCCAAGACCGACGAGACAGCACAATTAATAAATCAATCAGTTACTGGAATAAGGTCTTATGTATGCTAATTAGAAGACATAAGCTCAAAAGTAATTTATGATGCTTTCATAAATTTACAAACTTTGCATATTTATTGTGTTACTCAAAATTTTTAACTCCGATCTTGAACAGTTTCGATGAGCAACGTTAACAATTCTTCTTCAGAATACTGACGTATGTGCTTCCACGTTAACGAAGAAAGTGCATTCCCTCACAGTAACGTTTGCTTACATGAAAACTGCCAAATGTCCCTAAAATCGTGCGTATCGATTCACTGCACACAGACGAAAACACAGTGATAATTTTAAAATAAAAAACAGTCCTGGTACAACGTAGCAGATATGTTGGGATCGGGCTATTGCAACGTCCATTCAGCTCCAAAATCATTTAGGTCTTCTGGTCCGGCACTTCAGTTTTGTTAATGAAGCGTTCACTTGGAAGTACACAAATCGACGCCAAAACGCTGTGGCTTACAGATGTGTCAATGGACAACATCTGCTAAACTTCACGTCCACATCACAAATATTTGCACACCGAAACTGTAGCAGTGCAGGCCGAAGGACGACTATTGGTGTTAGACTTCTTACAAAGAGTTGGTGAAGACACCCCAGTCTCCATCACAGGATATACTGCAACAACAGCCTAATAAAACTTCCTGGCAGATTAAAACTGTGTGCTGGACCGAGATTCGGACTCGGGGCCTTTGCCTTTCGCGGGCAAGTGCTCTACGCAGGAGAGCTTATGTAAAGTTTGGAAGGTAGGAGACGAGGTACTGGCAGAAGTAAAGCTGTGAAGACGGAGCGTGAGTCGTGCTTGGGTAGCTCAGATGGTAGAGCACTTGCCCGCGAAAGGCAAAGTTCCCGAGTTCGAGTCTCGATCCGGGACACAGTTTTAATCTGCCAGGAAGTTTCATATCAGCGCACACTCCGCTGCAGAGTGAAAATCTCATTCTGGAAACAGCCCCTGTGTTATGATAGTCACAAATCATAGCAGGTTGTCAGAAGATGTTCACAGTATCCAAAACTATCATTTACAGTCTGTACACAGACATATAACATTAATTAAATTACAAACCATATTTCACACAATTAAAAAAAGAATACTATTTTTATCAAATAACTAGTTTTTATACAAATTTCTAAAGTCTCGTAATTGTTCAAAATACAATTCATGAAGTATTAATACAGATCGTACAGTCATACACACTCTCTGAAAGAAAGTGAAGCATCCAAATGAAATGGTCGGATTCCAGGGTAGCTTCGTATATATACACACCATCGATGGCTATGTATATGATTAGGGTTGCAATTCTCTGTGACAGGTAGAAAATCAGCCGGAGTACATTAGTGTTGTTCAGGTTTAGTGTTATGACCCGGCTATTAGGGCGTACAAGCGGCGTAAACAGCGACACATGTTTAGTGACCACTGTGACGCGGAGAAGCAGCGTGAGATAGCGTTATCAAATCATGACAGAGTTTGAAACGGCCTTATCGTGTAATTCCAGAATCGTGGGGCATTCGGATGTGACAGTCAACCTGTAGTAACCACAACCAACAGCTGGAACGCCTTGGGCTGCGGATCGGAGCCGGCAGGCGGGGAAGACGCCGGCGGTGGAGCACGTACCACCGGGTAAACACTGGACGAGTCGGACGACAGACCAACGACAACTGACAACAACCGACCACGACCGACTATGAGCGACACAACGAGGAAGAGATAAACAACGGAGGCTTCTGGAAACTACAACACCAAACACGAAACGTAAATCCACTCGGAACCAGAGCCAGGCAAATGTCAACAACGAGCAACGACCAGAACGCAGTATCGCCGAGATAGAAACGAAATCCAGAGCGAGTATCACACTGCCTGGCCTAAGTTTTTTTTTCTTTATTGTATTTCAATTCCTCATCGGGGCGGTCTGGCAGCAGCACATGCGATGCTCTTCAGCCGAAAGACATAGAACAAACAATAGAAGACATTTAAAAACAACAAACGAGACAATATGGTGAACATAGATATAAAAAAGGGGGAACATCATGGAAGGCAATAGACAAAAAAACGGGGGTGACTGTAAAATGGAGATAAAAACTGTTTAAAAGTAGCACACACAAAAAACCACACACTGCGACAATTAAAAGAACACAAGGCACAGTATGACTGGAGCATAAAAGGTATCAACGGATGGCGTAGCACATAACAAACACTGACGGCGAACCTCAACGCAGTACACAATTTAATTCACACCTCTTGATGCACAGGAGAAACAGCACTAAACACAACACTGACGTGGCACACTGACGATGATCAAAATGGAGGATCTGCCAGGCGCAAGAAGATGAAGGAGACCGGAAGAACGGAGGGAGGGAAGGGAAAAGAGGGGGGAGATGGGCGGGGAGCGCACTGGGGAGGGCCAGGTAGGGAGGGATGTGGGAAGGAAAGAGGCAAGTATGGGGTGCAGGGTCTCAGGGGGTGGAGGAGGAAAATCCGCTCTGGGAGAAGGAGGGGAGAGGAAAAAGGGGGCCCTGGGGAGTGGGGGGTAACATGGCCAGGTTATAGTTGGAAGGAAGGGTAGATGTCACGGCGAAGTTCGTCATCCGGGAGGGGGAGGCGCTGAAAATTGCCCTGATGAAGGAGATGGAGGGTGTGGAGGTGGAGAGAGGAGGGTTACAGCGATAGAGGCGGGGCAACGGGCGGCGGGTGGAGAGGAAGGAGGAAACCAGAGTGTGGGGGGGAAGGGGGGGATCAAGCCTGGAGACAATGTAAAGGATGCGGAGATGTTGGAGGAACAGGAGGAGGGGGGGGGGGGGGGAAGGGGATCAGTTCATACAGGAGCCGTGTGGGGGAAGGAAGGTGGATATGGAAGGCGAGGCGGAGCGCATGGCGTTCAAGGATTTGGAGGGCCTTGTGAAAGCGGGTGGGAGCGGAGATCCAGGCAACGCTGGCATAACAGAGGATAGGACGGATGAGGGATTCATAGGTGTGGAGGATGGTACAAGGATGCAATCCCCATGTCCGGCCAGACAGGAGTTTCAGAAGGCGGAGGCGGGAATGGGCTTTCTGCTGGACTGTTTGGAGATGAGGGGTCCAGGTGAGGTGTCGGTCGTGGGTGAGGCCAATGTATTTCAGGGTGGGGGTGAGCTCGATGGGACGACCATAAAGGGTGAGATAGAAGTCATGGAGGCGAAAGGAGTGTGTGATGCGGCCTATAATGATTGCCTGGGTTTTGGAGGGGTTGAGATGGAGGAACCACTCGTTACACCAAGTGGTGAACTGGTTTAGGTGGGTTTGGAGGGTACGTTGGGACTGTTGAAGGGTAGGATAGAGAGCCAGAAAGGCGGTGTCATCAGCATACTGGAGAAGGTGGTATGGTGGGGGTGGCTTGGGCATATCAGCCATATACAAGAGATAAAGGAGAGGGGAGAGGACAGAACCCTGGGGGACACCAGCCGTGGGATAAAAGATACGGGAGTTGGTGTTGTGGAGGGTGATATAGGAAGGATGGTGCGAGAGGAAGGAAGCGACCATACGGACAAAATTGCTAGGCACGGCGTAGGTTTGGAGTTTAAAGAGGAGACCGGGATGCCATACACGGTCATAGGCATTATGGAGGTCAAGGGAAACAAAAATGGCAGAGCGACAGGAGTTGTGCTGGAGGGACAGGAGGTGAACGAGGTTTACGAGTTGGTCTTCAACAGAGAAGGAGGGTCGGAAGCCACACTGGGTAAGGGGGAGGAGGTGGTGTTGAGCAAGGTGCTTATGGATACGGTGGGAGAGGATGGATTCAAAGACCTTACTGAAGACGGAGGTGAGGCAGATGGGACGATAGGAATAGGCGGCAGAAGGGGGTTTGTTAGGTTTGAGGAATAAGAGGATGCGGGAGGTCTTCCACAGGTCAGGGTAGAAGCCAGTGGAGATGATGACATTATAGAGATGGGCGAGGACAGGCAGGAAGGAATAGGGGCTTTCTCGAAGGTGACGGTAGGTGACACAGTCGTGATCAGGGGCCGTGTTGCGACTGGACCGGAGGATAAGTTTAATGTCTTGTGCTGTGATGGGAGTGTTTATGTCGGAGGAGGGCAACTGCCCCAAGTACTGGAGACCAGGAGCAAGTGGAGCGACCGAGGTATCGGCACGTTCCATGACAGTGGGGAAAAGAGAATAATCAAAGTGGGGATCATTGGAGATGGAGAAGACCTCGGAAAGGTGGGAAGCGAAGTGGTTGGCCTTACTGAGGTTGTCAGGAAGGGGGCGATTGTTATGGAGAAGGAGGTACTGGGGAGCGGAAAGCGAACCAGTAAGGCGATGGAAGGCAGACCAGTACCTGGAGGAGTAGATAGGGAGGGTGGCGTTGAGTCGTGTGCAGATCTGGCTCCAGTCTCGGCGTTTCGTTGCTGTAATAATGTTCCATACGTGTCGCTGTATTTGCCAGTGGCGTTGGAGTGTATCCCTGTCACGAGTGCGCAGGAAGGAGCGATAGAGGCGGCGGGATTCACGGAGGAGGAGGACAGCCCACGGAGGGAGAGTGGGACGGTGTGGGTGGATGGTTTTAGTAGGAACATGGGCCTCCACGGCGTCGGTAATTACCTTCTGAAGGAAGGACGAGGCGTGGATGATGTCGTCAGGATGGCGATAGGTAAGAGGGTGGCTTTCGACCTGGGAGTCCCGGTAGGCATCCCAGTTGGCACGGTGATAGTCATGGACGACCTTGGGAGGGGGTGCAGGGTGTGGAGCCAGAGGGGAGCGGTGAGCAGACGTTATGGTGAGGAGAACAGGGAGGTGATCGCTACCTGTGGGGTCAAGGACGGCGACAGCGATACGCCCAAGGAGGTTGGCGGAGGCAATGACAACATCAAGGGTGGTGTCACTTTCGGTTCGGGTGTGCTGGGGAAGGGGAACAAGGTCATCTTGGATCGTGGAGAGGAACTGATGCCACTGTCGAAGGGCGGCAGGATTGCAGCTACGGATGTTGAAGTCGGTGGCAATCACATAGGTGGAGAAGGTGCGGTCAATGTGCCAGATGAAGTCATAAGGAAGAGGAGCAGTGGAGCGGACATAGATGGTGGTACAGGTAATGGTGAGGGAGGGGAAGAAGACGCTAAGGATAAGGTGTTCAGTGGGGTCATTGAGAAGAGGTTGTGGCCGGACGGGGATGTGCTTAAGGTGGCTAATCGCGACTCCACCCTACACACGAGGACCAGGAGCGTCAGTGCGGTGGAGGATATAGGGAGAGATGCAGATAGAATGGTGGGGCTGGAGAAAGGTTTCGTTCAAGAGGAAGGTATCGACCTGGTGGTGGGAGAGGGTGTGCATGAGGAGGTATTTGTTGGAGCGGAAGGAGCGAATGTTCTGGAAGAGGATGCGATACTCATGCTGCGCCATGGACGGGGAGGAGGGGGGGAAGAGAGGGAAGGGAAGCGGCTTAAACTAGGGTGTCAAGGCGGGTGAAGGTGATGTGGGCTTGGTTGTGGGAGTAAGTGGCGAAGGTGCTCAGTTGGAAAACGGAGCGAGCGGCAAGGGAGATTTGTTGGAAGGTGTGGGGGCGCTGAAAAGGGTGAATGTTTTGGAGTACAACGGTAAGGAACTGGATGATGTCCTTGGCCGTGGGGGGTGGACAGAGGGAATTGTTGGGATGGACAGGGACTGTAAGCTCAGGGGTGGCTGGAGGGGGTTAAGCTTTACACTTGTGGGAGTAGCTGGGATGGGGGCCATTGCAGGTATTACAGGAAGGAGGAGCAGTGAGGTTGAAGCAGTTCTTAAGAAAGTGGGAGGCCTTGCAATGGGGACAGGTGGAGGGGGGTTTGCAGTTGGGAGTCAGGTGGTCATTGTACATGAGGCACCACTGGCAATGGTAGGATTGGGGATTTGGAGGATTCAACAGGGTGGCGACGGTGGTATATCAGGGCACCCTGGGTGAGGAGATGGTCAATGGACAGGGCGGACTCAGAGAATACCCGCATGAGGTAGGTGGGACCAGAGGCATTGTGGATACGGCGGACAGAGCGGATTTCCAAGTCCGGGTGGGAGTTCAGTTCTGCCAACTATTAACACCACATCAGCAATAACTGCATTTGGAGTTGTGACAGTAAAGCATGGACTGCTGCTGAATGGAGTCACATTGTGTTCAGCGATGAATCGCTGCTCTGCACTACGCTGGGTGACCATCGTCTGCGACTATGGCGGCGACCTGGAAAGAGATCCCATTCTACAATGCTTCAGAGAGGCACAGCGGTGTCACTACTGGAGCCCTAGTGTGGGCAGCCATCGGATATGACTTCAGGTCACAGCTGGTAATGATCTATAGAACGCTGACGGTACAACGGTACGTCATGGACATCCTGCGTCTTAGTGTGTTACCTATAATACAACGGTACCATTTTTCAACAGGACAATGCTCGCCATCACATGTCACGTATTTCTGTCAGTTGCCTACGTGATGCTGATGTACTCTTGTGGTCAACTAGATTCCCATATCTGTCCCCCATGAAACATATGTGAGACCAGCTCGGACGTAAACTTCATCGTAGTGCTAGTATCTAGGATTGCAAGGACCAGTTGCCAAAGTTATGGGCAAGAGGATACAACAACTTTATGTCACCTGACCCAAGCGGATCAGTGTTGCATCCAGGCCAGAGGGCGCAATGTCAAACTCTTAACTGGACTCATACTTCCGAGTTCCTCGTAAATTTGACTTTCTTTTGTAACCGCTTGAATAATATCACATACTGTCTCAAACTGTGAAGTGCCATTTGTTCTACTCTACACCTTCCAAGGCGCTTCACTTTTTTCTCAAGCAGTCAATATGAATACTGACATGAATGCTTTAGAGTGTGGTGCCTACCAACTAGTAATTAGAAATAGTTTATTTTGATTTCGATAAGAGAAAGCGAAATGCTCAAGTAATGCAAGGTAGGTATAATGAAAGTTTCGCTACTTGAGAGGGCCCTCATGACAAAGGAGTGGTCGAAGGACGGTGAAACTTAATGGAAACATTTGTAAGAACATGCGGCAGAGAAATGACGAATAAACGTTGAAAGAAACACATTTTAATTTCTTCGTGAGAGGATAATATTTGTTAATTGCCTGCCATGTTCAGTCCAGATTACCAACTTTACTCAATGTGACGATCATCTGCAACCACGACGCCGTGGAACTGTACTAGAGATTTCTCTATAGCTGCCTGAAACAATTGTTGACCATGGAGTATTCGACTCTCGTGACACAGCTTATGTACTGTTTGAAGACCTCACACTGCGTCCAGCATTTTAGCTTAGGCAACAGTAAGTTTTCAACAATCCTTGGTGCTATTGGCCGTCAGCCTCTCCCAGGAGCAGTTCCCAAAAGGGCAGTTAATTCGAACTTACGAATCATTGTCCTCAGTCCCGGTGTGGAAAGAGGATCTTTCCGTATCCCTTTAATGCGTCGATACTTGCGAAGAGCAGAGCTGTTGTTTCGATAAAACAGCTTTACTAGTAAAGCCCTGCTCGCCTTGTCCAGATCCATGTTGACTGTCGAAAACTCTAATGCTTGTGTTTCAGCCCTACGTCGCAGTACCAGTAGCGGTGCCTTACGGAAGATCACGACACGAACTCTACTAACAAAGCGAGAACATCATTCTTATGGTGAAGGGTACCCATATAGTAAATAGTTTTGCGACAACACTAACTTAAGCAGTGAAATTTTAATTATCACGCGCTGTATAATGCACTCTATACAAGTGTGTGAATGCGTGTCTTTGACAAAACATTGTATTATAAGCATGGTTAAATTAACATATTTTCTTTGTATCTAGGTATGGTGCTTTCTGTTTATGTACTGGTATAGCAGTACCGTCGCTATTTGTTGGAGATAAAATTTTAGGGGTTATTAAGGGTTCTTTCATGTTTCTCTGTAAACCAGAACAATTATCGTGTGCTTAAGGAGTGAGAGCACTGTGTGAAATAGCACGTATAAAGACATTGATTCCGTCGGTGGACGAAATTAAACACGGCAGTATCTCAAACTGACGTAGGCGGTACGTTGACATCTGTGCTAGCTGTGGATGAGTGTCATCTTGGTTCAAAGACTGTTCCCTCATACTATTTCACAAACATAAAATACCACGGCAGAGGATATCTGCGTCGTGCCACTGTGCCGGTTTAGCTGATGCTTTAATCCTCCCAGTTACCATCATACTTGACTCAAGTCCCAGCTTGATGACTGAGAATGAGCTCCCTTGTGTAAGTACTACATTGTACAACACAATTAAAGGATAATTTTTTCGAAACCCTTCCATTGTCTCCCTTTGCGACGCATAAGTTTGAAATTGGGCTCAAAGGTGCCTACATCCTTCCTCTGTAATGGTGCAAAAGCCTGGCACCTATGACGTCACCCTCGTACTCGGCGGCACTTCAAGCAACAAAGTGTGGATACATGCGGGGAAAAAAGGCAAGAGCTCAGAAATTCATGTAAGGTGTACGGCGGGTTAATGATATCACATAGGCACCCAATACCACAACAATTGTGCCTAAAGCCACTGTGGACGTGTCACATGATGGGAAAGTCTCACACCCCCTCTGACTCACATTTCACCCCTTCTTATGACACCTCTGCAATGTAAATCAGAACCGCGACGGACAGCGTTGAAATCAAATGGTTTTCTGATGGGTGGCCGAGGAAAATATTTCAGACACGCCACCTCTTTGAATCGACATAAGAAGGCCTTAGGGCTGGCATAAAGAGCATAAGTGAAGCCATCTCTTCCCTTCAGGCGTCCATTCCCGCACATTTCGGGGTCTAAACTGACAATTCGCAATGTGATGAAAACAAGACGACGTTCTTGACAGCCTTTGACACTACTGACATTCCTCGACGATTCAACCAGTTTCTAAGGACATCGTGGGACAGCAACTGCATTGAACATGACCGTAACAGTTTGGAGCACAGTCCAACCGGAAGTTTTGCTCTAGTGTACAGGGTGGAAGTACTAGGGACCGTTCATAACCATTTTATTTAATTAGAACGCGACCGGAAGCAGCAAAGATTGTTTATGCTTTTCAGTGTTCATGTTTCGCGCCCGCATGTGGTGTGATCACAGAGGGCTGCAACATTGACACATTTGTGAATAATACGAAAAAGGGTACCTGTGAGACCCCCCCCCCTCCCAACCACACCCCGCTCGCCTTTGTTGGACGCTTTAAAAACGTACCACAAGAAAGGCAAACTGTAATGAAGTCCTAGGCGCGTTCACACAAGAAACGCGTTCGCCTCCCCTCCGATTCAAGATGGTCACTAGCAGGCACAACAGCAGCAGGTTAACCGGCCTGTAGGCGCCTGGAGGTCTCGTCACAGCTTGTCTCTGTAGAGGTTCATTTTGTCATTGTATTTACGCATGTGTCAATGTGGGACCTCTGTCCCCCTGTAAACACCTCACAGGAGGACCCGAAATAGAACCGTTGGAAAATCTTAAGCTCGTTTTCCTTCTTCGGACTGCGTTCAAATTTCATTGAATTATTTTGAATGGTCTGTAATCCTTCCAGACCGCATTATGAGCAAGAATTGCACTGCACCCCAAAGGGATCCGATCACGTTCATTTGGGTTGCTGGACCACGATGTCTTTAGAGTACAGTCTGATCGTCCGCGACGTGACTGTCATTCATAGCACAGCGAATAGTCGTTTTTGACGCACTAAGGGAAGTGGTGGTTTGATTGACACCCTTTATGCCACCCCCTAAGGCCTTTTCATATTTCTTCAGAGCGACAATGTGTCTGAAATGATTTCCTCAGCCATCCACCAGAAAACTACGCGATTTCAACGTTATGTGTTCCGGTCCAGACCTCCATCGCAAGGACGTCAAAAGAAGGGGTGAAATATTAGTAAGAGTGTGAAGACTTTCCCATCGTGTTATACGTCCACAGTGGCGTTGGGCAGAGCTGTGGTGAAATTTGGTGGCAATATGACATTCTTGACCACCTTCCACTTGACAGGAAATTCTCAGCTCTTACCTTTTTTCGCATGTATCGACACCTTGCTGTTTGACGCGTCGGCGAGCCTGAGGGCGACGTTGTATGGCGCGAAGCATTTGCATCATTACATAGGAAGGCTATAGGTACCTTCGAACCGAATTTCAAACTTATACGTCACAATGAGAGGATTAGGGAGTTTCGAAAATATGATCCTTTATTTGCATTGCGCACTATATGTTATCTGGGATGAGGCTTATGAGGATTTGAAGTTCGGATAAATGTATGCCGGCCGCGGTGGTCTAGCGGTTCTAGGCGCTCAGTCCGGAACCGCGCGACTGCTCCGGTCGCAGGTTCGAATCCTGCCTCGGGCATGGATGTGTGTGATGTCCTTAGGTTAGTTAACTTTAAGTAGTTCTAAGTTATAGGGGACTGATGTCCATAGATGTCAAGTCCCATAGTGCTCAGAGCCATTTGAACCATTTTTTTTTTTTTTTTTGATAAATGTATCATACAACAACTGTAACAGTTTGGAACTTCCTGGCAGTTTAAAACTGTGTAAATGGGACTCGAAACTGGAAATTTATCTGTCTGAGGCAAGGTTTTTGTATGTCCATCCTTGCAACTGGAGGTCCGGACGACTTCAGCTGTTCACCTCGGGATCAGCTAAGGCCTGAAGATAGCGCTCTGTAGCAGCGAAACTGGTAGCCATACAATAAATGACATCATGAGGATAGCTGTAGGCGTTTCATTTTCTTACATTCTAAGGAAACAATCTTACCGACTGATCCCAGGCACAGCACCTGACCAATCTTAGCTGCCTCTCATCTGCTTTTCAAACTGCAGATAGGCTTTTCTACATACCTTACGACAGCACTGCAGTTAGAAACGACTGCTAATTATGACTGCTAATTAAGCAGATTGTGCAGAAGAACTTACTTGCAATTTGTAAAACAGGCAAAACAGAAGTTGTGGCAGACAGTGGTGGGTTCACGTGTCGTTGGGAGGAAGGCGAAAAAGGTAACGGGCTGCACGGCTAGCTCCGTACGCGTTAATAATAAGTACGAGGTGCTACCTAGTGCTGATACCATTTTGAGTCAGCACCGGATACCTCTCCTCTTAGGCCAACTGCCGATTGGCCCTCCCAGTCTGAACAACCGCACAGGGCGGATGTGCTAGTCTTTGGGAGCTCCGACGTTAGGAGGGTAATACAGCCCCTCAGTGAAATAGCGTGCAATGTGGAAAAGAATGCTTAGTGTGCACTCGGTATGTTTGTCAAGAGGTCACGTCCGTGACGCGAAGGAGGCTCTGCCGGCGGCTATCGATCCCACAGGGCGCAACCGGCTGGAAGTAGTGACACATTAGGCACAAATGACGCTTTCCGATTGGGTTCTGAGGCCATCCACGCATCCTTTCGGTGGATAGCTGATCTGGTGAAGTTAACTGGCATAGCACAGAGGCTGCAGGATAATATGACTGCTCGTAGCATCGTACCGAAGGTCGATCGCGGTCCTCTGGGTTGGAGTAAAATGGAAGTCTAAGCCGGACTATCACACGACTCTGTGATGGTATCCAATGCGAATTTATCGATCTCCACTGTCTAGTGTAAAATTCTAGCGTTCCTCTCAACATGTCAGGAGTGCACAACACGCAGGAAGAGGCTACCAATGTAGTGGAGTTTGTGTAGCGTGCACGTGGGGTTTTTTGTAGGTTAGGTTTAGAGAAATTAGGAAATTCCTGCCAAAATCAAAGTTACATCACCCACAGCGTCCTCAGAGAATGCTTGTCTTCGCAGATCGGATACAGAAAACGTTAATACAATAGTATTAGGTACAGAAATTTGGCTGGAACCTGAAGTGGTTCAAATGGCTCTGAGCACTATGGCACTTAACAACTTAGGTCATCAGTCCCCTAGAACTTAGAACTACTTAAAGCTAAATAACCTAAGGACATCACACACGTCCATACCTGAAGCAAGATTCAAACCTGCGACCGTAGCGGTCGTGCGGTTCCATACTGTAGCACCTAGAACCGCTCGGCCACACAGGGTGGCCGAACCGGAAGTGGATAGTAACAGAAGCCTAAGTTCAGATTGGATGATTTATCGTAAGGACAGGTCGATCGCCAATGGTGGCAGCGTATTTATTGCAGTAAGGAACTCGATAATATCTAGCGAGGTTCTCACGGATTCCGAATGTGAATTAATCCGAGTTAGGCATCAAAGGTCGTTAAAAATGGTAATCGGATACTTTTATTGGCCTCTTGGGTCAGGGGTTGTTTTGGTAGAGTGCTTCAGAGAGAAGTTACAAATTATCGTTAGTAATTTTCCTCATCATGCCGCTGGAACAGCGAGTGACTTCAACTTGGCAGGTATACGTATATTGGGAGAGCCATGGCATCAGAACTGCTATCGGAGACAGGGACTTGTTGACGTTATTCTGTATGTCTTGTCCGACAATTAACTACAGCAGATAATTACAGAAGCAACTCGTGAGGGTAGCGTCTTAGACCTCCTAGGAACAAACAGACCTGAATTTCTCGAATCACTTAACGTAGAGGAAGGTATCAGTGATCATGGCATGATAGTAGCTACGATTACGAGTGTTACAAGGAATGTTAAGAAACATAGGAAAATATTTTTACTTAGGCAGGGTGATAGGATATCTGAGTTGTCAGCATCAAATATTCAGTGCTCAGAACGAAAATGATGGAAAAAAATCAAAAGTATTGTTCAATATGCCTTCGACAAGTACGTTTCGGGCAAGATGTTATGGGATGGGAAAGGCCCACCGTGCTTTAATAGCCGTGTTAGGAAACTGCTCCGTGAACAAAGAGAGCTTCATCGAAAGTTAGCGTAATGAGATAAGCATTCAGTGGCGTTGAAAGTAAAGTTTTGCCAATCGAACTGAGTAAAAGCTCAAAGAGGTTTTGGTCTTATGTAAAAGCAGTAAGCGGTTCGAAATCATGTATTCATTGACTCAGTGACCATACTGGGACCGAAACGGAACACTACAGAGAGAAGTTCCATTCAGTCATCGCACGAACGTCTAAATAGCAGGTATTGAGAGCACCGATCGAGGAATAGAAAAGCAACTACAATCGCTTGCTAGTGGAAAGGGATCAGCATCAGATGAGATATCTGTAAGGTTCTACAAAGATTAAGCGAAAGACCTTCCTTCACTTTTAACAGCAGTTTATCGTAGTTCGTTGGAGCAACGAAGGGCCAGCCGTTGTGGCCGAGCGGTTCTAGGCACTGCAGTTCGGAACCGCGCTGCTGCTACGGTCGCAGGTTCGAATACTGCCTCGGGAATGGACGTGTGTGATGTCCTTAGGATAGTTAGGTTTAAGTAGTTCTAAGTCTAGGGGACTGATGACCTCACATAGTGCTTAGAGCCATTTGAAAGCAAGGAAATCTAGAGACTGGAAAAAAGATCGTTTTCAAGAAGGGTATTGGGACAGTTGCACATAATTATAGAACTATATCGTTGATGTCAGTCTGTCGTAGAATTATGGGACATGTTGTATGCCCAAGAATTATGACGTTTTTGAAGAACGAATTTCGCATGTATAAATATCAACATGGATTACGGATTACGCAAAGAGATCTTGCGAAACTCAGCTCTGTTCCTCCATGAGATCTATAGCACTGTAGACAATGGCGCCTAGGTGGGTGATGTGTTCCTCGACTTCAGGTAGGCAATTGACACAGCCCCATACTGCCGTTTAGTGAAATAAATACGAGGTCACCGAGTAGCGGAGCAGATTTGTGACTGTATTCAGTACTTCCTTAGAGATGAAATTCAACATGTCGCTCTTAACGGAAAAAAAATCGACTGATCCAAGGATAATTTGCAGAGTACCCCAGTGAAGTGTGATAGGGCCGTTACTGTTTACAATATATATAAATGGTCTAGTAGGAAGAACCGTAAACTCTTTGAGACTATTCGCAAGTGATACGGTTGTCTATAAGAAAGTAGCAAAGCCAGGAGACAGTATAGATTTGCAGAGGATTAATGAATGGTGCAGCCTCCGGCAGTTGACCCTAAAACCTAAATAAATGTAACGTATTATGGATACATAGGAAAAGAATCTCACTACTGTACAACTAAACTATAGGTGACAAACTACTGGAAACAGTATATACCTTAAAATACCTAAAGGTAACTATCGCGAGAGACCTTAAGTGGAATGACCATGTAAAACAAGTAGTAGGAAAAGCAGATGACAGACTGAGATTCATAGAAGTATCTTAAGGATATATAACTCATCCACAAAGGAAGCGGATTATGAGGCGATTCTTGAGTATTTTTCAGCAATCTGGTACCAATACAGCGTAGAACTGATGGAAGAGGTAGAAAAGATCCTACGAAGAAGGAAAGTTTTGTCACGGGCTCGTTTAGTTGGTGCGAAAGCGTTACAGAAGTGCTCAGCAAACTCCAGTTGCAGGCGTTACAACAGAGGCGTTGTGCATCATGGAGGTATTCACTACTGAAATATCCAGTGAGCATTTTTCGGGAAGCGTCGGACAACACAGTACTTCCTCCTATATACCGGGTGATCAAAAAGTCAGTATAAATTTGAAAACTGAATAAATCACGGAATAATGTTGATAGAGAGGTATAAATTGACACACATGCTTGGAATGACAAGGGGCTTTATTAGAACAAAAAAAAATACAAAAGTTCAACAAATGTCCGACAGATGGCGCTTCATCTGATCAGAATAGCAATAATTAGCGTAACAAAGTAAGAGAAAGCAAAGATGATGTTCTTTACAGGAAATGCTCAATATGTCCACCATCATTCCTCAACAACAGCTGTAGTCGAGGAATAATGTCCGGAGTTATGGTGAGGCATTGGCGTCGGATGTTGTCTTTCAGCATGGCTTGAGATGTCGGTCGATCACGATACACTTGCGACTTCAGGTAACCCCAAAGCCAATAATCGCACGGACTGAGGTCTGAAGGCCTGGGAGGCCAAGCTTGACGAACGTGGTGGCTGAGCACACGATCATCACCAAACGACGCGCGCAAGAGATCTTTCACACGTCTAGCAATATGGAGTGGAGTGCCAGCCTGCATAAACATCGTACGTTCCAGCAGGTGTTTATCAGCCAGGCTGGGGATGATGCGATTCTGTAACATATCGGCGTACCTCTCACCCGTCACGGTAGCAGTTACAAAATCAGAATGACGCATTTCCTCGAAGAAAAAATGCCCGATAACGGTAGATGTGGTAAATCCAATCCATACTGTGACTTTCTCGCCATGCAATGGAGTTTCCACGACAGTTCTAGGATTTTCGGTAGCCTAAATTCTGCAGTTGTGGGCGTTGACAGACCCTCGGAGCGTGAAATGAGCTTCGTCGGTCCACAACACGTTACTCAACCAATCGTCACCTTCCACCATCTTTTGAAACGCCTACACCTCAAATGCCGTCCGCTTCACTAAATCGCCTGGTAACAGTTCATGATGCCGATGGATTTTGTACGGATAGCATCGGAGGGTACGCGTAAGTGCCAACCAAACAGTAACGTACGGAATGCCGGTGCGACGTGCGACGTGCGTCTGCACGAGCGCTGACTTCCCCGTGCATAGACGAACCCGCTACAGTCTCCATTTCTTTCGGAACTCTCTCAGCAGTATTACATCTTGTACTCGGTCGGCCACTAGGGGGTCTATCGTCTAAACAACCCGTGGCTTTGAACTTAGAGATCATTCCCGCCACAGCTGCATTTATCAACGGACCTTTACCCGTTCGAATCCCCTTCCTATGGCGACAGGATTGTAACGCTGAACTAGCACATACCCATTTTGATAATACAGCTTTACTAAAAGCGCCTTTACAGGTAACGTCAACATGCTGCGACTGCTGGCGCATCTGATTCTCTCTCTCATTACAGCTCCTTTTATACACGATTGTCATGTGCAGTCACTGACGTTTTGCTGTCCAGCGCCAGCTGTCGAACATGTTGTGAACTTTGTTTTTTTTTTTTTTGTTCTAATTAAACCCCATGTCATTCCATGCATGTGTGTCAAGTGTTACCTCTCTATCTACATTATTCCATGGTTTATTAAGTTTTCAAATTTATACTGACTTTTTGATCATCTGGTACATCTTATGATAGGACCACGAGGCGAAAATTCGAGAAATTAGGGCTAGTACAGTCTTACCGACAATCATTCTTCTCACGAGCCATTAGCGACTGGGAGAGAGAAGGAGGCAACATTTAGTGTACGAGAACAGTCCCAATCTGTCTTTGGCGGTGCTACGGTGCCGACACGTGACTGTGTACTGCAGTGAGGTGCCGTTTTGTGTTTACCGCTGTTGTAACCACGTGCCGTCGTTCCTAACGATACATAATTGAGTGCAACTACCGCAAAGGGACTTACGATTCACTTTTTGACCCAATTTCACCCGTCCCGATGTGGTCGATGCCTAAAGTTTCCTGTGCGACGAAGTGAAGATACCGCCGACCGACATCCTAGAGACCCATCATTCCATAGTCAGTAGCACTGTCTATGTCAAAGTGGTTGACGACGCGGCATGTGACAAAATTATACGAGAGGTCCACCGTAGACTATGATTCTGTCACTCTGACGGAAACAAAGCGTCCGTCACCCTTGGCCATGCTGGTCTCCATCTCGGAACAAGCAGTGTGCCGTACTACCATTCGAATTACTGTGGACAGCGTGATCGATGTCCTCTGACCCTATGGTACGGTCATCGAACAAGGTGCCGAAATCTGGACACAGTTCAGGATATATACTGTCCTGGACAGTGTCGGGCACGTTCGCATCGCACTTTGGAACCATGTACCCTTCTGCCTCCTATCAGAGATCGCAGGACCATAATTCTGTACGAAGGGCAACCATGCACATGCTCTGGTTGTGGAAAAGAGGATCATTTACAACCAGAAAGCGTTCAACGACGTGTCACGCAACTTTTTTGCCATCCCCGACCACCACGACAGTCCTGCCAGTGACGTATGTGTGCGGTACTCACTGAGACGACGACATCTCCAAGTCTGTCGCATGGCCACCTCGACCTCTCCCCACCATCACTCGGGTGCGATCAGTAACAACGGAGAGGCAGCCTTACGTCCGTCTTCCCCGGCCCACAACTGATGGAGTAACTCCACCCAACGACTGCTTTAAGCAATTTATTGTGCCTACGGTGTCCATCGAGTCGCGACGTCGCATCCCGTTGCCGTCTTCTGATACGCAAGAATACGTTAGTAAGCAACGATCATCACGCCAACGTAAACGTGACCTTCGGCGAATCACGGCCTGGCGATCTTCGCCCTTACGATGACACTGATCCTGTCCAGCCAGAAGACGTATCATGATGTCAGCCGACGGCGACAATGACAGGATACTTTGCGCTATAGTTACCTTGGCGCCATCGACTACTATGGACGTTTCCCCGTCAGATTCGCGGGTTGAGACCACAGTATCCCCGCGGTGGTCACACTGTACCCTTACCTCCAGAGAAGACAATTTGGATACAGCACATAAGGGCGTGGGGCGACGACGTCGAGGAATAGCCAGCACCTCAACCACAGTTGCCACCACCGTCCTGCACCAATACTGAATAAAGCTTCCATCCATATTGTGGAACACATTGTCGTCACACAGGATGCTGTGTGGCCATCTACATCCGGGAAGGTATCCAGTCACAGATGTGGTTGTCCTCCCATCTGGTGCGCTATGACCCTCACACTATTTGATACCCAGGTCATCAATTTATATGGCCCATCAGGCTTGACACAGCGACGTCATCGAACTGTGTTCTACTCAAGTGGCTTTGCAGTAGTTGCACTCAGTGCTGTATCGTTAGGGTCGATTCGACTGTGATAAGATAGGAGACGATTTCAACCATTCCTCTAGCCAAAGGACCAGACTCCCAGCTACCAGCCATGTCTGGGCTTTTGTACATTGGTTAACGAGTTTGATCTCACTGATGCATGGAAGATCATACAAGGTGAAACCCTCGGTTACACCCACCACAGAACCATTCAGTAAGCGGACTCAGTCGGATTTATATTTCTACAACCCTTCGGGCGGATTTTTCCTCTGCAGAATTATGGCCTCTGACCTTTTCCAACCTTGGCGCATTCACCTGTCCTCTACTCCTTCCGCCAAAATCAGTTTTGCCTGGTCCAGATCCCTGGAAGCTTAATACCCCTCTTCTTGATGACCCAGTTTATCGACAACGCATCGCTGCTGCATGGACATCCTGCAAGCAACGTCTTCCTCGGTTTCCCTCGACGCTGCTCTGGTGGATCACTGTTGCGAAGCTAGTGATGAAGAGACACCACCGACGAGAAGACTCCATCCAGGGAGGTAAGAGCAGAGACGAGAAAACGTCATCACATCGAACTTTGGTCGTCGATATAGTTCTCTCGCCTCTACTCTTACCACCCAGGATGACAACCATATCAACAAACAAACAGCGGTCGTCTCAGCCTTCGTTGATCATTACCAACAATTTTACGATGACGAACAGGCGGCGATGGTTTTCGACGATGTTCTCTAACTCATCACCCACACACTTAACAACGCAGTGCTGGCATCCTCGCTGATAGCGATCACAGCATACGAGCTGGCGGATGCTATCTTCAAAGGCGCGAAGAAGAAATCTTAAGCTACTGACGGCCTTCTCGTCGAATTTTATCGGACCTCCATCGCGTTGATGCTTCCACATTGAACCGATATGTTCCATGGGTTGTTTAGTCCTTCCTTCCCTTCCCCCTACTGCCAGACCTTGTCAACGGCATTTTCATACCGGTGCCCAAACCGATAGGGGGAAAGCACATCACCAGCTTACTCCGCCTCACATTACTCTGCACGGATTATAAAATCTGCACACGCCTCTTGTTACTTGTATTACTTCCTCCAAAACTGGCAGCGTGGGGTAGCCTCGTGGTTTGAGGCTCCTTACGATGGTGGTTAGGACGGCTCCCCCCCCCCCCCCCCCCCCTCCTCGTCGGAGGTTCGAGTCCTCCCTCGGGCATGTGTGTGTGTAGTCCTTAGCGTAAGTTAGTTTAATTTAGATTAATTAGTGTGAAGCCTAGTGTGTAAACCTCAGCAGTTTGGTCCCATAGGAACGTACCACAAATTTCCTCGAGAACAAACATCAGTAGGCTGCAGGGTCATCATCCACACGACCACAGTGAATGTCGAGACCTTATTGTGTTGGCTGCGTCCTGCCGCCTTCGTACGACACTGGTGTCGATAGGTTTCCGCAGTGCCTTCAACTAGTTCCGCCACTACTTTCTCCTCTCAGTGGTAGAATGCATACAGTTGTGCCCACCATTCATAGACTCCATTCACCGCTTACTTTACAGTGTCAAGTCCATTGTCCAGGTGAATGGATGATTGACTGGATTGATCCCCGTCCAGCGTTAGGTTAGGCAGGGATGCTCTCTGTCCACTATTTGCACACGATCACCCTCGATCCTCTCATAACGGGCCTCCTACCCAATATTATGGGATTTACATTGCACAGCCACACGTTTCACTACTGGGCCTATGCGTACGAACCACTACTGCTCCCACGCTCACCAACTGAAACACTCAATGCCATAGCATGAATCCAGTATTATGGAGAATCGTCGGGTAGCCACCTCAACACTACCAAATAGATGATCACATACACTGTATGTGGACTCTAAGCAGAGAGACCAATACTGTCCTCCACTGCGACAGTGTTCCATTACTTAGGTATCGAATTTACCAGCTCCCCCCAGCGTAGCACAGCAAAAACATACCGTCAATTCCTGCAGTCCATCCATTACCACGTTTGCCACAGCCTCCTGCACAGTCTGAACCCACTTTAGAGAGTGACTTATGTCAACACATACATGCCACCTAAGTATTCCCCCAGCGTCGATCCTCGGACGTCAACTGCAGCAGGCCCTTGGGCACTTCGTTTTGGATGGCAATGTCTTCGAAATTCGACGCGAGACAATCACATTCTCTCTTAATTATGGTGGTTCTGGTCTTGTCCCAGCTCTAGCCAGAGAGACAGCATTATATACAAACACCTTGTCGTCTATCTACAAGTGTGAACCACTTCAAACTTTCTTTGAGATTTGTAACGCTCTCACGATGGCTAAACGTACCAGTCACGAATCTTGCCGCTCTTCTTTGGACCTTCTCGATCTCTTGAATCAGACCCAACTGCTAAGGGTCCCATATAGACCAACAGTACTGTAAGACTGCGCGAACTAACGTACTGTGAGCAATTTCCTTTGTTGAAGGACTGCATCGCTTCAGGATTCTACCAATGATCCGCAATCTAGAGTTCGCCTTGCCTGTTACTTGTGTAATCTCATCATTCCATTCGATATTATTTCCAATAGTCACACCCAGATACTTGACTGATGTTACCGCTTCCAAAGACTGGGCATTTATTTTGTACTCTTACATTAATGGGGATTTTCGCCTTGTTATACGCAGTAGATTACACTTACTAATATTGGGAGATAACTGTCAGTCATTACACCATGCATTTATTTTCTGCAAATCCTCATTGATTTGTTCACAACTTTCGTGTGAGAGTACTTTCCTGTAGACTACAGCATCGTCGGCAAACAGCCTAATGCCGCTGTCAATACCATCAACCAGATCGTTTATGTAAATCGTGAAAAGCAGGGGACCTATTACACTGCCCTGGGACACACCTGAAGTTACTCTTCTTTCTGTTGAAGTCTCCCCATTCAGGACGACATATTGCTCTCTGTCTGTTAGATAACTTTCTATCCAACCGCATATGTCATCGGGTAGACCGTAAGCGCGCACTTTTTGGAGCAAGCGACAGTGCGGTACTGAGTCGAACGCCTTTCGAAAGTCGAGAAATATGGCATCAACCTGGGAGGCGGTATCTAGAGCCTGTTGTATATCATGCACAAAGAGGGCCAGCTATGTCTCGCGTCACTGTTGTTTCCTAAAACCGTGCTGGTTTCTGCAGATGAATTTCTCAGAGTCTAGAAAGGTCATTATATCTGAACACAAAATACGTTCCATGATTGTAAAACAAATCGATGTCTGTGAAATCGGCCAGTAATTATGTGCAGCCGATTTTCTCCCCTTTTTATAGATTGCTATGACCTGGACCTTCGCCAGTCCCATGTAACTTTCCGCTCTTCCAATGATCTCTGATAGATGATGGATAAAAATGGTGCTATATTTGTAGCATAGTCAACATATAATCTTACGGGGATACCGTCTGGGCCAGATGTCTTCCTGGCGTCTAAGTATCTTATCTGTTTTACAATCTCAGATACACTAAACACTATGTCAGCCATCCTTAAGTTTGTTCGATAACTGAAAGGGAGAATGGTGCTGCAGTCCTCCACCGTAAACGAGTTTTTGAAAGCTAGGTTTAGAATTTCGGCCTTCTGTTTATCATCATCCGTTGCATTACCTGTACTGTCAGCAAGAGAAGGTACTGAATTATTTTTAGCGTTCACTGATTTTACTTACAACCAAAGTTTTTTGGGGTTATTTTTAGAATCTAAAGGTAAACTATTGCTTTCAAATTCGTTAAAATAATTTGTCATTGACCTTTTGACAGCTGCTTTCATTTCGCATAATTTCTGTTTGTCAGCGGGGCAGTGACAACGTTTAAAACGACTGTGCTAAATTCTTTGATTTCTCAGCGACTTCCTAATATGTTTGTTGTACCAAGGTGGATCCTTTCCCTCCCCTATATTTTTACTAGGCACATACTTCTCTAGCACGTGGTGGACATTACCTTTAAATTCCGACCAAAGATGCTCAATATCTTTGTGTCCCGCGGTGAATGCTTGGTGCTGACTATGAAGATATTCATTAATGACACTTTTATTTGCTTTCCCAGACAAGAACTCTATGCTGTTTCTTTGGTTTTTGTGCAACTTCCACTGACATAGAAGCCACAACGATCGCTAATACCTTCTTCTAGATTAACTTCCTCAAAATCATCAGGTCTTTTTGTCACCAAGATATCTAATATGTTCCCATCTCGAGTTGGTTTACTAACCAATTGCTCAAGGTTGTATGTTGAGAGCACTCCTAGAATAACTTCACACGAGTCTTTATTTCTGCCCCCTGTGATAAACGTGTAATTTTCCCAGTCAATGGATGCCAGATTAAAGTCTCCACCTATAACTAATGGATAATTTGGATATGTATTTCCTATGTACTCAAGACTTTCCCTGAAACGTTCTGCGACGTTTGTTGCAGATGCTGGTGGTCTACAAAAACATTCTAATAGAATGTTCAATCCTTGTATGATAGACATCTTTATCCAGACTGTTTCATAGTCCGACCCAGTATCGATATCAACTGCGTTTAAACAGCTTTTAACTGCAATGAACACACCACCTCCCATAGCATCAGTTCTACCCTTCCTAAACATTGTCCAATCCGAGTTCAAAATTTCACTGCTATTTATGTCTGGTTTCAACCAGATTTCGGTACCTAATACAATATTGGCGTTGCTACTGTTTATTTCGGAGAGTATCTCGGGGATGTTGCTACAGACACTTCGACAATTTACTGACATGAGATTTAGCATATTTAAATCTTTTGAAATGACCTGTTTAGGCGAACTAACAATTTTTACAGTTGGCACACCCACATCAGTGTCATGAACTGGTAATTTTTCAGGCCAATGGTTTGTTTCCCGTGGGGAGGAACTTAATCTAGAAACATCTCATGTGCACACCACAAGTACAGTGCTACCCTTGTAGCTGCTTCCTGTGTGTAGTGCACCCCTGATCTATCGAGGGGCGTCCTACAACCTTCCACCCCATAGCGTACGTCGAGGAATCTACAACCATTTTCGTCACAGAGTCGACGTAGCCTCTGGTTTAGATTCTCCACTCGACTCCAGACCAGAGGATCCCGGTCCACTATGGGTACAATGCTGCAGATCGTCAGCTTGGCTTCCACCCCTCGAGAGATGGAGGCCGCCTTCGCCAATTTACCCAGCCGTCGAATAGACCCAAGGATTTCCTCGGAACCACGACAGCAGGCATCTTTGGTGCTGACATGTGCAACAATCTGCAGCTGGCTGCACCCAGCATGCTCGACAGCCGCCGAGCCGGAAGAGCTTCTTCCACATCCCGGGCAAGGCCCTCCGGCAAGCACACCGAGTGAACGGTGGACTTCTTCCCCGACCTAACCGCTATGTTCCTGAGGGACTCCATGACCCGCCTAACGTTGGAGCTCCCAATAACTAGCAAACCCCCATCCCCACGAGGTGCCTGTCCGGACCTTGATGAAGGAGCGGCCACTATCCTGGCAGAAGGTGCACTCTGATCCGGCTCCGCCCCCCTCCCCCCCCCCCCCCCCCCCCCCCGCAGCATCAGATGGCATACTGAATCTATGAGCAAAGTGCATGGGATTTGGCAGGAGCATGCGTCCCCCATGCAGCCTTCGCCTTGAGGCTCGAGACCTCGACACAGTCCACCACCCACACTGAGGTGAGAGTGGGCTGGCCGGCTCAGTCGCACCTGAGGTCGGCTCAATGACAGAGAGCTGTGACATCCCACCTGCACATCTAGTACAGCGGAGGCTGCCCCAGTCACCCTATCCCCACCGCACTCTGGAGCTTGTTCACTGTGGCCAACAAAGTTTCCAGCTGCGTTTGGGCTGTAGCCAACTCCTCCTGTATCCGCACACAACAGACACAGCCCCTTCCCATCTAGCTAATATCTGATTTACTATAAGAAACTTCAGGAAACTTACTGCCACACAAGGTTAACACCTGCACTCTAGTTGGCAGAAAGGACACTCAACAATGAAAAACAGTAAAAGTGTATGGTAGAAGCTAGATCTAGTGCTTGTTTTCATGCTAGGGGCTATCTAGTGAATACTAAAGAATAAGACAGTGACCTACAGTAAACTGTTAGGGGGTATCTGGTGAATATTATTAACGAATTAAACAGGAACCTACGGTAAGCTACACCTACTGATTATCCCTCGTATTTATAATGTAGCCAAGGGTTTACGTACACGTGAAAATGACCTAATAAAACTATAAAAACTGCTACCTTAAATGTACCGAGTCTAAATAACACTAATAAACGTAAATACTGAATATTGTAGACTGAATGATGCAGGTACAAAACAAAACCTTCAGCTAATAATAAGAGTTCAAAATGTAAAGCACAAATATGAGCTCTACTTTAGCGGAACCGACGGGCTTACAGTACATGGTCACTAAAATCCACAACAAGTAAGGAATTTAAGCAGACGGCGAGGTGAGGTTTAGCTTTCTGCTAACTAAACTGTGTGTAAGAAGGATTCAGAAGTTGTATTGTAACACTGATTTACTCGGATGTTGTAGTGTAACACTAATTTACCACGTATTTTACGTTGGCTTATCTGTTACCGCTAGCAGGTTGCGTTAGTCAAACGTATGCAAGTGAGGTTACAATTCACTGTCAGTATCACTTTTCCTAATAAAAAGTATAAAAACTGCTGTCTTCAATGTATCGAGTGTAAATGACACTAATAAACGTGAATAATGAGTATTATACACTAACATAAGCTGATTAACCCTTGTATTTCAAAAATGGGTCAAATGGCTCTGAGCACTATGGGACTTAACATCTGTGGTCATCAGTCCCCTAGAACTTAGAAGTACTTAAACCTAACTAACCTAACGACATCACACACATCCATGCCCGAGGCAGGATTCGAACCTGCGACCGTTGCGGTCACGCGCTTCCAAACTGAAGCGCCTAGAACCGCACGACCACACCGGCCGGCTCCTCGTATTTAAAATGTAAACAAACGTTTACGTACACGCGAAAATTGACCTAATAAAATGTATCAAAACTGCTACCTTCAATGTATCGAGTCTAAATGACACTAATAAACGTAAATACTGAGTATTGTGCACTGACGTAATTGATAATACCGCGTATTTAACGTCAGTTAAGAATGTAAACAAACGTTTGGTTTCAGGCGAAACTGTCCTAAACAGAAACTTCATTTATTTTATTCAGACGAAAATAAAAACTGAAACCTTGAATTTATCACTTCTATATGACACTAATGCTCGTAAATACTATAGAATATACAGCATAAACGATTAATTACTAGCTAATTTATTTATCTCGTGACACAACAAGCGAGCCGTCGTCAAGGCTGCCATCTGTCATCTGTTGGAAAACTGTGCTTCGATTCTTTACTGAAAATTATGCGAGGCCAGTAGACAGCGGTCAATTTCTCCAAATGATGTCATTACGGAAGACACAACCATTTATAGTCTGGTGTTAATGGCGCCTACGCGGGGAACAATGTGATATAATCCTATTGAATTTCCCGTAGATTTTTACAGTCTCAAAGCTTTCTCATTTTGTGTTTTAGAATTTGGCTTCATTTTTTGGAAATTATAGCCAACAGTTCTATAATTTATTGAAGTCAATATCGTAGGATCTCTTGGGGGAGCTAACTCCACTAGGCCTGATACGAAAACACTGCACGACTTATTTGACAATTCTTTTGAAAAAGTATTTTGTAGCAATTGATGTATCTTAATGGAAATTCAAGATCAAGATACTTCGATTCAGAATATTTGTTTCACTTACAAGATAATATCTTAAAAATATTAATATTTACTGTTATAAATTGCATCGACAAGTTTCGAAATATTTTAGCTTCACAAAATCCAGTTCCTGTTTTGCATCCTACCAATCAAGTGTAATCACCCCGAATTTTATTTTGACATATTTTAAAATTTTATTTTGACATTCTTTAATTTTTTTTTAGCCCATGGTTGGTTGGTTTGTTCATTTGGGCGAGGAGACCAAACAGCGATTTCATCGGTCCCATCGGATTAGGAAAGGATGGGGAGGTAAGTCGGCTTAGCCTTTTCAAAGGAATCCCGTCACTTACCTGAAACGATTCAGGGAAAGCGTGGAAAACCTAAATGAGGATGGTCGGACGCGGGTTTGGACCTTTGTCCTACCGAATAGGAGTCCAGCGTGCTAACCACTGCACAAGCTCGCTCGGTCATGTAGCTCTTCTTTTCCCATGTCAACGTGGTTCACTCAACATATTCTAAACATAATTTGCATACGAACAGAACTGGCAGCCTATGAAGATTCCCGAATTCCATTGTGATGCATTGTATCCAGGTTAAAAGTTGGCTTCCAATGTAATTTGAAATTGTATAAAACGAGCTTTCTTGTAAAAGAGACCTTGTGATTCCGACGAATGGCTTGGTTAATTCCATAAGAACGACGTCGTAAGCCAGCACTACAAAAGAAGTGGGCACAGCTGAGATTGGCATTTACCAGCAGAGGCAGTAGGTCAAACACCTACAACAGTGTATCACTTCAGGTGTCACCACATTTTCGTGCCTGAGTAATCTTGCGTTGGTTACACTGATAGCGCCCATATTGGAGTTCATACGATGTATTTTATATTTGGGCTGGAAGCTGATTATAGATAAATTTTAAATCACTTTGTTGCTTGTAATTGAAACCTAAGTGTCAACTCGGACATTATATCAGGCCGTGGATCTGCAACCCTGGGCGAAACAACATCAACTAAGATTAATATATTCACGGAAGGTTTTTTTTGGGGGGGGGGGGGGTATGTAACGATGGCTTTCCATTATACGTCATAAATTAAACACAGGTGACGCTCAACATTAGATCCGTCTGTTGTGTCTCACAAACAGCGGTGCGGTAATATAGAGATCAGTACTTCTATTTCAGTGACAGGCACAGACATACAGAGCTGAAGACTGTGTAGCGTAGCAACGGCAGTCCTTGATTCCTATGACCGCACTAGAAGCTTCTCGATGCGCGTGGATGGTACAGAAATTGTACAAGTTGAACACCGGCTTCGTGAAAAGCTACAGCGGGAACTTTTTAATGTTCTGTTGGGTTACCAGTGCCTCAATGGAACTCCACAACTAAGCATTCTGCATCCTCTTCCCTTACTGACGCAGAATGCCTCAAGCAAGTAACACTTTACCAGCACTAGACGTCCTGATAAGACTATGACGTAGTGACACCAGTAAAGAAAGACGATGGTGTTTCTGGTAGCGACAAATCGTGATAATTTAAATTGTATGAAGACAATGTTGAAAGTTCTTGGTCTGACCCACGTATGGTGCTGATATCAACGATTTAGATTTTGCCTTATTAGTACTTCTTGCGCACTAATATAGTCTTAGTTTGTTTTATCTGACGAACATAACTGTATATCAAAAATTCAATCCCAGTCCTATGCTCAGGGAAAGAGCGTAGGGAGAGCGGATGGAGGATTCGTGTATCGCCGCTCGTAGCAAGGTCTCAGTAGCGGTGATTTGTCGTTACCATCTTGTGACCTGTTATGAAGTGTCAAGAGTGGATCTGCATCTTGTATAGCGTAGTGTTGGGTTTGTTTTGTTATGGTTGAAGGGAAGGGTGAGGGTGAAACCCGGTGCCGGCACATAGCCTACTCATGAATAGCACCAAGTGGACCGCAGAGCTTAAAGTCGCCGACGGATGACCTTCAACACTGTCACATTCACTCGCTCCATGAGGAAAGCGTAAAGTTTAGGAATTTAGTCCCGGGCAAAGGAGTCAACTCTGGTGATCAGTTACTTTACGCCTCCTGCTGACCTCTCCTCACTGGCCAAATATTATGATGAAAATTCCTCCTAACACCGGTATTCGAACCGATTATCTCAAATTCGACTTCCTTTGCATAGGGGTGATTTAGTGATCTCGTCTTTGAACACAGATATATTTGTTTATGAAATTTCTAAAGTAGTAGTTTCGGAAGTGAGTAGCAACGCACATACTGAAATGGAGTACCTTATTTAAAACAAATTTTGTTGTTTTGGACAGTTTGCTGCCAACAAAATTTCATCAAAAGTTGATGAAACTTTACAAGGATACTGCATTTTCAACAGTTAAAAACATGCGATATTTCAGAACAGATTGTGGGCGTACTTCTCTCAAAGAGGTCGCATGTAATGGATGTACTGATTCTGTTACTAAGAATGAAAAAACGTCCACAGTGTGCACGCCATGGTATAAAAATGTCGACGATGAAGAACTACCTACACTATGTGATCAAAAGTATCCGAACATCTGGCTGAAAATGACTTACAAGTTCGTGACGCACTCTATCGGTAATTCTGGAATTCAATATGGCGTTGGCCCACCCTTAGCCTTGATGACAGCTTCCACTCTCACAGGCATACGTTCAATCAGGTGCTAGAAGCTTTCCTGGGGAATGACACCCCATTCTTCACGGAGTATTGCACTGGGGAGAGGTACTGACGTCGGTCGGTGAGGCCTGGCACGAATTCAGCGTCCCAAAACATCCCACAGGTGTTCTATAGGATTCAGGTCAGGACTCTGTGCAAGGCCGGTCCATTACAGGGATGTTGTTGTCGTGTAAACACTCCGCCACAGGCTGTGCATTATGAACAGGTGCTTGATCGTGTTGAAAGAAGCAATCGCCATCCCCGAATTGCTCTTCAACAGTGGGAAGTAATAAAATTCTTAAAACATCCATGTAGGCCTGTGCTGTGATAGTGCCACGCACCAACAAGGGGTGCAAGCCCCATCCATGAGAAACACAACCACACCATAACACCACTGCCACCGAATTTTACTTTTGGCACTATACATGCTGGTAGATGACGTTCACCGGGCATTCGCCATATCCACATCTTGCCATCGGATCGTCACATTGTGTACCGTGATTCGTCACTCCACACGTTTTTCCACTGTTCAGTGGTCCAATGTTTACTCTCCTTACACCAAGGGAGGCGTCCTTAGCATTTACGGCGTAATGTGTGGCCAATGAGCAGCCGTTCGACCACGAAATCCAAGTTTTCTCACCTCCCGCCTAGATGTCATAATACTTGCAGTGGATCCTGATGCAGTTTGAAATTCCTGTGTGATGGTCTGGAAAGATGTCTGCCTGTTACACATTACGAACCTCATCAACTGTCGGCGGTCTCTATCAGTTAACATACGAGGTCGGCCTATACGCTTTTGTGCTGTACGTGTCCCTTGACGTTTCTACTTCTCTACCACATCGGAAACAGTGGACCTAGGAATGTTTAGGAGTGTGAAAATCTCGCGTACAGGCGTATGACACAAGTGACACGTAATCACCTGCCCACGTTCGAAGTCTGTGAGTTCCACGGAGCGCTAGATTCTGCTCTCTCACGATGTCAAATTAATACTGAGGTCGCTGATATGGAGTACCTGGTAGTAGGTGGCAGCACAATGCACCTAGTATGAAAAACGTATGTTTTTGGGGGTGTCCGGTTACTTTTGATCACATAGTGTATGAGAAAGGTTTATGCAAAATTTTTGCAGCGGTGGCTGAATTGTGACTCAACACAAATATGAAATAGAAATTCTGAGCAATATTTAGATCCAACACAAATACGAAACACAAATTCTTTGCAAACGAACCTAATTGCTTTTTCGCCAGTTCATTATTGCAAAAGAGATGTGAACCACCATTTCACATCAGAAACAAACTACAGAGGATGGAGCCAATGGACTAGCAGCAACAAAAGCGAAGTCGTAATTGTTTGCCAGAAGTCATATAACTAGTACTTTCAGGCTCAAAGATGATTCTTCTTACAGATTACCTAACAACGACTAAAACAATAACTGCAGTTCAAGAATGAAATCTAATAACTGGGAAAAGGGAGTAGGTGCCTTGATCAAAGAGGAGAAAAGGTAAAACAAGTGCGCTTTTTACAAAAAAACGTATCTATCTGGAAGAAAACGTTTCACATTATCTACATTCATGTTATAAGATCATTTGCACGTTAATCTCTCGATGTTCCAGTCGAAACATATGTTTAAGTGCTCAAATGTTTGTGATCGAGTTGTTTTAAAAGGGGAAGTAGCATCAAAAGCCAAAGGAGTCCAATATTCTGGATATGAGTGTAAGGCAGCCTATGCAGGATTCTTGCGTGGCCGTTATTGGTAAAGTCCTAGTGGATGTGCCTACTACTACTTGTTATCAAGTGTGAAATGTGTACCTGAGTCGTACTGCTAACAGTGATGAGTGCTTGCACAATGTGGTGTTAGCTTTGCATTATTATGGATGAAGGGAAAGGAGAGAGCAAAACCAAATGTCAGTACACAACATGCTTCTCTCGAATTGCACCAAGGGAGCCGCCGAGCTTGCACTTCAGAGAGGCTTGACTGGTCATCAGGAACTTTACGCCACCACCTCTCCTCCCCTGCTGGCCAAATACTGGCAGTGAAAATTTACCACCAGCAGGATACGGACCGGCGTACCTCCGAGTCGACCGCCACAACACAGGCTTGCATTAGCGATCTTGCCCCCGGAAGAGGGTGGAGTAGCATTAGTGAGATAAAATTCATGGCTTATGCAACCAATTCAACATGCAGAGTTTGCGGGTAGCCTAAGCAGACCGAAATGGGAAATGGTGGACACTAAATTATAACTGTTACCAAACTCTGAGTATTCATTCTACATCTACATCTACATCTACATCTACATGACTACTTTGCAATTCACATTTAAGTGCTTGGCAGAGGGTTCATCGAACCACAATCATACTATCTCTCTACTATTCCACTCCCGAACAGCGAGCGGGAAAAACGAACACCTAAACCTTTCTGTTCGAGCTCTGATTTCTCTTATTTTATTTTGATGATCATTCCTACCTATGTAGGTTGGGCTCAACAAAATATTTTCGCATTCGGAAGAGAAAGTTGGTGACTGAAATTTCGTAGAAAGGTCTCGCCGCGACGAAAAACGTCTATGCTGTAATGACTTCCATCCCAACTCGAGTATCATATCTGCCACACTCTCTCCCCTATAACGCGATAATACAAAACGAGCTGCCCTTTTTTGCACCCTTTCGATGTCCTCCGTCAATCCCACCTGGTAAGGATCCCACACCGCGCATCAATATTCTAACAGAGGACGAACGAGTGTAGTGTAAGCTGTCTCTTTACTGGACTTGTTGCATCTTCTAAGTGTCCTGCCAATGAAACGCAACCTTTGGCTCGCCTTCCCGACAATATTATCTATGTAGTCCTTCCAACTGAAGTTGTTCGTAATTTTAACACCCAGGTACTTAGTTGAATTGACAGTCTTGAGAATTGTACTATTTATCGAGTAATCGAATTCCAACGGATTTCTTTTGGAACTCATGTGGATCAGCTCACACTTTTCGTTATTTAGCGTCAACTGCTACCTGACACACCATACAGCAATCTTTTCTAAATCGCTTTGCAGCTGATACTGGTCTTCGGATGACCTTACTAGACGGTAAATTACAGCATCATCTGCGAACAGTCTAAGAGAACTGCTCAGATTGTCACCCAGGTCATTTATATAGATCAGGAACAGTAGAGGTCCCAGGACGCTTCCCTGGGGAACACCTGATATCACTTCAGTTTTACTCGATGATTTGCCGTCTATTACTACGAACTGCGACCTTCCTGACAGGAAATCACGAATCCAGTCGCACAACTGAGACGATACCCCATAGCTCCGCAGCTTGATTAGAAGTCGCTTGTGAGGAACGGTGTCAAAAGCTTTCCGGAAATCTAGAAATACGGAATCAACTTGAGATCCCCTGTCGATAGCGGCCATTACTTCGTGCGAATAAAGAGCTAGCTGCGTTGCACAAGAGCGATGTTTTCTGAAGCCATGCTGATTACGTGTCAATAGATTGTTCCCTTCGAGGTGATTCATAATGTTTGAATACAGTATATGCTCCAAAACCCTACTGCAAACCGACGTCAATGATATAGGTCTGTAGTTAAATGGATTACTCCTACTACCCTTCTTGAACACTGGTGCGACCTGCGCAATTTTCCAATCTGTAGGTACAGATCTATCGGTGAGCGAGCGGTTGTATATGAGTGCTAAGTAGGGAGCTATAGTATCAGCGTAATCTTGAAGGAACCTAATCGGTATACAATCTGGACCCGAAGACTTGCCCATATCAAGCGATTTGAGTTGCTTCGCAACCCCTAAGGTATCTACTTCTAAGAAACTCATGCTAGCAGATGTTCGTGTTTCAAATTCTGGAATATTCCATTCGTCTTCCCTGGTGAAGGAATTTCGGAAAACTGCGTTCAATAACATTCTTGCCAAGCCGGAGTCCCTCTAAGAAACGACGCTTCCTACAGTATTAGGAACAGTGTGAGTTCAGTTACTTTTTGTATAGAAGATTTATACCGCATATGGGAAAAGCCCTACCCTCATGAACCATGGACCTTGCCGTTGGTGGGGAGGCTTGCGTGCCTCAGCGATACAGATGGCCGTACCGTAGGTGCAACCACAACGGAGGGTTATCTGTTGAGAGACCAGACAAACGTGTGGTTCCTGAAGAGGGGCAGCAGCCTTCTCAGTAGTTGCAGGGGCAACAGTCTGGATGATTGACTGATCTGGCCTTGCAACACTAACCAAAACGGCCTTGCTGTGCTGGTACTGCGAACGGCTGAAAGCAAGGGGAAACTACAGCCGTAATTTTTCCCGAGGGCATGCAGCTTTAATGTATGGTTAAATGATGATGGCGTCCTCTTGGGTAAAATAGTCCCTCATTCGGATCTCCGGGCGGGGACTACTCAGAAGGACGTCGTTATCAGGAGAAAGAAAACTGGCGTTCTATGGATCGGAGCGTGGAATGTCAGATCCCTAAATCGGGCAGGTAGGTTATAAACTTTAAAAAGGGAAATGGATAGGTAAAGTTAGATATAGTGGGAATTAGTGAAGTTCGGTGGCAGGAGGAACAAGACTTTTAATTAGGTGAATACATGGTTATAAATACACAATCAAATAGAGGGTAATGTAGGAGTAGGTTTAATAATGAATAAAAAAAATAGGAGTGCGGGTAATCTACTACAAACAGCATAGTGAGCGCATTATTGTGGCCAAGATAGACACGAAGCCCATACCTACTACAATAGTACAAGTTTATATGATAACTAGCTCTGCAGATGATTAAGAAATTGATGAAATGTATGATGAAATAAAAGAAATTATTCAGGTAGTGAAGGGAGACGAAAATCTAATAGTCATGGGTGACTGAAATCCGAGAGCAGGAAAACGGAGAGAAGGAAACATAGTGGGCGAATATGGATTGGGGGAGAGAAATGAAAGAGGAAGCCGTCTGGTAGAATTTTGCACAGAGCATAACTTAATCATAGCTAACACTTGGTTCAAGAATTATAAAAGAAGGTTGTGTACATGGAAGAATCCTGGAGATACTAGAAGGTATCAGATAGATTATATAGTGGTAAGACAGAGATTTAGGAACCAGGTTTTCAATTGTAAGACATTTCCAGGGGCAGATGTGGACTCTGACCACAATCTATTGGTTATTAACTGTAGGTTAAAACTGAAGAAACTACAAAAAGGTGGGAATTTAAGGAGTTGGGGCCTGGATAAACTGACTAAACCAGAGATTGTAAAGAGTTTCAGGGAGAGCATAAGGGAACAATTGACAGGAATGGGGGAAAGAAATACAGTAGAAGAAGAATGGATAGTAGAAGAAGGGATGAAGTAGTGAAGGCAGCAGAGTATCAAGTAGGTAAAAAGACGAGGGCTAGTAGAAATCCTTCGGTAACAGAAGAAATATTGAATTTAATTGATGAAAGGAGAAAATATAAAAAACGCAGTAAATGAAGCAGGCAAAAAGGAATACAAACGTGTCAAAATTGAGATCGACAGGAAGTGCAAAATGGTTATGCAGGGATGGCTAGAGGACAAATGTAAGGATGTAGAGGCTTATCTCAATAGGGGTAAGGTAGATACTGCCTACAGGAAAATTAAAGAGACCTTTGGAGAAAAGAGAGCCACTTGTATGAATATCAAGAGTTCAGATGGAAACCCAGTTCTAAGCAAAGAAGGGAAAGCAGAAAGGTTGAAGGAGTATATAGAGGGTCTATACAAGGGCGATGTACTCGAGGACAATATTATGGAAATGGAAGAGGATGTAGATGAAGATGAAATGGGAGGTACAATACTGCGTGAAGAGTTTGACAGAGAACTGAAAGACCTGAGTCAAAACAAGGCCACGGGAGTTGAAAACATTCTATTGGAACTACTGACGGTCTTGGGAGAGCCAGTCCTGACAAAACTCTACCATCTGGTGAGCAAGATGTATGAGACAGGTGAAATACACTCAGACTTCAAGAAGAATATAATAATTCCAATCCCAAAGAAAGCAGGTGTTGACAAGTGTGGAAAATACCGAACTATCAGTTTAATAAGTCACAGTTGCAAAATACTAACACGAATTCTTTACAGATGAATGGAAAAACTGGTAGAAGCCGACCTCGGGGAAAATCAGTTTGGATTTCGCAGAAATGTTGGAACACGTGATGCAATACGGCCCCTACGACTTATCTTAGAAGAAAGATTAAGAAAAGGCAAACCTACATTTCTAGCACTTGTAGACTTAGAAAAAGCTTTTGACAATTTGACTGAAATACTCTCTTTCAAATTCTAAAGGTGGCAGGGGTAAAATACAGGGAGCGAAAGGCTATTTACAATTTGTACAGAAACCAGATGGCAGTCATAAGAGTCGAGGGGCATGAAAGGGAGGCAGCGGTTGGGAAGGGAGTGAGACAGGGTTGTAGCCTGTCCCCGATATTATTCAATCTGTATATTGAGCAAGCAGTAAAGGAAACAAAAGAAAAATTCGGAGTAGGTATTAAAGTCCATGGAGAATAAATAAAAACTTTGAGGTTCGCCGATGACATTGTAATTCTGTCAGAGACAGCAAAGGACGTGGAAGAGCAGTTGAACGGAATGGATAGTGTCTTGAAAGGAGGATATAAGATGAACATGAACAAAAGCAAAACGAGGATAATGGAATGTAGTCGAATTAAGTCGGGTGATGCTGAGGGAATTAGATTAGGAAATGAGATACTTAAAGCAGTAAAGGAGTTTTGCTATTTCGGGAGCAACATAACTGATGATGGTCGAAGTCGATAGGATATAAAATGTAGACTGGCAATGGCAAGGAAAGCGTTTCTGAATAAGAGAAATTTGTTAACATCGAGTATAGATTAAAGTGTCAGGAAGTTGTTTCTGAAAGTATTTGTATGGAGTGTAGCCATGTATGGTAGTGAAACATGGACGATAACTACTTTAGACAAGAAGAGAATAGAAGCTTTCGAAATGTGGTGCTACAGAAGAATGCTGAAGGTTAGATGGGTAGACCACATAACTAATGAGTAGGTATTGAATAGAATTGGGGAGAAGAGGAGTTTGTGGCACAACTTGACAAGAAGAAGTGACCGGTTGGTGGGACATGTTCTGAGGCATCAAGGGATCACAAATTTAGCGTTGGAGGGCAGCGTGGAGGGTAAAAATCATAGAGGGAGAGCAAGAGATGAATACACTAAGCAGATTCAGAAGGATGTAGGTTGCGGTAAGTACTGAGAGATGAAGAAGCTTGCACCAGATAGAGTAGCATGGAGAGCTGCATCAAACCAGTCTCAGGACTGCAGACAACAACAACAACAAGGAAAGCGGAAAAACAGCATCAACTAAGCCAGTAGGCGGACGAAAGTGTGTGTTGCGTGATCGTAACAGACGGCCATTGAAGAGGTTTGTGACGCAAAATAAGAGGGTGACAGCTGCAAAAATCACTGCAGAAATAAATACCGAACTCGTGAACCCTGTCAGTACCAAAACAACATAAAAGGAGCTCCGTAAGTAAGGAATTGCAGAGAGATTTGGCATTCCAACAGCACTCAGCAGTGTTTCAAATGCGCGTAACAGGAAAACATTGTGCCGAAACTATGAAACCTGGACTATGGAACAATGAAAGAATGTCTTTGGTCAGATGAGTCTTGTTTCACACTGCTTCCAACTTCTGGCCCAGTTTACGTCCCAAGAGTGAAGCACCGCGGGGGTTCAGTGATGATTTGCGCAGCCATATCGTGGTATTCCATTGGACCAAGGATACTCTGCGAAGCCGCATTACTGCCAAGGATTACGTGATCATTTTGGGTAATCAGGACGATCCCATGGCACAATGTTACAATGCTTGCTTCTTAGTGGTGATGCTATGTTCCAAGACGACAGATCACCAATTCATTCAGCTCGCATCGTCCAGGACTAGATTTGTGAGCACAAGGATGGATTTTTGCTCTCGACTGGACACCAAAGTCGCAAGATCTCAAGATTATTGAGCGCTTGTGGTCTGCTTTGAAGAGAAGTAGTGTGATCGCTGTCCACCTCCATCGTCGTTACCTGAATTAGCCACTACTTTGCAGGAAAAATGGTATAAGATTCCCTTGAAAACCATACAGGACCTGTAATTAACCATTCCGAGACAACTGGAAGGTCTTGTGAATACCAATGGTTTTCCTGCACCATATTAAACATTGTATTTTTGGTAAAAATTTGGAAATTTGTGGTAAGATCTTATGGGACCAAACTGCTGAGGTCATCGGTCCCTAAGCTTACGTACTACTTAATCTAACTTAAACTAACTTACGCTAAAGACAACCCACACAATCATGCCCGAGGGAGGACTCGAACCTCCGTCGGGGCAGCCGCGCAGACCGTGACAAAGCGGCGCAGACCGCGCGACTACCCCGCAAGTCTGTGTTTTCGGTGTTACCATATTTTGTCCTCCTCTGTATATAAGCGTTGAAAAAAAAGGACGAAGTAGCAGTACATAGCCGTTCACATTCAATAACAAATATATCGAGGGTGTAGTAAAATTATGCTCGCTCTTGTAGTTCTCGTTTTGCTGTTGGTTGCAAAAATGCTTATTAGATAAAAATCACTAAAAAGTTTACAATCTGTCTCATCAACCTAATCGGAGTAATAACACGTAACTGTTTCGTTTGTCATAAACGAATATAAACGCTGTTTTTTCTGTGCTATGTATGTCACAGAAGTCTCCAAATGTTGCATTCTGTTTCACATGCAAGTTACAACATTATTGACGTAATGAATGTGATGTAAAATACATAGAATGCTTGGTTATATGTGAGAGAGAACCTTGATGGCTCTAGTGTTATCAAGCTAAATAAGTCAATAAAGAATATACAGCAAGAAAAGCGATTGAAGTGTATCGTCAAAAGTTAAAACAGCTTTCATCTACGAAAATAACAAGTTTTCCTTTATACTGTGAAAATCATTTGAAAGCAAGGTGTAATAGTAGTAGTAGTTTATTCGTCCGAGTATCACTTTGACAATGATATTTGATATGTCTTAGTATTACAGTTTCAGTAACAAAACATGCAATTTAAACATATAATTTATGTATACGAGCCTTTACATACTTCAGGTCTACTTTGTCAAGGATAGCGCAAGGTATTCGACCATTGCGTTATAGTAGGAACCATTCCGGTATTTGTAGAAGTAATTTAGAGGAAACCGCGAGAAATTCGATACAGAACGGTTGGGTGGAGATCATAGCCTCCATGCGCCCAAACACAGGGACAGTTTGAAACTTACTGGGAGATTAAAACTGTGTGCCGGACTGAGGCACGAACTCGGGACCTTTGCCTTTCGTGGGAAAGTGCTCTACAATCTGAGCTACCCAAGCACGACTCACGCCCCGTTCTCACAGCTTTACTTCCGCCAGTACGTCGTCTCCTACTTTCCAAACTTCACAGAATCTCTCCTGTGCAGGAGAGCTTCTGTGAAGTTTGGAAAGTAGGAGACGAGGTACTGGCGGAAGTAAAGCTGTCAGGAGGGAGCGTGAGTCGTGCTTGGGGAGCTCAGAAGGCAGAGCACTTGACTGCGAAAGGCAAAGGTCCCGAGTTCGAGTATCGGTCCGGTACACAGTTTTAATCTTCCCAGAAGTTTCATAGCAGCGCAAACTTCGCTGCAGAGTGAAAATCTCATTCTACACAGACAGTTTGTTCAAAGTAGTGCAATCTCATTCGGTTTGTTAGACATTCTTACAAGTAAGTTATTTAACAATATCAACAGCAACCATTTCACATGATTAACAAACTGTAGACTCACTATTGGCTGACAGTATCACGACAACGTTGTTCAGTTTCAATTTTGTGAACCATAACACCCCATTTACTTGCCCGAAAATCTGAGTCAGTATCCCTCCATAACAAATGAGATGTTGAACCCAGCCGGCCGCGGTGGTCTAGCGGTTCTAGGCGCTCAGTCAGGAACCGCGCGAGTGCTACGGTCGCAGGTTCGAATCCTGCCTAGGGCATGGATGTGTGTGATGTCCTTAGGTTAGTTGGGTTTAAGTAGTTCTTAGTTCTAGGGGACTTATGACCACAGACGTTGAGTCCCATAGTGCTCAGAGCCATTTGAACCATTTTGTTGAACCCAGAAAGAGAACAAGATATTAGCATTACCCATTGCAGAGCTTTGATGTAACGTTTTTCCACGAAAGAAGAAAATAGTGGGAAAGTATGTTTTAAATAAGTATATTGTGAAATAGCAGAAACATTTTATTATTACTTAACTTCGTTATTTTTTTGCCAAACCTGTAGTATCTAAGTAATCCTTCGCTATCTACAACGTATTGCTTCAAAAGTACGTTTTAACAGCTCTTTCAATAAGTTTGCTTTAGTAATCCTTTTAATCTCCTTCGGCAATTGAAAGATGAACTTGGCGATGAAAAATATCTGACATTAGAGTAATTTTTGAAATGAGTCGTGTAATAGAAGGATGTTAAATTAAATATGTAAATTATCGAAAGCGGTGACAGGCGAATAAACGAAAGGATGTACCCTTGAGCTTTGACAAGGCTGACGATACTGAGTTTGTCTATGATGTATATTACAATCTGTATACAGGAAAGACAAGATTGATGCAGACAGAAAGGAAGAAGCACAGAAGAGCATACCATCTCACTCCAATAAAATGCTGATCGTCCAAGAAATATTTAATAACGATTTACAGGCGTATAAGTCGTACTTCAACGTGGATAATCTGAGCCACTTTTCTTTGATGTACTGCCGAAGTCTTTAAAGGTGATTACAGAGAAGCCTCGCAGTGAGACAACGTGCATTCAGACATTTCATATATAGAATATCAAAGGGTATAACTAGTGGACAAAGGCCGGTAAGAAGCAAAAACTATACAGCAGTTAAACTAATTACAGAAACAAATGTCAGTAGATGTACTGTAATAAGAATAACAAAAAAGCTTACTTTAAAACAAAATAACCAGAAGAATATACGATTTTCAGTATACTGGATAGTTGGCAGACGGTGGAAGTTGTATACTAAGGCAATATAGCAAGAGAATTTTTGAAGAAGCACTCGAAGGAACTCATAGGAAATTGATTAAAAAGTTAATGGCACTCAAGACAATAAATTCATCTTCGTACAGCTCTCAATTACTGTGAACTTTACACGCAAGAGAAAGAAGTGAAATAAATGACAATTATTATTAAATTTAGCCTTTGTCGGTATTACATTTTGGCTGTAAACAGCTGTTATTACTCTCATACTGTCCATTAATTTCATTAATCAGGCTAACACTGATTTTCCGGCTACCTATAAAAACACCCCTCCCATTGAATTTTAAAACAGCTAAATGAGGACGAAACGTACTGGAATGTTTCAGGTATCTCTTTCGCCCCACGTCCTTGACCTTTCATCACACTCAACGCCCGTGGCCGAGAGTGCCAAACATGACGTTGGCACCACTCCATGAGGAAAGCTGCGAAGCCTTGCCCATTGTCATACACCATCAGAAAGCAGCGTGTGGTGTCATTGAGCGTCTGATGCGGTGCGGTATACACCTGCACGTGAGACGAAAGCTATACTGCTACGAAATACTACCTTAGCCAACATGTGTTTCCAATTCGGAACGTCCATCCAGTATTTCATAACGCACATTTGATTCATCACTAGCACGCTAGTAGAGAAAGCGTTTCTCGCTTCTGCGACACCACGTAATCCCCAGGGCCAGGACTGTCTAGACGTATTTCGGAGAAAAGTGCTTGAGAATCTTATAGTATATTTTGTACAACAAATAGTTCAAATGAACTAGAATTTTATTCGGTTGAGAAAGGTTTAAATCATAAGCCGTCAAAGAAGACTTAAATTTTCCCTGAAGCCTATAGTTTATTTCCGATGAATCCACGAAGCTTTCCTTGAGTGAGCTTTACTTCCATTATATGTAAGTCGAGGGAGATCGAGTAGCGTCGCACACGTAAGGTTTCTCGAAATAATAATCTTTCTGAAGGTTGCACTAGAACATTCTGCTCACTAAGCAGTACTATGATACGCCACTTAACACGATTTAACAGAATTATAAAACTCAGTGTCATAAAAATCGAAGTTCGTTGATTCTTATATTTTATCCACAATTTGGATTTAGTTCGTTTAAATTTTTGAGGGTTGTGTGAGTCATGAAATCGTAACGTGTAAAAATCCTTTTATAACATGAATCTTTTAATTTGACCATAAATGGCTACAAACATTAAAGTAAATACATCTTAGTACTAAGTTTCTGCGCCATGGGAAGCGAAAGCGAATAATTCAAGATACGAAGCAAAATTATTAAGTAAATGTTTTGAACGTAATAGGACTCAATTGAAATATTAGTTTTACCTTTAGTAAAACAGTTATTGCTCGTGTATAGTAAAATATTTGCAGCCCTATATGGGCACATTTATGATGGGCCCAGCCCTCAAATATGTGGTACTGAATCAAGTCAACTTATAAGATTTCACTGAACGTACCATATTGTTTCTTATTGACGACTTGTAATTGGAAAAGTCTTGTGGTTTCCATAAACAGGTTTCATAGATACTTCTCTGTTTACCCGTAAAGCCTTATCACCTATTGTACTTCTTGCAACTAAATATTTCCACTCGTTCCCTGATTGGCATTTCAAGAAATCTGACTTTTTCTATGGATTCTTTCATATTATTTTCATCTAATTTGTGTCGTGACCTCTCCATATTTGCCGGTTAAGGGGTAAATCCGTAAAAATTTACGTTTTTGTGGCGTCTCTTTTGCCTGGTACAGTCCAAAACTGTTTCGTCCGATACAATCCGAACGTACTGCAGTGGTAGTTTAGCATTCACGTTGTTAATACTTCGGTTAGATACCATCACACCCTACAATACAGAGAATAATATCAGTAGTACCTAAAGATACAGGGCGACAATTATTGAACTATATGAAATAAAATCGTCATAACTTCTGAACGATTTGCGTTAGGATGTTGAAACAGCGCGGTTGACCGAGGGGCGTGATGGGAATTCGTATGCGCAAGCGCACGTGCCTTGTTGTTATCGGCCATATGCAGTTGAAAATGTCACGGTTCAGCGTGCCTGAGAGTATAGCGCTTGTAAAGGCCTACTATGAGAGCAATAACAGCCCAGCTGCGGCTCAAAGAAAGTTTGTGACCGAGTTAAATCTAAAAACAACCGGTCCAAGTGTGTTAACAATCAAGAATTTGATTCGCAAGTTCGAGAAAACGGATAGTGTTCGTGATGACAGTGTTGACAAAGTCGGCCGTCCTAAAAGAGTTAAAACACCTGAAAAAATCGAGAAGACACGTGCTGTTTTTCAAACCAGCCGCAGGAAATCAATCACATGATCTGCAAAACAGGTGGAAATCAAACCTGAGACACTGCGACGAATTGTTGTTGAAGACCTGCATGCCATGGAACAGCGCTTGTGTTTCGCCAACTCTATTGTCCGCAGAATTGACGAACAGGACTTTGATGTGAATATGGTTTGGTTCAGCGACGAAGCCCACTTTCGTTTGGAAGGGTTCGTCAATGAGCAAAATTGGCACATTTTGGGGACTGAGGATCCGCATTTCGCGATCGAGGAATCTCTTCATTCTCAACAGTTGATTGTGTGATGTGCAGTGTCCAGTCACAGAATAATCGGTGCGGTTTTCCTTCGTGGTGCGGTGACTACCAAACGGTACATGGAGGTTTTGGAAGATGATTTCATCCCCATTATCCAAAGCTACCCTGATTTAGACAAGATGTGATTTATTGAAGACGGAGATTGACCTCATCGAAGCAGGAGAGTGTTTCATGCCCTGGAGGAGCACTCTAGGGACCGAATTCTGGCTCTGAGGTACCCAGAGGCCACTGGCATGGGCCTCGGTTGGACGCCATATTCTCCGGATCTGAACACATGCGAATCCTTTTTGTTGGGCTATATTAAACACAAGATGTACAGCAATAACCCCAAAACCTTTTCTGAGCTGAAAACAGCCATTCAGGAGGTCACCGACAGAAACGATGTTCCGACACTTCAGCCGGTCACGCAAAATTTCGCTATTCGTCTGGGCCACATCATCGCCATCGATGGCAGGTGTATCGAACGTGTCATAACCTAATTCCGAATATCTGTAGTGACGTTTACATGTTGAATAAAGTGTGTGCACGCCTTAGTTTGTAACTAATTTACGTTTTTTCCCATATAGTTCAATAACTGTCATCCTCTACAGTAAAATGTAATGTTACCTAGTTGTATACAAAAAATAAAATAAGAAAATAATATTACTAAGTTGTAAACAAAAAATAACACTCCAAAGTAAAGTTCGTACACCGTAAAACTCACAAGAAACAGATAACTTGTTTCCACTCCGAAACGCGAAGTTCTTTTGGCTCAAAATCTCGTGAGCGGTCTTGCTCCTCCATAGTTTTTGCGGCATTGGCTCAAAAGTGCTTCCACCATCACTAGAGTTTAGAAACCACCCTTGTCCGATCCAATCTTCTGCACTGCTCTCCAGCTGTCCCCAAAACAAAGTATCCTGTACTAAAGTAGGGAATCTCTTCTACTGAAATATAGAATATTGCATATAATAAGCGGGTTGTGTCCAAATGATTTTTCACGATAGGCGTGCAGTTTGATGGCTACGAGGAGCGGAAGACCTAAGAGCAGCCGACAGAAATTATTCAGTTTGGATTCAGAATGTGGAGTTTTCTCATCCCCGTTTACTGTTGCCTCCTTCCATTGACTCTCTATACTCTCAATACTACTAAATGAGGGAATCCTTAGATGTCGATTTAGGTGATTGCTGTGCCATGGAGAACTTGTACCCAGTGCCATTTTAAGGCCAACACCAATATGTAACACAGAAATTACACTGGCCAGTGGGGCCACAAAAACTAACCAACCGGTCTGGTATCCCTCCCACCACGTTATGTTAATTGCGTTAGTGTTGATAGCTCGAATTTTCAACTGTAAGCTTGGCGACTGTATCATTGACACTCCTCTCATGTTTATGACTTTCTACAGAGCGTAGGCACACAGTCTTCCCGTTAAAAGCTCCAAAACTACGCTTTTCACTGCATTTTTATTGGTGAGCATTCGCTTGTTTTCCAGTATACACTCGCCTTTTCTGTGATTAGCTATGAGACAAGCTGAGCATGCCAAAGAAAATGAAACCTTGGCATATTCGTTATTTTAACCACTGTTCCCACTACAGGAACAAGTATCACGTTTCTACATCGCAGTGGAAAAAGAAATGTATCCAAATGGAACTGCTCTCCAGAGTCAGTTTTTCTAGTCCTCCAGTAGAGTGTATGTGATGCCATCAAAATCTTCTTCACACCTGGATGAAAAATCGTTTATATCATAATGAAGTGAGATATTTTATTAAGCTATGCAGTTCATCAAAGTGGAGGAAACACACAGACTCACCTGCAATGATTTAAAGAAAAATATTACCTCTAAAAATGTATAAACTAGTGTTTCATCTGGAAAGAGAAGCTTCATCAAAGAGGAAGTCATTTCTGGTTGCCCGCACGAATACGAAGTAGGATAACCTGAATTTACTGTGCATACAGACGGCCTATCACACTAAACAAACAGCTTCTTCTGTATGTTCGTAGACGAAGTTATTGTTTGAAAAGAAGTACCACCTTCTAAAATTTTCATTAATGAGAAAGACAAATCTTGGAATTGGTAGCCCACTCAAATTGATAGATTCAAATAAACAAAGAAAGATATATTTGGCCGTTACCTATGAGTAGTTGGATCTATCAAAGAAACTGCAAGCTACAAAAATTGCGTAAAAATGTACGCCTATTAATGAAAGTAACAGGAAGAATAAGAGTTAGTATCTTGTTAACGTCATGATCATTACGTATCAAGAAGAAGAATAAATCAAGCCATGTCCATGTTGGGGAAACCATCACAGAATTCACGTGAAGTGATTTAAATAACCGTTAGCAAACCTAGATCAGGACACGTAGATCAGGATTTCGGTTATCTCTGTATATAAAACGCATTTTTAAAGCTAAGTCTTTGAAAATTGGTGTTTGGATAAATAGGGGATGAAATGCTAGACCTCGGTCAGGAAATAAAAAATACGTGTTTCAGCATTTTTAGAAATGCAACCATTAAGTGGTGAAATAGTGGGTGATTTTTTTGAAAATAACTAATTACTTGTTGTTGTTGTTGTTGTTGTTGTTGTCTTCAGTCCTGAGACTGGTTTGATGCAGCTCTCCATGCTACTCTATCCTGTGCAAGCTGCTTCATCTCCCAGTACCTACTGCAACCTACATCCTTCTGAATCTGCTTAGTGTACTCATCTCTCGGTCTCCCTCTACGATTTTTACCCTCCACGCTGCCCTCCAATGCTAAATTTGTGATCCCTTGATGCCTCAGAACATGTCCTACCAACCGATCCCTTCTTCTAGTCAAGTTGTGCCACAAACTTCTCTTCTCCCCAATCCTATTCAATACCTCCTCATTAGTTACGTGATCTATCCACCTTATCTTCAGTATTCTTCTGTAGCACCACATTTCGAAAGCTTCTATTCTCTTCTTGTCCAAACTAGTTATCGTCCATGTTTCACTTCCATACATGGCTACACTCCAAACAAATACTTTCAGAAACGACTTCCTGATACATAAATCTATATTCTATGTTAACAAATTTCTCTTCTTCAGAAACGCTTTCCTTGCCATTGCCAGTCTACATTTTATATCCTCTCTACTTCGACCACCATCAGTTATTTTCCTTCCTAAATAGCAAAACTCCTTTACTACTTTAAGTGTCTAATTTCCTAATCTAATTCCCTCAGCATCACCCGATTTAATTTGACTACATTCCATTATACTCGTTTTGCTTTTGTTAATGTTCATCTTATATCCTCCTTTCAAGACACTGTCCATTCCGTTCAACTGCTCTTCCAAGTCCTTTGCCGTCTCTGACAGAATTACAATGTCATCGGCGAACCTCAAAGTTTTTACTTCGTCTCCATGAATTTTAATACCTACTCCAAATTTTTCTTTTGTTTCCTTTACTGCTTGCTCAATATACAGATTGAATAACATCGGGGAGAGGCTACAACCCTGTCTCACTCCTTTCCCAACCACTGCTTCCCTTTCATGCCCCTCGACTCTTATTACTGCCATCTGGTTTCTGTACAAATTATAAATAGCCTTTCGCTCCCTGTATTTTACCCCTGCCACCTTTAGAATTTGAAAAAGAGTATTCCAGTCAACATTGTCAAAAGCTTTCTCTAAGTCTACAAATGCTAGAAACGTAGGTTTGCCTTTTCTTAATCTTTCACTAATTACTTAGGAACTACAAAAGGACTTTAAGGCTACATCTATGACATTTGGTCTATGACTTCTTGGTTAGAAATAAAAAACATGTGTTTCAGTGTTTCTGGATATTCAACCCCTAAGTTAGTGCAATAGCGCATGAAAGTTTTTAAGAAAATATTTCGATACATTAAAAAATTTTAAACCTAACTTTATGAAAATTGGTATTTCATTTCTCGTTTAGATATAAAGAAATATTTGTTACAGGATGAACGTTGCTATGGAAATATCGCTAAAAGAACGCAAAGGGCATGATTTACAAAAACTTTGGACTTCAAACACCAGAATCGCTTTATGGTCATAAGCGCATTAAGAAAAGACCATGCTCATATGACCTTAATTCACATGAAAAGCTTTCAAGGTGAATAACATAAAAATTCTGTTGAATAAAAACAAAAGAAATCTCTGCAGGCCATACAGTCTCTGCTGGCGAAGCAACGGGCCCTAAACTAGTGAGACATAATCTCGTTAAAATATAGATCAATGAATGTTGTACTTAACACTATGACATTCTTGCGTCTGATAGTCATCTTCATTGAAAATTTTTTTCTTAAATGCTTCTATAGAAAACCTATCCCCACTAAAAATAAATGAAAACTAAAAAAAAGCACTTAAAAAGAGGAATACGCGTTTTACACTTGCAACAACTTGTCCGTTGTATCTAGTATAGTGCGATACTTAATTCTCAGGGATCATAGTGGCATCAGATACTTTTATTATTACTTTTATTCAAAGTTATGACATTAACACTGTTTATAGAATGAATCATGTACATTTTTATCTAGCCTATATACACAATACACAACGGTTATCAGTTGTCATGTATCTTCTCCTGCAGGGAACATGGGCTGATTCTAGCAACGTTTCACGCACCATAATATCACAGGGAGTATAAACAGACAAAATTATAAAATTCGCTTTAAGCACACCTCACAGATCCTGGTATCTGTTAACATTAAACAGAGAAAAGCGGATAGTGCTGTGACTGTTCTTGGCTCCGACCCAAGGCTTTTTTTGTCGTTCTGCAGTCATCACAAATCTTCCTGTACAGAAAATATCGATTATCTCCACTGTCATCTCAAGCAATACAACACTTAGGGAGGTGTATACCAGACGAAACTCTGAGCTTGGCTTTAATTTCCATTAAAAAAGTTGTAAAAAACACTAGAAATGCATCGGATGCTGTGACTGCTCTTGGTCCCCGAAATACTTGACGGTAGGCATGTATTGAGAGGAGCGGACCATAACTTGCGGTACCTCATAGATGGAGTTATGGCTGCCCTGAAAAGGTAGGCATCATCCACAATTCAGACATTTGAGCAAGTCAGAAACGACGCTCTCGTGCCCGTTACAGCCTGAAGACTATGTAGCTTCTGGACAATGCAAGTCTTTGTAATGCCATGAGTGCCTTCAGTTCAGTCCGGAGACTGCCGAGCCAATTACGACGACATATTCACACTAAATTGTACAGTTGTGTGGTATTAGTGGCAATATCTGCTTCACAGTTATAAAAAGTATTTAAATTGCGTCTGACTAGTTTCCAAAAAATGTGCGTTTATGGCCGGCCGAAGTGGCCGTGCGATTCTAGGCGCTGCAGTCTGGAACCGCGAGACCGCTACGGTCGCAGGTTCGAATCCTGCCTCGGGCATGGATGTGTGTGATGTCCTTAGGTTAGTTAGGTTTAACTAGTTCTAAGTTCTAGGGGACTAATGACCTCAGAAGTTGATTCCCATAGTGCTCAGAGCCATTTGAGCCAATTTTGTGCGTTTATGTGACCGTACGCATTTTGTTTCATTGACAGAAAACACATGGTAGGCTGCAATGAAAAATATTTAAAATTTTCGTTTTTTTCATATGTGAAGCAGTGAGCTATAGAAGAGACTGAGATATTATTTTTGTTTTACTTACAGCATTTTATGTAGGTTTTAGCTTACATTCGAAGTATCATCTGCTTACACATTTTGAACTATCATATTCCTTCGTTTGGCGCCAGCATGGAACGACCCTTTGCATAAGGCTGCACCATAGTCTCAGCGGCCCCTTAGTTAGGTTTAATTCAGGACTTTCTATCCAGGTGCTACCATTTTCACAAACGTTTGTGTGTAGTCTATAGCCAAAAGTATCTGTACATACCTCTAAACTGCTCTATATCACGGTCGAGTATGCATACGTGGTTGAATGCACAATATATAAATATACAACGAGCACATTCTATCAAAAAGAGTCAACAGAGAGTAAAAATTCAAATGGGGGATGGTTGTAGATGCCCTGAACCTCAACTATTCAGTCACAGAGGTTTCACAATATTACACTAATTTAGGTCCAACATTATCAGTGTGAAGGGAAAAAGTTAAGGAAGCTCTAAGATCAATCACTCTGGTAAGACTTAGAAATGAACCGATAGGAACCACAAACACTAATGCATACAGTACGGCTACACATCCGATATTCTCGCCAACTATAGCGGGGGTCTTCTCTTACAACTATTGTACTGTGGCCATTGACAGAATAACCCACTGAGAAACGAGAGTTATCACAGGAGAAATGATCAACGTCACTTAAAAATTAGAAATAACGTTTTCATTATATTGTGAAGTTCTGGGAGAAGATTTTAGAAAATAATGAAGTAGAGTAAACACATTAACACTCAGATGGGCGTATTTCGATTTTGTGGGTACCAGGCAAATGCTTGTCGAAAGGTATTCACCTGAATGTGTTGTGCCTACTGTGAAAATCAGCAGTGTTTATATGATGGTCTGAGGCTGCTTTTCGATATTTGGATTCGTACAATATTAGGTTTCGTCGTTGGCAAAATTTTATGAAAAAACCTTTAGCAGTAGCAGTCTTCCAACAATGTTACTTTTTGTTTGAACAGAATCAAATGCTTCGAACTGCCCATGCCAATGCATAAACTGACCCATTCGAAAAGTTTTAGAAAAATCTAGAACATCGATTAAAGGAAAGATCAATCCTTCCAAACGCTAGTGAGAGAACATACCAGTTTTCATGGTGACCTGTCTGTTAGATATGGTAATTGAGTGTGGAAGATCCATTAGCACTATGACAGAGAATGTAATAGAACAAAGGACATTGAAACTCTGTGTTGTTGTCGGATCTCCTCCAAGGTCAAGGTCAATTCCTCTGCCTGCTGGGTCGATGGCCTATTGGTTAAGGGTACTGGTTCAGACTGCACAGTTGCCAGATCTTTCCTAGATGCCGGATCCAATATGACTGATACTACGACATCATAACGAAATATGGCGTATAGAAGGTAGCGGAAGGTCACCAAGACTTAATGTGTTGTATGTGTCAGCCCAAGATCATCCTTACAACGTCAGAGTAAAAAAGGGAAATTTAAAATAAATCATATTTGGAACATTTCTGACATGTATATTCCAGTATCATGGTGAAAAAAAAACACACACACACACACACACACACACACACACAGTGCTAAAAGGCATCCCAGGTGTTATGTGAAATATAAAATGGTATCAAATTAAAAAATGCAATACAGCCCTTGGTTGAACGTTTTAAAATACTGGTCTATTACGTTTTACAATTTCCGCTGTCAGACATGGAGCAGGAACTTTTCTAAATGTCTAAGCTTAGTCAGCAGTTGCACACGAATCAAAAACGTGTTTAACATCAACTAATGTCAGGTGTGCTTTATTTGGTGTGTAAAATGTTAGACAAATGTTTTTCATGCTTCGGAAAACACACACACACACACACACACACACACACACACACACACACGCACACACATGCACATGATCATCTGTTGTTTGTTTCGGAAATACCGTCTCAAACATTGCCTAGCACACAGAGTCAGCAGTTTGTCATTTGTGTTAGATCAGAAAGAACCAGATTCGCAGTGATGGCGATGATGATGATGTGCCCATCCATCATGCAGTTGATGGGGATTTAGTGGTGCTACATAACATGATACCGTTTTCAGCCGTAAGTTATCAACGCTGTGGTCAGATTGTGGAGCACCCAATATGTAACTGCCAATTCAGAAAAAAGTTTTTCTACAATAACAATTTATGCTTGCGTGTGTTGCTTATCAGTTGTTTTGTTTGTAAGAAGCTTAAATAAAAACATAGCAATGTCAGAATGGGTCGACACCTCAGCCACTTACATAGAACGTGATGCACTGAGGAACATTTAGGCAACAGAAAGCATGACGCCATTCTCAACCCTAAGTTCTCAGGGTTACGCTCCAGTTGGGGAGCACTGGATATGTAAAAATGGTTTCTTATACATAGCCTTCTACAATAAGAATTTCCACTTAAATACGAAGTTTATCAGACGCATTGTTCGTGACAGAGATGCAGATACTGAGTCTAAGTATATAATTAGCAATAGACCAAGAGGTTACTCTTGATGAGGAAATGATATCAAAATGGCGAAATACCAGTTCCGATAAAATCCTAAGCAAGTGTGAAAAGTTATTTCCCCCTGTGCATATGATGGAGTTGCACAGATCTTTCTTTTCATAAGAATGTTAGAATCATCTGAAGGTGGTCTTGTTGTAACAAAACCTCAGTTGGAGCTGTCGTCATCACCACACCTTGGATCATGATCATTGTCAAGACCATCATGATAACCTCACCCCACATCTTTAACATCACCTCGTCCTAGACCATTTTACATTGTCAGTTAGATATAGTAATAGACCTACTAGAAGCAGTTTCTTGGCCTGTTCTTAATAATATCAGGCAACAGCAAGTATGCTGTGTGACAGCTTTAAATTAATTAGTAATTCAAAGCTAGATTTGGCACAGGATCTCATATGCCCACATCAACAATAGTATCATCAGCTACCAATATCCGACCCGTTTCCTAAACACATGGTCTTCCTATTTTGCAAAGGTAGCTTTCTAAAATCATAAACAATTAATGGTATCCTGTCATTAAGTGTACTGCAGTGCTATGCTGTGAGCTCATATGCCCCACAATACAGGATGGTGATCGTGAACAATGAACCATCATCGGTAATTGGAGGGGAAATGGTATAATATCACAGGGCATCTCAATTGCAGAGTGGTTAAATGAATTCACCTTGAGTGTCATACAGGCCAATTCTCTGAATGCAAGAAAGATGGTGTCATAAGTCACCCAGCTAAGTACTTCACTTTGACATTCACTCACATGTATTAGATCCTTTACAAGGGGAGTCGTTCTATATCCCTCTTCCAGAGTTAGCTAAAAGACATGCCATTATTTATGTCCAAAATAATGAAGACGACTTTTGCTTTACATAGTCGCTTCTGGCTTCCAAAAGAAATTATAAAGAACATACACAGCATACGGCTCTATACCAAATGAATGGTGTTTATGGATACTATACTTTGATGTTATCAAAATGCCCTGAACCTCCAGGGCATAGCTAAACTTGGAGAGGCAGAATCCGAATATATGTATTTATCTTTACAGCCTGGCGAAATGCAAGCCAGTGGAGAATGAAAGTGTCAGACCCCTTCACTTCTCCAGTTTTGCTGCTGTGCATACCAGCTTGTTACATTTGTTGTTATTCGTCCACAGAGAAAAACAGTGTAACTGCTGGATCAAACACATGCCCCCCTAATTTCCCCCCAATGAAGTCCACATTAGAGAGTGTGACATATTTGCTCCAAGTGCCTGAACGCAACTACTTTGAGGCAGCAATTAGCAAACCATCCACTGGATTGCTCAACGCAGGAACCAATATTCCCAGCAGGAACTCATCCCTTTTGTGGTATATGCTAACTTTGTGTGCACTCTGAGGGTTATCCCACTGCCTCACATGCCGCCTTCGCAGAACAATGTGCACCTGACGTGGTGGCATACAAGGTTGTATGCCCATACGACTCAAGTCAATCACTTAGAATTAGACGTTGGAGGAAATCCTACGAGATGGATCAAACAACTTACAAGTGAAGGCGTTATGATTTATCACACCAACATTTCCATAATCAAATCGCAGGAAAAGGAACCCTACACGAGAAAGCAGTTAACTGCCTCATTTGTGGGCTGGTGTTAGATAAAAAAGGTGAAGTTAAGCACAAGGGTCGTTGTCTTCTAACTCGCAAGTTGTTCGGTGCAGCACACATTGCATGCAATCTGAAATACTAAACTACAATGACATATACCCCTCTTTTATTTACAATTTGGCTAGGTATGATGATAATTTACTTTTTGAGCTCTTACCTGATTTCGGTTTGTGCAATGATCATGTTGGCGTCTTAACAACGAGCACATAAAAATATATTTCTTTTTCGAAAGAGAATCACGCAGAATATTATGCTACACTTCCTGGATTCACTACAGCTTTTGAAGGCAGCACTTCAGACACTTGATGCAACAATGTGTCAGGAGGAATTGCACCTCAGTCGAGCTCCACGTAATGATGACGATAAATTATGGTTCATGCTGAAGAAAGAAGTCTTCCCATATGCATATCTGTATTCGATGCAGAAACTCATCGAAACCACATTGCACAGCATAATCACATTTTCCCGTAACCTTCCAAGCAGTGCCATAATGGTTGCAGAATATGGGTATGTCGTGAGTGTTTGGCATGAGTTCAATATCTCTGATGTAGAAGAGAATGTAAAACTTCATATCGAAACAGATACGTTTACTTGGACAGATTTTCAATCAATTCTGCACTGTATACATGGAAACATACACGCTGTATCTTGCTTTCTATTACAGTGTATGAAAATTTTTGTGGGATACAATGCTCAAACGTGCAGAAGTTGACAATGAACTCTTAACCGATGCTGGTGTGCTGCTGTTTTTCAAGTGTAAGATTCGTTGGACGAGGGGGGGGGGGGGGAGGAGGAGGGAGGCTTTGCCACTTTCCCTTGGGCATGTCAAGGCAAATAACAAACAGATGGGTAAAAAGTTCAACTCATCCGATGATATGAGCTATATTGGATGTAAACAGTTTATATAGAGACACTGTGCATCGAGCTGTATCAACTTGGGGTTTTTATGGCTGTCCAATGAATAAATTGTCAGATTAGGCGATTCCACCAATGTGGTGGGTTGTAGTGTAGGATATGTCATGGAGGCGGACACGGCACATCGTAATAATTTGCCTGATGCGCACTGAGATTTGCCGCTATGTATGGAGCATCGAGTTCCACGAAACAATGCTCTCCCTAATCTGATTCTGACGCTGGGGGATAAAAAGAGATAAATAGTGTATTACATAAGGGACTGTCAAATGATAACGAGACAGATGGGAAAATCACCATAAATGTGAGTACATTTATCCCACTATAAGACAAGATGGTCAGTGCCTTCATGGAAAAAGTTTACGGTTGCCAATTTACCCAAGCAGCATCTCTTCATGCACAGCAAATCGACAGGCACGATTGTCTTTCCTCGGGACTCCAAAATATGCAGAGACATCGGGAGCGTATGGAGGACGTGTAAGTGCTTACAAGCCATGTTAAATGGACCTCAATCTTCAACAAAGTATTCGTCACTCTGGAGATGGCCACAGTTTCAGTAGAGTTCAAGATGTTATGTTGGTGTGTATATACTGGATCTATCCAAACTCCACTTGCACTAGTTTCATTATAAGTTTGCAAAAATTCATTTTGTCAATCAAAAGTTACTTTACATGGATGCAGACAGCTTACTCTATTGAGCAAATGGTTGTGACCATATGAAGTAATGAAGTGCAGCCGAAAATCCTAGTGGCATAAAGCTAGCAAACAACAAGGTTAAAGGTCTAATGAAAATCGAGAAAATGTGTAGCAGATTGAGGAGTTTGTTGTCTAAACTCAAGAATGCGTGCATACACTAGAGTGACAGCTGACACCCAAAGTTGGCTAGGCATGGGCATTGTGCGGCCTCAATTGTCCTCACAGTGATGTCTCTCCGGGAACGTGGAAACCCCTATGTTTGCCTGGTAGAGTAATGGTGGTGTACGCATAAGCGGAGAACTTGTTTGTGCAGCAATCGCGGACATAGTGTAGCTGAGGCGGAATAAGAGGAAACAGCCTACATTCGCCGAGGCAGATGGAAAACCGCCTAAAAGCCATCCACAGACTGGCCAGCTCACTGGACCTCTACACAAGTCCGCTGGGCGGATTCATGCTGGGGACCAGGCGCTCCTTCCCAAAACTCATACATATAGTTGGATACATGTACATCCTTAAATAACAACGTAGCTCTGTGCCAGCATCTGCCATGTTTGGTTCATACATATTACTATGTATTGACGCACAGCAGGTGTCACTAGTGCAGCAATGATTTCTTCCAATAGATGCAGAATTTGGTGCGGTAACTCCATCAGATTGGTTCATATTTTTTCCTTGAATCTGTTCACATGTGGCTGCCAGTTTAGTCATTTGCCTAGAGCATGCTGGAATGTGGTCATGGGATACATTACATTTTTAAACATCAGTTCTTGCACATGAGTGCACTCTCTCCTTAAAAGTTTAATAGTTCGTGGGAAGTCTTCTGCATATAATCATCTAATATCATAGAGGGAGTTTGAACACTTCCAATGAACATGGCAGTTATTTGCACTGAAGTATCACATAGACGAATCAGCTCATCCAGACATAACACAACTTTAATATTATTATACTGAGGATTTTCTAAAGACACCATTGGGTAGAACTCATGGTCCAGCAACATTCCCACACTAATGCGTTTACTGTTAACGCCTTTTTAATCTGTATATTGAATTAAACAGCATTATTTTCACAACAGGTGGTTGTGATGGCTTTTGCACCACCAGCACATAAAAATACCGATAAAGAATTACACATATATTTAAGAATAGAATCCACTGTCACCATTAGTGTCACTAATACTTACATAACCGCAGCGTTGAGGAGGGGAACTACAGTGCACGTTTCGACATGTTCAATCTTTGAGAGTTCATATATCAGTGGGAAACTGCTATTGCTAAAATATAACATTTGCAGCAGAGTATGCAGCTTTAAAACACGAGAAATGTATAGCTATATCGTCTCTGATTTTAGGTATAAAAGAAACATACACCCTTACAAAATGTGCCGCCATTATTGATTAGCCATTTTGGGCTATGGTGATAATTGGGCTACTCTATTTTTACTAAACCTCTGTAGTTACCTTACTGAGTGAACCACAATGACGGTGAATTTTTATGAACTTTTAAATCACGAAAGGATGTGGGAGGGCAAATAAAACAGTTTTATAAGAATGAGACAACCTGAAGAAATGAATTAAAATGTGTACCATGGCCGGGACTTGAACCCTTTTTTCTTTTTTTTCAATCAAGGGAACCTTCCTGGCGCCCAAAAGGAGATGTGGAGGAAAATGGGTGGGGATCTGAACCCGGGACCAGGCCACCATGTCACATTACCTCCCCCCAGCAACCAACGAAACGTAGGGCACATGGAGTAGAGGTACAAGAACATCAATGATTTATTAATTCAGTTTACATTTTTAAAATTATTATTGAATCCGCCGAGAACGGCAGGAAACTGAGGTCACGGGGAGGAGGGAGGGGCATGTCATCAGGTTCGTTGAGACTATCAACACATAGTTTTTTGAAGAAGAATGTTCCGATGACCAGAGAATAACCGCGTCTAAGAGGGTAAAAGGGATGGATCAACTCCTCTTTGCAGTAACACTCCAACTATGGAGTAGATTAAGAAAGACATTATGAAGGAAACTGGAGAAAAATTGTCTGTATTTGGGATTGGGTACAACTGCACAATAGCGTTCATTAAGGAAGTGCCAAAAATAAAGGATATTTTGCTCACCCTCAGCAAACAAGTAGCGAACTGTGCGTCAACAAATCCACTTCATGGAGTTCGTATTCGTTCGTAGGAAGTATACCGAGGCTGGAAAGAGGATTAGGTGAGGAGATATCTGATGAGGAATCGTATGGGTAATTAGGGTCAGCATCTGTCGCACCAAGAACCAGACAACTATCGCTCACCTTCATACCAGGCGGTGCTTGTCATTGTCCAGAACATCACAGGCGACACAACAGGAAGTCTGTAAGATGAATCCTGTGAAGACGTGACTAGCATGACTGCAAGGTACCATGCAGACAGGACTTCAGCAGCGAGATAAGCGCACACCAGTCGCAAGACGGCACGCCAGTCAACGTGGGGATGCTTCCCCACAACAACTTTCGGTAACCTGTGTTGCTGAAGAAAGCCACAGATAGCCCTCATGGATGTCAAGTGCGTGGGATATACGCAGAACGGACGTATCTCAGTTTGAGGGGAAAATGGTGGAAGTAAAAGAAGGGCGGCGAGAAGTCTGAAAGCTGGATAGGGACTGAGAGAGAGTGTGATGCAAGGGGAAATACGTGATGCCAAATATACATTTACATATTGTGTCTACAGCATAAGATAGAGTGCTCGTAGGTGGTAACCCATGCCAGTGACTCCCTGACCACAGCATCGCTACCAAGGACAATAACGAGATCGTTCGCATAAGCAGTGCAGCTGAACACATGGGCACTGAGAGACATCCCAGGTAGGCGATGATGGAGGGCGCTGACCAACGGTTCCATGGCGAAAGTATACAACAGTGCAGAGAGCGATGCACCAAACGATGGATCAACATGGGGGAAGTGAGATGGCCATTGTAGACTACAAAGACGTAGCTCCACGAAGGATACGCATTACGACATCGACGATGGTATTCGGGTATATCATATTGCGGAACACCATTCAACTGAACCGATCGAACGCCTGGCTAGAGTCAAGAGCTGTCAAAAGTCCAGGCACACGACGAGCGTAAGCAAAAGCGATTATATGATGATATCAACAGAGGGGAATGTGGATGGAATTGGCTCCCAAAGAAGTTGGATCAAGAGAAACAACGTGCTGGGCCGTCTGTTTAAGCTGTGCAGACAACAGCTGGGTAAAGATCATTGTGTCACCGTTGAGCAAGGTCAGTGGGTGGTAATCGTATATCCGTGATGTACCCTGAGGATAGTGGATGGGAATGAGGAGACCATGGAGGAAACTATCTGAAATCTACATGAGAGGCGACATAAGATCCTGACAAACTTCCGTCCACACTGGAACCATTGGGGGAAAAATATTTGAAAAACTCAAATGGGAGGCCGTCAGGGACAGCCGACTCGTTTATAAAACCTACCCGGATATCATCGTGGACTTCGTCCTCTGTGACGTCATCAAACACAGCCAGTGTTGCATCCCCGGAAACTGAGCCAGAAGAGTGTCAGGAGACCAACATAACGTTGGCAGGGTGATAGCGTTGTGCAGAACATAGCATAACATAATGAGTGTGTAAGGCAGACCCTGTATCGTGTTGGGTATCTAAGCATCGCCCATCATCAGCCGTAAGAACATTAATCAAAGTCCTCCTACGGTGGCGTCGTTAAGCTATCATATTATACATAGACGGACACTCCTACACACACCTGTTATGTGTGCAAGCCCTGAACATAGCTCCTTCAAGATGACGTTGAGAGAGGGATGTGAGCAGTGCCTTGGAACGATTCATACGATTCACTATCACTTGATGCTCCGGCTAATGCGGCATCATAGTACATTCCCAGAGAATGGTGAATTATAAATCCGGAGTCCCTCGCCGCCACACTGCGACCTCCATTCTGTAACCAGTCAAGGCCTTGCAGAAGGAAGACTTTGCGCAGAGGACCCACCATGACAGGGCAGTCTGATATGCGTCATGGCACTGACTACAAGCTATCCATATCGTCTCGATGAGCTGCCAACAGTCGGGTGAAGTAAGATGGATCGTGTTCAACTTCCATGGCCCCTGGCCATACCACACCCCTTGGTGGCAGTGACGGATGACATAGATATATCCATCATGATCAGAGATCGCAACAGGCCAGACTTTCTCACTGAAAATACCGTGGGAGATATAAACAAGATCGAGACCTCCGGTAGAATGGCTAGTGAAATGTATAAATCCCCAACGATCACCATGAAGATGCTCACAAGAGTCCAAAAGTTTGAAGCGCTAGGGAATTGCCTCTAGCGCCATATATGAAGAGTAACATGGCAGTTGGTCTTCGGGCGCCTGGGTGGAGTTGAAGTCGCTTTCCATGATTAATGCACCCTGTCGATCCAGGAAAGGAGGCATCACTGCCTTACGGAAGAAAGAGGAACTTTTACGGTGGCGAGCCGAACAAGATGGAACATAGACTTTGATAATCCTGATGCCACTAAACATGAGAGCCATACCTCTGGCATCAGATAGATAGGCAACTGTATCCGCTAGAATTCCGTCATGAGGACTGCCACCACACTACTATTAGGGGGATATGGTAGATGTGTGCCATAATTCCATGGTGAGCACAAAAGGTTGTAACAAGCATCTCCTGGAGAAGGGCACCGTCGACATCTGTATCATACAGCATTTCGTGGAGTAAAGCCAGTTGTACCATGCACAAACGGTATTGACATTGACTGTGGCTTTGTGATAAGTTTGAAATTCTGCCTTCACTAAGAGTACAACTGATGCAAACATGAGGGATGCTCTGTACGCCTCCAGAACTTCCATCCTCAGCATCGACGTCATCCACACAAGATACAGACATCTTACTAAAGCTCCATCATCAACAACCATGGGGCTGGGACAAACCACTTGCGGGCCGGCCAGGGTGGCCGAGTGGTTCTAGGCGCTGCAGTCTGAAACCGCGCGGCCGCTACCGTCGCAGGTTCGAATCCTGCCTCGGGCATGGATGTGTGTGATGTCCTTAGGTTGGTTAGGTTTAAGTAGTTCTAAGCTCTAGGGGACTGATGACCTCCGATGTTAAGTCCCATAGTGCTCAGAGTCATTTGAACCATTTGATGTCGACGACAGAGGGCCCACACACCTTCAACCATCTGTTGTCAGTCATGGGTAGCCAGGTGGGCAACGTTTAATTTCCATAGGCCATAAAGGTGAGGGTGACACCACATATGTAGACTCCATGGTCGGAGAAAGTCTGAGACCAAACTTCAGCATCTCAAGTGTCGGCAGTAAGGGAGCGTATGAGGTAAATACAGTCGAAGTGACTTGATGAGTGTGCAGCATAGTATGTGAAAGCCATGCGGGTGCAATGAACCTTCTTCCACATGTCGATAAACTGTAGTTCGTTGATGAGGGCAGAGAGAGCCACACACAGGAAATGCTATGGGAGTTGACAGAGTGCCCTTGTGTGGAATCGAAGTCCCCATTGAAGACTAGATCACCCAGGGGACCATCAAAAAGTTGTGTTACCTCAGTAGCAAAGAAGGTGCGTCATTCGCAACGTTGGCTGGAACCAGATGGTGCATATACATTTATGATTTGGACGCTGAACAGCGTGAGGGCCATACCTCTGGAATTGGGAAGGCACACCACATCTTCAGCAGAGAGCCCTGCACAAAGGGGGATGTCCACTCCTCTACCATTGTGAGAGGCATGGGGATGTGAGCTGTATAGCCTGTGAAACTGTAGAAATCAGCGACAATCACTTCTTGATTGGGGTCAATGTGGACATCAACAGTGTAAATGGTATCTCTAGTTCTAAGTTCTATGGGACTGATGACCTCAGAAGTTAAGTCCCATAGTGCTCAGGGCCATTTGAACCAATTTTGAACAGACCACTTGTGACTGCTGACGACCTACGTTCGTTGTTACTGCCTCCGGCGGTGATATAAGAAAGACAGGCAAAACGACCATTGCATCATCGACAGAAGTCAACGCCGGTGCCAACTGATTCACAGTGGGTGCAGCAGGCAGCCCTGTGGTGGACGCATAAGACAGAGGTAACACATTGGACGTCACAGTTGAAGCAATGTCTCTGATCGGCGTCTAAACCAGTCCACGTCAGAGACATTCAAAACAAACATTGCCTTCCTGGCCACAACCTGAACATGTGCGAGGCTGCCCATCGTACATGACGACAGCCCTGCAACTGGCAAGAACCAAGTGGGACGGCATGTGTTTTCTCAGTCAAATTTTTATCTGGTAGTTACCACTGTGGACCGTTTTTTATTGTGAAGAAATCTTCTCACGAAATTCCAGTCACCAGCTTTCACATCCGAATGCGAAAATATTTTGTTAACCCCAACCCATATAGGGAGAAACGATCACCATGATGAAATAAGGGAAATAACAGCTCTTGCGGAAAGATACGGGTGTTCGTTCTTTCCGCGCGCTGTAAGAGATTGGTATAATAGAGAATTGTGAAGGTGGTTCGATGAACCCTCTCTTTGCCACTTAAATGTGATTTGCCGAGTGTCCATGTAGTAGATGTAGAAATTATAAATGCATCGGGTCCCCAATCCCACTGAATACAAGTTTCCCCAGATCATATGGCGTCTTGTATGGAAAACAGTGCATGCAGATTCTCTGGCTGGTATATCATCGTCAATGTTAAACAGGTCAACCAACTTCGCACCGCATCCGCCTCGCTGACATACCTTTACGTGTTCACTATGGTATGGACGATACAGGCGCCCACCGATTCTAATGCGGTCCGTCGTCTGACGTCTAGAGGCTCTTTCCTTGCCCGACAGACACCTGCTCAGATCACTTTCCAGGTGCCTCTATCCATAGGCGCGATTCATTACCATGCAACGAAAACTGACGCTGTGAATTTTATACGCGGCTCCCACGATAAATCGGAACAAGATTCTTGGACATCCCTGAATGGTCGACACTGCGCACTTGTTCGCATCCCCATATACAAGCAGTTCTTTCCAAATTTTCTATGTAGCGGCTTTCATGACCCACAATGAGATGCTAATATTTATTTGGCCGACACGATGCTCTGAACAAACTACAAACGGAATCTCCATGAAAATTTCAAGAAGACACATTTGGATGTTCCATTATCCGCAGGCCCAAAATACTCCCGGAATTTCGGTGCATTTAAAAAGTAGCCCCTACACAACTCCTTCCATTTTCATCACTGCCCTGTGTGTTTACTTTCTTCCTTTCCTATCCCTCTTTTAGTAATAGGATAGATATTTTGGGATAGACAGAGGTAGGTACCAACGCCGGGGGGGAGGGGGTGCTGTTTCTCTCTTAGGACACTGTTGGCAATGGCAAGTAGATTTTATTGTAGTTCCCTTTCCTGTCCAGAGGAGAGTAATAAAAATATATATAAAAAACTACTGGATTTGCATTGGGGAGGGCGACAGTTGAAATACACGTGAATCCATCAAAATTGGGGTTAAAAAAAAAAGAAAAAAAGGCAAGAAGAAGACCTAGGTTCAAGTTTTGGCTATGGCACAAATTTTAATTCATTTCTTCAGCTTCTGTCATGACCGAAGATAAAGCAGAGACTTATAATAGCATCAGATCAATAGCCCTATAACGAATATTATAGTTTTATTATTCTTTTTTTCCACTAACGATAAATAGTCATCATTCACGACAATATTTTGCAAATCATTATTTTTACATGGCTTAAATTGACCCTGCATTGCATTGCGTTCAAACTGATAGGTGCAATCATATAATTTGATATTCAAGCTCTAAAGTCTGTCTTCATGAATTTGATACTTACGGCATTAATAGCAGCAGTAAACATGGATCCACAAACGAGTCGGTTGTGAGATAACTGAGGAAGGGACGCCACGAGCTGCCACAGACGTTTGTTTTCAACATTATCCTAGTTACTACAAATGTGTGTATACTTTTTCTTACGCATCTCCAGCATACCGGAGGTGAAGTAGGACGGCAATAATACTTTATTTCACCAGAAAAAACATTTTTAGGCTATGATGAGAGAGATGGTGACTGTAAATATGGAATAGAGCTTACAAATATAATCAAACTGTATGTTATGCTATCTGTGTCATATAAGGCGTTTGTAATCACGTGGCGAAGCTAATGTATTTTATTATTTTTCTGTACTAGCACATTTGAAATGTGTTTCACCTCTGAGCGCTTTGTACTCTAACGAGAATGTGTGCTTTGAATTACACCACATGTTGCGCAATTTTTTTCACGAAGTTTTTTTTAATTTTTTAACTTTCATTTATTATACTACATATTTTTATATGCGCTTCGCCTGTTAGCGAATCATGGTGTAACCTGAGTATGTACTTGCAAATCATGCCGCATGTGGCGCTATATATTGTGCAATCACTTATTATTTCACTTAAGCTTGGATTGATTACCACCAATATGTTATTGCAATAAATTTCAATTATTAGTACATAAATCTGCTAATAACATTACAGTATCAGAACTGTTTATTAGATAATAAACATTTTGTCCTACGAGCATACCACCACTAGCGGCCTACGGCACTACACTGGTGATCTCAAGCACTAGTTCTCTTCACAATGCCGTACGCTTATATATCTGCATTGCCATTTGGATTACTCGCTGTGGTTGTTCCGTGCCTCCATACTTAACTGTATTCCGTCACTTACGAAGATGGCGTGTAAACTTGCTTGTCTCATGATGCAACGTGAGCCATTGTCTCACTCATGTTGTTATGGAATTACTATTGTTACATCTGGTGTAATTTTGTTCCCATAGGATGGTTTTAGAATGGACTCAAGTCCAAAATTAGTCACCGGGAATAAATGAATGAGACTTCCTAATGCAACTTACGACTGTACTCCAACAATTTTTTCCTGTATACTTTTCATTTAAATCCGCGTCTAAGCGGGGCTCAAGTTTCGCCTACCGTCTTTCTTATTCTGCTTAAGCGGGTTACTTGTTACAGTGTACTGTACACTCGTACATGTTAAAAGAGGTGTTCCATGTATCGTCCTGGCAATACTGCACTCTTCTGTGCAGCCAGTTACGAATTCTTTCAAACACCTCCGTACCATTTCAGAAATCTTGAGGAGAGTGTACAATTTGATGTCACAGTTCTTCAGCTGTATCAACGGCAGTATTGCACTTCATTTTTTCATATGATGACCCAACAGAAAATACATGTGGATTGAAGGCAGATCGTCTTTTAGGCCTAGCTACAGGCCCTGCTCGATCTATGCATTTTGGACCATAATGGCGCATTACACGTCGTCTTTCATCAGCACCAAAATGCGCTGGTGCCCCATCATCAATCAATTACATTCCCAAATCGTTGACCATGTGTGAAATGTGAGCCCAATTAGATTTTGACTTATTCGGAAGTTAACATTTCCATAGAATTTATGGTAACTAGGAAAGCACTTCATACAGAAATCAGAGGGGGCTCCGAACCACACAGTTATCTTCCAAATGGTTCGTCGGCGACTCATATTTACTGGAATGATTTTATGTCTATCATCGTATTCTTCCAGCCGTATCAGTTTTTGCAGTTAATTATACACTAGTGGCCATTAAAATTGCTACACCACGAAGATGACGTGCTACAGACGCGAAATTTAACCGACAGAAATAAGATGCTGTTATATGCAAATGATTAGCTTTTCAAAGCAATCACACAATATTGGCGCTGGTGGCGACACCTACAACGTGCTGGCACGAGGAAAGTTTCTAACCGATTTCTCATACACAAACAGCAGTTGACCAGCGTTGCCTGGTGAAACGTTGCTGTAATGCCTCGTCTAAGAAGCAGAAAGGCGTACCATCACGTTTCGGACTTTGATAAAGGTCGGATTGTAGCCTATCGCGTTGCTGTTCATCGTATGGCGACATTGCTGCTCACGTTGGTCGAGATACAAAGACTGTTAGCAGACTATGGAATTGGTGGGTTCAGGAGAGTAATACGGAACGCCGTGCTGGATCCCAACGGCCTCGTATCACTAGCAGTCAAGATGACAGGCATCTTATCCGCATGGCTGTAACGGATCGTGCAGCCACGTCTCGACCCCTGACAAGACAACAAGACAACAACCATATACACGAACAGTAGCATGGACTATCAGCTCGGAGACCATGGCTGCGGTTACCCTTGACGCTGCATCACAGACAGGAGCAGCTGCGATGGTGCACTCAACGACGAACCCGGATGCACGAATGGCAAAACGTCATTTTTCGGATGAATCCAGGTTCTGTTTACAACATCATGATGGTCGCAACCGTGTTTGGTGACATCGCAGTGAACGCACATTGGAAGTGTGTATTCGTCATCGCCATACTGGCATACATGATGGTATGTGGTGCCATCGTTTACATCGTCTCGGTCACCTCTTGTTCGCATTGACGTCACTTTGAACGGTGCACGTTACATTCCAGATGTGTTACGACCCGTGGCTCTACCCTTCATTCGATCGCTGCGAAACCCTACATTTCAGCAGGATAATGCACGCCCGCATGTTGCAGGTCCTATACGGGCCTTTCTGGATACAGAAAATCTTCGACTGCTGCCCTGGCCAGCACATTCTCCAGATCTCTCACCAATTGAAAACGTCTGGTCAATGGTGGCCGAGCAACTGGCTCGTCACAATACGCTACGCACTATACTTGGTGAAGTGTGGTATCGTGTTGAAGCTGCATGGGCAGCTGTACCTGTACACGCCATCCAAGCTCTGTTTGACTCAATGCCCAGGCGTATCAAAGCCGTTATTACGGCCAGAGGTGGTTGTTCTGGGTACTGATTTCTAAGTATCTATGCACTCAAATTGCGTGAAAATGTAATCACATGTCAGTTCTAGTGTAATATATTTGTCCAGTGAATACCCGTTTATCATCTGCATTTCTTCTTGGTGCAGCAATTTTAATGTCCAGTAGTGTAATAACCCTTCCATACACTAATAATTTATTAGTATATACAGTTGAAGCGAATACTTCGTAAGAGTATCCTCGTAATTATGTAAATAATTTAACACTTATCACAATCATCACGGAATGGCTCAGTAGGCATCTACAAATACAGGTCTTGTACGTACAGGGTTATCCGTAAGTACCTCCAGGGTTTCAGGAGATAACTCTACGAAAACTACAATACGTAAAGAAAACAGATACATGTCAGTGGATAGAGCATCTCTGAAAGATTTTAACTCACATCACAGATGCTCAGTATGAGCACGGTTTGTGACGTCAGTGCGGAAGAGCACGAGCGTGCAAATCGTTGAAGCTGCTGCTGCTCTTCAGAAGCGTGACGTCAGCAGAGTGCTTTGAAATCTGTTCAGTGGGTCGCCTATCTGCAGGCACGAACTAACTCGATGGAGTGAATGTTTTGACTACACGTTCTGATATGCCTGCACTGTAGTACTGCGTTCTGCGACTGCGCCACTGTGTGTTACGAATCGAAAGTAAACGAAAGTAATGTGTGTCGTTTACCTGTATGTCTTGTAGTTTTCGCGCACTCGTCTTCTGCAACGTCAGAGCTACTTATCAATAACTCAGTCTGCGACAGTACTTTATCCATTAGGTAGAAAAATGCGCTTATCTTTAGAGGAAGTGACCTTTCAGATTCATACACTTTATCTGTAATTTTTTCCGTAACTGAAGCGAAATTCAGAAATGCCTCATCCAGGTTAGTTAGTTAGTTAGATAGTTGGTTGGTTGCGTGTTCCATTGATTAATCGCACGGTTCGGTAGCCGTTATGATGTGGAACGTGTCAAGTGCACAAGAAATGCACATATGAAACAAGAGTAGAGTTAATCATTAATATTTCTATTAATTACCCCATTCCCTTAGGCACAAAACACATCTACTATATTTATAGATTTATTTATTCCTATTCAAGCATTCATCTATGGTATAGAAGGAGTTGTCAAGGAGATATTATTTCAATTTATTTTTAAAGCTATTACTGCTGTCTGCCAAACATTTTATTTCATCCGGTAATTTGTTGGAAAATTTTATAGCAGCATATTTTACCCCTTTCTGTGCCAAAGGTTGAGTAAAGGAAGGTGCAAGTCTTTCTTTGTTCTAGTATTATGATCACGAATGTCGCTGTTGTTTTTAAATTTATCCATGTTGTTGAGAACAAACTTCATTAGTGAGTAAATGTACTGTGAGGCTTTTGTAAGAATTCCCAATGTTTTAAAAAGATGCCTACAAGATGTGCGACTATGTATCCCACACATTATTCTAACCACTTTCTTTTAAGCAGTGAATAATTTTTGTCTAAATGTTGAGTTAACCCAAAATATTATTCCGTAAGACATCAGAGAGTGAAAGTATGCAAAGTATGTTAGCTTACTAATTTCTATAGGTTACTAAATGAGTGCGAAAAATTAGTTGTATTCTATTAAGAACAGCTCAAATAACATTAAAAAATCTCGCTATTGCTATACACACATCAAAAAAAGGTTCGCATCACTATGGTTCCGAGAGTTCCAGAACCTGTACAGAAAATTGGAATAGATTGTCTAGTTGAAGGCATATGCGACACTCATCAGTGAAGAGAACGTGATTCCCATCCTGAGCGGTCCATTCGTCATGTTGTCGGGCCCATATGTAACGCACTGCACGGTGTCGTGGTTGCAAAAATGGACCACGCCATGGACGTCGGGAGTAAAGTTGCGCATCATGCAGCCTATTGCGCACAGTTTGAGTCGTAACACGACGTCCTGCGGCTGAATGAAAAGCGTTATTCAACATGGTGGCTTTGCTGACAGGGTTACTCCGAGCCATAATCCACAGGTAGAGGTCAAAAAAACTATGGGACTTAACATCTGTGGTCATCAGTCTCCTAGAACTTAGAACTACTTAAACCTAACTAACCTAAGGACATCACACACATCCATGCCCGAGGCAGGATTCGAGCCTGCGACCGTAGCAGCAGCGCGGTTCCGGACTGAGCGCCAAGAACCGCTCGGCCACCGAAGCCAGCGGTAGCGGTCATCCACTGCAGTAGTTGCTTTTGGGCGGTCTAAGTGAGGCATGTTATCGACAGTTCCTGTCTCTCTGTATCTCCTCCATGTTCGAGCAACATCGCTTTGGTTCACTCCGAAACGCCTGGACACTTCCCTTGTTCAGTGCCCTTCCTGGCACAAAGTAACAATGTGGGAACGATAGAACCGCGGTATGGAGAGTCTAGGCATGGTTGAACTACAGACAACACGAGCTGTGTACCTCATTCCTGGTGGAATGACTGGAACTGATCGGCTGTCGGACTCCCTCCGTCTAATAGGTGCTGTTCATGCATGGTTGTTTACATCTTTGGGCGGGCTTAGTGACATCTATGAACAGTCAAAGGGACTGTGTCTGTGCTAGAATATCCACAGTCAACATCTGTCTTCAGGAGTTCTGGGAACTGGGGTGATGCAAAACTTTTTATGATGTGTGTATATTTGTTGTGAAGCGTGTACCGTAGCTTTCAATGGTTAATCATCAGATCCATCACGTGGACAACATTCGAGAGAAGTACAGCAACTTTTGAACTCAGGCACCAATTTATTACGTTTGGAAAATGAAGAAGACTCCTAGAAATTTTACGTGCTTCGGATGGATTTGTAATTACAATAAACCGTCGAAAACGAAGATTTTTATGGAGGGAAAGACATACGTTATTGCGCAACATGTATCAGCATAATAAAAACCTAATTTCGTTGAAGTTAACGACATCTCTCTCCCAAGATTTTGATTTTTCACTTTGTCCCCCTCTTATGAAACCCTCAAGCATATTTAGCTTATCAGGCCAAACAGGTGTAATGTTAGTTGGTCGTGCGCATCGCTAATAGTGGCACATTTGGCGGCACGGTTTGTAGGGCGGTCGCAACTTTCCATGCGCGGCAGTGGTCGCCCTCGAGAAAGCCGGGACGTGAGCTGCGTCCCATGACCTTGTTCCTTGCTCCTTATGCCTCGTCCCTTGGCATACGGGTGTACGGCCCGCAGCTCACTGCCACTGCCCACCACGTTGCTACTTCATCGTTCCTTCCAACACGCAGTCACCGAGACAGGGATCCGATGCATTTCCCGATTCATCACCCTTTTATATTAAAGTCGTGAGGGGACTAGCCACCGGAAATGCACTACAGGAAGTGGAAAGCTACCCATCAACACTTGCCAAACACTATTTACCTAATACTACAGAATTTCATTCGCTGTGGGATATGTTGATTAACCTTTTTTCTTTATGGCTCTTATTTTCGGTACTTTCAGTACAGAAAAAAGCCATTCGTAGGAATGAAGAATGGTACGTGCACATGATGGCATGTGTTTTCTAATGTTACTACAACTTCTCAGATAGAGACCGCAAAGCAGCATACTCAGAGAAGTTGCATGTACAGCTTATTGCTATCCTTGGGACTTTGAGAAATTTGAAGCATCATTGATAGCACGGGCAGATGACTGCAGTGGAATGACTGCAGAACGAGTGGCGACCAAATGGATTCAGGACAACAGTGTAGAAGGAAGATTAGGCACGAGTCTTTCCAGAAGGACTACAACATGAAAATATTGTACAGTACTTCGACTGGCTCAGGCGATTACACAGATGATAAATTTTGAAATCCGGGAAATGGCTACAAGAAGTGTGTCCTCACAAAGCGGGGGAAACAATTTACTGGACGCTGGGTGTTGAAGTCGGTTTACCATACGTCGTTTATCGTTAACACCATAGTACAGACAATATAATGGAGACATGCATCGTGTAGAGCCAGAGTCTTTCTGTGGTGTTCGTCGAGAGACGTGCTTTTGTTTCTGTCAATCAGATCGACGCCAGCATGTCCGCTGATTGCCAGGTGGATGGGCACAACAAGCAGCCATTCTCGAGACCCACAACTAACTTCCATCCACAAACTTTCATTAACTCACACAACATGGTTTAAGTCATGGCAAGAAAATCCTCAACATGGAAATGAGGGGCTGTTTTCTTCCATGCCACAACAAGTGCAAGAGTGTTTTCGTGCCAAAGGCGGCCACGCCTTATACTAATTTTTATTTTTCATGTGGGTGTTTTTGATCCGTCGTTGTGACTACAAAAATGCGTGTTTTTTTTTCCTTACTTCAAGTAAAACAAACAGAATAAAGTAGTGTGCAAAAAGTGTGTTGTGAGAAATGCATAGTGCTGCAGAACATCTAAAAAGTAGAAGAAAATTATCAGCGTCTAACACAGAAAAACAATGATGTGCTAGCATACGGCATTCCACGATGTAACCGAGAAATCAGCCGTAAAATCACCACCACTGACGATGCTTTACCTCGATAAAGCGTAACGCGTCTGGTAAAAAAATCACGCATTTTTGTAGTTGCAACGACGGATCAAAAATTCCCTCATGAATTATAAAGCAACTACGGACACTATGGCCACACAATTTTTTAATATCCCTGTTACAAAGTGTCTCCGGCTCTTATTACGTCAGCCAAACAGCAGGCGTCGAAAGACGCTCTGCTGTAATTTTGCATTATTGCTGTAACTCATAAGAAAGGGCAGCAGCGTCATTCGGTGAACTTAAGTGAGGATTGCTGAAAAAGGTGACTACAACGACATAGTTGTCCTAGTTTACATGCTTCTCTGTAAATGTATTCAGTAAGAAGGCTACTCACCACAGTTCGCGAGAAAGCAGCGCCTGGCGTTGTAAGGACGAATTGCTTATCGTCTTGAAGTGCAATGTCGTAATGCAATACACATGCCCTTGTAATCACTTCCACAGTTTTCATAGGCAGTAATGAACATGTTAGTGAGAAAGTACTTTAGCATTCCTTGATATTATCCATCGTGTATATGGAGAATGGGAATTCCAGTTAACGATGTTTTGCTGTCTTATTCATCATATTTGACTAACACCACGTAGGTCAAAGACACATCACCATCCTATGAAGCCTTTAAAATACATTGTACAATTTGACTGATGTTTCTACACCAAATATGGCAGATCGACACAGAAAGAGCTGTTATATGAATAAAAGCTAATGTAATGATCCAGAATGAAATTTTCACTCTGCAGCAGAGTTTGCACTGATATGAAGCTTCCTAGCCAATTGAAATGGTATGCAGGACCGAGATTCGTAATCGGAACCTATTGCCTCACGGGAAAGTGCTCTATCGACTGAGCTACCCAAGCACGACTCACGACCAGCCCTCACAGCTTTACTTCCGCCAGTTCGAGTCTCGGTCCGGCACGCAGTTTTCATCTCCCATGATGTTTCTTAATCTAAAGATGACTGACAAAAGGGCGTGCTCTCGAAACACTTAGTGCTGATAAAAAAGTTAAAAATGACAATAGTGGCTAACACCGTGAAATTTCATTCACCTTAGCGTTTGATTGCAACATTATGACGTATCGATCCATTTATCCGTAATGATCACACACTCCACACTCCAACTGACACTATAGTACAAAGACAAAGAAAGTGTCAGGCTGTGACAAGTTCAGAAATGGAATAAAATACATGGTTCGGAACATCATCCATGAAAAAGTTGCTGGCTTCTCCCAAATTCGGTAATCCCAGTTCTCTGAAAGAGTACATAAGTAACATTTTTGCAGAAAGTGTCTGCAGATACTTACTGTACTACCTCCGAGAGTCTCGCCAGCCGTGTGTTTGTCACTCTCTCGGTGACTCAGCCGCAAGGTAGATTAATGTTGTACTGGTAAGCGTCGCAGACTGCATTCAATATCCAAGACCATAACAAATTACAAAAATTACATTAAATGAACAGTTTACGTCATCATAAAAGAGTTGGTCACAGACGTCAATGAACTGTGAGCAACACAGCCGGTACTGTAAATAATAGATATTGTCAAATATTTTTACGTTTATCAACGAAACAATTAACCGGCAGTCAGTTTCTAACCTCCTATTTCAACGGATTCTTAGAATAAGCCAAATAGGAGAGCGAAAGCTGTTTGCCTGTGATACCTGTCATTCTGAGTTCAAAAAAATGTGTGTGAAATCTTATGGGACTTAAATGCTAAGGTCAACAGTCTCTAAGCTTACACACTACTTAACCTAAATTATCCTAGGGACAAACACACACACCCATGCCCGAGGGAGGACTCGAACCTCCGCCGGGACCAGCCGCACAGTCCATGACTGGAGCGCCCTAGACCACTCGGCTAATCCCGCGTGGCTTTCATTCTGAGTGTCATCCAGCGAAGTAAGAAAAAATAATGGTCTTACAGGCTTAAACGAACTGCTTATCATTTTAAAGCGTTTCTAATTTGAAGACCAAACCTTTAGCTTCAAAAGAAAATATTTAGCAGGGTCATCAGAAATTTACTCCAGAAAATTATGGAGAGTATCATTTCCTAAGGTCTTATTCCTTTCCTGTCGCCGATAAAATTATTACATCTGTTTTAACATCACTTTAGTCCGAATGATACCAAGCTTTTATCTTACTTTTATTGTTGCAGTGTTATTCACATGAGAATTATTAAGAGTACTTGATATTTTTTGTCGTACTTAGGAAAAGATTAGTTGAAAAATTAATGGAACGACAGTCTGTCTTTCCTCAAAAGAAGTTGAGAAAAATCTCCTAAGAAAAACAGAGGTGCTTGCTGTCGTAAGTACTTCCTTTACAGTCACGTGTCGCTGGCACTTTTGCTGCAAATCATGATTGTTGTCCGAGTATATATGAATGAACGTATATATCAGCGAGTATAGCTGTTAAATCTTGACACTACATGTCATAACGATTTGTCAGAATTGACAAGATTTGAGTCGGTGTGGTCTAAGCGTTTTTTATACAGATAGTACTTCACAATGATTGGGATGTCATCTTATTTTCCAAATTGCACTCTGGACGCTCGCATACTCTGAAAGTTTCAAAACTGAAGCTATAAATAAATGATGAACACTAAAATAGAACTTCCGCTCGACAATACTTCTGTATATTCTGAAATTTTTGTATACTATGTGAAGTCAGAAGCGGTGGTGATACTGAAATATAGGGCGCGCTGTTTCACGGCTAGATGACCATATGTTTCCCTTTTCCGATGATACCGCAGTCGAAACTGCCTTTTTAATTGCGACATGCGGTTTTTTATCATTTTTTAGTTCAATGACGAGTTCCTCTAGTCAGGTCCTTCATAGTGGCATGAAAATGAATAGTCCGTTAATGATCTACACCTAGTTCGTAACATTAAGGCTTATAATGATCAGGGCAGAGATAAGCACTAAGCAATTGCAGGACTGCAATAAATTATTTACGGAACAGAAGATATGGAGACAATATATGCTTCACATTGTATTATTTTTAATTCGGGGAAAGGGGACACACTTTCCAGTTTTCCTGTTGAACCCAAATGCGGATAAGATGCCTGTCATCTCGACTGCTAGTGATACGAGGCCTTTGGGATCCAGCACGGCGTTCCGTATTACGCTCCTGAACCCACCGATTCCATATTCTGCTAACAGTCATTGGATCTCGACCAACGCGAGCAGCAATGTCGCGATACGATAAACCGCAATCGCGATAGGCTACAATCCGACCTTTAACAAAGTCGGAAACGTGATGATACGCATTTCTCCTCCTTACACGAGGCAACACAACGTTTCACCAGACAACGCCGGTCAACTGCTGTTTGTGTATGAGAAATCGGTTGGAAACTTTCATCATGTCAGCACGTTGTAGGTATCGCCCCCAGCGCCACCCTTGTGTGAATGCTCTGAAAAGCAAATCATTTACATATCACAGCATCTTCTTTCTGTCGGTTAAATTTAACGCCTGTAACACGTAATCTTCGTGGTGTAGCAATTTTAATGGCCAGTAGTGTAAGAGGAGCAGACAAGAACGGGGGACCACCCTAGTGAAGAAATGGGTCTACAAATGGATAAATCCATTGAGATAAGCGACTTTGATAAAGGGCCAGATTATTATTACGCAGAGCCTGTGAACGAACATCTCGAAAACGGCGAAGCTGGTGGAATGTTCATGAGCCACTCTCCTGAACATCTACGGAAAGGGGTAGGACAGTGAAACAACCACTAGGTGCTAAATGGCTGGACGTGCACGACTCTTCACAGAACATGGGATTAGGAGCCTTGTCTGCTCTATAAAGAGGAATAGATGACTACCTGTGACATCTGTGCAGAAAGAGCACAAGGCAGCTGCACGCACAAGTGTTTTGGAGCACATCGTTAATCGAACATTGTTGAACATGGAGCTCCGCAGTAGACCACGCCTACGTGTTCATATGTTGACCCAACGAGATCGTCAATTACGATAGCAACTGGGACGAGACCATCGGGAACGTCGTCATCGAGATGAACTGCTGTTCGGAACGTGCGGCGTGCAACGGTCGCAGGCTGGTGGGAGCAGTATTATGTTATGGGAGATATTCTTCTGCGCTTGCATGGGACCTGAGGTAGTAATCGAAGACACGCTGATAGCTACGAACCGCCTGCATCCCTTCATACTTGATGTGTTGCCCGACGGCGATGTCGTCTTTCACCAGTATGATTGTCCGTGTCTTGGATGGTTCAAATGGCTCTGAGCACTATGGGACTCAACATCTTAGGTCATAAGTCCCCTAGAACTTAGAACTACTTAAACCTAACTAACCTAAGGACATCACACACACCCATGTCCGAGGCAGGATTCGAACCTGCGACCGTAGCAGCCCCGTGGTTCCGGACTGCAGCGCCAGAACCGCACGGCCACCGCGGCCGGCCCGTGTCTTGGAGCCAGATGCGTGTTACAGTGGTTTATTGAGCATATAGTGAACTCACGTTGATGTCTCGGTTACCAAATTCGCTTGATGTAAACCTTACGGAACCCATCTGGGACGCTATCGAGCGCTATCACCGAGTACGCAAATCAGCGGCCCATTGTTTACGCGAAGTACGTGACCTGTGCGTAGTACCTATAAGTCCATATACCTCCACAAACATACCAACAAACTATCCTATCCCTGATACGCAGAATGAGTAATGTATTTCGTTCCAAATACGTACAGTCATCTGTGTATGTCATCACTACAACACTGACAAACGTAGCGTCTGCCACACTCACAAGGAACATTACCAAAAAAAAAAAAAAAAGAGAGAGAGAAATGGCACTGAGCAATATGGGACTTAACTTCTGAGGTCATCAGTCCCCTATAACTTAGAACTACTTAAACCTAACTAACCTAAGCACATCACACACATCCATGTCCGTGGCAGGATTCGAACCTGCGACCGTAGCGATCGTGCGGTTCCAGACTGTAGCGCCTAGAACATTACAAAGGCCTAGATTTCACAGGGGCGTAACACTGCTTTGATTTCCTTTGCCAGTCAAAAGACGGTTTTAATCCACTCATGAAATAAAATGTTACATGGCTTCAGATTCTTTTCAATTATTTCAATTTATTCCAGTGCATAAATTCTAATTATTTGTCGTGAACTGTACGTACTGTAGGCACAGTACTAAACGTTTCTCGAAAGTAATTACATTACGCTCAGGTGTGTATAACAATCCATTGATACTATGTGAAGAGGATAACTCACATTTTTCTCGATTTGTCTGCGTTTTTATCGTATTTTAAATCCTCATTTTCTTACTAAGAATCACAAGGCTGTTAAGGAGTTCCTGTGGTAGGATGTTACATTCATCCACCAGCACGGTTAACAACTGCTGGGTGGTCGATGGCGCGAGCACACTTACTGCGACCGTTAATGAATACTAATTATTTTGTTTGTAGATGTTGTAATTGATATGTCGGTTTATCAAAGAAAATAAGGCAGTATTAGAAAGAAATATTCCGCTTCCGTTGGCACACTAAGTTATAAATTTACGGTTTTTATTTTCTGTCATAATTGGTTTCGCATTCAAATTTATTAGTGACTAATTTGCAGACGATTATCTGAGTGTCAACCACATATGCTTTGAGAATTAGCTCTGTGTTGGAAAGCATCAGCAATAAGTTTCAATGTGAATGCAGCTACTACAGCATGTACAAGCAGGATGACAACGACAGTTGATGGTCTTTCCGCGTCATGCTGCACTTCCATAAACTAGTAATGTTTTAAGGTTTCATAACTTTTCTTAAAATTTGTTACCTTAGAGCTGCTTGCAAAACCTAAGTAAGACTATTTCCAAAACCTAAGTGAGAATGACTTAAATAAGTATCATCTCTAATGCTCTTCTTAAAAAGGATATATTCATTTAAATACTTTGCGTTGATAATGCAAGATATTATCAGCATTCCACCTCTAAAAAAGATTAAAATCTTTATGAAATCCAAGAAAAATGTTAATACAATAGTTTCATTGCGTTTACGTATAAGAAAATATACAGTTTTTGCCTTTAAGCCTACCAATTATCTTTCAAGTATTAGCTGTACTAGGATAAACAGCCATAGCGTAACGGAAATTTTATAATAGCCTTTGGTGCCAAAAAACGATCAGATTAAAATAATTCTATGTATGTATACACAGCTGTGCAAAACTTAATGACGAAAGAAACTTTCGTTTGTCATGTCACAGGCAAGTAAAATAGCTCTGTGAAACTTAGACCATACAAACACTATGTGGTCGAAAGTATCCGGGCACCCCCCAAAACATACGTTTCTCATATGAGATGTGTTCTGCTGCCACCTACTGCCAGGTACTCCATATCAGCAATTTCCGTAGTCATTTGACATCGTGAGAGAGCAGAATGGGGCTCTCCGGGGAACTCACAGACTTCGAACGTGGTCAGGCGGTTGGGAGTCACTTCTGTCATACGTCTGTATGCGAGGCTTCCACACCCCTAGAGGTCCACTGTTTCCGATGTGATAGTGAAGTGGAAGCGTGAAGGGATACGTACAGCACAAAAGCGTACAGGCCGACCTCGTCTGTCGCCTAACAGCGACCGGCGACTGTTGAAGAGGGTGGTAATGTGTAATAGGCAGACATCTATTCAGACCATCACACAGGAATTCCCAACTGCGGCAGGATCCACTGCAAGTACTATGACAGGGAGCTGGGAGATGAGAAAACATGAATTTCATGGTCGAGCGGCTGCTCATAAGTCACACATCACGCCGGTAAATGCCAAACGACGCCTCGCATGGTGTAAGGAGCGTAAAGAACGGACCATTAAACAGTAGAAAAACGTTGTGTGGAGCGACGAATCGCGGTACACAATGTGGCGATCCGATGGCAGGGTGTGGGTATGGCGAATGCCCAGTGAACGTCACCTGCCTCCCTCCGTCGACGGTTCGAGTCCTCTCTTGGACATGGGTGTGTGTGTTGTCCTTAGCGTAAGTTAGTTTAAGTTAGCTTAAGTAGTGTGTAAGCTTAGGGACCGATGAACCTCAGTAGTTTGTCCCACAAGACCTCACCTCAAATTTCCAATTTCTCCGTCATCTGCCAGCGTGTGTAGTGCCAACAGTAAAATTCGGAGGTGGTGGTGTTATGGTTGGTCGTGTTTTTCATGGATTGGGTTGAATCCCTTATTTTACGTGGCCCTATCATAGCACAGGCCTACATTGATGTTTTAAGCACTTCATTGCTTCACACTGTTGAAGACCAATTCGGGGAATCTTTCAAAACGATCGAGCACCTGTTCATAATGCACGACCTGTGGCGGAGTGGTTACACGACAGTAGCATCCCTGTAATGGACTGGCCTGCACAGAGTCCTGATCTGAATCCTATAGAACACCTTTGGGATGTTTTGGAACGCCGACTTCATGCCAGGCCTTACCGACCGACCTCAGTGCAGCATTCCGTAAAGATTGGGCTGCCATTCCCCAATAAACCTTCCAGCACCTGGTTGAACGTATGCCTGCGATAGTGGAAGCTGTCATCAAGGCTAAGGGTGGGCCAACACCATTTTGAATTCTAGCATTACCGATGAAGGGTGCCACGAACTTGTAAGCCATTTTCAGCCAGGTACCCGGATACTTTTGATCAAATACTGTAGAAAGAAATGACACAGTATAGTATAGAAGGTAACTGAAATAATGACAGTTTTGTTCTAAGACGGTAATTACATTAAAGTCACTGTGGTACATGATTGTCCTCTGGACATTGCAAACAGTGGGACAGGGTTCTTAATAGCCTACCTGTAGTGAATTCCACCCTGACTTTTTTTTTTATGACCCACAACGCGCGACCGCATCAGACAGCCCAGGTGAAGGAGCTCTTGCAACGAGAGGACATTCGGCGAATGGACTAGTTTGAACGTTCCTCGACTTACATCCATCGAACACGTGTGACATGCGTTGCGGAGACGTATTGCGTCACGTCCACACACACCAACATCGATCCAGCAGTTGCCAACCGCACTGGTGGAGGAATGAAACGGCCTGCCACAAAACGTCCCGACCAACCATGTTGACGGCATGGAAGAACGTTGCAGAGCGAGTATTGAGGTCCGTGGTGGTCACGCACCCTATTAAGAATGCCTCGCCGTTTTAATGACCAGAGGACCATCATCAATCGTGGGGACTTGAGTGTACTTATTGTCTTTGAATAAATGTTTCATTTATTTTGGTCTCATTGTGTTGTTTTCTTTCAGTTAGACAATACTGACCCTACGACTTACCTTAGAAGATATAATAAGGAAAGGCAAACCTACGCTTCTAGCATTTGTAGACTTAGAGAAAGCTTTTGACAATGTTGACTGGAATACTCTCTTTCAAATTCTGAAGGTGGTAGGGGTAAAATACAGGTAGGGAAAGGCTATTTACAATTTGTACAGCAACCAGATGGCAGTTATAAAAGAGAAGCAGTGGTTGAGAAGGGAGTGAGACAGGGTTGTAGCCTATCCTCAGAGTAGAAAGAAAAATTCGGAGCAGGAATTAAAATCCATGGAGAAGGAATCAAAACTTTGAGGTTCGCCGATGACAATGTAGTTCTGTCAGAGACAGCAAAGGACCTGGAAGAGCATTTAAACGGAATGGACAGTGTCTTGAAAGGAGGATATAAGATTAACATCAACAAAAGCAAAACGAGGATGTTGGAATGCAGTCGCATTAAGTCGGGTGATGCTGAGGGAATTGGATTAGGAAATGAAACACTTAAAGTAGTAAAGGAGTTTTGCTATTTGGGAAGCAAAATAACTGATGATGGTCGAAGTAGAGAGGATATAAAATGTAGACTGCCAATGGCAAGGAAAGCGTTTCTGAAGAAGACAAATTTAACATCGAGTATAGATTTAAGTGTGAGGAAGTCGTTTCTGAAAGTATTTGTATGGAGTGTAGCCATGTATGGAAGTTAAACATGGACGATAAATAGTTTGGAGAAGAAGGGAATAGAAGCTTTCGAAATGTGGAGCTACAGAAGAATGCTGAGGGTTAGATGGGTAGATCACATAACTAATGAGGAAGTATTGAACAGAATTGCGGAGAAATTGACTAGAAGAAGGGATCGGTTGGTAGGACATGTTCTGAGGCATCAATGGATCACCAATTTAGTATTGGAAGGCAGCGTGGAGGATAAAAATCGTAGAGGGAGACCAAGAGATGAATACACTAGGCAGATTCAGAAGGATGTAGGTTGCAGTAGGTACTGGGAGATGAAGAAGTTTGCACAGGATAGAGTAGCATGGAGAGCTGCATCACACCAGTCTCAGGACTGAAGGCCACAACATCATCCTTCTGTACTATACTGTAACAAATCTTTCTATGTATGGTACAAGTTTCATCGAGCTATGTTACGTGGCAGCGACACACCATACGAAAGTTACTTTCGTCCTTAAGTGTCGCACCCCAGTGTACGTATCTGTACCTACCAGTTTCCATTCCTTAGACCTAAGAATTCTCTGCATTTAAATGAACGTAGTAGAACTTCCGTGTGTTGGAAGGTACTTACTGCTATTGAGATCGTCATGTAATTATAAACTTGTGCAGTGTCATGTGTTTGATTGACAACAACATCGAAGGCCGCTGTGGCCGAGCGGTTCTAGGCACTTCAGTCTGAAACCACGCGACCGCTATGGTCGCAGGTTCTAATCCTGCCTCGGGCATGGATGTGTGTGCTGTCCTTAGGTTAGTTAGGTTTGAGTAAATCTAATTTCTAGGGGACTGATGACCTTAGATGTTAAGTCACATAGTGCTCAGAGCCATTTGAACCATATGAACAACAACATCGCCTTCAAAATACTATTCTGCATATCTCAGTGACTATGTATTGTGACCTTACGTTTGCACGAGATGTGTATCAATTTTCCAAGAAATGGAAAGTATCAAATTACTGTTCAAGAAATTGCATAGCACATGTGGTTTGGACGTAACATATGAACAATAATATTATTCCTTAGTCGAACTGTCGCGATCAAGAATCTTTTCTACAAGTTGGTTTGTACCTACTGTACAAAATCTACAAACATTGATAGTAAAAGAGAGGTTTATGATGCTGCGGTTTCCTACATCTTGATCTGCATCTACATACACACTCCGCAAGTCATCATGCGGTGCGTAGCGATGGCACCCCGTACTGCTAATAGCCGCTTCCTTTCCCATTCCACTCGCAGATACAGCGATGGGAAAACAGCTGAATGCATGCTTCCGTATGAGCATAATTTATCCTATCTTCGTGGTCCTTACGCGAAATGCATGCTGGCGGCAGTATGATCTTTATGCAGTCAGTTTCAAATGCTGATTCTCTAAATTTTCTCAATAGTGATCCTCAAAAAGAAAGTCGCCTGGTTTCAACCAGGTATGCAGCATATATTTTTACTTCGAAATTCACTTCAGGTCCGTCATTGGATTCTTGCATTAAAGTATATTTTATGTCCTTTCTAATGTTACTAAGCGAGTGCAAATTGTAGCATCATGCAGTCCTGTTTTGTCGACAAAAATTGATAGGGATACTTCCGCCTCAATCATCATGAGCAGGATAACTTGAGAAATACCTAGATAATAACTATGGAAGTACACTGTACCGTCGAACAAGTGTGAAACTTTTTTGAAAAAAACTATTCCACAGCTACGCTATTTCTTTATTTAATTGATCGCTTCTAGTTTCAATAATGAAGCCTCTTTATCAAGCGCTCGTGCCTATTAAAGCAATACACAAATTAATAGTAACAAAATAAGTAGGTACAGGAAGCCGTGGAAGAGTTATTATTATACATATTATCAGTTACGGATCCGCAGTAAATTTCTCTTTGGAAAAAATGACAGATTTTGAATTAAGTGTCAAATACTTTCAATGTATTTGGTCTCTGACGTCGAAAGGAGGTGTTTCGTCAGGGTTAGTGCGTTGAACCTCTGTTAACGAATAAGGAAGCTCTGTTCCTATTAGGATACACAGAAAAGTTTTTAAAAAAATACCTCATTTATGGAAAGGTACTTGTTTCTATTTTTAATTCAGTTAAAAATTATTGCGATTTTAAGGGTCTAAAAACAAGTAGTAGCATGTTAGAATTTCAGCACGCAACATAAAAACAAAATTCGTAGAAATAAGTGACTTTATTGCATACTTCTCGTATATGTATTTCCTTTTGCAATCTAAAAATAGACATATTTAACCTGTACGAACTAGCTTCTGTATGAAATAAATTTTAAAGTGTTTAAAAGTTACTGACAACACACAGATGGTAGGTTTTGTTTTAAGGATCTCTGTTCCATAGTTAGCGATCCGCATCTGTTACAAATTGATGATACTGAAACCGAAGCTACTTCCGAGGAACGGGATGTTTTCTGCCACACAACTACTGCCGAGACTGTGAACTCCTGAGTTGAAGAAGCGTTCACTGTCTCCGATTCGTATTTGGAGGATCCCGATGGCGTGTTTGGGCAGGTTGCAGTAACGGCGGGTTGCGTTGTGAGGCGTACGTGTTGCTGTTGAAGATGTCCCACGGCCGTGGAGGGGACTGCGCTATAAAAGCCGAGCCACCGGCCACACTTTCATCAGACTCCCCGAGCCTTCTTCAGCCTCAGTCGCTTTACACCGACCACTCACTACAATGGAACTCCTGCGAGTAAGTGTTGTATGCGAATGCGGTTCTTAGTTCGTAAGGAGTAATTTTTTCCTGTTTTTAAGAACTCGTGATTTCGGTCATTTAGTGGAGTCCGTAGCAAAATTTTGAAGTACTGGACTCAATTACATGATTCAAGTCCTCGAGGATAATCGTATTCAACGGAATATTTAAAGGAAGCTACTTAGCGACATTGTATTCGTCCTATTCGACTCATATTGCGCTCATCACGCGTGTTAGTAACAGAATTGAAATGATAGTGCGTAGAAAAGTAAATTATTTTATTTATAATATCAGGGATTGTGTTTCTAAAATTGCAGCTACAAGACAGCTTCGTGCCTTAGCGTAGTTTCTTATCTGAACTTTTATCGTGATACTGCATGACAAATCTGGCAGTAAACTATAGAAGTAATTTTTCTGCGTTGTTTATTGCTTTTTGTTGTGTATACTAAAACGATCTCCTTTCAGGTGGTGTGTATTCTGATGTTTCTTCTGTATATGAGAGTATTCTCAGCATTGTACTGTTGAATTGTGAACGAGTTGCATTCGATTGTAAACCTTCTGCGACGAACATGCACTTAAAAGCAGGTTAATGCCCCTGTTGGAATCTTAAGATAATTAAAAATTAGACAAATTCTGCTTGTGTCCATCAGTCTCTTCCTGTTGTTTATATGTTTGGGCTTCGGAGAAAGGTATTTGAAAAATCGTTATTCACTTTCATCGGCGATGACAGTGGTGGATATCGCTGACATTTTATGAATACCAGCCAAATGAGTCAAAGGTGAGCTCTACAAGGAAGAGGTATTTACAAAAAGCATGTCTGGGTACATAAAGTCAACCCGTCAAGATTTATCCCCTGATAATTATCTGGCGGTATCTTTCGCACATACTGTATTAAAAATAATAGGCCACTACAGCTAGGACGAAAGAGGTTGTTGGTAATCTGATTTGTTATATCGTCGCTGAAAAATTAAGCTTCTATTTCAAGTCGGGACGACAGTAATTACCAACCATCTGTCTATCACAAACAAAACCATGTAAATATATTTCTGAGTGTTAAGCAGGGCTGGCGATTTAATTTCTCTGCACAATATTTCAACAAATGAGCTAGTCCTCTTAGTCACGTTAATCGAATCTACTGTCCCTACCTCAAAATACGAACTGTGGATGCTCTACACTGATCATTTATCTTTTGAGCTGGTTTTCGGCATAAAAGGCCATCGTCAGACAATACTTACCATTGACGAAGATAATAGTCTGCTCATGATCTACGTTGATAATGATATTGCACATGTAAAGTGTTTTGCAAAACTCTCAAAGTGAAAATCGTCTTTGATAGTGCAATCGCGATTGCAGAAGGGAGAAAATTAAATATGAGTGTTATATAAACATAACAGACGTAAAGGAAGATGGAAGAGGGGGCGGTTTCACATAGTTAGGCAGATAACACAACCACAGTTATCATATGTATCTCTTAATCTGAATGTTGAAAGTATTCTTTATAAACCACAAAAATATTAGTTCTGAAGAGACAGTCACCAATTGACTCATATATCTTCGCATCGAGATTCAGTAAACACATTTTCAGTCGTAAATCAGCTTTCCATATTCAGTGGAAGGAATCCATTCTCTGTTCATACTTTTCGCCTAAAGATAGACGTCAGACATCTGAGTTTGAAAAATTTTTTGTTACCAATCTGCTTAACCATTTTTCTTGGCAGTGAATCAGACTGTCTGTCGCGGAAAAACCTGTACATTATCCATAAGATGTATATCTTTGATATTCATCTGTAGGACAAACCTTCTAGGAGCCGATATCCATCTGATATCTCTCAATTTCTTGCGATTCATAAACTGACCAGACAAAACCCCAAGACTGATATTTTCTTGTTTCCCAAAACGATTATTAGCGAAAGCGGTAGCTATTTCCTACACGACTTCCTATATGCCAAATGATGCGTGAATTGTGACTGTAAGTATGCTGCTTCTCTACGAATAACTCAGACGAGATATAGTTTTCCGACTACTTTCTGATGTCCACTGAAGGCTGAAAGTTTTGAGTCGGTTCACAAATTATAGATAGGGGGTGATAATATGGTGTATGGTTTCCGATGTGTAGAATGTCAACCAATTTCTGGATTAAGCCAGAAATACCTTCTCAGTGTCCTTCTGAATTTAGGCGCTGCGCACTGCTGGTCGAATTCATGTCTCCGGTCGCATCAGGTAATCTAAGTTATGTTCTTTGAGAGAAGTAAAGCAACTAACAGCACTGCCTTTGTTCTCTTACTCCCTTTTATCCGTGAAAACAAACCGAACATTATACAACGCTGTACAAACATTGATTGTAGTCAGCAACTGCACCGCTACATATATGGCACACCGCTGACAAGTCAGGTGAATAATATAATGGCATATAAATTTGAAGAACCAAAGAGCGACTTGCTGTGTTGTTTTAAGCACTGAAATCGTGTCACTGGGGCAGCAAATACCGAGTGGTTGCTTCGACAAGCCATCACTGCTTAATTCACCTACTCATCTCTAGTTGACGTATTTCTCTTACTTAGTTTCCCTAGTCGAAGAGATGTGAAACTGAAACCTCCAACCCTACAAATTCCACCAGGATCTTGCATGAAAGCGCTGTGCATGACTCGAAGTGTCAGCTACCTCAGCGACCGTGTACGTGAAGTCACTCTATCTTACTTTGTGCCTAGAAACTTGTTTAAACAGCGGAGTTATCTCACCTTCTACATCCACAAAAACTTATTAAAACGTTTTAGTGTTTCGCTTCAGGGTGGGTAATGCCATGTGAAGTAATGCAATATTTAGCCAACCTCGGGGTTGATGGCTGCTGTACATTCAATCTTAACAGTTATGACTCTAAGCACTATGAGACTGAAACATGTGAGGTCATCAGTCCCCTTGACTTACAACTGCTTAAACCTAACTAACCTAAGGACATCAGACACGTTCATGCCCGAGACAGAATTCGAACCTGCACCCGGAGCAGCAGCACGGTTCCGGACTGAAGCGCCTAGAGCCGCTCGGCCACGGCGGTCGGCAATCTTAACAATTCGTTGTGCGTTTTAGCACACTTAAAGGCTATGTGAATAATGCCACCTTTGACAGCATAAAACACATTGTCGGTATTTCACCAGACACACAATGCTTACGACACAGCACTCGCATAGGGGAGGATCGGGGTAAAATCCTCGAACGATTATCCAGTTGAAACTTCTCTGAGCCTTCCTCGAGGCATTTCACGCTAATTCCTTCGAGGTAACATGAAACAAGTGTCTGGCAGTTGTACAATAATTGACTTAGGCTTCCCAGTCACGTCCTAGGTACCCTAGTTTTAGGCGTGCTCAGTACATGGACTCATGCCAAACAGCAGATCACGCGATTCCTCGCGTCACCTTGAAACAAGAAAGGCACTGCATCTTACAGGAAGGGCAGACGAAGATCGAATAGATTCTATGATGTTCAAATGTTCAAATGTGTGTGAAATCTTATTGTACTTAACTGCTAACGTCATCAGACCCTAAGCTTACACGCTACTTAAGCTAAATTATCCCAAGGACAAACACACACACCCATACCTGAGGGAGGACTCGAACCTCCTCCGGGAGCAGCCGCACAGTCCATGACTGCAGCGCCCTGGACCGCTCGGCTAATCCCGCGTGGCACATTCTATGAATCATGCTGGTAAATGTTCTAATTTCACAACATATATGTCCCATACTTTTACATTATTACATTTATAGCGTGTAAAGCATTTTGAAGTGCAGAAAGGATTCCTGCCATTGTACCACTATTAGGGTTTCTTCCAGTTGCATTGGTTCAAATGGCTATGAGCACTATGGGACTTAACATCTGAGGTCATCAGTCCCCTATAAACTTAGAACTACTTAAACCTAACTAACCTAAGGACATCACACACATCGATGCCCGAGGCAGGATTCGAACCCGCGACCGCAGCAGTCGCGCGGTTCCGGACTGAAGCGCCTAGAACCGTTCGGCCACCACGGCTGGCCCAGTTTCATTCATAGATGATGCGTGGAAAGAAAGATTTTTTTAAATGGCTCTCTGTACGGTGCAATTAGCCTAGTCTGGTTTTGGCAGTCCCTACGGGAGCGATACAATGCGGGTGAAGAATATCTCTACAACGTTTACAGAATAATGACTCGTGAAACTTCGTATGTAGGCTTTGGGGGATAGTTGGCGTATGCTAGTTCAGGTTTTTCAGCATTTCAAAGATTCTCTGCATTGAGTCAACCAAGCCTGTGACAATCGTGCTGTCCTTCTTTGTGGAGTGTGTCGTGTTGCAGCCAGTGAAAGGTGACACTCGCAATGCGATCGAAGATCGATCACAACTGGCAATTGGACTGTTAACAAACTGGTGTGAGAAGACTGAAATGTCTATTGCACCACAAAAATCGCTATATATGCTCTTAAAAGGCAAGTTAAATAGGGACCCAATAATCAGAATTAATGGCCAGGCAGTGTCGCGACAGAGATATGCCCGTTACCTAGGGGTATATCTAGATGAGAATTGGGGTTTCATTGCGCATATTGAGCAAATAACGACAAAGGCCTTAGCTCTGTTCAATAAGATAATATAAATTGGACAAAGAAGATCTCATTTGCAGTCAAAATCAATAAATATCTATCATAACAGTATACTGGCACCAAAAGTAGGGCACTCATCCAGTGTGTGGGCCCACAGGTTAGCTCTCGTGCGGCCTGCCGCTGCTGTCAGGCGAATACAGAGGAACGTTCTGTTGGGATGCATTGGAGCATTCAACACAAGTCCAACAGATGCACTGTTGGTAATTATGGGTCTATGTCCACTAGACCTGATAATAAGGCAGCACGCAGCCTTCTACTGGCTGCGCAAACAGAACAGCAACATGGTGCAAAATATAATGGGCAGTCCTCTGGCAAGCGTTAAATCCATCCGAGAAAAAATGCTTGACATTTGGCAGGACGAATGGGATGGGTCCAGTACAGGCCGTAGAGTCCACGGGTTTCTACCCACAGTAAGGGAAAGACTAAAGAACAAGATAATGAAGCCCTCACAGGGCCTAGTCCACTTCCTTACAGGCCACGGTCCCTATCCCATGTACCTGCATAAAATAGGGAAAAGGCCAATACCGGAGTGTGACTGTGGTGCCCACAAAGGATCGCCAGAACACAGTGTTTGAGTGTCCAATATACGAACAGGCTGTCTCAGTTGAGAGACAGCTTCTGCAGACAAGGAATATAAATGATATATTGACAAATGGCGAATTGTTTAGCAATTTCGCAAAATTGGCGAATAAAATCTCAATGGAGGCCCAGCGAGCCTATCTTGGGAGAGGATAAATGCGCTTCAGATCTAATGCGCAATTGTAAATATGTAAATACTACGTTTGTTCGAGTCTTTGAATTGTAGTAGCTAGTAGTTGTAGTTAGATCAGTATGGTGGTGGGGGGGGGGGGGGGGGAATAAAAGAGTAGTATAAATGGAGTGGTTTCTTCTAGTAGTAGCGGCCCGCCTCCACATGGCTAGGGACGGGCAACTCTCTGGGAGGATTCCAGAGAGGCTAAGAGGCCGATCATTCATATACAGCACAATGTTGCTTAATAAATAGTGTGCATGCATTAATAAACCGCTTCTGTAGTACTAATAGCAGAGTTAGTTGGTCTTAATACACCCACTCAAAAGTATCAGATAGTGGGTTAGGTATGTTTCACAAAATTTGGGGAAAAAAATTGGCCTTCTTTGTATACGCTCACAAGGGAACCTCCCCATCGCACTCCCCTCAGATTTAGTTATAAGTTGGCACAGTGGACAGGCCTTGAAAAATTGAACACAGATCAGTCGAGAAAACAGGAAGAAGTTGTGTGGAACTATGAAAAAAACAAGCAAAATATACAAACTGAGTAGTCCATGCGCAAGATAGGCAACATCTATGATATTGTGAGCTCAAGAACGCCGTGGTCCCGTGGTTCGCGTGAGCAGATGCGGAACGACAGGTCCTTGGTTCAAGTCTTCCCTCGAGTGAAAACTTTACTTACTTTATTTTCGCAAATTTACGATCTGTCCGTTCGTTCATTGACGTCTCTGTTCACTGTAATAAGTTTACTATCTGTGTTTTGCGATCGCACCGCAAAACCGTGTGATTAGTAGACGAAAGGACGTGCCTCTCCAATGGGAACCGCAAACATTTGATCGCAAGGTCATAGGTCAACCGATTCCTCCACAGGAAAACACGTCTGATATATTTGCTGGATTCATATTGCCCACGGAATACATCTCACGTATTTAATGCACTCTCGTCCAAAGTAGCGAACAGTCAACTGCCAGCCAGGGAGCCTCGTTAGCAGGAATACTCTCTCTTCCGTGCGCTGTAGTCGACTGACGGCGTGTGTTTCGATGTTTGTTTAGGTGTAGCGTCCCCACACTACGGCGCAGATACCTCGCATCGGACGGACGGACGGACAAATAATAATTGTCTGAAAGTAAAAAATTAAACTTTTCACTCGAGGGAAGACTTGAACCAAGGACCTCTCGTTCGGCAACTGCTGACGCTAACCACGGGATCACGGAGCCCGTGGGCTCACAATGTCCTAGATGTTGCATATCTTGCGCACGGACTAGTCAGTTTGTACATTCTGCTTATATTTTTCATAGTTCCACACGACTTCTTCCTGTTTCCTCGATTGATCTGAGTACAGATTTTCAAGGCCTATCCACTGTGCCAACTTATAACTAAATCTGACGGGGGTGCGATGGGGAGGTTCCCTTGTCAGTCTCCTCTGTTAATCCAGTTCGGTACGCGTCCCACACACCTGATCAGTATTCTGGGATGGGTCGAACGAGTGTCTTGTAAACAGTCTCCTCCGTAAACTCATTCCTCGCTACGAATCGAGGCGTAGCACGTGCTGAGCCGAGAGTGTGTGGTGTTGCAGGCAGTGTTGTGCGTGGCGCTGGTGGCGGGCGCGTCGCAGGCGGGCGTGGTGCCGGCAGCGCCTCTGGTGGCGGCGCCTGCAGCCGCGGCCGTGGTGGCGGGCGACTACGCAGACGCCTACCCGCAGTACCAGTACGCGTACACGGTGCAGGACTCGCTGACGGGCGACGCCAAGGCGCAGGAGGAGGCGCGCGAGGGCGGCGTCGTGCGCGGCAGCTACAGCCTCATCGAGCCAGACGGCGTGCGCCGCACCGTCAACTACTACGCCGACCCCGTCAACGGCTTCAACGCGGTCGTGCAGCGCGACTTGCCCGCCGTCGCCGCCGCGCCCCTCGTCAAGGCCGTCGTCTGAGTCTCTACCGGCCCGCGCTGCTCCACGGATTCCACGTCTCACTACTTTCTTACCTTTGTATTACTCTTTTTGTATTCCGTTTCTAGTTATACCGAAAAATAAAATGTTTTTCATTTCCTGAAACGGCGTCACTTATTGTGTTTTTCTGCCTTTTTAATGAGAAACAGGAACCGTGTAGCTTTGACAGTGAATGAAGGACTCAAGTCTGTAGTTTGTCTGCAAAGGACGTCGCATGCCGAGGGTAGTGCGACAAATCCTCGAGTACTGTTCCAATGTTTTGAGTCCCTATTAAATGGGTTCAAGTGGCTCTGAGCACTATAGGATTCAACTTCTGAGGTCATTAGTCCCCTAGAACTTAGAACTAGTTAAACCGAACTAACCTAAGGACATCGCACACATCCATGCCCGAGGCAGGATTCGAACCTGCGACCGTAGCGGTATCGCGGGTCCAGACTGCAGCGCCGAGAACCGCACGGCCACTTCGGCCGGCTTCCTTATTAAATACGCACGACAATAGGCATAGAGGTAATTATAAATATACAGAGTGAAAAGTATTTAAACTGACAAACTCTGGGAGGTTGTAGGGTGTGGTGTGTGTACCGTAAGACCTTCGGTACACACACCATCAGATTATTTGACTTGTCGCTCTCACGAAGTAGGCGAGTGTCAGCAATGTGGTTCAAATGGCTCTGAGCACTATGGGACTTAACTACTGTGGTCATCAGTCCCCTAGAACTTAGAACTACTTAAACCCCTCACTAACCTAAGGACATCACACACATCCATGCCCGAGGCAGGATTCGAACCTGCGACCACAGCAGCCGCGCGGTTCCGGACTGCGCGCCTAGAACCGCTAGACTACCGCGGCCAGCTGTCAGAAATGTGTCTCGTTGTCTTATAGTGGCGTGTTTATCTTCTGCCGTTAGGTCAGACGATAGAAATGCCACTTGCACGCTTAGAGTAGCAGATTGACGGTGACCAACTTTAAACAGAACTTGATTAATTTTCACACACATTTATTAAAATAATAAAAATCATAAAATATGTAACTTGATTCTGGATGCTATTTACAATTCACAATCTGAAGTTCCTTTGGTCTTAGTACGTTAATCTTATTCTCACATATCTCTGATACTTGACAAAGTGTCTATACATTTATCTTCGTGGCTATGTACAGGAATATGATAATCTTATTTGGCGCAGACTGAAACTTGACTATAGACTGGTACAGAATAATGCAGACTGGTACAGACTAATGCAGACAAATGCAGACTGACTAATCGGAGGTCTGTACACTCGTTACAATACCTCGCACATTCAGGTATCACTGCGCAAGTATGATCCGCGAGGAGAAAAGGTTCTACATAAGCAGCAATCTCATTGGCTGCATTACATACTAATACGCGGATTGGTGGAAGCAGAATTTGGTCTGTCTCTAAGGCAGCGCCATCTCGTAGTGCGGAGATGGACGAGCGCTGCACCTGCGCTGTTGTGCTTAGCGGGGCGCACTCTAGTGGGAAAGTTGTGTACGCGCTGACTATTCGGAACTATGTACACAACACAGGGGACATCAAAACAAATTTTTTCCCTAATGTCATTTTCTCCTATGATGATTATTTAAACCAGTGGAGGTCATATTACGCTCTTCTGTTGTTAGAGGCCGTACTACGGTTGTTAGAGGGCGTATTACACTCTTCAGTTGTAAGTAACTGCTGTCCACTAGTGTAGTAGTGCATTGTCTCTGTTTACTAATGGATTGATACACCTGGAGTGAGTACACTGATACGGTTGGTGAGTACTACGTAGCACACCACAACGGACAAGTTGTACAGCGGGTTTCTACATCTACATCTACATCCATACCTTGAGTACCTCTATCGGTTCTCCCTTCTATTCCAGTCTCGTATTGTTCGCGGAAAGAAGGATTGTCGGTATGCCTCTGTGTGGGCTCTAATCTCTCTGATTTTATCCTCATGGTCTCTTCGCGAGATGTACGTAGGAGGGAGCAACATACTGCTTGACTCCTCGGTAAAGGTATGTTCTCGAAACTTCAACAAAAGCCCGTACCGAGCTACTGAGCGTCTCTCTTGCAGAGTCTTCCACTGGAGTTTATCTATCCTCTCCGTAACGCTTTCGCGATTACTAAATGATCCTGTAACGAAGCGCGCTGCTCTCCGTTGGATCTTCTCTATCTCTTCTATCAACCCTATCTGGTACGGATCCCACACTGCTGAGCAGTATTCAAGAAGTGGGCGAACAAGCGTACTGTAACCTACTTCCTTTCTTTTAGGATTGCATTTCCTTAGGAATCCTCCAATGGATCTCAGTCTGGCATCTGCTTTACCGACGATCAACTTCATATGATCATTCCATTTTAAATCACTCCTAATGCGTACTCCCAGATAATTTATGGAACTAACTGCTTCCAGTTACTGACCTGCTACGTTGTAGCTAATGATATGGGATCTTTCTTTCTATGTATTAGCATCACATTACACTTGTCTACATTGAGATTCAATTGCCATTCCCTGCACCATGCGTCAATTCGCTACAGATCCTCCTGCATTTCAGTACAATTTTCAGTTGTTACAACCTCTCGATATACCACATCATCATCCGCAAAAAGCCTCAGTGAACTTCCGATGTCATCCACAAGGTCATTTATGTATATTGTGAATAGCAACGGTCCTACGACACTCCCCTGTGGCACACCTGAAATCACTCTTACTTCGGAAGACTTCTCTCCATTGAGAATGACATGCTGCGTTCTGTTATCTAGGAACTCTTCAATCCAATCACACAATTGGACTGATAGTCCATATGCTCTTACTTTGTTCATTAAACGACTGTGGGGAACTGTATCGAACGCCTTGCGGAAGTCAAGAAACACGGCATCTACCTGGGAACCCGTGTCTATGGCCCTCTGAGTCTCGTGGACGAATAGCGCGAGCTGGGTTTCACACGATCGTCTTTTTCGAAACCCATGCTGATTCCTACAGAGTAGATTTCTAGTTTCCAGAAAAGTCATTATCAACAAGAATATCCTAATCGCCGTATCCCGCACCATACGACCTTTGCTGCTGTGTACCAACGTCTGTGTGAGACCTTGTCATTTAGCAGATTACCTGGATAGGGACGCCGTCGCACAGCAAGCACGCTGCAATTTGAGGAAGTTGCTGGAAGACGTCCTGCTCGCTACAAGACAACACATGTGGTTCCAATATGACGGGGCGCCGGCACATTTCAGAAATGCGCAACCTTGTTTAGGCAACTCCTGCTGCATCAGAAGAGGATCTGGTTGCCCGGATAGTAGCAGCAGCAGGAACAATTCAGGATACTCCTGGGGCTTTTGCCCGTGTCAGGCAGAACATGATCCGACGGTTTAACCTTTCTTTACGTGTCAATGAAGGCATTTCTGAAAATCTACTGTAATTGAATTTGGGTTGTGTTATGTGTTGTCTCTTGATCATAAAAAAAAATGGAAAAGTGTTTGTTGGTTTAATTAATTTCCCGCCAGATAAATCTTCCTCTACTGGTTTAAATACTCGTCATAGGAAAAAAATGACATTAGGGAAAGATATTTGTTTTGATGTCCCCTACAACCTGCCATGCGGCTTATCGCGGATGATGCTGTAGTACACAGAGAAGTTGCAGCATTAGAAAATTGTAGCGAAATGCAGGAAGATCTGCAGCGGGTAGGCACTTGGTGCAGGGAGTGGCAACTGACCCTTAACATAGACAAATGTAATGTATTGCGAATACATAGAAAGAAGGATCCTTTATTGTATGATTACATGATAGCGGAACAAACACTGGTAGCTGTTACTTCTGTAAAATATCTGGGAGTATGCGTGCGGAAAGATTTGAAGTGGAATGATCATATAAAATTAATTGTTGGTAAGGCGGGTACCAGGTTGAGATTCATTGGGAGAGTCCTTAGAAAATGTAGTCCATCAACAAACGAGGTGGCTTACAAAACACTCGTTCGACCTATACTTTAATATTGCTCATCAGTGTGAGATCCGTACCAGGTCGGGTTGACAGAGAAGATAGAGAAGATCAAAAGAAGGGCGGCGCGTTTCGTCATAGGGTTATTTGATAAGCGTGATATCGTTACGGCAGACTCTGCAAGAGAGGCGCTCTGCATCGCGGTGTAGCTTGCTCGCCAGGTTTCGTGAGGGTGCGTTTCTGGGTGAGGTATCGAATATATTGCTTCCCCTACTTATACCTCCCGAGGTGATCACGAATTTACATTAGAGAGATTCGAACGCGCACGGAGGCTTTCCGGCAGTCGTTCTTCCCGCCAACCATACGCGACTGGAACAGGAAAGGGAGGTAATGAGAGTGGCACGAAAAGTGCCCTCCACCACACACTGTTCGGTGGCTTGCGGAGTATAAATGTAGATGTAGATGAATTCAGAGACGGACTGCTAGGATCGTAACCGCTAGGTATACAGTAACAGAAATGCTCAAATGTCAATCCTTCAAAAGGCGTCATAGTTCTCGCAAAACTCTGTTGTGTACATTTGGAGAAGCTGTATATGCAAAGCGTCCGTTGTGGTCCGGCGGATGCAACACTGGACTGGAAAATTTCTTACTTTCAGCCCCTACATGACAGCTACAAGTGCACTCAGTTTTCTGTCGAACTGAGTACCGGACACCTTTCCCAGAGTAAAAGGTGGCTTGGGTTACGGGCTCGCCACCATCCAACTCCTAGTGCCGCGGCTGCACAGAAGACTGTGCGACCAATACGCTGTCACCACCATATATCACTCGTAAGGATCGTGAGAATAGTACAAGAGACCTTAGGGATCGAGCACAGGCATACGGAAAAGCGCTTTTGCCTCGCTCAATACAGGAATTGGGTATGAAAGAAAACCTATGATTTTGGCATGATGTGCCCTCCGTTGTGGACTGTACAGTGAGTTGCGCTGTATAGGTGTAGAAATGTATGAGGGGCCTATGCAAGCTCAGGGCCGCAAATCCCAAACAGTTCTTACAGCAGTCGATATTGCTATTGGCATGTGCGATAGTGTCTGCTTAGGACCCATGGGTTCAACTGGAGAGTGACGAAGTACCTTTGCTAGCCCAGAGACGTAGTCAAATAACTGTGAAAGTATGGCTTCGCGTATTCGTTTACCGTTACACTGACATTCACAGACCGCATCTTCACTTATCGGTGGAGTATAAAACTTAATGTAACCTCCTGGTAGAATATGCACCCCAACAGGAATTTATTCCAGACCCGTGCCTTTCATGGACAACGTTCTTACCGACTGAGATACACAAACATGTCTCACGGTGAGCTATCTCAGATTTTCAGTTTGACTGTACGTCTCACGTTTTCTGAAGTTCACAGGGCCTCTCCCACGCACTTTGGTGGACTACCCTTGATATATTGACTAGGAAGTTATTCACTGCATCTTAAGAATTTTGCTCCTTGCACAGTACAGACATCTGCCATGGTAACAACCTTGCATAGGTTCTAAGAAATATACACACCAGAGCAAGTGACATTGGAAAAATGGGGTTAGAACAGTTGAATATATTACATGAACACTATTTTTCGTATGTTAGGTAGCAAAATAACTTGCTAATCCTTGACTGTCGGTCGTACATAAAAATCATACTAATCTGCAAAAAATCTGTAGTATTGGAGCACTGCCGCTTTCGATACAATCAGCATAAGATTCTGTTTCAGATTTTGGTGTATATCATTACATTACATTAGTTTGCTATAACATCTTACTTGAATCGCCCGCATCTCGTGGTCGTGCGGTAGCGTTCTCGCTTCCCACGCCCGGGTTCCCGGGTTCGATTCCCGGCGGGGTCAGGGATTTTCTCTGCCTCGTGATGGCTGGGTGTTGTGTGATGTCCTTAGGTTAGTTAGGTTTAAGTAATTCTAAGTTCTAGGGGACTGATGACCATAGATGTTAAGTCCCATAGTGCTCAGAGCCATTAGCCATTACTTGAATCTTATTGTCTAAGGTCTTTAGAACACCAGATATCACGCTGTCGATTTTGCTTTCTTTCACATTTTTCAGGAGCTCGCCATTGATCTTCCTACTCCAAGTCTCTGTGGTTATTGTCACGATTGTTTTTCTTTCAAACTTACTGCTGTAAATGAATAACGTTTTTACAGTATTTTTTGGTAATCGATGATATTTATAAGCATTAGACATTATGTGCAGTACTCGCCCTCTATGTTTTATTCATAAGGTAAATCATTAGTAAATAAAAGTTTGTTTGTTACAGTGTTCGTGTTAACACATCTGCATGGTCCTCATAACATTTTACAGCTGGCGAAGCTGGTATCGCGAGCGTTCATTGGTTACTTCGACCGAAGTGAATATGTTGTATAGAGTATGCATTTTCCCTCTTACCTGTCAGCCTTTAACCGAGAGAGGTGGCGCAGTGGCTAGCCTACTGGACTCGTATTCGGAGACCCTGAATTAGGTTTTCCATGATTTCCCTAAATTGGTTCAGGAAAATTCTGGAATGATACCTTTGAAAGAGCACAACCGATCTCCTTCCCCTTCCTCCCATAATCCGAGTTTATGCTCCATCTCTAATAACGTCGTTGTCGACGGGATGTTAAACTCAAATCTCCTCCTTCTCGTGTCATCCTTTGAATTTTGACCTAAATACATGTTTTACATTACCGGTTATTCCACATGTGAAAAACCTCCACCGTCACGGAACTCCGTCAGTTATTTTTTTCACAGTAGTTTCAAGGCACAGTAGTTGGTCAACCAGAAGTGCTTTCATACCATTGCACATATTGCGGACAATATTTTGTAACAGGGTTCACGCTCACTCCTATCTGCGTCTGCACATGGTATCTTTTATCAAATAATAAAATCGACATGACGATACTCTAAAGGCGCGTAACCTTACAAAACAGATTTGCTTGCCATTTTACGAGAAAGAAATAATTTATGTAATGGAATTGTGGAATATTTTGTAGAAAATGTACGAAAAATTTTAGACGATCCCATCGTACCAGCAGAAAATGTAAATACAGTTTGAGGCGAAGGGAGTGATTGCGTAACTGTACAATGTAAAATCTCGGAAACTGTCAGTTATCCCACACGAAAGCAACGAAAACTTTGCGAGCCCTTGGTTAACTGAATGCAAGTGAGACATCGGTTTTATTAATCTTAGCATTTAAACAGCTCCAAACTGAGATCTAATTACTCGCGTTTCAAAAAGTATGATTGAAGAGAGGAACATTCACGTCTTCAAATAGTCTACGACTTGTAAGAAATGCCATGAGTGATTCGTCCCATTACTGTTACACAAAGTGATCCACAAGGCTACGTGAGTCCTTCCTTCATTTCGTGAGTAACTTTTTTTGTGTATATAGCGTCTGTATTTCTAAAGCAGTTAAATTTCTTCTGCTTTTCTTTTCCATTATGCAGAGGAAAATCTATGTATGCGATAAAATAGCAGCATATTTTGATGTCAGCAATTGGGCTGTATGTTAATGATCGCATCTGCTTTGTGTTACACGGCACGTCCGACGGCGACTTATACGGTAATGATGCGTCTGTATCAAAATAGCAAGAAATACAACAGTTGAAGATTCGAAACGACCGAACATTAGAAGTTGAAGAGATTGCATTTTCTCGATCTTTTACGAAATATATGCCATGTTGACTATGAATTGCAAATTAAAACTGTGTTTCGAATCAGGAATCGAACACGGATTCGTGCGTAATATGGGAGGAATAAGGAGAGGTAATTAGCAATTTAATGTTTTGAGTCGCTCTGTAAAGTATGTCCGGGACCTGCTATTGATAGCAAACAGCCAGCGAAAGCATGTATGTGGAATGGAGTACCAGTAGGTACCTAATTTTAACTAGTTACAAGTAATCATCTCTATTGCTCGAGATATAAGAATATAGCACGGAGTAACTACAAGAACTACCGGTAAGATATACTTTAAAAGTACATTCCCGGGCCGGCCGGAGTGGCCGTGCGGTTTAGGCGCTACAGTCTGGAACCGCGTGACCGCTACGGTCGCAGGTTCGAATCCTGCCTCGGGCATGGATGTGTGTGATAACCTTAGGTTAGTTAGGATAAAGTAGTTCTAAGTTCTAGGGGACTGATGACCACAGTAGTTAAGTCCCATAGTGCTCAGAGCCATACATTCCCGGATGACTCCTATGCTGTAGTGCGGCGACTGTGTCTTTCAACGCCATAATTAAGGTACGACTTGTAATGATCTATGTTAAGCAATGACGCATACCGACAACGTACTGAAACCAGATACCGTCAATGGAGATGTCAGAAAACGTGAGGACAGTAAAGACTTGCTAAAGACGGAAGTGCCTTCTTGTTGTTGTTGTTGTGGTCTTCAGTCCTGAGACTGGTTTGATGCAGCCCTCCACGCTGATCTGTCCTGTGCAAGCTTCTTCATCTCCCAGTACCTACTGCAACCTACATCCTTCTGAATCTGCTTAGTGTCTTCATCTCTTGGTCTCCCTCTACGAATTTTACCCTCCACGCTGCCCTCCAATCCTAAATTGGTGATCCCTTGATGCCTGAGAACATGTCCTACCAGCCGATCCCTTCTTCTGGTCAAGTTGTGCCACAAACTTCTCTTCTCCCCAATCCTATTCAGCACCTCCTCATTAGTTACGTGATCTATCCACCTTGTCTTCAGCATTCTTCTGTAGCACCACATTTCGAAAGCTTCTATTCTCTTCTTGTACAAACTAGTTATCGTCCATGTTTCACTTCCATGCATGGCTACACTCCATGCAAATTCTTTCAGAAACGACTTCCTGATACATAAATCTATACTCGATGTTAACAAATTTCTCTTCTTCAGAAACGCTTTCCTTGCCATTGCCAGTCTACATTTTATATCCTCTCTACTTCGACCATCATCTGTTATTTTACTTCCTAAATAGCAAAACTCCTTTACTACTGTAAGTGTCTCATTTCCTAGTCTAATTCCCTCAGCATCACCCGATTTAATTTGACTACATTCCATTACCCTCGTTTTGATTTTGTTGATGTTAATCTTATATCCTACTTTCAAGACACTGTCCATTCCGTTCAACTGCTCTTCCAGGTCCTTAGCTGTCTCTGACAGAATTACAATGTCATCGGCGAACCTCAAAGTTTTTACTTCTTCTCCATGAATTTTAATACCTACTCCGAATTTTTTTTGTTTCGTTTACTGCTTGCTCAATATACAGATTAAATAACATCGGGGAGAGGCTACAACCCTGTTTCACTCCTTTCCCAACCACTGCTTCCCTTTCATGCCCCTCGACTCTTATGACTGCCATCTGGTTTCTGTACAAATTGTAAATAGCCTCTTGCTCCCTGTATTTTACCCCTGCCACCTTCAGAATTTGAAAGAAAGTATTCCAGTCAACATTGTCAAAAGCTTTCTCCAAGTCTACAAATGCTAGAAACGTAGGTTTGCCTTTTCTTAATCTTTCTTCTAAGATACGTCTTAAGGTCAGTACTGCCTCACGGGTTCCAACATTTCTACGGAATCCAAACTGATCCTCCCCGAGTTCCGCATCTACCAGTTTTTCCATTCGTCTGTAAAGAATTCGCGTCAGTATTTTGCAGCTGTGACTTATTAAACTGATAGTTCGGTAATTTTCACATCTGTCAGCACCTGCTTTCTTTGGGATTTGAATTATTATATTCTTCTTGAAGTCTGAGGGTATTTCGCCTGTCTCATACATCTTGCTCACCAGCTGGTAGAGTTTTGTCATGACTGGCTCTCCCAAGTCTGTCAGTATTTCTAATGGAATGTTGTTTACTCCCGGAGCCTTGTTTCGACTCAGGTCTTTCAGTGCTCTGTCAAACTCTTCACGCAGTATCTTATCTCCCATTTCATCTTCATCTACATCCTCTTCCATTTTCATATTATTGTCCTCAAGTACATCGCCCTTGTAAAAACCCTCTATATACTCCTTACACCTTTCTGCCTTCCCTTCTTTGCTTAGAACTGGGTTTCCATCTGAGCTCTTGATATTCATACAAGTGGTTCTCTTTTCTCCAAAGGTCTCTTTAATTTTCCTGTAGGTAGTATCTATCTTACCCCTAGTGAGATAAGCCTCTACATCCTTACATTTGTCCTCTAGCCATCCCTGCTTAGCCATTTTGCACTTCCTGTCGATCTCATTTTTGAGACGTTTGTATTCATTTTTGCCTCCGTCATTTACTGCCTTCTTATCCATTCCTATTTTCAAGTGCAACAGGAAAAATCCCAAATGGTGGTTGACTAGTGGTGGCTAAATATTCGGACATAATTATCAGCCACTAAAAGAAAGAGCTCAGTCACAGAGGATTTGGCAGAAATGATTCCCAGAGTTGGAAGGATCACTCCCACAACTATCAAAACAGAGAACATTAAAGAATCTTCCGCTAACAAAAGTCAGTATTAGAAATTTATATTCAGTTCTGGAGAAATCATAGGTCGAGCAAGGACCATTTTTCGGTTTTGACCCCTAACAACTGCCGGGTATCACATCAACGCTCTGGTCTAGTCATCTTTGAATAAACTCAGATCAAATTTTATTTATTTATTACTGTTGTTCCACTTATTTTGCGCTTCAAGTTCTCCACTTATGTATGTAACAGAGTAGGCATATTTGAAACATAGCCGTTCTGGAAGTGTAACTGGAGCGCACGAGCTGGAGTTTACGACACTATCATGAGACTACAGATACCGTCAAGTGTGGTTATTAGTGTTGTAACGATTGTGATGTTTCACCTGTGTGGTGTCGCAAACAAACAGCACGATTGGTAGGGTGTCCATGTACTTGTATGGTGAAGTGCCTCGTCGCAGCGCTGAGTGTCTTGCCAGAAAAAAGTCTCCTACACCAGGCTTAACTCGCGTATTGCTGTTTCTGTATCTCACTCCGTGACGACACTACTGCAACTTTTATTATTAATTACCTCACTTTTTATGTCGAGCTCTTCTAACCAAGTGAGCAGCATATCATTCGTTGTGGGTACAGCGATTTCCATCGGCGTGAGAGCGTTACCTACACCACGATATTGTTGTTAGGCACCTCCTGATTAAACATTTATGCCTTATTTCTCACTTCTTGACTGACTGGATGTTCTAAACTCTTGTTAACGCTTTTCTTCTTATTTTCAGGAGTTTTGTTTCATTAGACCGTAAACAAACTGAGGTTCGGATTAAAATCAACGCCATCGGTGCATCAGCTACAAAGCATAATGATTTAAACAAGTCGCAGGACATGTGGAAGATGTAGTGAGAATTTGGAATTAGTAGTAAGTTATAGCACTCCAGTTTTTACTAACGTTTGGCACCTAATGATGTGGCTATACAGTCCTGAAATAAATTCACATGAACTGAACATCAAAATACATTGTTGAATACAGCTATACGAAGAAATTGACAGGGTTATTTGAATAAATTAAACAAAAGTCGGATAGAGTTCTTGTAAATAGCCTATCCACAATGGACTCCGTACAATTGAGCAGAATCAGGGTTTCACTTTTCAAACAATGTATGTATAGCTTTGGTGGGCCATTATTGCTGCAACATTTCATTTTTTCTCATTACACTCATTACGACGTCACTAGAGAGTGACTCACGCGGCATCTATCAGCGTTTTGAATGTGAAGATATTCTCGTGTGTAATTAGAGCAGAGTCATCTAAGCCGTAGTCAATCTATTTATTACTAGATCGAGAATGCGGCTTAATTTTAATGCACCGCCCGCAATCGTCTGACTTTTCCTTATTTCAATTAATCAGATTATTGAAATAATTACTAATGCCAGGATTACAGTAGATGAGATACTAAACAGCGAAGCAGTTATCAACCTGACAGATAGTTTCAAGTGGGGAGTGATCTGTTAGACGAAAACCTAATGGATGCAGTATGTCTTTGCCACTTATCATTTATCAAGTGAAAACAGGCAGTTTGGAAGCAACTGCAGTTCAGTACGATAGCCTATCCAGACAGCGCTGAAGCTTGGAGTTTTCACATGCACATTTGCGGTTCCACATTAACCTTTCGCAAGGAAAATTACAGTCCTAGGAGCCATCGGAAGTGGAGACACAGAATTTTAGTTTGAGACCCTGACGCTGAACCAGCTGATTCATGAACAGAAAATGTTTGTTTATTTATTTATTTATTTATCGAATAGTGTGTTGTCTTTTACCTAAAAATTAATATTAAACTGCACAGGCATTAAAGTTAGATGTTAATATCTCGTGCGCAATTTTTAAAATTAGCTACTATATTTCAGCACGATAATCGACTAATTTAGTGAAATAATCGACTTATTTATCGGCATATAACATAAGAAGGTCCTCAGTCTGTATGCATCTGATACCTTGTCTACTAACTACCGCATTCCTTAGTTATGCGTGTCTCTATTGCAAACGACAACTTTTATCTTAATAAAATTGTAAATGTTCTTACATGCGCTGTGGCTGTCGTAGCTCGACTACATCTACTACCTACGCTTAGGAGATTAGTGGGAGTATTTACCGTTCTCCCAAACTCATATGCATCATGAAGACTCATTCATACACAAACAGCATGTTTTGTTCCCGGCTATGCGAATATTGCCGAGTTTACTATCAGCTAAATAACAGTCTTAGCTGTTACGCACCGTTACTGTCTTAAACTAGCAACTACAAACACTTCTTGCTTATTTAGTAGCGCCGGCGCACTGAGTCACTGCCAAGGACTCACGGGTCATGTTCATTGACTCACGAGACAACGCTATCTTTTGTGCACTTCTTACTGCAAGCAGATGTCTGAAGAGCAGCAGTGTGAAAAAGCGTTCCACATTTTTTTTACCTCTCCCACTTTGCTTATTTACAAGACACAACTGTACTTCCTTATCTAATATTTTATCTGTTATCGTATGAAAATTTTACTAGAGGTTACATAAGATATCTTCTTCACGTAGACAGGTATCGATTTTGATGCAAGTAATAGTTCTATCCTCATTTCAAACCAGTGATTAATTTTATGTCCTCTAATTCAGCTGAAACAGATAACTATAGTCGTCGATATGCCCGTGAGGCTCAACCAGGGTCATGGGGACGTTGCGGACTGCACAGAAGATGGAATACTTCCCTTGCCGACAGCCAGAAGGCGATGGATTTTTTTTTCCATATCCGAGCAGTCAGGAATGCTTTCCCTTCCGTCACAGAAACATTTCAGGACGTTAGTTTGCAAACTTTGATTACTCAAGTAGTTTTATTATTTGCTGTAGGAGAAGCTGAACGGTTGAGAACTCCCTCCAGAGATGTGTCTGTGAAATCTTATGGGACTTAACTGCTAAGGTTATCAGTCCCTAATCTTACACACTACTTATCCTAAATTATCTTAAGGACAAACATACCTACCCATGCCCGAGGGAGGTCTCGAACCTCCGCCTTAGACCGCTCGGCTATCCCTCCAGAGATATATATGTCTAACATTCTGCAGATACATCACTGATCGACAAAGATGGTTAAACGGTTAACAAATTTCGAAGGTTGTTCTAAAATCGGCTAATCGAGGGGCCTTTCACGGACCCTCGTGGAGGGTAAAAAGGGAAGCCCAGTGCTGCTCTGACGCTCAATATTATTAACAGTTCCAAGTTCCGTAGACAAGTTTAATCATTTTAAAGCACGTGTGCGTAATTTTATGTTAGTAGGTTACCCTTCGGTATTTGGTAAGCACTTTTCGGTATTGACATTACAACACCTGTCAGGATACCAAAGAAAGAAATTTTACTTATTGTCAATATACAGTGCAGAAGGAAGAACATGTAACTAAATATGTAGTAGAAATTGAAAATACAGCATCAGCTGTAAGGTTTTCTTTGTTTTTCAGTGCTTAAACCACGATCGGTTTCGGACTATCACGTGGCCATTGTCATATGTTTTACTGAAAGTAAACAAGAGATAGAAGCTAATAATAATTTTTACTCGCACAAGCACATATGAGAATCCAAAAAAGAAGTACTACTTAACATTTATGGAAAAGAGCGGTCGGGATAGGTGCGATAAGACGTAAGTCAATGTGAAAGAAACATCAGACAATACAACGAGAGATTGCCTGGATAAATAAGTATGGAATGCACACCAGGAGACTTAGACTATGCTGTGACCTCGAGCGCCGCGACTGAGAGTACGGAGTTGCGTACGCTGAGGAGGAAGAAAACTGGCAAACCAAATTGGCAAAAGTAGTGCCATCTACTGACGGAAAGAACAACGCGGGATCAACTAGTCCAGCCATTCACAATTCAAGTTGGTAATTTATATGCAAAAGGAAAAAAATATAGCAAAAAGTTGCACGAACAGCGTTAAGAGTACATATGGGTGGTAAAGGAATATACTGAACAGAGGCCGTACAGAACTGTAGTAAACCTGCTAACTGGAAGCCGGCAATTTAAAGCCTACTTCTCAACAGTAAAACACAATGAATTTTTTTCTCTTTCCACGAGTGGCACGCAATTTTATCTTGTTTTAGTGGAGACGCATATGGCGAACTTAGTATACAGAGAGGTAAAAATTGACACACATGCTTGAAATGACATGGGGTTTTATTAGAACCAAAAAAAAGAACAAAGTATTGCTAGACACGTGAAAGATCTCTTGCGTTCGTCGTTTGGTGACGATCGTATGCTCAGCAGCCACTTTCGTCATGCTTGGCCTCCCAGGTCCCCAGACCTCAGTCCGTGCGATTATGGGATTTGGGGTTACCTGAAGTCGCAAGTGTATCGTGATCGACCTACATCTCTAGGGATGCTGAAAGACAACATCCGACGCCAATGCCTCACCATAACTCCGGACTTGCTTTACAGTGCTGTTCACAACATTATTCCTCGCCTACAGCTATTGTTGAGGAATGATGGTGGACATATTGAGCATTTCCTGTAAAGAACATCTTTGCTTTGTCTTATTTGTTATGCTAATTATTGCTATTCTGATCAGATGAAGCGCCATCTGTCGGACATTTTTTGAACGTTTGTATTTTTTTGTTGTTGTTGTAATGAAACCCCATGTCATTCCAAGCATGTGTGTCAATTTGTACCTCTCTATCTACATTATTCCGTGATTTATTCAGTTTTCAAATTTGTACTGACTTTTACATCACCTGCTATTTTGCCATAATGTTTTTGTATGGTAGTGTGGATTGGGCGGCGAACCATTCTGCAGCCACGAACTTCCACACGACTTTGGAGTTTTGTTGTTAGATACGAAGGATACACGCTGTGGGTAGTCAAGCAGCAGGCCGTATCTGAAGGTAGCATTAGATGACTAATTTTTACGGAGGAAATAGAAATAAGGCCAGAAAAAAATTCGGTGGGCACGTATTTGCAGGTGGGCGTGTCCGATGAGGTCTGCCAGCAGTGCATCCCGGGAACATGCAGCGGCGCGCATTAAATCGGCCCCAGGGCGGCCTGCGTCCGCGCACTCTCACCTGCTCGGCATTCTGCGCGCGATGGGAAACCGCCGCTTTCCTGCTACGCGGCCCGACTACGCTGCTGCTTTGGATATCAATCGACTTTTCACTCCTACAATGACTTCATTCTAGTCGCGAGCTGGTTAATCAGATCTGTCATCCTATTTTGTTTACAGTCTACAGAATAGCCAGCTTCTTAGTGGGTAACGCAAATCAGTGTGAGCACTCACTCAAAACTGAGCCGAAACATAGTGATCACTGCACACCGCGTGAGTGAGTGCGGCACGATGGCGTTGCGGGCACGTGAAGTGGTAAGGAAGGTATCTAGGCTGAGAGGATCCGAATGGGGAATCATTCTAGCGACTGTGGGGAAATACACTGATAGAACCGAATGTGACAAAGGTCTGATTGTTATGGCCCGGCGTCTGAAACTGAGCGTGCCGTAAACGGCGAAGCTGTCCCACTGTTCAAGTGCTACTGTTAACAGCGTCTGTGAAAACTGACTGGAGGACGGTGAAACCAAGAGTAAGTAACAAGGAGATGGACGTCCACGCCTCATCACAGAACGTTGATGTCGGAGTCTTGGCCGACCTGTGACGGAAGGTAGGCGACGATCTTTGGCCGATTTGATTACTGAGTACAATTCTGTTGCAGGTACAGAGTGAGTAGCATTTCTTGTTATGCCAGGTCTGTTGTCGTGTCCGAACATCCTGTTATCCAACCGATCAGATGCTCGACATACACACCGCACTACGGACGCACGGATCTGGACAGTGTTACGCAATGGCTTTCGTGTAGAGGATGGGGGAAGGGGAGGGGGAAGGACAGATCTTCTGTCTTCAGAGTGTTTGATGCGGCAAGCCACGACTTCCTTTTCTTTGTGAACCTCACTGCCTCTGAGTAACACAACGTGAGTCATTATTTGTTGGATGTATTCCAGTCACTGTCTTCCCGTACAGTTTCTGTCCTTACCGATCCTTCCAGTGCCATAGAAGCCCTTCCCTAATTTCCTATCAGCCAGTCTTCTGCTAGTTAGTGTTTTCGATTAGGTGCATTCTAAGAGTAAAGAACGTTTGCGTCTCCAAACATTTATGTTCAAGAAACAGAACGATAACTTATTTTATAACATATTTTGATATGAAAATTATTTTTCTACTGCGTCGCAGTTCAAATTTTAAGTATTTGTCAGAGCGTTCCGCCTTTCCAATGGCTTCAGCTTCTCACTGACTTCAGTTGCTGCCTAGTTATCGAACCATTCATTAAGGGAAGGTTTACTATCTTTTGCCCCGAAAAAAGCATGTTCTTTGCGAATATTTTTATCGGGATGAGTTAGAGATATCTATGTCAAATTTGGTCAAAATGTTTATTGATATATCCTCTGCAAACTGTAATTTTTTCGACCGTAAATATCGAAGAGCAAAGGTGGAAGGGCCTTTGGAACGAAACAAAATTTCGATGTAGACCTCCACGCGCGGTATGTCACAGGTCAGCCGGCTCGTCTGAAATCAAAATTAGGTTGACGTTAGCGAAGTATATAAGATTCTTTAGGAGTTGTACCTCGCTTAAGTTATTTGTACCATACGAAACAAAATGGCGGCCATTTGAAAAAATAGAGTTCTTTCATCGATTTTTCGACTTCGTCGACCAAGTAAAAGTATTTATAGTTGACGAATCGGAATAAAAGTGGTACAGCTCCTATACAATTTAGTTAGCTTCATCGGAAACAAAGAATCATGCCAATCGGTTCAGTAGATTTGAAGTTACCAGACCGCGCGATAAAAAAGTCATTTCGAGAAAAACGCGTTTGAAGTTTTGACTACATATAAATGCAATATTATGCAACGTACGTCCAATCTGCTATACCGGGTCCATAAACTAGTCCTTCCTCTTTCTCATAGAGGGCATTCTGCTCGATCTGGGCCATCCTACGCTGCCCCAGAGCCGCTCGTACGGCCAGTGACAAGCGGTTTTCGGGCGCTTGAATCCGGTGGTCGTCCGAATGCTTGGCGAACTGCGTCGACTAGAGTCCCAGGGTGACGTCCATCGTTGTCATGGTCTCCAGAATTGCTGAATACCCTTCGTTGAAGCTGCTCACTGCCAGGAAAGCCGGAATCTCGACAGTCTTCGCACCAGAATGCAAATGCTTGGAGGCTAATTTCCAAACACACGCGATCAAACTTTCATTTGAATTTTGTGTGTTTCCTCCCAAGCATCAGTGCAATAGCTCGTCCTCCGAAAGGGCCTCGTAGATCGGATGAATCACTTTTTTAACTTCTTTGGAGAGCGGCTGGTCGTGTTGATATTCATCCAGATGTCCGGCAACCTCTGCAATGCGCCACTTGCACCAACTAGTTTCCCCAGCCGGACAATTCTGGTGTTGTGGGTGGTCACAACACTTGTGGAAATACGTTGCCCAAAATGCCTTCTTCATCTGTTCCACCGAAATGGAATGCCATCGGATTGCCAAGCCGTAGTACGTCGAAAGCTCCTTGATCACTTATCAGTTTTAGTCATGAGCAACCACATACAATAATTTTTCGCGGCTACGAAGTCGAAATTACCGAAAAAAACTGGTGCGTGAAAAAGGCCGATTTCAAGCAGGTGTATTTTTTTGTTGAACCGCGAACAACAAACATTTCCGTTCCGTATTCGGAAAAACGGTTTCAGGGGTGGATTCTAAACACTTTTATGGATCCAAAAATTAAATTTAAAAAATCTATTTTTTGAACCAAAAGATACTAAACCTTCCGTTAACATCCTATTTCAGTTCTTTGTTGTTTCCATAGTACCTTCCGCCCAAAAACGTCCTGTCTCTATAGCAGTCCATAATTGCGAAAGTGTTACCGGTGGAGAACTATGTACACGAACAGACTTCTCAATTATTTCCCATAAATTAACGATGAGATTCATGTCGGGCGATCTGGGTGGTCAGATGAGTGGTTCGAACTGCCCACAATATTCTTCAAATGAATCACAAAAATTGTGACCCGGTGACATGGCGCATTGTCACTCACGAAAATTCCATCTTTGTTTGGAAACAAGTAGCACAACATAACCATTTCCAGTCAATGATCGGTTCTGTTGGATCAGAGGGCACAGTCCATTCCATGTAAACATAGTCCACATCATTATGTAGCCACCACCAGCTTGCACAGCGCCTTGTTGACAACTTGGCTCCATTACAATAAAATGAATACCCCTGGCTGCATACAGGCGTTGAAATAAGTCAACGGGGACAGTTGAAAATGTGCGGCCCGACCGGGGACTCGAACCAAGGATCTCCTGCTTACATCGTAGACGCTGTATCTCTCTGAGCCACCGAGGACACAGAAGATATTGCGACTGCAGGGATTTATCTCTGGCACGCCTCCCGTAATTCCCATATTCGCAGCTTATTGTCCCCCACTATACTCATACTGCCCCTGCCCATCATACTCATTACTCGCGGCTTTACCGCCGATTCCCGTAAGAGTTTCGGCATTGTTTGTGCATCCGCACAGAAGAAGATGGTCAAATGGCCGGTGAGCCTTAACTATATATACACACCTGGAAATGGAAAAAAGAACACATTCACACCGGTGTGTCAGACCCGCCATACTTGCTCCGGACACTGCGAGAGGGCTGTACAAGGAATGATCACACGCACGGCACAGCGGACACACCAGGAACCGCGGTGTTGGCCGTCGAATGGCGCTAGCTGCGCAGCATTTGTGCACCGCCGCCGTCAGTGTCAGCCAGTTTGCCGTGGCATACGAAGCTCCATCGCAGTCTTTAACACTGGTAGCATGCCGCGACAGCGTGGACATGAACCGTATGTGCAGTTGACGGACTTTGAGCGAGGGCGTATAGTGGGCTTGCGGGAGGCCGGGTGGACGTACCGCCGAATTGCTCAACAAGTGGGGCGTGAGGTCTCCACAGTACATCCATGTTGTCGCCAGTGGTCGGCGGAAGGTGCACGTGTCCGTCGACCTGGGACCGGACCGCAGCGACGCACGGATGCACGCCAAGACCGTAGGATCCTACGCAGTGCCGTAGGGGACCGCACCGCCACTTCCCAGCAAATTAGGGACACTGTTGCTCCTGGGGTATCGGCGAGGACCATTCGCAACCGTCTCCATCAAGCTGGGCTACGGTCCCGCACACCGTTAGGCCGTCTTCCGCTCACGCCCCAACATCGTGCAGCCCGCCTCCAGTGGTGTCGCGACAGGCATGAATGGAGGGACGAATGGAGACGTGTCGTCTTCAGCGATGAGTCGCTTCTGCCTTTTTGCCAATGATGGTCGTATGCGTGTTTGGCGCCGTGCAGGTGAGCGCCACAATCAGGACTGCATACGACCGAGGCACACAGGGCCAACACCCGGCATCATGGTGTGGGGAGCGATCTCCTACACTGGCCGTACACCTCTGGTGATCGTCGAGGGGACACTGAATAGTGCACGGTACATCCAAACCGTCATCGAACCCATCGTTCTACCATTCCTAGACCGGCAAGGGAACTTGCTGTTCCAACAGGACAATGCACGTCCGCATGTATCCCGTGCCACCGAACGTGCTCTAGAAGGTGTAAGTCAACTACCCTGGCCAGCAAGATCTCCGGATCTGTCCCCTATTGAGCATGTTTGGGACTGGATGAAGCGTCGTCTCACGCGGTGTGCAGGTCCAGCACGAACGCTGGTCCAACTGAGGCGCCAGGTGGAAATGGCATGGCAAGCCGTTCCACAGGACTACATCCAGCATCTCTACGATCGTCTCCATGGGAGAATAGCAGCCTGCATTGCTGCGAAAGGTGGATATACACTGTACTAGTGCCAACATTGTGCATGCTCTGTTGCCTGTGTCTATGTGCCTGTGGTTCTGTCAGTGTGATCATGTGATGTATCTGACCCCAGGAATGTGTCAATAAAGTTTCCCCTTCCTGGGACAATGAATTCACGGTGTTCTTATTTCAATTTCCAGGAGTGTATATGAAGATGCTAACTGTTCTTTCGGACATGTCCGAAAGAACAGATACCATCTTCATATACACTATTTGCCATTAAAATTGCTACACTAACAAGAAAGTCAGATGATTGCGTATTTGTTGAACAAATATATTATACTAGATCTGACATGTGATTACATTTTCACGCAGTTTGGGTGCACACATCGTGACAAATCAGTACCCAGAACAACCAACTCTGGCCGTAATAACGGCCTTGATACGCCTGGACATGGAGTCAAACTAGAGCTTGGATGGCATGCACAGGTACAGCTGCCCATGCAGCTTCAACACGATACCACACTTCATCAAGAGTAGTGACTGGCGTATTGTGACGAGCCAGTTGCTCGGTCACCATTGACCAGACGTTTTCAATTGGTAAGAGATCTTGAGAATGTGCTGGCCAGGGCAGCAGTCGAACATTTTCTGTATCAAGAAAGGCCAGTACAGGACCTGCAACATGCGGTTCTAGGCGCTTCAGTCTCGAACCTCGTGACCGCTACGGTCGCAGGTTCGAATCCTGCCTAGGGCATGGATGTGTGTGATGTCCTTAGGTTAGTTAGGTTTAAGTAGTTCTACGTTCTAGGGGACTGATGACCACAGATGTTAAGTCCCATAGTGCTCAGAGCCATTTGAACCATTTTTGAACCTGCAACATGCGGTCGTGCATTATCCTGCTGAAATGTAGCTTTCGATAGGGATTGAATGAAGGGTACAGCCACGGGTCGTAACACATCTGAAATGTAACGTCTACTGTTCATAGTGCTGTCAATGCGAACAAGAGGTGACCGAGACGTGTAACTAATGGCACCCCATACTATCGCGCCGGGTGGTACGCCAGGATGGCGATGACGAATACACGCTATCAATGAGCGTTCACCGCGATGTCGCCAAACACGGATGCGACCATTGTGATGCTGTAAACAGAACCTGGATTTATCCGAAAAAATGACGTTTTGCCATTCGTGCACCCAGGTTCGTCGTTGAGTACATCATCGCAGGCGCTCCTGTCTGTGATGCAGGACAAGGGTAACCGCAGCCATGGTCTTTGAGCTGATAGTCCATGCTGCTGCAGACGTCGTCGAACTGTTCGTGCAGATGGTTGTTGTTTATAAACGTCCCCATCTGTTGACAGCCATGCGAATAAGATGCCTGTCATCTCGAGTGCTGCCGTTGTGATCCAGCACGGCGTTCCGCATTACCCTCCTGAACCCACCGATTCCATATTCTGCCAACAGTCATTGGATCTCGACCAACGCGAGCAGCAATGTCGCGATACGATAAACCGCAATTGACCTTTATCAAAGTCGGAAACGTGATGGTACGCATTTCTCCTCCTTACACGAGGCATCACAACAACGTTTCACCAGGCAACGCCGGTCAACTGCTGTTTGTGTATGAGAAATCGGTTGGAAACTTTCCTCATGTCAGCACGTTGTAGGTGTCGCCATCGGCGCCAACCTTGTGTAAGTGCTCTGAAAAGCTAATCATTTGCTTATCACAGTATTTTCTTCCTGTCGGTTAAATTTCCCGTCTGTAGCACCTTATCTTCGTGGTGTAGCAATTTTAATGGCCAGTAGTAAACCGGATGTATAACTTGGGTCCATGGATTCCTACCATCAGCTGTTACCAACTGAAATAGAGACTCATCTTACTAGGCTAGCCGGCCGGGTGGCCGAGCGGTTTTAGGCGCTACAGTCTGGAACCGCGCAACCGCTACGGTCGCAGGTTCGAATCATGCCTCGGGTACGGATGTGTGTGATGTCTTTAGGTTAATTAGGTTTAAGTAGTTCTAAGTTCTAGGGGACTGTTGACCTCAGAAGTTAAGCCCCATAGTGCTCAGAGCCATTTGAACCTTACTAGGCCACTGTTTTCCAGTCGTCTAAGGTCCAACTGACATGGTCACGAGCCCAGGAGAGGCGCTGCGGCTGATGTCATGCTCTTAGCAAAGGCAATCGCTTGGGTCGCGTGCTGCCATAGCCCATTAATGAAAAATTTTTCAGCACTGTCCCAACGGATACGTTCGTCGTACGTCCCAAGTTGATTTCTGCGATTATTGCACGAAGTGTTGCCTGTGTGTTAGCACTGACAACTCTACACAAACGCCGCTGATCTTGGTCATTAAGTGAAGACCGTTGGCCATTGCATTGTCCGTGGTGAGAGGTATCACCTGAAATTTGGTATTCTCGGCACACTCTTGACACTGTGGATTTTGGAATACTGAACAGCCTCGTTATTTCCGAACTGGAATGTCCCATGCGTCTAGCTGCAACTACCATTCTGTTAATTCCCGTATTGCGGCCATAATCACGTCGGAAACCTTTTCACAAGAATAACCTGAGTGCAAGTGACGGCTCTGCCAACACTTTTGTACCTTGTGTACTCGATACTACCGCCATCTCTTTATGTCCGTATCGCTATATCGATATCCCATTGCTTCTATCACCGTAGTATCAGGCGGATGTTGAAAAACAAGTCACTTAACCTCGCGAAACAAATCCTACGTCAAGGAAGCAGAATGCAGGAGAGTTTTATCGTCAAGAAGCACAATGCCACTGCACAGCAACCCACGCCGCTTATTTTGAACGGCGCTCTGAGGTCGCTGCATTTACGGTCCCTCCTCTAGGCATAAAGTCGAATAGTAGGACACCATTTCGATTCCAAAACACTTTAATCATAATCTTTTTGGTGGTTTAATTTTGTTGGAGATTGTGAATATAATAGACTGGGGCATTTTTACTGAATTGTAATATGAAACTCTGCTCTCATTATAAGTAAAAATGTAAGTAAATTTTTGGAAGATTGTTCCAGGTAACAGAAAACTAGTAATATCATAATTATTTAGTAAACACAGTCGCGGTCACATATACACTCCTGGAAATTGAAATAAGAACACCGTGAATTCATTGTCCCACGAAGGGGAAACTTTATTGACACATTCCTGGGGTCAGATACATCACATGATCACACTGACGGAACCACAGGCACATAGACACAGGCAACAGAGCATGCACAATGTCGGCACTAGTACAGTGTATATCCACCTTTCGCAGCAATGCAGGCTGCTATTCTCCCATGGAGACGATCGTAGAGATGCTGGATGTAGTCCTATGGAACGGCTTGCCATGTCATTTCCACCTGGCGCCTCAGTTGGACCAGCGTTCGTACTGGACGTGCAGACCGCGTGAGACGACACTTCATCCAGTCCCAAACATGCTCAATGGGGGACAGATCCGGAGATCTTGCTGGCCAGGGTAGTTGACTTACACCTTCTAGTTCCCGTTGGGTGGCACGGAATACATGCGGACGTGCATTGTCCTGTTGGAACAGCAAGTTCCCTTGCCGGTCTAGGAATGGTAAAACGATGGGTTCGATGACGGTTTGGATGTACCGTGCACTATTCAGTGTCCCCTCGACGATCACCAGAGGTGTACGGCCAGTGTAGGAGATCGCTCCCCACACCATGATGCCGGGTGTTGGCCCTGTGTGCCTCGGTCGTATGCAGTCCTGATTGTGGCGCTCACCTGCACGGCGCCAAACACGCATACGACCATCATTGGCACCAAGGCAGAAGCGACTCTCATCGCTGAAGACGACACGTCTCCATTCGTCCCTCCATTCACGCCTGTCGCGACATCACTGTAGGCGGGCTGCACAATGTTGGGACGTGAGCGGAAGACGGCCTAACGGTGTGCGGGACTGTAGCCCAGCTTCATGGAGACGGTTGCGAATGGTCCTCGCCGATACGACAGGAGCAACAGTGTCCCTAATTTGCTGGGAAGTGGCGGTGCGGTCCCCTACGGCACTGCGTAGGATCCTACGGTCTTGGCGTGCATCCGTGCGTCGTTGCGGTCCGGTCCCAGGTCGACGGGCACGTGCACCTTCCGCTGACCACTGGCGACAACATCGATGTACTGTGGAGACATCACGCCCCACGTGTTGAACAATTCGGCGGTACGTCCACCCGGCCTCCCGCATGCCCACTATACGCCCTCGTTCAAAGTCCGTCAACTGCACATACGGTTCACGTCCATGCTGTCGCGGCATGCTACCAGTGTTAAAGACTGCGATGGAGCTCCGTATGCCACGGCAAACTGGCTGACACTGACGGCGGCGGTGCACAAATGCTGCGCAGCTAGCGCCATTCGACGGTCAACACCGCGGTTCCTGGTGTGTCCGCTGTGCCGTGCGTGTGATCATTGCTTGTACAGCCCTCTCGCAGTGTCCGGAGCAAGTATGGTGGATCTGACACACCGGTGTCAATGTGTTCTTTTTTCCATTTCCAGGAGTGTATATGCTAATATGGAAAAAAATACATAGCATTACTCCGCTAATATGGAAAAAATACATAGCATTACTTTTGAGTAGTAGAGTATCATTACCCATAATACACTATGTGATTAAAAGTATACGTATACTTGGCTGAAAATGACTTACAAGTTCGTGGTGCTCTCCATCGGTAGTGCTGGAATTCAGTATGGTGTTGACCCACCCTTAGCCTTGATTACAGCTTCCACTGTCGCAGGAATACGTTCAATCTGGTGCTGAAAGGTTTCTTGGGGAATGGGAGCCCGTTCTTCACGGAGTGCTGCACTGAGGAGAGGTATCGATGTCGGTCGGTGAAACCTGGCGCGAAGTCGGAGTTCCAAAACATCCCAAAAGTGTTCTACAGGATTTACGTCAGGATTCTGTGCAGGCCAGCCGATTATGGGGATGTTAATATCGTGTAGCCACTCCGCCACAGGTTGTGCATTATGAACAGGTGCTCGATCGTGTTGAAACACGTAATCACCATCCCCGAATTGCTCTTCAACAGTGAAAAGAAAGAAGGTTCTTAAAACATCAATGTAGGCCTTACTGTGATAGTAACACGCAAAACAACAAGGAGCGCAAGCTCCCTTCATGAAAAACACGACCACACCGTAACATCACCACCTCCGAATTTTACTTTTGGCACTACACACGCTGGCAGATGACGTTCACCTGGCATTCGACATACCCACACCCTGCCATCGGATCGCCACATTGTGTACCGTGATTCGTCACTCCACACTCACAAAACGTTTTTCCACTGTTCAATCGTACAATGTTTACGCTCCTTACACCAAACGAGGCGTCGTTTAGCATTTACCGGTGTTATGTGTGGCTTATGAGCAGCCCCTCGACCATGAAATCCAAGTTTTCTCACCTTCCACCTCACTGTCATAGTACTTGCAGTGGATCCTGATGCAGTTTGGAATTCCTGTGTGATGGTCTGGATAGATGTCTGCCTATTACACATTACGACCCTCATAAACTGTCGCCGGTCTCAGTCAGTCAACAGACGAGGTCGGCCTGTACGCTTTTGTGCTGCATGTGTCGCTTCACCTTTCCACTTCACTATCAAATCTGAAACAGTGGACGTAGAGATGTTTAGGAGTGTGGAAATCACGCGTATGACACAAGTGACACCCATTCACCTGACCACGTTCGAAGTCGGTGAGTTCCGCGGAGCGCCCATTCTGCTCTCTCACGATGTCTAATGACTACTGAGATGGCTGATATGGAGTACCTGGCAGTAGGCGACAGCACAATGCACCTAATTTGAAAAGACGTATGTTTTTGGGGGTGTCCGGATACTTTTGATTACATAGTGTATATCCACACAGAAACAGAGACACTGAGTCATAGTGCCGACAGCATCACCATTTAAAAAAGGCACTCATACACGTGGGAAACCATAAATAGAGAAATAGCTACATCATATGAGAAGTCAGTCTCCATTTCAGCCTTGTATATTATTATTATGTGCGTATGGACCCTGTCGGATAACGCATTACATTTATGACTCGCCTTTCTAATAGCCCATATAGTTTTCATTCTTTCGCTATGTGCTTTCTTCCTTTCTTCGGACCACTTGATCCCTGACCGTTTAGGGATTCCATTCGGCTTTACAACCCATCTGTTTATCTTGTGACGGTAATGATTCCTAGTCCGATGTTACTATCTGTGACTTTTCCAAGTCATATTTGACTTCTGTCCATGGAATGTTCTTCAGTTTTGCTGTGTACGTCAAAATCTTGTGAGTTAGCCTTGAAGATGGGAGTCCATGAACGTGTCCATAGAATTTCAGCCTTCGTTTCCTCGTACCTGCGGCAAGGTTCGACACTTCTTCTGTTGCTTTGGTGCGATTTGAACCAATACCCCACTTCTGTTTTCTCTGGTCCCAGCATTTTCCTCGTGATCTTTTTTTCCTCCCTCAAGATGTTCTCCAGATCGCCTTTTCTATTAAGTACCAAGGTTTCGCTCACGTACAGTATTTCAGGTTTAATCACTGTATTATAATGTTTGGTCTTCGTATCAATGGACATACATTTCTAGTTGTGAATTTCACGCGTTCTCCTATATGCTCGTTTGAGCTTTTGTAACCGAACTTCCTGTGTTTCCTTTTCCAACTCTGTTGGTTCTATGATCTCACCGAGATATTTGAAGTGTGCAACTCGTTTGATGTGCCCGTATTTTGTGTTCAGTTCCTGAATGTCGAATTTAGTACAAATGAACTTGGTCTTCTCGAATAAAATTTGTAGTCCAGTTTCCTCAGCACATTCCTTGAGGACTTCAATCTGTTTGATAGCTGTATTTTCGCAGGCCGCTAGTATCGCAAGGTCGTCTGCGAAAGCTGAACAACTGACCCTGATGTCATCATTCTTTCGTCCAAGTTGACTGGGTTTCCAGTGGTCCTGGGTTTTCAATTCTTTCTCCCATTGTCGGATGACTTTATCCATAACAGGGTTGAAGAGCAGTGGTGAAAATCCATCACCTTCTCGCACACCGGTCTTTATCTCAAATGGCTGTGACAATTCACCCATGAATTTCGCTTTTGACTTCGTGCCCGTGAGTGTCTCCTTGATGAGTCTTAATGTCTTTCGATCAAGTCCTTGTTCTTCTAAGATGTTAAATATGGACTGTCAATCGACCGAATCATATGCCGTCTTGATGTCGACGAACATGCAGATGATCGGAGAGGTTTCGGGTTGCTCTATAGCATCTTCAAATTGAAAATTTGTTCAACACAAGAACGCCCCGGTCGGAAACCGGCTTGATAGTCATCAATTTTGTTTTCAAGCTGTTTTTGTGTTCTTTGAAGAAGGCACGCGGATAGAGTTTTGTGGGTTACTTCAGGGAGAGAAATCCCTCTGTAGTTATAGACATCTGTTCTGTCACCTTTCCTGTGTAACGGATGGATGAGTGCACATTTCCATTTTTCCGGTACCTTCAACGTTTTCCAGATGTCCATGATGATTTGTGTGAGCTCCTCAAGTTCATTTGGGCCTATGTTCTTCAATAGTTCTGCAACTATACCATCTTCTCCATCTTCTGCAGAAGCCCTGTTATTCTTGAGTCTGAGAGTCTGAAGATGTGTCTATGTATTTCGTCTTTGGTAGGTAGTGGAGATTCTGGGTTTAGTGGTGCAGGAGTCTCTTTGGGCCAACTTGATGCGGTCTCCTGGCAGTTGAGTAGCTCTGAGAAATATCGAGCCATATATATATATATATATATATATATATATATATATATATATATATGGTGTTTCAAAAATGACCGATATATTTGAAAGGGCAATAAAAACTAAACGAGCAGCGATAGAAATACACCGTTTGTTGCAATATGCTTGGGACAACAGTACATTTTCAGGCAGACAAACTTTCGAAATTACACTAGTTACAATTGTCAACAACAGATGTCGCTGCGGTCTGGGAAACTCTATAGTACGATATTTTCCACATATCAACCATGCGTAGCAATAATATGGCGTAGTCTCTGAATGAAATTACCCGAAACTTTTGACAACGTGTCTGGCGGAATGGCTTCACATGCAGATGAGATGTACTGCTTCAGCTGTTCAATTGTTTCTGGATTCTGGCGGTACACCTGGTCCTTCAAGTGTCCCCACAGAAAGAAGTCACAGGGGTTCATGTCTGGCGAATAGGGAGGCCAATCCACGCCTCCTCCTGTATGTTTCGGATAGCCCAAAGCAATCACACGGTCATCGAAATATTCATTCAGGAAATTAAAGACGTCGGCCGTGCGATGTGGCCGGGCACCATCTTGCATAAACCACGAGGTGTTCGCAGTGTCGTCTAAGGCAGTTTGTACCGCCACAAATTCACGAAGAATGTCCAGATAGCGTGATGCAGTAATCGTTTCGGATCTGAAAAATGGGCCAATGATTCCTTTGGAAGAAATGGCGGCCCAGACCAGTACTTTTTGAGGATGCAGGGACGATGGGACTGCAAATGGGGCTTTTCGGTTCCCCATATGCGCCAGTTCTGTTTATTGACGAAGCCGTCCAGGTAAAAATAAGCTTCGTCAGTAAACCAAATGCTGCCCACATGCATATCACCGTCATCAATCCTGTGCACTATATCGTTAGCGAATCTCTCTCGTGCAGCAATGGTAGCGGCGCTGAGGGATTGCCACGTTTGAATTTTGTATGGATAGAGGTGTAAACTCTGGCGCATGAGACGATACGTGGACGTTGGCGTCATTTGGACCGCAGCTGCAACACGGCGAACGGAAACCCGAGGCCGCTGTTGGATCACCTGCTGCACTAGCTGCGCTTTGCCCTCTGTGGTTGCCGTACGCGGTCGCCCTACCTTTCCAGCACGTTCATCCGTCACGTTCCCAGTCCGTTGAAATTTTTCAAACAGATCCTTTATTGTATCGCTTTTCGGTCCTTTGGTTACATTAAACCTCCGTTGAAAACTTCGTCTTGTTGCAACAACACTGTGTTCTAGGCGGTGGAATTCCAACACCAGAAAAATCCTCTGTTCTAAGGAATAAACCATGTTGTCCACAGCACACTTGCACGTTGTGAACAGCACACGCTTACAGCAGAAAGACGACGTACAGAATGGCGCACCCACAGACTGCGTTGTCTTCTATATCTTTCACATCACTTGCAGCGCCATCTGTTGTTGAAAATTGTAACTACTGTAATTTCGAAAGTTTGTCTGCCTGAAAATGTACTGTTGTCCCAAGCATATTGCAACAAACGGTGTATTTCTATCGCTGCTCGTTTAGTTTTTATTGCCGTTTCAAATATACCAGTCATTTTTGAAACACCCTATATATATATATATATATATATATATATATATATATATATATATATATAATAAAAAATAAAAATAGGTGTACACATAAGTGGATATGTGTTCCACGTCTCCTCCTAAACCACTGGACCAGTTTCAACCACACTTGCTTCACATAATACGTACTGTCTGAATGGAATTTCTGTAAGATTAAGAACCACCAACCTTTCAAAGGGGTGGGAGATGAGGGTAAAAAATAGCCTAGTCCACATTGCGGGAATAGCCAGAATTTATTCATTCCGTATTTGAGAATGAATGTACTTAGGGACTTGCAACAAACTCTACACACAAAATCAAACATTTACAAAACTTTTTCTCGCTGAAAACCTCCACAAAATTACGAACGGAAAAATGTTTATCGCTTACAACTTTTTCGCTGTTCATGCAGTAAAATTGATGCATCAGGTATGACGTTTAAATTTATTACTTCTTTACTACTAATTCTATTCGCAACACACTTCGCAGACATTATTCACATATGCCACTAAATGTACCTACAAAATTATATCATTGTACGTCACATAGTTCAGGAGATATGATGTCATAAACACTCACATGCGTAAAAACTGCCGCATCATGCACGACGTTTTAATTTGTTTCGTCTTACTGTTAACTCTGTTCGCCATACATTTCGCAGACACAGTGAGGAGGAAGAGGATATGGACAGAGAGAACAAAGGGGGACAGGGACACAGAGAGGGGAGAAGCAGATGCACAGAAAGAGTGTGGGGAGGAAGTTGACAGAGAAAGACAAGTGGATAAGATGGGCACAGAGAGGGAGAGAGTAGGAGAAGATGGACAGCGGTTGACAGGACTGACGGAGAGAAGGAAGAGGAGGTAATTGAATTATGAATTATAGTGGGTGGGGAGATGCACTTTGAGAGGGAGGGGACTTTACTTAAAGGGGAGAAAGTGGTGATGAACAGAGAGAGGGCAAGGGGCAGATGAACAGAGGGAGAGGTGGAGCCCATAGACATAGAGAGGGGAAGGAGGGGAAGAGCAAATGGACAGGGAGAGGGACAAGTGAAGACTGGCACAGAGTGGGAGAGGAGAAGACTGACAGAGAGAGGGAAGGTCGAGATGAGCAGAGAGAGGGAGGAGGATGGAACTGCCTTTGAGTGGTGAGGAGGTGAATATAGAGGGGGGGAGACGAGATGTGCTTAGAGGGGAGAAGAAGGTGGTGAACACAGATAGGGGGAGGAGCAGAGGTGCAAGTGGCCACAGATAGGGCGAGGAGCACGTGGAGAGAAACTGAGTATTCAAATACAGAGATATACAAACACGCAGAATACGGCGCTGCGGTCGGCAACGCCTATATAAGACAGTAAGTGTCTGGCGCAGTTGTTAGATCGGTCACTGCTGCTACAATGACAGGTTATTAAGATTTAAGTGGGTTTGAACACGGTGTTATAGTCGGCGCTCGAGCGATGGGACACGGTATCTCCGTGGTAGCGATGAAGTGGGGATATTCTCGTACGACCATTTCACAAGTATACCGTGAATATCAGGAATCAAGTAAAACATCAAGTCTCCGACGTCGCTGCGGCCGGGAAAAGATCCGGAAGAACGGGCCCAACGACGACTGAAGAGAATCGTTCAACTTGACACAAGTGCGACCCTTCCGCAAATTTTGCAGATTTCAATGCTTGGCCATCAACAAGTGTCAGCGTCCGAACCATTCAACGAAACATCATCTATATGGTCTTTCGAAGCTGAACGTCTACTCGTGTACACTTGATGACTGCACGACACAAAGCTTTACACTTCGCCTTGGCCCGTCATAACCGACATTGGACTGTTGATGAACGTAATCAAGAAAGGGACCCACGACGACTGAAGACAATAGTTCAACGTGGCAGAAGTGCAACCCTTCCGAAAATTGCTCCAGATTTCAATGTTGGTCCATCAACAAGTGTCAGCGTGCGAACCATTCAACGAAACATCGTCGATATGGGCTTTCGGAGCAGAAGGACCACTCGTGTACCCTTGATGACTGCACGACTCAAAGCTTTACGCCTCGGCTGGACGAAAAAAGTGGTCCAAGTAAAACATTCGTATTTCTTTACGTACTACACGAACATGTAATAAAAAATGGGGATTCCTATTTAGAAAAAAAAAACGCAGTTGATATCCGTTTGACCTATGGCAGCGCCATCAAGCGGGCCAACCATAGCACCATCTGGTTTCCCCCTTCAAGCTAGATGAGTTTCGTTCTTTGTAGTTTTTTTGTTTGATGCTTATTTCGTGAGATATTTGACCCAGTCACTATCAGTTGACCACCCTGTATACTAGACGCCACTGTGAGTTGGTTGGATTTACAAGTATCAAAAATAGGAAAAGGTTTCGTGGAAGACATCGATAAAGTAAAAAAAAGACTCTAGGATTTTTTAAACTGTAATTACGTCCATTATTCTTCGACAATTATGTGATAGCGGGGAGCTTTTTGGTACTTGGCGGTGCGATAACAAAACCACTGGTGCGAGTGTGAACGGAGGGTTCAAATAGATCTGCTATAGTGTACAAACAGAATGGACAATACGGCTTCCCTAACATAGCTTCACGATTTCCTTGGTGCACTATCTACTGCGACGTTGATTAGAGTACACCAACCCGTTCTGGTATCGGTAATCTCTTTCACATTACATTTATCGTTTTCCATGGTTTCCTTGGAGAGGTGTCTCTGGGACGTGGAAAGAGTCAAAGGATTTTGTTTCTTCAGTCCCTTCGTCCGTGGGAGTGCTGTTGACTATCACATAGTACCATATGCCTGTGCTTTTACGACACTTGTTTGAGAGAGTCTTGGCAGGATGCAGCACCTACTGGAAGCGCTGACTGTAAGACTTAAAGGTCAAATACCTTCCTGAGGCGAATCGAGGCACCTGGCTGGTGTGAGTGGGGCTCTGAGCACTATGCGACTTAACTTCTGTGGTCATCAGTCGCCTAGAACTTAGAACTAATTAAACTAACTAACCTAAGGACATCACCTACATCCATGCCCGAGGCAGGATTCGAACCGGCGACAGTAGCGGTCGCTCGGTTCCAGACTGTAGTGCCTAGAACCGCGCGGCCACTCCGGCCGGCATTAGTGTGAGTGTGTTCATACCATTTTTTTTTTTTTTTTTTTTTTTTTTGCTATACACATATAAACGATAACAGCATTGCTTGTCTGAAACGTGTGTATGTTGCAGTGTAAAGTTACTGTGACTTATGTTCCAGCATGAGCAGAGATAATGACTCTGTGTCGTATTGTAACGGAGGTATAGATTCATCACATTGATAGCCGTAAGGTTATGTGAAATTTTACGTGGAAAATTGCAGTAGCAATAGTTATTACGATTTAATTCTAGTTACATTGATAATATATCTGCCTGGTTCTCAATATTCTTGTGAGTCTGGAGATGGCCCTAGAATGCATAGCAGCAAGCTAGTAGGTCGGGGCTGGAAACAGTATCTCAACGCACGGCTTTGTTCTGGGCTGGGGCTTGGCCAGTCTTTGTACACCAGTTCAGAAAAACCGATAAAGCGTCCAGTCTGCCACGGCTTATGACAATCTGGCTCGTGGCTCCCACTGGACGGGTGAATAGTGAAGGAATTCCCAGTTTGTGTTTAGCCGCTTTAGGGATCAAGTGTGTCACGTGTATACTCCGTGGAAATTTCAGAAGATTCAGTACGACGGGTGTTTGCGCTGAGAGTATTGATAGCATTAGAGTTCCTACCACTCAGATCCTCCTGGGGTGGAGACTCTCCACGGCCGGCAATCCTCTCTCTAGCTGAGACACCCTCATGCGGCTGCGGTCATGGGCCGCGTTTACAGTGGTAAATTTCATTCGGTCTGAGCGTTGGCGCTGTACTGTGGCACGGTGCGTGTGGACCCCGGAGGGTGAGTACTTTGGATGGGAGACTGTCTTCAGTGATCTCAGTCATCCAGCCATGAATGGATCGTGTTTCTCAATACAATGCAGTGATATTTGTTGTTACCATCCCATCACGTGGTAGACGTTCCTCCCTCCTTCTCCGTCCTGGTGTAGCTGAGAGAGCCAATCAACTTAAGAATGTTATAGTACTTTTAAAAAAGGAAATACACTTAGCCGGCCGGCCGATGTGGCCAAGCGGTTCTAGGCGCTACAGTCTGGAACCGCTCGACCGCTACGGTCGCAGGTTCGAATCTTGCCTCGGGCATGGAAGTGTGTGATGTCCTTAGGTTAGTTAGGATTAAGTAGTTCTAAGTTCTAGGGGACTGATGACCTCAGAAGTTAAGTCCCATAGTGCTCAGAGCCATTTTGAACACTTAGCAGAACTGTAGTTGTCGGGAACTCCATAATCTTTACTATATAAATTCGCGTCGTAATTTGAAATTGCAACTATCATTTCTTACATCAGTGCTTCCAAACATGACGTTTCGATTATTTAACGACATTTCTCGTCAAAAAATGTAACACTATTGTTTATGCAAGCAAACTACTGTGCAGTGCCGATCTTTTATTTTTATTTCGAGTAGTTTTGAACTGCGTGTGTTTGAAGCAAATTGTTTGAACGCCTATATTAAAGATTTCATTAATATTTCCTGTGGCACATCTTCTGAAGCAACATTTGTGACATCTTCAAGATATAATACTCTGCACCAGATTTAATAACTTCTGAAGCAGTTCGCGAGGTGTATCACAAGAAAGGTGCTCCAGGAAGGCTGGGGCAGTTTAAGTCCATGGCGGAATGACATATCTAATGCTAGTCTCTATGTTATCCGCATAGCAAACTCCAGTTCTCTCCCTCTCTCTCTCTCTCTCTCTCGGTCTCTGTCTCTCTCTCTTTGTATGCAACGATCTTTCTTTTTAAGTGTATTTCGAGTCAGCCTGCTACTAGTTTCGTGACATCATTTATTTGTGTGTGTGACATAGCTACCGCATCTGCCTTATACCCCTTACATCACGATCTTGTGACAGGAAATTAATTGTTTATTAACTTTAGCAGTATTTTTTGATCGATATCTCGTCAGGTGTATGCTTTGGAAGGAAAGCGTCTCGCGTACACCGGTATAAGACAGGTTGGTTCATGCATACAGATCACTTGGGATTGCGGTGGACGCCGACAGGAAGTGTGCTGTTATTCCGGCAGGATTAAGCTCGCTGTTACTTGTAGCGGCAGTTCGAAGTCCTCCAGCGTATGAGCCAGGTGCGCTTAAGCACAGGCCACACGTTGAGGCAGCCGACAGCAGTCGCGGGCACTTAGGTGCCACGCCGGGGCAACCTATGCGGGTGGTGAGAGGCGAGAAAGTTTTTCAGGTATGTTTAAGGGATCTGTGACGGTGTAATTACATGCTTCCTTACGCGATCGGAATGAAAAAATCGCCACAATTCTTTAAATATTCCACACACTGCAATCGATTTCCTGACAAATTCTTTAAATAAACTTTATTCCATACACCACCTTGTATCCAGTAAATTGCATAAATATAAAATATTCCACACATGTCTAAATTGTTTAAAGCCTGGGGTCTACAAGATCCCCTGCCATTGCGGGAAAGGTTATATTGGACAAATGTTTCGTATGGCCCAGGATCTTTGCGTGGAGCATCATCGCCTCACGCCTCTATTTCAGCCAGAAAAATCGGCAGTGGCGGAACATGGTGTGACTGAAGGACATAAAATAATGTACGATGAGACATAAGTGGTTGCCGCTGCGTCGCGGTATTGGGACTGTGTAGTGAAAGAAGTCATTGAAATCCGGCTGTCTGACAATATTATAAACAGAGATAAGGGGTATCCTTTAAGTAACAGTTCGAACCCTATCGTGTTTGACGTTAACAAAAAACGGTACTTGTCTGGGTCATAAAAAGCTGTCATAAATGTCTGGTATTGAATTGTTGCTTCCGCTAGCTTTCACCACCGGTGTGCCTTGCGTTAGAGGGCAGTTATGTTCGCGCACGCGCGGCGGACCCATGATCGGTGTATAAACGAGCCGCTGTTGCGTATTTGATTTGAGTTCCGGCGATTTAGTGCGACGGCCTACTCACCTGAAGAAGGCAGCCAGGTGGACCACCGAAATATTGTGTCCAGATGACGATATGTTCTGGCTGGAGTCCAGATATGAATACAACCAATATTCCATACACTCAATCAATCAATATTTCCAGAGTCGGGAGGGGACAGAGAAAACTGAAGGATATTGATCTAATTAATTAAGTAATCCATCAATCTGATAAGGTGGTATGGGGTTTCGAGTGACGTAAAGCAGCTCGTGAATACTGAAAGTGGTACAATTGAGCTATTTCCCGCCAATTTTTTTCAATCAGTTTAAATAATTAGTTAATTAATTTGATATCCGAAGTGGAGCCAGGTTTCTCAGAGGTTCGGTATGACATGGACAACCACTTAACCGCAAAATACGTTAAGGATGGATTGTCCCCAGGGTCATAATCCTCTTAGCAGCCGGCCGATGTGGCCGAGTGGTTCTAGGCGTTTCAGTCCAGAACCGCGCTGCTGCTACGGTCGCAGGTTCGAATCCTGCCTCGGGCATGGATATGTGTGATTTCCTTAGGTTAGTTAGGCTTAAGTAGTGCTAAGTTTAAGTCCCATAGTGCTTAGAGCCATTTGAACTTCTCCCAGAGGAAAACAATTCTGTTTTTCCGCAAAGCGCACGAACGAGACAGCCTTCACATCGTCTTGAGCCAATCACAGGGCTTTAGAGGCTCTAAATCTCCCCTCCTACACGACAGCACAAACTCATATCGAACCAGCGCAAAAGATAAGAAACCTGTATCTCTGGAAAAAAAGAAACCGCCAATTACTGGCTTTTTTAAGTTTTCGTGGTGGGAGAAAATGTTTTTCTCCAAAGTCGCGCCGTTTCCCACGGCAATAAGTGCAGAGATACAGTCTTAAAGATCTTTATAAATTGCCTGCGCCTTGGTGCATGTTAGTCCTAGTTATGAGGTCTAATAAATATTCTATCTCTAAACGTTTCTCAGACGCCAGAGTTTTTTATATGACTGAGGTGGCGAATGTAAGTGGGTCACAGGCCTATTTACAGTATCGGCGAACACGAAAGCTTGTGAATTTTTATTAGGCATGGCGCTGCATACAATGCTCGGTTTACGTCCCTTCAGTCTGGCAGCCTCAGCCCAGCCTTCGGCTGGCGCCATTGTAGGTATAGCGGCATTATCCCGCTGGAGACCTGTCTTGACTAAGGGGTGCTCTGTCTGCCCTGTGTGGCTGTGGGCCTGTCCAACAAGATTTACTGAGGGATGGGCTCGCTGCTACTTGCTTTCAACTTCCAACATGCCATTTCTACAATGGAAGAACCATAAAAATACCTCATGCTTTTAGCGATCTACCAGACTCCATCAACGCCTGCTCAGCCCATTAACTTTCTAGAGTCTCGGTCAAGTTACATAACGTTGTATCAAAATCTTTTTGAAAAGTAACTGAAAGTGTAACTTGCCCTCTCTCACATATTTAAATAATATATCGCTTAAGAAGGTCCTATAATTTCCTATTCCTGATAATAGTTGCTAGACTTAATGTCTTTTCGAACATTATTCATTCAAGATTACAGTGCTTGGAGGCTGTGTGCATGTTAAGATATGAACGTGATGTACATGAAATTTAGAACAAGAAGGCAAATAGAAATTTTATAAATAACACTAATTTCAAATTTTTATTACGATACATAATCATCTACAATTTAAATGATATAAACTTCATCAAAAAATACATGTGTGCTGAAATCATCAAATATTTTATTTTAATGAAACAGTGATTGGAATTTTAGAACCAGTTTTTTGCTCGAGTATCATGTCGTTTTTGGACACCCAGAATCTACTCTGTAGGAATCAACATGGATTCCGGAAACAGCGATCGTGTGAGACCCAACTCGCTTTATTTGTTCATGAGACCCAGAAAATATTAGATACAGGCTCCCAGGTAGATGCTATTTTTCTTGACTTCCGGAAGGCGTTCGATACAGTTCCGCACTGTCGCCTGATAAACAAAGTAAGAGCATACGGAATATCAGACCAGCTGTGTGGCTGGATTGAAGAGTTTTTAGCAAACAGAACACAGCATGTTGTTATCAATGGAGAGACGTCTGCAGAAGTTAAAGTAACCTCTGGCGTGCCACAGGGGAGTGTTATGGGACCATTGCTTTTCACAATATATGTAAATGGCCTAGTAGATAGTGTCGGAAGTTCCTTGCGGCTTTTCGCGGATGATGCTGTAGTATACAGAGAAGTGGCAGCATTAGAAAATTGTAGCGAAATGCAGGAAGATCAGCAGCGGATAGGCACTTGGTGCAGGGAGTGGCAACTGCCCCTTAACATAGACAAATGTAATGTATTTCGAATACACAGAAAGAAGGATCCTTTATTGTATGGTTATATGATAGCGGAACAAACGCTGGTAGCAGTTACTTCTGTAAAATATCTGGGAGTATGCGTGCGGAACGATTTGAAATGGAATGATCATATAAAATTAATTGTTGGTAAGGCGGGTACCAGGTTGAGATTCATTGGGAGAGTCCTTAGAAAATGTAGTCCATCAACAAAGGAGGTGGCTTACAAAACACTCGTTCGACCTATACTTTAGTATTGCTCTTCAGTGTGGGATCCGTACCAGATCGGGTTGACGGAGGAGATAGAGAAGATCCACAGAAGAGCGGCGCGTTTCGTCACAGGGTTATTTGGTAAGCGTGATAGCGTTACGTAGATGTTTAGCAAACTCAAGTGGCAGACTCTGCAAGAGAGGCGCTCTGCATCGCGGTGTAGCTTGCTCGCCAGGTTTCGAGAGGGTGCGTTTCTGGATGAGGTATCGAATATACTGCTTCCCCCTACTTATACCTCCCTAGGAGATCACGAATGTAAAATTAGAGAGATTAGAGCGCGCACGGAGACTTTCAGACAGTCGTTCTTCCCGCGAACCATACGCGACTGGAACAGAAAAGGGAGGTAATGACAGTGGCACGTAAAGTGCCCTCCGCCACACAACGTTGGGTGGCTTGCGGAGTATGAATGTAGATGCAGATGTAGATGAACTGTGATGTCGTGTTGAAGCTGCATGGGCATCTGTACCTGTACACGCCACCCAAGCTCTGTTTGACTCAATGCCCAGGCGTATCGAGGCCGTTATTACGGCCAGAGGTGGTGGTTCTGGGTACTGATTTCTCAGGAGCTATGCACCCAAATTGCGTGAAAATGTAATCACATGTCAGTTCTGGTAGAATATATTTGTTCAATGAATACTCGTTTATTATCTACATGTGTTCTTGGTGTACCAATTTCAATTGGCCGAGCGGTCTAGGACGCTGCAGTTATGGACTGTGCGGCTGGTCCCGGCGGAGGTTCGAGTCATCCTTCGGTCATGGGTGTGTGTGTTTGTCCTTAGCATAATATAGGCTAAGTAGTGTGTAAGCTTAGGGACTGATGACCTTAGCAGTCAGGCCCCATAAGATTTAACACACATTTGAACATTTTTGTAGTAGTGTACTTAGTCCTACACAGTGATGTTGACTGCTTCAGCTGAGGTCACGAATTGGGGCAGAGCGCTTCCATGCTCGGCTCAATACTGATCTCCACATGAGGGCGCTGTTGTGCTGAGAAAGAAGGCGTGTATTCTTCAGCTTCTCCTATTCGTCGTTGCGGATTGCACCAAGATATCGCTAATATCTGTGATATCGAAGTGCCTTGCCAGCTTTGTTGTGACACCCAAATCTCTGAACAGTACAACAAAAGCAGAATGACATACTGGCACTGTTTCTGTGATAAGATACACTAAAGCTGAATACCAATCCTGCCAAAAATTGCTAATATGGTGTTTTTCATATGCAAGAAAGTACGAAAACCAGAAATGAATAAAATTAAAGTAGACTACTAACAATGTACTTTCCTGCAATGAAATCGAGTAGTTCACACATAGATTCGTGAGCAGTAAAAAATATACATGAGTCCACAATGCGAAAAACCAAAATTGTCTTATGTGAAACAAAAGCAAATATGAAATCACTTATTCCGCCCAGTATTATGGATGAGAGCGAAAATCTAGCAGAATACGAACAACAGACTTACACTGCAAATAAAAGAACAAGAAGAAGTACGAGGAGCACAATGAGGCGAGATGCTGCCTCTGAAATAATTCTTGATAAGTTTTAATCGCGAAAAGCACCTTTCAACGGAGGCAGGCGAGAGGCACTGGCGTGGTTAGAAAAATTCTGTGGGCACAATATAAATGTTGGGAAATGGGTTTCCAATGTCATTCAAGTATTTCAAGACTAACATAGGAGTTTTCACATCCTCGTCCATTATTTCATGGAACACTTCAATTTCCATCAAAAGTTCTGATGCAACAATGTCTTTCGAATATTCACCATTTATGTTAACACTTCTACATCTACATCTACGTGATTACTCTGCTATTTACAATAAAGTGCCTGGCACTTTATCGAGGTCTTTACATAGCATTTTCAGCTCTTCTTCCTGTATCTATTTTAAGCTTTCCAAAGAATACAAAAAGCCGAATACTTTGGAATACTAGCCAGCTGGCCAAAGTTTTCTTTCAAATCTTTTAGCACTGTGTCAATGACAGGGCAGAAAAAATCGATTTTGTATTTATCCTCTCAAGGTTGAGCTCTGCAAACCATGTCGCTACCTTCACAATAAAATTTCTCCGGCTTCTTGAAGGTTCTCTTTTTCCAAATTTTGGTTACATCTGTAAACTTTCAGCTATCTCTTCCGCTGTTATCTGCGCATTAACAAGATCTCCTTCACGAAAATTCTCAATGAACTTCATTACAATTTAGAGGGATTTAGTTGCTTCTTTCACGACTACGTTTCCTGCTTTAATTGCCTTACTTGCTGCGTTAATGGCAAAGAGAAGGTCACACCATATGACAACGCCTACAGCAAGAACGAAGTTTTATAAAGCAGTCACAGCAAGCGAGTGTACTTCGCTCTTTGTTTTCGATTCAACAGTGCTGTTGCTCACCTCAAGAAGGGCATCTCTAACTTCTCTTGTCTGGTACTTCATAGCTTTGACTCTCTCCACCCTACTTTGCCATCGAGTATCTGAAAGCTTCTTCACCGTTGCAATTGGTACTCTGTTCAATAAGATTAGCCGTCTCTGAGCGGATGAGCTGAAAACAACGTATATTCCTTGAATTACACCAAAAATGTGTTTTTGCTGTAGATTTTGCCGCATCTGATAACACAAGATAAAGACCGCGGCTGGCACTTTCTGGCATATAAAATGCTCTTGGATTGCACTTTAGGATTCTGGCTGGAACACCATTTCAATAACTTTTCATATGTACGCAATCATCGTAACATTAGCCTCTGAAATCATGAATATCGACTCCTAGTTAATCTAGTTTCGACAAAAGGGTTTCAGTAAAACTTTCTCCTGCTGTTGAAGCGACGTCCAGAAAGTCGTGGAAGTGTTCTTCTACAGTCACTGCACCTACTGATAAACTTCCAAACCTAACAATCAATGTCATTTGTTCATTGTGGCTTGTATCAGGAGAAAACCAAATATAACAAAGATATTTACTTTCTTTTACAAAATTAACAACGCTGTTTTTTACTTTGTTTCCAAGCAAATTTATGACTTCATTTTGAATGTTTTTCCCAAAATAATGCTCACGAATTTCTTGAAGTGTTCCTACAAAACAGGATTATATACTGCTATCATTTTGATCAAACCAAGAAAATTACCATTATTTCATTGCTAGAGTTTGTCACTGGTTCCCCTTGAGGCCACATTATATTGAGTTAGGAACCTGATGGTGAGTATAATTCTTTTTAGAACATCATGTCTGTGTTTCTTCTCTTTTTCCAATAGTTCAAGGTCAACTTGATGAATACCACTCTTTCAAACGTATGTCACATTTTTCCCATTTTTTGTACAGTTTATGTTGTTAAATGATTTTCCATCCTCTTGAATCCCATTTTATAAATGAACCCAATCACAGAGTCCATCACTTAACAGCGTGTTTGAAAGAAATCTAAAAAGTTTACAACAAAACAAAAAGTTTTGTGGGTAGATTACAACCCATTTTTCTCCATTTGGTGAAGTTCTTATCTCAAAAAGAGTTGACACTTTTCTCCTGTTCTCATTTAAGGGATAGTCAAAATTTACAATTTTAATAGGACCTTTCTGTACAATTTCCTATGTCATGGAGGATGGTAATGTATTAGGTCAAGTGACTGGGTCCAAATTTGTGATTACTTCACAACTGCAACTACTAGGCCTACCTGAATGTAGCATAGCAGGAGGTCCGCATTCCAATGCTTCGTGTTCACTTGTATCAAAACCACTACTTGATGAGAGGCTACTGTTAACGCCATCGTCTTATAAGCACACATTAGTCTCACTGTCTGAAGTTGTTGGTCGAAGAAATTTTTCAAAAGTGCCTTTTTGTGAGTTGAACTATTCATGTTATAGCTTTTTCTTGATCTTTTGAGCACCTGAATTGTATTTCTAAATCTGTCCCTTTCACGAGACATTTCCCTGCTGGCACTTAGAACTTGACTGTAAAGGGAAAAACACTGTATCTTCCCACAGGGTGCACCCATAACACGTGAAACAGTGTGAACTGGAAAAGTACCGTACGTTTAAACTGTCGACAATGAACAAATCATTCTGTGGGAAACACCTTGTGACGGAAGAATGTAATGCTTGATTGTTAGCCACAACAAAGAGTAGAAAGGGCGCGGTGAGGCGCTGAAAAACGATAAATGGCGAACTTCTTAATTTACACATGAGCAATAGTCATATGTTGACCATAGATATTATTATAGAAGATCAGTATCATAGCCCCTGATTCCCTGGACTCGGAAGCAGGCATAATTTTCTGAGACATACTCCATTGGCCACAGTCGTGTCACAGTGGCCTATATAATTGAATTGCATTACATTAAAAGTAGTTTCAGAAACACCTTACATCATTTTTTAAATCCATCTGTAATAACAAAATTAAAAGCGACAATTTTCAAATTACCTTCTAATGTTTTGCGCGGGGCACCTAGAAGCGCGGGTTCCCTACCGGCGCAGGATCCTGTGCGGTTGCATAGTTTGTACATGCCTAAGGCCGGCTCTGTCTGGAAATAACTATCCACAGCAACCTTAAGTGAAATGATCACATTCTTAAATTTATATGCACATAGATACTCCGCAAGCTACCATACGGTGTGTGGCAGCGAATGCCCTACACCACTACTAGTCATTTCCTTTCCTTTTCCACTCGCAAACAGAGCGAGGGACAAAGGTCTGTCTCTATACCTCCGTACGGGCACTAGTTTCTCGTATCTTTACTTCGTGGTCCTTAAGCGCAATGTATTCTCCTTTCCTACCACAGTTCTCGCATACGCGTTCCGCTTCATATCGCTTTGTAATGTTACGCCCAGATATTCAAACGACTAGACTGTGTCTAGCAGGACACTAATTATATTGTATCCCAACATTGTAGATTTGTACTTTCTACTCGTTAAGTTACATTTTTCCACATTTACAGCTAGCTGCCATTCATAACACCAACTACAAATTTTGTCTAAGCCGTCTTGTATCTTCCTACAATCACTCAACTTCAACACTGCACTATACACTACAGCATCCTCAGCAAACAACCGCAGATTGCTGCCAATCCTGTCCGTCAAACTATTTATGTGTATAGAGAACAAGAGCGGTCCTATCGCACTTTCCTGGAGCACTCCTGGCAATAGTCTTCTCTGATGAACGCTCGCCGTCGAGGACAACATACTGGGTTCCACTAATACAGAAGTCTTCGAGCCACTCACATACCTGTGAACTCATTCCATCTACTCGCACCTTCGTTAACAGCCTGCAATGGGGCACCGTGTCAAACGCTTTTTAGTAATGTGGAACCTGCCTGTTTATCTACATCCATCTTCGCTATGTTGTGGGAAAAGGGCAAGCTGCGCTTCGCACGAGCGAAGGTTTTTAAATCCAAGCTGATTCGTGAAAATAAGCTCTCAGTCTCAAGATAGTTTAATATATTCGAACTGAGAATATGTTCAAGGATTCAGCAGCAAACTGAAGTTCGGAACAGTGGTTCGTAATTCGTAATTTAGTGGGCCGTTCTTTTACCCTTCTTATATAATAGAGTCACCTGCGCTTCTTTCCTGTCACTTGGGACCTTGTGCTAGGCGAGAGATTCAGGTTAAATGCAGGCTAGGTTTGAGGCCAACGCCGTACAGTACTCTTTGTAAAGTTGAATAGAAATTCCATCCAGATCTGGAGATTTATTTGCCTTCAAATCTTCCAGTTGTTTCACTACGCCAAGGATACTTATATCGTCCGTTCGGGAGTGTATCCGATGGTCAAATGACAGTATGATTGCACGGTTCTCCTTTGTGAACAGTTTCTTGAACGTGAAATTTAAAACTTCGGCTTTCATTTTGCTATCCTCAACTACTACACCAGACTGGTCAACAAGAGACTCAATGGAAGCCTGTATAGAAGATATAGAAAACTCTATGGCAGTGCTGCAGTTCTGCTGAAGGATGACCTTTGGAGACTATTTAGGCTGAGCTTCGACTGTGTTCATAAGTGTGGTTATGTATTGCTACCAAGTAACAAACTGTACATTCTCTGCCTTTGTGATCTCAGTCATTCTGTTTGGAGCATCCTCCCATGGGTTCTCTCCACATATTAATGGCTATTGAACAAAGGCTTTCTAGAACGAGATCTTTACATAGAATGAGATTTTCACTCTGCAGCGGAGTGTGCGCTGATATGAAACTTCCTGGCAGATTAAAACTGTGTGTAGGACCGAGACTCGAACTCGAGACCTTTGCCAGATGGTAGAGCGTTTGCCAGCGAAAGGCAAAGGTCCCGAGTTCGAGTCTCGGTCCGGCACACAGTTTTAATCTGCCAGGAAGTTTCAAAGGCTTTGTTCCTGCCATTTTGCGAAAACTGACATTTATGACACCATGTCTGTGTACAAAATACTAGCTGATACTTACAAAGAGAAAAACAGCAACCAACCACAGTTGGTAATGTTATTTATGTACACAATAACGCTCTTGCCGGTTTTGAACCTACAGTTTCAGCTTCGGATGGATGGTCACGTTGCTACTACACTTGCTGTTACAATAGGTGTTGGAGAAGAAACAGAGCCAGTAACTAATGTAAGCAACAATAAATGTAATATAAAAGCGAGAAGCTGGCTGAAGGTGTATCTCTAGGTTCCGAAGTGGTAACGGCTGTATTTGCGTAAACAAACTGCATTAATAACAGTGGCTGGTTGCTGTTTTCAACTATCATCTTGCTACTACATTTGCTGTTACAATAGGTGTTGGAGAAGAAACAGAGCCAGTAACTAATGTAAGCAACAATAAATGTAATATAAAAGCGAGAAGCTGGCTGAAGGTGTACCTCTAGGTTCCGAATTGGTAACGGCGGTATTTGCGTAAACAAACTGCATTACTAACAGTGGCTGGTTGCTGTTTCCAACTATCATCTTGTAAAAACTTCGTTATTGGCACTCAGAACCCATCAGTTTTCCTGGCATGCAAAGCAAAAGTCTTAATAAAATATTTATTTTCTAATTTCTCTCGTTTTGTTTTGCACTGATGCTCTGAGCAATGTAATACTGTGGTATCATAATACCTTCTAATTTTTTTGCATAAATATCACTTATGCACAAAGTGAGATATATTGTTTTTTTCTTTCTGGTAACAAATGACAGAATTGACACTTGATTTACATCTTAAATTTGATTTTAACTATGAAAAATTTCGTTTGAAAATTTGTAACAGATATGGGCACAGATACCAGTAGGACTATGGTCCCAATGAAGAACTAAAATATTTGACCAATTTAGATGCAGATAACATCCATGAGTAAGGAATGTCTCAATGCCCTCCATGCAGGTTCTTCCAATAGTAAGCAGCAGAACAGAGATTGAGAAAGTGTGTTTTGTAATGTGTGCTCAACGCAACATTCCTGCATCATGAATTTAGGTACAGAGCTTATTTGAATCTTGAGAAACTTGTCCCAGAAACACTGTCTATGCTACTTTTCATTCAACTTCGAATGTTTCTATTCGACAAACCACTAATATACCACCATAGGACATGCAGTGTTGCAATAAGCAGACACCTGGAAGCAGTGCCTCTGAATAACATTTAACCCATAACCCAATTAAAATGAAGTTTATATACTTCCAGTTGCACTTTAGAAATAGTTTACTGAGACATTACTTTTTATTGCACACGTAGCTAACACTAGTTTAACATATATATTCGAATTACGACACTATGTTTGACATGTTTCACAAAATTGTGCAGATTAGTTTCAAAATGAATCTTCGATCACCACAACGCTGCCTACTGGATGCTGTGATTATACGCGATTTATTAACGCTCTTTATACGTAAGCACAGCGCAAAAAGATACCATATAATGTACTTTAGGAAACATACAGTCACTGATTACGAAAACATGCACTGCATGGAACCAGCCATTATTACAAACTGAAAGTGTCTAAAAGGTGTGCTAAGGCGCAATTACATGTTACCGCATCTTGTTCACTACTGCTGACGCTTGCCTTGTAGACAAATATGTCCAAAAATCATCAACTACATGTCCATCAGTGACTGAGTGGTGTTGGTGTGTTTTCAATAAGGTAAACAAACAAAGTGGACGACTGACTGTACACTTACACAATATTTAAATAACATACAGTTTGATTAGTGCTTTTGGAAGAGGCAGATTATGAAAACGAATAACTATGAGCACAGTCACAATCTTCAAAAATATGTAGAATATTGCGAAATGGGGTGAACTGAAACAATGGGGTGGATAGAAACAACATTACAAAAATGTTCTATGCTGTTGTGCTGGATGACAAATGGGAATATCATTTAAAGATCTGTTTATCTAGGTTGATAGTGAACAAACCTAACAGAGAAATTATGATTGTCGCAGTTTTAGACAGTCAGTTGATGTATTGTTCACTCTATGACAGACATCAGATTTGATGCTGAATTTGCTTACCTACAACCTTGTCTGTAAGTACTAATCTACATTGTATAGTTTTAATTTAAGTACCTGGAAATCAAATTTGCTTTTCTACTTCACTAAACAAAAGTTCAGTTTTAAACTATACTTTAATCTGAGTCTAGTTCCGTTTAATTGACAACATAAGGTTATGTTATCGGAATTTGTGAGGTATGGCTCTGAGCACTGTGGGACTTAACTTCTGAGGTCATCAGTCTCCTAGAGCTTAGAACTACTTAAACCTAACTAACCTAAGGACATCACTTACATCCATGACCAAGGCAGGATTCGAACCTGCGGCCGTAGCGGTCGCTCGGTTCCAGACTGTAGCTCCTAGAACTCCCCAGCTACGACGGCCGGCAATTTGTGAGGTAAATAGAAACAGTAATCATCAGTTTTTCTTCAGAAGAAGCTGAAGAATTTTCACGAAAATGAAGACCAACTTGGTACTATTCTCAACCCAGAAGATTATGATGTGGTTACAGTAAACGGAAAAAGTACGCAGTCATGTAGATTGAATTCATGTAAAATTTGTTATTCATAAGACAAAGGTTATGAGGGTGCTCTTTTTTCAAATTAAGGTCGATTGAAAAAAATTATTTTAAAAGATTAGGTATAATTTTTTAGTCAAAGAAGTGTTCTTCGACAGCTCTCTGTTACTTCTGTGGATATCTGTGACTTGTAGATTAAAAGACATAATTTTTAAAGATAATGTCAGTAACTGAATGTGTTAAAAAAGAAACCATGTTCATGGACTTAATGTTGCAATAACATAATTAGAGACATAACATTGTTTATTTGGAAAATACAGGGTGATTCAAAAACAATACCACAACTTTAAAAATGTGTATTTAATGAAAGAAACATAATATAACCTTCTGTTATACATCATTACAAAGAGTATTTAAAAAGGTTTTTTTCACTCAAAAACAAGTTCAGAGATGTTCAATATGGCCCCCTCCAGACACTCGAGCAATATCAACACGATACACCAACTCGTTCCACACTCTCTGTAGCATATCAGGCGTAACAGTTTGGATAGCTGCTGTTAGTTCTCGTTTCAAATCATCAATGGTGGCTGGGAGAGGTGGCCAAAACACCATATCCTTAACATACCCCCATAAGAAAAAATCGCAGGGGGTAAGATCAGGGCTTCTTGGAGGCCAGTGATGAAGTGCTCTGTCACGGGCTGCCTGGCAGCCGATCCATCGCCTCGGGTAGTTGACGTTCAGGTAGTTACGGACAGATAAGTGCAAATGTGATGGCGCTCCATCCTGCTGAAATATGAATTGTTGTGCTTCTTTTTCGAGCTGAGGGAACAGCCAATTCTCTAACATCTCCAGATACTGTAGTCCAGTTACAGTAGCACCTTCGGAGAAAATCTTATCAGCTGCAGACAGTGCTTGAACCAATTTCAGACGATAAGGTTTCATAATTAACCTTTTTCGTAGGACTCTCCATACAGTTGATTGTGGAATTTGCAGCTCTCTGCTAGCTCTGTGAGTCGATTTTCCTGGGCTGCGAACAAATGCTTGCTGGATGCGTCCTACATTTTCATCACTCGTTCTCGGCCGTCCAGAACCCATTCTCTGTAAACTGTTTATACCAACGTTTAATACACCACCTATCAGGAGGTTTAACACCATACTTCGTTCGAAATGGATTCTGAACAACTGTCGTCGATTCACGTCTGCCGTACTCAATAACACAAAAAGCTTTCTGTTGAGCGGTCGCCATCTTAGCATCAACTAACGCTGACGCCTAGTCAAGAGCGCCTCAAGCGAACAAATGTAGAACTAAATGAAACTTTATAGCTCCCTTAATTCGCTGACAGATAGTGCTTAGCTCTGCCTTTTGTCGTTGCAGAGTTTTAAATTCCTAAAGTTGTGGTATTCTTTTTGAATCACCCTGTAGAATAAAAATACTGTTTCTGTAACATTCTTAATTTTATACTGAATACTACTTTTTTAACCATATAAATTTTGTTTTTTACTGTCGTAGAACTAAGACAGATTTTGACATATCCTCACTCATCCAATGAACGACTAAATAGAAACAATAAATAGATCAAGACTGCCATTTTTATTAATGCCTGTCTGCACGGTGAATAGAAACGTCAAGTATTTATTTTATACACTACTGGAAATGGAAAAAAGAACACGTTGAGACCGGTGTGTCAGACCCACCATACTTGCTCCGGACACTGCGAGAGGGCTGTACAAGCAATGATCACACGCACGGCACAGCGGACACACCAAGAACCGCGGTGTTGGCCGTCGAATGGCGCTAGCTGCGCAGCATTTGTGCACCGCCGCCGTCAGTGTCAGCCAGTTTGCCGTGGCATACGGAGCTCCATCGCAGTCTTTAACACTGGTAGCATGCCGCGACAGCGTGGACGTGAACCGTATGTGCAGTTGACGGACTTTGACCGAGGGCGTATAGTGGGCATGCGGGAGGCCGGGTGGACGTACCGCCGAATTGCTCAACACGTGGGGCGTGAGGTCTCCACAGTACATCGATGTTGTCGCCAGTGGTCGGCGGAAGGTGCACGTGCCCGTCGACCTGGGACCGGACCGCAGCGACGCACGGATGCACGCCAAGACCGTAGGATCCTACGCAGTGCCGTAGGGGACCGCACCGCCACTTCCCAGCAAATTAGGGACACTGTTGCTCCTGGGGTATCGGCGAGGACCATTCGCAACCGTCTCCATGAAGCTGGGCTACGGTCCTGCACACCGTTAGGCCGTCTTCCGCTCACGCCCCAACATCGTGCAGCCCGCCTCCAGTGGTGTCGCGACAGGCGTGAATGGAGGGACGAATGGAGACGTGTCGTCTTCAGCGATGAGAGTCGCTTCTGCCTTGGTGCCAATGATGGTCGTATGCGTGTTTGGCGCCGTGCAGGTCAGCGCCAGAATCAGGACTGCATACGACCGAGGCACACAGGGCCAACACTCGGCATCATGGTGTGGGGAGCGATCTCCTACACTGGCCGCACACGTCTGGTGATCGTCGAGGGGACACTGAATAGTGCACGGTACATCCAAACCATCATCGAACCCATCGTTCTACCATTCCTAGACCGGCAAGGGAACTTGCTGTTCCAACAGGACAATGCACGTCCGCATGTATCCCGTGCCACCCAACGTGCTCTAGAAGGTGTAAGTCAACTACCCTGGCCAGCAAGATCTCCGGATCTGTCCCCCATTGAGCATGTTTGGGACTGGATGAAGCGTCGTCTCACGCGGTCTGCACGTCCAGCACGAACGCTGGTCCAACTGAGGCGCCAGGTGGAAATGGCATGGCAAGCCGTTCCACAGGACTACATCCAGCATCTCTACGATCGTCTCCATGGGAGAATAGCAGCCTGCATTGCTGCGAAAGGTGGATATACACTGCACTAGTGCCGACATTGTTCATGCTCTGTTGCCTGTGTCTATGTGCCTGTGGTTCTGTCAGTGTGATCATGTGATGTATCTGACCCCAGGAATGTGTCAATTAAGTTTCCCCTTCCTGGGACAATGAATTCACGGTGTTCTTATTTCAATTTCCAGGAGTGTATGTTATAACATCTTGAGCTTAGTCCCAAAAGTAATTATAAATTGAAAGTTAGTCACAAAGCCGATAATCCAAATTAACTTTGATTTTCATTTTCCTTCTTAAAATTATCATTTTTTCTTTTATAATTGAAAACTGTTGCTATTCATCACATTTTGCGGTATCCAAAAGAATCACATGATCTCTCACTTGCATTGTACAACAGGAAAAGATCAGGAACAATTGAATCTATGTTATTAAGAGCGTTATTTAATAGGAAAATATGTGTAGTAGGCTATGGTAGGTTAAAAGAATATGTTTATGAGATGGATTTATTCAAATTGATAAATAAGTCAGTGCCTAGGGAAACTTTGAGAAAAGTAACATGTGTATCATACAATCAAGTTCAGAAAAACTACACCTTTAACGATTAGAAATAGGACGTTCATATTCATAGGATACGTATATTAGTAAGTTCTGTAGAATGGCACTTGGACCATGTCGGCCCGCGGGTTCAGGGTTAACATCGATATCGTGGCCCAACACCACCCACTGCTAAAATGTGCCTGCGGCTCTCGTTGTCGCTACAATCTGAAGGTAACTGATCAGTGTGACTTGAGCAGACTTGCAGATACGCCTCGCATACGTATGCGTGAACTGTACCGTCGAATCATTGGGTCTGAAAGAGCGTGCATTACGTATTGTCATGAGAGAATGTGATTCGTCCATGCTGGTCTGTAGGACCAAGTGTATCGGCAGTGCAACGGATGAGTGCAGAATGGTTGACTAGAGGCCGTAGGATACGATGGGACGGATCAGGTTGTACCACCCAGACCAACCCCCGAGATGATCGAAACCTCATCCTGATGGCATTGCAGGAGAGATCTGCGTCCTTCTCGGCTCTGGCGTAACAGTGGAACACATCTTACACTATCATAAGTGATACTCCATCACCGTTGATTACGACACGGGTTACGTGCTCTTTGTCCACCTCTCCGACTACCTTTGACGAATGTGCAGAAACATGCTAGTAGGCAATGCTATATGGAATGACGTCACAGGGGATAGGAATGGTATAAGATAGTGCTTTTAGACGAGTCCAGATTCTGTTTGTTTGAAAATGATGGCCGTATTTTGGTTCGCCTCAGACAGGGGGAGCGGTATCGCAGTGGCTGCATTTGCACAAGACATACAGTGCCGACTCGAGGTCATATGGCGTAGGGTGCTATTAGGTACAACCACAAATCACATTTGGTGAGTGTCCAGGGCACTGTGACCAGTGTCGCCTATTGGAATGACATTCTGCGAACCATGGCCATACCCTTTCTGCCTAACACCTCAGACGCCATTTTTCAGTAAGCCACTGCACGACCACATGTTGCTGCCAGAAGAATTGCCTCCTTAATCAATTATTCAAAATGACAGTAACAGTCGCATTATTTATTTTGCCACCAACCGGTTTCAACCCTCGATGGGGTCATCTTCAGGGCAATTTACACTGTAAAGTTATAAATTAATAAGTAATCATGTACGTAATCTACAAGCAATTAGTCAAAGTTACATAAATAAACAGAGTTTTATACACATTTGGTCGCTCCCTGGAGTCGTCACCCTGCCTGTGCATGGTTGGTAACTAGGCATGGTTGGTTCTCTGCATGAGCTTAAATAACGGCCAACAACACGTGGGCAGACGGTAACGCCCTCCACGGTGACCGACAGTATTTACATGCTTAAGCAAGAAATCGTAAATTTTAAAGTTTGTTCCAGTTGTAATATAAAACATAATAAATAATAAACGATAATTATAACTAATTAAATCTCGAGAAATTTACAATTAATTAAAATTCAGGTAACTGTTGTCCCATTCATTTTTCACATCATTTGTGGATAGAGTAGAGCCCTCTATCTTTTGTGGTAGGGCGCCGTTGACATGGGCGATAGCAAATTTCTCGAGATTTAATTAGTTATAATTATCGTTTATTATTTATTATGTTTTACATTACAACTGGAACTAACTTTAAAATTTACGATTTCTTGCTTAAGCATGTAACTACTGTTGGTCACCGTGGAGGGCGTTACCGTCTGCCCATGTGTTGTTGGCCGTTATTTAAGCTCATGCAGAGAACCAACCATGCATAGTTGCCAACCATGCACAGGCAGGGTATCGACTGGAGCGAGCGACCAGATAGGTATAAAAATCTGTTTATTTATGTAACTTTGACTAATTGCTTGTAGATTACGTACATGATTACTTACTAATATTATAACTTTACAGTGTAAATTGCCATGGAGATGACCCCATCGAGGGTGGAGATGACCCCATCGAGGGTTGAAACCTGTTGGCGGCAAAACAAATAATGTGATTGTGACTGTCATTTTGAATAACTGATTATAAGTAAATTAATAGCTGTTATCTCCATACAACTATGTTGTCTAAAAACTTGCCTTCTAGGTTTCACATGTCAGCCTTTTGCAAGCTGGACCGCCAGGTCACCAGACTTATCGCCAATAGAAAATGTGTGGGATATGGTGAAACGACGGGTGCAACACTGTGACGTAATGCCGACCACCACAGATGAACTTTGGAACCAGGTGAATGCTGCATTGATGGCTATAACACAGCACCCCATTCACCCCTTGTACACGTCGATGTCATTGCGCATAGAACAAGTTATCAGTGCCCATGGCGGATCCTGTGCCCACTAGGCAACAGGACATACACTGAACCGACTTCACTGAAATGCTGATCATTTCTGCAGAACATGCAAATGTATATATCGTGTGAATATGAATGACCTACTTCTAGTCGTTCAAGTTGTTGTATTCTTTCTGAACATGAGTGTGCATAAGATGTATAAACAATTGTAAACAGTGTGAAAAACTCATTGATTGAACAAATTTTAAATCTAAAAACCACTTTAGTGGAAACTGCGTAGATATATAGCTACAAAAGAATTTTTTTGTTTTGCTAGATTGATGTATATGAGAATGTGAATATTGGAGATATTTAAACAATTCACATGCAATTTTCATTACAACATTATCCATTATGAAAGCAAAGTACAGAGATAATGCTGAATTTTATTACATGGATAATGATTCTAATATTTACAAGGTGTTCCAGCTGAGTTTTTCCCGCAGATTTTTCCTGAACTATGTAAGATATCGTATGTTTTCACCCAAATGAATTGAGAAAAATTCGTCACTAAATAACAGATGCTCTCTTGTCATACCTGTGTTAATTACAGGGATATCAGTATCACACCCCCCATGAACCATTGATCTTGCCATTGGTGGGGAGGCTTGCGTGCCTCAGCGATACAGATGGCCGTACCGTAGGTGCAACCACAACGGAGGGGTATATGTTGAGAGGCCAGATAAACGTGTGGTTCCTGAAGAGGGGCAGCAGCCTTTTCAGTAGTTGCAGGGGCAACAGTCTGAATGATTGATTGATCTGGCCTTGTAACAGTAACCGAAACGGCCTTGCTGTGCTGGTACTTCGAACGGATCAAAGCAAGGGGAAACTACAGTCGTAATTTTTCCCGAGGGCATGCAGCTTTACTGTATGATTAAATGATGATGTCGTCTTCTTGGGTAAAATATTCCGGAGGTAAAATAGTCCCCCATTCGGATCTCCTGGCGGGGACTACTCAAGAGGATGTCGTTATCAGGAGAAAGAAAACTGGCGTTCTACGGATCGGAGCGTGGAATGTCAGATCCCTAAATCGGGCAGGTAGGTTAGAAAATTTAAAAAGGGAAATTGATAGGTTAAAGTTAGATATTGTGGGAATTAGTGAAGTTCGGTGGCAGGAGGAACAAGACTTTTGGTCAGGTGAATACAGGGTTATAAATACAAAATCCAATAGGGGTAATGCAGGAGTAGGTTTAATAATGAATAAAAAAATAGGAGTGCGGGTAAGCTACTACAAACAGCATAGTGAACGCATTATTGTGGCCAAGATAGACACAGGGCCCACGCCTACTACAGTAGTACAAGTTTATATGCCAACTAGCTCTGCAGATCATGAAGAAATTGAAGAAATCTATGATGAGATAAAAGAAATTATTCAGGTAGTGAAGGGAGACGAAAATTTAATAGTCATGGGTGACTGGAATTCGTCAGTAGGAAAAGGAAGAGAAGGAAACATAGTAGGTGAATATGGATTGGGAGGAAGAAATGAAAGAGGAAGCCGTCTGGTAGAATTTTGCACAGAGCATAACATAATCATAGCTAATACTTGGTTCAAGAATCATAAAAGAAGGTTGTATACATGGAAGAATCCTGGAGATACTAAAAGGCATCAGATAGATTATATAATGGTAAGACAGAGATTTAGGAATCAGGTTTTAAATTGTAAGACATTTCCAGGGGCAGATGTAAACTCTGACCACAATCTATTGGTTATGAACTGTAGATTAAAACTGAAGAAACTACAAAAGGTGCTAATTTAAGGAGATGGGACCTGGATAAACTGAAAGAACCAGAGGTTGTAGAGAGTTTCAGGGAGAGCATAAGGGAACAATTGACAGGAATGGAGGAAAGAAATACAGTAGAAGAAGAATGGGTAGCTCTGAGGGATGAAATAGTGAAGGCAGTAGAAGATAAAGTAGGTAAAAAGACGAGGGCTAATAGAAATCCGTGGGTAACAGAAGAAATATTGAATTTAATTGATGAAAGGAGAAAATATAAAAATGCAGTAAATGAAGCAGGCAAAAAGGAATTCAAACGTCTCAAAAATGAGATCGACAGGAAGTGCAAAGTGGCTAAGCAGGGATGGCTAGAGGACAAATGTAAGGATGTAGAGGCTTATCTCACTAGGGGTAAGATAGATACTGCCTACAGGAAAATTAAAGAGACCTTTGGAGAAAAGAGAGCCACTTGTATGAATATCAAGAGCTCAGATGGAAACCCAGTTCTAAGCAAAGAAGGGAAGTGGAAAGGTGGAAGGAGTATATAGAAAGTTTATACAAGGGCGATGTACTGGAAATGGAAGAGGATGCAGATGAACATGAAATGGGAGATACGATACTGCGGAGAGTTTGACAGAGCACTGAAAGACCTGACTCGAAACAAGGCCCCGGGAGTAGACAACATTCCGTTAGAACTACTGACGGCCTTGGGAGAGCCAGTCCTGACAAAACTCTACCATCTGGTGAGCAAGATGTATGAGACAGGCGAAATACCCTCAGACTTCAAGAAGAATATAATAATTCCAATCCCAAAGAAAGCAGGTGTTGACAGATGTGAAAATTACCGAACTATCAGTTTAAGAAGTCACAGCTGCAAAATACTAACGCGAATTCTTTACAGACGAATGGAAAAACTGGTAGAAGCGGACCTTGGGGAAGATCAGTTTGGATTCCGCAGAAATGTTGGAACACGTGAGGCAATACTAACCTTACGACTTATCTTAGAAGAAAGATTAAGAAAAGGCAAACCTACGTTTCTAGCATTTGTAGACATAGAGAAAGCTTTTGACAATGTTGACTGGAATACTCTCTTTCAAATTCTAAATGTGGCAGGGGTAAAATACAGGGAGCGTAAGGCTATTTACAATTTGTACAGCAACCAGATGGCAGTTATAAGAGTCGAGGGGCATGAAAGGGAAGCAGTGGTTGGGAAGGGAGGGAGACAGGGTTGTAGCCTCTCCCCTATGTTATTCAATCTGTATATTGTGCAAGCAGTAAAGGAAACAAAAGATAAATTTGGAGTAGGTATTAAAATTCATGGAGAAGAAATAAAAACTTTGAGGTTCGCCGATGACATTGTAATTCTGTCAGAAACAGCAAAGGACTTGGAAGAGCAGTTGAACGGAATGGACGGTGTCTTGAAAGGAGGATATGAGATGAACATCAACAAAAGCAAAACGAGGATAATGGAATGTAGTCAAATTAAATCGGGTGATACTGAGGGAATTAGATTAGGAAATGAGACACTTAAAGTAGTAAAGGAGTTTTGCTATTTGGGGAGTAAAATAACTGATGATGGTCGAAGTAGAGAGGATATAAAATGTAGACTGGCAATGGCAAGGAAAGCGTTTCTGAAGAAGAGAAATTTGTTAACATCGAGTATAGATTTAAATGTCAGGAAGTCGTTTCTGAAAGTATTTGTATGGAGTGTAGCCATGTATGGAAGTGAAACATGGACGATAAGTAGTTTGTAAAAGAAGAGAATAGAAGCTTTCGAAATGTGGTGCTACAGAAGAATGCTGAAGATTAGATGGGTAGATCACATAACTAATGAGAAGGTATTGAATAGAATTGGGGAGAAGAGGAGTTTGTGGCACAACTTGAGAAAAACAAGGGACCGGTTGGTAGGACATGTTTTGAGGCATCAAGGGATCACAAATTTAGCATTGGAGGGCAGCGTGGAGGGTAAAAATCGTAGAGGGAGACCAAGAGATAAATACACTAAGCTGATTCAGAAGGATGTAGGTTGCAGTAAGTACTGGGAGATGAAGAAGCTTGCACAGGATAGAGTAGCATGGAGAGCTGCATCAAACTAGTCTGAGGACTGAAGACCACAACAACAACAGTATCAAATCCACTTTTTGACATTGAGGTATAGTAATTTGTTGATGGTGTAATAGTGCTAAAAGGAACAAAATTATCTTTTAAAAATAACTCTTAAAAATCCGATTGGTAGTTTCACAGAATTTACAATATTTAGAACTTACGATTTATCTGTTTTGAATACGGAACTATTTGTTTTCTTATTTGAAGTTCATGTTATTATAGGAAATTGTTGTGTCAGGCAGATGGGATACTCTAGTTTGATGCAACTAAGAGAGTGTATCTAACAAACCGGAAGAGTGGAGTTAATTTTAATTTAAAACTGATGTTAATCACTGTTTGCTCATGTGGTTGAACTACGCAGTAAATGGAAGTTAAAGGATGTAGCAATTAAGGGTTGTTCCGTGTTTAACTATGGTAACCATTCCGTTCTTCTTTAGACCCTTGAAAGGATGATGCGCGCCAGATGTTGATGGATTTATAAAACATGGGGATGAGGTATAAAAATTGTTAAATAATAACTTCATGTTATAAGTTTAATAACATGATACATAATTTGCAAACTAACATCATCAGCAACAACAAAAAGGAAATGTGATCATTTACTCTTTCTGTCACGAATTATTACTTTCCTAAACAAAATCATGGCTTTGCTATCCATTTCTTCGAATTAAATTATGATTTTTCAGATGTATAAAATATTCCGAGGTGCCCCCCAATGGGGGATATAACCCGTCCCCAAATGAGGACATTGTGTTTCAAGTGGGTGCGCTATAAGCCGAAAAGTCAAAGTATTTTGTTTGATTTTATTTCCCCAAAATACGTAAATCACACAAAGCTTACTTAATGAGTACACACATAAACTATGGTTTACACTTGTGAAGAATGATAATCAAATAAACAATTTTTTTCCTATCCAGACTTTTACACAATAAAGTTTGGTATTGCCTTTGCAACCCGGTTTCTTGCACCTGTCAAATAATTTTTGTCACTGATCACTGATGCTCAACGTTGTCCAAACGAACTTCAGCTTCTGGATGAACTTCCGCGTTGGCTCGTTTTGAAGTACTTGGACCGTCACTAATGGGACACCCCCTTTCCCTGGCAGCTGGGTTATCTATTTTTGTCAGCACTTTGGCCACACTTGCCCTAAAGTGAAGCAAATCAAGGATCTTATTTTTAGGAACACCTAATTCTGATGCGTTTTCCTTGTACTCAATCCTCGCATTTACACATGCAATATCAACTGCATGAGCAAACAAGCGTCCTCTTTCAGATTGCAAAACCGGCCATAAACCATCAAAAATGGCTGTCGAAAATCGTGTTCGGTTTCAAAAGCAGCTAACTGCATGTTGTCTTCGGGTGCAAAGTCTGCTAAATGCCCATTAGGGGTGGCTGTCGCCCTGCCATGTCCGGGTACAAAGCACGTGAACAGATATCAGACTTACCAATCTGCACATTCATAGCTACCATTCAGTCTGTTACGATTCGAATGGATATTTTTCTTATTCAGCTTTAGGTTGGCTGCGCTATAACAAATTCGTAGGCAACAATAACATTCTTGCTGCCAATGCATTGTCGTTTGGATGGCACGAGTGTTTTGTGATTATTTCAGTGTCACTTATCATGCTGTTAGCGGTGTTTGTGTCTAGGCTACTCAGCTTACAATATACCATACGATATAAAAGCCTAACATTACTTCCATCATTGTCCTCTCGTTCAAAATTATCGGCAGGATCATCGGCTAGATCGTAAATTTCGGTTGAATTAAGGAGCTCTATAACTTCTTCTGTAAGTGGCCTTCGTCTATCTTGGACACGGGGCATTGCAAAATCACCGTAAGATGACTAAAATGACAGCGAAATAATGTTCTAAATTTCTATGTTATTACAACCTTTCGATCACAATGTCCTCGTTTGGAGACATGTATAGAATTATAAATTCGTCAGTTACCTTTGGTTCTGAAAGACACCTTTGGTTTGAACCTTCAAGAATGCACCTTTTTATGCACAAATAATTTTTTTTACCTAAACTCAGAAGATATTAACAGGCTGATGGTAGGTACAAAGATTACTGGAAAGCGTCCATGTGACTGTGCACATTCAGTTTTGTTTTCTAGTACCACAAATTGACAGGAGATGTCGACACTGCTCTCAAATAAGCTCTCTGCTTGTGACAATATGAGCACAACAGTTACAAATGGTAAAATTTAATGAATTTTAATATATTAAGCATTTATTTAGTATGTCCTTATATGAGGATGCCATGACCGAGAGGATTAATACTTCTTTAAAATTCCGTTTATATCATCAAGTGTTCGAAATGCCCACTGTCAACTGCAACACTCGATTTCAGTCGCTGGCGTAGGAAGACATCTGGACAGACTGAAGAGTCCTTCAATATAATTGCATATGCTGCAACAACGCCATGTTTTAAATCCTCTTGGGTTCTCAAATCTTGTACATACACTTCATCTTTGAGTTTACCCCAGGGAAAAAGGTCTAGTGGCGTTAAATCAGGCGAACACGCAAGCCAACTCATAAAACCTTCAAGTCCTGGCCAGCAACCGGAAAAGAGAGAGGTAAGAAATTTTCCGTATCTCTTACCAGTCAAGGTATTGTTGATTTTTAAAGGAAGCTTCATCGATAAAGAGGATTGTTTGAAGAAAGAACCTAGTGTCCTAGTGTCCTGACGTCGCGTCAGAACTGAGCGACCCAGTTCCATACACCTTCTGCAATCCCAGCGGTTAGTCTCCTGGTGAAATGACACTTGATGCGGATGGAAGCTGTTGAATTACAAAATGTGAACAAGGCTGCACTGACTTATTCCAGAGTCACTTGTAATTAATCTGGAGTTAATATGGATTAAGATCGACAACTGCCGCTTCGCTCGTTTCAGGTCGGCACCTCACTCTCTGCGTAGTATTCCAGTGCGCATCAAATAACAATTTTTGCGCATTAATCTAACTGTCAATCTTGCGGGACACCACATATCTAGATACCTTTGCGTGTACAGCTCAACTGTGATCTTTGTTTTCTCACTCCATTCTCTGTAAAGAACTAGCACACCTAGTCTTTCTTGGTTTGTGAAAGTCACTGATTTTTGGAATCTATCCAGCAGTTGACACACTTAAATTACACAGACAGAATAAGGTCTACATTTCTTCTATACTATTGTACCATGATGGTGTAACACTCTGTACCTCCTTACAAGACGTGACATATTTCCTTATTTGAGTATCAGAGCACGATTTTCCTCATAAAATAAGTAGTGTACATTTTAAGGATGGGTTCCCCTTTTTGCAAGTACTTGGAAGAAGGTAGACCCATCCTTGTCGTTTTTCTGCAAGCACGGGAACTAAGCTCAAAATTTCAGTATGAAAGTAGTGTGCAGATGCCAAAGCTGACGGAGTCTCTACGGTTGCTGGACTTTCGATTATGTATTTTCCCCTATGACTTTGTGTAATGCTGACAGATTTCCTTGCTCACTCCTCTCCCATCCCTTCTGACATCATAATTCAAGATGGCGGAATAAACCACTAGTCCTAAGTTTAAAATTTTGCGAAATTAAAAAAAAAAGGCAAGGTGGCAGAACTACCCCAGTTGCCCGGACAAAGGAGAGGCCAGAGACATGGCCAGTTGATTCAGCTCATATTTGACAGATTGCTTGTGTACAGCCTAAAAGGAAAGGCTAAGATACCTTGGCTCAACACTCTTACTTTTAGGAAACCACACTAAGTTTCGTGAAGCACAATCGACTCAAAACTGATGAAATCGACAGATAATTGTAAACTGGGCATTTTTCATCATCATATATGGGATCCGAGTACATGTTTCCCAAGAAGTCGAGGAAATAAATTTTTACAACTGCCGCTTGCTGCTAAAGTAACCATAAAATAAACGCTGGTCAACAAAAGAGCCGCTGGCGTTGCAATCGAGGCATTTTGCATCGTGCAATTTTTTTTATTTGTTTCTTCCATGGCGAATTTTGTAGGAATAGAGGGGATTAATAAAGTAAGTAGAACAATAAGGAATGAAAACAAAGTATGCAATAAATTTCTTAAACGACTTTCATTAGTAAGGAATTAAAATTTTAATCTTGGTCACTTACAACAGCCCTTCCACTCACTCTGTTACACATCCTCACTTTCATTTGAATAACTGCATGGATGGTACTAATTTCATAAAACTCTCGAAGCAAATATACTCTTCACATCAAGAACATCTATTGAATAGAATCTTCAAGCAAATGCAGTGTCCCTTCTGAAGATTCGGTGGAAAACAGACTTGGTTTACATTTAAAATATTTCTTTTCACTTTTTCAGGAATTAATTTTAATGCACAGTATGTGTACGATAACATCAGCTGAAAAATCTGTGATATCAGTTGGTCATGGATTATGCTATCTATCGTTAGTGCTTCTTGGCGGCTGGACAATTCCCACGACGTTTCCAGTAGCACACTGCAGTTCTGAAGCACCGAAATAAAAGTCTGTCCTACAGCTGGCTGAAAATAAGCATCACGCGGTTGGCCATCTGTGGTCCGTCATGACTAAATCGCACCAGTCTTTCTAGAAACTGTTTTCATACAATGAGACTTAAAATTTTAAATCTTTGCTAATCAAAGTCATATATAAAATTAACAAGTTTGTTTGCGTGCCCATCTTCCGCAGCAAGCATATAAATACTTGTTTTGTAAATTAAACTGCCTTTTGCTGCTGCTATTTAGTTTATTTCTCCCATACGCGTTTCGCCTTTTCTTGTTTTAAGGCATCATCAGTGGGATCTACAAAGATACATTTTTGTTTAGTTTTAGATTATTAAACAGTTCACGTCGCGATTTTTGTAAAAAAGTAGTTACTTACAATTTGCTGATCTGCGTTTTCTCACATCTGGTGTAGAGGTCGCACTACCACTTTTTTCACTGCCACATACTCATAACTTCGAGTTCTGGCCTTCCTTACACTGTTTCCCATGTTTCTCACACTTTTCGTGGTGAAATCTTGTGGTTTTGACACTCGACACAACAATTTCGTGTGACACTGCCTTTCACAAACGTAAATATTGCGACTCCATTTCGCGTTTCCCCCTCTTTGGCATGTTCACGTATTTGTTGCCAACCTATCAAAGTATGTGTTTGAAACTACCTTCTATTTGTGCTGTTTATACCTTTGTGTGTTGTGGCACAACTAGACTAGAAGAAGGGATCGGTTGATAGGACACGTTCTGAGGCATCAAGGGATCACCAATTTAGTATTGGAGGGCAACGTGGAGCGTAAAAATCGTAGAGGGAGACCAAGAGATGAATACAATAAACAGATTCAGAAGGGTGTAGGTTGCAGTAGTACTGGAGATGAAGAACCTTGCACAGGATAGAGTAGCATGAAGAGCTGCATCTCTATTCTGAAGGCCACAACAACAACTATGTGACAAATATGAGCTGAACTGGTTGACGGTGTCTGAGGCTTTGCCCTTGTGAGTCAAAAATAGCGGGAAATTCAAAAAATTCAAGAATATGCGAAGTTAAAAACGGCGAATTTAATGTTTAAACAACTTCTCACACCACAGAGTCCCACGCAACCACCGCTTTATTCTTTTTATTCAAACAATTTATCTATTATAAACAATTACTGCCATGTGTGTAGTAGAAATGTTTTCGAGTGTCTGTCGACCGCCCGCCTGGCGGCAGATACACAGTTCCGAGAGAGGGGGAGGGGGGGAGAGGGAGCTAGAACATAAACGTTTTTATTTGTTTATTTAAGCAATTGATAGCGTCTGCAGCTGGCTAAGACATCCAGAGCGAGTGCTGACGCCAGCCCGTGGGCCAGCTGCGCCGTGGCAGGCGGTGCACTGAGGCTAGGGTCACCGAGTGCTGGCCGCACCGCGACGCCACCTGTCGCATCAACATGAGCTGGCAGGTAACCCAGTAGCTGCACTGACGACCGCACTGCCCAAGCATGCGAATGTGACCCCAACCCGCTGTGAGACACAGTAACGTCCCATGTTCCCAGCCTGGTGATCCCACATTCTTTAGCCGAAGAAGATGTAAAAGAACAACAAAAAAGAAATTCTCAGCGTCAGATGTCTGGACACCTATGGTTCTGTAGGAGTTACCTGCCTTGTCAATGAGACCAAATCTACAACCTAAAAACATACACGGTCCATCAATAACAGCACGAGAACTGATGCCTTTAACTTTGTTCTTCGGTGTGATAACAGCAGCTTTCAACTCAACGTTGTCTATAGCCTTGTACATAGTCGCGCGCGAGCGACGACGAGAACGATAGCGACTTCCCATTCTGAGCCGTTCAATGTTGTTGCAGGTGTACAACTCCAAGCCAGAGTCGCATCTGCAAATGTGGGCCCTGGAAACTTCTAAAATGATTGGCTTAGACAATTTCAAAATTTAGATTTCGTTTATCGACTGTTTAAATGCTTGAATACGGCATTTCATCCAGGCATATTACTACATTGCTCACACATAAGGACATAGAAGACGATAATACGAGGTTTGTCCAGAAAGTACACTACTGGCCATTAAAATTGCTACACCAAAAATAAATGCAGATGATAAACTCGTATTCATTGGACAAATATATTATACTAGAACTGACATGTGATTACATTTTCACACAATTTGGGTGCATAGATCCTAAGAAATCAGTACCCAGAACAACCACCTCTGGCCGTAATAACGGCCTTGATACGCCTGGGCATTGAGTCAAACAGAGCTTGGATGACGTGTACAGATACAGCTGTCCATGCAGCTTCAACACGATACCTCAGTTCATCAAGAGTAGTGACTGGCGTATTGTGACGAGCCAGTTGCTCGGCCACCATTGACCAGACGTTTTCAATTGATGACAGATCTGGAGAATGTGCTGGCCAGGGCAGCAGTCGAACATTTTCTGTATCCAGAAAGGCCCGTATAGGACCTGCAATATGCGGTCGTGCATTATCCTGCTGAAATGTAGAGTTTCGCAGAGATAGAATGAAGGGTAGAGCCACATCTGAAATGTAACGTCCACTGTTCAAAGTGCCGTCAATGAGACAAAAGGTGACCGAGACATGTAACCAATGGCACCCCACATCATCACGCCGGGTGATACGCCAGTATGACGATGACGAATACACGCTTCCAATGTGCGTTCACCGCGATGTCGCCAAATACGGATGCGACCATCATTATGCTGTAAACAGAACCTCGATTCATCCGAACAAATGACGTTTTACCATTCGTGCACCCAGGTTCGTCGTTGAGTACACCATCGCAGGCGCTCCTGTCTGTGATGCAGCGTCAAGGGTAACCGCAGCCATGGTCTCCAAGCTGATAGTCCACGCTGCTGCAAACGTAGTCGAACTGTTCGTGCACATGGTTGTTGTCTTGCAAACGTCCCCCATCTGTTCACTCAGGGATCGAGACGTGGCTGCATGATCCGTTACAGCCATGCGGATAAGATGCCAGTCATCTCGACTGCTACGCCGTTGGGTTCCAGCACGGCGTTCCGTATTACCCTCCTGAACCCACCAATTCCATATTCTGCTTGTTGTGGTTGGCAGGAGAGCCAACACAGGGGTTGATAAAGGATGCCGAAATGCACGCGTTTTAGCTCACGCAGGCGGGCGTGAGGTCTGGAACATGACAAGAGAATTAGAATTGACAAAAACGCACGTAGCTGGTGGAATACTTAACTTTAATCCATTAATGGAGAACGTCGCTCTTTATGGTACATGATTCACAATATCAATAGTACGAATACTGGCGCCTTGCTAGGTCCTAGCAAATAACGTAGCTGAAGCCTATGCTAACTATCGTCTCGGCAATTGAGAGCGTAGAAGTCAGTGAACCATCGCTAGCAAAGTCGGCTGTACAACTGGAGCGAGTGCTAGGAAGTCTCTCTAGACCTGCCGTGTGGCGGCGCTCGGTCTGCAATCACTGATAGTGGCGACACGCGGGTCAGACGTATACTACCAGACCGAGGTCGATTTAAAGGCTACCACCTAGCAAGTGTGGTGTCTGGCGGTAACACCACACTGCTAACAGTCATTGGATCTCGACCAACGCGAGCAGCAATGTCGCGATACGATAAATCGCAATCGCGATAGACTACAATCCGATCTTTATCAAAGTCGGAAACGTGATGGTACGCATTTCTCCTCCTTACACGAGGCATCACAACAACGTTTCACCAGGCAACGCCGGTTAACTACTGTTTGTGTATGAGAAATCGGTCGCTACGGTCGCAGGTTCGAATCCTGCCTCGGGCATGGATGTGTGTGATGCCCTTAGGTTAGTTAGGTTTAATTATTTCTAAGTTCTAGGCGACTGATGACCTCAGAAGCTAAGTCGCATAGTGCTCAGAGCCATTTGAACCATTTTTTGAGAAGTCGGTTGGAAACTTTCCTCACGTCAGCACGTTGTAGGTGTCGCCACCAGCGCCAACCTTGTGTGAATGCTCTGAAAAGTTAATCATTTGCATATCACAGCATTTTCTTCCTGTCGGTTAAACTTCACCTCTGTAGCACGACATCTTCGTGGTGTAGCAATTTTAATGGCCAGTAGTGTAAGTTCCGATCGGTGGCGAAATGGAAACCACTGGGAAAATACGGTTAAGCTTTGCACAGGTGTGTTGGGCAGTGTCTCTAGTATGCCCGTCGATCGTGTTTTGAGTGAACAGTGAGCACGTAAAAATGGGTAGGAAATGGCGTCTTCCGCCAAGTATGAGGGCCTTGTTAGAGATTTCGCCTGTGTCATGTAGCCCACATAATACATCTGTTGAGCAGTTCGTTCTTCATGCCAATTTTCGGCCCCACATTGCAGGGGCAATGAAGAAGCTCATGCAGCGTTTCCGATGAGAAGTGTTTGATTACCCCCAATACAGTCCGTAATTGGCTCCCTCTGAGTCTCATCTCTGCTCACAAGAACCGCTGGCTATGAAGACAAAATGTTTCCACAGACAACGAGTTGCAGACCAGTGCGGATAATTGGCCAAAGGCACAGGTGGCTGCTTTCTATGACGAGGATATTGGAAAGTTGATACAACGCTACGACAAAACTCGAAGTTGGGCAACGACTGCGTGAAGTAGGTGGAAGGTGTTCCCAACTGTTGCAAATCAAACGTTTCTGGTTTTCACTGTAGTTTCCATTTCGCGACTGATCGGAACTTACTTTCTGGACAACCCTCGTAGTATACGTCAGAAGGCACAACAGTTTGTGTAAGAAGTGAAGATGTTTGTGGCAGAGCAGGATATGGAGAAAGGAAATGATTGGAACAGTGACCACTGTCAATTCCAGTACTAAATGTCTTCGTCATCAACACTGTCCCACAGGGGAGAGAAAACTACAGCTAGTGTGTTGCAGTCTGTCCATAGCTTTATCCACAGCTACACAATTGATGTGTCTTTATTAGTGACAGACAGGCTACACACAAGTTGTACCTCTGATTTCAAGAGACACTTTCGACGCAAATTTTTCAAAGACACTTGAAACAACTTGCCCACGAAACAGTGCTGTGGAGCCACGGAAAAGTGGGAAAATGACGAAAGAACATATGAAACGTTTTCAGACGTTAGTCCTTCTCGAACATGTAACAAGTGAAGAGAGCCTATTGCTGCGTGATTCCTGGTCGGGTCATACAAATCGTAACCCTTCTGGATGCATGTTTTCCAAAGATGTTGTGCTCAAGATATTGCCACTGAAAACAACAAAATATTGTCAACCCCTTGATGTTTATTTCTTTCGGCATATAAGTTCTATATCAGAAGGATTGCTCACTCTGGGTGCCAAATCACAACTGAAGAGATACGTAATCGTTATTTCACCATCAAATCTCACTCGGTGGTTTACAATCAAGTTTCTGCATCACAGTATATGCCTGAATTGCAGTATGCTTGGCGAAAAACAGGTTATGACTTTGACCTACCCATATGATCAGCTGAAAATATAATCAGTGTGGCTTTTTATATTGGATTGTTTGAATGCGAAAGTGTTTTTGAATATAAAAACGGGGCTTTTGTGAGTGGTGTGGTATCAACGTTCGGTACCACACTTGTTAGGGGTTGCAGTTGTTGACCGCGGTCCGTATTAGTATCGTTAGACCCGTGAGTCGCGACCAGCGCCGCTCCGCGGCTTGTATCAACTTTCTAGCGAGCTCTCGTCCACTCTTGCTCGGGACGTCAAGTAGTAAAGTCGCATAGCCTTCATCTGATAGAACGCAACTTCTAACAAGGCGCTTAGTAACGTATGGCCTAAATGAGGCCTCAATAGCTATCTGTTTGTAATTATATTTATGCAACCAAGAAGAATCCTGTACAACCAGTTAAGTACAATATATATTATTTTTTACCAACGACTTTTAATTATTTTAGTCGTTGCACATCCAGACCATGCAGCCAGCACCTTGTCGACGTTACTGACAAACCTGCTGTGATTTATATGCTTCTATTTTGCACTGGTAAAAGATGAACTTCAACAAACCAAAATGAGGATAATGGAATGTAGTCGAATTAAATCTGGTGATGCTGCGGGAATTAGATTAGGAATGAGACGCTTAAAGTAGCGAATAAGTTTTGCTATTTGGGGAGCAAAATAACTGATGACGGTCGAAGTAGAGAGGATATAAAATGTAGAATGGTAATGGCAAGAAAAGCGTTTCTGAAGAAGAGAAATTTGTTAACATCGAGTATAGATTTAAATGTCAGGAAGTCGTTACTGAAAGTATTTGTATGGAGTGTAGCCATGTATGGAAGTGAAACGTGGACGATAAATACTTTAGACAAGAAGAGAATAGAAGCTTTCGAAATGTGGTGCTACAGAAGAATGCTGAAGATTAGATGGGTAGATCACATAACTAATGAGGAGGTATTGAATAGAATTCGGGAGAAGAGGAGCTTGTGGCACAACTTAACTAGAAGAAGGGACCGGTTGGTAGGGCATGTTCTGAGGCATCAAGGGATCACATATTTAGCATTGGAGGCCAGCGTGTAGGGTAAAAATCGTAGAGGGAGACCAATAGATGAATACACTAAGCAGATTCAGACGGATGTAGGCTGCAGTAGGTACCGGGGGATGAAGAAGCTTGCACAGGATAGAGTAGCATGGAGAGCTGCATCAAACCAGTCTCAGGACTGAAGACCACAACAACAACAACATTTTGCACTGGCCATCAGTCAACATTGGCGACGACTCGTTCGTCGTCATCATAACAAGTGGTGCACAGTCACAGTTTTCTCTTCCAATTTATTTTAACTACTTCATTGCCATCCTGCATCTGCTCTATGGGGACCACTATAAGCACTATGAGGTGTGTGGGATATGTGTGTTGAGCGCTGTTATATTAACTTTAAGCAGAGGGTTTTTGGTACTGTTGACTGAAAATGTAGTGATACACTGACGCCATTGAATAACGTTATATTTCCCTCCTATGGTACTGATATCTTGTTACTTTGTTTCTGTCTATTAAAATGTCACTTGTCGTAAAATGCAACGATTTGCATTGTAACGACGCAGACCATTATTTTCTTTATGATCGAGTGTTATTGTAACCAAGGTTTCTTATGGTTCCAAGCACTTGAGGTCAAAGGTGTCCCTTGTAAGTGTAAAATGTCAGTAGAATAAGAAACCAAACTTGTCTTAAATTTGTAATTTCAGGAAATCGAAGATGGTGGAACTAGGCTACTTATCCTATGTTTAACATGAAAAGTGTTGGGTTCAAAAGTGTTGGGTTTGCCCCCACGCATCTGACATCGCAGCTCGCTTGTACTGAAGTTGGTGCAGCCTGAATCGTTTTCATATTTCTCTTTACCTTCTTGCTCCATGCTCATTCCTGCTAAGTTCATGATAAATGTTACCTACTATGATTAATTTTTAAACGGTTGCCTCCAATGGTTCGTCTACTGGGCGTGTTGTAGGAAAGTATAGGATCTTTTATGTATTTTTTTAAACAACAGTGGGTTGCAAGACCGCTGTAGCAACTACTAGATATTGACACAGGGCAGCACTATCTCTGCCGGCCGATATCACGTTGTGCTGGGGCTTGTCCTTTATCTCCGGCAGTGGATTCGTAAGCGAGGACATGCCAAGCGAGGGTTCACTCTTGAATGCCTGACATTACATGGTTCCCGCTAGTCAGTTGGACACTGCAACACTCGATCGAACTGATTTGGAGCTAGTTTCATTCGCCAAGAATGTAACAATATGGGAAAGCCCTAAAGCTATTCTATTTCTATGCCTCTGACAATTTCTTTTCGAAAGCGACTCTATTTCTAGTGCACCAACATTCGACTGTTATCGATGCATGGGATAGCAATAAAGCTATGCTCTTCCTAGAGTTGCTTATTCTGGAAAGCAACGCAAGGTTATTCTATACATGTATATACTCTGCACACACAGTGAAGGACTGACATTAGCTTCACCATGGACTTAATGCATGCTACATGTGATCTTCATTTATAGCTGAATGGTAATGTTTGTTTTTAACATGATGCTTGATTGTGGTTTTGTGTTTCCACTCATCTGAGTACAATGACACAATACTCAAAAAGGTGATCTGAGATTTATGTAGCTGTGTGGAACTATGATTTTTCAACAATTACTACATTCTCTAAATCATTGCCTCGCCGAAATAAAATTTTTAATTCTTTGTTGTTTAAGGAACATAGGACTGGAGGCAAACATACGAGATTGCCCATAAATGTTGCAGAAAACTTCTAGGGGAGGTGGGGCACATCATAAGGATTGAGAACTGCATAGAAACCCACTACCGCAAACATCGTTGTTCTCCGGTAGGACTGGCTGTTCACTGGCATTTGAACTGTTCATTTCCACAATGATGGTTTGGGTGTGGTGGACGAGTTACCTGCCCCCCACACTAACCGAATTTATCGAACCTTGGTTTGTCTTTGTGGGGAGTCATGAAATCTCTAGTGTATCGTCACCCAGTGGAGTCTGCAATATATCTCGTCGCAACCAATCGTCTGCACAGTTGCTACATTCAAAGACAGCCCGAGTGTACTCTAGCATGTCTCAATAGAAGGTCAGCGTCAAGCACGTGTGGTGTCTGATGACACAAACTTCAAGCATCTGTTGTAACTTTAGTGCTGTATGCATGTCGTACACGATGTGTATTCATTAAGTCCAATAAATGTTTCAAAAAAATTTGTTACCCTTCGTATCTTCGTCATCTGCTACTACTTAACCATGACGTTTGCGACCAGAGGTTTCTATGCAATTCTCAATCCTTATTATGTGCCCCCTCCCCCCCATCACCTTGAAGTATGTCGCAACATTTCTGGGATATACTGTGTAGAACTATAGAAATAGCGTTCTGTTTGACTCTATGGAAGGCCGTCTAAATGTATTGATCGTCAACATGCGGTGTTTATTATATGCCAATCACTTTTGTGTATTGCAAACTACAAAACAAGTACTATGTTGTGTTTAAAAGAGTTCTTTTTAACAGTTTGCCAATAAGGGCAATAAGAATACACGGAAGTAGATAAGTAAACCTCCGTAACAGAGAAAAGATTATTAACTATGTTCTGTCTGTCTACAGTTTCAATTATTTACTTTTAAACTTCCTGGGGGATTAAAACTGTGTCCGGGGCCAAAGCTTAAACTCGTGACCTTTGCCTTTCCCAGGCACGTGCCCTACCGGCTGACCTCCGAGCCACGATCCACATCTCCTCCAGACAATTTTACTTCCGCTAGCACCTCGTCTCCTACCTTCCCACACAATCTTAATCCGCCAGGAACTTTCATACCAGCGCACACTCCGCTTTAGAGGGAAAATTTCTTTCTGGAAATATTCCCCAGTCAGTGGCTGAGCCCTATGTCAGCAACACCCTTTCTTACAGGACTGCTGGTCTTGCAAGGTTTACCAAAAATGGTTCAAATGGCTCTGTGGTTCAAATGGCTCTGAGCACTATGGGACTTAATACCTGAGGTCATCAGTCCCCTAGAAGTTGGAACTACTTAAACCTAACTAACCTAAGGACATCACACACATCCATGCCCGAGGCAAGATTCGAACCTGCGACTGTACGGATGGGCGGTTCCAGACTGAAGCGCCTAGAACCGCTCAGCCACATCTACCGGCCAACGTTTACCGGAGAACTTCTGTGAAGTTAGGAAGATAGGAGGCGAGGCACTGTTGGAAGTAAAGCTGTAAGGAGGTATTAGTTCAGTCGGTAGAGCAATTGCCTCCAAAAGACGAAGGTCCAGGGTTCAAGTCTCAGTCCGGCAAACAGATCTAATAGGCCACAAAGTTTCATATCAGCGCACACTCCGCTGCAGAGTGAGAATTATTAACTCGCATTCCAACAAGTGTTATATCCAGTGGTTTTTTTTTCTAAAAAAAAAGGTGCCGATCCTCACAAAGAAGATGTTACTCCAGCACCTTCCACAGTTTTAACATATCATCCGATGTACCGTCATAGTTTCTAGGCCGCTTCTTGCTTTTGCTATCAACTACAGAATGATGACTTTGGAGCAGCCATGAATCTACATACCAAGTGGTTATAATTGAACTGAAGGTGTTCTGAGAGCTGCAGTGCAGGCTGTATACATCACAGTATGCCGAAACATCATAGGTATGTTCATTAATCGGTGTGTTGGTGGAGTATGCTGGAAACAAATAATTCCAGTTTCTGCAGCCAGGTAAAAATATGGCGCTGTTAACAGTCACAATGTGGTGTGGGAGCAGAAAAAGGAGAGGAACGATCAAACACACCATAACGGTGGCAGATTTATTAGGATATGCTCACATGCATCCAATATGGTCTACCGACCCAGTAGCATCCCGCATCTCCAACACGAGATGGTCGACAGATGCTTGCAGCATATCCAATGTAATCAGAGAGATACACTGAGGCAACAAAACAAATATTGAGCCATTCTGCCTCTACAGCCCTCTATAATTTTGAAAGTGTTGCCAGTGCACGATTTTGTTCACGAACTGACCTCTCGATTATGTGCCATAACTGTTCGATGGGATTCATGTCAGGCGATCTGGATGGCCAAATCATTCTCTCAAATTTTTGAATGTCCTTCAAACCAGTCGTGCACAGTTGTGGCCGAGTGATATGGCGCACGGTCATCCATAAAAATGCCATCGGGCAATGGCTGAAAATGGTCTCCAAACAGCCGAACATACCTAATTTTAGTTAATGCTCCTGTCAGTTGGACCGGACGACCCAGTCCATCCCATGTAAATACAGTCCACACCATTATGGAGTCACCAAGAACTTGCAGAATACCCAGTTGACGACTTGGGTCCATGGCTTCGAGGAGTCTGCACCAAACTCGGATGCTACCAACAGCTCTTACGGTTTTTCATTGGTCTAGGGCCCATAGGCACTGCAGGTGATATGCTAGCCGCGCGGGATCAGCCGAGCGGTCTGCGGTGCAGCAGTCATGGACTGCGCAGCTGTTCCCAGCGGAGGTTCGAGTCCTCCCTCGGGCAGGGGTGTGTGTGTTTGTCCTTAGGATAATTTAGCTTAAGTAGTGTGTAAGCTTAGGGACTGATGACCTTAGCAGTTAAGTCCCATAAGATTTCACACACATTTGAACATTTATGGTGATGTGCTGTCAGCAAAGGCACTCGTGTTGGTCGTCTGCTGCCATAGCCCATTAATGCCAGATTTTGCATCAGTGTTCTAAAGAGTACCTTCGTCGTATGTCCCACGTTGATTTCTGCAGTTATTACTTGCATTGTTGCTTGTCTCTTAGCACTGACAATTCTACGGAAACGCTCCGGCTCTCGGTTGTTAAGTGAATGCCATCATCTTAGTTGACCGCAGTGAGAGGTAATGCCAGAACTTTAGTATTCTCGGCACATTCTTGAGACTATGAATGTCGAAATATTGACCTCCCAGACGATTTCCGAAATGGAATGTCCCATGCGCCTAGCTTCAGCTACCATTCCGCGTTCAAAGTCCGGTAACTAGCCGTCGTGCGGACAAAATCGTGTCGGAAACCTTTTGTCATGAATCACCCGAGTACCGATTACAGCTACGGCAATACACTGCCCTTTTATTCCATGTGTTTGCGATACTATCCTGATGTGTATATGTGCATCTCGCTATGTTATTTTATTTATTTATTTATTTATTTATTTATTTTTTTTTGTCGCCTCGGTGTATGTCGTCCTATGCTGTTCTTCAGATCAGGAGTCCAGATACACCCCTGATGGACACGATCTTTCAGCTATCCCCACAACCAGATTTTAAATGGATTGAGGTCTGGGGATCTAGAAGATCACATATCTTGAAATTGCTTAGAGATGATGAAGTCGTTACCGAAGCTTTCTCGAAGCAGACGTTTTACGTAGCAAGTGACATGTGGTGTCGCTGCATCTTGCATGAAAACAGTGTTGTAGGCTGAGGTGCGTTGTTGTGAAACTAGAATCGAATGTTGCACAAGGTTCAAAACAGTTCATATGGTTCTGAGCACTATGGGACTTAACAAATGGTTCAAATAGCTCTGTGCACTATGGGACTTAACTACTGAGGTCATCAGTCCCCTAGAAGTTAGAACTACTTAAACCTAACTAACTAAGGACATCACACACATCCATGCCCGAGGCAGGATTCGAACCAGCGACCGTAGCGGTTATAATGTGCAGATATCATTGTACACCTAACAGGCTCGCGGTTATAATCTGCAGATATCATTGTAGACCTAACAGGCTCGCAGTTATAATGTGCAGATATCATTGTACACCTAACAGGCTCGCGAGAAGTTATCTTCTAGAAGAAAATGTAATAAGAATGAAGCAGATTGCGAAACCACACCACACACTCACATATTTTGAATGAATTGGGTGTTTTGCACAACATGTGGGGGAGTAGAACCCCATATGCGACAGTTCTGTGCGTTCACGGCGCCATGCAGAGTGAAATGTGCCTCGCCCATCCAAAGAATATTCGCCAGCCACATGGCATCTATTTCCATGTGTGCCAAAAAATAAAGAACAATGTCACAGCGTTGTAGCCTATCTTGCGGCCCAATTTAGTGCACATTCTGAGCCTTGTAGGCATACCAGTGTAAAATGCGCCGCAAAATTTTTGAAGTGTTGACCAGTGGAGAAACAACTCCTGTAACGTAGCTGGAGCACTGGTTGAAGGATCTGGGGCATGTGCTGCGCGGTCGGTTATAATTGCAGAAACTTCAATGAGCCGCTTCTCTCTCCCTGCTGCACCACCTAATTGAACTGTTTCTTTAAATTTCTTGATCATATTCTTTATCCCATTAATTGACATGGGAGCTCTTGTTTCTGTCGGCGATGTTGTGACTGACAATTCGCAATTTTTCACAACACAACTTTTATTGATGTAAGTTCACAAGGTTGATGACTGAACATACAAACGAAGGTAACAATAACGAAAAAAGTCTCCTGATTGAAGCAAACAAAAGTTCACTTCTTATTTTCCACGAAGGTTTGTGGTAACACACTCACACACTAGTAACAGTCCAATTCCGAGACGAAGACGAAGACGTAATCTTCGACGGTTGCAGTACACGTGGTATGCATCCGGCGTGAACTGAACTTCGGGCCTGGTTCTAGCCCCTAAATATCTGTCTGCAGCCAATCAGATTTCGGCGTAGTGATACTTCCAGCAGGGGCTACCTTGGCTCCGGTATAACAGGCGACATTCCCGAGACGTAGCGCTGCTGCTGCTGCCGATCTGATGAAACAACTCTACCCGCAGTACACGCTCTTTCTTCTCAATAGCCATTGCGTTTCGGACGGAAAACTTCAACCTTCTCAACCCTTTACATCAACAGTCATTTCAAAAGAGAAATCAACACATATCGCCAAGCTACAAACAGCATACTGACCTCAAAACAGGAAACATTTCACATTCTGAGTGATTACAGTGCCGTATTTTCCCCTAGTGACAGAAAGTGGAACTATTATTATTTTTATAAGCATACTCTGCGGGTGCACTGGTTAGTGAACTTGCCTACGGTGTTTCAGAGATCTGCGATGCATACAGCATATAGTGCAACACTCAGAACACCACCAGTTTAATTATAGCCACCTGGGTTTTGTTGGGTCTGAACTGAGTGAGAAGAGGTCCTACTACCCTGCAGTGCAGATGTCATTCATACAATCATTCGTTGGAAAATATTCCAGTTGTGCCCGAAATGTGCTTCACAGGGTTGTAGTACATCTGGGAACTTATTTTCTTGGAGATATTCACGGAATCCACGGATTACTTTTCTTTCATTTAAGCGAAATTTGTGAGCTAATTTCCTAATTTCGGCTTCGCCAAATGTCAGGTGCTTCGCATGATTTTCTGGCGGATTCTTACAGTCCAAAATCATTCAGGCAAATCAACATAATCTCCTTAGAGCAGACGCTTTCCAACAGCTTCTTTCAGACTTTTATAGATATCACATGAACTAATTGCAGGATTGAGTCTTTTATTTTTGTGGAGTTCAGTCCTTTTGAACTTCATGGTCTCCTTAGATTAAAGAGAGCTACTGTAGTATGGACAAGAATTTTCAATTTTCTTCAAAAATTTGCACTTTATTCATTATCTTTCTGTTTGCCTTGTACATCTCAATATTTCTCTCTTGTACACCTAAACTTAGTTCCCTATTTTCTTGAAAAGCATCACACATAGACCCAAGTCAAGAACAAAAAAATCGCAAGATGATACTTTTTTCCCTACTAAAAAAATTATATTCATGGTCATGACGTAGTTCAATATCGTTCATACATGATATGATATTGACCTCTCAGCCAATGGGATCACAATAAAGTGGCTCAATGTGCATCCAGCACCCCACCCTCACCCCCATTATCATCTTTTATAAGTAGCTCAACTATGCATAACCCTCTTCATTTGAGGTCTGAGCATCATGGTACAGTAGTGCAAGTTTGTTAAACAATAGCAAATTATCAACAACAATTTTCTCTATGTAGTTCATCTGGATAAGCCTACTCAGTTGCACTCTGTAGTGGAAGGGTTTGTAAATAACAACAATGACATTAAAAAATAACTTATGCTTTAGTATGAACAATGTCGTTTTTGCAATACTTTATTTTTACAATTATTTTTATCAGAAGTTTTTACCTTTTATTTTCAATGCTGTTTGTTTCTGTGAGATACACACAATTTATTTTTATTAATAATCATTTCTATTCTAGTTTATTAAAAGATTTTTTCTGTACAAAGCTTTTTTTACACATACAGTGGTTTTTTTTACGAAGCAATTTTTCTTATATACAATAATTTTAAATTTCTTGTTGTTGTATTTACACATACACAAATTGGCTTTATTTGAAAAGTAATTTTTTTGAAAAATTATGACTAGCAGATACAATAAGTTAAATACTAGACTTCCTGCTGTGTATTTACAATTTCCTGGCTGCTTAAATTTAACACATAAAATATTTTCGTTTTCTGTAACCACAGCATTTGCATTTAATCAATCACTTCTTTCTTTGTGTTTACATTTAATCGATGATTTCTGTTCTATATGTAGTATATACATGGGAAATGGAGCCAGTAGCAGCAAGTGAAGAAAAAGCCATACACATGCGCGCGCGCGCGAACATACACACACACACACACATAATACTTTTATGATCAGACAATATATTCACACACTATTCCGCATACAAACATAGTAAATATCTACAAAGAAATATATAGCCACACACCCAGCCACTCCAGAGGATGGGTCCCGACCCCTCACATATGAAACACTCGTCATCATAATGGGACAGCACTACTTTCTGCTGTAGTGCAGTATGTACATCATGTCCTCTCGAAACAAAGATTACCTCGTGCACCATTTAGATCTACATCTACATAGGTACCACGCAAGCCGCCGTATGCTGCACGTCGGAGGATACCCTGTACCACTACTAGTCATTTCCTACTCTAGTCGCGAACAGAGGGAGGGAAAGACGACTGTTTACATGCATCTGCATGAGCCATAATTTTTCGAAACTTATTCTCGTGGTCCTTACGCGCAATATATGTTGGCCGCAGTAGAATTTTTGAAGATTGTGACTTTTGAAGATTGTGACTGTGTTCATAATTATTCGTTTTCATAATATACCTCTTCCAAAAGCACCAATCAAATTGTGTAAGTGTACAGCCAGTCTTCCACTTTGTTTGTTTGCCTTATTGAAAACACACCTGCACTACTTAGTCACTGTTGGACGTTGTAGTTGATGATTTTGGGACATATTTGTCTACAAGGCAAGCGTCAGCAGTAGTGAACAAGATGCGGTAACATGTACTTGTGCCTTAGCACACCTTTCAGACACTTTCAGTTTGTAATAGTGGCTGGCTCCGTGCAGTGCATGTTTTCGTAATCAGTGACTGTATGTTCCCTAAAGTACATTATATGGTATCTTTTTGCGATGTGCTTGCGTATTAAGAGCGTTAATACATCGCGTATTATCAAAGCATCCTGTATGCAGCGTTGTGGTGATTAAACATTCATTTTGAACCTAATCTGCACAATTTTGTGAAGCTTGTCAAACGTCGTGTCATCATTCGAATCTGTATGTTAAACCGATGTTAGCTACGTGTGCAATAAAAAGTACTGTCTCAGTAATCTATTTATAAAGTGCAACTGGATGTATATGAACTTCATTTTATTTGGGTTATGGGTTAACTGTTATTCAGATGCACTTCTTCCAGGTGCCTGCTTATTGTAACACTGCATGTGCTATGGTGGTATATTAGTAGAATGTCGAGTAGAAACATTCGGAGATGAATGAAAAGTACCATGGTCAGTGTTTCTGGGACAAGTTTCTCAAGATTCAAATAAGCTGTGTACCTAAATTCGTGTTGCAGGAATGTTGTGTTGAGCACACATTACAAAACACACTTTCTCTGTCTCTGTTATGTTGCTTACTATTGGAAGCACCTGCATGGAAGGCATTGAGACATTCCTTACTCATGTAAGTTATCTGCATCTAGAGTTGTCAAATATTTTAGTTCTTCATTGAGACCATAGTCCTACTGTTATCTGTACCCAATATCTCTTACAAATTTTCTAACGAAATTGCTAATAGATAAAATCAAATTTAAGAGGTAAATCAAGTGTCAATTCTGTCATTTGTTAGCAGAAAGAAAAAACAATATATCTCACTTTGTGCATAAGTGATATTTATGCAAAAAATTAGAAGGTATTATGATACCACAGTATTACACTGCTCAGAGCATCACTACAAAACAAAACGAGAGAAATTAGAAAATAACTATATTATTAAGACATGCATACCAGGAAACTGATTGGTTCTGAGTGCCAAGTTCCAATAACAAAGTTTTTACAAGTTGATATTTGGGAACAGTAACCAGTCACTGTTAATAATGTAGTTTGTTTACGCAAATACCGCCGTTACCAATTCGGAACCAAGAAGTACACCTTCAGCCAGCTGCTCGCTTTTATATTACATTTATTGTTGCTTACATTAGTTGCTGACTCTGTTTCTTCTCCAGCACCTACTGTAATAACCACAAATGTAATAGCAACGTGAGCATCCATCCGAAGATGAACCTGTAGGTTCAGAACGGGCAATAGCGTTATTGTGTAAATAAATACCATTATTAACTGTGGCTGGCTGCTGTTTTTCTCTTTGTAAGTGTCAGCTAGTATTTTTTACACAGACATGGTATCACAAATATCAGCTTTCCGCAAAATGTCAGGAAGAAAGCCTTTGTTCCAAGTGCCATTAATATGTGGAGAGAACCCATGCGAGGATACTCCAAACAGAATGACTGAGATCACAAATGTGCACTTTATTGCTTGGTAGCAATACATAAGTACACTTATGATTACAGTCGAAGCTCAGCCTAAATTGTCTCCAAAGGTCATCCTCCAGCAGAACTGCAGCACTGCCACAGTGTTTCCTATATCTTCTATATAGGTCTCCTTTGAGTCTCTTGTTGACCAGTCTGGTGTAGTAGTTGAAGATAGCAAAATGAAAGCCGAAGTTTTAAATTTCACGATCAAGAAACTGTTTACAAAGGAGAACCGTGCAATCATACCGTCATTTAACCATCGGATAGACTTCCGTACGGACGATATAGTAATAAGCATCTTGACGTAGAGAAACAAATGGAAGATTTGAAAGCAAATAAATCTCCAGATCTGAATGGGATTCCAATTCGACTTTACAAAGAGTACTGTACGGCATTGGCCTCTAACCTTGTCTGCATTTAACGTGAATCTCTCGCCTAGCACAAATCCTCAAGTGACTGGAAAGAAGCGCAGGTAATCGCAGTATATAAGAAGGGTAAAAGAACGGAACACAAAATTACGCACCACTTTCCAGAGCTTCGGTTTGCTGCAGAATGCTTGAGCATATTCGCAGTTCGAATGTATTAAACTATCTTGACACTGAGTGCTTATGTTCACGAATCAGCTTGGATTTAAAAAGCATCGCTCTTGCGAAACGCAGCTTGCCCTTTTATCACAAGATACACTGCGAACTATGGATGAAAATAAACCGGCAGATTCCACATTTCTAGATTGCCGGAAAGCGTTTTACACGGTGCCCCATTGCAGACTGTTAACGAAGGCGCGAGCAGATGGAATGAGTTCACAGATATCTCAGTGGCTCGATGACTTCTTAAGTAATAGGACTCAGTACGTTGTCCTCGACAGCGAGCGTTCATCAGAGAAAGGTATCGTCAGGAGTGCCCCCGGGCAAGATGACACGACCGCTGTTGTTCTCTTTACACATAAATAATTTGGCGGACAGGGTCGGCAGCAATCTGTGACTGTTTGCTGAGGATGCTGCAGTGTATAGTGAAGTGTCGAAGTTGAGTGATTGTAGGAAGATACAAGACGACTTAGACAAAATTTCTAGTTGGTGCTATGAATGACAGCTAGTCGTAAATGTGGAAAAATGTAACTTAATGCGGATGAGTAGAAAGCACAAATCTGTAATGTTGGGTTACAGTATTATTAGTGTCCTGCTTGACACAGTCAAGTCGTTTGAATATCTGGGCGTAACGTTACAAAGCGATATAAAAAGGAACGAGCATATGAGAACTGTGGTAGGAAAGGCGAATGATTGACATCGGTTCATTGGAAGAATTTTAGGATAGTGTAGTTCATCTATAAAGGAGACCGCATATAGAACGCTACTGCGACTTATTCTTGAGTACTGCTGGAGTGTTTGGGATCCGTACTACGTCGGATTGAAGGAAGTCGTCGAAGCAGTTCAGAGGCGGGCTGCTAGATTTGTCCCGGTAGATTAGAACAACACGTGCTTCGGAACTCAGATAGTAATCCCTGGAGGGAAGGTGCCGTTCTTTTCGAGAAAAGCTATTGAGAAAATTTAGAGAACTGGCATTTGAAGCTGACTGCCACACGATTCTATTGCCGCCAGCATACATTGCGCTTAAGGACCACGAAGGAAAGATACGAGAAACTAGGGCCCATACGGAGGTATATAGACAGTCCTTTGTCCCTCGCTCAACTTGCCAGCGGAAGAGGAAGGGAAATGACTTGCGGAGTATCTATGTAGGTATAAATTTAAATATGTGATCATTTCATTTAAGGTCGCTGTGGATAGTTATTCCCAGACAGGGCCGGCCTTAGGCACGTGCAAACTAAGCAATCGCACAGGGCCCTGCGCCTGTAGCGGACCCCAGCTTCTAGGTGCCCCGCGCAAAGCATTAGAAGGTAATTTGAAAACTGTCACCTTTAATTTTGTTATTACAGATAAATTGAAAAAATAAAGTAAGGTGTTTCTGAAGCTACTTTTAATGTAATGCAATTCAATTATATAGCCACTGTGACACGACTATGGCCACTGGAGTACGTATCAGAAAATTATGCCTGCATCGGAGTCGAGGGAACCAGGGGCTGTGATACTGATGTGCTATAATAATATCTATGGTCAAACACGACTATTGCTCATGCGTAAATGAAGAGGTACTCCATTCATTGCTTCTCAGCGCCTCTCCGCGCCCTAGCAATCAAGCATTACATTCTTCCGTCAGAAGGTGTTTCCCACAGAATGATTTGTTCATTGCCATCATTTTAAACGTACGGTACTTTTCCTATTCACACTGGTTCACGTGTCACGGGTGCACTTTGTGTGAAGACACCGTGTTTCTGTTTGTCCTGTGAAGTTCGAAGCGCCAGCAGGGAAATGTCTCGTGAAAGGGACAGATTCGCAAATACACTCCTGGAAATGGAATGAAGAACACATTGACACCGGTGTGTCAGACCCACCATACTTGCTCCGGACACTGCGAGAGGGCTGTACAAGCAATGATCACACGCACGGCACAGCGGACACACCAGGAACCGCGGTGTTGGCCGTGGAATGGCGCTAGCTGCGCAGCATTTGTGCACCGCCGCCGTCAGTGTCAGGCAGTTTGCCGTGGCATACGGAGCTCCATCGCAGTCTTTAACACTGGTAGCATGCCGCGACAGCGTGGACGTGAACCGTATGTGCAGTTGACGGACTTTGAGCGAGGGCGTATAGTGGGCATGCGGGAGGCCGGGTGGACGTACCGCCGAATTGCTCAACACGTGGGGCGTGAGGTCTCCACAGTACATCGATGTTGTCGCCAGTGGTCGGCGGAAGGTGCACGTGCCCGTCGACCTGGGACCGGACCGCAGCGACGCACGGATGCACGCCAAGACCGTAGGATCCTACGCAGTGCCGTAGGGGACCGCACCGCCACTTCCCAGCAAATTAGGGACACTGTTGCTCCTGGGGTATCGGCGAGGACCATTCGCAACCGTCTCCATGAAGCTGGGCTATGGTCCCGCACACCGTTAGGCCGTCTTCCGCTCACGCCCCAACATCGTGCAGCCCGCCTCCGGTGGTGTCGCGACAGGCGTGAATGGAGGGACGAATGGAGACGTGTCGTCTTCAGCGATGAGAGTCGCTTCTGCCTTGGTGCCAATGATGGTCGTATGCGTGTTTGGCGCCGTGCAGGTGAGCGCCACAATCAGGACTGCATACGACCGAGGCACACAGCGCCAACACCCGGCATCATGGTGTGGGGAGCGATCTCCTACACTGGCAGTACACCTCTGGCGATCGTCGAGGGGACACTGAATAGTGCACGGTACATCCAAACCGTCATCGAACCCATCGTTCTACCATTCCTAGACCGGCAAGGGAACTTGCTGTTCCAACAGGACAATGCACGTCCGCATGTATCCCATGCCACCCAACGTGCTCTAGAAGGTGTAAGTCAACTACCCTGGCCAGCAAGATCTCCCGATCTGTCCCCCATTGAGCATGTTTGGGACTGGATGAAGCGTCGTCTCACGCAGTCTGCACGTCCAGTACGAACGCTGGTCCAGCTGAGGCGCCAGGTGGAAATGGCATGGCAAGCCGTTCCACAGGACTACATCCAGCATCTCTACGATCGTCTCCATGTCTACTGTAGGCGTTGCCATATGGTATGACATTCTCTTTGCCATTAAAGCAGCAAATAAGGCAATTCAAGCAGGAAACGTGGACGTGAAAGAAGCAAGGAAATACCTCTAAATTATAATGTAGTTTATTGAGAGTTTTCGTTAAGGAGGTCTTGTTAATGCCCAGATAACAGCGAAAGAGATAGCTGAAAGCTTACAGATTTAACCAAAATTTGGAAAAAGAGAACTTTCAAGAAGCCGAAGAAATTTTATTATGAAGGTAGCGACATGGTTTTCAGAGCTCAACCTTCAGAGGATAAATACAAAATCGATTTTTTCTGCCATGTCATTAACACAGTGCTAAAAGATTTGAAAGAAATGTTTGGCCAGCTGGCTAGTATTCCGAAGTATTCGACTTTTTGTTTTCATTGGAAAGCTTAAAATACACACAGGACGAAGAGCTGAAAATGCTATGTAAAAATCTCGACAAAGTGCCAGGCACTTTATTGTGAATAGCAGAGTAATCACGTAGATGTAGATGTAGAAGTGTAAACATAAATGGCGAATATTCGAAAGACATTGTTGCATCCGAAATTTTGATAGAAATTGAAGTGTTCCGTGAAATAATGCCTGAGGATGTGAAAACACCTATGTTAGTATTGAATTACTTGAATGACAGTGGAAACCCATTTCCCAGCATTTATATTGTGCCCACAGAATTTTTCTAATCATGCCAGTGACTCTCGCTTCCGTTGAAAAGCGCTTTTCATGTTTAAAACTTATCAAGAATTATTTAAGGGCAGCATCTCCCAAGAAGGCCTGTCTTCTCTTGACATGATGTCAGTGGAACACGACGTGATTTCAAAACTGAATTTTGAAGATATTATTGACGAATTTGGTCGTCAAAAAGAGAGGAAAAGATAGTGCGTGTTAAGTGTGTATAGCAGAAAAGCCTTAGTGTTTATAACCTACAATTCATTTAATTTCTTGTAAGAATAGAGCACAGTCAAGCGATGAAAAAAATTGAGACTAGGCTATTTCAGGAACAATGCTTGTGAACCTCATTTGACTTTTAATTAAATTGTAAGGATCCCATAGCTAAGTTAGTCTGCATTATTAACATTTTAGAAATTACTATATTTATTAAGATCCCTTCTCTGATTAATTATTTTCCTATCACAACAGTAGGTCTGCTGTAGTGACAGTGTTTTGATAAGTTGGTAGCATGTCATTGGCGTAACTTATTATTCTTTCGAACGTGACGACGGGGGCGGGATGGGGTGGGGGGTCTGCGGGGGGTGGGGGGGGGGGTATTTGCGGGAAAGCCCCCCCACAGAAATTTTGCACATGGCCCCGCGCCAGCTAAGGGCGGCCCTGCATCCCATATATTTTACGGTAAATAACTGTTTCCAGCAGTTTGTCATCAGTAATGTGGTTGTACAGTTGTGGATTTCTTTTCCTATGAATGTGCAATATGTTACATTTATTTACATTTAGGGTCAACTGCCAGAGGCTGCACCATTCACCAATCATCTGTAGGTCATTCTGCAAATCGATATTGTCTTCTGGTGTGTTTGCTTTCTTCTAGACAACCGCATCATCTGATAACAGTGTTAAAGAGCCGTAGACATTTTCTACTAGGTAATTTGTATACATTGTAAACAGTAACGGTCCTATGAGACGTCCTTGCGGTACTACGGGATATTACCAGTAAATCTGTCGATTTTGTTTCGTTGAGAGCGACGAGTTGAATTCTGTCTGGAAGGAAATCTTGAATACAGTCGCAAATCTGGTCAGATACAAGATAAGCTTATATTTTTTTCATTAACTGGCAGTGTGGGACGGTGTCAAATGAATTCCTGAATTCAAGGAACACGGCATCAGCCTTAGCACCGTTGTCTACAACGCTATGGATCTCATGGCGGAACAGAGCGAGCTGAGTTAGATGACATTTTTTATTTACGCCTCATGGGAAAGCCTCGTAGTGTAACAGTAAAGGGGGTACCTCAAAACTCAAAGGTTTCTTGACCTTGAACATATTCGATAAATCTTAATGAAAAATTAAAATTTACTTTTCGTAGCTGGGTTCAGAGTCACGCAAAGTTTTGTGTATAACATCGTGGGCACCTTTCGACAAATGTAAAATTATTTATTTGTAAATCAGAAATATTCTAATTTCGACTGTATGATCATTATCAAGTGGAAATAATTACGTTGTAACACATGTGAAAACCGAAAAATCACGTGACATGACATGACGCAGAAGCTGGTTTCGCGTCATTGTGCTCCATGTACTTATTCTTGTTCTTTTATTTTCAGTGTAAGTCTGTTGCTCGTATTCTGCTAGATTTTAGCTCTCATCCAGAGAGTTGGTTTTTCGTACTGTGTTCTGTGGACTCATGTAATACTGCTCACGAATCTATGTGTAAACTACTCGATTTCATTGCAGGAAAGTATATTGTTATTAGTCTACTTATTTTTTATTCATATCCGGTTTTCGTACTTTCTGGCATATGAAAAACTCCATGTTAGCAACTTTTGGCATGATTGGTATTCAGCATTAGTGTATCTTATCACAGAAACAGTGCCAGTATGTCATTCTGCTTTTGTTGTACTGTTCAGAGATTTGGGTGTCACAACAAAGCTGGCAAGGCACTTCGATACCACAGATATTAGCGATGTCTTGCTGCAATCCGCAACGACGAATAGGAGAAGCTGAAGAATACACGCCTTCTTTCTCAGCACAACAGCGCCCTCATGTGGAGATCAGTATTGAGCCGAGCATGGGAGCGCTCTGCCCCAATTCGTGATTTCAGCTGAAGCAGTCAACATCACTGTGTAGGACTAAATACACTACAGGCCATTAAAATTGCTACACCAAGAAGAAATGCAGATGATAAACAGGTATTCATTGGACAAATATATTATACTAGAACTGACATGTGATTACATTTTCACGCAGTTTGGGTGCATAGATCCTGACAAATAAGTACCTAGAACAACCACCTCTGGCCGCAATAATGGCCTTGATAAGCCTGGGCGTGGAGTCAAACAGAGCTTGGATGGAGTGTACAGGTAGAGCTGCCCATGCACCTTTAACACGATACCACAGTTCATCAAGAGCAGTGACTGGCGTATTGTGATGAGCCAGTTGCTTCGCCACCATTGACCAGACGTTTTCAATTGGTGAGAGATCTGGAGAATGTGGTGGCCAGGGCAGCAGTCGAACATTTTCTGTATCCAGAAAGGCCCGTACAGGAACTGAAACATGCGGTCGTGCATTATCCTGCTGAAATGTAGTGTTTCTCACGGATCGAATGTAGCGTAGGAGGTCGCAACACATCTGAAATGTAACGTCCACTATTCAAAGTTCCGTCAATGCGAACAAGAGGTGACCGAGACGTGTAAACAATGGCACCCCATACCATCACTCCAGGTGACACGCCAGTATGGCGATGACGAATACACGCTTCCAATGTGTGTTCATCGCGATGTCGCCAAACACTGATGGGAGCATCATGATGCTGTAAACAGAACCTGGATTCATCTGAAGAAATGACGTTTTGAAATTCGTGCACCCAGGTTCGTCGTTAAGTGCACCATCGCAGGCGCTCCTGTCTGTGATGCAGCGTCAAGGGTAACCGCAGCCATGGTCTCCGAACTGATAGTCCATGCTGCTGCAAGCAACGTCGAACTGTTCGTGCAGATGGTTGTTGTCTTGCAAACGTCCGCATCTGTTGACTCAGGGATCGAGACGTGGCTGCACGATCAATTATAGTCATGCAGATAAGATGCCTGACATCTCGACTGCTAGTGATACGAGGCCGTTGGGATCCAGCACGACGTTCCGTATTACCCTCCTGAACCCACCGATTCCATATTCTGCTAACAGTCATTGGATCTCGATCAACGCGAGCAGCAATGTCGCGATACGACAAATTGCAATCGCGATAGGCTAGAATCCGACCTTTATCAAAGTCGGAAACATGATGGTACGCATTTCTCGTCCTTACACGAGGCATCACAACAACGTTTCACCAGGCAACGGCGGTCAATTGGTATTTGCGTATGAGAAATCGGTTGGAAAGTTTCCTCATGTCAGCACGTTGTAGGTGTCGCCAGCTGCGCCAACCCTATGTGAATGCTCTGAAAAGCTAATCATTTGCAGATCAGAACATCTTCTTCCTGTCGGTTAAATTTCGCGTCTGTAGCACGTCATCTTCGTGGTGTAGCAATTTTAATGGCCAGTAGTGTATGTTCATGCAGTGCTGGCGATGTCTCTCCATTAACCATTTTGGAGAACATACATTGACCTCAGAGTAATCAATGTCAACTCCAGAACGAAATCACCAGAAGCAATGTTCCTACTTTGAGCGTCTGAAATGCTAGTTTCATCGCAAAAAAATCGATTGTCTGTAGCGTGGAATTCTTGGCAATCAATGAGCACTTCGTGCATCGCTCTGCTCGCGATTGGCAAGTATATACACGTCCCAGATGGGCCAACAATCGAGAAGTGCGTTATCGACGAACTTGTTGACCATTAAATAAGTTTCCGGAAAAAAAGAAAAGCAACGAAATGAATAATCTCTCAGTACAAAAAGTTGTCACATAAGATAAGTTTTGTTTTCGTCCTTACCTTCATTAAGTCGGAGATGATAACGCACTTTTGTAAATATTGAACATTACACTTAAAGAGAAGAGTTGTAATTGTAGGCATCAAGTGATGCTTTAACAGTTAATGACAATTGTAAATTATCAAGCACTCCTGTGGCAAGGGATGGTATCGATTCAATACTTTTGTCATTCATGTGATAAAGTGACTAACATTTCACGTGTTGTAGTTCCAAATGAGCTACCTTCCAGAGCAATCAAACAGCCCACAGTTATTACAAGACGATTGTAGTTACGCCTGGTCATAACTAGTGGTAATGAGAATTGGGGCTTAAACTGCTCGTCTCTCACACGAGCTGCTTGCCTTGTGTGCAGGGTGCACACATTTTTCTGGCTGTTGCCCTGTTTTTGTTCTGTTGTATTAGTGTGTGTCCTACTATATTTCACAATGTCTGAGACACCACAGGAAATTTCTAACGGAGCTTGCACAGTTTCAGGCGCTGGCTGTTGCTCCAAAATTTCGCCCATACGCAGCCAGGAGGAAGGACCATTGGACTATAAGGCACAATTAGTGGTGCACTTCCCTGCCTACAAAATAACAGATATGGAGCGCAATGCGTATTTTTGTCCATTGTTGGTCCCAATGTGTATCGTCTCTGTAAGAAATTATGTTCCGAAGCTGTTACCAGCAAAGTCACGTACGATGATGTTGTGAAACTGTTGGATGAACATTTTGATTGTCAAATCCATGTAGCAGCGGCACGGTTTAAAATTTTTCGTCTGAAGCAGCAGCCTTCTCAGTCAATCAAACAGTGGATAGCAGAACTCAGACACCTCAACATCATTGCAGGTTTAACTGTACTTTTGGAATTAATAATAGTGAAATCACGCTGTGTTATGCTATCACACAGATTTATGAGTCGCCCATATTTGCGTTGCAGCTGCCGCACTCTGATTTAAAAACAGTTCTGTCTATAGAGGAATCTCAGACAACTTTAGTTTCAAGAGAGTTTGAATTTTAGGCCCCGTGTGTTTCTTTTGTTTGTAGTGCACCAGACACTGAATCTTGTGCACAGAATAGTGTTCAAGTAAGTAAGAGTAGAGCTCAGACAAATAATAAGAACAGTAGATATAGATATTTTCGGCCTCGTGGCACTTGGGATGTGCTACAACACTCTGTTTAGATCCAAAGTATGATAGATAATCTTTTTTCACAAAGTCTGCAATGTTTATTTGGTGTTTTTAATCACAAATTCACTACAAATATAATAAAAACTGTCAGCAGAGTTTTTACAATCACGATTAGACATTGTATTGGGCACATGTACAGGAAATGCGAAAGTGAGGTTAGGTTGACAGTAAACAAAACACCATCTATTAATACAAAATATTTTTCAGCGGTGCTACCAACGTCATCTACATTCATTACACCTACTTTTTAAATTATTTTAACTCTATAAAAGCTTTTGAATTCTTTAAAAAATCGTTTAATTTAATAAATTCAACTGTAAAATGTGAAGAAATGGTGGGTGATAGAGTTTTTAAGTATCATATTTGGATTTCCCACCCTAAAAAACATAAGAATAAAGTATTTTCAGCAAAAAAGTCTTTCCATCGTTGGCTTGTGTTATCGAGGCGTGGTCAGAAAGATTGTCCTTTTCATGAGGTTAGTGGCTTTAAATGTGGAAATGAAGGCCACATTCAGTCATATGGCAAGCAAACCAAGGGTAACAGTGTCGACATCGATTGAGTGCACTGTGGCCACAGCTACAATGGCAAGAAGTGTATACAGTACAGACAACACCAGTCACTCAGGCACGGGCCGGACCAAGCACTTCTGCACTGCAGAATTATTTCGCCTTAATATGCTGGCAGGCAAACTAGAGACGGGTAGTTCGGGAACGAATGGGTGCGAAGGAACGGTTCACCAAGATGAACGAAAGGATCGAGGAACGAATTCCAAGGAACGATGGGTTCATAGTTCACTTCGGTCGCGGCGGTCTACTTATAGTTCCCGCGAACGAGGAACGATCGGTTTATAGTTCACTAGTTCACTTCGGTCGCGGCGGTTACTTCGGCACTTCTCGTTCCAGCCTCGGTCGCGTGCTCGTCTTAGTCTCGGTCTCCCTCGGTCGCACTCGTACTTCTTCGCATGACCACCTGTCTCAGTTACACTGCTGACTGCTCCTAGTTCGTTGAATATCCAGTTGTTCGTTTCGTTCTCTGCGCTTGCCTATTTTACATGTGTTCTAAACTGTTCTTGCACTTGGTTCTGGCTATTCAGCGTCCACGACCGGTTATCAAAAAGTATTTTATAGTTACGTAAATTACATAAAAATTACTTTGTATGTAATGGGTACGTCTTTTCAGGCAACAAAAGGGCATATCAGCTCACTTCATTATATCGATGAACAGCAGAAGACATAACAAGGCAAGTTTTTTTTGTTATTCATATATTTTTTGGTTTCATTGACTTGATTTAGCAGCTAAATTTCAATAATTTGCTTAATTTTTAGTGTAAGAAAATTCACATAACATGATTTTCCTGTATCGTTCATATACAAAACATTACATTCAGGAAGGCACTAATTATTTTTAAGTTTAGTTGTTTCCAATTTGCATTACCTGCTGGTTTGGTTTCTTTGGGGGGAAAAGTGGGTTCTGAGTCATTTTGGCTCAGTAGGAAAAGCGGTGCCTATCCATTTGAAAAGACACAGATTGCCATAAAATCGTATTTACTAATTATCTCAAAAACATTTGTTCAGAAAGAGCTTTCAAACCAAAAACTTTATTACTGCGAACTTAATTATTATTATTATTACTGCAATAACTTGAATAATGCAACATAAAATCTAATTTTTACTAAGCGTGTGGCGCAAGTATCAGAAAACCATATTTTATTTTATGCTTCCATAAAGTCTCTACTTTGCCCACGAACTCAGAGACAACGTGAAGTATATATAGCGTGTAAACGATTATTGTTTACAACGTAACATAGCTATGTAGTGGAAGTCGAAACGAAGAATTTTATACAAGACACTTGTGGTCTATTAAGTTGGGAAACAGCCACCAACTGGTTTACAAGACTACATGAGCTATAGCCCATGCGCGTCGAGTGAGATTTTCATGTTCTCTTCTCCAACTCTCTACACATCGTCATCGATTGTTTCGCATTTGTTGCTTGCATTAGCTTGTTAGTTCTTCACTGCCTAATTATTACATGTTTGTCTGTTTGTTGTATCTGCTCGTAACGGGCAACATATCGTCCGTAATTGGCGAGGAGTCTGTACTCGGGGCCGGTTTTCCGTGCGCCACCCTACATTATTTCCCCGCGCTCAGCCACACTAGATCACAGTTGGCTACAGGTTCTGTAGAATCATAGAAATTACTTCTAAAAGTGTGTAAGAATTCTGTAATGAATAAAACCTCTATCTCCACGGGGGAGGCAAGTGTCCCTTCTTGGTGCCCTCCATCCTTCAGTCACCTGCACTACTAGTTTTCAGTTTTTCGTAAGAGCCATATACCAAGCACAAATGTACTGTGAACGAGTAAAAATGAACGGTTCCCAAAAAAGAACGATCAGCAGTGAACTAGTTCCCAAGCATGAATGAGTTCGCCTATCTCTAAGGCAAACAAACTTTACTGTGTTAGGGACTGCCCGCGATTTTTTCGCACATGACCTGTCCCCCACGCATTACGTGAGCAAGTTTCTCGGGAATTGCAAAGACGCAAGATAATAAAGTTATCCAATCCATTTCTGCTAACCAATCGGCATCACCCTTGATCATTCTGAAAAAGCTTTCAGGTGATTTACGTTTCTACATCTGCATTTACATACATATTCCGCAAATTATTGTGCCGTGCATGTGGAGGGTACCTTGTACCACTACTAGTCATTTCTTTTCCTATTCCACTTGCAAACAGTGTGAGGGAAAAAACGACTCTCTAAAAACCTCTGTACGACCCCTAATTTCTCGCATCTTATCTTCATGGTCCTTAAGCGAAATATACGTTGACGACAGGAGAGGCGTTCTACAATTGGCCTCAGATGCCGCTTCTCTAAATTTCACAATAGTGCCTTGCGGAAAGAGCATAGTCTTCCCTCCAGAGATTACCATTTGAATTCACGAAGCATCTCTGTAATACTTGCGTGCTGATCGAACCTACTGGTAACAAATCTAGCAACCCGCCTCTGAATTGCTTCAGTGTCTTCTTTTAATTCGACCTGGTGGGGATCCGTAACACGCAAATATTATTCACACTAGCATTTATACACCCTCTCCTTTCCCAAAATTCTCTTAATAAAACGAAGACGAGCATTTCCCGAACCTACTACCAATCTGACGTGTCCATTCCGTTGACTATGTCAAACTGCACACTAATAGTACTTTATTCGAACGTTACAGGATGATTCCCCAATTCATATGCAGTAACAAACATTTTCGTACATTTAGAGCCAGCTGCCATTCATCACAGCAACTATAAATCTTGTCCAAGTCGTCTTACATGTTCTCACAGTTCCTCAACGACAACACCTTCTCGTACCCCACAGCGTCATGAACAAACAGCTGTAAATTGCTGAACACCCTGTACGCCAGGTCATTTTTGTATATACAGAATATAAGCGGTCCTATGACACTTCCCTGACGATACCCTTGACTCACCATCGAGGAGCACATACTGGATTCTACTACTTAAAGTCACAGAGCCACACCCATCTAGCTGAACAATAAAATAATATTTTGCAATAAACTCGTAATTCAGAATCCATTGATGTATACATAGACTTTAAATTCGGTATATTGAGATTCCAAATACATGATAAAACAAAATTTACAAAGTAACAAGCAAAATGACAGAAAACATATTTGGTATGTAACAGTCTCTCAGAGATTAGCATCAATGTATAAAATAAGGTATAAAATGGAATATACCTAAGAATAGCAATACATCAGATTACTGAGTATTTAATATACAGCTCAAGATAACTACTAAAATTAGCCTCTGCAAAATCTTGTGATCATGCACAATGTGTAATGCACTATTCAAAGGCTGTGAGCTATAGTACACTGCAAGTGTATCATTAAAAACTTGGAAGTCGTGTGCAACTATATTCCCTTTACGATAGAACCAGCAACACATAAAAACTGAGGTAACAATATGTGAAACCAGGATACAATAGATAAAGGATAGTGACAATGTGCTGTGAAGTATATGTCTGAAAGGTGACCCAAAGGAATGTATAATTTTTTATTTCTAAAATGTTGTCCACATCATTAGTAAATATCTAGTCGTGGTCTTATGGCAAACTAACCCAGAAAATATAATTGTTGTACGTTATATTAACGGCGAGTTACAAAATATGCTAAGTACCTTCTATCAAGTGAACCATAAAAAATATGGCACTTAAACAACCCTAATGATCCATCTACATCTACATGACTACTCTGCTATTCACAATTAAGTGCCTGGCAGAGGGTTCAATGAACCATCTTCAAGCTGTCGCTCTACCTTCCACTCCCGAACGGCGCGCGGGAAAAAGAGCCCTGATATCTCTTATTTTATCGTGATGATCATTTCTCTGCTATGAACGTGGGTGCCAACAGAATGTTTTCGCAATCGGCGGAGAAAACTGATGATTGAAATTTCGTGAGAAGATCCCGTCGCAACGAAAATATCTACAGATGGAAGGATAACAGGGCAGTCAACATGATTTCTACATGTCATGTACTACTAGACATGTCTACAGAAAGTCGCACGATTAAAGTCGGAACAGTAAACAACAGCACTTGTCCTCTTGTGCTGAAATATTGCAATTCCACTACGAACTATGTGGATAATTTTGAACTACTGAAGTCGGCCTACGCCACAGACAGAAAACGCAAAAAATGGCGGGTGAGATTGTTCTTTCCTTGGGAGACTGCTGTGTAACAAATGCATTCATTGCACACAAGGAGACTAAAATGGACCAGCTCTCCAGCAGAATATGTGTAGTTTGCAATTCAAGAAACGCTCTGGTCTGAACTGTGCTGATGAGTTCGGTGCACAGAATATCTTTGTGCCAGAGATCAGCCCAGAACTGTTTCAAGAGATACCACAAAATTAAAATAAAGTTATATCAACGTTGAACCGCCAGCTATTGCATACCATATGGGGTGGTGGTTAGCTGTGGTGACAACACTTAATGCTAATACTTTGATGTTAAGGTGAATTTCGACAAACCTTCTGTAGAAAATATATTGCAATCATAAAAGTAACATGTTAGAAAAGGATAAAATTTGAAGTATGTGAATTATTGCTCATGCCCCTCATAGGCAAATTTTTAAGGTGTTTACCTCCCTCTCAAACAGTTAAATAAAAGAAATACTGTACTGAGTCGCCATCTATCTAACTCCAACTAGTTCCTTTAGCAGTGGCTTTACGTATTATGAGAGCAAACAGAAGAACCATTTTTTTAGATAAAACTACACTCCTGGAAATGGAAAAAAGAACACATTGACACCGGTGTGTCAGACCCACCATACTTGCTCCGGACACTGCGAGAGGGCTGTACAAGCAATGATCACACGCACGGCACAGCGGACACACCAAGAACCGCGGTGTTGGCCGTAGAATGGCGCTAGCTGCGCAGCATTTGTGCACCGCCGCCGTCAGTGTCAGCCAGTTTGCCGTGGCATACGGAGATCCATCACAGTCTTTAACACTGGTAGCATGCCGCGACAGCGTGGACGTGAACCGTATGTGCAGTTGACGGACTTTGAGCGAGGGCGTATAGTGGGCATGCGGGAGGCCGGGTGGACGTACCGCCGAATTGCTCAACACGTGGGGCGTGAGGTCTCCACAGTACATCTATGTCGTCGCTAGTGGTCGGCGGAAGGTGCACGTGCCCGTCGACCTGGGACCGGACCGCAGCGACGCACGGATGCACGCCAAGACCGTAGGATCCTACGCAGTGCCGTAGGGGACCGCACCGCCACTTCCCAGCAAATTAGGGACACTGTTGCTCCTGGGGTATCGGCGAGGACCATTCGCAACCGTCTCCATGAAGCTGGGCTACGGTCCCGCACACCGTTAGGCCGTCTTCCGCTCACTCCCCAACATCGTGCAGCCCGCCTCCAGTGGTGTCGCTACAGGCGTGAATGGAGGGACGAATGGAGACGTGTCGTCTTCAGCGATGAGAGTCGCTTCTGCCTTGGTGCCAATGATGGTCGTATGCGTGTTTGGTGCCGTGCAGGTGAGCGCCACAATCAGGACTGCATACGACCGAGGCACATAGCGCCAACACCCGGCATCATGGTGTGGGGAGCGATCTCCTACACTGGCCGTACACCTCTGGTGATCGTCGAGGGGACACTGAATAGTGCACGGTACATCCAAACCGTCATCGAACCCATCGTTCTACCATTCCTAGACCGGCAAGGGAACTTGCTGTTCCAACAGGACAATGCACGTCCGCATGTATCCCGTGCCACCCAACGTGCTCTAGAAGGTGTAAGTCAACTACCCTGGCCAGCAAGATCTCCGGATCTGGATGAAGAGTCGTCTCACGCGGTCTGCACGTCCAGCACGAACGCTGGTCCAACTGAGGCGCCAGGTGGAAATGGCATGGCAAGCCGTTCCACAGGACTACATCCAGCATCTCTACGATCGTCTCCATGGGAGAATAGCAGCCTGCATTGCTGCGAAAGGTGGATATACACTGTGCTAGTGCCGACATTGTGCATGCTCTGTTGCCTGTGTCTATGTGCCTGTGGTTCTGTCAGTGTGATCATGTGATGTATCTGACCCCAGGAATGTGTCAATAAAGTTTCCCCTTCCTGGGACAATGAATTCACGGTGTTCTTATTTCAATTTCCAGGAGTGTAATTGTTCATTTTATATGTTTGAAGATCTTTTTCCTATTAACATAAATTAAATTTCTAAGTCTTCTATCATATCGAGAAACTGCCCATTAGATGGAATATGTAACATACTTTAATTTTAATGCACATCACTAACAGTATGTAAATGCCATTCAGTGTTGCCTTCATTACTGTTGTGGTATGATCCCTAAATCTCTTCTTGAAAGGTCTGACAGTCTGCCCAACACAAAAACTTTCACAGTCATTACAATTTATTCTGGACATAGACAAAGATGTTAAGAAATGTAATCTAAATAAACTCAAGATTTGCCAGTCATACTGAAGATACTGGTTTTGGACTAAGACCTGTTGATATTATTACATATGTTGGTAAATATTCAGTTCTATTCAAAGGTGATAAATTGAAATTGCAGAAAAACAATACATTGGTACTAATGGAATAATGAATCTTGTAACTAAAAATAATTACTTTGGATCATTTCACCAAATAATTTGATTCTTTTGACTTGTAAAATTATGCCAGAATTTTATTCTACTCAAATTCTGCATATTCCGATAATAAATAAAATTAAATCAAATAAAGGAAATGAACACAAGAACACGATAAAACAATTTTTGTAGACTATTTTCCTAGTTTTTCAGAAATAAATCTTAATGATTCATTTCAAAATGTTGGTGAAGGAATAGTAAAAAAATATTCAGAAAACCAGTTGAATATATTTTAAGGAACAATATTCATTAATTCATTTATAGATTAGCAGTAATCCATGAAGAAGAATTAACTGGAAATACAAATTATTATTATAATCAAAAACTGGAATGTTGAAAGATAAATTTAGTCATTTTGTTATCAACAATTGAAAAGGTATACTATACTCCATAAAATTTTTTAATAACTTACAACATACATTATGGAAATCAGTAAAACATCACTATGATTTAATTGCCAGATTTACATTTATTCATGAAGCAGAAACTGTTAACTACAAACATTATTTCATTGGAAAAGTGAAAATAGCATAAATGGTGATAATAAATCATTATATATAAATAATTCATTATCATTATTCCAAAAGCTATAACCTATGTTATTAGAATTTTGAATAATACAGCATATGCATTTTGAAAAAGTGAAAAATATGGAAAAGGAATAGTAAATTTGACTTTAAATAATTGAACACTGACTGAGAAGAATCTTCCTAGCTATAATTATTGTGGATCTTTTACTAAAGTAAAGCAATAAAATCATTAGATGAAGCATCTAAAGAACATGATATTTTTTATAGAGATAATAAATAATTAGAAAAAAGAGATGAAGCTTGTAAAAAAACTTCAATTACCTGCAAATGAAAGAATATGTCCTGCTGATTCTTCCATCGGTGAAAAATGAATTGCAACTGCAGTTAGAGGGATAATGTATGGAAAACGAAAATTAGGGATGGGAATGTATTATAGTGAAAATAGTTGACAGTTATATAAATACATTATTAATTTTTAATCAATACAACTGAATAACATGAGTATTGATTATACTAAAATTTCAAATGGTGAAATAAAACCAAATACAATTAACATTAAATAGTATAATGAACTATGAAATAGCATTCAACCAATTTAAATGAGCCACCAAAAAAGAACAGGTAAAAATTTGCTTATGACATATGATACTCCTTGTGTGAAAGGCATTATTGAATATTCAATTAATAAAAAAGAAACAAAACACAAAAGTGGATTTTCACCATTATTAGCGCCCACTTAACCAATTTTATTTCGTTCTACATAAGCTGCTGCATGTGTTGAAAATGCAGCGAAAAGAAAGAAAAAAGCTGAAAGACAATTAAATGAACAAAAGAAACATAACCTAACAATGGAAAACAAAGGAAAAATTTTAATAAAGTAATAAAATTTTAAAGATATAATGCAAGATCATAATATTCCTTCATCTAATTTTGATATACTAGAATTAGTTAGAGAATAAAAAAATAAATATTGTTGTGGCGTTCTTATAAGTGCCATCTGGTGAGCAAGATGTATGAGACAGGCGAAATACCCTCAGACTTCAAGAAGAATATAATAACTCCAATCCCAAAGAAAGCAGGTGCTGACAGATGTGAAAATTACCAAACTATCAGTTTAATAAGTCACAGCTGCAAAATAGTAACGCGAATTCTTTACAGACGAATGGAAAAACTGGTAGATGTGGACCTCAGGGAGGATCAGTTTGGATTCCGTAGAAATGTTGAAACACATGAGACAATATTTACCTTATGACTTATCTTAGAAGAAAGATTAAGAAAAGGCAAACCTACCTTTCTAGCATTTCTAGACTTGAAGAAAGCTTTTGACAATGTTGACTTGAATACTCTCTTTCAAATTCTGAAGGTGGCAGGGGTAAAATACAGGGAGTGAAAGGCTATTTACAATTTGTACCGAAACCTGATGGCAGTCATAAGAGTCGAAAGGGAAGCAGTGGTTGGGAAAGGAGTGAGACAGGGTTGTAGCCTCTCCCCGATGTTACTCAATCTGTATATTGAGCAAGCAGTAAAAAGGAAACAAAAGAAAAATTCGGAGTAGGCATTAAAATTCGTGGAGAAGAAGTAAAAACTTTGAGGTTAGCTGATGACATTGTAATTCTGTCAGAGACAGCAAAGGACTTTGAAGAGCAGTTGAATGGAATGGACAGGGTCTTGACAGGAGGATATAAGATGAACGTCTACAAAAGCAAAACGAGGATAATGGAATGGAGTTGAATTAAGTCGGGCGATGCTGAGGGAATCAGATTAGGAAATGAGACACTTAAAGTAGTAAAGGAGTTTTGCTATTTGGGTTGCAAAATAACTGATGATGGTCGAAGTTGAGAAGATGTTAAACGTAGACTGAAAATGGCAAGGAAAGCGTTTCTGAAGAAGAGAAATTTGTTAACATCGAGTATAGATTTAAGTGTCAGGAAGTCGTTTGTGAAAGTATTTATATGCAGTGTAGCCATGTATGGAAGTGAAAATTGGACGATAAATAGTTTGGACAAGAAGAGAATAGAAGCTTTCGAAATGTTGTGCTACAGAAGAATGCTGAAGATTAGATGGGTAGATCACATAACTAATGAGGAAGTATTGAATATGATTGGGGAGAAGAAAGGTTTGTGGCACAACTTGACAAGAAGAAGGGACCGGTTGGTAGGGCATGTTCTGAGGCATGAAGGGATCACCAATTTAGTATTGGAGGGCCGCGTGGAGGGTAAAAATCGTAGAGGGAGACCAAGAGATGAATACACTAAGCAGATTCAGAAGGATGTAGGTTGCAGTAAGTACTGGGAGATGAAGAAGCTTGAACAGGATAGAGTAGAATGGAGAGCTGCATCAAACCAGTCTCAGGACTGAAGGTAACAACAACAACAACGACATGAGCGATGAATTACCTAATAAGCGCAAAAAATTAGAATGTGGATAGTAAATTTAGAGACATCTGATCATGCATGTACTCAGTGGATTTGTAATTAAACGAATATAGCTATAAGATTTGTATTCGATTCATTTGGAGGAAATATAACAAAAAACTAGTAAATCACTTAGGAAACAATGATTTATATTATAACATCTAAAGGATACAAAATCTTAAAAAACTTATTTGCAGCCATTTGTATTTGTTTTTGATTAAAACTACTATTTACAAATTACAAGTTTAATAATATTTTAAATTCAATAAATTAATTCTTTTGGAAATACGTTATATTTTAAATTCAATAACGGTTTTTAAAAAAATATAGATTTTCCATCATTAGAACCAAAAATAAATAATGAATTCATTTCAAAATTTAACGATTGCAAGTAAAAATAAAAAATTCCATCAACAATCGATCTAAAGAATCAGGATGTATTAGTGTCAGCAATTAGAAAAGAACCATCATTACAGATATTAGAATCAAAATTTAAAAACATTCACTCATTAGTAGACACAAAAATAGATATTGACATTAAACAATTTCAGAAAGATTTAAATGCCGTTTTTCAAGGAATTAAAGGTTATACCAGTTTTAAAGGTATAAGAATTGTGTATGTATATGATCCTATTGATGTAAAAGATGAAATGAAAGAAACAACACTTATTTAATGACATAGAGAAACTTATTATGAAAGCAATAAAAACGTGTGCAAATCTAATATAATAACTAAAAGATTATGTTAAAACTGTTCCAATTTATGTTAAGTTAATTTTATTTCCTGAAACATTTAAATAATTTATACTGTATATAAATGTAGAATCATAAACACACCTACTGTTTGAAATAAAAAAAGCACATTGAAACTCATAATCCTCATAGTGTACAACCAAAAATGGAAATCTTAGGAATCAAGTTCATTTTTCAATTTGTAAAACAAAAAAGATTAATATGTTAAAAAAATTGTAGGTGATGGATTAAATATACACGAAGAAATTATTAATGAACTGCGTAATTCTATGAGAAGAAATTTTAAAAGAAAAAATTCAATTTCCTATGTAGTAGATCATTTATGGCGAGCTGATCAGACGAAAAGGATTCTCAAAAAATAAAAGAAATGTCAAAAACAAATGTAGGATGTATATTTTTATCAACTGTTATAGATGTGTTTTCAAAATTTACATGGGCTATTTGAGTTTAAAAAAACCGGAAAAAATTAAAATGATTCTTTAAACAAATATTTGTCCATCAAGAATTTTTATAATAAGGATTTTCAAGAAATAATGAAACAATTTAATATCAGTTACTATTCAACTTTTAGTGAATCAAAAGCATCTGTTGTTGAATGATTTAGGAGAAAAATCAAAACGATCTGTTGTTGAATGATATGATAGATCCTTTAAAAAATGTGGGAAAAATTTGATTTACGAGTAAATTATAAATGTATTGAACTAGTTCTGAAACTCATTGATGAATATAATAAAGCACACCATTCAACACTAAATATTGCACCTAAATATGTAAATAAAGATAATGAAATTTTTTATTGAAAACTGTTTATGTAAGACATTTCTTGGCTACTGATGCTAAATATAAAACTAGTGATAAAGTAAGACTAAATAAATTATAAATAATTTTCGAAAAAGGATATATACCTGACTGTTGAACAAAAGTTTTGAATTCAAAACGATATTTGTTGTAAACCAATAACATATAAATTTGAAGATTTAAATGAAGAAATAAAAGAAATTTTTATCAACAGGATCAATTAAAAATGTATTTTCCAAATGTTAACCATGTTGAAAAGTTTTAAATATAAAGTCAGTAAAATATGAGTTAAATAGTTACATTTTATTAATTCATGCAATAGTTGGGCAAATAACAGTAATGCAATTTTCAAAAATGTTAATGAAATGTTTTATATCTAAATGGAGGAAGTTATCACAAATTTAAAACGTTTGGTATTGAATATTTATTTATTAAAGTTTTATTAAAAAACCGAGTAAATTTTAATATTATAATAAAGGTTTACAATAAGATTTAAAGGCAAAAACATAGAAAATTTTTAAATTTGCATCAATGGAATCAAGTGGTTTCTATTAATATTTAGTTTAATAGGCATATATACAAATCGTTATCAATGTTATTTAAAATTTTGGAAAAGTGCTCAGAAATTTAGTTTTATACTTAAAGAAAAGTTTCCTAGATTAGTTAGAACATTATACATTTCTCCAATGAATAATTATTCGAACTATTTAAATAATTCTATCAGCAAATATTCTTAAAGTTTCTTTCATTAATTGATAGAAATTAATTTAATGTGGTAGATAATTATTTCGTATAATTCCTTCATAATTTGCCTGTCTAAATCTGATGCTTTCTGACATTTGCAAATTGTGTTTTAATAACAAAATAATCATAATTAAATCTAGTTTTGTGTTTTTATGTAATTATCCTTAATTTTATTTGGTCTTTTAAATAGTTTGTTAGACCTTCGTTAAGTTGTTTTACATTCATGTTTATTTTATATTCTTCCATTTTCTTGTTGAACTTTAAACACCATGAGCATCTCACTTTTTTAAAATTGTTTTGGTTCTTCTTTCTTAGGTTTTAAAATTGAAGAATGTCCTCCTTCATTTATGAAAATACTTTATTTCCTTACAATGCCTCCAGATTAGAGGGGTTTAACTTTTCAAATGTATTATTATCTTGGTGTGATTCTTCAAGGTTTCCCAGTGGATGTGTTGCCTTCACAGGTTTGCTACTGGATCTGGCAGTAAACCTGTGATGACTATTTACAATATTAGCTTCATAATCAAAATGTATGAAGGCTTTGTCTACTTTTATATTCTAAAAGTTTTGTCACATCTTTGGCTTTAAACTATTGATTCTAATTTTCATGTATCATTATTTAAAATATTTAATCTTTATATATATGATTGAAATTTTTTGGATCTAAAAACAGCTACATTGACATATAATACAAAACATTAAATTTTATTTTTTTAAATTCTAATAGATTTTTTTCTTTATGAATGAAATTTGAAAATAAAACGATTTTTCCATTGTAAAACAGAAAAAAAATCATAGGAAAATAAAAATTACAAATAAGAATACACCTTCAACAGGACATATTGATTGTATACAAAAGGTAGAAAAACATTTTAGAGGAAATGATTACGAACTTATAAGATAACTGGAATAAAAATATATTTCCTTTGAAAACTGTGCGAAAGTTGAATGTTCTTGTGGAAAATCTGTATGTAAAATATACCTAAAGCAGATCAAAAATATCAATACCATCTAAAATTATTAATTCGTTATTAATTTTTTATTTCATTATTTGTTTTAGTCTATCTTCTATGCCGTTGTTTAATTATCATAAGACATCACTATCATCTATTATTTAATTTTTTTATTTATAATGACCATATGAAGATGTGTTTGTTTCACATTGTAATAAAGTACATTTATTTTCATCAGATCTTCAAACAAACTTATGAGATTTAACTGTATAAAATTAATGTTGAAGTAATCTAATTAAAATCATTTTCCTACATTGTTTTATTTAGTTATGTAAACAATTTTTATAAAGATCAAATTTCTCTTTTTAAAAGGTTTTTGCTCTTCTTGAACACGAACTTTATAAGCACATATTTTCGATCTTAAACTAACTAACTCTAACAATGTTTCCACAACGTTCATCATGCATTTCTACTAAAAATTTCATGTTTACTTGCAAAATTCCAAAAACACCATCTTTAAAATAAACACTTGAGTAAAATTCGATTAACATTGATATCATATCTTTATAAAAAACGTCAGTTCTCATATCAGAAATAAACGAATCTATATCCTTTAACATAAAAAAAATTTTCTCCATATTTTGGTTTCATAACATTATAATGAAAATCGTACATTTTCATTATCGAAATATCTAGAATACACATTCCAATATATATTGGTTTATTGAATTTTACTCTTGGCTTTTTCATATGAATTGCAACTACATTTTCTGAAACTACTGTAAATGTTAACAATTTGGTTTTGAAATATATTTTGTAACATTTTCTCGATTTTAAATATTTTGTATTTTGTCTATTTCTTATGTTTGTCATCCTTTTTCCAAATACTGAATTCATCAACAGCTTACAGAAATCTCCAAATTCGTTAACTGTATTTTTCTGATTTCTTTTTTAAAATAGTTGTACTTTTTCAACCAATCTTGTTGTTCAAATGAGATGATTCTATAAATTGTTGTTAATTTTAAAACTTGTTTTAATCATTATTTAAGGTTTCTCGATTGTAAAACATATTTTTCCATATTATTTTTTTATGTTGTTAATAATTTATTTCCTCCTTATGGTGCTAATGGTTAATCTGCATAAATTATGAAAGGTACTTGTAATGAATAACTTTAATTTACAAATTTAATGTTTCATCTCTTTTAGGCATCTTTATTTTAGTTCTTTATTTCCTTTGCCATCGTTTTCGTGAAATAATCTTTCTAGTTTAATTAGTTCACAGTCAAATAATAGTGGACGTCAAATTTATCGTTGTGATAGGTGTTTAAGATGTTTTTATTCTCAAATTAAAAGACGATTAACATCTATTTCTTGTTTATTTTCTCTATGGGAAAGAGAACTTCAATAAATTTGTCACCATAAGCATAAACATTAATTGAAATATTTGACTTCTTTTCAAATTTTGGAATATATGTTAAGTGAACAGGAAATATGATTTTCCATTTTCCACAACTTATGTCTAATTCTAATCAGCTATGTTTTGTTTCGTAACTCTTCAGCATTATCATTTAATAGATATAAAACTGATTTTATTGAGGAAAGAAAATATTGTTTACCTATGTTTTTACATTAATTAGATCATTTTTATCTATTATTTGTTTGGTAAATAGATATATCAAGAACCAAAAATTGGATTGTTTTTATAAACTTAATTCTAAACTCCTTATATAAAATAATGACAACTAGATTTTTTCTTTGCATTTCTTTCATTTTTGTTAGTAATTATTTCTTCATATATGGTAATAATCTTCTAAATTAGTTTTTCTTAATACAACTTCATTACTTGTTTTATAATGAAATTTTTGTATTTTGGCTCATTTCTTTTAATATTACAGTAAAGTTTCATGTTAGCTAAACTCATTCCTCCTTGCTTTAAACCATTCTTAAATTTAGTGATTACTTCTTCTTTAATTTGATTAAAAAATTCATGTGGTTTAACAGTATTACCGACACTATTCATTTTGTCAGCTATTATTCCAGATTTAAAACTAGCAGCTTTTCTATTAATTCAGTTAGGTCATTTTAAAAAATCATCATCATCTAGAAAATTGAAACCAAGTCAGTTTTGATAATAGGTAATTGTTTAATTTCTTTATTTTTATCAACTATAAGGTTCTGGAAATAATTCTCATTACTGATATTATTAATATTACCCTCAGATCTACTTATAAGTCGAATGTTGTTGTTTATTAAGTTAAGACTAATTTTTTTTAATTTTCGTTTTACAAATTTGATGAAGTTTTTTAACGACATTTTTTCAATTTGTTGTTATTATTATTAATATTATCTATAGGTTTTTTATCAGACAATAATAGTAATAATAATAATAATAATAATAATAATAATAATAATAATAATAATAATGACTATGTATATGAAAGTAAACATACTTTTCTTTTCTGAATGTCAGTCCCATTGTTAGTTGGGAATTTTCTCGTTATGTTCTTGCAGCTTGTGAGTTATTCTCATCGAGCAGAGACATAAGACGATAGAATGGGGTGAAAGAGATATATAAGAGGTACATAGGTTAGAGGAAGAGAAATAGAACTGTAAAATTCGAAGCTGTGATGGAGAGGAGGAAGAAAGAGATGGGAGGGCACAAGAATGGTGGTTATACCGTTCCCTCTTGAATGTTGAGTAGTTCTGGATAAGACGCAGATCACAGGGGAATGCATTCCATAGTCGTATGGCTGAGATGGAGAATGACACGGAGAAAGATTTTGTGTTATGTAAAGGTACAGCCAAGATGATAGACGTATCCGATCTGGTGTTGCGATTGTGGAATGATGATAGGTGTTTAATGTGAGAAGATAAGTATTGGGGGCACCAGTGGCTAAGAAATCGATGAAGTAAGCACATCGTGTGGAGATCGCGTGCCGTATGTGGGCGTATCCAACCTAGCTGGGAGTATGAAGGACTGATATGATCATACAACCGAATATTGCACACGTATCTAACGCAAGCATTCATCACTAGCTCGAGGCATCTAGAATTTTCACTATTTGTGCCGTGTTGAACTACATCGCAGTAGTAAAGATTAGGCAAGACTAGTGTTTGGACTAATTTTTGTTTAACATGGGTTGGAAATATTTTTCTAAACTTTTGAATTGCATGTAGGGAGGAGAGCGATTTCCGGCAAGCTGTGACTGTTTGTTCTTCCCAGTTTAGGTGTTCATCCAAGATTATTCCAAGGCCTTTTACTGTTTTTTGGTATGGTAGTTGGGTACCATTGAGGAGTATTTTAGGGACTGTTTCGCGAAAGTACCGGCTGATTAACTTTGGATGAGATATAAGTATGACCTGGGATTTCTTGGGGTTTAGTTTCAGACCTAGGTTCTGTGCCCATCGAGAAACAGAACAAAGATCTGCGTTCATACTCGCTACTGCGCCAGCAATGTTTTTGGGGCTTGCACTTATGTACAGTTGGATGTCGTCAGCATAAAGATGGTAGTTGCAGGAGTGAATCACTGAAGAAATATCATTAATGTACAGTGAGAAGAGTAGTGGACCAAGGACGGAGCCTTGGGGAACTCCAGAGCGCACGCTTTTCCACGATGACTTTTCCGACCCACAAATGACTTGTTGACTTCTGTTTTTGAGGTAGCTGTCGAACCATTGTATAGCGCTGTTTGAGAAATTCAGCTGTTTCATTTTAATTAGTAATATATCGAAGTCAACTGTGTCAAAAGCCTTGCTAAAGTCAAGCAGTGTTAGGATAGTAGCTTCACGTCTGTCCATAGCATGTTTAATGTCATCAGTTACTTTGATTAATGTGGTTGCTGTACTATGGTGCTTTCGAAAGCCTGACTGATATTCGTCATGGATGTTATGAGTTTTGAGGTAATGCGTCAGTTGTTCATGGACGATGTGATCTAGGGCTTTAGAAATTGCAGGTAGTATGCTGATCGGCCTGTAGTCACCTGGCGACTTAGGGTTGTCAGTCTTGGGTATAGGCTTAATTAAACTTTGCTTCCACTCAGTAGGATATGTACTACTGACAAGAGACAGGTTGAAGATGTCTGTGATTACTGGAATAATAGTGTCTACGACGTTCTTAATCTTGCCAATGCTCACTCCATCATTTCCTACTGCCTCGGAAGAGATTCTCATAATTGCCTTGTGTACTATGCCAGTAGTGACATGTTTTAGGAAAAACTTGTCTCTCGGGAGATTGATATCTTGGGTCTGGTAATTTGTCGCTGCGTGGCAGTTTGCAGCTGTTGAGAAGAAATCGTTTAATTCTTCTGCAGACGCTTGATAAACAGCGTCAGATCTTCGCTTCCCTATACCGAAACTGCGCAGCTTTTTCCACAGTGCAGCAGGTTTTGATATGCCGCATACGACAGAGCGGGCATGTCTGATTTTGGCGTTCCTCACGCTTTGCTTGGTTCTGTTTCGGAGTTTCCTATAAGCTTCGTACGCCTCGGGAGTTGGGTTACGCTTGAAGGCCCTATGTGCAGCATCACGTTTATTCATTAACTGACGTAATGCAGTGGTGAGCCACGGAGCGGGAGCTCTCTTTACCTTAACAGTGCGTTGAGGAGCATGTTTATCATACAGTGCAATAATTTTGCGACATAATTGCCGAATTTTTTCGTCTAAAGTCGGTTCATCGTTTATATCATGCCAAGGGATGTCTGAGCAATCCTTTTGAAGAGCGTCATGGTTAACATTTTTTAAGTTTCTGTAGGTTACCAGGTGAGATTTTTCTTTGGTAGTATGCATTGAGTAATTTAAAAATATCACGTCATGAGCAGAGAGTCCCGGAGCGGATGTCTGATTGGCGCGGATTATTTTATCTGGTCGCTTTGTTGCTATTATATCTATGATTGTGTGGCTGTGTAGCGTGTGATGAGTTGGGTCCAGCGGTGTTAAACTCATATCATAGTTTTTCGGCAGAGGGAGATTTTAACTGTAAGTCAATGTTTGTGTCGCCCATAATGATTATGTGTTCATACTGTGTCACAAGTGAGGACAGGGCAGACTGAAAGGAGGACATGGCACCGACGTTTGGAGGTCTATAGATTACTCCAATTAGCAGTTTATGATTTGATGTATTTATTTCGAAAAACAAGAACTCTGCTTCTCCTTCGCCCTTTGCATCCGATATGCATAGCACAGTAGGTGTCAGATCAGAGCGAACATAGGCACCCACACCACCCCCGCGTCGTGTTTCACGATCTGCCCTTAGGAGAGAGTAACCAGCGATTCGGATAGCGTCGGAAGAAATGTTTGGTTTCAACCAAGTTTCAGAGACGAGGATAATGTGGAACAGCGATTGGCAGAACAGGTCACAGAACTCGTCGAAGTGAGCCGTTAGCGACTGCGCGTTCGCGTGGGCCACAAAGAGCCCGCCGCCGGAACCGGTCCGTCCCATTGTGGCCGCCTGTAGGACCGAGCGCGCTCCGTTTACCTGCTGGCCGGAAGAGGGACAAAAGCTGGATTTCGCGGGGCAAGACATATTTACAGGTGTGTCCAAGGTCGTGACTGACTCAAGCGTCTGTGGACTAAAGGTGAAAAAAACACGCTGGAAGTATCGAAGAAGGGAGTGAAAAGAAAGATGGAAAGTGGCAGTAGTAGTTACGAAAAAGATAGCAGTAGTAGTAGTGGTAGTGGCGAAGATGGAAATAACAGATATCGAAAGGCGGTTGTAAGGAGATTCCTGTTAATGGAGGATGTTAATTCCCATTTGACTGACAATATGAATATACATGAGCACTTATAATAGACAAATAAAGAAACAATATTTTTGTGAAACAATTGACTGATTTTAAATAGAGTACTTATGGTACTTATAGAAATAACGGAGTAGTATTTAAGCTAAAAAAATGAAAAGAAAGAATAAAAATAGATAGATGATGTTTGATAGATCTTCTTTATAAATAGAAAAAATTATTAGAATTTCTTAAATAAAGGAAATTTGGTTCTTGGATATAGATAAACAAGATCTTGGTGAGCTTATTTATAAAGGAAAAACGTTAATTAGATTTTTATTTTTTAAATGAAATGGAAATATCATTGTTGTTCGAGATAAATACAATTTTGGAGAAGTTACTTATAAAGAAAAAATGATAAAGTCTTTATTTTTTAAATAAA